>NC_089505.1:255075689-256424022 GCF_036850995.1 Saccopteryx leptura
TAATCAACAGCCTCCACGTAACTTAAGTGCTCTCATTAGTGCTAAGACCTTCAGGCTAAATAAGGCTCAATCCCTTAAAAATGGCTTCTGAAATAGAAAAAAAACAACAACAAAAAACCATCTTTCAAACTATTCTCTTTGCCCAAATTATACCAAAAAGGGGGGAGGGCAGTGGAAGCTATCTTACAAAGTATTTTCAGATACTTTTCTTTTAATCTAAGCATGGAAAATAAACACTGATGCAATTGTAATAGTTCAAGACAAAGTTCTCTCAATTATCAAAACAAAAAAGACAAAATCAAAACAAGATTCTAGGATAATCCTTTGTTCATTCTAACAGTTTGGCTATATATTTAGTATTGTGGTCTATAAATATCACTGATTTGAAAACTGTAATTTGTTCTTGGCTTATTTTTGTTAGCTTGACTACTCAATTTAAATTTATAATCTAGGGTTGTTTCTTTGTTTGTTTGTTTCTATCAAAACCTAGTAGTAAAAAGAAACTATATTCCTCCAGTAAGAAAATGGGGTATGTAGTGGCTGAAAGAAAAGAGAAAACTATAAAATCTAGTATCAGTTTGTACTGACAAATCATTGGTATTAAATTCTAAAGACTCATAGAGTGCATGAAGAAGTGATGGCTTGATTAGCTCTTGTGGTGCAATTGAAGGAGCTGTCTCACAGATTCTTCATTTGGAGGAACACTTTGATCTTTGTTCAAGTCAATTCATGAACATCAACTGACAAGACTGCCTGAAACACCCCGATGGTTAAGTCCAAACTCCAAGCAAACTATTTGGTTTCATTAAGGGCTTCCAGAAAAGGTGACCAAGACAATCCTTTCAGAAGCCAACAGGCAAGTGACTCTTTAAATTCTAATGTGCACAATGTATCACAGAAGGGCTAATACACATATAAGCAACCAGTCAAGTATGGGAATACTTTTATTTACTTTGTGACAAAAAGGAAAGCCACATTTCAATTTCACTTTCATTATAGCCACGTTTCTCATTTCACTCGCATTGCAAAGTTCTTTTATAATATTGAGACAGTACAGAGGCAGCAAAGACTAACAGTTCAATATTTTAAAAAAATCAAAATAGTTGCAAATATTTTAACTATCCAGAGAAAATAAACTTGTTAAGCATTTAATAATTTCAAATTTCATAGAGTACAATATTAAGAAATTAATTAGAGAGCTTTCTTTTCTATAGCTAATTTTTTTTAAAATGTAGTTTAACCCCCTTTTAGGAAGGGGACTATTACAAAGGGCTCATTTTTGTACCGCCCCTGTCAAAGAAGGTCAGAAACACTCAAGTATAAAGTCACTGCACTACTGTGGCACAAATAGTTTCTGCGGCTAAAATCAAACAAAGACCAATTAAACTAATCATAACGTTCCAGTGAACACAAGGAAGCTCACCTGGTATTTCTGGACTTCTTTCGTAAATTTTCAAATCTACTCAGTTCTTGGTATTATAATTACCTTGACCAAAATACTGTGAAATTACTGCTCTGATCTACTAATGGCTGCAAAAATCAAGTCATTGTGGTTTCATGCCAAGGGGCCATAGCAAGGTGGCGCAATGATTTGTGACACAGAAGACAACTTCTAAAAACTCAAAAGGGAAAATTAACGGGATGTGGTTTACATTGCCAAAGACTGTTCATTAATTACCAATTTAATCACTGCTGGAGGCATGACATTACAAAAATCTGGCTGAAAGTTCTAATAGATTATGAAGACCACCTAAGAAGAGTGACCAAGAAATGTACAAAACAATTAATACTGTTTCGCTGCTATCAAAGACATTCAGATTATTTTATATCAAGTGAAGCAAAGGAATTAGTAGCTTCACAGTGCCACAACTAGGAACTGTAAATACAATAGCACACAATTAGTAATGCACATGTGACTTTTTGTTCAAGGCATATATCCTTGGGAAAGCCAGAACATGATAAGGAGAACAAAAGCAACATTAAAAAATAAAATGAATAAAGATTTAAACTGTACCCTTGTGCATGCTGAGCAATAACAGAATAGGCAATATAATATACAGCTCTTAGTAATGGTGATATTATCCTGGGATGTTCAACACTGCACTGAACAGCCATTAGGAAAATGTCTATGACCATTAATAGTCACATAAAAGGAGTTTTCCTGATGCTAAGACATCTAGCCATAGCTATATGCATTCATGGCCATTTCAAATAAATAAGACTTTTTAGGCAAGGGGTTTGTGGTCACATAATAGAAAAGATGCTTGAGTTTTTCCCCCTAACAATGCTAGTGTTTTGTGAGACTTTGAAGATATGCTAGCAAGCTAACAATATGCTTTCTAAGAAGTCTAGTAGCCATTGTTAGGCTAGCAGACTTCAAATCAACTTAAATTTAGACATAATAGATAAACTGTTATTTAAATCATAATGAATAAAAACCACTGCCTGTACAGAGGCATTTATGCCAAGCATAGAAATACGCCAGCATTCTTCTCCTATAAAATGTAACTATAAAAAAGATTAGCTATACATTTAAAGTGTCTTACTGGTCTGAAACGGATTATGTACATTAAATCTTCTGTCAATTGTGTTGGAGTAAGAAATAAAGAATATATTTTCATCTCAGTGCCTTGAGTATAGGTATTCCAGCTTGTATAGATAATAAAAATCCCTAAATAAGATCAATTCTTACTCTATATACTATGAAAGATTTTTTATAATAATTGTTCTTTTGAAATTACAAATGTAAAGTTAACCTACTTCTTCGTAATAACACTGAAAATATGTGTAATAAGGAAAGATAAAAATTTTAGCTTAACCTCAATTTTAAAGCTTGATTCCTAGAGGTTAGTCATTTAAATGTAACACTGTCATTATTCATAAACATATACGTGTATTATTACATCATATACCTTTTTATGATGATACATAGATAGGACACATATATTTATGAAAATATGGGAAAAGTTTCTATCTGTCAGGGATCACCAAAATGATGTTTACAGTGTTTTTTGCCAATTGGATAGTAACTGCTTTTATTACCTGGAAAAGATCTAGTGATGTTACCTAAACCTGCACAATTATCAGCATGACAGACTAGTCCCATTTATCTATCTATCCTATCATCTATTTATCTATCTATCTATCTATCTATCTATCTATCTATCTATCTATCTATCTATTTTTGGATTTTATTTATTCTTTTTAGAGAGGAGAGAGAGAAAGAGAGAGAGAGAGAGACAGAGAGAGAGAGAGAGAAGGGGGGGAGGAGCAGGAAGCATCAACTCCCATATGTGCCTTGACCAGGCAAGCCCAGGGTTTTAAACTGGTGACCTCAGTGCTCCAGGTTGACGCTTTATTCACTACGCCACCACAGGCCAGGCAGGCAGACTAGTCCCATTTAAATCAATATTTCAATTAACATCAAAAGTACAAGGTTGATGTCACACCTCTTCACTGCAAAAGAGAAGCTTGCATTCTCTTAGTTCTTACCAAACAAGCCACTTGGATTCATTACCAAAGACCAGTGAAAAATGTCACTGTATATTTTTTATTACTGGTCTTTTCAGTTAACTTAAGATCTGACAAATCTGAAATTTCTACATAGTAGACAGTTTTCTTTAGAGGACCCAAATATTCCTGCAAATCTTTTTTCTTATTTATTAATTTTAGAGAAAAAGGAAGAGGAGGGAGACGGAGGGAGAGAGGGAGAGGGAGGGAGGGAGAGAGAGAGAGCAAGAGAAAGAGAGCAATATAGATCTGCTCCTATATGTGTTCTGAGCTGGTATTGAACTGTCAACCTTTGCACGTAAGGATGACGCCCTAACAAACAGAGCTATCCAGCCAGGGATATTTCTGTAAATCTTTACAGCAGATACTGAAAACTTTCCAGGACTTGCTGCTAATTTGCAGTTTGATCTTGCTAAGTAAGAATGATCTCCTATGCCAATCGATTGTAATGGGTCACTTACTATTCCTGTAGATTAAATATTAGGCAAAAAACTTCAATTAAACATTGTTAATTGATTCCTGATATTTCTTTTTAAAATGTTTCTTGGTGTTTAAAAACTATCTGCAAACCATATTCTTATGCTACATAATTTACAGCTGAAAGAAAACAAAAACAAAAATAAATACACTGATTAAGTGATCAGACTAATTAGATTGAAAAATCATCCCAATTCTTTTTTTAGACTTTCTATTTATAAGTATTTCTATTTCTAAAAAAAGATGTCTTAGTAATAAACTGATATAGAAATATTCTTCTCATAGGTTCAAAGTGCTTCACAAATATCCTAACAATTTCAAGGATTGTAGGTAGGACTGTCATCCTTATTCTTAGGATCTTATAAACTTTAGCACATAAAATGAAAACATCTCTTTCAACTATCTATGTAATTAAATGAATATTATTAAGTGTAATGGTGCATTTATTGCATATATTTAAAAAAAGCAATTATATTCTAATGAAAGTAACAAGCAAAAGGGTCTGAAACAGACTTGCCTGTTTCAGGGAAAAAGTGTTTGGTGGAATTGAATAATGAAGAAAAATATAAAAAGAAAATACTTCCGGAGCTTGGGCATGCAGTCCTGCCCGGTGGTAGAGCCAAGGCTAGCAGCCGTTCCTCGAGCGGGCTCCTCCTACAAAGGCAGGGTGAAAGCCCGGAAACAGGTGGAGACCCGCAGCTGAGCAAAGGTGATCGTCAGTGCCCTCAGGATCGAGCATAACGTCACACACAGGGGTGGGGCAAAGGCCAAGGCCACCAACACTTGTGCACCCGAGCGCGTGATCACAGCCACTCCCATGAAGAGAAAATGCAGAGGCAGAGAAATACAACACAAATAAACCAAGAGAAATCCCCAGAAAAGGACCTAAGTGAATCAGATATAACCAAATTACCAGATGCAGAGTTTCAAATAACGATTGTTAGGATGCTCAAAGATATTAGAACAACTATAGATGGCCATTACGAAAACCTAAATAAAGAGATAACAAATATAAAAAAGGACATTGAAATAATAAAAAAGAATCAGTCAGAAATGACAAATACAATATCTGAAATAAAGAATATAATGGAAGGAATTAAAAGCAGGATGGATGAAGCAGAGAATCGAATCAGCGAGTTAGAGGACATGATAAATAAAGGCACGGAAGCAGAGCAGAAAAAAGAAGAGAGACTCAAAAAGTCTGAGGAAACTCTAAGAGAGCTCTGTGACAACATGAAGAGAAATAACAATCGCATCATAGGGGTTCCTGAAGAAGAAGAGAAAGAACAAGGGATAGAGACTTTGTTCAAACATATCATAGCAAAAAACTTCCCCCAATTAAGGCAGGAAAACACTTCACATGTTCAGGAAGCACAGAGAACTCCATTAAGGAGAAACCCAAAGAAACCAACACCAAGACATATCATAATTAAAATACCAAAGCTAAATGATAAAGAGAAAATATTAAAAGCTGCTAGAGAAAAAAAGACTATCACCTACAAAGGAGCCCCCATAAGGATGACTTCTGACTTCTCAACAGAAGCACTTGAGGCCAGAAGGGAAAGGCAAGAAATATTCAAAGTAATGCAGAACAAGAACCTACAACCAAGACTGCTTTATCCAGCAAGGCTATCATTTAAAATTGAAGGAGAAATAAAAAGCTTTACAGACAAAAAAAAACTCAAGGAATTCACTGCAACCAAACCAAGGCTGCAAGAAATGCTAAGGGACCTGTTGTAAACAGATCAAAGGAAAAAAAGAATATAGCAAAAGAGGAATACAGTTTTAAAGAAAAAAATGGCAATAAACAGTTACATATCAGTAATAACCTTAAATGTTAATGGATTAAATGATCCAATCAAGAGACATAGGGTAGCTGCGTGGATAAGAAAACAGGACCCATACATATGCTGTCTACAAGAGACACACCTTAAATCAAAAGATGCACACAGATTGAAGATAAAAGGATGGAAAAAAATATTTCATGCAAATGGAAATGAAAAAAAAGCTGGAGTAGCAATAGTTATATCAGACAAAATGGACTTTAAAACAAAGACCATAGTTAGAGATAAAGAAGGTCACTACATAATGATAAAGGGAGCAATCCAAAAGGAAGATATAACCATTATAAATATCTACGCACCTAATATAGGAGCACCTAAATATATAAAGCAGACTTTGATGGACTTAAAGGGCGAGATCAACAGCAATACTATAATAGTAGGGGATTTCAATACCCCATTAACATCATTAGATAGATCCTCAAGAAAGAAAATTAACAAAGAAACAGCAGAATTAAAGGACATATTAGATCAACTCGATTTAATAGATATCTTCAGAACCTTTCACCCTAAAACAGCAGACTATACATTCTTTTCAAGCACTCATGGTACATTCTCTAGAACAGACCACATGTAAGGGCACAAAAGCGGCCTCAACAAATTTAAGAAGATTGAAATCATATCGAGCACTTTCTCTGATCACAATGGCATTAAACTAGAAATCAACCACAATAGAAAAATTGAAAAATATTTAAACACTTGGAAACTAAATAGCATGTTATTAAATAACGAAAGGGTTAACATTGAGATCAAAGAAGAATTTAAAAAATTCCTAGAAACAAACAATAATGAGCATACATCAACTCAAAATTTATGGGACACAGCAAAAGCAGTCCTGAGAGGGAAGTTTATAGCATTACAGGCATACCTCAAGAAGCTAGAAAAAGCTCAAATAAACAACTTAACCCTGCATCTAAAAGAACTAGAAAAAGAACAGCAAGTAAAACCCAGAGCTAGTAGAAAGAAGGAAATAATAAAGATCAGAGCAGAAATAAATAATAAATGACATAGAGGCTAAAGAAACAATACAGAGGATCAATAAAACCAGGAGCTGGTTCTTTGAAAAGGTAAACAAGATCGAGGAACCTTTAACAAGATTCACCAAGAAAAAAAGAGAGAGGACTCAAATAAATAAAATTAGAAATGAGAGTGGAGAAATAACAACCGACACAACAGAAATACAAAATATTGTAAGAAAATACTATGAAGAACTGTACGCCAAAAAAACTAGACAACCTAGATGAAATGGACAAATTCCTTGAATCATATAATCTTCCAAAAATCAATCTGGAAGAATCAGAAAACCTAAACAGACCAATTACAACAAATGAGATTGAAACAGCTATCAAAAAACTCCCAAAACAGAAAAGTCCTGGGCCTGATGGCTTCACAAGTGAATTCTACCAAATATTCAAAGAAGAACTAACTCCTATCCTTCTCAAGCTATTTCAAAAAATTCAAGAGGAAAGAAGACTTCCAAACTCCTTTTATGAGGCGAGCATAACTCTTATTCCAAAACCACGCAAAGACAACACAAAAAAAGAAAATTATAGGCCAATATCCCTGATGAACTTAGATGCAAAAGTCCTCAACAAAATATTAGCAAACCGGATCCAGCAATATATGAAAAAAATCATACACCATGATCAAGTGGGATTTATTCTTGGGAGGCAAGGCTGGTACAATATTCACAAGTCAATCAATGTGATTCATCACATAAACAAAATAAAGGAGAAAAACCACATGATAATTTCAATAGATGCAGAAAAAGCATTTGATAAAATCCAGCACCCATTCATGATCAAAACTCTCAGCAAAGTGGGAATACAGGGAACATACCTCAACATGATAAAAGCCATCTATGAGAAACCCACAGCCAACATCATACTCAACGGGCAAAAATTAAAAGCAATCCCCTTAAGACCAGGAACAAGGCAGGGGTGCCCCCTTTCACCACTCTTATTCAACATAGTTCTGGAAGTCCTAGCCACAGCAATCAGACAAGAAAAAGAAATAAAAGGCATCCAAATTGGAAAAGAAGAAGTAAAACTATCATTATTTGCAGATGACATGATATTGTATATAGAAAACCCTAAAGTCTCAGTAAAAAAACTACTAGACCTGATAAATGAATTTGGCAAGGTGGCAGGATATAAAATCAATACTCAGAAATCAGAGGCATTTTTATACACTAATAATGAACTGTCAGAAAGTGAAATCAAGGAATCAATCCCCTTTACCATTGCAACCAAAAAAATAAAGTACCTAGGAATAAATCTAACCAAGGAGATTAAAGACTTGTACTCAGAAAATTATAAAACATTGATAAAGGAAATCAGGGAAGATACAAATAAGTGGAGGCATATACCGTGCTCATGGTTAGGAAGAATAAACATCATTAAAATGTCTATACTACCCAAAGCAATCTATAAATTCAATGCAATACCAATTAAAATACCAATGACTTACTTCAAAGATATAGAACACATATTCCAAAAATTTATATGGAACCAAAAGAGAACACGAATTGGCTCAGCAATCTTGAAAAGGAAGAATAAAGCGGGAGGGATCACACTTCCGGATATCAAGTTATATTATAAGGCCACTGTACTCAAAACAGCATGGTACTGGCATAAGAACAGGCACATAGATCAATGGAACAGAACAGAGAACCCAGAAATAAACCTACAGCTCTATGGACAACTGATATTTGACAAAGGAGGTAAGGAAATACAATGGAGTAGAGATAGCCTCTTCAACAAATGGTGTTGGGAAAATTGGACAGCTACCTGCAAAAAAATGAAACTAGACCACCAACTTACACTGCTCACAAAAATAAACTCAAAATGGATAAAAGACTTAACTGTAAGCCGTGAAACCATAAGCACCTTAGAAGAAAACATAGGCAGTAAGCTCTCTGACATCTCTCACAGCAATATATTTGCTGATTTGTCTCCACAGGCAAGTGAAATAAAAGACAGGATAAACAAATGGGACTTTATCAAACTAAAATGCTTCTGCACAGCTAAAGACAATAAGAACAGAATAAAAAGACAAACTACACAATGGGAGAACATATTTGACATTGCGTCTGATAAGGGGTTAATAACCAAAATTTATAAAGAACTTGTATAACTTAATACCAGGAAGACAAACAATCAATCCAAAAATGAGCAAAAGAAATGAATAGACACTTCTCCAAAGAGGACACACAGATGGCCAATAGACATATGAAAAAATGCTCAACATCACTAATGATTAGAGAAATGCAAATTAAAACCACAATGAGATATCACCTCACACCAGTCAGAATGGCGCTCATAAGTGCTGGCGAGGATATGGAGAAAAGGGAACCCTCCTGCACTGCTGGTGGGAATGCAGACTGGTGCAGCCACTGTGGAAAACAGTATGGAGACTCCTCAAGAAATTAAAAATTGAACTGCCTTTTGACCCAGCTATACCACTGTTAGGAATATACCCCAAGAACACCATAGCACTGTTTGAAAAGAAGAAATGCACCCCCATGTTTATGGCAGCATTGTTCACAATAGCAAAGATCTGGAAACAACCCAAGTGTCCATCAGAGGACGAGTGGATTAAAAAGCTTTGGTATATATATACTATGGAATACTACTCAGCCATAAGAAATAATGACACAGGATCTTTTACAACAACATGAATGGGCCTTGATAACATTATACTGAGCAAAAGAAGTAAATCAGAAAAAACTAAGAACTACATGATTTCATACATAGGTGGGAAATAAAGATGAGACTCAGAGACATAGACAACAGTGTTGGGGTTACAGGGTTGGGGGAGGGGAGGGGCACAAAGATCATGGCTTTTCAGCATTTGCCATATTCCCCCTTTAATCTATAGACAGACAGCAAATATTTACTTATGGTGTTTGCACTATAAAAACTGCTGTCTTAGGGACAAATGCTGATGAACTATTTCAGCAGTTCCTCCTTCTTCAAAGACTTATATGTCAACATAGAGCTCCATGTTTCATAGGACATACTCAAGCTCACTCCATGCTCCCTGGAGCTTTAGCACAAGGGAATGCCCTTTTTTTTCTCGTCTTTTTTTTTTTTGTTTTTTGTTTTGTTTTTGTTATTGTATTTTTTCTTTTATTTATTTATTTTTTGTATTTTTCTGAAGATGGAAATGGGGAGGCAGTCAGACAGACTCCTGCATGCGCCTGACCGGGATCCACCTGGCATGCCTACCAGGGGGGAATGCTCTGCCCATCTGGGCTGTTGCTCTGTTGCAACCAGAGCCATTCTAGCGACTGAGGCAGAGGCCATGGGGCCATCCTTAGTGCCCGGGGTGGCTTTGCTCCGGTGGAGCCTTGGCTGCGGGAGGGGAAGAGAGAGACAGAGAGGAAGGAGAGGGGGAGGGGTGGAGAAGTAGATGGGCGCTTCTCCTGTGTGCTCTGGCTGGGAATTGAACTCAGGAATCCTGCACACCAGGCCAATGCTCTACCACTGAGCCAACCGGCCAGGGCCTAGGAATGCCGTTGTTGATCAAGCTACCCAAAAGAAAATTATATGGAGCAACCATGACAGACCGAGCAAGTCAGTCTCATACTATCCATCACCAGAATGCTGCAGCCCGCTGTAAACAGCTTCAACTTTCTCGGGAAGCAGCACGGCAGATTGGGAAATCCTGTCCAAGGGGTCCTATACTGCCCCTTCATTTGGAGTTAACCCTCAAGGACCCCTACCAGGACAACTTAGGCAGATGGATGTTACTCATATACCTTCATTTGACAAACAGTCGTATGTCCACATTACAGTGGATACATATTCCGGATCTATAGTAACCTGTCAGAACAGGAGAGGCTGCTAAGCATGTTATAGCTCATTGTCTGTATGCATTGTTCTATTATTGGATTTCCTAAACTGGCTAAACTGAAAATGCTCTTGCATATGGAGCAAAAGCATTTACTGTATTTTGTCATGCTTACAATCTTTAAAGTTAAGGTATTATTAAAGTGTACTCAGAAAACATTTTAAGGTCAATTAAAAAAAATTAAAAGGGGGTAGTCATATCCTGGAACTCCTACGGGTCTACCATATCATGCTTTTTACTTAAAAAAAAAATTTACATTTCTTTGGAATGCTGATGAACAGGAGACACCAAATCTTTTTCACCTGCAAACTACTACCTTCTTTATTAGATCCAGCTAATAACACTCTTTTGTCTTTTTCCAAATAGCTCCAGATATATGGAAAAGATTTATATAGGCGGATGGGGACCCTCAAACCCCTCAGCAAGATCTTCTGAGCATGGCTTTTAAGATACCTAGAGGCAGAAAAAGCCCAATAGAGATCAGGGGAACTACCAGCTTTTAAGATACACCCTTAAAGGCTCCAACGCCCCAAAGGGGTCTCATAGGATGCCATCTGGGTCCTGCTTCAATAGTGGAAAGGAAGGTCATTGAGCTAAAGCCTGCCAGGCTTACATGCCTCTGCTATGAGGAAACAGGGACACTGGAAGGTAGGCTTCCCCCTCGCTCCTCTAAGGGAGGGTTCAGTCTCTTCCAGCCCTGCTCCAGCCACCTATGACCTAACCTTGTCCAGAAAGCTGGGGTTTGCCACTGAAGGCTGAAGGTGCCCAGGGCCGTCGGCCCCATCTATGACACTGTGGACGAGCCTAGGTATTTCTTTCAAGAAGCAGGTAAACTGATCTCATTTGCACAAGGGCCACTTAACTATATTTTGCCTGAATAGTCAGATTTTTTATTTTTCCCTCAAAGATCTCTGTTGTGGGTGTTGATAGTCCTATTTTCTGCTGCTTTGCTTAATCTATAGTGTTTCCTTTATCCCTCCTACCTCAATGCCCCACTCATATTTCAGGCTGGGACCTACTCCTAATTTAGAACTCTCTTTCCCCCTTTTGCCAACTTTTATTATGAATCTACCTTTGCCACCCAGCTTAGTGTATCCCAAGGTTCTCTTTACCATGCCACAGTCGCAGAGCTCCAGGGAAAAGCAACCTGGTCTCATCTCTCCAGGCAGAGGAGAACAGAAGCTCCATATCCACGCATGCTGCAAATGGCTTCTCCAGTCTACCTGAATCATTACCAGCTAGAAGCAGCGGTCATTGGGACTTGGACATGAGCTGCAAAGTATAGAATGGTGACAACGATTCCAGTGCCATGCGGTGGACTTTTCCTGGACTCCTGCTCCCTGTGACAGCTCCTAACAGACTGAACTGTGGTTGGGTTGCATTTTTCAGGGATTTGGCATGGTGTTGGGGCCAACTTGGACTTGGGGAACATGTTAAGGACACTACTCTTTTATGGATTCTTGCTGTATTGGCCAAGAGTTGGCTTAAAGGCTTTTAATCACTGTAAAAAAAATAGAACACTGGATAAAGAAGATGGGGCACATATACACCATGGTATACTATTCAGCTAGAAGAAATGATGACATCGGATCACTTACAGCAGAATGGTGGAATCTTGATAACATTATGCGGAGTGAAATAAGCGAATCAGAAAAAAACAAGAACTGCAGGATTCCATACATTGGTAGGACATAAAAGCGAGACTAAGAGACATGGACAGGAGTGTGGTGGTTACGGGGGGTGGGGAGAGGGAAGGAGGGGGAGGGGGAGGGGGAGGGGTACAAAGAAAACTAGATAGAGGGTGATGGAGGACGATCTCTCTTTGGGTGATGGGTATGCAACAGAACTAAATGACAAGATAACCTGGAAATGTTTTCTTTGAATATAGGTACCCTGATTTATTGATGTTACCCCATCAAAATAAAAATTTATTTATAAAAAAAAAAAAGAAAGAAAATACTTCCCTGGGGAAAGAAAAGCTGTTACATTTTCCTCAGAGTTTGTGTTTATATTGTAGAATCAAGGAGGCTCCTTTGGATTATATAATGGCTAGACTGTTGAACCAGCCAAACTCCTGAGTTGCACTTTGAAAATATTATTTTAATTATATGTGGAAAACAAACAAAAAAAATCACATCTAAAATTTACATTACTAAACTGTAAGATATGAAAATCTTCATAGAACAGGAATAGGAAGCAAAGAAATATAAATATAAATTCAGACCAATGAAATGTCTACTATAGAAAAATATATAATTTCAGGAAACACCTGAAACAGGTTAAATGAACACCTAAAGGCACAGAGATACAAATGAATCATATAAACTATTTTTCCTAAAAAAAATCTAAATGCTATATATACTTGTAGCAAGTTCTCATTAAAATGTGCAATGAAAATTTTAACAAATATTTAATAAAAATAGAATGGTTTATAGTATCTGTGTTTCTAAATTGCCTTTTAAGAGAAATTACAATTCAAATCTTTCCTGAAGATAAGTTAAGTAGACTCTGTACATAAGGGTCCACCAGGTAAAATTACCAAGAGTTGCTTTCAGTGTCTTAGAAACTGTTTTCCCAGACTTCCAGCCTAGAGATAGTCTAATTTATATAAGAGGAAATATTTGGTAGAGTAGAATGATTCAAGGCACAGTTGGGAGCTGAGGCCCTAGAATTCAGGAAAAGCAGGTATGTCTAAGGCTTTGGTGTGCACATATCCTAACAACAAAGCAAGGAATTATAACGTAGGATTCAAGAATAGGAAGACAAGGATGACACAGGGAGCCTTAAATCTCA
Organism: Saccopteryx leptura; assembly: GCF_036850995.1. Taxonomy (NCBI): domain Eukaryota; kingdom Metazoa; phylum Chordata; class Mammalia; order Chiroptera; family Emballonuridae; genus Saccopteryx; species Saccopteryx leptura. The sequence continues at coordinate 255,089,165 of NC_089505.1, forward strand.
AAGCGTCAAATGTCATCTCTGTAACTGACTTAAGAAAAAGAGATGGACACTAATTTCTTCTGCCTAATGATAATTCTGCTCTAAAGACCTTCAGAGATATATATTTTTTCTTATTTACAAACCTTATTACCAAGAAATTCCTTATAGAACCCCAAATTTTCATGTTTAAGCTCATTTTTTTAAGTTGACACTCAGAACACATGAAAAATAGCCTGGCATTTTCCCTCCACTTATTCACTGAACAAACATTTACTTAATACTTGGTGTATACTTCTAGTATTCAGTTCATAGCTGACTGTGAGAAAGAAGTGTGTAATTAGATTATTATATGGGATAAATGAGAGAGTAGAGATATGTACAACACAATAGAAAAAGATACAGGAAAGTAAATTAACTTTACTGCTAGGAGCAATGACACAGGTGCTCACAGAAGCATATTTCAGTGGAAACTAATAAGGCAAAAAGGGCATTTCAGGGAGAGAACAGCAAATACTTGAGACAGGAACAAGAGTATGCCACACTCTCTATACAAGTAGTGTGGGACTACAGAGTGAAAAATAAGAGAGAGGTAAGAGCTGGGGTGGGGTGGGAGGTGGAACAGGATTTGCATTAACCTTGTGTGAGGCCATGTTGAGTAGTTGGAAAATTTATTCTCTTGGTTAAACAGCAGCTGCTGAAAAGATTTTGAACCTTCATATACTCAAATTAGTACTTAAACTATATTTCCCAGTTTCCATTTCTTTATATATTATAAGCTTGTCTTTCCTTATAAGTAGATCTCTTTTTCCCCCCAATCCTTTACCACTTTCTAAATTTTCTGTAAGTTCTCACTCTCTCTCAGCTTGAACCAGGTACAAAAGTCTCAAAAAGATGCAACCTATACTGGGTACATAAATATTGTCCTATGCACCATATGCAACATCAAGGAGTAAAATAGCTCTACTCCTTCTTCCTAATATTCATCAGTGGTCTCTTAAGAGTAACAGTAAGCTCTTCAGTAATCTCTTAAAAATTTAAAGTCAGTGTCTCATTTATTCAGGGTTTGAGGTCACTCTTGGGTACTAATGTATTTTAAAGCTCACTGGAATTCTCAGTTAAACTAAGAACATAAAAGGCAGTGGGTAAAGTAGTAGGTATATTGCTCTCTACCAGCAACTTGACTGTCAGTACCACAGCATACCTTATAAAGGGTAAGATAATTTACAATAAATTGAAAAATAAAGCATGATAAATTAAGGCACAGGTTAAAGAACAGAAGCAAGTGAAAATAGCAGCAATCAGTTCATTAAATTAGATGCCAGTTTTGTGTGTGTGTGTGTGTGTTTTAGTTAGACCTGCTTTTTATTTACCAGAAATCTTTTGATCTCTCCAGAGTAAAAGGGTTTCTGACATTGAAGTGGGGATGGCATTAGTCATGGTTCCCTTACTCTCTTTACCGTGGACACCTATTAATTTGAAAGTCAGACAGGAAAAAAAAATTTTGTTTCCATTTTAAAATTGAAAAAACAGATTTAAAGAGATTGAATAATTTCCAGTTTTAGTATCATGTAATTCACATTCAATTGCTCCAGAGATTCCTTTTTTCTTTTTTCATCCAAGTTGGCCATACTACTACTTTTCCAAGATATGGGCAGTACTACTAAATAATTCCAACCTAAATGTATGAGAGAGCTACCTAGAAATAATAAAGTGATTAAGTTAAGAAAACTACTATGTTCTTGAAAAAGACATCAACCTAATATCAAGTAATAAACTAAATTAAAAATCTGAAAAGCGATGGTAAGGTTTAAGTTTGTGAAACTGAACTTATCTGACATTTTACCTCCTCCTTAAGTCATTTCAACATTAGCTATAAATCCCACAGAGTATCAAGTGTCAAAACTAGGGCAACAGTCTTAGAATGTATTAGTTCATGAAACTACTATTCTTCACAACAGATCTATATAGGGATTGATCCATCTAAATAATAAGCAATAGGAGAATGTGCAAGAAAGAGCTTTTAAATTCAGTTTAAACTATAACTGAGAAGACAATATCTCCCATGTCACCTGCTCTTCTTAAATGTGACTCTGACATTCCTCCCATTGAGTGGTGCAGTCTATGCCTTTGCTCCTTAAGCCTGTGTCTGCTTGGGTCAACAGTAGAACAAAAGTGATGCTACATGACTTTTAAAGCTAGATCATAAGAAAGCCATGCACATTCACTTTATTTTCTTGAGACACTTGCTTTTAATCCCAGCCACCATGCTTTGGAGAGACCATACGAAAAGGCTCCGTTTCTAGGTGTCCCAACTGACCATCCAGCAAAGGTCCTAGCTGAAAACTAGCCCAGACATTGTGGAACAGAAGTCAACTGTTTCTTGTGTCTTATCCTAATATCCAACTCACAGAATCCATGACCATAATAAAATGGTTGTTTTATGCCAATAAGGTTTACAGTGGTGGGTTTTTTTTTGTTTGTTTGTTTGTTTTACAGAGACAGAGAGAAAGTCAGAGAGAGGGATAGATAGGAACAGACACACAGGAATGGAGAGAGATGAGAAGTATCAATACTTAGTTTTTCATTGTGACACCTTAGTTCATTGATTGCTTTCTCATATGTGCCTTGACCATGGGGCTACAGCAGACCGAGTAACCCCTTGCTCAAGCCAGTGACCTTGGGGCCAAGCTGGTGAGCTTTGCTCAAACCAGATGAGCCTGCGCTCAAGCTGGCAACCTCGGGTCTCGAACCTGGGTCCTCTTCATCCCAGTCCGATGCTCTATCCACTGTGCCACCACCTGGTCAGGCTACAGTGGTTTTTAATGTAGCAAAAGATAACCTGGGCCCTGGCCAGTTGGCTCAGTGGTAGAACGTCGGCCTGGCGTGCAGATGTCCCAGGTTCGATTCCTGGCCAGGGCACACAGGAGAAGCGACCATCTGCTTCTCCACCCCTCCCCCTCTCCTTCCTCTCTGTCTCTCTTTTCCCCTCCCGCAGCCAAGGCTCCATTGGAGCAGGGATGGCCCGGGTGCTGGGGATTTCTCCGTGACCTCTGCCTCAGGCGCTGAATGGCTCTGGTTGCAACAGAGCGACACCCTGGATGGGCAGAGTGTTGCCCCCTGGTGGGTGTGCTGGGTGGATCCCGGTCGGGCGCATGTGGGAGTCTGTCTGCCTCCCTGTTTCCAGCTTCAGAAAAATACAAAAAAAAAAAAAAAAAAAAAAAAAAAAAAGATAACCTGAAAGAGGAAGGTAGGCAAAACATGTCTTGGACCGTTTAAAGCAGGGGTCTCAAACTCGCGGCCCTCCGAACAATTTTGTGCGGCCCGCAGACTAATCCACGAAGTTCAAAATATTTTGGATAAAATTAAGTAAGCCTAGGGGCCTACTTGTATTTTTCATTTCTCTAGCATCCTAGCTAGATATTAGCTTAGTTAAGAGCAGTTGTGATGCGAACTACAGTTTCTGGTCGTTTTGTGACACTGAAAAGTGTTGCGTAACAGTTGCCTTTTGTAGACCTAGCGCTGCCCGCCTAACGGCTGTGATCTTGCTCTGCGGCCCACATGCTGAGTTGAGTTTGAGACCCCTGGTTTAAAGCCTAGTTTTATAAGCAATAGAGTACAACTTTGGGTTAAGTGGATAACAAATGCAACTAAGTAACCAGACTGGTAAGCAGCTTGCTAGCTATGCAGTATGGAGCTGCTCTTTCTGGGAAAAACAAGATCTATAACAATTAATATAAGAATATGACAATCAACTCAAGTCACAGTAGTGGCAGTCAAAGGAGCCATAAGATTTTGTGAGATACCATGATTATTACTATTCAACAATTTCAAACAACAGTCATTGACAATTTCATGCCTTAAGGTGAACAGGACTGCTGTTATTGAATCTGTCATTTATACATATTTCATACCTTGGCAAAAACTAGTATCATCAACTATAAAAGTGGAGTTTTTTTTTCTAGGTCTCTCTCCTTAAAAATACACACACACACCTTAGAGATACTGAAAGAACATTAGTTTAAATGGTTAAGTTTGCTTGGGTATGCTAAAATAAATCTAGTAAAAATATCTTCTTTGGTTATCAAAATTTTTCCTAGTCTAAAATATTTATTTTAATATGTCATATTTTCAAAACAGAAAGATCAATGGGAAAGAAACCATTTAATAAGCCATTTGTTATATTATCTCTTAGGTTTTGATTTTTCTTCCCTTCCTTTCCCTTTCTATTCATATATGAAAAGTCTCTATTTCTTCAAAATGGAGTTCATACGCCAGATACTATTTTACATATTTTGTTTTGTACAAAATTACATTGTAAAGATTTTTTATGTCCTATTACCATTCTTTCAACTTTATTGAATAGATAATTTTAATGGCTACATAACTAGTATATAGTCAAAATTTATCTGATCATTCCTCTACTTCAAGCAACTACAATTTTATAATTTTTGCTATTACAAATAACTTTATGAGAAAACCTGCATATTGATCTTCGTTAGTAAAATTATTAGGTAAAGGAAGATGAGTATTTCTTGATTAAGTCTTGTTGCTTTCTACAAGGTGTGGCAAGTTACATGTTACCAATTGTGTAAAACAGTATCTAACTCAAATATCACCAGCATCATGCTTCTTAACATCCAAGATATATATATTTTATATCTAGTAAGATGTCATGGACATAGAATAATAGATGTTTTAGCAAATGACTTCTGATGTTGAATGTACACTAATAAATTAGGCTGATATAGTTGAAGTTTTATTTGGTAAAGAAAAACTAGTAAAATCATTAGTGCCTTAAACAGAATAAATGACCAATAAAATAATTTTTGAAGTTTTAAGTAGTAAATAACCTGAATGAGAAAATAAATGCCTTTAAAAGTTAGGATACTTGAATTCTAAACCTAGTTTGCCATTGTCTGAATCCCTACGTAAATTTAAACACCCTTTCTAAACTCATTTTCTTAATATCTACAATGACAAAATAGTCCTATTTCACAAGGACATCAGGAAAATAAGTAATAAAGAAATACAGCATAATGTTTTTAAAATATCTCTGAAGTTGAATTATTTAATTCTTGGCTCTCCTATTAAGCTGACGATGGGCAATTCATTAATTTGTATGTCAGTTTTCTCAACTGTAAAACAGGTATGATAACACTTAATTTATATAATTGTAGAAACTGAAAGAGAAAAACCATGTAAACGTGCTTGAATCCTGATTGACACACAGAGCTCAATAAACATTAGATGATAATTACTAGTATATGTAAATTTTGCAAATAGACAAATTTTTAAAAATCTACTTGGCAGAAAGATCACTGAATCTCAGGTATTATGAATTTTAAATCAACAATTTAAAAATATAAAACTGGCCCTGGCCGGTTGGCTCAGCGGTAGAGCATCGGCCTGGTGTGCAGGAGTTCCGGGCTCGATTCCCAGCCAGGGCACACAGGAGAAGCGTCCATCTGCTTCTCCACCCCTCCTCCTCTCTTTCCTCTCTGTCTCTCTCTTCCCCTCCCACAGCCGAGGCTCCATTGGAGCAAAGATGGCCCGGGCACTGGGGATGGCTCTGTGGCCTCTGCCTCAGGCGCTAGAATGGCTCTGGATGCAACTGAGCAACGCCCCAGAGGGGCAGAACATCGCCCCCTGGTGGGCGTGCCGGGTGGATCCCGGTCGGGTGCATGCGGGAGTCTGTCTGACTGCCTACCCGTTTCCAGCTTCGGAAAAATGAAAAAAATAAATAAATAAAACTGTAAGTTTTCCATATTTTTAGAGCCTAAAGAATTATGAAACAAAGTTTATCACAAACAAATATCAACAAAATAACTTTCCATTTAGAAAGAATATTCCTTTTGTGGCTCTTCACTTGGCTTGATCCTTCTTATTCATCAAATCTTAATTTAAATGTCCCCTTCTCAAATCATTGAAACCCCTACCTGCTCATATTATCTTTTACTAGCTCATGCAGTTTTTTCAAACTTTTTAGTTATTTATTATTATCTGTCTCTCATATAAACTCCATGAGGGAAGTCTTTTCTGTCTCTCTGAATATACTCAGTTGACACTCAGTATCTGGCAAATGTCCCAAATCAACAAAATGATGAGTAACGGATGTAACACGCTAGGCATTAAAACATAGGCATAAAGGCTACAAAATTTCTTCCTTAAAAATGTGGCCCTTTAGATGAGTGGTTTTTAAACATTTGTATCAGGAACCACAGTTAAAAATACCTTTTTAGCATGACCAGGCAGTGGCGCAGTGGATAGAGCATTGGACTGGGACACAGAGGACCCAGGTTGGAAACCCTGAGGTTGCCAGCTTGAGTGCAGGTTTACCCAGCTTGATCATGGCTCACCAAGTTGAGCGTGGGGTTGCTGGCTTGTGCGTGAGATCACAGACATGACCCCATGGTCACTGGCTTGAGCCCAAAGGTTGCTGGTTTGAGCCCAAGGTCACTGGCTTAAGGGGTCACTTGCTCTGCTGTAGCCCAGTCAGGGCACATAGGAAAAAGCAGTCAATGAACAACTAAGGAGACTAAAGGAGCTGCAATGAAGAATTGATGCTTCTCATCTCTCTCCCTTCCTGTCTGTCTGTCCCTATCTGTCCTCTCTCTATCTGTCTCTGTCGCAAAAACAAAACAAAACAAAACATTTTTATATCAAGACCCACTAAGCACACATACCCACTGAACAAAAATGTTTTACACAAAAATACTGTTTACTGCATGATTAATTCTAGTATTTTCTATTCCTATTCTATTCTATTCCTTTTTATTAAAAATAAAATAATTATTGTGTCAAGACATGAAGTCTGAAAAACAAACTCAAGGTCAGACAAGTTATCTGACAAGAATTTTAAAAAGTATGAATGGGAAGGAAAAAATAAAACTGCCTTTGTTCATAGATGCCATGATCATCTATGTAGAAATAGAAAAAAATAATAAAGAAAAACTTTCCTGGAACTAATAAACAACTACAGCAAGAATGTAGGATACAAGGTTATATAAGACAATTGCATTACCATATATCAACCATTAACAAGTAAAATTTGAAATTAAAAACACAATATCATTTACATTAGGCACCCCCAATTAAATGCTTTGGTATAAACCTAACAAAATATGTATAAGATCTATATAAAGGATACTATAAAATCCTGGTAATGAAATCAAAGAGCAAATGGAGAAATATTTCATGATATGGATATAAAGACCCAATATTGTAAAGCTGTGAGCTTTTCCAACTTATCTACAGATTCAATGCAATCTCAACGAAAATCTCAACAAGTTATTTTACAGATATCACCAAACTGATTCTAAAGATTTTATGGAGAGATAAAACACCCAGAATAGCAAATACAATACTGAAGGAGAAGAATAAAGTTGGAGGACTGACACTACCTGACTTAAAAACTTACCATAAAGCTACACTAATCAAGATACTTTGGTATTGGCAAGAGAAAAAATAGATGGGTAAAACAGAACAGAAAGTCCAGAAATAAACCCCCACAAATATAGTCAACTGACCTTTGACAAAGGAGCAAAAGCAAAATAATAGAGCAAATAGTTTTCAACTGGTGCTGAAACAACTGTATATCCACATGCAAAAATGTAAATCTAGATACAGATCTTACACCTATCACAAAATTATGTCAAAATGGACTGTGAACCTAAATGTTACACACAAAACTATAAAACTCCTAGAAGATACAAGAGAAAACCTAGATGATTTTGGGTATGCTGATGCCTTTTTAGATAAAATGTCAAAGGCATGATCCATGAAAGGTAATGGAAAAATTGGATTTCATTAAAATTAAAAACTTCTTCTCTACAAAAGACAATGTAAACAGAGTGAAAACAAGCCACAGACAGGGAAAAAATATCTGCAAAAGATATATCTGATTTAAAAAAAGGAGTTAAACTCAACAGTAAGAAAACAAACAACTTAATTTTAAAATGGGCCAATGACCTTAACATACACTTCTTCCAAAGGAAATTTAAAGATGGCCAATAAGCATATCAAAAGATGCTCTATATCACATGTCTGCAGGGAAGTCAAAACAATGATACTACTTACACATCTATCAGAATGGCCAAAATTGAGAACATTGAAAACACCAAATGCTGGCAAGGAGGTGGAACAAAAGAACTCATTCACTGCTGGTGGGAATGCAAAATGGCACAGTCATTTTGGAAGGTAGTTCATCAATTTCTTATAAAACTAAACATACTCTTACCATACAATCCAGCAATTGTGCTACTTGGTATTTACCCAAAGTTGTTGAAAACTTATGTCTACAACAGACCAATACAGGGATGATTATAATGGCTTTATTCCTAATTGCCAAAACTTGGAAACAATCAAGATGTTCTTCAGTAAGTGAATGGATAAACTGTGGTACATTCAGAAATGAAAGAAATAAGCTATCAAGGCATAAAAAGACACGAAGAAACCTCAAATGCATATAACTAAGTAAAAGAAGCCAAGAAAAGGCTATATACCACTAGGTTACAACTACAACATTCTGCAAAAGGCAAAATCATGAAAATACTAAAATTATCAGGTTAGCAGGGGTTGGGGATGGGAAAGATAAATATGTGGAACACAGAGGATTTTTAGAGTAATGAATATACTACATGATACTATAATGACGAATACATGTCATTATACATTTTTAAAAACTCATATGACACCAGCAGTGAGCCATAATGTAAACTATGAACTTTGGGTGATTATAATGTGTTAATATGGGTTTGTCAGTTGTAAAAAAATGTGTCACTGTGGTGGAAGGTATTGTTAGTAGGAAGGTTATGCATGTGTGGGTACAGGGGATATAAGAGAAATGTCTGTACCTTCCCCTCAATTCTGCTGTGAACCTTAAAACTGTTCTAAAAAAATAATAATTAAAAAATAAAAGATCATGAAGTTTTATGTATACGTGAGTTTACTGGCAGGACAGGGCTGTCATTAAGTTTTCAGATTCATGAAGAGGCTCATGGCGCTTAAATTTAAGGGCTTCTATTACTATATGGTAATTACTATCTGTGAAACACTACACAGAAATACGTATTACAATGTTGTTTAACAGGCAGCAGTATATAATAGAAAAGACCATTGATTTTTAAAGTCTGATGAGGCTGGGGTTCAAGTGCTGGGTTCATCATTTACTGACTTTGCAACCTTGTGTAGATTACCTTATCTATCAGCCTTAGTTTTCCTATCTAGAAAGTAGTTTGAAAATCTTCTTCATGGGGTTAAGTAAAATAAAAAATATATGGCCCTAGCCAGTTGGCTTAGTGGTAGAGCATCGATCTGGTGTATGGATGTCCAAGGTTCCATTCCTGGTCAGGTCACAAAGGAGAAGCACCCCTCTGCTTTTCCACCCTGTTGGGCAGATAAAATGTATTATGCTCACTTTGTTAAAGATGCCGTCGCCCAGGTGATATTAATGTGTGTTGGGGTGGGCTAAAGGCAGGCAGAATTGTTGTAGCCTGGGGCTTGGTTTTGGGATTAAGCCTTTCCTACCCTTTTTGCTGTAGGGCGGTACAATCCAATCATGCCTCAGAGAAGTGACTTTGTATTAGAGACTACCCTGTTTTGTATATTGGATTAAGAGTTTGGATTGCTACACTATAAAATGGGGACGAAGTGGGAGCTTGGGCCCTTGGTTCCTGAGATTAGCATGAGAGAGCAGAGAAAGTAGAGCCAGCAGCGGAAGGCGGCCACGTGGAGGAGGCCAGGAAAAGCAGCCAAGATGGTGGAGTGCTGAGTGAGATGCCAGTTTGTACAGAGTTTGTATCTGGGATAAGGAATATGATGGGGAACTGAGGAAAATAAGGCTGGTGAGCTAGAAACCTTTGATTCTAGGAAACTCGGATAAGTCAGTGGCTTTGTGAGCACTGAGTGTGACTGGGTTTTGGAGCCCAGTGTGTATTTTTACTTGCCCGCCGGGTGCAAGCTAGGATTAAAGGCTATGGCCCACCAGTTTTTGGCTCCATGGTTTCTTTACCGACTGTCCGAATCCAATGCGAACCTGCATGGGCCAGAAGGCGGCTGTGATAGTGGCCCTGGCTGTGCCTGCTGGCTTTACACACCCCCACCACTTTCTTTCTCATTCTCTCTTCCCTTCCTGCAGCCATGGCTCCACAGGAGCAAGCTGGACCCAGACACTGAAGATAGCTCCATGGCCTCTGCGTCAGGTGCTAAGAAGAGCTCGGTTGCTGAGCAACAGAGCAACGCCCCAGATGAGCAGAGCACTGCTACCTAGTGGGCTTGTCAAGTTGATCCCGGGAGGGGCACATGCAGGAATTTGTCTCTCTGCCTCCCCACCTCTCACTGAATTATAAGCAAACAAACAAACACATAAATAAATATTATGTGACACATCTATTATGGTACCTGGACTATTTGATAGGCATTCCACAAATGAGAGGCATCATTATTTTTTTAATATTTCCAACAAAACTACCGTATTTCCTCATATATAAGCCACTCCCATGTATAAGCTGCACCTTAATTTTGGGGCCCAAAATTTGAAAAAAATGTATTACATAAAGTTATTAAACTCAAGTTTTATTCATCATAAAACTCATATAGGCCCTGGCCGGTTGGCTCAGCGGTAGAGCGTTGGCCTGGCGTGCGGGGGACCCGGGTTCGATTCCTGGCCAGGGCACACAGGAGAAGCGCCCATTTGCTTCTCCACCCCTGCCCCCTCCTTCCTCTCTGTCTCTCTCTTCCCCTCCCGCAGCCAAGTCTCCACTGGAGCAAAGATGGCCCGGGCGCTGGGGATGGCTCCTTGGCCTCTGCCCCAGGCGCTAGAGTGGCTCTGGTCGCGGCAGAGCGACGCCCCGGAGGGGCAGAGCATCGCCCTCTGGTGGGCAGAGCGTGGCCCCTGGTGGGCGTGCCGGGTGGATCCTGGTCGGGCGCATGTGGGAGTCTGACTGTCTCTCCCTGTTTCTAGCTTCAGAAAAATACAAAAAAACCCCAAAAAACCTCATATAAAATCATCACTGTCAAAACTCCCATCCATTAGCTTGTCCTCACCTGTGTCTTGATGACGAATCACTGTCTTCATATATTGCCTCATCCTCACTTCCATCTATGGCATTTGATTTTTTATTTTTTACATTTTATTTATTCATTTTTTTAGAGAGAGGATACACAGAGAGAGAAGGAGACAGAGAGAGGAAAGAGATAGAAAGAACAGAGGGAGGAGCAGGAAACATCAACTCCCATATGTGCCTTGACCAGGCAAGCCTGGGGTTTTGAACTGGTGACCTCAGTGTTCCAGGTCGATGTTTTTACCCACTGCGCCACCACAGGTCAGGCCATCTATGGCATTTGAAATGCCACACTTCTTAACCCTTTCATTAGTATGAACATTCATGTACGTCCTCGTGCCTCCTGACCATCCAGAGTACGATCGTAACAACAATTTTTAATTTAAAAATGTGTAAGTCGCCTGACCAGGTGGTGGCGAAGTGGACAGAGCACTGGATGGGATGTGGAGGACCCAGGTTTGAGACCCTGAGGTCACCAGCTTGAGTGCAGGCTCATCTGGTTTAAGCAAAGCTCACCAGCTTGGACCCAAGGTCGCTGGCTCGAGCAAGGGGTTACTCGGTCTGCTGTAGCCCCACAGTCAAGGCACATATGAGAAAGCAATCAATGAACAACTAAGGTGTTGCAACGTGCAATGAAAAACTAATGATTGATGCTTCTCATCTCTCTCCATTCCTGTCTGTCTGTCCCTGTCTATCCCTCTCTCTGACTCTGTCTCTGTAAAAACAAAAAAATGTGTAAGGAAACATTAAAAAAGGCAAAAGTATGTTCTTCTTTTTTCCATATATTGGTTATCAAACAAACATGACTTTAAGTTAATAAAACTGGAACTGGAACTAATTTCATTTTTTGAAAGAAAACTCACTCCCGGGGGTTAGCAAGCAAGAAAAAAACTCACTACTCAAAGGGTTAAAAGACTTGACAACAATCTCAATCTTGATATTATTCGAGGATCTTTTCACCCAATACAAACTTCTCCTATAGTTGGTTTCTTCCCCCTTCCTGCTTGTGTCAAATGGTCCCCAGAAAACTTCATCCACTGGTTCCATTCATCTCTCATGGCAGCTTTGAAGAGTTTGCTAATGCTGAAATCAAGTGGTTGAAGCTGGGTGTCAAACCTCCAGGTATGACAGCAAGTTTTGTTTGTTGCTCTGCAGCAATCTTTGTGTTTTTTGTTATGTGCGCCCTGAACTGATCAAGCACCTATAGGACAGGTTCATGTAAGAGTCCACCTGGTCTCCTTCTCCAAACTTTCTTAAACCAGATCTTCATCCCATCCTGGTCCATCCAACCCTTGTCATGAACATGGACAATCACTCCTCAAGGAATTGCTCCTTTTGGCATTGTTTTGTGTTTGAAAATCAGCATAGGAGGCAGCTTGGTTCATGGGCACAACAAGCTAGAACAACTGTATAACGGCTCTTTTCACGTCTACTTGTCTTCACAGTTAGTTTTCACTTCCTTCTTATCAACAGATCTGTTACCTGGGACATCAAATTGAACGGGGACTGTGTCCATATTTGCAATCTGTCCCAACTCAAAGTGATGTGTCTTCTGACATTGAATGACAAAACGATGAAATTCAAGGATCTTCTGCTGGCAGCTTTCAGGCATCTTTTGGGCAAGTCTGGTGTGTGTACGCATGGTTAGTCCATTCCGTTTCATGAACCTGAAGCACCAATTGTGTCTTCCTTTGAAATCAGTAATGTCTTTTGCATCAGCGATACTTCTTGCCTCATGCTGAGCCATCTTTGTGGACAAAGGAATTCCAATTGCCCTTTGCTCTTCAATCCATATCTTCAATTCCCTCTCTAAATCAGGCCATTTTGCTGACTTGCCTCTCATAGCTTCTTTCTGCCATGGCATTTTCAGCAGGGTTTCTTCTACCTGTAGCCAGTCTCAGATTGATTTCTCAGTTGGAGGAGGACCAAACTTACGTTCAGCAGCACGATTTCCATTCACTTTTGCAAACTGAATCACTTTTAACTTGAATTCAGCACTGTATGAAAATCTTTTCTGAGCCATTTCTGGGGAGAACATGGCAAAATGTAACCTACTGTAATATACCAGTAACAAGTGTGAAACAATGAGTGCAAGGACAACAAGTGTGTAAAAGTAGGAAATGCAAGTAAAATAAGACTACAACCACTGTATAAGATGCACCCAATTTTTAGATCCCAAATTTTTCGAAAAACAGTACATCTTATACATGGAGAAATATGGCAACTTCCACGGACAAAATACAATCTTAAAGTACAAGTAAATTATAAAATGTAAATTAACAAAAAATGATTATTCATGTACTGGTATGTGTTGAAATAGTATTCCATGATCTCACTTTCCCTTGTAGTTAACATTGCTGTGTAGAAATAATTACAACATGTTCCTCCAAGTGAAACTTTAAGGTCAATAAATGTTGTTACATTACCCACAATTAATAAAGTATGTGGAAAGATAATTTAGCAAAAATGTAAATAAAGCAGTACCCTGTCCCCAAAGATTGCAATGAACCACTTCTAGGTTTTTTTTAAACCAACAACCCTCACATCACTTAGCTGCCTGTTGCAGGGAGTGGCGGCTGTGCTGGTGTTCTGCTTGCTTCCTGCCTTCAAGGCTGCGTCTCTTCTCGCTTGCTCAAGCAGAACTCTTGCTCTTTCTTTAAGTTCTTCTTGTCGAGATAATAGTCGTTGCTTAAAAGCAAAGATACAGAATTAGAAGCCTCGAAAAAAAAAAAAAGCATGTAATCTACATTTGTAAACTAATCAATGGTTATTATAACCTGTCAATAAGAATAGTTTGGGTTCAATTATAGGTATCATTCATGGTCAAGGAAGAGGTGATAAACAGTAAGCCTATTACTTTGATATAATACAAAAGTTCATTACAAATTTATTGTATATAGTATGTCTGGACCTCTTTTTGATTTTCCTATTTTAATATAACAATTTTAAACCTTTTTCTGTAATCTTAAGCAAGGAAGGATTTTTCTTAAGTGTACAATTCAGTGGTTTTTAGCATATTCACAAAGTCATGAACCATCAACACTACCTAACTCCAGAACATTTTCATCACCCAAGGTTTTAAGAGGATTAAACAAAAATTAACAACAGATACACTTAAAATGTAAAAGTGATAATGATAGATTTTAAGTTCATGTTGATAAGACATAATAGAATAAAACTGGTCACTACATTTAAACTGGTTACAAATCAACACTTTCCCCAAAACAGACAGAATTAATTGAATGACACTGAATGTACAGCCAAAACTCAGGCTCTTAATCCCTCTTCCACTAATAATAAGCAATGTTAACACTAAACAGGTCACTTAAGAACTATACTATATTTTGTTACATGGTATTTAAGAACTCTGGAGTCAAATATTAGTTCCATCATTTAACTATGGGCAAGTTACTCAAACTATTTAAGCTTCAGTTTCCTCATTTATAAAACGAGAATAAAAACAGACCAACTTTTATAGTATATTGTAAAGATTAAGTGAACTAGAATAATGTACTGAGCATTGGATAAATGTTAACTATCATTATGTTTTTTAAAATCTCTCAATTTTCTTATCTTGAAAGGAGGGGAGATCATCTTTAAAATATCACTATTTCTATAATTTGTGATTACTCAGAATAGATCATCTTTATGATCCCACTAGCTCTAAACTGTGATTCTGCATTCCTTTAGGGATTTCAATCCGCTACAGAGATATAGCAAAAAACTCCTTTGGTTTTTAAAGCTCATAAATACAAATTTTTTTCTCATTACAAATGCAATTCATATTATAGAAATTTTATAAAATATATAAAAATAAAAAGAAGAAAAATAAAACTAATTGGAGGCACCAAGCACCCTGATTTAAAACTTATTACAAAGCTATAGTAATCAAAACAGAAGGTACTGGCATAGAAAGATACATAAATCAATATTATAAAACAGAGAGCCCAGAAATAAATCTATGCATTTATGGACAATGGATTTGTGACAAAGAAGGCAAAAATATAAAGTGGGGAAAGGATAGTCTCTTCAATAAATGGTTTTAAGAAAACTAGACAGACACATGCAAAACAATGAAACTTACACAAATACACAAAAACTTACACCATACACAAAAATTAATTCAAAATGGATTAAAGTCTTGAATGTAAGACTTGAAACCACAGAACTCCTGAAAATAAAATGAAGTTGGTAATAAGCATCTTGATATTGGTCTTGGTTATTATTATTATTATTAGTTTTGGGTTTGACACCAAAAGCAAAGGCAACAAAACAAAAATGAGTAAGTTGGACTACATCAAACTAAAAACCTTCTGCACGGCAAAAAAAGACCCTTAACAAAATGAAAAGGTAACCTACTGAATGGGAGTAAATATTTGCAAATCATATATCTAATAAGGAGTTAATATCCAAAATATACAGAGAGCTCATTATAACTCAATAGAAAAAAAAATCCCAACAAAATATGAACATTTTCACAAAGAAGACACATAGATCGTCAAAGGTACATGTCAAGATGCTCAACTTACTATCAGGAAAATGCAAATCAAAACCACAATGAGATATCAACTTCTATCTGTTAGAATGGCTATTATCAAAAAGACAAGAAATGAGTGTTGGCAAGGATATGAAGAAAAGGAAACCCTCTGTTACTGCTGGTGGGAATGTAAATTGGTACAGCCACTATTAAAAAGAAACAAAACAGTAAGGAGGATCTTCAAAAAATTAAAAATGAAAATATCATTTGATCTAGCAATTCTACTTCAGGTAAGTGAACTAAGACAGAAGAAGATATATACCATATGATTTCACTTACATGTAGGATCTAAAAGCTAACAGAAAAATCCCGCCCCCCAAGAGAACAGACTGGTGGTGTGAGAGGCTGGAGTGAGAGGTGGGTAAAATGGGTGACTGGCGTCAAAAAGGTACAAACTTCCAGTTATACATCAGTCATGGGAATATAATATACAGCATGGTGAATAAATCTTAAAATTCTAATCACAAGAAAAATATTTTTGTAACTATGCAGAGTGACAAATTTTAACTAAGCTTATTGTAGTGATCATTTCTCAATGTTTCCAAATATTGAATCACTATGTTGTATACCTTGATACAAATATAATGTTATATGTCAATTATACCTCAATTAAAAAATTAAAAATAAAGTTCCTAATTGGGTAGCTCAGTTGGTTAGAGAGTCATCCCAATATGCCAAGGTTGTGGGTTTGATCCCCAGTCAGGGTACATACAAGAATCAATCAATGAATGCATAAGTAAGTAGAACAAATTGATGTTTCTCTCTCTCTCTCTCTGCCCCTTCTTCTCTCTCTCTAAAATCAATAAATTTAAAAAAACTAATTAAAAATAAAATAAAATTTTTTTAGCAATATTGGTACCCAGAGATGATGACTGCAGACTCATGCTTTTTTTCACTTAGTATTTTATTGTGAGCCTTTCTCATGTCCTTAAATATCTTTTTTGAAAACATGATTTTACACTGTATACCTAGAATTTCATTAATATAAATGCATCATATTTTATTTAACTTGTCTTATATTATTGCATATTTAGGTTGTTTATAATTTTTCACTATCATAAAAAAATGCTTTAACATCTTTATACCTAAATTCTTTTATAGAGTTCTGAATATCTTAGGAAAAATTCCTGGAGGTTGAATCCATGAGATAAACATTTTTAAGGAACTTCAGTGTATGTTGCTAAATTGCCTTTCAGTAAAGCTGACTGCTTTACATATGAGCTATGATTATTCTTAGTGCTATTATAGTAAAAAACAGAGATATTATAACCATAAAGTTTACGAGCACAGACTGTGGAGCAAAAGGATTTCCATGATTTAGGCAACTCAATTCAACTGGATTGAAAATACCAATTACAATGCAACCTAAACATTTGAAGAAAATGCTTTAAATGGCAAATATTTGTCTTTATACATTTCAGAATAATATTCTTAGTAAATGAAATACTAAAATATCTTTTATTTATTCTTACAATAAAAGTTTTATAGATAAATATTTTGATTTGAAAAGCTACCATTCCTTATCCTTCTTTATTTGTAGGTTTAAAATGTATCATAAACTTTAAATGAAGAGCAGGTGTATTTCAGTTTTATTATAACGGGAATTATACTTTCCCTTAAATCATTTGTAACATTTTAAAGTGTTCTATGAATATGAAAGATACAAAATACTGGAATAACTATTAATTATAACACACGTATTCATCATTCTAACTTACTTACCTGGACTGTTTTTGCAGAATGATCTGAATGATTTAAAGTGGTTCTATCAGCATCTGGATCAGACTCTGTCTGCCTCAGGGAAGTACGTTTCTTCTTCGCAAGATCTGCATCTCTATTGTATGAATACCCAAGTTTGGACGTGGGAGATAAACTTGGTTTTTTGATAGGTGATTCAGGATCTGATCTGCTTTCTAAGGGTCTAGAATTCTCTAATTTTTCTGGCTCCAAGTTACTACTGATGTCTAAAGTCTGAAGTTTTTGCTCTCCCATCACCTCACAAATAAAGGGTGGAGACACATCCTTCTTTGTATCACTAACATATAAATCACTTAATTCTAAAGTCTCAGCTTTTGATACTCTCTTCTTGCCTAACAAAATTTGTGCATGAGTTGAATCTGTATTATAACATATTCCAGGGTCAGGGGATCCTGAAGTCCTTCCAGAGCTCTGCTGGGACTTTTGGGGTTCTGTGTCACTTTTAGTCCTGCGAGAGTAAGGGGAGGCTGTGCTTGGACTAAGATGATCATCAGGAGTCTGATGTTCACTTTCTGACTCTCCAACCCCACTGTCATTTACAAATACAGAGTCGTCCTGTGATAAGGAGTCCACGGCTGCGCTGGTAGGCTGAAGTTCAGGCTCCTGTTTCAGGTCACTAAGCTCTGCATAGAATTTTTCTTGATCCACAGAACTGTTTGTATCTGTTTCATAGTTTCCAACTTTATATGTGCTTTTACTGCTGTTTTCTTCTATATGAACAACATTTAGTTCTTGGCCACTGAAATGTGCTCTTATTTGATAGAGATAAGTCATAACAGTCAGTTTGTCAGGAATTGCTAATAAAACCATATCAGAAGGTTCCAATAACCGGGAAATTCCTATGCTGGCAAATCCATCATATGCCTTCAAAGAAAGGAAAAACAAAAGATATATTGTACAATTTAGATAATCCAGACATTTTAAAAACAGCAATATAATGGATGTTAACTAGTCTTAATGTGGGGATCATTTCACAGTGTATACAAACATGGAATCATGTTGTATACCTGAAACTAATAAAACGTTATATGTCAATTAGACCTCAAAGAAGTTTAAAAATAAATAAAATTAAGTTACCATAACAAAAAATACCAAAATCTTGGATTTCTATTGTTGTTATTATTGGAGGATGACATCACTACTGACATTACACTACATGAGCTGAACAAAATTCCAAGTCATAAACTTGTAAAAGTAGGGTAAATACAAGAGAAAAATATTTCCTTATTAACAAATTATCTTTTTCAATAAATAAAATAAGGAAAAAGGAAATAAAAACAAAAAATTCCTAGAATTAATTTTTTGAGATAAAGAACTAAGGTATAATAATTCATTTAGAGCTTTACCATTCCTATCAACCTCTCTTCCAGTCATGTAACTGCAGTGATTTATGAAGAAAAAATACAGCTAGATATCCCAAAAGAACTAACTCCTAGATAGATTACCATTATAAAATACAAGAAAATGCCATTTAAGCTCAGAAACATGGAAACATTTTTTAAATGCCCAATTAAGATTGGTTTTCATAATTAAAAGAGTGACTCATTTTTACTTCATCCATTTTGGAAAAAATGAAATGTTTTGAGTAGTACAACTTAATTGAGAATGTGAAGAGTGCATTGTATTACTATTTTTGTTAGCCTTTAAGTGACTGTGGCATATCAGGTTTTTCTAGTTTTGAAGAATCAAAGCTGTCCCTGACCAGTTGGCTCAGCAGTAGAGAGTCCAGTGTGTGGAAGTTCTGGGTTCAATTCCTGGTCAGGGCACACAGAAGTGACCATCTTCTTCTCTACCCCTTCCCCTTTTTCTCTCTCTCTTACCCTCCCACAGCCACTACTCAAAAGGTTCGAGCAAGCTAGTCCCAGAGCACTGAGGTTGGCTCCATGGCCTCCCCTCACGTGCTAAAAATAGCTTGGTTGCCGAGTAGCAGAGCTGTGGTCCCAGATGGGCAGAGCATTGCCCCGTAGGGGGCTTGAAGGGTGGATTCTGGTTAGGGCACATATGGGAGTCTATGTGTCTGCCTCCCTGCCTCTCACTTAATAATAATAGTAAAAGAATCAAAGCTGTATCTCAATTTACAATTAATTATCAGTATCCTGACCTAATTCTTGAAAACATCATTGTGTTGCTAGGAAGCATTAAAAATATGGCTAAAGGTTTAGATATACTCTTGGAAAAAGTAAGAACCCTCTAGTTATATTCTTGCTTTGAAATATAAAATATTTAGTCTTTGTAACAACCTAGATATAGGCTCATAACTCAAAGTTTTCTTTAAAAAAAGTTAGGAAATCATGTAACAATTCAGAAGAAATCAGTCTTTTGTACTTAAATGTTAAAGTGCATTTCTACCTTTGAATTTAATACCTGTCTTGTGTTCTTCTTGTACTTTAATAAATGCTGTGCAATAAGTTGAAAGAAAATGAAAAGTTGAGATAGTAGAACCTCTTTGATTTTCACAGCACTATATTTCATAATATAGGTACCTCAAAATATTTACTTGAGAGCATTGGTCAGTTGGTGTGCATGTTTAGGCCTGTTTGTTATTTTACAGGTTTTAGGAAAATTAAAGTCATTTTCTTCCTCATGTGTCTTAACCTGATTGACAGACATCAATAGCAGACCATCAGGAAAAGCACCACAGGCAGTATTCTAAACATTTCCCAATTATCTAGAACATTGACATACTGGTTAAGATTAGATGTCACAGGTAAATACCTTTTTTTTATTCAGACCTGGGAAAATGATTAACTTCCTTGTGGGGAATCTCCTGCTGGTGTTCTGCTTCATGTAGCAATTCATTCTATGCATACTAATTGCACTAAAAAAAAATTTAAAAACAAACCAGTTTTCTTGTAAGCGAGGTCAAGACTTTATAAAACACTCTTCTCATAGGTTAACTTCTTCTGCTATGGTCAATCACCTGCTATCTTTTTAGCTGCTTGTGTGTGGAGAAAAAACGTCTTGGAAAGAAAATTGTCATATTCACTCCCAGATGTTATTTAATTGGTAAGAAGGAGTCACTGCCAGTTGTATTGTACAGCTGCATGGAACTTAAGACATAAGCATTGTTTTTGTGCTGCTTTAAGTCAAATCAAGGGCAGATGGGGTTATAAGGAAGAATCGTGTGAAGCCGGAAATAAATCTGCAGGTAGCAACTGATACTCGATGTAGGTATCAGGTAAGAAGTTGTAAAGCGACAAAAACAAACAAACAAACAAAAAAAACTGTACAACAATTATTTATTGAGTTGTACAATGAATAGAAATATCAAAATTAAAATCCTTTCAAAAAGCTATGATTATCTGCCCTGGAAGTTCTAACTGGGAAAAAATTTTAATGGGATATTCCCCTCTATGTAGTAATATGTAAATCCAAGCTATGCTCATCATTATTATAGTTCTGAAAAAAAATAATTATGACTTAAGCCTTATTCTTTTAAAAATATATAACTAAGTTCCTCCTCTATGGGGGTCTACCACATGGCTGGGGATATGCCAGGGGAGGAGTGGTCAGGGGAGGGTCCAAACCAAATGACCAGCAATATGGAAGGTCAGGAGGTCTAAACCTTATGATCAGCGATAATCAGGAGAGGAAAGATCCCTCTGGGGGCAAGGCCCCACCCAAGTTTCGTCCATTGCAAGTTATCTGGGGCTCTCTACCCTGTTGAACTTCAGTAGTTGGCCTATTGTTCCTACGCTACACATGTCTGTCTAACTGCCCAGTACACAACTCTTGTTTTATAAATTAATGAGTTTTTCTCATGGCTAAAAGTCTATATTTGTGTCTCTGTGTGTGTCTACATATGTATACTGTAAATGTTAGATAATTTTCTACTTATAATTTGTTAAAATTGAAGGCAAATGCTTGTAAGGATTGAGTATTCTAAAGATTTTTAGAGAGAGGAGAGGGAAAGAGAGGGGGAGGCTGGGGGCGGAGAAGCGGGAAGCATCAACTCATAGTTGCTTTTTGCATATGCCTTGACCATGCAAGCCTGGGTTTAAACCAGCGACTTAAGCATTCCAGGCCGATGCTTTATTCACTGAGCCACCACAGGTCAGGTGGGATTGGTTATTCTAATATTCTTAGAAATACAGAAATTAACAAGAATATATATATATATTTCTTTTGTGACAGAGAGAGAGAGGGACGGATAGGAACAGAGAGACAGAAAGGGAGAGAAATCAGCAGCATCAATTCTTCATTGCGGCTCCTTAGTTTCCTTAGTGGTCCCTTGACTGCTTTCTCATATATGCCTTGACTGGGGGGCTGCAGCAAAGCGAGTGATCCCTTGCTCAAGCCAGCGACCTTGGGCTCAAGCCAGCAGCCTTGGGCTTCAAGCCAGTGACCTTTGAGCTCAAGCCAGCGACCCCATGCTCAAGCTGGTGAGCCCACACTCAAGCTGGCGACCTCGGGGTTTTGAACCTGGGTCCTCTGTGTCCCAGTCCAATGTTCTATCCACTGAGCCACTACCTGGCCAGGCAACAAGAATACTTTTAAAGTCAGGTGGTCTAATATTAATCTTTAGTAAATTAAAGCTAGTTTAATTTTATTGGTTTAAGTAAAACAGACTTTTTAAAAGTAAACTTGTCTTTTGAGTTATTGACATTATAGTTTACCCAGATTTTACAAAAATAAGTCCATGTTAATAATTGGCTTTAATGTCTATGAAATATGTTTATTGAGGTTATAAAATGTCTTCATAAATTTGACTTCTATGTTTTTAATAGAAATTGGAGTCTTAAGGGTTAAAATCTTAATATATGGAGGAATAACTTTGTGGTATTTCAGAAGAGCCCATAGAACACCTCAAAGATTTTGGTTTTAATGTTAAATTACATGGGAAGCACTGTAAAATAAGTGATGAAAAACCTTTAGGCTGTCTTGTACAGGTAAACAATGGTTTTAAATCAAATAGGGCCCTGAGAAAACCAAGACAGCTGCTTGGGTCTTCCAGGCTCCCTGGCATACCCCCCACTTTTTTTTATTCCTTCATGCATCATAATTCATTTAAGCTGGACATAAATTAGATGAAGTAATTTATGAGCTGACATTACTGAACAGATAGATATATGTTACGCATTATTGCCAAGGTTTGAGAGAGTCACTTTAAGAAAATGCCAAGTTGGTAACTACTTCCTTTCAGAGGGAGCTCTCAGGAGATTAAAAAAAAACTTTAAAGGTCATTGACTGCTACATTTTATTTATTGGAAAAGGACATCAAATAAAAGATACTCTCCAACTTCAATGGAAGGGATAAGGAGCTTAATCACGAATGGATATCTACCTCTGTCTCTGACACACACTTCTGCCTACAATGGACCGATGAGAAGCCTCTGACATCAGCAGTAGACAGCTATTGTTACCAAATTAAAGGCGTTCATTTACCTGTACACATCTAAGCGCAATCAAGTGCAAACAGGAGTTTGCAGCCAAGAAAGTAAATGTTTATTAATTAAGGAAACGACCCCACACCTGGAGTCACCTGAGGCTTGGTTCTTAGTTTAATGCTGAGCACAACTTGATGTTTTAAGAACTTCAAAAGTCAAAGGAAAAGAAAGGAGGTGAGCTGAGTCATGGTACCAATAGACTGGACAAGCCAGTCTGAAAGAAGACAGAACGGGGAGTCATGCTGTTTCACTGTCCCAAGACATCAACAAAGCCTATATATGTACAGACTGATGCTGAACTCAGCAGCTGTTCTGTTTTTACCTGTCTGCTAATATATTAGCCATAATTAGTTATACTTGTTTTTTATATAGTCTAAATTGTTTATGATTACTGAAGATGCACAAGGTAATTGTTAATACTCTTTTTAAGGTTTTTGTAAATGTTATACTAGATGCCAAATACACAAAAACAGAAAGGAGGCAAAACTTGGACCATGATAGCTTGTGGAACAGAAATGATCCAGAGTGTTTTTTCACAATGAAGGCTATAATACCTGACTACCTTCTACCTACTCTTTCCTTCTGGGTAAAATCTGACCTCAACTCATATTCCATGGTTACAGTATTGGTCCACCGTTTCAACAGGATGATGATACTGAGAGTTCCTAGGAAAGGGCCCACCTAGAGCTGTGAGACCACCCATATTATCTGACTAAAAGGTTCATCATCAGTGAATCCTTAGGATTATTACCAAAAGGGTTTCAGAATTGTGGACAAAAATGAGGTTCTATAGAAAGTTACCTCACAGGGTGATCTGATCATAAATTGTTAACAGAGCATTGTGGGTAGCCATGCCCCAGGCATATAACTTTAGTAAAAGGTTTATTTTTTCCTTAAGCAAGACCTGTTCACTGATTCTGTGTATCTAGTTAATAGACCTTTGAAATAAATGAAACCACCTTAATGAGAGCACATAACCTTTTTAACTATCTGGTAACCCAATCCTCACCTTGCTTTCTCCTATCTTCCTGTTAATCTTCCTTATGTTCCCTCCTTAATTTCAAATGCATTAAAAAAGCTGCAAAACTGTCCTTCTTCAGGAACATTTGAGATCTTGCTTCTCCACAATTGTCATCAGTGTGTTTCAAATACATTTTTATAAAAATTCAATATATAGCCTGACCGGGCGGTGGTGCAGTGGATAGAGCATCGAACTGGGATGCAGAAGACCCAGGTTCGAGACCCCGAGGTCACCAGCTTGAGCGAGGGCTCATCTGGTTTGAGCAAAAAGCTCACCAGCTTGAGCCCAAGGTCGCTGGCTCAAGCAAGGGGTTACTCGGTCTGCTGAAGGCCCACAGTCAAGGCACATATGAGAAGGCAATCAATGAACAATTAAGGTGTTACAATGAGCAACGAAAAAAAACTAATGATTGATGCTTCTCATCTCTCCGTTCCTGTCTGTCTGTCCCTGCCTATCCCTCTCTCTGACTCTCTGTCTCTGTAAAAAAAAAAAATTCAACATATATGTAAAATCAATAATGCTTTCAAAATTTCAAAATAATCTGAAAGCTTCACTTTATAAAAATGACATATTGCTTTTATCAGCTTTTAAATTAGCTTAGCATTTTATTCAAATGCAAAATTATGCAGGTAAAGAAGTGTCATATCTGAAAATTATTATTATTATTATTTTTAAGTGAGAGGAAGGGAGATAAGACTCCCGCATGCACCTCGCCCAGGATCCATCAGCAACATTTGGGGCTCAAATCAACCAAGCTATCCTCAGCACCTGAAGCCAGCAATCGGACCAACTGAGTTATCCTCAGTGCCCAGGGCTGACTCGAATCAACTGAGCCTCTGGCTTCAAGAGGGGAAGATAAACAGATGGTTGTTTCTCATGTGTGCCCTGACCGGGGATGAAATTGAGGATGTCCTCATGCCAGGCTGATGCTCTATCCACTGAACCAACTGGCCATGACTAAAGACATATATATATTTTTTTTTACAGAGAGAAAGTCAGAGAGAAGGACAGACAGGGACAGACAGGAATGGAGAGAGATGTTTTTCATTGAGCATTGTGATATCTTAGCTGTTCATTGATTGCTTTCTCATATGTGCCTTGACCGTGGGCCTTCAGCAGACTGAGTAACCCCTTGCTCAAGCCAGAGACCTTGGGTCCAAGCTGGTGAGCCTTTGCTCAAACCAGATGAGCCTGTGCTCAAGCTGGCGACCTTGGAGTCTCGAACCTGGGTCCTCCCGCATCCCAGTCCAACGCTCTATCCACTGCGCCACCGCCTGGTCAGGCTAAAGATATTATTTAATTGATGACAAATAAGGTATTTCACTTTGTTAGACATAAGCTCTCTAAAATTATACAAAAAATATTTCATGAGAATGACTTACTTTGCAGCATGCCCACCATAAAAGTGATTTCTTTAAAGAAAATTATATAGATTTTTTAAAGATAAAATTTTGCTAGCATATTTCAATTAAAAAAATGAAGTTTTAAAATGTATTTCCTTAGGGCCAGCATCATACATTTGCAAAGAAATAAGAATATTTTAATGGTAGTGTACATTTTTGGTTTTAGAGAATGAAAGTAAAAATTATCTTCATTTATACTCTCATTTGTTAATTGAACTTCTATCATGTTTCCTTTTATAGATTTTTTAATACCAGTGGTTTAAAAAAATATTTTATTTATTTATTTTAGAGAGAGAGAGAAAGGCAGGGGAGAGGAGCAAGAAGCATCAGCTCGTAGTTGCTTCTCATATGCTTTGACCGGGCAAGCCTGGGTTTTGACCCAGTGACTTCAGCGTTCCAAGTCAACATTTTATCCACTGTGCCACCACAGGTCAGGGTTCTTACTGGTGGTTTTAATTATCTAATTTTAAATAGAGGTTGTTAAAAAAAAAAAAAAAGAAACAAACATAAAAAAGAAAAGATAGAGATTATTAACCACTTTATCTCACGAATCCTTTTGGCAATGGACCCCTTCTCAGAGAAGAATAATGTTTTACATGTATAAAGTATAGAATTACAAAAGAAACTAATTACATTAAAAAATAAAACTATGAACTCTGGCCTGTTAGCTCAGATGGCTAGAGCGTCGTCCTGATATTCCAAAGTTGCCAGTTTGATCCTTGGTCAGGGCACATACGAGAATCAACAAATAAGTGCATAAATAAGTTTAAGAACAAATTGATAGTTCTTTCTCCCTTCCTCTGTCTCTAAAATCAGTCGATAAATTAAAAATTTTTAAAAGTATGAAAATATTAGCAAAACTCAGTTGTGAGAAATTAATGTGTGTGCTTTTTATGAATGCATTAACTACTATAATTTTGAAGAAGTGATGAGCTTAAAAGGTATTTGTAGCTGTTTAAAACTGTCAAGTGACATGCAAGTATCTGAGATTCAAGGTGACAGTCTCAGTCATGGCTAATACTACAGAAATTTGTTGTCTAAATTTATAATAGAAGGAAATGCTAAATTTCAATTAAAGAATTGAGAAAATGTACTTATTTCCCTACCTACATTCAAGGACACCCTGAATTCTATCCTTAGCTCAAAGATTAAGAACTCCTATTTTAAGAGTATAACATTTCATTAACTTACCAATTGAAGAATTCAATTCAGCACATACACACACACAAAATCCCAAAACCACATTAATTGAATACTCCTGTGTGTTGTGCTAGGTGTCTCCCTCTTTTCCCATATCACAGTGCACATAGAAAACTGTGATATTGCCCTGGCCAGATAGTTCGATTGGCAGAGCATCATCCCGAAGTGCAGAGGCTGCTGGTTTGATCCCACTCAGGAAACATACAAAAACAGATGTTTCTGTCTCGTTCCTGCTTCTCCCTCCCCTCTCTAAAATCAGTAAAATAAACATTAAAAAGAAAAAAGAAAACTGTAATATTGTACTGCACATTGAGTTAAGTAGTTAAGTCAGCCTGCTTCCATAAGTCACCTGGCCCTGGGGACCCTAGCAACTCAGCTCTTGCACAGCTATCTTGAAGGATGAAAGAATCGATACCCCCCCCACACCAATGGGGAAGCTATATTGACCTCACTATATTAAGTGATCATGTGGAAAAAACTAGCTTACTAGAAAATAAGTATAAATAAATAAGTAAATAACAATGTTGGTATCTTTTTGCTTCTAGGAAAACAGGCATTCATTCTTTCTTAGCTTTAGGCTCCCATCCTCATCCTCTCCCAACTGAACTTTCTAAACTCATAATAGTTATGGCACGATAGCTTTAGGTGCACTTGTTAAAAAGCTAAGTTCTGAATAAAAAGAAATATGCTTTAATATTTAACAGTTAATGAAGTTCATACATATAGTATAGTTATAGTCTGATGCCAGACTTGTACATGTGATCTTTAAAAGAACAGGACAAACTCAAATAAACCATGCATCCTATTTGAATTACAGGAAGAAGACCTCACTTTCCCCAATTAAAAAAAGACCACAGAAAAACCAAAATTGGCCTGACCTGTGGTGGCGCAGTGGATAAAACTGGAAAGCTGAATTTGCCAGTTCAAAATCCTGGGCTTACTTGGTCAAGGCACATATGGGAGTTGATGCTTTCTGCTGCTTCTCTCTCTCTCTCTCTCTCTCTCTCTCTCTCTCTCTCCCTCTCCCTCCATCCCTCCCTCCCTCCCTCCCTCTCTCAAATGAATAAATAAAATCTTAAAAAAAAAAAAAGAAACCAAAATTGAAACTATGTCTTTTTTACTTGGCAAGTCTCTTACCTTTTTGTTGTTCTCTTTAATATCTTGAGGATTCAGAGACTTGTAGTCACTGAGGGAGAAAATAGCACAGTAGGGTATATACAGTATTTGATAAAACAGCTGTTTTAAAACAAACTGACTCTAATAATTTGACACTCAACAATACCAAAGAGTAACTAGTAATTTCACTGCAATTCAATCAACAAAACTAATAGTGTGGAAAATTAAGGAGATAAATAAATAAATAAAAAAGTGATTACATGTTTCACTGCCTGAAGCTTTCCATCTAAAAGAGAAGTTAAGGCAGGGGACCAGAAACTAGCTATGACAACCAAATTTACCATGAAGTAATAATAATCACTTGTTGTCAATGTACAAAGCTACAGGCTTATTTGTGTCACCAAATTTTAACATTAACCTAATTTTCATAATAATTTAAAGTCAGGTTTTTTTTTATGAGTTTAAGGAGAAAAATAAGTTTAAAAAACCAGAAAGGACTATTTTTAGGTATCAAAAGGAAGAACTTTTCTTTTTGGCAAGTATTTTTTTCAAAAAGAAAAGATGTGCGTAATAAATAGAAAGTCAAGTATTTCAAGATATGTGTTAAAAATTATTTTATTTTTTAAAAACTGCCTTTTACCAACAAATATTTATAGGAAATAAAAATTTTTTTACTTACATTAAATCTGGTCTAAAGTGGTGTAATATTGCACAAAAAGATAAACCATTTCTCCACGATGTAGTAAAATTGGTGATTTTCACTCCCCGATAGTTTTTTGTAACTTCTTTGCACCATACAAGCAATGACTGACTAGCATTTGGCTTTTGCCCCAAAACAGGACTTGGTATAGGACTTGGCTAGAAAAAAAAGAAAAAGAGGAAAACATTAAAATAACCTAATAGAAGATGAAAATTAACATTAATTGACATTTTTAGATCATTTGAACTATGTGATGTCAGTTCAGGTCCTTCAAAACTATCAATTTAAGACAACTGTAACCTCCAAGAAAGGGAAATGAATTACAAATCATTATCCTCAGTTTTAGCCTAAGGTATTCACATGACAAAGATTTAGTATGCAAAATTTTAAACTTATACATAAGAAAAGAATATATTGATGGGAACATTGTATTAAAGTATTTCAATATTTCAGGCTGCATATCTGTGTAACTCTCACACCCTAAAAAAAATTCACCCACACGTAAATTATGTACAAATATAATTCCTTTTATGACTAGATTAAAGAATAATCTATTTGGAAGTCTAAATGTAGCACAAATTGCTAGTAATGGAGAGATCAAAATACAGTAATCATATGCAATTTATTTATTTATTTATTTTTTTAAATAATTTTATTTTTTTAATGGGGTGACATCAATAAATCAGGATACATATATTCAAAGATAACAAGTCCAGGTTATCTTGTCGTTCAATTAAATCAAATGCAATTTAGATAGTACAATGGCAATCATAATTGAACAGATTTTTTATATAAATTCAAAAAAGGTAAATGAAATTTAGATTTATTAGCAACAGTCAGGTGCAATAGCAACAGAACACAAGAGTATGTAATTTGGATTTGCTCAAAATATCTCTAATTATTATTTATACCTACTTTTAAATATTAAGCCATTTAGAAGGGTGTGTTCCTCTGTGTGTTTTAAATCTTAAGCATATATTTGGTTTCCCCCTTGTTCATACACTTAACAATGATGACAACAAAACCGCGACTACGAAATCAGATTTTTACCCTAAACTTTTATTATTCTTAAAACCATGTCATTTTCTTTCACTGGATAACAACTACATTTTGTGATGGTAACTTTAGAGGCTGATCCAACTAAAAACTAAAGAAGAAAACTAATGCCTCTGGACTTTAAATCTTGCTATCAGTTAAGAGTGCTGGATATAGACATAAAATAGAGGCTCTCTAAAATAAGGTGAAAGCGGAATATTTATCCCTAATATCATTCAAGTTTAATAAGCTAACCATTCTTCCTACACAGTTTGTTTAAGAAAGACCAATGATGCCCCCACTTGACAAAAGCATGTTAGTGCTAAACAATTAAAATTAACCCCACATAATTATGATTTATGCATTCACTGTTCCTATGGAAAGACTATTAAAAAAAGAGCAAAGATGTAATTTCTTACTTTTTGTTAACCATCAGGTTAACAAATTATGTAAAAAACCATGAATCCAGCAAAGTGTTGTTTTTTAAAAATGATCTCCTATATCAAGTCAATGCTGAAAAATTCACAGCTCATAAAAATCAACCAATTTTGATTAATTGTATTCAATATGAATAAGTAGGTAAAAATAGAATTCCTAATATAGTAAAATATTTACCTTAGAATAAATAACAACTCTCTTAACTATAATCTAACATTATAAAAACAAAGTATTAAATCTTTACACCTAATGGTAATTTTGCACATCCCTCTAGTCACTTAACTTGGAAGTAGAGTAGTGAGTAGCCTATGATGAGGTAGGGGAGCAATGAACTGGGCACAAACCCATTTTTTCTTAGACTTTCTATTTTTTTAACTTTTTTTTTTTTTAGACAGAAATGAAGGGGGGGTGGGGAGAGAGAAAAGCATCAACTCATTGTTCCACTTAGTTGTGCCATTGATTGCATCTCATATGTGACCTGAAGAGGGCTCGAATCAGTACCCTTCTGATCAAGCCAGTGCCCTCAAGATGGAGCTGGCTCCCCTGGGAATGGAGCTGGTGCCTTGAGGTTTGCTGGGATTGAACCTGCAACCTCAGCACTTCAGGAGGGCACTCTATCCACTGTGCCACCAGCCAGAGCAGATTTGCCTATTATTTAAAGGACTGTTTTTATTGAAATATTTTTGTGATCCAGCAATTAATTACTTTTCTGTGTATATACCTAAAAACTTGATAACACTAATTCATAAACATATAGGTACCCCTTGTTCATTGAAGCGTTATTTATATTTATTTTTTTATTGATTGATTTTAGAGAGAGAGAGAGAGAAAGAGGGATGTACTCATTTGTTGTTCTACTTAGTTGCACATTCACTGGTCATTTCCATATGAGCCCTGATGGGGGACAGAACCAGCAACAGTGGTGTTTTTAGACAAGGCTCTAATGGACTGAGCTAACCTGCCAGGGCTGCAGCATTATTTATAATAGCCAAGACATGGAAACAACCCAAGTGTCCATCAACAGATGACAGATGAAGATATGGGGTATGTGCATGTGCAGGGGGAAATGATAACACTTAGCCATAAAAAAGATAAAATATTGTCACTTGTGACAACATGTTTGGATCTTGAGAGTATTATGCTAGGTGAAATAAGTCAGATAGAAAGAAACAAAAACTGCATAATGTGGAATATAAAACAAAAAGCAACAAATGAACTAACAAAACCAACCAAAACAAACCATAGATATAGACAACAGAACAGTGGTTACCAGAGGGAAGGAGCTGGAAAGGAGGACAAATTCGGTAAAGAAGATCAAATATGTGGTAATGGAAGAAAACTAGACTTTGGACAGTGAGTGAGTACACAATAGAGTATATAAATATTGAATTACAATGTACACTTGAAATTTATATGTTATGAACCAATGTTACATCAGTAAATTTAATTTAAAAAAAACTAAAAAATATTTTTCTATACCAAATTATATTATTAAAGCATATAAATGGGCCATGAAACCTGCAACTATCATTATACTGATTAATTCAAATCATCAATAGCACATACACAAGTAATATTCAAATGCCATTACCATAATTACAATCTAGAGTGGCTTTTTGTACTTAAAAATGAAGAAAAACACACTATAGTATTGTAATTATGAATGTATTCTGGTGTCTAAAAAGTCTCAATATGAAAAAAATCACCCTAACACAAAACCCTTGTATTAAAACATCTCAGGAGGCTTACTGCAGTAACAAGACAAAAAAGTTGTATGTATTGAAGAAACTTTGATGAAATTACAAGCCCTATAAATGGTCATGTGGGTTGCAGAGAAAGAAAATTACAGTACAGTCATTATTCAATGAATCATTCACTTGAGTATGGGACTTTCATCTAATATTTTATAGAAGGTCACAAAGAAATAAGCAAAAATCATTTTGAAACTGCTTGTTTTTTGCTATTGCTGGCTCCCGATTTTGTAGTAAATGTGGCTGGTTGCTTGACTTTTCTGTCTCAGTTCCCTCATCTATAAAGTGGGGATTATAATGGTACTTAGAGTGTTACAGTAACAAAATTTGCCTCCCTCTTCTCCTGTTCATGATGCTCTTTACCACACTCACCTTCAATCACTTTAAACCATATTGACTTCTGTTACTTCTTGTATATCCCAGACATGGACTCACCTTACTGCCTTTACACAAATTGTTCCATTTGCCTAGATCAGGGGTCGGGAACCTTTTTGGCTGAGAAAGCCATGGATGCCACATATTTTAAAATGTAATTCCATGAGAGCCATACAACAACCCATGTACGTTACACATCATCCAATAAAAATTTGGTGTTGTCCCGGAGGACAGCTGTGATTGGCTCCAGCCACCCACAACCATGAACATGAGCGGTAGGAAATGAATGGAATGAATGGATTGTAATACATGAGAATATTTTATATTTTTAACGTTATTTATTTTTTTTAATTAAAGATTTGTCTGTGAGCCAGATGCAGCCATCAAAAGAGCCACATCTGGCTCACGAGCCATAGGTTCCCAACTCCTGGCCTAGATGCTCTCCTCTCAGATATTTTCATGGTTAGCCCCAAGCAATCATCTCCATTAGGACTATTCTGACCACCCTATTTAATAACACACTCATCTCTATCACCTAACCCCAACTAGACATTCCCATCTCCCCTTACCTTTTTCCAATAGTACTTATTTTTCCCATAGTATTTATTACCTTGTTACGGTCCATATACTTAATTTTGGTTATTACCAAAATATGCTATTGTTAATGCTTATTATCTGTTCATTCTCACTAAATAAGAATGGCAGTGATTTTAGATTTTTGTTTTGTTTTTTAACTGGTCCCCAAAGTACTCAGAACAGTTCCTGGCACATAGTAGACACTCAGTAACTACTGCTAAATGAATAAGTTCATGCAAAAATAGTATAATGTATGGCACATAGTAACTATTCAGTAAATATTAACCAATTATTACTACTACCACCAATGCACGATCAGCACTTGAATTCCTATTTTTGAGTGTCTTTTGGAAACTTTAAAGGCCATAAATTTCTTCAAGATAGCCAAAAACTTTGGCAAACAAATCTATATAAGATAATCTTGATACTCTCTGTGCAAAATGAGCCCCTTGGAATTTTTGAAATACAACTTTATGGGTTTAGTGAAAAGCTCTGAATGACTTTGCAATTTATTGCGTTCCAAAGAAAGGAAGACACCAAAATTTAGCCATTAAGCACAGAATCAAATATTCAAATGTTGAAACAATTCTTTAAAACTTTTTTCTTGCATTTCCACAATAACTAAATGAGAAGTTCCCTCTATTTAATATATCGGGAAAATAAAGCACAGATATTATAGCTGTCCTTTTTATGCACTGAGAGAGGAAATTCATAAAAGTCATTCTAATTATAACTTTATGATTAGAATGATCAGTATGTTCAATTGGGTGATCCACCAGTACCCTCTCAATGAAGTCACTGTGTAGATGAAATTTCACTGATCTTGGTTTAACTGAAAACTACAGTTTAATGTCAACCATCATGGTTACAGAGCCAGTTTGAAGTGGTAACAGTAGAGAAGAAATAGAACTTTATTTGTGAATAGAACAGA
Organism: Saccopteryx leptura; assembly: GCF_036850995.1. Lineage (NCBI taxonomy): Eukaryota > Metazoa > Chordata > Mammalia > Chiroptera > Emballonuridae > Saccopteryx > Saccopteryx leptura. Next base: position 255,122,432 of record NC_089505.1, read on the forward strand.
GAGACAGAGAGAGGGAGAGAGATGAGAAGCATCAATTCTTCATTGAAGGCACCTTAGTTGTTCACTGATGCTTTCTCATATGTGCCTTAACGGGGGGGTGGGGGGCAGGGAGACCTACAGCAGAGTGAGTGACCCCTGCTCAAGCCAGCGACCTTGGGCTCAAGCCAGTGACCTTGGGCTTCAAGCCAGTGACCTCTGGGCTCAAGCCAGTGACCACGGGGTCACATCTATGACCCCCGCTCAAGCCAGCAACCCCGCGCTCAGGCTGGTGAGCCCACACTCAAGCAAGTGAGCCTACGCTCAAGCCTGCGACCTTGGGGTTTCAAACCTGGGTCCTCTGCATTCCAGTCTGACACTCTATCCACTGTGCCACCACCTGGTCAGGCAAGAAATAGAACTTGAGACCACTGTTTCACTTAGCAGTTCTATGTTCTAATATAGATTGTTTAAAAATATTATTTCTGTTAAGATAGCCTATTACATATTAAAAGAAAGTAGGACCACCTAGTTATTCTTACTAGCAATGGCAACAGGATCTTTTCCAGAAAACCTAGTCAAATAACTTGTCAGAAAATTTCTTAAGTTTTAATTGTTACAAGAAACTTCAATTCCATTTCTTCTGTTCTTCCCCTCTGACAACAGTTGCTTTCTCTTTGGCTGTCTCCCTTTCTTCCACCAATACAAGCACATATTCCTCTAGGTATTGCTCTAAATAGTTTTCTCTTTCCACACTCTGAGCTGATTTACTCCCAGGATTCCAACTATCAGTTCCATGCAGATGATTCCCAAATATACATTTATAGTTCAAACTGTCTCAAGTTGACTTTTCCAGCTGGCTATTCTTCCTGCCATATAAAATTCAAACTCAATATGTTCAAAACCATAATTATAATCTTTCCTTACATGCTGCTTCATTTACATTATGTTTACTAAAGGATACTGCTATTGTCCCAATTGTCTAGACTTTTAGTCTCAGTATCCGCTTTGATCTCCTTCACCTATCCCCTTTTACTAGTTACTGTAATTCACGGGCAATTTTGATCCTATTGTTGGAATGCTTTTATAATCTAACTTCTTTTGTAATATCTTCCTGATACATCTGCTTTCTTCCAAATTTTCCCTTATCTGACCAATTGTCATAGCACAATATTCTTAAAAAATAGGTCAAAGTCTCTAATGGTTCTCAAGAACATACAAAATGATGTCAAAATACTTCTGAGCATTGAATCCCAAATATTCTTCAACATATCTAATCTCTAGGATAATTCACCATTTCATAAAATCAATTATGTCCTACCTAGCACTCAGCTTTTGCACTTTCAGTCTCTCATCTTATAGATTGTCATCACTCCCCTCCCCCCATGGAATGTCTTCTGTACAACTGCTACAATTTCTTTTTTTTTTTTTTTTTTTTGTATTTTTCTGAAGTTGGAAACGAGGAGGTAGTCAGACAGACTCCTGCATGCGCCCGACCGGGATCCACCCGGCATGCCCACCAGGGGACGATGCTCTGCCCATCTGGGGCGTTGCTCTGCCGCAATCAGAGCCATTCTAGTGCCTGAGGCAGAAGCTATAGAGCCATCCTCAGTGCCTGGGCCAACTTTGCTCCAATGGAGCCTTGGCTGCAGGAGGAGAAGAGAGAGACAGAGAGGAAGGAGAGGGGGAGGAGTAGAGAAGCAGATGGGCGCTTCTCCTGTGTGCCCTGGCCGGGAATCAAACGGGGACTCCTGCACGCCAGGCCAACGCTCTACCACTGAGCCAACTGGCCAGGGCCACAACTGCTACAATTTCACACTACCATCAAGATTAAGTTCAATCATCATCTCCTACATGCAAACTCTTCCCAATTCCCAGTCAGTAGAAGCTGCTTTCAATGTTCCTTTGACTATCTGCATCATTTAGGATATTTTTATGATAATATATCAGTTCTTCTCTCTACAAAAAGACTTAAAATCTATACCAATGTGTTCCCACACCAGAGTCTGTGCTCTTATACAATATTTCACATTTTGTGATAATTTACTTTGAGCACCTTAGCAGAAACTAAATTTCCTGAGACTAGTGATTGCCTTTATCAACTTACTACCATTTACAGAGCTTAGATCACTGCCCCCTATATGTTAAATTAATTCAAAAACAGGCAATTGATCCAAACAATGTAAACCCCAGAAGTATTGTTAATAAAACCCTTTGCTCATTCTGTTGGACTTCAGATTACTGATTAGAACTAGAACTAATTAAATCTAGAGCATTAACATTACACCCGACCATTGCTGAAGCTGTAAAACATTCTGGTCTCCCTACCACTGATCTAGAGACTAATTACTGCAAATTACTGCAAGTAGTTGAGAGAACTTTGGATAAATCTTAACACTTGGTGAGCCATAAACAACAGCAGAGATGAGACCAAGAATAGTTACATCTGTACTATTCTTATATTTTTTCAAACTGTTTTTATTTGAGTGGCTTCATTTTATTCTCATGGTAAAACTGAAAGGTAGGCTTTGTTATCTGACCAGTAGACAAACAGAAAGATTATGGGAAAAACTTCTGCTTACATTAAAGTAGGACAACCATTTGAATACAATTTGTAAAAGCTAAACAAACTATTTTTTAGAAAAACTTCTAAAAACATCAAAACCTAACCCCAGGCCAAGACCTAGAGAAAACCTGGGAGTGAGCAAAGCTCTCAGTGCTGCTTTTACACTGGTTGATCTGGAACAGTGAGTGAGAGGTAGAGCTGCACTTTGGTAGACTCCCAAAAAGCGATACGAGCTCCTCTATCCTCAAAAGTTGGAAAAATACAATAATAAAGAAAAGAAAGTGGGGAAAAGGAATAAAAAATAAGCATATATTAAAAAGAACCAATAAAGCTGAAACCTGCTTCTTTGGAAGGACAAAATAAAACTTTTAGTGTGACTGACCAAGATAAATGAAGAGAAGCAAATTCCTAAAAAAGTATAGCTAAAAGAAGTAGAAAATCTGGATTGTACTAAAAATTTAAATAAACTGAATTTGTAATTAAAAACGTTCCTATAAACAAAATTCTAGGGATTTCATTGTCAGTTCCACCAAATATTGAACAAAGAAATGTTTCTAACATTATACAGATTCTTCCAGAATAAGAAAAATGGGCTTATTCTCCAACTCATTTAATGATCCTACAAATCTTGATTCCAAAACTCAATAGAATAAGGCAAAATTACAGAAAAACCAATCATGAATATTGAGGCAAAATGAAAATACTAGCACAGTGAATCTAGAAGTTTAAAAACTGAACTGGAGTCATTCCAGGAATGTACATTTGACTTGACAGTAGCAAATCTATTGCGTCATCTTGCTATATTAACAGACTGTAAGGGAAAATAGGTAGCTATAATCCTCTAAATAACTGCAGAAATGCATTTAATAAAATTTAAGATCCATTTATATTCTATAAAATAATTCTGGCAGACTAGTAAGTAGTAAGATAAGATGCCTTAACTTGCAAAAATCCTACAACAGATATTGTAACAGTAAAACATTTAGTTTTCCCTTTGAGATTGAGAATCTATCACCACTTTTTTTTGTGTGTGTGTGTTTTTCCAAAGTGAGAAGCAGGGTGCAGCAGACAGACTCCTGCATGCGCCTGACCGGGATCCACCCAGCATGCCCACAGGGGGCAATGCTTGGTCCATCTGGGGTGTTGTTCCAATGCAACTGGAGCCATCCTCAGCACCCGGGGCCAACTTTGCTCCCATGGAGTCTTGGTTGTGGGAGGGGAAGAGAGAGATAGAGAGAAAAGAGAGGGGGAAGGATGGAGAAGCAGATGGGCACTTCTCCTGTGTGCCCTGGCCGGGAATCAAACCCGGGACTTCCGTATGCCGGGCTGATGCTCTACCATTGAGCCAACCAGCCATGGCCGAGAATCTATCACCACTTTTATTCAACATTGTACTGATGTGCTAGCTATTGCATTAAGGCCAGAAAAAGTCATAAGGATATAAATATTGAAAAAGAAACAAAACTATAAAATTGTCTTTATATACAAATAAAATTAAGTATGTAAAACATTCAAAAGAAGCTACAGATAATTTATTAGCATTAGTAAGAGAATTTAAAGAGGGTGCCAGAAATTTAAAAAAAAGAATAAAACCAACTGCATTTTGGTCCACTGATAAAAGCAGTTAGAAATTTAAAAATTGAAGACTTCTTGTAGTGGTCTAAACATACCAAGTACTAAGGAATTAATCTACAAATAATGTATATGACTGTAATATATATATATATATATATATATATATATGCTATCACACACTCTATTGTGAGAAAATAAAGGAGACCTAAAGAAACAGAAAACATACCATATTCATGGGTTAGAAGACTCAACTTTGTAAAGTTACCATATTTTTCCCAGGGTACAAGGGTTAACCAACAGACTTAAACCCTTTCTTCATGCAGAAATGACCTTGAGTTTAACAGTATTTCCATGGAAATATATTGAATTAAGATCAATGTGAAATGTCAGATGTTACCATGCAACACTATTTTATTTTATTTTATTTTATTTATTTTAAGTGAGAGGAGGGGAGATAGTGAGACAGACTCCCGCATGCACCCCGAATAGGAGTAACCCTGGTCTGGGGCTGAAGCTTGAAGCAATAGAGAGACACTATTTATTGTAGAAATGACCCCAATTTGGTGAACTGCACATAAACTTAGAAGCCTGTCAATAAACTATAAATGATTACTAAAAACAAAGGCCACAGCCTCCCTGCACATAGTACAACTCTCGTAGCCACATGTGTCCCTTGAGGGATGTGATAGTTTTTAAGTATGGGTTGTGACAAGTTCCTATATTTTATAAGCCAGAATGGTCCACACCCACCTGATCTTGTCACCTTACAACTAAATAGTTCATGGGGACGGGGGTATGGTTTTGCATTCCTGATATTATAATGTTAACATATGCATATATATATGTATATACACACACATACACAAATAGCTTATAAGTAAAATATACAAAAAACTCTGAAGATCAGTAAGAAAAAAAGGTCAACCAATAGAAAAATGGACAAAAACTGAATGTGCACTTTACAAAAGGAGAACCCAAACATCAAGCACATAAGAAAATCTGCTTCATTACATTAGTCTTCAGAGAATCCCCCAAAACACTACTACATCCTCCTTCAAAAACTAAAATTAAAAAGTCTTTTATTAAAATTAAATGAAATGAACAATACTATGTGTTGGCAAGGTAGTATAGCAAAAGGAACTCATACAGGGCTGACAGAAAAACCATTATGGTAAATTTGGAGATATGCCTATATTATGCCCAGCAAGTCTAGATTTATATCCTACAGACATGTATGCTTACAGAGAATAGAAACGTATGCCTACATATGTTCATACAAAATCACTGTTTGCAATTTCCCAAATCTGAAACAGATCTAAATGTTCATCAACAATAAAACAGATATTAAAATTGTGGTCTATTCAGATAGTAAAATACCATACACATGCACAGAAATAACACATGGCTAGTCCTAAAACATTACCTACTGAACAAAAGAAAATAGGTACAAAATCATATATACATGAGATTTCACATGTAAAATGAGAAACCAGTTAAAAATTAAACCATACTGTTTAAGAAATTGTACTTCGCCTGACCAGGCGATGGCGCAGTGAATACAGTGTCGGACTGGGATGCAGAGGACCCAGGTTCGAGACCCCAAGGTTGCCAGCTTGAGCGCAGGCTCATCTGGTTTGAGCAAAGCTCACCAGCTTGGACCCAAGGTCTTTGGCTTGAGAGCAAGGGGTTATTTGGTCTGCTGTAGCCCCACGGTCAAGGCACATATGACAAAGCAATCAATGAACAACTAAGGCAGCGGTTCTCAACCTCTGGGTCACGACCCCGGCGGGGGTCGAACAACCAAAACACAGGGGTCGCCTAAAGCCATCGATGAACTAAGGTGTCTCAACGACAAACTAATGATTGATGCTTCTCATATCTCTCCGTTCCTGTCTGTCTGTCCCTATCTATCCCTCTCTGACTCTCTGTCTCTGTAAAAAGAACAAAAAAAATTCATTATAAAAAAAGGAAAAAAAATTGTATTTCAAACTATAAAGCAAGAACAAAGTGATTTCTATAAAATTGTGATAGTGATCTCTAGGGAAGAGGAAAGAATTTAGGATAAGGGCCACAAAAGCAGATAGCTTCTGGGTTGTTGGCAAAAATCTAATTCTTGTGGTGTTTACATAGATATCTGCTTAAAATAATTTGTTAAGCTGTGTATTTTGTCTTATGCACTTTATTTTTGTATATATTTCACACACATGTTCAGTTTCACACCAAAAGAAAGTTAAGAAGAATATTGGAATTGCTAATTTTAAAATGATGAAATAAAAATGGTGGTTTCCCAATTCAACTTGAAAATTACTCAAAGGTAACAAGGATGATAAGAAACTGAAAAGTACCCTTTTTAGCATAAACTAGGAGATGAGTGATCCTGACTAGCATTTTTGGAAAAGTACTAAGAAATCAACAGTTAAACTCCCTTAACTATCAGAAGAATCAAATACAAATTAAAGAATACAGAACTCATAGTGTAAATTATTTTTTAAAAATTAGAAAGCATAATATAAAATATCAGAGCCAAAACCAAATATATCTAATAATTATGTAGAACAGAGAGTATAAATAGGTCCACATACAACAGACATGAGGAAAATGATGGACTTAAGAACTTATGTGTAAAGATTGGTGGCAATATTGACAAATGTTATTGTTTGACATTGTGTAATCAAATGTGATAACATATAGATCTTCAGGAGTTGGGAAATCAGTATTTACAAATGAACAATGTATGATGTTATAAAATCATGCATCAATAAAATATCTATTTGAAAATGTAAGATAGACCGATGTATTGTTTCGATTTGTACACTGCAAATAACTTAAGTTTTAATGTAGTATTAGAAAAGGCAATCAGCAAATATTTTTTTTATTTACTTTTTTGAGAGAGAGAGAGAGGGGGGGGGGGGAAGGGGGAGAGAAGAGAGAGAGAAAGATGCATCAACTCATTGTTCCACTGAGCTGTTCCACTGATTGCTTCTCATATGTGCCTTGACTGGAACTTGAGCCAGCAACCTCAGAATCAAACCCGCGACCTCAGTGCTCCGGGACTATGCTCTATCCACCTTGCCACCAGCCAGGGCCCCCCAATTACTTTAAATGTCTATTAAAATTAACTTATTTTTCCAACTATATATAAAAGTGAGTTCATATTTTCTTTATATACTTCAACCAAACAACAAATTAAATGCCAAAGCTGATTTCTCTTATGCCAGACATCAGTTTGGCAAAAATGGAAAAAAAAATTATTCTTCTTACTAATAAAATTGTTTTGTTTTTGAAAAATGCAATAATTTTTTGTTAAAAATTCTATTTATGATATCTGCAGTGGTCTGTGTACTCTTTTGCAGATGCTGAGAGAAATAAAGACTTGGTCATAGTAAGAGAGGCTTGCTTGATTGAGATTTTTCATCTCCTTTTTCTAGGAGAACAGACTTAAGCCCCAGGCTTGAACTCTAAATGCAGGCCTCTGTCTCTAGATCTGTGCACCTGGGTGAATGGCGGAAGAACTACTCAGCAGTTACATCTGGCATGTGTACAGCAGGGCAGATGGCAGATGCCTACTGAGAGCAGATTCTGTGCATTCAGTAGGCATGAGCAAACTCCAAGATCTTCTAGGTCTATGCTTCCAAACTGTTCAAACATTATGCAGAGAAATATTCTGTAGTCATTGATTATGACTATGTTGAAACTGTCTGGAATGACTATTCAGAAAATATTTTAACTTTAGCAAGATCTCAGCAAACTGATAGTGACAAGTGGCTGTCTGGATTGTCAAATAATGTTTTCCAAATGAAAAAAATGTTACTTAGGTTAAAATGTATGTAATGTTATTTAAAATGAATTAATATAAATTTAAATTTCTCATTTTTGATTTTTAATACTGTTTATATCAGTAATAGATATAATTCACATAAACAAAAATTCTTTGGGGTCCTCAGTAACTTAAACATTTTTAAACTTGATAAAGTACACATAATATAGTATATACCATCTTAACCATTTTGAAGTGGTAGTAAGTACATTTTTTAAAAAATTTTTTATTTATTCATTTTAGAGAGAACAGGGAGACAGAGAGAGAGAGAGACAGAGAGACAGAGAGAGAGAAGGGGGGAGGAGCTGGAAGCATCAACTCCCATATGTGCCTTGACCAGGCAAGCCCAGGGTTTCGAACCGGCGACCTCAGCATTTCCAGGTCGACGCTTTATCCACTGCGCCACCACAGGTCAGACCTTAAGTACATTTCTATCATGGAACCATCATCCATCTCCAGAACACTTAATCTTACAAAACAAAAACTCTATAACCCTTGAACAGTAATTCTTTATTTCTGCTATCCCACAGACCCTGGCAACCACTATTCTACTTTCTGTCTCTTTGATTTTGATTACTCTGGGCATCTCATATAAGTGGAATCACACATATTTGTCATTCTGTGACTGGTTTATTTCATTTAGCATTACCTCAAGGTTCATCCATGTTAACAGCACATGTCACAATTTCCTTCCTTTTTAAGGCTAAATATTCCATTGTATATGTATAATCCATTTACCTGTCACTGGACACATAGATTGCATCCATGTTTAAGTTAATGTGAATAATGATGCAATAAATATGTGTGTAAAAATATCTCTTCAAGATCCTGCTTTCAATTCTTTTGGGCATTGATCCAAAACTAAAATTGCTGGATCATAGGGTAATTCTATTTAAAAAATTTTGAAGTACTTCTATAGTTATTCCATAGTGGCTGCACAATTTTACATTCCCACCAACAGTGTACAAGGTCCCAGTTTTTATTTTCTGGGGTTTTTTGTTTCTTTGGTGTTTTTTTTTTTTTTTCTTTTTTGTTTTTTGGTTTTTTTTTTTACAGAGACAGAGTCAGAGAGAGGGATAGATAGGGACAGATAGCCAGACAGGAATGGAGAGAGATAAGAAGCATCAATTATTAGTTTTTCATTGCAACACCTTAGTTGTTCATTGATTGCTTTCTCATATGTGCCTTGACCGGGGGGCTACAGCAGACTGAGTACCCTTGCTCGAGCCAGTGACCTTGGGGCCAAGCTGGTGAGCTTTGCTCAAACCAGATGAGCCCACGCTCAAGCTGGTGACCTCGGGTCTCGAACCTGGGTCCTCCACATACCAGTCCGATGCTCTATCCACTGTGCCACCTCCTGGTCAGGCTTTTGTTTCCTGTTTTTTTGATAGCAATAATTCTAATCAGTATGATGTGAAATAGCATCTCATTGTGGTTTTGATAATGCATTCTCTAATTATTTGTGACACTGAATATCTTTCATGCGCCTACCAGCCACCCACCCATATACCTTTTTTGGTGAAATGTGCCTTTAGTATCATATCCAAAAATTCACTGCCCAAATCCAAGGTCATGAAGCTTTTGCTCTATGTTCTTAGCATGTGACTATATGGTTTTTCCAGGACCATTTATTGAAAAGACTGTACTGAACCTTTTCAATGGACTTGACATTGTGTTGTAAATCATGTGATCATATATGCAAGGGTTTATATCTAGGTTTTCTATTCAACTCCATTGCTTTATAAGTCTGTCTTTATGCCAATACTACACTTTTTGGATTACTGTAGTTTTATAGAAAGTTTTGAAATCAGGATGTGTGAACCCTCCAACTGTGTTATTTTTCAAGATTGTTTTAACTATTCGGGTCCCCTAAGATTCCATATGAATTTTAAGATGGATTTTTTATTTTTGCAAAAGATATTTTTTAGAAATTTGATAGGAATCTTAGTGAACTGACTTAACAATATTTATTGTGTCCATTTATTTGTGTCTTCTTTAACTTCTTTTATCACAGTTTTCTACTTTTCAGTGTACAATTCTTTCACCTCCTTGGTTAATGCCTAAGTATTTTATTCTTTTTGATAGGACTGCAAATAAAATTGTTTTAACTTTCTTTTCAGAATGTTCATGTTAGTGACAGAAATACAACTGATTCTTATATGTTGACTTTGTATCATTTGCTTAACTCATTTGTTAGTTCTAACAGATTTTTGGTGGATTATTTAGGGTTTTCTCTGTATATAATCATATCTGTGCACAGTGATAATTTTAATCCTCCCATTCCAATTTGGATGCCTTTTTTATTTCTTTGTCTTGCCTAACAGCTCTAGCTAGGACTTGAGTATGATGTTGAATAGAAGTGTCAAGAGTAGGTAGGCATCCTTGCTTTGGTCTTGATCTTAGCAGAAATGCTTTCAGTCTTTCAATGTTGTATATAATTTTGCTGTGGGCTTTCAATATATGGCTTTTATTATCTTGATGTAGTTTCTGTCTGTTTCTAGTTTGATAAGGGTTTGCATCATTAAAGGGTGTTGCATTTTGTCAAATGCTTTTTCTGTATCTATTGAGAGAATCATATGCTTGTTATTCTTCATTATGTTAATGTGGTATTGATTGATTTTCCTATGTTGAACCATCTTTGCATTCCAGGAATCAATCCCACTTGGACATAACATACAATTATTTTAATATGCTGCTAAATTCAGTTTGCTGATGTTGTTGAGAAATATATTTTAATTTTTTTTTAAGTGAGAGTAGGGGTGATACAGAGACAGACTCCCATATATGCCCTGAACAGAATTCACCTGGCAACCCATCTGGGGCTGATACTCTGCCCATCTTGGGCCACTGGCAATCAAGCTATTTTTAGCGCCTGACACAAAGGCTTGATAGAGCCATCCTCAGCACCTGCCAATATGCTCAAATCAATCAAGCCATGGCTACGGGAGGGGAAAAAAGAGAAAGAGAGAGAAGGAAGGGTTGGGGGGGGATAGCAGATGGTTACCTCTCCTGTGTTCCCTGACCGGGAATCAAACCTGGGACATCCATTCGCCAGGCCGACGTTCTATTTACTAAACCAACTGGCATAAACTTAACCATCATCTCTTTTATTTTTTATTTATTTTAATTTATTTTTAATTTATTTTAATTTATTGTGTTTACATAGATTCAAGTGTTGCCCCAAATGCATCCCCCCTTCCCTGTATCCCCCTCAACATGTCCCTTGCCCCCCTCCCTATAGCGCCCTCCCCCCTTCCCTTCAGGTTTATCCCATCCTATCATTCCCTTTCTCAACCACCATCTCTTTCAAAAATGTTTTAAAAAATTGTTCTTAAGCATTATTTTTATTCTAAATATATTTTGAATCATTTTGATACCATCCTAAGAAATACTGTTTGCATTTTGATGGTTACATAAGAATCTATTAAGTATCTAGGGAAAAGGGACAAATTCACAATATTTAATATTATTTAAGTAAAATGATATATATATAAAATGCCAAGAATGTCTTAGCCAGTGTATTATCTTTTTCAGTACTTCCTCTGTTTTCTTCAATAATATTAGAAAAAGTAAATAAAACAGCCTGACCAGTGGTGGCGCAGCAGATAGAGCACTGACCTGGAACTTTGAGGTCCCAGGTTCAAAACCTCAAGGTTGCCAGCTTCAGTGCAGGATCATCGACAAGATCCCATGGTCGCACGCAGGCTTGACACCCCCCCCCCCCCTTCAAGGCATGTATGAGAAAGCAATCAGTGAACAACTAAGGTGCAGTACTATAAGTTGATGCTTCTCATCTCTCTCTCTCTTCCTGTCTCTCTCTTGCTTAAAAAAAAGTAAATAAAACTGAGAAAACAAAAATCATGTTAATGATATGCATATCTTTTCAATATTCAGAGCAAATCTATTTTACTATAACTAATTATTATCAAATGTATTTAACGTGTTAGATATGTTAGCAATTTATAAATTAATACTATTAAATGGTAAGTATTTACATTTTCTTTTTTAAGATTTACTGATTTTAGAGAGAGGAGAGAGAGGAAGAAAGGAGGGGATGGTTAGGAGTGGGAAATATCAACTCATAGTTGCTTCTCGTATGTGCCTGGATTGGGCAAGCGCGGAACTTGAACTGGTGACCTAAGCATTCCAGGTCGAGGCTTTATCCACTGCAGCACCACAGGTCAGGCAGCAATTATTTTAATGAAAGAATTTAATTATAAGATTCCTCTTCTCCTGGTACATATTTAAAATATAATGTGAATTTCAAAAATTAATTTTAAAAATATGCCAATAAAATTTTGTATAAGTGAGGTAAATTTATAGCAATAAAGATCTTATAAAAATACTTTTTATGGTAATACCAATGTGAATTTTAAAAAATTCATATATAGACCACCTAAAACATAAATAAAGGGGAAATCCTGATCTAGCAAGTTAACCATTGCTAGAAATATCTAAGAAAGCACATATTTTTAGATATTTCCAAGAGACTCCTATTTAACAATTAATATTAATAATTGAGTTATTAATATTAATAACTCAAGAGATTCTAATAAATCACACATTAATATAATATCTAAGGAATACTTATACTGTTTGTCCAGTCTTTCTGCAAGTTTTTGCCTTTACTGGACAAGGGTAAATTATATTCAATTACAGGTATAATTCTTGACTAAGTTAGCAAAATAATAATTTTACAATATTAAGATGGGCTTTCCTTCTCAACTTAGTTATTTTTAGATTTTAAACAAATTTATAAAAGAATAATTTAGATACAACAAAATTCACCCTCTATAAGTGTATAGTTCGAATTTTACAAATTCATATGGCCGTGGAGCCAACTCAATATTTTTAATTACCTTACTGTATCATTTGAGTCAGTAAATTAGCAGCTTATTCCCACTCTTTTCCTGATCCCATTTCAGCCCTTTTGCTCACTGAATCCATAGAATATAAAAGCAAATAAAGATGGTTTGTTTAATGCATTTCCCAACATTGATAATTTGAGGAGATCACACATTTCAAAATAGAGCCTAAATTGACAACAGTACAAATTAATTCAGTATAATATTTGGTTTTGCTTTTACAGATCATATTAATATGTTTTTGCAGGAAAACAAAAAGATTAAAGAATCATTAAACTGAATTCACAGAATTATCTGCTTTTTCCTAAGAGTCCTTATTATATTGCTGGTCTTATGATAAAAATTCATATCAACAAGATAAAAAGAATAAAATGTCTGAAAATTTCTACGGAGACAATTACAATTGTTAAATAACAGGTTTTTCAACTGATTTGAGTATGAGCTTTAAGGCTTAAACTTTTTCCATTATCATTTGGCTCTATAATTTCAAAAATAATTTACCCAACAGCTGTAAACTTAAAGAGAGAGATTTAAAAATGCTTCAGCTACATTCTTCAGTCTAAACAGGCAACCTGTCTTGATTTAAAAGATTTTACACTGTCTTTCTAGGAATTGTCATATTGCCCAAATTAGCTTATTATGATATTAGGAGCTTTGTTGTTACAAAAAGAGGATAAAAACATGCAACAAAAATCTATCCCATCTTTCTATTTTAGTATTATGAGAAATTTGATTTATTTGCCATTAATTCATTTACCTAGGAAAATCATACACAATGTTCAGACTCCAAATTAATACTGGGTGGTTATGCCTTTCTATACGACAAGTCAAAGCTTGTAAATAAAAAGAGAGGTGTAAAAAGCATGGAAAGTTTCACTACACTATAGTGTTGTTTGTTTGTTTGTTTTTTGTATTTTTCTGAAGCTGGAAACGGGGAGAGACAGTCAGACAGACTCCCGCATGCGTCCGACCGGGATCCACCCGGCATGCCCACCAGGGGGCGACGCTCTGCCCACCAGGGGGCGATACTCTGCCCTTCCGGGCCGTCGCTCATTGAGACCAGAGCCACTCTAGCGCCTGGGGCAGAGGCCAAGGAGCCATCCCCAGCGCCCGGGCCATCTTTGCTCCAATGGAGCCTCGGGTGCGGGAGGGGAAGAGAGAGACAGAGAGAAAGGAGAGGGGGAGGGGTGGAGAAGCAGATGGGCGCTTCTCCTGTGTGCCCTGGCCGGGAATTGAACCCGGGACTTCCGCACGCCAGGCCGACACTCTACCACTGAGCCAACCGGCCAGGGCCTACACTATAGTGTTTTTAACAAAACATATTTACTGCCTTGGGTAAAAAGTAAAAGTAGCTCATAGCTGCAAAACTTTGTATTAAAGCTTAGTGTGCCATATTAGTTAAATGAAAGATTCTTAAACATGTCCCACCAAAAAACCTTACCAAATTGCATTTGCCACCAAATGACTAACAAGTACACAACAGTTGGAAACTGTCAAAATATTTTACAGCTCAATTGTAATTACCAACCAAGTCTAAGCATGCCCCCAGTGGGCGTTAACTACTACATCTTGGGGGATTCAAAACATTAAGCAGCAGTCTTTGTGTGTGTGTGTGTGTGTGTTTTCTAATTTACACACTTAAAACTTCTGACTAACAACTCCAAAGACTTTTGTTGTACTTCATGAAAAATCAGCAAAACATCAATATGAGATATAATAATTGAGCATTTTTGTAGATTCACCAATAAGAAGGGGACTTTTACAAGGATCATCTGGTTAATCTCTTATCATTATAATTCAATATATTGATTATTTGGTTGTCTTTGAAAATGTATTATAAGTGATCTAAAGACAGAAGTGTTTTCTGCCATTCTATCACAATAGATGTAGCCAAAAATAATTGTGAAGATGTGATTATGGAGAAATGTCAATATGGAAGTACAGCTGGTGAGTTTCCAGAGGGGAGAATGCAGACATCAATTGCCACTTGAAGTCGAACAGCATCTAGTCGAACAGAATGCTGCCCTCCTCACCAGACAGTGTACCAAGGAGTGGAATACAGCTTGAGGCTCTGCAATCATCTCAATTTAGTATCTCTTACCAACAGAAAAGAACTGAGTTAATTACTACTAACCATAATCACAGAATACTACTTCCACCAGGTATCACTACCCATCCACTATTCTTGCTATCAGTTGGGGATCGAAATAGAAAGCAGAATTTATCACAGAATACATAAATTTGTTTTTCTGAGTTTCCTAACTCTGTACTTTTCCCGAGAGGTATCAATCAGGGGAGAGTATTCAAAAAGCAGATGAGTAATGTACTCAGAACATTCTGGCGTTTCAAATTTAAACTAAAATTATATTAAATTTAAAATGTACTTTGAAATGTAACTATGGTTATACAATTATATCTGTTTAATATTAAACTGAAATGTGAGCACACAAATACTAATTGTAAAAGGATACTTTTACCTTTTTATATGCCTAAAAAATTCCATTGCAAATCACTAGAAAAGAAATCATAGTAGTAGCCACACATGCTATCAATTGTTTAAGCATAATTATTTAATAAATGGATTTCAATGGGATCATAATGTGAATTAATTTTTAAAAAGGCTTTAAAAATTAAATGAATTTGAAGTTCTATATGGTTCTCAGGAGAACCATAATTACTAAAGCATCATGACCACAACTAGATGGAATATTCAAACACAACTGGAAACACTGATTACTGTAGCACTGTAGTTAGAGTAGTTGAATGGGTCAGCTATTAATGGTAAAAAATATTTTCTTTTTTAAGTAATTTTTTACACCAAATACTTGGATACAAAATTTGTGAAAAAAAGAAATGTATTTATATATTACAGTAATATTATATAGGTTTGTGTCTCCAACTTTTATCACATGCCAGTATCAGGGGGAAAAAAGTAAAAACATTTATTTATGTTTTATACAAATACACTGCTGTATATTATAAAACATATCACAAGCAAAAATTTAAAAAGACAAAGATGAAGTTAGCAATTAAAATATTTTATTTAACTTACTCATGGTGTAAAAACAATTTTATTTCATTATAGAAAAAGAACAATGTGATAGAAAAGGCTTAATTGTTTTTGAAAATGTTGGTTTAATAACCTGAATGTCTTATCCTAAAGTGTATATGTTGATACCTAGTTTGAATGGCTGTCACAGCTGAAAAAGATACATCACAAAAATAAGTAAATCTAAATGCAAAAAGCACATCACTGGCTATACTTACTAAATCAGTATACTCATTTTTCAATCCCATCTATCAATTATGCAAGATTTTTGTTGATATTCACCTAGTTTTTATTCCCTGATATTAATTAGTTGTGGTTAAAATGCCACTAATAATTTTTTTGGACTTCAAAACAGGTTAGAAAATTCAGGTTCTTAAAGTGTATTTTATGAGAGTTTACATAGGTGACACAGGTATTGTTTTTCTGTAGCAGATACTATAGGCTGGCTGTAACTAACATCCAGTCTCATGTCTACTTCTTCTAAGGAATCAGGAAGAACTTTGCAATTACTTTTCCTAACGTATCTTGTAGAAAAGGGTATCCACATGACAGTCTGGCCAATATAACGTGAGTGGAATTTCACGAAAATATGAACAGCCAATGAATGTTAAGTAGAAACTTGTAATTTCCTGACAAAATAATAGATGTAAAGCTTTCTCTCACACCTGTACTCCCCTTTAACAAGATAACCCTGTCAAGCTGCATATTAAATATTAATAAAACTTAATTTCTTTCATAATTTTAGATTAAAACATGCAGATACAAATTTGAATACATTCTTCCCATACCCAGTGGCTTGTCCAGTGGTACTCTCTGGGGTCATATATCTCACTTTGGAAGCTACTGTTTTAAATAATATGAAGGGCTGTATATGTCTAATAAAATATTCGTAACAATCCTGTGACTTACAATATACATTTTAGAAATCAACTTCAGCTGGGCTAAGAGACCTGCCAAACAAACAAAACAATGCATGAATAGTCTGACAATAAATAAATGATTTTTATGGTCATAAATTTCAAGACTGGACAAAACTTTTATAATATAAAAGTATTTCTAGTCTATTTGCCAAGCTGTATTAAACACATATAATTAAACTACACCAAGAATATGCTTATTTAAAAGAAATAAACAGCCACAAATTTTTCCATGAGTTAAAAAATGCTATGTTTATATGCTGTTTCATTATAATGAATCTGATATACAGCAATTTCAGAAAGACTTATAATGCGATGAAAGTTACAGTAGGTTCCTACACAAAGTTATGGGATCACAAAGTAGAAAGTGATATCAACAAATGCCTAGGAGTCAATATCCAAAACTTATTTTGAGAGAACTCATATGACTTAACACCAAAAGAAATTCCAATCAAATATGGGCACAGAACCTGGAAAGACATTTCTCCATAGAGGACATATAGATGGCCAACAGATGTATGAAAAGATGCTCAATGTCCTAATCATTAGAGAAATGCAAATCAAAACCACAATGATATGTCACCTTACAACTCTCAGAATGGCTATCATCAATAAGTCAAGAAACAAGTGTTGCCAAGGATATTGAGAAAAGGGAACCCTGTGCATTGTTGGCGAGACTGCAAATTGGTGCAGGCACTATGAAACATGGTATGGATATTCCTCAAAAAACCTTACAACCCAGCAATTCTACTTCTGGGTATTTACCTGAAGAAGTCCAAAACACTAATTCAAAGAGATATGTGTATCCCTATGTTAACTGCAGCAGGAAGCTACCTAAGTGCCCATCAAAAAGAAGACTGGAAAAAGATGTGGTACATATCAATATATTATGCTAAGTGAAATAAGTCAGACAAAGAAAAACACAATATGATTTTACTTAATATGTGGAATCCAAAGAATAAAATAAATGAACAAACAAAAACAAAGAGACTCAGATACAGAGAATAAACTGATGATTGCCAGATGGAAGAGGAGGTAGGGGCTGGGTGAACAAGGTGAGAGGATCAAGAAGTATAAATTGGTAGTTACAAAATACAGTAGTCACAGGATATAAAGGACAGCATAAGGACTATAG
Source organism: Saccopteryx leptura (assembly GCF_036850995.1). Classification (NCBI taxonomy): domain Eukaryota; kingdom Metazoa; phylum Chordata; class Mammalia; order Chiroptera; family Emballonuridae; genus Saccopteryx; species Saccopteryx leptura. Next base: position 255,140,332 of record NC_089505.1, read on the forward strand.
TTTTATTAATATTGTAATAACTATGTATGGTGCCAGGAGGGTATCAAACTTATTGAGGGGATCACTTTGTAAGTTATATAAATGTCTAACTACTATGTTGAACACCAAAGCTAATATAAAATAATATTAAATGTCAACTGTTTGCCTGACCAGTGGTGGAGCAGTGGATGAAGCGTCAATCTGGTAATGCTGAGATCTCCTTTTCGAGGCCTGGACTTGCCCAGTCAAGGCACATGCAAGAGGCAAGCTGCTGTGAGTTGATGCTTCTTGTCCCCCCCCTCTAAAATCAATGAATAAAATCTTTCAAATAAATAAATATCTGCTGTGATTGAGAAAAAATTTAAATGCCTCACAGGTGTCACTTGAACTAGACCTCCAAAGAATCAGATGGTCTTCACTGAAGACTTGCATATAAAATATAAAAAAATTCAAAACTTCTAATGCCTACCCAAACAGATGTCTGGCTGAATCTGGATCATTTCCAAGGCAAAGTCAGAAACAAAGACAGATCTAAAGCTCCTAAAAGTCTCAGGCTTGGGATTCAAGTCAGGAGTCTAGGGCAGATAAAGAGATGACAGAGAACAGCAGTTCTTGAAGTTTTTGGCTTCAACACTTCTTTATGCTTTTTAAAAAAATATTGAGGATTCCCAAAGTTTGTTTATGTGGGTGTATCTACTGATGTTTACTGTATTAGAAATTAAAACAAAATTTAAAAGAGTAATTCTTGTTTAAAGAAAAATTTAAAACAACAAATCTTACAGGTTACTACCGTGTGTCCGAAAAGTCATGGTGCACTTTTGACCTGTCACAGGAAAGCAACAAAAGACGATAGAAATGTGAAATCTGCACCAAATAAAAGGAAAACCCTCTCAGTTTCTGTAGGATGATGTGGCAGCATGTGCGCATGTGCAGACGACGTAACACCGTGTATACAGCAGAGCAGCCCACGGCCATGCTTGTTGAGATGTGGATGGTACAGAGGAAAGTTCAGTGTGTTCTGTGGCTCCCTAAATTCGAATCCGTGACCAAAGTGCAACGTGAATATCGGCGCGTTTATAACGAAGCGCCACCACATAGGAATAACATCACTCAGTGGGATAAGCAGTTGAAGGAAACCGGCAGTTTGGTGGAGAAACCCCGTTCTGGTAGGCCATCAGGCAGTGACGAGTCTGTAGAGGCTATATGGGATAGCTACCTAAGAAGCCCTAAAAAATCTGTGCGTGTATGTGCTCGACAATTACACCTAAGCAAGACTACAGTTCATAAGGTGTTAAAGAAACGTCTCTGTTTTACAGGGTACAAAGTGCGGCTGTTGCACTCTATCAAACCGGCGGATAGACCCACACAATGCGCATTTGCTACAGATATGCTTCATGACATCGACAATGATGCAAGATTTTTGCAGAAGATTGTGTTTAGCGATGAGGCGACCTTTCATATCTGTGGACCTGTTCATCGACATAACGTCTGAATATGGGCTGCTGAACATCCTCATGCCTACACTGAGTATGAACATAACACCCCTAAAGTGAACATGTGGTGTGGCCTGATGCATGATAAGGTGATAGGCCCTTTTTTTTTTTTTTTTGCGGAGCAGTCTGTGACGGCAAAGTCCTATCTTGACATGTTGGAATTGTATGCAGTGCCACAATTTCCAGAAGGTGTCATCTTTCAACAGGACAACGCTCCTCCACACTTCACCACTATTGTTCCTGAGTTTCTGGATAGAACATTCCCCCAGTGGTGGGTAGGCACGGGTTCTGTCAAACCATGGCCACCATGATCCCCGGATCTGACGCCCTTAGACTTTTACTTTTGGGGTTATGTGAAACAACATGTATACACTGAACGTATCAATGACATAAATCACTTAAAACAGAGAATCACAGACATTCACTCTGTTACATCAGACGTCCTCACCCGTGTGTGGCAAGAACTTCACTATCGTTTGGATGTGTGTAGAGCAACAAATAGAGCCCACATCGAACTGCACTGAATAGGTATGAAACTGGGAGAATTTTCCTTTTATTTGGTGCAGATTTCACATTTCTATCGTCTTTTGTTGCTTTCCTGTGACTGGTCAAAAGTGCACCATGACTTTACGAACATATGGTATATTACCATAAAACTGTATGTCCTAAAAAAAAATAGTAAGTATGAGAATGTTTCACATTTTTTTACAAATCTCTTTAATGCCTGGCTAATGGAAGGCAGCTAGATTCTCATATCTGCTCCTGTTTTCAATCTGTTAAAATGTGTTGTTTTGAAGTAAACGAAGAAAACCCGGCACACAGATATAAAGTTGGAAGGGTAATTGTAAAAGCCTTTTTAGACAATTGAGAATATTTTCCTTTGACACTACACCAAAATTCACAAGTAGTAGTTTCTTTAAGATTAGTTACTATATAAAATATGAAACCATACTGATGACCTTTTCAAACTTATATTAAATCTAATGACCTATCCTGCACTTAGAAAAAATTTTTTATCTATGCATAATTTTGAAACATCCATTGGTCACTTGGAAAATATTTACTCCCTGAATTTTACAATCTTCCAAATTTTGAAATGTTTCGCTATGTAATATTTAAAAAATAACATTTCTTCATCTCATCACAAATCTTTTCAAAAGTCTTTTAAGTATTGGGAAGATCTCAAGCTCAAAGTGGCAGATACAAGTTTTCCAAAATTCTAATTTTTGCTTGAAAGCTCTAATTTTATCATTGGCAACAAAATACTGTCAGTTGTTTCCCTTGAAGTGACAAGCTCATTTTGTTCCTTTTCAAGAAAATATTTACCAAATAACCAAGTCAAAATAACCACAGTTTGTCAGTCATTCTTTCAAGCAAAAGTGATGTTCCTTGATGCAGGCGCCTAACCAAGCTTAGAATTTCAAACACACGCAAAAGCTTTCCCTGGTTATAATGATAGTACTCTGATGTGGAGCAGAAATGTTTTATGTATACTTCTCGTTTTGTCACACAGAATATTAGAAGCATGTGTACACTATTAAGATTTATTAAGTTAATGTTTCTCACTAACTTATACAGGATTCTAAAATGAAGCTTGCTTTTTTTTTTTTTTTTTTTTTTTTTTATAAAACTGTGACTGCATGGCCATCAAGAAAGAATACAATGACTACTACTAACAGTTTGGTCCCACTGCTTTGATTCCTATGTTAGTGCTAGTTGTTTTACCCATCATTACTTTTGACCAATTTGTACAAATATCAACACAATGAAAAAGCAGAATATCACCTTGCTATTATTATGAACATGTCCTTTACTTCACAAACCTATCAAACTATCTCATGGACCTCCCCAGACCACATTTTCAGACCACCTATCAAAGAAGATCAGCATCAAGGCAGGTGTTGATTCATTTATTCAATTATGGTATTTATTTTTCTAAAGGCCCTGGACTAGGAACTAGATTCATCTTAGTTACTTGTATATCCTTGACCAAAGAATGGTCCTCTCCTCTATCTGGGAAGGTCGTCCTCTTAGACTGAGCACACAGCTTCAGGAGGGATGCACATGGAACAGTGAGGGAGGAAGGTGACAGTCACCTAGCCTGCCAGATTAGCTGAATCAACCCTGGTGATCAATAGAGTGACAGATGTCACTACCAGATCGCCTTCACATCCTAGATTCATCTTAGTGATGAAATACTCAGTGTCCTCTAGTAGAGGTGGACCCTGAACTAAAACTAATAGTAGAAAATAAGAGTGGGAATTTCCCACAACTTATACTTTTTACATATTCAAATTAGAAATCTAGATAGCTGTAGTTTTACATTATTACATAATAAATGGTATCAGAAATCAATGGCAATTTAAGTATACTGATTGTTTTTAATAGCTTTGTGCTGTATTGAAGTTAAATCTTAAAAGCTTGTAAGGAATTTGATGGTGATGCAGGATAGCAAATAGATAAGGTGTACCCAATCCATAGATGTTGAAAAGTACTGAAATATGATTTGCATTGCTGGTTCCTTTCCCAGTTTACTGTTTATAAAGAGCAAGCAAGCAGGCTTGGAAGTACTACAGGAGCTGTGTGCTTGGTCTGCAGTGCAGAAGATGCTCCCACTACTATCTGGCAATCTTCCTTCCTTCAGGAACACTATGGATAAGTACTGGAGAGAACAAGCACTCCCTGTAACTGTTAATTATTTCAAGTTGGCTAGTGTAATCTTTAGCCAACAACCTCAGCAACAAATAAATAACTGCTCTGCCCAGACAAGGGAGAAAACAAAACACAGGATTTAATGGAACCCTCTAAAAGTTAATCTAATATCATATAATACATGAAGTTGTGTTTCTTTGTTCTCCAACTCCTTTAACATACAGAGGTAGGCAAAAGTAGGGTAACAGTTGCATTGTGCCACTTTTTCGAGTTAATAAATCTATCGTAGTAATTATAACCTGCATGACTTTTTCTATACGAACAGCTGTAAACCTACACTTGCACACCCCTGTATATCGTCTGTATCAGTGGTTTCCAACCATTTACGGCTTTGATCTCACCAAGTACATTATTAAAAAAACTATGTAACCTTGTAAAATAAAACAATTTTTTAAATCCCAATACCTTTTTCCAGAAAGTAAATTTATATGTTTTATATATGATATATTTTTTAAAAGTAAAAAAAGAAATACAAAGAAAAACCCAACCTAACTTTTGTTCAAAAGTCTGAGTTTTAGGAGACTGTTACCTCTCTTCCCCAAAACATATATATGCCAGACACCTCAGGTCAAGAGTATTCTGGAAACAAAGACAAATCTATCAAAGACAAGAATCGCCTGACCTGGTGGTGGTGCAGTGGATAGAGCGTCAGACTGGGATGTGGAAGGACCCAGGTTCGAGACCCCAAGGTCGCCAGCTTCAGTGCGGGCTCATCTGGTTTGAGCGAGGCCCACCAGCTTGAGCCCAAGGTCGCTGGCTCCAGCAAGGGGTTGCTCAGTCTGCTGAAGGCCCGCAGTCAAGGCACATGTGAGAAAGCAATCAATGAACAACTAAGGTGTTGCAACGCACAATGAAAAACTAATGATTGATGCTTCTCATCTCTCTCTGTTCCTGTCTGTCCCTGTCTATCCCTCTCTCTGACTCACTCTCTATCTCTGTAAAAAATGTATTAAAAAAAAAAAAAAAAAAGACAAGAATCATGAACTTTTTCTTCTTTTTCAATCCTCACTAGTCTTCCATATCTCTACCTCAAGAATTTCAAAGTTGCTAAGGAAGAAAGGAAAGACTTAAAAAAACTCAAAGAAAATAGCCTAATGCCTTTTTTTTTTTTTTTTTTTTTCCATTTTTCTGAAGCTGGAAACAGGGAGAGACAGTCAGACAGACTCCCGCATGCGCCCGACCGGGATCCACCCGGCATGCCCACCAGGGGCGACGCTCTGCCCACCAGGGGGCGATGCTCTGCCCATCCTGGGCGTCGCCATGTTGCGACCAGAGCCACTCTAGCGCCTGAGGCAGAGGCCACAGAGCCATCCCCAGCGCCCGGGCCATCTTTGCTCCAATGGAGCCTTGGCTGCGGGAGGGGAAGAGAGAGACAGAGAGGAAAGTGCGGCGGAGGGGTGGAGAAGCAAATGGGCGCTTCTCCTGTGTGCCCTGGCCGGGAATCCAACCCAGGTCCTCCGCACGCTAGGCCGACGCTCTACCGCTGAGCCAACCGGCCAGGGCGCCTAATGTCTTTTTTGAGGAGTGTTTGTTGAGGGGGGGGGGGAGGTCAGTCGAAACCATTAATAACAAAAACAACAATAAATAGTAGTAGCAGCAGCTAGCACTTATAGAACTTACTGTGTATCAGGCACTATTCTGCAGACTTTATATACTTATTAATATACTTAGTCCTGACAACACTCTGTGAAATAAGCAACTGTTATCCCTGTTTTATAGATGAGCACACTGAGGGATGGAGAGGTTAAATAACTTGTTCTACTTATTAAAAGGCATAGTCTGTAGTCTTGGTAGTATAAATATATAATTCCAGGCAACATATACAACTTATTTTGTGGTATGATCTCAGGACGGTAAGGATCTTAGAGAAGATTCAGTTCTTTAAAAAAAATCATTCTCTCCATAGCTAACTCAAAAACTGAAATATTACTCAAAAAGAACACTGTACTAGAGAGAAGGACCTGACTTCTAGTTTTGGAGATGCAGTTTAAAGAGCTGTGTGACAAATGACCTGTAGTGGCGCAATAGATAAAGTGTTGACCTGGAATGCTGAGGTCACTGGTTCAAAACCCAGGCTTGCCTAGTCACGGCAGAGCAGAATCAACTACTACAAGCAACTACAATGAGTTGATGATTCCTGCTCCTCCCCCCCACCTCTCCTCTCCATTTTCTCTAAAATCAATTAATAAAAAAAATCTTAAAAAAAAATTCTTAAAGAGCTGTGTGATATTAGCCTTAACATCCATTCTGGTTTGGGATTTTTATCATTTGTAAAACGAACAAAAGAGAAATGAATTAAGATTCATTTAATCAATTATAATGCACTAAGCACCTATTAAGGGCTAGGCAATATGCATTACTGAGAACCTGTTTTAACCCATGTAAAGTCTATTTTCCAAGTTACTATTTCACAAGAGGACCCTACAGCTATTTTAGCTTGCACCTTAAAACCTGACATGCCTTTTAAGGATGAAAGAGATGAAACTGAGCCAAAGAAGTTTAATGACTTGTCCCATAAGGAAACTTAAGGTAAAACTAGCAAAACCCCTCAGCTATTATAATTTTACCAAAACTGCCACAAGCAACAATGTAGTACATTTTTTTATTCAACAAAAATTTACTTAACATCCATTACATGTTAGGATTGGCAATATAATGACAGGCGAAACAAGTCCCTTTCTTAAAAAGTTTACAACTCTTGCCATAAAGAAAAACTTAGTAAGTGGATAAAGATTTTATTTAAAAACATAACTTGATGAAGTTTGTCACAAAAGCATCCTTAAAATTCTTTTTTCTTATCCAGATTTCCATAGAAGCTTTATCTAATATCCTAAAGCTATTTTTGAGAGATAGTTCTATAAAATCAAATTCACCTTTAAAAATTCTGATTCAGTAGGTAAGGAGTGGGCCCTGGGTGATTCTCATCTAGTTGGGCAACAGGGTCACAGTTTATTCTGGCCAGTTTACAATTCTACCTTATGATCCTAAACATTTTTCTTTCAGTATTCAGAGAAACAATTCTGCTTTGGTATAAACCTTACAATTTCTTCTGAGTTTGCAGTATTAAATAAGTCTTTCAGCAAACTATGACCTAGCTTGAGTGCCATAAAAATTCTGCTCATAAGAATTAAATAAGTAATCCTTCTGATCTGGGTCCACAGCAACAGATTCAATTCTTTTGAGTTAAATATCTAATTTAGCACATAGATTAATGCATTCAACCAAAATTCCAGGCTGTGTTCTAGGTACGTGTGGTATAGCAGGTGAATGAAATGAATAAATTCCTGCTCGAGTAGAAAACATTTGTTTTTTCAAGTACATATGAAATATTTACTAAGACAATCATATTCTGGGCCATAAAACAAATTCCAATAAATTTAAAATAATTTAAATTATATGCAGTTTATTTTTCAACCACAATGGAATTAAGCTAGATATCAAAAAGAGAAAAGTATTTAGAAAAATGCCAAGTATTTGAAACTAAATAACACTTTGTAATAGCCCATGGTTAAAAAAAATTAGAAAGTATTTTGAACTGCATTAAAATGAAAATACAACATGCCAAAATTTGTTGGCTGAGCTAAAGCAACTCTTACAGGGACTGTATAGCACTTAATATCTATATTAGAAAAGAATGAAGGTCTCAAACCTAATCTTCTACCTTAAGAAACTGAGAAGAAAGGAAATAGTAACAATCAGAGTAGAAATCAATGAAATAGAAAACAAAAAGAAAAAGTAGATTAAAATTAATGAAATGAACAGCTAGGTCTTTGAGAAGATAATACATTTAGTAAACCCTTAGTGAGACTGAACAGGAACAAAAAAAAAGACAAAAATTACCAATATCTGAAATGAGAGCAGTAATATAACTACAGGTTTAAAAGGTATTAAGAAGATAATAAAAGAAAATCATGAACAACTTTATGCCAATAAATTTGACAACTGAGATGAAATGGAGAAATTCCTTGAAAGACACAAACTACCACAGTTCTCTCAAGAAGAAACAAATTACCTGAATAGCTCTATATCTATTTAAGAAATTTAACTTGTAGCTAAAAACTTTACCCCAAAGAAAACCTCAGACCCCTATGACGTAATTGGTTAATCCTCCCAAACATTTAAGGAAGACACAATTTCAATTCAATGAAACTTTTCCAGAAAACTGAAAAGTAGGTAATACTCCTCAATTTATCCTAGGAGTCCTGATTCCAAAATCACAGGAAGATATTACAGGAAAAGAAAACTCTAGACCAATACCCTTCATGAAAATGGATGTAAAAATTCTTATCAGAATTTTAGCAAATCAAATCCAAATATATATTAAGGACAATTCATCTTGACCAAGTGAAGTTTACCCCAGGAATGTATGGTTGACAAGTGTGAAGCAAATTCTTATACTTCAAAATAAACAAAAGGCATTATTGATGTCCTTTCAATGTGATGCTGGAACTTGCAGCAGTGATCTGAACCTATTGGCCTATGTGCCTTTGTCTTTAATCAAGTTATTTTACAACAAAAAAACAGAGTTTCTAAACCTTGGCACTTTTGACATTTTGGGTTGGATAATCCTTGTTGTGGGGGGCATTATAAAATATTTATGTTTAGGAGCAACCTTGGCCTCCAACTACTACATACCAGTAACATCACTCTCCCAGTATGAAAACTAAAATCCATCTACAGACATTGCCAAATGTTTCCATCCTGGTTGAGAACTACTGCTATAGAGATTCAAGTTAATTTGTAGGAAATCTGTAACAATGAAAACAATCCTTATATATAGACATGTCAGTAAATTGAATCTGGTGAAGGAACAACCTTTTCAATGGAAAAGTCAGTTTTGCATCCATAATTTCAATATTCTTGACCTAAGAATGTGTGTATTTTTAGGGTTCTCATTTGACCAAATTGTAACAACTTCCTTCCTGGCCCCTCATTTAAAAATGAGTTTAGCCCTGGCCGGTTGGCTCAGTGGTAGAGCGTCAGCCCGGCGTGCGGGGGTCCCAGGTTCGATTCCCGGACAGGGCACACAGGAGAAGCGCCCATCTGCTTCTCCACCCCCACCCCCTTTCCTTCCTCTCTGTCTCTCTCTTCCCCTCCCGCAGCCAAGGCTCCATTGGAGCAAAGATGGCCCGGGCGCTGGGGATGGCTCCTTGGCCTCTGCCCCAGGCGCTAGAGTGGCTCTGGTTGAGGCAGAGCAACGCCCCGGAGGGGCAGAGCATTGCCTCCTGGTGGGCAGAGCGTCGCCCCTGGTGGGCGTGCTGGGTGGATCCCGGTTGGGCGCATGCGGGAGTCTGTATGACTGTCTCTCCCCGTTTCCAGCTTCAGAAAAATACAAAAAAAAAAAAAAAAAAAAAATGAGTTTAAAAAGTCTTTGACACAAGGTCATAGTTATGTTATAAATTTACCTTTTATAAAAATGTCTTCTTTAAAGTGGTTTTTAAAACCACTTTGATGCCTACTGACAGACAAAAAGCTCTATATATTAAATGTATACAGCTTCATTAAGTTAAAAATTATCTCTTAAAACAACTGAAATCAATCAATGTAATTCATGGCATTAAAGATTAAAAAAAGATCCGGACCAGGCAGTGGCACAGTGGATAGAGTGTCGGACTGGGATGCAGAGGACTCGGTTTGAAAGCGGGCTCACCAGCTTGAGTGAGGAGGCCGCTGGCTTGAACATGGGATCATAGACATGACTCCAAAGTTGCTGGCTTGAGCCCAAGGTTGCTGGCTTGAGCAAGGGGTCACTTGCCCTACTATAGCGCTCCCCTCTCTCGGTCAAGGCACATATATGAGAAAGCGATCACTGAACAACTAAGGAGCTGCAATGAAGAATTGATGCTTCTCATCTCTCATGCTCCTATCTGTCCCTCTCTCTGACTCTCTCTCAGTCTCTGTCAAAAAAAAAAAAAAAAAGATTAAAAAAGAAAAATAGTAAATCATCATCTTTATGGATGCAGAGAAAGCAACACCCAATATCTATTCTTCATAAAAATTCTTAGTAAATTAGAAATAGAAAAAAAGTTCCTCAATCTGATAAAGAACATCTATAGAAAAACTAATATTATAGTTAATAGTGAAAGACTAATTCTTTCCCACTAAAACAGAAACAAGATAAAAAATTCTATTCTTACCACTTCCACTAAACAATGTACTTAATACAGGTTTCAGCCAGTGCAATAAGGCAAGAAAATAAAAGTCACCTAAATTGGAAAGTAAGAAGTAAAATGATCTTTATTTGTAGATCATTTATGTATGAAATCTGACAGAAATTACAAAAATGCTACTAGAATAAAAACATAAGTTAAACAGGGGTGCAGGATAAAATACCAACATAAAAAATCAACTGCATATTTATATACTACCAACTAATAACTGGAATTTTAAAAATTACTGAATTTCTCTTCCAGAAAAATTAGGTAGACATACTTTCTCTCTCCTATATCTCATTCTAAGTACAAACTAGAAACTAAGTAAAAACTAAAAACATTACATCAAACAACCATAAAGAGACTCTAAAAAGTAAAGAGAAGTAAGACTATATAGGGACTTCCAGATCCAAGGAACAACACAATGAATTCCCTGAGCTTTCTTTTGCTTTATTTATTCCAGATTGGAGCTAAAAAACCTTACAAGTCAGAAAGGTCAATGGATACAAAAGCCTGCTCTCTCTAGTCACAGAACCAAAAAAAAGGTCAGGCTAGCAAGACAGAAAACATTCAGACAATAACCATGACCTCTAGCCAAACACCACAGAAAACATGTGCCACTACTCTCACCCACACAAGCAAAGGCTGAGAGGAGAACCTAGAGTTCTACCCTTGCCAGCTGGTAATAAAAACCGACCACAGTGTCAGTGGAGACCACATAGAGAGCTTGAACTTCCACCCTTACCTGGCAATAGTGAGGCACCCCTTTTTCTCCCTGCTGATGTGGTATCAAAGGAACCCTGGTAGACAGTCATTATTTTTACTGTTACCCAGTGGTAATGAGGCCAACTGACCATATGTTATCAGTGGAGGCAATTTGAGGAATAGCACCAAGGCACTCCCACCCCTCCCAGCTAAAGAGGTAACAGTGGTGGCCTAATAGGAAGCAGGAACTTCCACACCTGCCAAGTAGTAAAGTGCCCTCCACCCCAGGGTGTCAATGAACACCAAGTGAGGAACCTGGACGTCTATGTCTACCTGGCAGGAATAAGGCAGCACCTCCTCCTATTTCCCTGATAGACTCCTGTCCAAAAAAAAAAAAAAAGCTAGCAAAAACAGATGGTTTAGATAACATCCAAAGTCTCAGATCATAATTAAAAAGGTTTCACTAGAAAATCATTAATCATAACAAGAACCAGAAAATCTTGACCTGAAATAAAAAGACAATTAACAGACATCATAAAATGGTAAATATGTAAGAATTACCTGAAAAAGATTTTAAAACAATATTTATAAAAACACTTCAATGAACATTTATATAAATGTTTTAAACAGCCCTGGCCAGTTTGCTCTGTGGAGATAAATACTGCATTACTTACAAAAGAAACAAGAGTATATTCTCACCACTTCTATTCAACATAGTTCTAGAAATCCTAGCCAGAGCAATTAGGCAAGAAAAAAAAAAAAAGGCATCCTAATAGAAAAGGAAGAAGTGGCTCTGGCCAGTGGCTCAGTGAATAGAGCGTCAGTCCAGCATATGGACATCCTGGGTTTGATTCTCTGTCAAAAAAAAAAAAAAAAAGATTTAAAAAGAAAAATAGTAAATCATCATCTTTACGGATGCAGAGAAAGGCGTTTGACAAAACCCAACCTTAACAGCCTCTTTAGGCCTTATTTCCAAATATAAATATAATCACACTTTGAGTTACTGGGGGTTAGAGCTTCAGCAAATAGATTTCAGGGGCACACAATTCAGCCCACAACAGACTAGTGTCTAAGTCTTCAAGCTCAACAATAAAAAAAACCCAAATATTTCAATCAGAAAAATGGAAAAAATACATTACTGGACATTTTACTGAAGTGAATATACAGATATTAAACAAACTCATGAAAAGGTGCTAAATATCATTAGTCTTTGGCGGAGTAATATAAAATCACAATTACATATCACCATACACCTACCATAATGGTTAAAATAATACTGGCAACACCAAATGCTGAGGAAGATGTGTAGAAACTGGATCAGCATACATTGTTGAGTATATAAAAAGTTATAGCAACTCTAAGAAAATCATTTGATAGTTTCTTAAACACTAAACACAAAATTACTGTATAACCCAGCAGGTAAACTCCTCAGTGTTTATGCCAGGGAAATGAAAACTTATACAAAAACCTGTATATGAATGTTTATTTTATGTATAATAGCAAAAAATTGTAAATAGTCAGATGTTCTTACCACATAAGTGATTAAACAAACTATGGTATATTGATACCATGGGAAGCTATAAGCAATAAAAAGAAGTGAATTAATACATGCAAATAACCTGTACGAATCTCTAGAGAATTATGTTGTGTGAAACAGGCCAGTTTCAAAAGGTTACATACTGTATGATTCCATTTATATAAAATCTTTGAATGACAAAATTATAAAAATGGAGAACATTAGTGGTATGGTCATACAAGGGAAAGTCTGGGTATGCTTGTGGTGATGCAAGTATTTAGCATCTTGACTGTATCAGTGTCAATATACTAGCTGTGATACTGTACTATAACTTTGCAAGATGTTACTACTGGGGAAAACTGTATATGGGATCTCTCTGTATTATTTCTCACAATTACATGTGAATCTAAAATTAACTCAAAGTCAAAAGTTTAATTTAAAAATTACCATTTTTAACATTTTTTTATTTTTCTGAAGTTGGAAACAGGAGGCAGTCAGACAGACTCCCGCATGCGCCCGACTGGGATCCACCTGACACACCCACCAGGGGGCGATGCTCTGCCCATCTGGGCGTTGCTCTACTGCAACCAGAGCCACTCTAGTGCCTGAGGCAGAGGCCACAGAGCCACCATCCTCAGCGCCCGGGCCATCTTTGCTCCAATGGAGCCTTGGCTGCAGCAGGGGAAGAGAGAGACAGAGAGGAAGGAAAGGGGGAGGGGTGGAGAAGCAGATGGGCGCTTTTCCTGTGTGCCCTGGCTGCGAATCAAACCCGGTACTCCTTCATGCCAGGCTGATGCTCTACCACTGAGCCAACCGGCCAGGGCCTGCAACAGTTTTTAAAATATGAAACACTTAAGCATAACTTGAACTAAGAGTGAGGAACACGTGTATACTGAAAACTACAAAACAATGCTGGGAAAAAATAAAGATGGCCTAAGTAAATGAAGAGACAGGCTGTGTTTTTGGATTAAAGGAATCAATATTGATAAGTGTCAATTCATCCCAAATTGATCTATGGATTCAATGCAATCCTATCAGAAGTTGACAAGCTGATTCTAAAAGTTTGTACATATGGAACGCAAAGGGCCAGAGCAGAACAAAATGTAGAAGTGATTTTTTTCAGGCATATATCTGATCATAACATTTCCCAGCTTAAAACTCTTTAATAGATTCCCATGTCCCTTGGGATAACATCATTCAAAGGCCTGGCAGGATCTAGTCCCTCTCTAGATCACAGCTTCATCTTGTACTGTTCATCTCTCTTGCTCAGCGGTTCTCAACCTGTGGGTCGCGACCCCGATGGGGGTCGAACGACCAAAACACAGGGGTCGCCTAAAGCCATCGGAAAATACGACCAAAACACAGGGGTCGCCTAAAGCCATCGGAAAATACATATTTATTATACAATACATTTTTAAATAAAATATGTATTTCCGATGGCTTTAGGTGACCCCTGTGTTTTGGTCGTTTGACTCCCGCCGGGGTCGTGACTCACAGGTTGAGAACCGCTGCTCTTGCTCATTCTTGTCTAGCCACACTTGCCTGTCAGTTCCTATCAGCATAAATTGTCCCTCCCCCTCCTTCCTCCACTCTCCAACTGGTTAACCCATATTATCTTTCAGATCTCAAGTGTCACTTCTGTAGAGAGGTTTATGACGACCCCTAATCTAAATTTACACTTGCTGTTTCCTATGCCAGAAAAGCTCTTTACCAATAACTATATGGCTTACTGCTTGCCATCATTTAGGAATCTACTCAAACATTGCCTTCTCAGTAAGAACTGTCATGACCATGATATTAAGAAACCATCCTTCCATCACTCTTTATCTCTTACCTTTACTTTCTTATCAAATATGAAATTATGTTCTTTAATTATCTGTTTAATTATGTAATCTTTCTAATTCTTGAGAATATGAGCTCCGCAAGGGCAGAGAATTGCCTTATTCACTACTCTATCCACATTGCTTGGCCTATAGCAGGATTCCAGGAATCTGTTGTATGAATTTAGGAGTTCAGTCTTATAGGGAAAATAGGTATCTAAATAAACAACAGTAATATATAGGTATGGGAAATAAATAAGCAGCACAAAGAATGGAGTGATGGTTTCTGCTTTGGTAGCCCAGGAAGGATACTCACACAAAAAGAGGCACTTGAGTTAGATCTTAAAAGATGCACTGGAGTGAATCCACTGGAAATTCTAAGTAAAAAAGGTCTATATGTACAGTTACAAAGGAATGGAAGAGAAGGCATGTGAAGGAAACTGTAAATATTTGAGTAAGAAAGACCATTACACAGGATTCATGTGCAGAAGTGCTCATAATATTTCATCTGCCCCCTTTCCTCCATTTCTGTGTCATAATACAACCAAACCAGTATGATCTAGGTTCAAATATCATTTCCTTCATAAAACCTCTTCTTGTCTTTCCTTTCTCCCAAATTCTATACCACAGCTCCTTTTAGTAATTTATCCTCTCTTATCCTATTTTATGGTTATCTGGTTACTGTAGATGTATTATTTCCCCTGCAATCCTTTCGACTGCTTGTAGTTCAAACAGCAAAAATAAAAAAAATAAAAAATAAAAAATAAATTAGAAAGATAAGTGATTATTATTTATATTTGATAGTGGAAGGAAGGTATTTATTATCAAGTTTTATATAATCACTGCTAAATCACAGTTTGGAGTGGGAACCTATTTTAAAACCTTGTATTAGATAAGAAACTATGGGTAAATATTTCTCCTTTGAAGCAGCAGACTTTTGACTCAATATATTTAGATTTTTCTTCCTGATTCCAAATTTTTAATCACTTTAAGTATTTTATATACAATGTCCCCTTAAGATTTAGTATGTAATTTCAATAAACCAAACAGATATAAACATTTCATTGTTTACTTTTCCTTATAAATTTTCTCACTAAGCCCTCTAAAGAACTTTACATTATTAATAGTTAAAGTTCTAAATTATCTTTTATAAAATACCTCTTTATTCGCCCTGGCCGTTTGGCTCAGCGGTAGAGCATCGGCCTGGCGTGAGGGGAACCCGGGTTCAATTCCCGGCCAGGGCACATAGGAGAAGCGCCCATTTGCTTCTCCACCCCCCCCTCCTTCCTCTCTGTCTCTCTCTTCCCCTCCCGCAGCCAAGGCTCCATTGGAGCAAAGATGGCCCGGGCGCTGGGGATGGCTCCTTGGCCTCTGCCCCAGGCGCTAGAGTGGCTCTGGTCGAGGCAGAGCGACACCCTGGAGGGGCAGATCACACATTACCACAAACTACAAAAGCTCAGTTAGAGGACAAATATCAGAAACCAGAGGACACTGATGCTAAAGCAGTCAGTTCTTCCAGGACATATATTTAGTATACAACAGACCTCAAGCATTACATTTGTTGTAATTGAATCATCTGAAAAGAGAATCTACGTGGCATACTAACATTCTTTGAAAAATAAACCAAACTCCATTTCCACATGAAACAAAGCAAAAATAAGATGAAATAAAGTGATTTAATATGCAATTAACTGTTTTAAAATGTTTCACACATACCAATCAAATTAACTATGGTCTCGGTATACATATAATTACTTTGGAGTCTTATCTTTTGTTACTTTATGTTTAAAACCTAACAGAATAATGTATGTGTAACATTCAGTTTATAGAATAATAGAAAGAAGTAGCCTTCACAAATATCATTCAGTAATAATTGTGATTTTCCTAACCATATCACTTTTCTATCCATATTTTTGAAAGTATGTTACATTTACAAAAGTAGTAATTTCAACTACTTTTTTGAAATACAAATAAAAAAAGTTAAACATTTTAAAGGACAGTGACTTTAAAATTGCAAGGTAATTCATCACAATTAGAAAAAAAGTCTATAGAGGTATTATGGATTATTTTTACTGCCTTTCTACATTTTTGATACTTTGTGCACTTATTTTTCCTTTGCTCTTTCCTTTTCCTTTTTCCTCCCACTATCCATACTCCCTTTAGGCAACTGTGCATCAAAAATCCTCCCACGTTCATAGCTGGCTACATCTGTTGCTCTTTTCCATTGTTGAAAATTCCTGCCTTAATCCTATTTGACTTTATTCATGAAAAGGTCATCCTGAATTCAACAAATGGAGGAGCAATGGCAAAGCACACTGTTGAACATGGCCGAGAAAAGGCTGTTGTGTAACATGTAGCTAACATGCTTGCACTGTCTCAGAGGAACTTGATAAATATCACATAGGCCTCCCATCTTGAAGTGTATATAATAATATGCACTATGACCATATTTGCTAAACATCCTAACAATTATAACAATGATCTTTATTTCTGGTAATATACTGCTGTTTTTTTCCTAAACCAACTCTTGAATGTTCATATTACTAACTGTGCCTACCTTCATGAGCATGAATTAACTGAGAGGATCTACTCTAACCCCATTACCGCCAACAGTGTTTGGCAAAGGTTGCCTTTTTTTTTTTTTTACCTTATTCCTCCATAGAATGGCACTCTCATTCTCTTAATAGTCAAAATATGTCTATGAAACTAAATTACTGTATTCAACTTAAAAAAAATAACTTTCCAATTACAATAAGCAGTAAAATGGGTTTGGTTGTGCCTCAGAATTCTTAACAAACACTGATTATAAAACCACAGCTATTATACATTATGCCACTAGTCTTCTTCTCTGTGCTAAATATAGCTCAAATCTATAATTTGTGGCCATCCACATATACCTGACCAAAACTAGGGGCCATTAATATGAAGATAAATTAAAAAGTAAGCACTAAAATAAAATTGACTAAAAGAAAGATTTATGAGGTGAAGATAATTATTTTTAATATGTTCATAACTCACCATGACTAAAATATGGGCATACTTACTCATGCAAACTTACATTCAAGTTAAAAAAGATGCCTGCCAACTTAAGAAGAATCAAGTACAATTACTTTCAGGCAATCAAAAGAAAAGGCCACTGTTATTCCTATGGCTTAACAAGGAAAAGAAATCATATCCATAATACACTGTGTTGTTGACCTTAAATGAGATTTTTCATATAAGGCAAAACTAAATATAAGACATTTAAAAAACTACTTAGCTATTTATATATAAACTCAAATAGTTATTAAGGACACCTTGCCACTGTTTTATAATAGGCTTTGTAAAATCAATTTTTCTAAAAAAAAAAAAAAAAAGTAAAGACTCTTTTTAGCAAGTAAATCAGTAAATCTGTTTACAAATTGATATTTGCCTGAAATGTGACACACTTATACTAGAAAGTGTGTGATGTAATGAATGACCTAAGTAAGGTTATTAACCTAATATTTGCCTCAGTTTCCTTATTTTTAAAATGGGAATACAGCAACCACCTTATCTATTGATGGGTTTTGTATAAAGAATAAAATAAATCATGCATATTTAAATGTTTTAGAGACTACAAAGCATTTTATAAATGTAAGGAACTGTTATCATGCAAAGGGAACTTCTCTCAACTGGTCAGCAGTTATATCTCTTAGAGGCAGTGTAGCTCATGGAAACAGACTCAAATAAACCAAGGTAAATGTTCTATGTCAAAGAATCTCAATTTTTTTTTCATTACATAATTTTTCTTAAGTATTTTCATGATTCTAGCTGTTGGAATCAACAGTCATTTTTGAGACTCTTCCAGATGGTCTCAGCATGGAACTCCAGTATACATGAATATAAAATTTTTGTGACAGAACAAAAAGTGGCAGCTAATGTTACTTGCTGTCATCTGATTCAGACCCAGTCTCCAAATCCATCTAGCAAGGGTTTCATATCCTGCCCAAGGAAGAGACCACACACAGTGAATCTATATGGAAAGGTTCCCTAGTCTCAATAAAGAGGTAGGTAAATAGGAGATCCTAGAAAATTATAAAATGTTTATGTTGCCTATTTTTCCTATTAAAAAACATCATGTATCCAGAGGCGAATTTAACAGCGGGTGTACCAGGCGAGTGCCCTGGGCCCTGATTTCTGAAGGGCCCCACAAACCCCCAATTTTACACTTTTTTCTAATGTAAAGGGCCCAATATTTTCTTCTGCACTCAGAGCTTCAACCGACCTTAATCCACCTCTGCAGGTATTGTGTGTTTTTTTGTATTTTTCCGAAGCTAGAAACGGGGAGAGACAGTCAGACAGACTCCCGCATGCGCCCGACCGGGATCCACCCGGCACACCCACCACGGGGCGACGCTCTGCCCACCAGGGGGCGATGCTCTGCCCCTGGGGGGGGGGTCGCTCTGCCGCAACCAGAGCCACTCTAGCACCTGGGGCAGAGGCCAAGAAGCCATCCCCAGCGCCCGGGCCATCTTTGCTCCAATGGAGCCTCGGCTGCGGGAGGGGAAGAGAGAGACAGAGAGGAAGGAGAGGGGGAGGGGTGGAGAAGCAGATGGGCGCTTCTCCTGTGTGCCCTGGCCAGGAATCGAACCTGGGACTTCTGCACGCCAAGCTGACGCTCTACCACTGAGCCAACCAGCCAGGGCTGCAGGTATCTTAAGAGACTACTGGAGCGAGCTTTATTTTCCTCCAATGGGACTGAATAACATCTGTTGTCTGAAGATGTCCCTGTGCTAACTCAAGGCTCAGTACCCCATGCCCTTGTTCTCTATTTTGTCCAGAAGTAGGGAAGACCTTCAGTGTCTGAGTTTATAACAAATATCTTTGTGAAGTTCAGAATTAATGAGTTTTCCCTGGGAAGTCTCAACAGGCCAGCACCTCTGATCTCCCTGAGCTCAGACATCCCTGAAGGAGGCTTAAAGGTGATTCTCTTACAGTCTGTATTTTTGTTTCTTAAATAGATTTTATTTTGAATTGTCTTATTTCACAAAATCTATCATTTTGCTAATCCCTTGAAAAGGCAAGACCAATTTTACTGTTAATTCTGATATCCACGTGTAGGTGCACGACTCAGAAGGAAGAAGAGAAGTAGAAAGAATGGAAAGAGAAACTGTAATTGTCTAAAACCGAATTCATTTTACAAACTTATTCTTTTTTTACTTTATTAAAGACAGAGTCAGGATAACTTTCCTCCCTTCCTATTATTCTACAATCTTCCCTAATTCCTTCTTTCCTTCCTTTTTCCTTTCTATCCCTCTGTCCATTCATCCATACAGCAAATATTTATTGAGCACCTATTACATGCTAAGCACCCATGCTAGAATCTAAGCATAGAAATGAAGCCCCTGATATCATGGAGTTCATAAAATAGTGTGTGTGTGAGGGTGTGTGTGTGGGGGGGGAGATAAACAAAGAATACAGGTAGAAGACAGTGATTGGGAAAGGGATGATGGTTTATACAGGATATACAGGCAAGGAGGCAAGTTCTCTTTAAATGACACTGAAAAGAGACCTGAATGAAATGAGGGAATGAGTCATGAGAAAAACTGAAAAATAATGTTACAGATGGAGCAAAAGCAAATGTAAAGGTCTGAGGCTAGAACAAACTGAACATGTATGAGGACCAGAGAACCAGAACCAGCATGGCATTAACAGAATAGAAGAGACAGCAGGTAGAAGGAAATAAGGTTTGAGAAAAATGTAAAGACCAGATCATAGGGACTGTAGGCTATGGTACTTTTATTTTGCAACCAGAAAGCCATTGGTGGGTTTTGAATAAGGCAGTGATATAATCTGATTGATTTATAAACATTATTCCAGTGAGATTTCCAGTTCCAAAGATATTCTGGAGATCTTCACACTGCAAAACAACCAGATACTGCATAAAATACAAATTTTTATTGAATTGCTGGGCACAAAAATATTTTTATATAAAAACCTGAGCGATGAACTGTGAGCTTTTGTGAAAGACAAGGGTTTTCCAAAGGCAGAAAAATCTTTTTGTTTTGAGTACATTTGTGTGTGTGTCCTTCATTTTTAAAAGTAAATAAATAATTTTAAAATAGACACATCCTTACAACCAAGAAACTATATTCTTAGAAATATTTTTTAGTACAGGTTTTTTTCTTTCTTTCTTTCTTTTATTTATTTATTTTATTTTTTATTTTTCTGAAGCTGGAAACGGGGAGGCAGTCAGACAGACTCCCGCATGCGCCCGACCGGGATCCACCCGGCACGCCCACCAGGGGCGATGCTCTGCCCATCCGGGGCGTATTACAGGCTTTTTTCAATCTTGGCTAAACATTAAAATCATCTGTATAATTAAACAAAACAAAACTGATGTCCGACTTCATTTCTAGAGATTATAATTTACTGGTTTGGGTAGGGCCCAGCACTGACATTTTTTAAAGTTTCCCAGCTACAAGTGACAGAATACACTTACACATGTCAGTTGAGATATACGAAGAATATTCATAGCAACATTATTTCCAATAGCAGATACTTGGGTAGGGGGATTCTTACCTCTATCATCAGAAGAACAGGTAAATTGTGTAATGGGTATTATTCAGCAGTGAAAATGGCTAACCTACAGCTACGTGCAACAACATGGATAAATCTTGGAAACAATATTGAGTAACTAAATAAGTCTATCTAAAGGATAATATACTTCTGTAAGGTCAAAACAAGAAAATTAAATAACATATAGTTTGGTGTACAGATTAGTGCCATTTTTTTTTAATTCAGTGAGAGGAGGGGAGGCAGAGACAGACTCTTGCATGTACCCCAACCAGGATCCACCCAGGATCCACCCAGAAAACCCACTAGGGGGTGATGCTCTGCCCAATTGGGGCTACTCCGTTGCTTGGCAACTGAGCTACTTTAGCACCTGAGGCAGAAGTAATGGAGCCATCCTCAGTGCCCAAGGACAACTCACTCCAATCGAGCCATGTCTACAGGAGGGAAAGAAAGAGAGAAGTGAGAGGGGGAGAGAGGGAGAAGCAGATGGGCACTTCTCCTGTGTGCCCTGACCGGGACTCTAACCTGGAACATCCAATATCATTTTTTATAAAGTTTAAAATAAATATTGTCTAGAGGTTCATACATATAAGAGAACAGTTAGTAGCTATGTTTGGGGTTGGGGGGCGGAGGTGATTTAAAGGCAGAGGGATAGGGCAGAAGCATTCTGGGTAGATTTAACATTATTGGTAAAGTTTTAGTGCTTAACATTGGGTGGCATTCATTTTGTTGTTATGATCTATAACTTATAGTTTATGTTACTTTGCATAAATCAAATATCAAATAATAACATTTTTAAAAAGATTTCTACTGTGTTGAAAATAGACTTGGGATAGGATATAAAAGTAGAAGCAGAGAGATAAGTTGAGAAGCTACTGAAGTAAGAAAGGAGGGAGCTGACAGTGGATTATATCACAGTGGAGTGGAAGAGATGGTGAGAAGTGATCAGATTTAGAATACATTTAGAAGAGTAAAACTTCTAGGACTTACTAATAGATTGAAGATTCTATACTGTCCAATATAATGCCACTAGTCACATATGACAATTAAAATGAAATAAAACTTAAAACTCAATTCTTTAGCTGCACAGCCATTTTAAGTGCACATATGGCTACCATATTAGTACAGATACAGGACACATAAAGTTCTATTTGATAGTGTGTAGAAAATGAAAGAGAAAAGACAGCTGTTCAGTTTTCTGTCTGAGCTATTAGGTGAATGGCAGCGCCATTTACTGAGAGATGAGGAAAATAGGAAGAATAGCAAGTTTGGAAGTAAATAAAGAGTTCAATTTTATGCAAATATAAACATTGAGTAGGTACAGATGAAAGAAAAGTTGAAGCTACAGAGACATATTTGGAATACATTATAGTATATATAGTACTATATTTTAAATCACAAGATTACATTTGATTGCAAAATGGTACATTTCCTTGAAATCCAGTTGATATTACCAAAATTACAAAGGCATTTAATTATTGGATAATGCGTAAGGTACACGGGTCGTTGTATGGCTCTCACGGAATTACATTTTAAAATATGTGGCATTCATGGCTCTCTCAGCCAAAAAGGTTCCCGACCTCTGCTTTAAAGACATTATACAAATGTACACACAAGAACATTTCTTAAAATTGAAAATATATATTCAGGTTACTAATCAAGTTTTATATGATACAGAATTAAATCATGGTACTCAAAGAAATTTTTATTTTGAACTATATACTATGTATACTCAGTTTAAAATGGTAAAGCATATACTGTTTGTTTAGCTTTCCTTCTTTTTGAGGTGTTAGAATTTTAAGTTAGGGTAAGACTACTTTTGATGCTTCCTTCAGAGTTATATAAAAGTAACACTTCTATTAAAAAATATCTTTTAGAAATTTCTATAAATGTCTTTCATTGTTAATGTTTATTAAAGTTATGACTGCTGCTCATGGAAATTATAAAGTGCACATGTCTGAGTTAATATTTTAAAAATTAAGAACTATACCAGTAATATCCTTGGTAATGCATCTTTGAAAGCATCATTATTCAATAGTATTAATATGGAATTGGTAATGTTTTGTACATGATATGTTAACTGGTATTAAGTAAGTATTTTAAAGTAATTTTTTTCTTTTCAAAAAATTGGTGCTTTATAGTAAACACATTTTTTCCTAGGGGAAAAAGCAAACAAATAATCTCTTTATTAAAATAGTATTTTAGTCAAGTCTAAATTTGTGAGAATAGTATAGGCTAAAATAAAAATAACATCTGCTGTGTCAAGTTTTGTTAAGTAAATTAAAAATATTAATGTTTTAGTAGTAGTAGCCCTGGCCAGTTGGCTCAGTGGTAGAGCATCAGCCTGGCATGTGGATGTCCCCGGTTCGATTCCCAGTCAGGGCACACAGGAGAAGCACCCATCTGCTTCTCCACCCTTCCCCCTTTCCTTTCTCTCTATCTCTCTCTTCCCCTCCCATAGCCAAGGCTCCATTGGAGCAGGGTTGGCCTGGGTGCTGAGGATGGCTCCAAAGCCTCCTACTCAGGAGTTAGAATGACTGGTTGCAACAGAACAATGCCCCAAGATTGGCAGAGCATCACTCCCTGGTGGGCATGCTGGTTGGATACCAGTCAGGCGCACGCAGAAGGAGTTTGTCTCTCTGTTTCCCTGCTTCTCACTCACTTCAGAAAAATACACACACACACACAAAATAAATAAATAAATGTAAAAATATTAATGTTTTAAAGAAATACATATAAGGAGAACAGTACATAATTAAACAAACTTTTTAAAATTGTGTGAAGGCCCTAGCCGGTTAGCTCAGTTGGTTAGTGTCATATGAAATGCCAACGTTGTATGTTTGATTCCTGGCCAGGGCACAAATGGATGCATCCAATAGATACTCAGCTAAGTGGGAAAACAAATGAATGCTTCTCTCTCTCTCCTCTGCTTCCTCTCTCTGTTTCTCTAAAATCAATCAATAACAAATAAAATTATGTGAAAATCTTAAGTGCACATTACTTTTAATTTAATAAAGTCCGGCCAAATGAGGTGCTGTACTTTATAAATTCAAGCTATGGTGAGTACATAAAAGAACTGACTGTTTTTTATTAAAAATAGACTGTTACAATTAGATGAGCCTATTCTGTTTTGTACACTTATAAGGTTTTACTATAAGAAATATGGATAGTCTTTGTAAAAAACAAAACCAAAAACAATACCCAAAAAAACTTAGCTATGTTAAAACTTAAGTTTTCCAAAGGCAATTTTAGGAGGTAAACACTAAAGTTTCCACTGCAAAAGCATCTGATGGTGGTAAAGAAATAGTTTTAAGATTTTTATCCACATTATTACATCATAGAATTAGAAATTTTAATACAGTACACATAAGCCATTATCTCTTGAGCTTCACAAGACATTCTAGGTATAAGAATGGTTCCAAACTCTGGAATTTAATTCTAGAACATAAATATATTTTATTGTAAAGTTATACTATAATGTTACACTTCCAAAGAATTATATATTTATTCACAATGTATTTTGAACTACTGAGTTTCTTTCTCAACAAGATCACTATCAGAGGTGTTTTATCTAGCTTTAAAAGTCTTCTTTCTCCAGCACTACACTGAATACTATTTTAAGTATTTTTTTTTTTAAGGACAAAAAGATTCCTGAGTTACAAAGGCAAGACCTAAGGAAATGATCTAGCTACATTCAGGTTTGCAAAAAAAAAAAATACTCATACATCCTTAATGATAATGGTGCCAACATATACTGTATATATTAATCCTTAGATTACAACTCTTAATCCAGGTATTAAAAAGTTTACATGTCCCACAGTAGTTTGCCCTTCTGTACATAAGCCAGTTAAAGAATATCTATTACTACTGAAAATATGTCCTAACTTCTTGCTTTAATGCTATGGAAACAGACAGTGAAAGAATATTAAGCCATTTTATGATATCTAGTTGCTCCAGTAATTCAATTGTACTGTGATTGTTTTTGAGACTCTTCTCCAAGATCAAACATGTCAGGCATGTTCTTCAAGCTTTTCAAGTTGGGACTTATGTTAAAAAACAGTGCCAAGCAAAAAGTTTAAGGAAACATAAAACCTTCATAGAAATAATCACAAGAATTCAACTTGATTGTAAATATCTTCCTCACCAACACAAGCAGTAAAACAAAAAATTTTCATTAGATTTTTAGTTTATTTCCTGTTTATATTGTCTTCTTTCCTATTCATTACTTGAAAAATGTATATTAATTTTCAAATATATAGGTTTGTTCTAGTTATTGATTTCTAGATTAAAACACTATGGGCAGAAAACATAATTTTTACTCTCTGAAACTTATTTTTTTAACTTTTTAAAAAAAATTATTCATTTTAGAGAGGTGTGTGAGGGGGGAGTGAGAGAGAGAAGGGGGGAAGGAGCAGGAAGCATCAACTCCCATATGTGCTTTGACCAGGCAAGCCCAGGGTTTAGAAATGGTGACCTCAGCATTCCAGGTTGAGGCTTTATCCACTGAGCCACCACAGCTCAGGCCCTTTGAAACTCATTGAAAACTTACTTTAGAACCTAAGATATCATAGCTACTCTTTCTAAATAAATGACTTCTATAGTTGTATAGAGTAGTATTTTATAGTCAAAAATACTATTAAGATATGTTTAGGTTTCTATCTCAATCCATTCATCCTGCCTTGTACTCATAAACCCTTTTAATCTAAAGACCCAAGTAATTCTTCAGCTCACATAAATTCTCTTCTTTCTCTGATAAGTTATTTTCCTCATCTTTTCTCATCTCTACAATCTCCATTATAAAAATAGTAATCTTCCTAACTATCCTTTATTCTTATTTTTCTCTCATTACTTTAATCTCTTCTCTTATCACCTCAAATTCTAAAGAGAATTTTTCAAGTTTGTCTTCTAATTCATTAATTTGATGTTCTACAATATCTGTGCACCACGGCTGGAATTAGCATGAGGCAAGGCAGTGCCAAGCATCAGACTGAAGGTGACGAGCAGATGTAGAGTCTGTATGTGTACAATCTGAAAGCAAGTGCTTCAAAAATTTTGTGCCCCAGGACCCCTTGCCTCACCCTAGTCCAGGCCCTCCAGTCCATATGCTTAAATATATTTTAGAATTGATATTGCTGGGGCCAAAAAGGGGATATTTCTCAATATCCTCACTAATAATTCTTCTCAGACATAAATATAGTGAGCTGATTTTGAAGGAAATATTATTCAAATTTTGGTAGCTTGAGTTTTTTGTCTGTCTTTGTGCAGGGTTTTCTTCTTGTTGCGTTCTATTGTACTGTTCCTTGACTCCTAGACGCTCAGGTGCAAAATATTCTGAAAACTTTCCATTAATGTTTACAATTGGTTTTCAAATTTCATTTTAAAATAGTTATTTCAAGTAGTTATTATTCAGGTTTTCTCATAGAAAACTGTGTTGCCACTACAGATTTCACTTTTTAAAAAAACATCTATGGCACAGCCTGCTAACTGTGCCCTAATATCCATTCTACTCTTCTTTCTTAGTAATAAAACCCTTGACTCTTTTTTATAGTTGCTTTTTTTTCCTTTTTTAAAATTAAAAAATTTTCAATTACAATTTACATTCAGTATTATTTTTTATTAGTTTCAGGTGTTCAGCATAGTGGTTAGACAATCACACACTTTACAAAGCGTTCCCCTTGACATTCCAAGTACCCAACTGGCACCACACATAGTTATCACAATATTATTGACTGTATTTTACATACCCATGACTATTTTGCAACTACCAATCTGTACTTCTCAATCCCTTCACCTTTATTATGCAGTTCTCCAAACTCCTTCCCCTTTGGCAACCATCAGTCTGAGTAATAGAACCCCTGACTTCTAAATGGGTAATACAATTGCCCAGAATAAAGATTAATTTTCTAATCTCTCCTGTTAGAGGTAGGTATGACTTTTGTCCTTTCTTCTTAACTGGAATAAGGCATAACAGCTGTGGCTCAAGCAGCTACCTTGAGCCACAAGGTAAGAAGTCTATGCTGAGGATGATGGTGAATCAGCAGAATAAAAGACTGAGTCCCTGATGTCTTTGTGAGGCTATTTTATCAGCAATGGACTTTAATATTTTCGAAGACAAATAAATTTTTCTTTTATTTAAACTGTCATTTGAGGCTTCTATAGCCCACAGATAATGCTAATTCCAACTGAAATTGCATTAACTAGAGACTCAGGTGATTAATACAATCTTAAACCCAGCTATCAGTTGCTTTTCTGGGTATCTACCCCCAAAATATGAAAACATTTACTTGTAAAATTATATGTACCCCTATGTTCACTGCAGCATTATTCACAATGGCCAAGACATAGAAACAACCAAAGTGTCCTTTGAGAGATGATTGCTTAGAGAAGATATAGTGCATATATACAATGGAATATGACTCAGCCATAAGAAAAGATGAAATATTGCCATTTGCAAGAACACAGATGAACCTGAGAATATCATGCTATGCGAAAAAGTCAAGAACCATATGATTTCATTCATATACAGGATATAAAGCTGAAAGCAAGAAATGGAACAAATAAACAAAAATTCATAGACACAGAAAACATTATGGTGGTTACGAGAGAAAAAAGGGGGTGGGGGAAGGGAGTAAAGGAGTCAAATATATGGTGATGAAAGGAGAGTTGACTGGAGAGGGTAAATAGTCAATGCAATATACAAATGATATATTATAGGATTATACACTTCAAACCTATATAATTTTATTAACCCATGTCACTCCAATAAATTTAATTAAAACTTACAAGAAATAATTCTGGGAAGTTCCACACACATATATATATATATTTTTAATTTTATTTATTTATTTATTTATTTATTATTATTCATTCCTTTTTTTTAGAGAGCGAGAGAGAGAGAGAGAGAGAGAGAGAGAGAGAAAGGGGAGAGGAGCAGGAAGCATCAACTCCCATATATGCCTTGACCAGGCAAACTCAGGGTTTTGAACCGGCGATCTCAGTGTTACAGGTTGGTGCTTTATCCACTGTGCCACCACAGATCAGGCTCCACATATAGTAGTTGATTCAATTTTCTAATCTCTCTTGTTAGACGTAGGTGTGATTTGTTCCTAACCTTTAGCTAAAGTCAGCTACACTCAAAGAGAAGTTTCAGAACAAAAATTATTTTGCAGGAAGAAAAGAAACTTGACTAAATTTAAAAGGTAAAGGCAAGCCCTGGCCGGTTGGTTCAGTGGTAGAGCGTCAGCCTGGCGTGAAGGAGTCCCGGGTTCGATTCCTGGCCAGGGCACAAAGGAGAAGTGCCCATCTGCTTCTCCATCCCTCCCCCTCTCCTTCCTCTCTGTCTCTCTCTTCCCCTCCTGCAGCCAAGGCTCCATTGGAGCAAAGTTGGCCCGGGTGCTGAGGATGGCTCTGTGGCCTCTGCCTCAGGCGCTAGAATGGCTCTGATTGCAACAGAGCCAGATGGGCAGAGCATCGCCCCCTGGTGGGCATGCCGGGTGGATCCCAGTCGGGCACATGCGGGAGTCTGTCTGACTGCCTCCCCGTTTCCAGCTTCAGAAAAATACAAAACAAACAAACAAACAAACAAAAAACACGTAAAGGCAGATTGAAGCCATTCCAGAAAGGGGAACAGACACAATGGATTCCTGAGGCACTACTATACCCTCTACCTCTCGGGCTCTATAGACTATCCTTTGGTCTCTATACCAACTTAGACTTTTGGCTTAGGAAAAAGAAAACAAATCAACCAAATGGCTTGTTTCTATTAGTTATAACCAAAAGAATATTAATCAATAAAAAAGGTGATACATATAGGAATGCCCCAACAGGATATTCTGATAAGTAAGGTATTCCAGTAAGTCAAAATTTTACAGGTAACTTAAGCTTAGCTTTTTCGCCCTTAGCTAACATTGAATGCAGCCTGGCATTTTATTTTACATAATAACTGTGTGTTTATCATTGTATTCAAACAAATTTTGATTCTCATTCTATTTATGATTTTTAGAAGGTTTGAGACATTTTCAATTTACACGTATGGAAATTAATAGCCTGATTGTGTGCTTATGTTTTTCAGCATGAATGGCTCATAGGCACCATCCTACACAGTTTTGCATAGACAGAACTGGATGTAAAGAATTTTCTAGAAGGAGGCATTTATGTGCAAGAGCTGGGAAAGGTGTTTGACCTGTGGTTTGAATCTGCTTTTGGAACCAATGGAAAGGGCTGCTGTGTGTAAGTTTGACTTTGGTTTACCCTGGGCTTCCCAAGTTATGGCAATCTATATTCAAGTACAAAAACATCCAAATGTAAACCTTAGGTCTTTGCCAGAACTTTCTGGAGAGAGGTAACAGTATAAGAGAAGGCTTCAGTTATTTAGCTGGGCCTTCAGAGAAATGGATAGGGTTTTTTGCTTTTAGAGATAGAGCAAGTGGACAGTGGTATCATTGTCGATCACTGGAGCTCCACTAAACAGGATCTTTGAGGGAGCCCTTCTCCACTGGACCAGGGTAATTTCATCATCAAATGTACAGTGTGACTCTTTTTTATGTTATCACAAAAGTATAACTTTATTTTAATTCTTTATTGTCCTTAATAGTTGGCTCTTTATATCGTGAGCTTTTTTACCCACTCATCTACTGAGAGACACAAAATCTTGGCTTCTATAATTAATGCTGCAGTGAACACAAGGGAGCATAAATTCTTTTGAATCAGTGTTTCAGGCTTTTCAGATATATCCCCAGAAGCAGAACTGCTAGGTCCTAAAGCAATTCCACTTTTAATTTTTTGAAATGACTCCATACTGTTTCCCACAGTGGCTGCACCAGTCTGCATTCCCACCAACAGTGCACAAGGGTTCCCTCTTCTCCACATCCTCACCAACACCTGTTTGTTTATTTATTGATGATAGCCATTCTGACAGCTGTGAGGTGATATCTCATTGTGGCTTTAATTTGTATTGCTCTGATGAATAGTGACGCTGAGAATCTTTTCATAATTTGAATTGCATTTCATACTAAGTTGCATGAGTTATACCTAGGTGTTCAGAGTTTATTCACAGTCAGTAAATAGTGGTCAGCCACCACTGATCTAACTTATTTTCTGTTACTGGATGGTTGTATGTTTAAGGTCAGGTTACCTCTCTAAACATTAGTCATTTTCTTAAGTTGTCTTTAAAAGTGTTGTGGTTTTATCATTTTACAAATGCAGAAATCAATGGTCTCAAGTGTTCTGCTCATGTGGATTTATGACACTAAGGGATCCTTAGCTGCCTTTGGGGGTAGTTTGAATTTTATTTGCAATATAAGGACAAGCTTATTATCACTGGTCCTAGTTCTTTTTCATAACTTTTATTAAAAATAAGTAGTTTCAGGTGACAGGTAGGAAAACTAATCTTCTGGCTGAGCACTTGTCATTTTATGACAGTAAAGGCTCTTCAGCTTCTGTAGGCAGTTCCATTTAGTGCTATTTGGTACTGTGTTACACATAACAACTGTGGTATAATATCCTTTTATTACTTGACTAAAATTTGAGCTTGATTTTTATCAAAAGCTTTATCTCAACTATTGTTTCTTTTTCAATTTACAAATAAGGAAAATAATTGGCCAGGAAGATTACCCTTTTAGGCATTAAAACTGTTTAATAATTTAAATAAATAAAAATGTTTTCATGTAAAGCACAATTTCCTAATTTCTTAAATAGAGTACTGTATATAAAACAGAGGAAGACTCTTTCATGTTGACTCAAGGTTGCCAAAATGGTCAATTATTAGACTACGCTTTAATACTGCCAAGTCTTCAGGACTATATCCCAGACTACTGTGGGAATATATGTACACTCACATACAGAGGAATATACATATTCCTTTGATGGATAAGCACATTCTCCTGTGTTTCCTCACTTGCCATTTATCATTTCTTACTATTGTAAGTATGCCATTGATTCTAATCTTCTTCCTTATCTCATACAGAAGTGTGTAGTTAGTAGTTTCCAATTTCTTTTTTTCAGTTTGGCAAAGATCCATTTTTTCCCAAATGAAATCTTACATGAATTTCAACATATAAAATAAATGAATGTGGATGGATTTGTGCTGTAAATGTGGATCAGGGGGTTTAGCAGCCTGCAGCTAAGCCTCCATACCTGGTGTCCAGTGCCAGACACCAAGGCACCTCATGAAACCCAGGTTGCCACCAAATAGTTTAATCTCACTCTTCAAACCTAAAAGTGACTTCTCCTAAAAGATCATTTTTTAAAGGTAATGTTGTCTTATTACTTGTGTAGAAGGCAACAACAAAAGGATGCATGATCTCATTATTCTAAAACCTTTATTAGTGTAACAAACAAAAACAAAGTAAAATGTGTAAGGTTTGAAAATTCAAACATAGCCAAGGTAAAAAAAGGAAAAGCAATGCCTTCCTCAATCTTTTGCATAACCTCCATGCTACCAAAACCCTTCTCCTCAAAGGTCACCAATATTGTTACTTGTAATTCCTTCCATAATATACATGTGTATGTCCACATGTATATGTGTGAATAAAGCTCTTTGAATGAAACGTCATACATAGAGGAAGTCTTATACTATACCGTTACATAATTTGTTTTTCATTTAATAATGTATCATTAATCTTTTGTTTTGTTTTTGTTTTTTTATTGAATTTATTGGGTTGACACTAGTTAACAAAACTATACATGTTTCAGGTGCACAATTCCAGAATACATGGGTATACTGTATTGTGTTCACCACCCTGACAAAAGTCTCTTTCCATCACTATCCCTCTATACCTTCTTCTACCTCCCTTTACCTCTAATCTTTTATAAATTAAGTTTTCACAGTTACCTTTCACATAGTTGTTATTTAAACTAACTCCCAGATCAGCAGGTTACCATGGATATAAATGATTGTTTCTACTATCTGTGTCTGAGCATAACTGAGCGTTTTCCAAGAGAAACATGATGGCACATGCTCAGCCTTTCCTATAAACATCACACACTCCACACGTATCTGCGATAGAACAGTATCTTCAAAATATGTAAAGAACAGTCATATTATAATCACTACAACAGAACTTAATCACCATATATAACAATGTTTCTATGAAAAAAAATGCATTAAGAGTTCCAACTTGGAACTAGAAATACCTCTGTTACAGGCAAACTGGCACAGTGGGAAAAGTATAGGTTTTAGACACAAAAGACTTGAACTTTTAACCTGACACTGTCACTACTAGTTTTATCACTTTGAGCAAGTTACTTAAGATTCAGTTTCTCATACATAAAAAGGAGATAATCGTATGTATTTCTCAGGTTGTTCTATGGATCAAATGTGGGGAAAAAATATTGCCTGGCAAGCAACAGACACTATTATGGTCCTCTCCACTTTCCTAGAAAGAGACTAGAATTTCTTGATTAGCTTCAAACTCCATCCTGATGGATGACAGAAGATAATGGGGCAGGGAGCATGCTGGCAGGAGAGACTTGGGGACATAAGGGATAGGTTTAGTTATGTTTGATGAACAGAATGGATAAAGGACCTAAGTAGTTTCTTGATTCTGACTTATGTTCCTGTTACTGGCCTTCCATGGAACTAGCAATCTCTTTTGCTTTACATTTCTACCATTTGCTACTTTCATGTAGAGTACCCCATATCCTCCCTCCTTTCCCAGCCAATTGAAAGACAGAATTTGGTCCTAGCTTCACCCCTAAAGTTATAGTGTAAAAAAAATGTGTGATATAAAAACATACACCTAGAGGTTGACTTCTGGACTAGCCCAGTCAAGACCTCAGTAAACTCAATCTCCCTCTAAAACAATGAAAATACAGGCAAACAAGCTATGTATTTCAGAACTCTGGTATTTAATGAAAGCCACAGAAAGAAGTGAAAATTACTGACCCTGGATGCCCTTGAGAAAAACAGCAGCCCAGGCACCTAAAGTGGAGTAGGATTCATATATAATACAATTAATGAAAATGCCATTTTCAAAGCCTGTCTCTACTGGCTGGAGGACCTGTGGCTTTTACTTTATCCCTCTCAGTTCAAGTTCATCATATTCTTCCCTACCTATCTGGGACAGTTATATAAGATAATATAGTAACAACAAGAAAATATCCACGAGTAGATGAGAGAAAGTTATTCATCTAAAAAAAACTTGCTAAATACAACATTTCTACCTTATACATTTAAGATATACCATTTGCAATGAAACCATTTAAAAGATTCAGACTTTGTTATAAGTTTTACCTTTCTATGTAGTTATTAAGTATTAAAATCTATTTAAAAATAGTGAAAATAAGGGAAAATTTTAAGTTATGTATATCAAAGTGACAATATTGAAATTCTTCAATTAAGCATTTCTCTGCCTAAACCTTAATCTTCCAGGACATTTCTCAAAGGATGACTTCTACTCCTTCCTCTGTATCAGTGTAAGCTGTCCTTCACATCTAGCTAGCTCAGCGGTTCTCAACCTGTGGGTCGCGACCCCGGTGGGGGTTGAACGACCAAAACACAGGGGTCGCCTAAAGCAATCGGAAAATACATATTTTATTTAAAAATGTATTGTATAATAAATACATATTTTATTTAAAAATGTATTGTATAATAAATATGTGTTTTATTTAAAAATGTATTGTATAATAAATACATATTTTATTTAAAAATGTATTGTATAATAAATATGTTTTATTTAAAAATGTATTGTATAATAAATACATATTTTATTTAAAAATGTATTGTATAATAAATATGTATTTTCCGATGGCTTTAGGCGACCCCTGTGTTTTGGTCGTTCGGCCCCCACCGGGGTCGTGACCCACAGGTTGAGAACCGCTGAGCTAGCTGCTTTAACGTATCCTTTGTTTAAATCACTAGTCATATAATTATAATGCCTCTCTTTCTCTGATTTCAAAATAGTACTTAAAAAAATAAATCTTAACTCGCCTGACCAGGCAGTGGCGCAGTGGGTAGAGCATCGGACTGGGATGTGGAAGGACCCAGGTTCGAGACCCTGAGGTCTCCAGCTTGAGCGCGGGCTCATCTGGTTTGAGCAAAGCTCACCAGCTTGGACCCAAGGTCGCTGGCTCAAGCAGTGGGTTGCTCGGTCTGCTGAAGGCCCACGGTCAAGGCACATATGAGAAAGCAATCAATGAACAACAAAGGTGTCGCAACGAATAAACTAATAATTGATGCTTCTCATCTCTCTGTTCCTGCCTGTCTGTCCCTATCTATCCCTCTCTCTCTCTCTCTGTCTCTGTAAAATAAATAAACAACAAAAAAAATTAATAAATAAATCTTAACTCAAACTATCCAATCCATACTGTACTATATATACATAGTTTCCCAAACACATATACAATGTTGCAGTATAGTAAAGTTATTTGGACTTTTCTTTTAAATCATCAAAAATAGCTAACAATTACTTTTCTTCATTTTAATTAATTGCATGGGGGGGGTATTCATACATATTTTACTAAGAATAAACTCCTACCTTAGGAGAAGTGGAGAGATCTCTTCCTGCAGAAACAACTGTGTTTTCATTTATTCCTCCTGTCTTTGGTGAGATGACTGGTGGGGCTGGGGCTTTTCTTTTCACTCTCTTTTCAGTTTCCAGTTCTTGAATTGGATTTATCAAGTTATTTGGAGAAGGAGTTGGTTTAGGTTCATAAAAAGGATTTGATCTAAGTGAAAAAAGAAGTATTGTTAAATGTCTTTTAAAAATAGTTTATATTTAACTGAAATAAATTTAAAATATGCTCACTTATAAAACTAGAAAATACTGGAAATTCTAAGAAAAAAACCAAACCACTGATAACCTACATTTTAGAAACAATCATTGTTAACCTTGTGTGTTGTTAATTATTAACAATGAAATGTTCCCTATTTATTTATTTATTTATTTTTAAAGATAGCTTTATTTGTTCCATTCAGTTCCACTTCTTTTTTTATTTTTCAGAGACAGAGAGAGTCAGGGAGAGGGATAAATAGGGACAGACAGACAGGAACAGAGAGAGATGAGAAGCATCAATCATAAGTTTCTTGTTGCGACACCTTAGTTGTTCATTGATTGCTTTCTCATATGTGCCTTGACTGTGGGCCTTCAGCAGACCGAGTAACCCCTGCTTGAGCCAGTGACCTTGAGTCCAAGCTGGTGAGCTTTGCTCAAACCAGATGAGCCTGCGCTCAAGCTGGCGACCTCGGGGTCTCGAACCTGGGTCCTCCACATCCCAGTCTGATGCTCTATCAACTGTGCCACCACCAGGTCAGGCGAAACGTTCCCCTTTTAAAAGGTATTTTTTACTTTTTTAACACAAGGTCAACTCAGCTCTTACTATATCTAGACTCTTAGGAAAGTGTTTTTAATAATAGTAAAACCTATTTATTCTCCACACCCAAGGAAAAAGAATTTAGATGTGGAAATATTGTTTTTTAATACTCCTCACACAAACATATTTTTCCTTGCATTTCATCCCTTTCTGGGTTAAATTCTAACCTCATTAGGAAATATTTTTAGAAGTTCATTCAGTGAGGTTCTATTAGTAGTAGATTCTCCTGAGTTAAAAATGTCTTTACTTCAGCCTGAAATGATAAACCTAATGATAGTTTAGCTGGGTAGAAAATTTCTAATTGTCATTTAAAAAATACCTCAGCATTTTGAAGATATTAGCCTACTGTTAGCCTATTATTGCTCTTTTGTAAGTCATCTTTTATATCTGGTGACTGCTAAGACCTCTTAATTTCTAGTTTTGTGCAATTTTACTATGTTATGTCTAAGTGTGAGTTCAATTTTTTTTTGTTTCAGATGCTTTATATATCCTGAGTCTGAAGATTCATGTGTTTCATTTATGAAAAATTATCATCCATTATCTCTTTTATAGCCTCTTCTTTATTTTCTCTTTTCTTTAGAAAATCTTATTAGTTGTGCGCGCACACGTGTGTGTGTGTGTGTGTGTGTGTGTGTGTATTTTTTAGTGAGAGAGACAAAGAGAGGGGAACAGGTAGGGACAGACAGAAAGAGAGAGAGATGAGAAGCATCAATTCTTTGTTGCAGCACCTTATTTGTTCATTGATTCCTTAGGAGGTACTTTATATGTTACTTTCTTGGCTTGGAGGGTCTCAGACAATCCTATCAATACATTAGATTCACAAAGGGGTGGGCTTGTGCTTATAACTTCTCAGGGAAGACTTTCTTTCCTTTTCTCAACCTAGAGGCTAGGTTCAGGCAGAAAATCCTCCTTGTTAACTAACTCCTTATAGGAGTAGGTGGATTTTTTTTTCTCATTAGTGATTCATAAACACAAGCATCTGGTATAGATGAGTTTCCTTCCTATTACACAATAATAAATTGTTATTCTGGTTCTCATTTTTTAGTTAGTTGCATTTTTTCTCAACACTAGTCAGTTTCGTACAGTCTAATATCCTGCATGAATAATAACAATAGAATTTGAGTCTACAAATCTAAGCACCAGATCACCCAAACACAGTGACTATACCAAGGGAATACTACCTAAGTCATATAAGACCTATACAGGTGACAGCCCTGTGTTTCAACTGTGCATATTACTTGAACTATTATAGTGCCAAACTCACTTAGAACTAAAACCAATTGGAATTTTGATGGGAATTGCATTAAATTTGTATATTGCTTTGGGTAATATAGTCATTTTGACTATATTTATTCTTCCTATCCAAGAACAAGGAATATTTTTCCATTTCATTGTATCTTTTTTGATTTCCCTTAACAATGCTTTGTAGTTTTCATTATATAGATCCTTTACATTCTTTGTTATATTTATTCTTAGATATTTTATTTTTTTTGTTGCAACCATGAAGGGGATTATTTTTTTGAGCTTGTTTTCTGATGTTTCATTGTTGGCAGATAAGAAGGCAATGGACTTTTGTATATTAATTCCAATGTCATTTTTTAAAGAAATGGAACAAAAAATCATCAGGTTTATATTGAACTATAAAAAACCCTGAATAGCCAAAGCAATCCTAAGGAAAAAGAACAAAGCTGGGGGCATTACAATACCTGACTTCAAATTATATTCTAGAGCCATGATAATCAAAACAGCATGGTACTGGTAGAAAAAAAGACACTCAGACCAATGGAACAGAATATAAAACCCATAAATAAAACCACATGTATATGGTCAAATAATTTTTGATAAAGGAGCCAACAACATACAATGGAGAAAAGAAAGCCTCTTCAACAAATGGTGCTGGGAAAACTGGAAAGCCACATGCAAAAGAATGAAACTCGACTACAGTTTGTCCCCTTGTACTAAAATTAATCCAAAATGGATCAAAGACCTAAATATAAGATCTGAAACAATAAAACACATAGAAGAAAACATAGGTCCTAAACTCATGGACCTTGTTTATAAAAGAGCACTTTATGAATCTGACTCCAAAGGCAAGGGAAGTGAAGGCAAAAATTAATGAATGGGACATCAGATTAAGAAGTTTTTGTTTAACTGACAACAAAACAGACAGCCAACTAAATGGGAGATGATATTTTCAAACAACAGCACAGATAAAGGCCTAATATCCAAAATATACAAAGAACTCATAAAACTCAACAACAAACAAGCAAACAATCCAATAAAAAATGGGAAGAGGACATGAACAGACACTTCTCCCAGGAAGAAATACAAATGGCCAACAGATATATGAAAAGATGCTCATCTTCATTAGCCATTAGAGAAATGCAAATCAAAACTACAATGAGATACCACCTCACACCTGTTAGCTTAGCTATTATCAACAACACAGGTAATAACAAGTGTTGGATAGGCTGTGGAGAAAAAGGTACCCTCATCCACTGTTGGTGGGAATGTAAAGTAGCACAACCACTATGGAAGAAAGTATGAAAGTTCCTCAAAAAATTAAAAATAGAACTACCATATGACCCAGCAATCCCTCTACTGGGTATATACCCCCAAAACTCAAAATCACTGGTACGTAAAGACACATGCAGCCCCATGTTCATTGAAGCATTGTTCACAGTGGCCAAGACATGGAAACAACCAAAAAGCCTTTCAATAAGTGATTGGATAAAGAAGATGTGGTACATATATACTATGGAATACTAAGCCATAAGAAATGATGACATCGGATCATTTACAACAACATGGATGGACCTTGATAACATTATACTGAGTGAAATAAGTAAATCAGAAAAAATTAAGAACTACATGATTCCATACATAGGTGGGATATAAAAATGACACTCAGTGACATGGACAAGAGTGTGGTGGTTACAGCGGGGGCGGGGGTGGGGGGGACAAAGAAAACCAGATAGAGGGTGACAGAGACAATTTGACTTTGGGTGATGGGTATGCAACATAATCAAATGTCAAAATAACCTGGAGATGTTTTCTCTGAACCTATGTACCCTGATGATCAATGTCACCCCAATAAAATGAATTAATAAAAAAAAACTAAAACCAATTATTGCCTAAGGATTTATATGTATAGCCACATGATTTATATATATAGTTACTCTGGTTACCAGGTATATCTAAAACAGAAGATGGGAAATATTTGTGATTTCACCCACACTCTCTATTCATAGTAATGATTAGAATGATGTGACTCCTTCCCACTGAGCTGGAGTACAACCTCAGAAACGCTCTCAACTTTGTTCAGAGTAGCTGGTTTTAATTGAGTGAAGTAGACATCTACATCAAAACCATTTTTCTTTTTCTTCTTCTTCTTATGTCTATGCATTCAAGAGAAAAAAAATAGGAAGTAGATATGTGGATATATATTTGAAAATTAGCTTTCAGACCAAAATATTCTTGCCTAGTGACTGAGATATGCTTGAAGTATTTATATCTCGTGCTTACCACTTACTGAAGAACTTGGGGAAATCAAAGCAAGGAACAATTTAAAATAACTAGTTGTTCAGAATAAGCTGAACATTCTCTCTGAAAACAGGTAACCAGTTATCACAACCAGTCTAGAATGAGGGCCTGCCAATAACACTACTAACATTTAAAAAATGCTATGCTGTGCTAGGTACTGTTTTAAGTGTTTTACAAGTATTAACCTATTTAATCCTTAGAACAATTTTATTTGTCCTACTAATGTTATCGACAGTCTAATATAGTTGTTTTGTAAACTCTAACAGTAGTTCAAAGACAGATAAGTGTAAAGAAATGGAATAAAAAAAATTTTCTTTTAAACTCTAAAACTTAGAAATGAAAATATTTTCCCCCAGACTTACTACTTGAGAACTGATGTTAAATGTGTCAGGCCAACTAGGCCCACTCCAATCTAACAGAATTAATTCAGTTATGTGAATTATTTGGGTGATATTTTAAAAAATTATTCCTGGTTAAATCTCCATATAACAAATTTCCACAGTAGTTTGTAAGATGATAGCTGCTAAAATAACTATCATTATTAATTTGTTATGTTAAATATGGCTAATTTTAAGAAAAACAGAAATGTTAGAAGATAGATTTTTTATATTACAAAAGGATCTGTGCTTAGATAAAATTAACAGAATTCCTTAAAACAGGCAATTCTAACTAAATGTACATTTATCTGCAGGCAACTTTTATAAAACGTCTAGTATGTACACAAATGTATCTAACTATTGTTCTTTTTATTCATGTTGCTCTGCTTGCTTCTAACCACTTAGGTCTCCTTCTAACCACTTGAATATTGGTATTCTCAGTGCGGAGAGGGCAAATCCAAGTAGAAAAGAAGCTCAGATCAATTGATTTCCAAAGTTGGTTCCTGAGGCTCATATTACTAGAAACAATCAAAATAGACATTTTCTTGAAATAATTAGAGCTGTTTCTCAATCTGTTTTAACTATGGCATGTAGTGATAATAAAATTTTGTATGACTTACTAGAGGAAATAAAGAAAGCTGCCAGAAAATGGAGGTACCAGGGATTCCATATGCCCTGGCACATGCATGACCATTAGGAGGACTAAGTGATTCAGTATCTCTAAACTCTTGTAATCCACCTAAGAACAATGTGCTAGCTACCACCACTGACTAGGTACTAAATCAGAATAAGGACAAGAAATTTCTAACTCTAAAAGCTTTGAGTGATCCTCCTTTTAAGTCAGAGATTACTGGCTAAAACTGAAGTTCTTACTTTTGAAGAATGAACAGGATATGTTTCCATTTATATGAAGTGTACAAAATAGTCAAATCCATATGGAAAGAAAGTAGAATAGTATTTTTCGGGAGATGGAGGACGGTAGGAATTGGGACTAACTACTAGTAGGTATGAAATTCCTTTTTTGGGGTGATGAACTATTTTAGAATTAGATAGCTGTGACACACTCTCAAATCTTCCCTTCCTCTTCTTCTTACCCTAAAGGTATGCATCTCCTACATTTTCAGTGTCCCCAAGGGATGTGTAACAATGGGCAGCAGCAGTTCATCCCTGGGCTAATCCCCTGAACCTGTCTGCAAAGGCCCCCTTTTCTCTGACTTTCCAATGAGCCAAAGAAGCCCCAACTTAGCTCTCTCTTGTTGCTTCTATTCTAAGCCCTTCTTTGTTTCACTGTCCCCAGCTTTAATAAATGTACCTAAAAAAAAATGATAAAACTAAAAATCACTGATGTATATAAGTTAAAATGTGGAATTTTATGTTATAAGAAGTATATCTCAATAAAACGAGTGCTATAAAAAGGTGAATAATATATATAATTGTGAAACTGCTTCTTTCTCTATAACAAGTTATATAATTGTTCACTAATTAAAAATTAAAATATTAAAATATTTTATAAAGAAAAATTATTTAAGGTTTTGCATAATTTTCACATTCTGTTATCATTTGCAATTTGAATAATCTGTTTCAGGGATTCCTACATCACTCTAAATAAAAAAGAATTATGTTTATCCTTGTACTGTATAGTTAAATAACAGATTAGTTATATCATTAACTCATTTTGAATTAAAAATGCATGTTATATTAAATGGAAAATTGGACAAATTTTAAATAACATTATTTATTGCTTAGAAAACAATTCACAAAGTGATGTCAGAGAAATGGCGCTGTGAGGAGCACTCCCAATACCTCTCCCCAAAATTTCAACAGGTTCTACAACCAGAGATAGAAAAATCTATCCCTGGCATGTCTGAAAGTCCCACACACTGAATAAGAAGGTATGACTGGACGAAAAGGTGGCTAAATATATAACCAACCCTGAAGGAAATAAGACAGAGAACAGAATACTCCACCTTCTTCACTAACCTGAGCAAGGGCTGCTTTCACTTGGAACTGAGAGTGAGTGGGGGCTAGGGGTGTGAAGGGAGCCAGACTGGGGCACAGACGTTCAAGCCAAGGAAAGAGTGTGCCCTCAGTGACTCAGCCCACACGAGCTAACGCCGGTGCCGGACCTCGGCAAAGGCAGGTGAGCGGCAGGCCGCCATTACCCCTGATATCATGGTCGGTGAGTGCGAACAGTGTGTGAGAGATTCCTCCTAACGCCCCTCTGATAGAGGGGCAGGGTCAGAGTATTCTGCATGTGCTGTGACCAGAGTCTCGGTGTGGTCCCTGCTCCCCCAGCAATAGCGTGAGGGGGGTGCACAAAAACAAACTTCCCTACGCCCAGACGTCTTCCAGCGGGTGGGGCGCCTCACCCAACCATTCAGGCTAACATCCCAGGGAAGAAAAAATACAGAAGCGCAAGGGGGTAGAGCACGCAAGCAGCTTGCACACTGTCTCTGGAGCAGATCTGCGGATCCAATTGCTGAAATTAGCTTAACCCACAGTCTGCTCACCATCCAACTGGCTTACGGGCTCTAGTTGACAAGAGATCAGCGATCAGCGATCTAAGACAAGAGGCGTGATATTTTGTAGTGCCTCTTGCTCTGCACGTAGGGGCAGGGGCAACTTACTGTCAGTCAATACAGGGTGAAAAACCCATTCCTACAGAACAAACCTCAGAGAACACTGCAGAAGTTAGAAAGGCTAGGCTGTAAGCTTTTTAACAAGGAAGAAGCCTGCAGAAAGCAATCCCACAGAACGCTAAGTCAAATTTAACTAGATATACCTGGGGAACTGAACAGAAGTCAACACATCCCCTACCTGCTTAAGCTGGTGGCTCTGATTGGCAGAGCTTTCATACTCAGGGCTGTACATTAAAAAGAGGGACTTGGCAGCTTTTAAGACCTCCTGTTCTGTAGGCAGCGACTAGGGCATCTTCTTCCCAGCCAATACAATTTACAAAGTGCAAAAAGCCTGGGGAGAGTGGTCCCACAGAGTGCTAAGGCATACTGGACATGCCTGGAGGCTCATGGAAAGACACCTTGAGAGCAATTGGCTCCCAGCCCTGCCTGATTATGCTGGCGGCTCTGACTGACAGAGCCTTACCCAGAACCCTGCACTGAATGGGATAGAGTGGGGATCTACCAGCCCTTTGAGCCTCTTAATCTCCAGGCAGTGGCATTGGCAACCTCAAAGCTGGACCATCAGGCTGCTAATTCAGGAAAAAGAGACTAGGAGAGAGGCTCCAAGAAAACGGACTCTCCCATTGCTGGAGCCTGCAAATGCTAACAAGCCCTGACTACCAATGAGACTGAGGCCTAGCATATGACATTGCCAGAGAGACACATCAACTGCAAATCTCTACCTAAGTGTGCCACAGAGGCAGAGCCTGGGGTACAGAGCCACCGACCGGAAAGAGGGAGAGGGAAGAAAGAGGAAGAAGAGAACCTCTCAAATTCAAGAAAAATCCACAGTCTTTAACAGTCTTTATAACTTTTTCTTTTTTTTCTTTTTGTTTCTTTCATTTTATCTTTTTTTTTGTTTCTTTTTCCACCTTGGTCCTTTTATTCTCTGCTCGTCTTATTCTTTTCTCTTCATCTTGAACTATATTACCCATAAGTGTTACATTTCCTATTTATTCTCTTTTCTTTTTTCTTTCTCTCTATGAGGGTTACAATCCAAAACTCTTAACTGTCTCCTTTTGTTTTTCTTTTTTCCCTTTTTCTTTTTTCTCCCTCTCTCTTAGTTTCTTCTTTTCTCCTTTACTTTTCCTCTCATTCAATCCTCACTCACAAACAAATTATTTTATTTTGAATTCAAATTTTTTCTTTGTGGCATTTTGTGTGCTTTTTACTTTGCTTCTTAACTCATTAGCATTCCCCCCAATCTCGGCTCTCCATTTTATGTATGATAGTTTTTGTTCCACTTAATGCAATACTTTTTTTTTTTCTGTTTCTTGTTTCTCTCTTATCCCTTTCACCATATCTCTCAGTTGACCCTCATTTATAAGCAAATTATTTTATTCTTGATCCAAATTTTTTCCTTTTTTTGCATTTTGTGAGTCCCTACCTCCTTTTCGCCCCTTTATCACTTCTCCCCAACTCAGGCCCTCCGTTATAGGTAGTTTTTGTTTCATTTAGCACAATATAATTCTCAGTTTTTCATGGTATTTTCTTAAAGAAGGAAAGAAAAAAGGTAAAAAAAAAAAAGAAATAATATTTTAATTATTTTTATTGTCTTTTTTTACTTTTTATTCTTTATTAATTCTAATTAGTGGCATTAACAAAACAAATCTCAAATGTCATTAAGGAAAAGGAAATTGAATATCATGGATACAAAAGACAGAGATGTAGCACAGATAGAAGAGGAAATATCTATAGAAAAATAATTTAATAGATTGGAAACCTTGGAGTTAAATGACAGAATTTAAAATAGAAATTCTAAAAATAGAGATATACAAGAAAACACAGGAAGGCAATTTAGAAAGCTCAAAAAACAACTCAACGAACACAAAGAATATATTACCAAGGAAATTAAAATTATGAAAACAAATCAAATAGAGATGAAAAACTCAATTCATAAACTGAAAAATGAGGTAACAAGCTTAGCTAATAGAACAGGCCAGATAGAAGAGAGGATTAGTAACATAGAAGACAGGGACCTTGAGGCACAACAGTGAGAAGAAGAAAGAGACTCAAGAATGAAAAGAAATGAGGAAGCCCTACAGGAATTGTCTGACTCCATCAAAAAGAGTAACATAAGAATAATAGGTATATCAGAAGGAGAAGAGAAAATGGAATGGAGAACATAGTGAAACAAATAATAGATGAAAACTTCCCAAGCCTGTGGAAAGAACTAAAGCCTTGATTCAAGAAGCAAACAGAACACCGAGTTATCTTAACCCCAAAAAACCTACTCAAAGGCACATCATAATAAAACTGGCACAAACCAATGACAAAGAAAAAATTCTCAAGACAGCCAAAGAAAAGAAGAATACAACATATAAAGGAAGGCCTATTAGAGTATCATTGAATTTCTCAGCAGAAACTCTACAAGCTAGAAGAAAATGGACCCCAATATTTAAAGTTCAGAAAGAGAGGAACTTCATGCCAAGAATACTATACCTATCAAAGCTATCCTTCAAATACAAAGGAAAAATAAAAACATTCACAGATACATAAAAGATGAGGGAATTTATCATCAGAAAACTCCCACTTCAGGAAATCCTAAAGGGGGTTTTCCAACCAGATACAAAGAACAAAACAAAACAAAACCACAAGTAAAAGCTCCACCAAGAACACAATAAAACCAAATTTAAACCGTGACAACAAAAACAAAAAAAGGGGAGAGGACGAAGATCAACAGCAGCAAAGGACGATGGAGTGCAGAA
This sequence comes from Saccopteryx leptura, assembly GCF_036850995.1. NCBI lineage: Eukaryota > Metazoa > Chordata > Mammalia > Chiroptera > Emballonuridae > Saccopteryx > Saccopteryx leptura. Next base: position 255,184,862 of record NC_089505.1, read on the forward strand.
GCACTCATAAGATAGTGTACTACAATGAACATGGTAGGTACCCTTTTCATTACTTAATGGTAACCACTCCTGAGAAAACCACCACAGAAGCACATGACTTAAAAAAAAGGTAGTAACAGAGGAAAGAAGTATGGATTACAACCAAACAAAAACAAATGATAGAAAAACAAAAGAGAAGAATCAAATGATACAAAACTAAAAGAAAGCAATATATAAAATGGCAACAGAAAACCCTCAAGTGTCAATAACTACACTAAATGTAAATGGATTAAACTCACCAATAAAAAGACAAAGAGTAGCAGAATGGATTAAAAAGAAAATCCACTGTATGCTACCTACAAGAAACACATCTAAGCAACAAGGATAAAAACAAATTCAAAGTGAAAGGCTGGAAAACAATACTCCAAGCTAATAACATCCAAAAAAAAGCAGGTGTAGCAATACTCATATCTAACAATGCTGACTACAAGATAGCAAAAGTAATCAGAGACAAAAATAGTCATTTCATGATTAACGGGACATTGAATCGAGAAGACATAACAATTCTTAATATATATGCACCAAACCAAGGAGCACCAAAATATATAAGACAGCTACTGACTGACCTAAAAACAAAAACTAACAAAAATACAATCATACTTGGAGACCTCATTACACTGCTAATGGCTCTAGATCGGTCATCCAAACAGAAAATCAATAAAAAAATATTGGCCTTAAACAAAACACCAGAGCAGTTGGATATGAGAGACATCTACAGGACATTTCATCCCAAAGTGACAGAGTACACATTTTTCTCTAATGTACATGGAACATTCTCAAGAATTGACCATATGCTGGGTCACAAAAATAACATCAGCAAATACAGAAAAACTGAAATTGTTCCCAGTATATTTTCTGATCATAAAGCCTTGAAACTAGAATTCAACTGCAAAAAAGAGGTTGAAAAACCCACAAAAATGTGGAAACTAAACAACATACTTTTAAAAAATGAGTGGGTCAAAGAAGAAATAAGGGCAGATTTCAAAAGACATATACATACAAATGAAAATGACAATACGACATATCAGAATCTCTGGGATGCAGCAAATGCAGTAATAAGAGGGAAATTCATAGAACACCTTCTGGCCAGCTCTCATCCTCATCTTACGTGTTGGCCCTTTACTATAAAAATCACCAGGAGAGACAAGATGGCGATGGAGTAGGTAGACGTACCAACTTCCATCTCCCAGAACCAAAGTGGATTATAACCTAATTTTAAGAACCATCATCTGGAAAAACCAACTTTGGACTAAACTAAGAGGACTCTTCAACCAAGAAACACTGAAGAAGTCACATTGAGATGGGTAGGAAAAGCGGAATGCGGAGAGGGCTGCCCAACTCCCTGAAGCGAATGGCAGCCAGGAGAGACTCGCGTGGCGGGAAGTGAGTTTAGCAGAGAAGGGAGTGTCCTGAGTCCCCAGCCTGCAGCCCCAGAGCCTAGAAGAGGCGTATGGACAGTATTTAGCTGGAAAGAAGTCAAGATTCTGTTTGTGCGAAAGACTGATTTCTCAGACCCAGGATTCTTCTTAAAGGGACCACGCAGAAAACCTCTCACAACCACTCACCTGGGAATCCAAGGGGACGGGTAGAGAGGAGAGAACTAGAGTAGCAGCAACAGAGTGTAATCTAGGAGGCACAGGGAGAAACACTTTGAGAGACAGCCACCTTAACCCCTGGGACAAGTCACACCCCAAATCTGAAGTGAATATTTCCCCTGGAAACAGCAATACCAGCAAAAAGAAGCAGGACACCAGACAAACAAGCTCTCCTGCTGCACTTAGAACAGAATCACTTAGAAGGAGGGAGCTTTCGGGACTATAGTATTGAGTCTTATGGTCTGAGCTGCAGCACCCCAACCCACATGGCTGAGGGTTCGCCCGAGGGCAGGTGGTGGTTGGACGCAAAAGCGTGGTTCTGTCGACAAGGGCGGAAGCTGGCTGGCCACAACTGAGGCCCAGGTGTGAGCTCGGTCTTGCCCAGCTGGGGAGGAGGGGACACGAGAAAGTGGTCTAGCCTAGCTGTGGGCTGCCTCCAATCCAGCCTGCGGGGAAAGGGCAGAAGCCCTGGAATGGGGGGAGACCCACCCCTGAGCAAGGGCGCAGGAGCGTAGCCGTGCCCCGCCCTTGGAATTGAGGCTTGTGGCATGATGCAGGATCCGGCTACTCCCGCAAGGGTGGAGCGAAAGCCCAGAACAGGCAGAGTCCCGCAACTGAGCGTGGGCATGCAGCCCCGCCCGGCTGGAGGAACCAAGGCTTGCAGCTGTCCCACGAGCAGGCTCCTCCTGCAGAGGCAGGGCAAAAGACGGGAATTCGGCGGAGACCCGCAGCTGAGCAAAAGTTGCCACCCCTGCCCTCAGGGCCAAGCATAACCCCACCCGCGGAGGCGGGGCAAACACCGAGGCCACAGAAGATTGTACACCTGAGCACGTGATCACAACCACTCCCGTGAAGGAGAGGCGGAAACCACAGCAACAGCTCCACTGGGCTGGTACCGGCAATGCCCATACCCAAACGCCTTAGGCAGCAGCAGCAGAGGGGGTGGCGGACCTGCAGACAGACCACATCTAGGGAACATAGAGGCCACACCCAGTGGGTTCCAGTGGTCAAAACTTTCTTTTACACAGACAAAATGAGAAGGCAGAGAAAAACAACACAAATGAATCAAGAGAAATCCCAGAAAAGGACCTGAATGAGTCAGATATAACCAAATTACCAGATGCAGAGTTTAAAATAACAATTGTTAGGATGCTCAAAGATCTTAGAACAATAATAGATGGTCTGTTGTAAACAGATCAAAGGAGAAAAAAATACAGCAAAAGAGGAATACAGTTTTAAAGAATGAAATGGCAATAAACAACTACATACCAATAATAACTTTAAATGTTAATGGATTAAATTAGAGGTCCCCAAACTTTTTACACAGGGGCCAGTTCACTGTCGCTCAGACTGCTGGAGTGCCGCCACACACAGTGCTCCTATCACTGACAACCAATGAAACAGGTGCACCATCTGGAAGTGTGGCAGGGGCCGAATAAATAGCCTCAAGGGGCTGCATGTGGCTGTGGGCCGTAGTTTGGGGGATGCCTGGATTAAATGATCCGATCAAAAGAAATAGGGAAGCTGTGTAGATAGGAAACAGGATCCATTCATAAGCTGTCTACAAGAGACACACCTTAAAACAAAAGATGCACATAGACTGAAGATAAAAGGATGGAAAAAATATTTCACAGAAATGAAAATGAAAAAAAAGCTGGGGTAGCAATACTTATATCAGACAAAATGGACTTTAAAACAAAGGCTATAGTAAGAGATAAAGAAGGCCCTACATAATGATAAAGGGAGTAATCCAACAGGAAGATATAACCATGATAAATATCTACACACCTATTATAGGAGCACCTAAATATATAAAGCAGATTTTGATGGATTTAAAGGGCGAGATCTACAGCAATACTATAATAATAGGGGACTTCAATACCCCACTAACATCACTAGATAGATCCTCAAAAAGAAAATTAACAAAGAAACAGCAGACTTAAAGGACACACTAGATCACCTCCATTTAATAGATATCTTCAAAAGCTTTCACACTAAAGCAGCAGAATATACATTCTTTTCGAGTACTCATGGTACATTCTCTAGGATAGACCACATGTTAGGGCACAAAATCAGTTTCAACAAATTTAAGAAGACTGAAATCATATTGAACACTTTCTCTGATCACAATGGCATGAAACTAGACATCAACCACAACAGAAAAACTGAAAAATACTCAAACACGTGGAAACTAAATAGCATGTTATTAAATAATAAATGGGCTAACAATGAAATCAAGAAGAAATAAAAAAATTCCTAGAAACGAACGATAATGAGCATACATCAACTCAAAATTTATGGGACACAGCAAAAGCAGTCCTGAGAGGGAAGTTCATAGCATTACTGGCATACCTTAAGAAGCTAGAAAAAGCTCAAACAAACAACTTGACCCTGCATTTAAAAGAACTAGAAAATGAACAGCAAGTAAAGCCGAGAGGTAGTAGAAGGAAGGAAATAATAAAGATCAGAGCAGAAATAAATGACATAGAGGCTAAAGAAACAATACAGAGGATCAATGAAACCAAGAGCTGGTTCTTGGAAAAGGTAAACAAGATTCATGAGCCTTTAACCTGACTCACCAAAAAAAAAAAAAGGGAAAAGACACAAATACATAAAATTAGAAACAAGAGTGGAGAAATAACAACTGACACAACAGAAATACAAAATATTGTAAGAAAATACTATGAAGAACCTTACGCCAAAAAATTAGACAACCTAGATGAAATGGACAAATTCCTTGAAACATATAATCTTCCAAAAATTAATCTACAAGAATCAGAAAACCTAAACAGACAAATTACAACAAATGAGATTGAAACAGTTATCAAAAACTCCCAAAAAAGAAAAGCCCTGGGCCTAATGGCTTCACAAGTGAATTCTGCCAAATATTCAAAGAAGAACTAACTCCTATCCTTCTCAAGCTATTACAAAAAATTCAAGAGGACGAAAGACTTCCAAGCTCCTTTTATGAGGCGAGCATTATTCTGATTCCAAAACCAGGAAAAGACAAAACAAAGAAAGACAATTATAGGCCAATATCTCTGATGAATTTAGATACTAAAATCCTCAACAAAATATTAGCAAACCAGGTCCAGCAATACATTCACCATGATTAAGTGACATTTATTCTTGGGAGGCAAGGCTGATACAATATTCGCAAATCAATCAATATGATTCATCACATAAACAAAAGGAAGAAGAAAAACCACAAGATAATTTCAATAGATGCAGAAAAAGCATTTGATAAAATCCAGCGCCCTTTCATGATCAAAATTCTCAGCAAAGTGGGAATACAGGGCACATACCTCAACATGATAAAGGCCATCTATGACAAACCCACAGCCAACATCATACTCAATGGGCAAAAATTAAAAGCAATACCCTTAAGATCAGGAACAAGGCAGGGGTGCCCCCTGTCACCACTCTTATTCAACATAGTTCTGGAAGTCCTAGCCACAGTAATCAGACAAGAAAAAGAAATAAAGGGCATCCAAATTGGAAAAGAAGAAGTAAAACTATCATTATTTGCAGATGATACGATATTGTATATAGAAAACCCTAAAGTCTCAGTCAAAAAACTACTGGACCTGATAAATGAATTCAGCAAGGTGGCAGGATATAAAATTAATACTCAGAAATCAGAGGCATTTTTATACACTAACAATGAACTGTCAGAAAGAGAAATTAAGGAAGCAATCCCTTCACCATTGCAACCAAAAAAATATAGTACCTAGGAATAAATTTAACCAGGGAGATTAAAGACTTGTACTCGGAAAATTATAACACATTGATAAAAGAAATCAGAGAAGATACAAACAAATGGAAGCATATACCGTGCTCATGGTTAGGAAGAGTAAACATCATTAAAATGTCTATATTACCCAAAGCAATTTATAAATTCAATGCAATACCAATTAAAATACCAATGACTTACTTCAAAGATAGAGAACACATATTCCAAAAATTTATATGGAATCAAAAGAGAACACAAATAGCCTCAGCAATCATGAAAAGGAAGAATAAAGTGGGAGGTATCATACTCCGGATATCAAGTTATACTACAAGGCCATTGTACTCAAAACAGCCTGGTACTGGCATAAGAACAGGCATATAGATCAATGGAACAGAACAGAGAATCCAGAAATAAACCCATACCTTTATGGACAACTGATATTTACAAAGGAGGTAAGAACATACAATGAAGTAAAGACAGCCTCTTCAACAAATGGTGTTGGGAAAACTGGACAGCTACCTGCAAAAAAATGAAACTAGACCACCAAGTTATACCATTCAAAAAAATAAACTCAAAATGGATAAAAGACTTAAATGTAAGCCGTAAAACCATAAGCATCTTAGAAGAAAACATAGGTAGTAAGCTCTCTGACATCTCTCGCAACAATATATTTGCCAATTTATCTCCACGGGCAAGTGAAATATTATAAAAGACAGGATAAACACATGGGACTATATCAAACTAAAATGCTTTTGCGCAACTAAAGACAATAAGAACAGAATAAAAAGACAAACTACAGAATGGGAGAACATATTTGACAATACGTCTGATAAGGAGTTAATAACCAAAATTTATAAAGAGCCTGTAAAACTCAATACCAGGAAGACAAACAATCTAATCAAAAAATGAGCGAAAGAAACAAATAGACACTTCTCCAAAGAGGACATACAGATGGCCATTAGGCACATAAAAAAATGCTCAACATCACTAATCATTAGAGAAATGCCAATTAAAACCACAATGAGATATCACCTCACACCAGTCAGAATGGCGCTCATCAACAAAACAACACAGAGTAAGTGCTGGCGAGGATGTGGAGAAAAGGGAACCCTCCTGCACTGCTGGTGGGAATGCGGACTGGCTCAGCCACTGTGGAAAACAGTATGGAGATTCCTCAAAAAATTAAAAATCGAACTGCCTTTTGACCCAGCTATCCCACTTTTAGGAATATACTCCAAGAACACCATAGCACTGTTTCAAAAGAAGAAATGTACCCCCATGTTTATGGCAGCACTGTTCACAATAGCAAAGATCTGGAAACAGCCCAAGTGTCCATCAGCGAAGGAGTGGATTAAAAATCTTTGGTGCATATATACTATGGAATACTACTCAGCCATTAGAATTGATGACATCGGATCATTTACAACAACATGGATGGGCCTTGTTAACATTATACTGAGCGAAATAAGTAAATAAAGAAAAACTAAGAACTATATGACTCCATACATAGGTCGGACATAAAAATTAGACTCATAGACATGGATAAGAGTGTGGGGATTATGGGGTGGGCGGGAGGAGAGGAGGGGGTTGGGGGAGGGGAGGGTCACAAAGAAAACCAGATAGAAGGTGACGGAAGATAATTGGACTTTGTGTGATTGGAATGCAGCATAATCAAATGTCAAAATAACCTGGAGATATTTTCTCTGAACATATGTACCCTGATTTATCAATGTAACCCCATTAAAATTAATAAAAAAAAAGAGGGAAGTTCATATCACTACAGGCCTATATGAACAAAGAAGAGAGAGGCCATGTAAACCGCTTATCTGCACACCTTAAGGAACTAGAAAAGAAAGAACAAAGACAACCCAAAACCAGCTGAAGAAAGGAGATAATAAAATCAGAGCAGAAATAAATGAAGTAGAGAACAGAAAAAGTATAGAAAAAATTAATAAAACAAGGAGCTGGTTCTTTTAAAAGATCAACAAAATTGACAAACCCTTGGCAAGACTCACAAAGGCAAAAAGGGAAAGGACTCATATAAACAAAATCCAAAATAAAAGAGGAGAAATCACCACAGATATCAAAGATATACAAAGAATTATTGTAGAATACTATGAAAAACTATACACCACCAAATTCAACAATCTAGAAGAAATGGATTAATTGCTAGAACAATATAACCTTCCTAGTCCGAGTCATGAAGAACCAGAAAGCCTATCAGGGGTCCCCAAACTTTTTACACAAGGGGCCAGTTCACTGTCCCTCAGAGCGTTGGAGAGCCGCCACATACAGTGGTCCTCTCACTGACCACCAATGAAAGAGGTGCCCCTTCCAGAAGTGTAGGGGGGGGGGAGATAAATGGCCTTAGGGGACCGCATGCGGTCCGCGGGCCGTAGTTTGGGAACGCCTGGAACAGACCAATAAGTAGGGAGGTAACAGAAAAAACTATTAAAATCCTCCCCCAAAATAAAAGTCCAGGCCCAGATGGCTATAGTAGTGAATTCTATCAAACATTCAAAGAAGACTTGGTTCCTATTCTACTCAAAGTCTTTCAAAAAATTGAAGAAGAAGCAATACTTCTAAACACATTTTATGAGGCCAACATAACCCTTATAGTGAAACCTGGCAAGGATGGCACAAAAAAAGAAAACTACAGACCAATATCTCTAGTGAATACAGATGCTAAAATACTAAACAAAATACTAGTAAATCGAATACAACAACATATTAAAAAAATAATACATCATGATCAAGTGGGATTCATCCCAGAATCTCAAGGATGGTTCAACATACGTAAAACACCATATCAACAAAAAAACAAAAACCACATGATCCTATCAGTAGATGCAGAAAAGGCATTCGATAAAATACAACACAATTTTATGTTTAAAACACTCAACAAAATGGGTATAGAAGGAAAATATCTCAACATGATAAACGCCATTTATGATAAGCCATCAGCTAACATCATATTAAATGCCATTAAACTGAGGACTTTTCCCATTAAATCAGGAACAAGACAGGGTTGTCCACTCTCTCCACTCTTATTTAACGTGGTGCTAGAAGTTCTAGCCCGATCAATCAGACAAGATAAAGAAAGAAAAGGCATCCATACCGGAAAAGAAGGAGTAAAGGTTTCACTTTTTGCAGATGATATGATCCTATACATCGAAAACCCCAAAGCCTCCACAAAAGATTACTAGAAATAATAAACCAATACAGTAAGGTCTCAGAATACAAAATTAATATACAAAAGTCCATAGCCTTTCTATATGCCAACAATGAAACATTAGAAACCGAACTCAACAAAATAATCCCCTTCAGGATTGCAACAAAGAAAAGAAAATACCTAGGAATAAACATAACAAAGAATGTAAAGGACCTATATAACCAAAGCTACAAAGCATTGTTAAGGGAAATCAAAAAAGATACAATAAAATGGAAAAATATTCCCTGTTCTTAGATAGGAAGAATAATAATAATCAAAATGGCCATATTACTCAAAGCAATACACAGATTTAATGCAATTCCCATCAAAATTCCAATAACATTTTTTAAAGAAATGGAACAAAAAAATCATCAGATTTATATGGAATTATAAAAAACCCTGAATAGCTAAAGCAATCCTAAGGAAAAAGAACAAAGCTGGGGGCATTACAATACCTGACTTCAAGTTATATTATAAAGCCACGACAATCAAAACAGCATGGTATTAGCAGAAAATAGACACTCAAACCAATGGAATAGAATAGAAAGTCCAGAAATAAAACCACATATATATATATGGTTATATAATTTTCAATAAAGGGGCCAACAACACACAATGGAGAAAAGAAAGCCTCTTCAACAAATGGTGCTGGGAAAACTGGAAAGTCACATGCAAAAGAATGAAACTTGACTACAGTTTGTCCCCTTGTACTAAAATTAATTCAAAATGGATCAAAGACCTAAATATAAGACCTGAAACAATAAAGTACATAGAAGAAAACATAGGTACTAAACTCATGAACCTTGGTTTTAAAGAGCATTTTATGAATTTGACTCCAAAGGCAAGAGAAGTAAAGGCAAGGATAAATGAATGGGACTATATCAGACTAAGAAGTTTTTGCACAGCAAGAGAAACTGACAACAAAATAAACAGACAGCCAACTAAATGGGAGATGATATTTTCAAACAACAGCTCAGATAAGGGCCTAATATCCAAAATATACAAAGAACTCATAAAACTCAACAACAAACAAACAAACTATCCAATAAAAAAATGGGAAGAGGACATGAACAGATACTTCTCCCAGGAAGAAATACAAATGGCCAACAGATATATGAAAAGATGCTCATCTTCATTAGCCATTAGAGAAATGCAAATCAAAACTACAATGAGATACCACCTCACACCTGTTAGATTAGCTATTATCAACAAGACAGGTAATAGCAAGTGTTGGAGAGGCTGTGGAGAAAAAGGAACTGTCATCCACTGTTGGTGGGAATGTAAAGTAATACAACCATTATGGAAGAAAGTATGGTAGTTCCTCAAAAAACTAAAAATAGAACTACCATATGACCCAGCAATCCCTCTACTGGGTATATACCCCCAAAACTCAAAATCACTGTTACGTAAAGACACATGCAGCCCCATGTTCATTGCAGCATTGTTCACAGTGGCCAAGACATGGAAACCAAAAAGCCCTTCAATAAATGAATGGATAAAGAAGAAGTGGTACATATATACTATGGAATACTACTCAGCCATAAGAAATGATGACATTGGATCATTTACAACAAAATGGATGGATCCTGATAACATTAAACAGAGTGAAATAAGAAAATCAGAAAAAATGAAGAACTATATGATTCCATACATTGATGAGACATAAAAACGAGACTAAGAGGCATGGACAAAAGTGTGGTGGTTATGGGCGAGGGGGGGAGGAGAGGGAGGGAGGGGGGGAAGGGAGGGACACAAAGAAAACCAAATAGAAGGTGACAGAGGACAATTGATTTCGGGTGACAGGTATGTAACATAACTGAATGACAAGATAACCTGGAGATGTTTTCTTTGAACACATGTACCCTGATTTATTAATATCACCCCATTAAAATTAATAAAAATTTATTTAAAAAAGGGAAAACAATTCAATCAGAAAAAGAATTATAAAAAGAAAAACTAAATATTGTTTGGAAATAGGATTGATATACATACTGAAAAAATAAAGGTATAACAAAATTTGTAGTCTTTTCCTCTCCCTTTAAAAATTTGTTTCCTTGGGAAAATAATCCAAATTTATTAAAATGAGCATCTCTGGATAAAATTCAATGACAATTTTCCTTTAGAAACTGACACACAATACCAGAAATGATTCGTGTTGGACCTCAAAAGTCACTTCATAAATGTTTTGAAAAAAATTATTGCTGTATCAGTTTTCATTTTTGCTAAAGAAACTGAAACGACTGAACCAGCAAACATGAGAAAACTGAGACATCCACGTGGTTGCTAAGCGAAAGCACTGAATGGTATATACTTTCTCTTGGTGCTGATGGATGAGGTTCTGAAGATTATTTTACACATCAAAGGACCCAGCACTATTTATTTGTGACAGTTTTATGTCAGAGGATACAGGAAGAATTTGGTAAGGAAGGATGAGTCATAAAGGGTTTTCACTTGATGTGAAAGGTCATACATAAGTTTATTATTGTAGTAAACAAATTCTGGGATATAGCTGCTACTAATATTGGACTTAAAACTTTTGGATAAAAAAAGAGATGAGTAATACCAAATAAGAAATTAATACAAACAAGAGTTCTTCCTGGATTCTCACATTAGCTGACCAGCAATTTTTAGAATTTGTGTGTATACTGTATTCCTACAAAAAAAACCCTGGTGTGTTTATTGGCTCTCTCTGGTAACCTCAGATGATTGAACAATTTAGAATGCTCTTTATTCATGGGAAATTTGTAAAGACTGTGACATTCATGTGGAAAAAAGAATGGTTGAAAGGAAACACCCAGTCATTCTGATTTCAGTTTTTATTAAGGCATTTTAAAAGTTTAAGCAAACATCAGATGTTTCTTTAATTCGTTAATAGGAGAGAGCTGGGTGTGTGTGTGTGTTGTGTAATATCCAGGCATCTTTGAATGACTGAATGCTTGTACTTAAAGTTTGCATTGACATCCAAATACTCTAGGTGTGTGGCTATTACTCAGCACCTACGCCACCCTTGAGAAATTTTACTTTGATCACACAATAACTGTTTCAAAGAAAACAAATATAATAACTTTAGCAAGAGCTGAGCCAACTTTTTCAACCACTGTATATTAATTAGTACTGAAATCTCAACCTGGTTTCTGAATTAGATTATGATGATGTAATACTACATACACACTTATAGGCGGTTAGAAGTTTTTTAGGTTTTATCAAAACCTAGCCGTGCTTATGGAAAAATGTAGCAGAGGTGAGAGTCATTAACCACCTGTTGTAAAATGCGGAAGGGATGAGAAATACAGTTCCAGAGTAATAGAAAATAAGTCAACTACCTAATTCTTTCAAATAAGTGTTTTAAATATTTGAGTTTGGTTTTTATAGTTCCTTAAATCATCTCTTTCTAAATCACTGTTCACTTGATGTGGTTTCTGGACATCTTACTTCTACACATGTTATAAAACAATGAATGTATTACTTTGTAAACTTTAAAGCTGATTACAATTTAAAGACAATTATTGTATCTAAACTATGTTTGTCATTTCTTATGCTTTTCATTCCTCTTAGATTCATCCATGTAGTTACATGTATCAATATTTTGTTTCTTCATTACAAATAAATGAAAGCATTAATTCCAAAAGTTTATATGGAACAACAAAGTCCCTGAATAGCCACAGCAATCTTGAGAAAGAAAAATGAAGTTGGAGGAATCATGCTACTAGTTATCAAACTATACTACAAGGTTATAGTAATTAAAACTGAATGATAATGGCATAAAAACAGATACATAGATAAAAGGAACAGAATAGAGAGTCCAGAAATAAACCCATGCCTATATGGTTAATTAATCTACAACAAAGGAGGCAAGATATACAATGGAGAAAAGACAGTCTGTTCAAAATGGTTTGGGGAATATGTGACAGATGCATGCAAAGAAATGGAACTAGATCATCTTCTTACACTACATACAAAAATAAACTCAAAATAAATTAAAGACTTAAATATAAGACTCAAAACCATAAAATTTCTAGAAGAAAATATAGGCAGTAAACTCTCTGACACTTCATGTTTCTTTCTGCTATATATCCTCAGGAAAGGAATACAAAAGAAAAAATAAACAAATGGGACTACATCAAAAATTAAAAAGTTTGTGCATGGTAAAGAAAAATAACAAAACAAAAATGCAACCTACTGAATGGAAGAAGATGGTCACCAATGACACATCCAATAAGAGGTTACTATCCAAAACTTAATAAAAAACTCATACAACTGAACAGCAAAAAACAATCCAATGAAAAAATGGGCAGAGGACTTGAATAGAAACTTCTCCAAGGACATACAGATGGCCAATAGGTATATGAAAAGATGCTCAATGTCATTAATAATCAGAAAAACGCAAATTAAAACCACAATGAAATACCACCTCACACCTGTCAGAATGGCTATCATCAATAAATCAACAAAAGTGCTGGTGAGGATATGGAGAAAAGGGAACCCTTGTGTACTCTTATCAGGAATGTAGATTGGTGCAGCCATTATGGAAAACCAGTGTGAAAGTTCTTCAAAAATTAAAAATGGAAATGCCTTATGACCTAGCAATTCCACTTCTAGGTATATAATCCAAAGAAACCCAAAACACTAATTAGAAAGAATTTATGTGCGCTTGTGTTCATTGCAGCATTATTTACAAGAGCAAAGATATGAAAGCAATCCAAGTGCCCATTAATCAATGAGTAGACAATAAAGTGGTGGTACATGCATACAATGAAATATTACTCAGCCATAACAATGAAATCTTACCATTTACATCAGTGTGGATGGACCTAGAGAATAGTATTATAAGTGAAATAAGTCAGACAGAGAAAGACAAATATCATGATAGCACTGATATAAGAAATATAAAGAACAGAACAAATGAACAAGTAAAACAAAAACAGATACATAGATAAAGAGAATTAACTAAGGGTTCCTAGACAGGAGGGCAGGAGGGGAGTAGGGTGACTGAGTGAAAAAGGCAAAGGGATTAAGAAGTACAAATTTGTAGTTATAAAATAGTCATGGGATATAAACTACAGAATAAATAATATAGTCAATAATACTGTGATAACTATGTATGGTGCCAAGTGAGTACTAGAATTATTGAGGGGATCATTTCATTAATTATATAATTGTCTAACCACTATGCTGTACACATGAAACTAATATATTAAATGTCATTGTAATTGAAAAATGAAATTTAAAAAATCCATTTTTTTCTTTATTAGTGAGTAGTATTCCATTGTTTAGACATACCACCATTTGTTTATCTGTTTACCTACTGAGGGACATTTGAGTTATTTCTATATTTTTCTATTATGATAAAGTTGTTAAAATATTCATGTATGCATCATTTTGTGGACATATGCTTTTATTTCTCTTGGGTGAATAGTATCTAGGAATGGAATGGCTGGGTCAAATAATAGGTATATGTTTAACTTTTTAAGAAACTGCTAAAATTGTTTTCTAAAATGGTTTTATCACCCTGAAGTAACACACATATACAACAGAATATTACTCAGCCATAATGAAATATTGCCATTTACAGTAACATGGATGGATTTTGAGAACGTCATACTAGTGAAATAAGTCAGATGGAAAAAGAACCATATAATTCCCCTCATATGTGGGATATAAAACTGACAACAACAAATGAACAAACAAGAAAAACAAAAATTCAGACAACAGTATGGTGGTTACCAGAGGGGAAGAGGAAAAGAGGTGGTAGTAAAGGGTAAGCAGATTTGACTTTGGGTAGCAAACACAATGCAATATATAGATGATGAATTATAGAATTGTACACTTCAAACCTATATAATTTTATTAACTAATGTCATGCCAATAAATTTCATTAAAAAATAAAAATGATCTATCATTTAGATATCTTTTGGCTCTACATTCTTGACAGTATTTGGTAATAGTCTTTTAAGTTTTAGCAACTTAATTGGGTGTGTAGTGATATCTTACTTGGTTTTAATTTGCATTTCCTTGAAGACTAACATATTAAGTATCTTGTGTGCACACTGACCATTCTTATATTTGGCTTTGTGAGATTTCTGTTCAAATCTTTTTCCTCTTTAAAAAAAAGTTTATTATTGGGCCAAAAGAACTGCATATTCTTGTTAGAAGTCCTTTTGCCAGATAATTGTTTTACAAAGAATGTCTGCCAAACCGTGACATGTCTCTTAATTTTCCTAAGTGTTTTTTTTTAAAGAGAATAAGTTTTTAATTTTGATAGTGTCTAAATTAATCTTTCTTTTCTTTGTGCTTTTTGCATCCGATTTAAAATATTTTACCTAACCCAAGATTATTAAGATTTTCTCCTATGCTTTCTTCTAGACGTTCCAATGTTTTAGTTCTTAGTTTTAGGTGTATAATCTATTTTTAGTTAAATTTTGTATGTGGTGTGAGATAGGGCTGTAGTTTTGTGTTTGGAGGGTGTAGAAATCTACTTGTTCTAGTACTGTTTGTTGTGAAGATTATCTTTTCCTAGCCCACTTCCCCTGTTAGCTTGGTCAAAAGTCAATTGGCATTATACATGTGAATTTATTTCTAGATTTTCTTATTCTCTTCCTTTTACCTATATGTCTACCCTTAAGGCAATAAATACCACAATGTCTTGCTTAATGAGTCTTGAAATCAGGTAGTGTAAGTCCTCTAACTTTGTTCTTTTTCAAAATTGTTCTGACTATTCTAGGTCCCTTGCATTTCCATATATATTTTAGAATTAAACAATCAATTGTTACTAAAAAGTATGTCAAAATCTTGTTTGGGATAGCAATGAATGCATACATCAATTTGAAAACATGGCCATAGTATTTCTGTCCATTTTACTTCTCATAATTGCTCTCAGCAATGTTTTGTTGCTTTCAGCATACAGTTATTGTACATCTTCCACAAATTTATCCCAGAGGGCTTTTTTTTTCCAGTGAGAAAAGGGGAAGCAAAGAGACAGACTCTCGCATGTACCCTGACCAGGATCCACCCAGCAAGCCCCCTAGGGGGCAATGCTCTGCCCATCTGAGGCCACTGCTCTGTTGCTCAGCAACTGAGCCATTTCTTTAGCGCATGAGGTGGAGGCCACCGAGCCATCCTCAGTGCCAGAGACCAACTCGCTTGAGCCAATTAAGCCAGGGTTGAGGGAGGGGAAAGCAGGGGTGGAGCGGGAGGGGTAGAGAAGCAGATGGTCACTTCTGTATGCCCTGAGTGGGAACTGAACCTGGGACATGCATACTCCAGGACAATGTTCTACCACTGAGCCAACTGGTCAGTGTCCTCGAGAGTTTTTTTAATGCTTTTGTGTATGGTGCTTTAAATATTCCTATTTCTGATTTCCCATTGTTACTATGAAAAAACTGTATACTGATCTTGTATCCTGCAGTGTTGCCAAATTTACTTTTTTTTAAAAGGTTTTTTTTTTAATTTTTATTTATTTATTTTTTACAGAGACAGAGAGTGAGTCAGAGAGAGGGATAGATAGGGACAGACTGACAGGAACGGAGAGAGATGAGAAGCATCAATCATTAGATTTTTTTTTTTTTTAAATACTATTTTTTTTAAATACTTTTTTTTTTTTTTTTTTTTTTACAGAGGCAGAGATAGACAGGGACAGACCGACAGGAACAGAGAGAGATGAGAAACATCAATCATCAGTTTCTCGTTGCGCGCTGCGACTTCTTAGTTGTTCATTGATTGCTTTCTCACATGTGCCTTGACTGTGGGCCTTCAGCAAACCGAGCAACCCCTGCTGGAGCCAGCGACCTTGGGTCCAAGCTGGTGAGCTCTTTGCTCAAGCCAGATGAGCCTGCGCTCAAGCTGGTGACCTCGGGGTCTCGAACCTGGGTCCTTCCGCATCCCAGTCCGACGCTCTATCCACTGCGCCACCACCTGGTCAGGCCATTAGATTTTCATTGTGTGCTGCAACACCTTAGTTGTTCATTGATTGCTTTCTCATATGTGCCTTGACCACAGGCCTTCAGCAGACCGAGTAACCCCTTGCTGGAGCCAGCGACCTTGGGTTCAAGCTGGTGAGCTTTAGCTCAAACCAAATGAGCCCACGCTCAAACTGGCGACCTCAGGGTCTTGAACCTGGGTCCTCTGCATCCCAGTCCGACGCTCTATCCACTGCGCCACCGCCTGGTCAGGCCAAATTTACTTTTTAATTCTGGTACACATTTGAAGCTTCCTTATAATTTGCTACATAAATAATTATATCATCTATAAAAATGTATATATATCTTTAAGTTTTTTATGTTTAAGAAGCTTAAAACAATATTCTGCAATTTTCCACTCTCAGTCTTGATGCTAAATTGTCATAATTCCATTTTTAAGAATGTCATTTTCTATACAAGTTATAAAACAGAATATATTATTATTTAAACTTTAAAGTCGATTATATTTTCGAGAATTTTTTAAAAGTATTTTATGTGCAGTAATATATTTGCCAATTTTTGTGTTCCTCATTCCTTTGTGTAGATTCAAATCTCCAAGTAGTGTCACTTTCTTCCTGCCTAAAGAGCCTGCAGAGCAAGTCTGATGGTAACAGATTATTTCAGCTTTTGGATATCTGAAAATATCCTGGAAGGGGGTGGGGGTAGAAATTTGTGTTGATAGCGTTTTTTTCTGACTTGAATTTTTGTTGAGAAGCCTTGCTGTGGTTTTCTTCATGTTTCTTATGCCTGGGATTCATTGAACTTCTTGGACTTTAAGTTTATTATTATTTCTTTTAATTTCTAAAATTTTTGTCCATTATTTCTTTAAATATTTTTTTCTATCCCTGTAATCCTCTTTCCTTTTGGAATTCCAGTATCACATATGTTCCTCTGGTTCATTTTATTCATTATTTTCCCCCTTAGGTTTCAATCTAAATAGTTTCTACTGCTATGTCTTTAGGTTCACTAATATTTTCTTCTGCAGTAACTCACATGGGGTTAATCTCACTCAGGGTATTTTTCATCTCAGACTTTGATTCTGAATTTGTCTTCCATGCTTATGCTTTCTTCCAGCTTCTTAAATATCTGAGGTGTATTCATGATAGCTATTCTACCACTTGACTATTATTCCATTACGACTGCCATTTCTGCATCTGGTCTAATGAGTGAATATATCCTCCTTATCTGAGTCAGATTTTTCTGCTTCTTTATATGTCTGATGCATTTTTGATTGGCTGTCAGACTTTGTGAGTTTTATGTCTTGAGTGCTGGGTTTTTTTGGTATTCCCTTTAGTATTCCAGGGCTTTGTGTGGGATTCAGTTATGCTACTTCAATTAGTTTGATTCTTTTGATCCTTGCTTTTTTTAAGTTTTGTTAGGCAGGCTCAGAACAAACTTTAGTCTAGGGCTAATCTGGTTCCACTACTGAGACAATACCCTGCTGAGGGCTCAATTTAATGTCTCAAGTGTAAGGGGGTCTTTCCTCTCTAACTAGTAGAAACATGAATTGTTCTTGGTCCTGGGTGAACTCCACAGAATGTTTTAACAGATTCTTTGTCCTCGGTAATTTACTCATATGCAATCAGCAAATGAGTCAAGAGGAAACTTCCATAGGACTGGGAAACTATGAGAAGCTCTCTTCTCTCTGATAGTTTGTCCACAAACTCTAGCCTCCTCAGTACCCCAAAGTCCAAACTCTATTTCTTCAACTCAGGAGATTACAGGTATACTGTGTTTTATTGTGCTTTACTTTACTGCACCTAGTCAATAGTGATTTTTTTTTACAACTTTAAGGTTTGTGGGAACTCTAGGTTGAGCAAGTCGGTTGGTGCCAAAAAGACTAACTCCGTGAAGACTAAGATGATGGTTGGAATTTCTTAGTAATAAATTGTTTTTTAATTAAGGTATACATATTGCTTTTTTTTTTTAATTCATGATGCTAATGCACACTTAGTAGACTCCAGTATAGTGTAAGCATAACTTTTATATACACTGGGAAATAAAAAAAACTGTGTAACTTGTTTTATTTTGATGTTTGCTTTATTGCAGTGGTTTAGAACTGAACCCTCATTATCTCAGAAGTATGCTTGTACTAGGGCATTTGGGTCCCTTCTCTTAAACTGTAGTTGGAAACTCTATCCCATAAATAAAGTTTGGATAACTATGGAGCTCACCTCACCTTCTTTTTTTTTTTTTTTTTTTTTTTTTTTTTTTACAGGGACAGAGAGAGAGTCAGAAAGAGAGATAGATAGGAACAGACAGACAGGAATGGAGAGAGATGAGAAGCATCAATCATCAGTTTTTCATTGCGACACCTTAGTTTTTCATTGATTGCTTTCTCATGTGTGCCTTGACCGCGGGCCTTCAGCAGACTGAGTAACCCCTTGTTCGAGCCAGCGACCTTGGGTCCAAGCTGGTGAGCTTTGCTCAAGCCGGATGAGCCTGCACTCAAGTTGGCAACCTCGAAGTCTAGAACCTAGGTCCTCCGCATCCCAGTCCGACGTTCTATCCACTGCACCACTGCCTGGTCAGGCAGAGCTCACCTTCTTTGTTTCTGTTCTCTCAGGCTGTGCTACTTGCCTTGTGCTACTTTTGTCAAATGTCAAAACTGTTATTTCATAGGCTATTCAATCTTTTAGTTGTTTAAGACAAGAAACTACCTCCAGGCTGTATAACTCCATTATGGCCAAAGTAGAAGTTTTGTTTGCTACTTTTTAACACACTCAGGGCAACAGTCTGCAGTCACACAGGTAGTACACTATATAACTTCAGAACAAAGGTGAATACACCCTCCTCCTATCCCCATTCTAGATTTGAGTAAAATGGCAACTCTAATCACACTGACTATTTATACTGAGCTTATGGTCAATAAACCTCTTATTTGGGTAAAAATAACACAAATCACAATCCCTTATTTATAAATACTATGATCCCCTTGTTTGGCATTTGAACAAGTCTTCTCATCATATCAGTATCATAAATGATTATTTGGTTCCCACAATAGGCCCATAACACAATTGAAACATAATGCATATAGTAATAAATTAAAATATCCAAGTGCCATTTATAACATGGTTCCTGTGGAAAGACACTATAGACATTCTAACCAGAGATTGCAGGAATACAGAATATACAAGAATACAGAAGAAGATAGGAGTATAAGGGCAAAGATTATAAAAATTCAGATGTGGATGAGATGGATATTAACTTATAAACTGTATAATAACATTGTTAACAGACTTCATTTTGCCCATATAAACATATATTACAGAAGGATCCCTGTAGTTAATATAAAGACTGACCTATGATGATAGCAAAATGAAATGTACTTACTCGTCCAATTCTTCATCTTCAGTTTTAGAACTATCAGCATAGAGGTACTTGCTCATGTCCACAGGTCTTACATTTTTTCTTTTTGTAGACTGGGGAGGAGAATCCTTTACAGTTACAAAGGTTTCTGGTTCATCGAATGGGTTTAAATATTGTGGAGTCTGTACCTCTTTGAAGGGATGATAGCTATTATTATAAAAAGATTCTTCTGGCTTTTTATGTGAAACTGTTTCAGTTGGTTCTATAAAACAACAGCAATGGATATATTAGATTCAAGTATTTTATTTGATACTTATATTTTTTACATCTTCAAAAGTACTCAATATTAAACTAATAAACTTTATGGCATTGAACTAGTACATTTACTAGGGCTACATTCAGAAGATCTTTGTCTACTTTTCTAGGGATGGTGCTCCCCAAAATGGCATCTTTGTAGTCTCTAATAATATTAGTGCTATGGTATGCCAATTTTGGAAAATTTAATCTTCTTAGAGATACAATATTTTATTAAAGCCTGTTTCATTTCAATATAATGGCTTGCTATCTCAAACTGATTCATAATAAATTTCTGCCTGAAAAATAACATTAAATTAATTAAATTTTGAAACAATCTTTGGTTAGTTATACAAGCAGAAACCACTTTGGGATCTGAACATTCATTCTGGACTATGTCAAAAGTATACCCATATACCACTAAATTGGGTTTTGCAGAGTCTTCAAAAATCAGGTTTTTGCATGCTACAAGACCTTAAATCTTCAGAACATTTAAAGAGATGTTTGATTTTTTTCCAATATAACTTGGATCCATCAATACTCTATTTAATAATGCAAAGAAGTAACATTAGAATTTTCAGGTTGAAAGTGCTATATCAAAATCATACTAATAAGCTGATAGATATGCTATACCAAATTCTTCTAAGTTTTATTATTTTGAATTTGTATTTGAAAACAAAGATACTCTTGGTCCTGGCCAGTTGGCTCCATGGTAGAGCATCAGCCCAGCGTGTGGATGCCCCAATTCAATTCCAGTCAGGGCACACAGGAGAAGTGTCCATCTGCTTCTACATCCCTCCCTCTCCCCCTTGTCTCTCTGTCCCTTTCTCTTCTCCTTCCTCAGTGATGGCTCAATGGGTTCAAGCACACTGGCTGTGGTACAAGGATGAGGATGGCTCTGTGGAACCTCCTCCTCAGGCACTAAAAATAGCTCGGTTGAGAGCATGGCCCCAGACGGGCAGAACATTGCCCCAGACGAGGGCTGATGGGTGGATCTGGTTGGGGTGCATGCCAGAGTCTGTCTAGCTCCCCTCCTCTCACATGGAAAAAAAGAAATTAGAAGAAGAACAAAGAGAAGGAGGAGGAGAAGGAGAAGGAGGAGGAGGAGGAGGAGAAGGAGGAGGAGGAGGAGGAGGAGGAGGAGGAAGAAAAAGAAGGAGGAGAAAACAAAGGTAATCTTAAAAATAAAATTCTGATTCACAGCACAAAAAGCATTACAGTGTGTCCTTCAACTTGTGAACTACTTAGTAACAGCCTTTACTTCTTCTTTTATGTTTATTAATATTTTAAAACAAAACTAGAATTTCTAATAAAACTTTCCAATATCTGATCATAGATTTTGCTGATAAAAGTAAACATTTTCCTCAATTGAAATACATTTTCAGGGAGCCAATAATTGTGCCACCCAACTCTGACAAAATATTCTATGAAGCAGAAAACTGGTTATTGAAATTCTCAAGAAAAACAATTGTTTCATAAATGACATTTGAAACAATTTAACCCAATTATTATAAATATCTCATTGATATATATTTATGACTTTTACATTTTAAAATCAAGCTATTTTTACCTGTACTTTAGACATTAGCCCAGACTTAATTTGTCTGTATATTGGGAAAAAAGGTAAAACATAAAGACTCTCAATTAGAATTGAGAACCATGGGAAATCAATTATGAAGTGTGAAAGATTCATAAAAACCATAATAAAGCAACACTAAAATGTATTTTAAAAAGTCTATGCTAGAGAAGAGACTCAGTAACTGTGTATCTTTTGTAACACTGGAATAATATTTAACTTAACACTACTATAATCTTTATAATAATGTAAATGAAGTATTTTATTTTCTCAGTGGGGGAAGAGAGACTGCAAAGTTTCTGCCTACTCAATTTTTATTAATAAATACCAAGTCTCAAATGCTTAAGAAACTGACAGAACTGGTCAATGGAAATAAAATTTTACTTTTCTCTCTCAGGAAGAGGTTTGTAAAACTTTATCCAAGCAAATTCATCAGTTATAAATCCAAAAGTAAGAAAGTATTCAAGCTATTGAGCAAGATTTGAAAGTGACAGAATAGGCAACAAAAAGGGTTTAAGATAAGATTATTTCACGTAAAAGTTAACAAATACATTTTCTAAAAGAGCCACTGAAACACAAAATATCATAAATACGAGAACTGAAGCTGTAAAAGCAAATAATAATAATAATAATAAAGAACAATCTAACTGAAATATATTTTTATCTTCCTCAAATACTTTTGTTACAGGAGAATACAAGTTGTTTTTAATCTTTTGAAGATTCAAGTTTTTAATAAATAAAAATTAATATTTTAATTCCAGAAAATAAGTATTCTTTTAGTAGAAAATATTTATTCCAGTCTAAGAGATGGATATTTAAAGAGAATAATAGTTGTCACATTTTTTCTTAGCTCTACAGTAATGAGTCAAGATTCTGAATAAGGCTAACTAATCTCTCCTATATAGTAACACAATATTATATGCTGTTAGCCCCTCTATTACTCAGAAAACAGACCCATATATATTTAGAAAAATTACTTATTTGATTATTTTAAAAACTCAGTATAATCAGATATATATAATACACAATCAAGGAGAAACTGTATGGTCAAAAAAGACACTTGATTAGAAATCTTAGCTTCAACTCCATCTCCATTTACCTAAAGTTCTTGTTCAGGCCCTGGCCGGTTGGCTCAGCGGTAGAGCGTCGGCCTGGCGTGCGGGGGACCCGGGTTCGATTCCCGGCCAGGGCACATAGGAGAAGCGCCCATTTGCTTCTCCACCCCCCCCTCCTTCCTCTCTGTCTCTCTCTTCCCCTCCCGCAGCCAAGGCTCCATTGGAGCAAAGATGGCCCGGGCGCTGGGGATGGCTCCTTGGCCTCTGCCCCAGGCGCTAGAGTGGCTCTGGTCGCGGCAGAGCGACGCCCTGGAGGGGCAGAGCATCGCCCCTGGTGGGCGTGCCGGGTGGATCCCGGTTGGGCGCATGAGGGAGGCTGTCTGACTGTCTCTCCCCGTTTCCAGCTTCAGAAAAATACAAAAAAAAAAAAAAAAAAAAAAAAGTTCTTGTTCAAATCATTTATTTCCTCTAGGCTTCAGCATCCTAATCAATGAAAATAGGTCTGAACTAGGTTGGTCATCTCTAAGATTTATTGTAATTGTTAAGATTTAAAATATGCTCTTAATATAATTAGCTCACAAACAAAATAAAATCTCATCATTTAAACTTATAAATTTAGAATGCAGTAAAATAAGAAGGGAGAAAATAAAGGAAGAGAACGAGAAGTGAATTATGAAATAATATTGTTCTAACAGAGTGAATCCTGAAGTTAAAACCTCATTTTCACCATGACAAGTGGCAGCAAAATTCTGTAAAGCTCAGGAAGATTTCATAAGAGCAGTCTAAGATATAAACAGTGGTTAATCATTCTTGCTTTTACTTTGAGCAAACACAGTTTAATTAAACAGAAGTCTTACTTCTTCAACAGCTCTTATCTAGGCTCTAAGAGTTCAAAACTACTTGATAAGAAAATGACCCAGGGGGGAAAAAATAATCTGGTTTATTACTTCCACTTATGTTATATATAGGACAACAGTGGTGGTTCTCAATCTTCTTTCTGCTTCGTTATGCACAGGTACAACTTACTGTCAACACTGACTGAAATTCTCAGCTAGAGACATGGAGTGGGTGGTAGAGGGACTCATCAAACTCTCTGAGGGGGAGGGTGGAGGAGCTCTCTAGAGAGAGAAGCCACCCTGCCATGTCAATGTCAGTATGTGTCATGACCCGACCTTACTCAGTAGGCCAAACTAATGAAACTTTACTATATGCCAGCCTCTTAAAATATTTGTTTATGTTCTAAACTTTTAAAAATCAACACAAAATTAAAAAACAAAACAGGTAATAGCTACAATTTTCTACTCCTGTTTTCTAAGAAATTTGTCTTTTAAGGGAACTCTTGAGTATTTTCTTCAGGAAACTTTATAAATTTATTCAACAAGAGACAGAAAAATGTTATCTCTATCAACAAAACTTACTATATGATAAAACTAAAAGAGAATTTAAAAATAAGCCCCCAGCAGTATAGACCTGAAGATGGCAGCGGAGTAGGTGGACGCCCAGACGCCCAGCTCTCACCGCAAAACTGGAATACAAATCAATTTAGGAAAAATCAGAGTGAAAAATCAACTCTGGACTATAAGAACAGCTCTCAAAAACCAAGGAGCAAAGAAGAAGCCACAACAAACCTGGTAGGGAGCACCTGAATCTCCCCTGCTTACAGGAAAGGGGGGGTGAGGCTGAGAGCCCAGAGGGGATCTCACTCCAGGGAAAAGAGCAGAAAATACTGCTCACAGCCACTTGCCTGGCAACCAGGGAGGGAGGTGTGTTGAAAAGACCAGCTTATCTCCCAAGTGAAAAGGAAAGAGAGAGGGACAGACTTTGAGGGGCTAAGTAATGCAGGAGACGACCTAAAAAAAGCTGACTCATCCATGCTGGAGGCGGACATAGCTGGGGGAGGGACTGATCCTTCCCAAAAAACAATACTGAATTGCTTCTGGATCAGAGATCTCCAGACATCTCTCCAGCTCCAATCAGCGAAACAAGACACAGCTGAAAACAAGAAGTGGGGAGAAGGAGCAGTAACTCAGGTCTCCATGGAGATCTGAGATACACCTCCCCCTACTGAAGCTGAGAAAACACCCTGCCCCCAGAGAGATTAGTTGGTGGAAGAGGCCTTCAGAGTCTCAGGTTACACCCATGGCATTCCTGGATACAGTTTCAAGGAAGCCCCCTGCTGAGATCAGTAAACAAGACTATCACCTGTTAAGAAAACAAACAAATCAAGACTTCAAAGCTGCCCAAATCCGAAAGTGGATTACAAATAATAGCTGATAACAACCCAAGAAGACCTAGAAATAACACAACTGAAAACTGGAGGCAGACAACACCAAGACTAGACTCAACCAACTCTACAAAAAAAACACCCAAAACACAGACAATGAGAAGACAAAAAAGTGCAAACCAAATGAAACCACAAGAGACACCTTCAGGAGATGAACTGAGTGATATGGAAATAACCAAACTTCCAGATGTGGAGTACAAAATAATGATTGTAAGGATGCTTAGAGATCTTAGAACAACAATGGATGGTCATTATGAACACCTAAATAAAGAAATAGCAAGTATAAAAAAGAATCAGTCGGAGATGACAAATACAATATCAGAAATAAAGACCACAATGGAAGGAATTAAAAACAGGATAGACAGAGCTGAGGATCGAATCAGCGACTTGGAGGACAACTGGAATGAAGGCATGAAAGCAGAAAAGAAAAAAGAAAAGAGACTCAAAAAGTCTGAGGAAACTCTTAGAGAGCTCTGTGACAACATGAAGAGAAATAACATCTGCATCATAGGGGTTCCTGAAGAAGAAGAAAAAGAATAAGGGATAGAGACTTTGTTCAATCATATCATAGCTGAAAACTTCCCAAATTAATGCAGGAGAAACTCTCACAAGTTCAAGAAGCACAGAAGACTCCATTAAAGAGAAACCCAAAAAAACCTACACCAAGACACATCATAATTAAAATACCAAAGCTAAGCGATAAAGAGAAAATACTAAGCTGCAAGAGAAAAAAAAGCTATCACCTACAAAGGAGCCACAATAAGGATGACATCCGACTTCTCAATAGAAACACTTGAGGCCAGAAGGGAAAGGCAAGAAACATTCAAAGTAATGCAGAACAAGAACCTACAACCAAGACTACTTTATCCAGCAAGGCTATCATTTAAAATCGAAGGAGAAATAAAAAGCTTCCCAGACAAAAAACAACTCAAAGAATTCATTACAACCAAACCAATGCTGCAGGAAATGTTAAGGGGCCTGTTGTAAACAGATCAAAGTGGGAAAAGAATATAGCAAAAAAGGAATACAGCTTTAAAGAATAAAATGGCAATAAACAACTACATATCAATAATAACCTTAAATGTAAATAGATTAAATGATCCAATCAAAAGACAGGGTAGCTGTATGAATAAGAAAACAGGACCCATACATATGCTGTCTACAAGAGACACACCTTAGAACAAAAGATACACATAGATTGAATGTAAAAGGATGGAAAAAAACATTTCATGCAAATGGAAATGAAAAAAAAAGTTGGGGTAGCAAAACTTATATCAGACAAATTGGACTTTAAAACAAAGGATATAGTGAGAGATAAAGAAGGCCACTACATAATGATAAAGAGAGCAATCCAACAGGAAGATATAACTATTATAAATATCTATGCACCTAATATAGGAGCACCTAAATATATAAAGCAGACTTTGATGGATTTAAAGGGCGAGATCAACAGCAATACTATAATAGTAGGGGATTTCAATACCCCACTAACATCACTAGATAGATCCTCAAGAAAGAAAATTGACAAAGAAACAGCAGACTTTTTGGACACACTAGATCAATTCGATTTAATAGATATCTACAGAACCTTTCACCCTAAAGCAGCAGAATATACATTCTTTTCAAGTGCTCATGGTAATATTCTCTAGGATAGACCACATGTTAGGGCACAAAAGTGGTCTCAACAAATTTAAGAAGATTGAAATCATATCAAGCACTTTCTCCGATCACAACGGCATGAGACTAGAAATAAACCACAACAGAAAAGCTCAAAAATTCTCAAACACATGGAAACTAAATAGCAGGTTGTTAAATAACGAATGGATTAAGAATGAGATCAAAGATGAAATAAAAAAATTCCTAGAAACAAATGACAATTAGCATACAACAACTCAAAATTTATGGGACAAAGCAAAAGCAGTACCGAGAGGGAAGTTCATAGCACTACAGGCACACTTTAAGAAGCTAGAAAAAGCTCAAATAAACAACTTAACCCTGCATGTAAAAGAACTAGAAAAAGAACAGCAAGTAAAGCCCAAATGTAGTAGAAGGAAGGAAATAATAAAGATCAGAGCAGAAATAAATGACATAGAGGCTAAAGAAACAATACAAAGGATCAATGAAAATAGGAGCTGGTTCTTTGAAAAAGTAAACAAGATTGATGAACCTTTACCTAGAATCACCAAGAAAAAGAGAAACAGGACTCAAATAAATAAAATTAGAAATGAGATTGGAGAAATAACAACTGACACAACAGAAATACAAAATATTGTAAGAAAATACTATGAAGAACTGTATGCCAAAAAACTAGACAACCTAGATGAAATGGAAAAATTCCTTGAAACATACAATCTTCCAAAAATCAATCTGAAAGAATCAGAAAACCTAAACAGACCAATTACAACAAATGAGATTGAAACAGTTGTCAAAAAACTCCCAACAAAGAAAAGTCCTGGGCCTGATGGCTTCACAAGTGAATTCTACCAAATATTCAAAGAAGAACTAACTCCTATTCTTCTCAAGCTATTTCAAAAAATTCAAGAGGAAAAAAGACTTACAAGCCCCTTTTATGAGGCGAGCATAATTCTGATTCCAAAACCAGGCAAAGACAACACAAAGAAAGAAAATTATAGGCCAATATCTCTGATGAATATAGATGCTAAAATCCTCAACAAAATATTAGCAAACTCAGCCCTGGCCGGTTGGCTCAGCGGTAGAGCGTCGGCCTGGCGTGCGGGGGACCCGGGTTCGATTCCTGGCCAGGGCACATAGGAGAAGCGCCCATTTGCTTCTCCACCCCCCCCTTCCTCTCTGTCTCTCTCTTCTCCTCCCGCAGCCAAGGCTCCATTGGAGCAAAGATGGCCCGGGCGCTGGGGATGGCTCCTTGGCCTCTGCCCTAGGCGCTAGAGTGGCTCTGGTCGCGGCAGAGCGACGCCCCGGAGGGGCAGAGCATCGCCCCCTGGTGGGCAGAGCTTCGCCCCTGGTGGGCGTGCCGGGTGGATCCCGGTCGGGCGCATGCGGGAGGCTGTCTGACTGTCTCTCCCCGTTTCCAGCTTCAGAAAAATACAAAAAAAAAAAATAGCAAAGCGGATCCAACAATATATGAAAAAAATCATACACCATGATCAAGTGGGATTTATTCTGGGGAGGCAAGGCTGGTACAATATTTGTAAATCAATCAATGTGATTCATCACATAAACAAAAGGAAGGAGAAAAACCATATGATAATTTCAATAGATGCAGAAAAAGCATTTGATAAAATCCAGCACCCATTCATGATCAAAACTCTCAGCAAAGTGGGAATACAGGGAACATACCTCAACATGATAAAAGCCATCTATGAGAAACCCACAGCCAACATCATACTCAATGGGCAAAAATTAAAAGCAATACCCTTAAGATCAGGAACAAAGCAAGGGTGCCCCCTTTCACCACTCTTCTTTAACATAGTCCTGGAAGTCCTAGCCACAGCAATTAGACAAGAAGAAGAAATAAATGGCATTCAAGTTGGAAAAGAAGAAGTAAAACTATCATTATTTGCAGATGATATGATATTGTATATAGAAAACCCTAAAGTCTCAGTCAAAAAACTACTGGACCTGATAAATGAATTTAGCAAAGTGGCAGGATATAAAATCAATACTCAGAAATCAGAGGCATTTTTATACGCCAACAATGAACAGTCAGAAAGAGAAATTAAGGAAACAATCCCCTTCACTATTACAACCAAAAATATAAAGTACCTAGGAGTAAACTTAACCAAGGAGACTAAAGATTTGTACTTGGAAAATTACAAAGCATTGATAAAAGAAATCAAGGAAGATACAAACAAATGGAAGCATATACCGTGTTCATGGTTAGGAAGAATAACCATCATTAAAATGTCTATATTACCCAAAGCAATCTATAAATCCAATGCAATACCAATTAAAATACCAATGACGTACTTCAAAGATATAGATTACATATTCTAAAAATTTATATGGAACCAAAAAAAACACGAATAGCCTCAGCAATCTTAAAAAAGAAGAATAAAGTGGGAGGTATCACACTTCTTGATATCAAGTTATACTACAAGGCCATTGTACTCAAAACAGTCTGGTATTGGCATAAGAACAGGCATAGAGATCAATGGAACAGAACAGAGAACTCAGAAATAAACCCACAGCTCTATGGACAACTGATATTTGACAAAGGAGGTAAGAGCATACAATGGAGTAAAGACATCCTCTTCAATAAATGGTGCTGGGAAAACTGGACAGCTACCTGCAAAAAAATGAAACTAGATCACCAGCTTACACCACTCACAAAAATAAACTCAAAATGGATAAAAGACTTAAATGTAGGCCGTGAAACCATAAGCATCTTAGAAGAAAAACATAGGCAGTAAGCTCTCCGACATCTCTCCGAGCAATATATTTGCTGATTTATCTCCATGGCGAAGTGAAATATAAGACAGGATAAACACATGGGACTATATCAAACTAAAAATCTTTTGCACAGCTAAAGACAATAAGAACAGTATAAAAAGACAAACTACAGAATGGTAGAACATATTTGACAATATGTCTGATAAGGGGTTAATAACCAAAATTTATAAAGAACTTGTAAAACTTAATAGCAGGAAGACAAACAATCCAATCCAAAAATGAGCAAAGGAAATGAATGGACACTTCTCCAAAGGGGACATACAGATGGCCAAAAGGCATATGAAAAAATGCTCAACATCACTAGTCATTAGAGAAATGCAAATTAAAACCACAATGAGATATCATCTCACACCAGTCAGAATGGCGCTCATCAACAAAAGAACACAGAATAAGTGCTGGCGAGGATGTGGAGAAAAGGGAACCCTCCTGCACTGCTGGTGGGAATGCAGACTGGTGCAGCCTCTGTGGAAAACAGTATGGAGATTCCTCAAAAAACTGAAAATTCAACTGCCTTTTGACCCAGCTATCCCACTTTTAGGAATATACCCCAAGAACACCATAGCACTGTATGAAAAGAAGAAATGCACCCCCATGTTTGTGGCAGCATTGTTCACAATAGCGAAGATCTGGAAACAGCCCAAGTGTCCGTCAGAGGACGAGTGGATTAAAAAGTTTTGGTACATATATACTATGGAGTACTACTCAGCCATAAGAAATGATGACATCAGATCACTTACAATAACATGGATGGACCTTGATAACATTATACGGAGTGAAATAAGTAAATCAGAAAAAACTAAGAACTATATGAATCCATACATAGATGGGACATAAAAATGAGACTCAGAGACATGAACAAGAATGTGATGGCAACGGGGTTGGGGATGGGGGGAGGGGGGATGGGGCGAGGAAGGAGAGAGGGGGTGGGGGAGGGGAGGGGCACAAAGAAAACCAGATAGAAGGTGATAGAAGACAATTTGACTTTGTGGGATAGGAATACAGCACAATCAAATTCAAAATAATCTGGAGATGTTTTCTCTCAACATATGTACCCTGATTTATCAATGTCACTGCATTAAATTTAATAATAAAAATAAATAAATAAATAAAAAATAAGCCCCAAGTAAATGTCTATGTAACACTTTCTCTTCTCTTTCAAAAAGTCAATGGTAGCTACTTAGAATTGTTGATTAACTGCAAGTGGTACTGAACACAATATTATCATTAGGAACAAAAATTCTGAGTCTTTAAAAAAACATATCTCTTCCTGCCCTTACAGTTCAAGAGAATCTGACTATATAAAGACTTTAAAAGTATGGAAAAAAACCTTGCTACCTTCTGAGTCAGGATCTCCAAATGGATTTAATTCTGCTACATCAGGATCACCAAATGGATTTAAATTCACAGTGGCCAAGTCCTTTTCTGCTTCATCCAAAAAGTTAAGTTTGTTGATAAGTTCTGAAAATAACCATAAGTATTAGTTCACTATGGTTAGTATAAAGCATAATTTCAATCATTTATGAAAATTTCAAATTGTAAAATTTCACACTAATAATACCTGTAAATAATAAGATATAGATAGCATTTACCAGTGGCAGAATACCATTCAAGTATTTTGTAGCATACCAACATTTCCATATGAAAAACAAATGTACAAATTAACTTGAAAATCAAATTATCAGATAATAAACTATAGAAACTTTCATCTGAATTTAATTTGATCTAATAAAATAGTACTGACAGAATTTTTAGTAAAACATCCTTTACTCCTAAATATAAATAATCCAAATGGGTTTAGCCTTAAAAAATATTTTAAAAAACAACAGTTACAATATAAAATACATGCTAACTAAAGAAATAGTGGCATGTTATATAACCAATAATTATTTTATAAGATGTTTTTAAATCGCTGCCTAACGAGGATCCTGATATAAGGCTTTGCTAAAGATGGTAAATTCTGTTATGCTGTTGCCTGTTGGTGCACTACAAATTACCAAAGAAAACATCTAAGGAAAAGCACAAAGACAAAACTGACAGCTAAGTACAGACAGAAGTCAAGAGGTAGCAGGTCACAGTAAATACAGGCAATAAGAAGCAGAAAGAAAGGAAGAAAGCTCTTAGACCTTCAGAAGAACTGGCTGATTTAGCTGAAGGCATATTTGCTTGCTTTATGCAGTCATCTCGATCTTCATCTAAGCTGCTCAGAGCATTCAATTGGTTTACAATTTCTGTAAACAGAAGCCAGTCGAGACAAATGTAAGGTATGGTCATTTAATTAAAGAGCTGTAGAAGCATGCTGTTACTTAGAGAGACAAAGAAAGGTGATGTTTGGTTAATCAAGAGAATACATTCAGAGAATGCTATTTTGATGAACTATAACAGATGTATTTAATTAAAGTTATGTTGTACCATTTAAGATAAAGAACATTTTATTGTAAAAACTTATATTAGTAATATAACGACTATGTTAATAAACACAAAACAAAGATAATAACACAAGAGATTGATAATGGCTTTCAGCTACCACATTTTGTATTTGTAAAATAGTGTTTTAAATGCATATATTAAAAACAATTAGAATAATCCTGATAACACAAAAGGTATGTGCTATTTGTTTATAATATTTTAAATTTAAACTAAAGGTTTTAAGATTACATCTACATGAATCATGAACATAAAAAAAAAGCACTTGTTCATGTTCTAGAATTTTAAAAATCAGTACAAAATAAAAACAGGCAATAGCTACTATTTTCTAGTCCTGTTTTCTAAGGAATTTGTCTTTTAAGGGAACTCTTGAGTATCTGCTTTAGGAAACATTATAATTTATCCAATAAGAAACAACAAAAAAGAGAGATAGGAAAATCTTGAAATAAGAATTCATTTTTACATGAATAGAATTTTTACATGAGTCATATATTTTTGGACAACTCTGCATATATGAAGTTATGGTTCACTGGGTGAAAATTAGCTTGGAAAAAAATAAGAGCCTACTAGAGTATTCTAGTTAATTCCTGGTGTTTCTAAACTTAAAACTTGGGGATAACTTAGGTATTAGGACAAACCAGACAGATCCAGATCATTCAATAGGAAAGAAAGAAAATGGTTAGAAATAGAAAACATCTAAAAATTCAGTATTAAAATGTTGTTCTTTAACATTGTAAATCTAACTACATATTATAAATTCTATTTGAATGAAATTATAGAATACACAGTTGTAACAGTTATAATAAGGTTGCCTTCACCCATTCATTTGCTATTCAACAAATATTTACCACTCTGTATGAAGCACTATGCTTGATACACAAGGATGAAAAAAAAGCAGACATGATAGTGTCTTCATGAAATTTATCTTCTATAAAGATAGAAATTAATATTGAAACAAATAATAAATGACTACTGGAATATTAGGCAGTTGGAAATATGTATTATTTTTTAGACCTTTGAACTAAATACATATGAAAAGTTGATAAAGTTATTTATTTCTCTTATTGGAATGAGTAAATACATTTTGCATGAATAACACTTGAGATAGTCCAAGTAAACCAGAGAAAATAAGAGTAAATACAATTAATACCACTTAAACTCTTCATCTAAATTTGAGTTAAGCTGAGCAGCCTTTATAAAGTGTCTTCTTCCATTTTACTCTGCCAGTAGTTTTAAACCACACTCTGACTCAAACTAACTTAGCAAATTCCTCAGTAGGCAGAATTCATTCATAAGTTAAGATTCTCTATCCCCTACTTCTAGTCACTGTAACTGTAATTTTTAGGAAAATATAATGGAGTGAAGATCAGTGTTAAGTGATTACCAGTACACAACTGATTTTTTGTTCATTCATTATTAGTTGTATATTTTTAAGAATCTGAAAATGGGTTGTTTTTAACTTTGAAAATATGAAAATATTAAATCTCATAAATATCCTCAGGTATTATTCTAATATCCACATTTAATCATGTATTTTAGTATCTTTTGATTATACTATATTCCTAGATGTGCAATTATGAAGCTAAAACATTTTAAAACACTCAAGGATTTGCAGTTTTTACAGATTTATTTTATATCCTTAGATGTAATAATTTATTTTATTTTATTATTTTAGTGAGAGGAGGGGAGACAGAGAGACAGACTCCTGCATGTGCCCCATCAGGATCCACCTGGCAAGCCCACTTGGGGACGATGCTCTGTCCATCTGTGGCTGTTGCTCTGTTGCAACCAGAGCCACTTATTAGTGTCTGAGGTGGAGGTCATGGAGCCATCCTCAGCACCTGGGCCAACTCAATCCAATCGAGCCACGGCTGCAGGAGGTGAGGTAGAGGAGAAAGAGAAAGAGAAGCAAGAGAGGGGGGAGGTGGAGAAGGAGATGGGTACTTCTGAGTGCCCTGACAGGGAATCAAATCCAGACATCCACACACCAGGCTGATGCTCTACCACTGAGCAAACCAGCCAGGGCCTTAAATGTAATCTTAATGAAAGCAAAAATTATTATTCATTTAAACAAATCATATAATGAACACTATAGAAAATACTGAAGAAATGGTAAGACTTGGTCCTTATATTGAAAAAATAATACTATTCCATAAAATCTTAGGTACAATGTAGGCATTTATTTAATACTATCAAGAAGACTCTATTACATAAATTATTTACACTGATTTTTCTAAATGTTTAGAGTATTTCCTCCCTATCATTATGCTTTTGGTAATAGCTAAACAATGATGACCATTTCTCCTTGGTAACTAACTCAAAATACTGTCTTCTTTCCATTTAATTCACTGATAAGTTTTCCTTCCTATTCTAGTTTTCCCTATTTACTCAAAACTTAACCCTTTGAGTAGTGAGTTTTTTTCATGCTCACTGACTCCTGGGAGTGAGTTTTTTTCAAAAATTAAGTTAGTTCCAGTTATAGTTTTATTAACTTAAAATCATGTTTGTTTGATAACTAATTTATGGAAATAAGAAGGACATAAATGTTGCCTTACACATTTTTAAAATAAAAGTTTTTATTATGATCGTAACTCTGGATGTTCAGGAGGCATGAGGATGTACATAAATGTTTGTACTACTCAAACAGTTAAATAAATCCTTACTTAAGTCCCAGAACTTCTGCTTGAAGAATGGGGAATGCAAATAAATGTTAATCCAAGTCATAAAAAGAGGCAACCTCCAAAAACATACCATTTATCTATCTAATAAACATTTATTAAGTACCTACCATATGCCTGCAATGGTACCAGCTCTCATGGCTGTATAATTTTTGGGGACAAATAAAGCAATATACAGTGTATGATAAATATGATATATGTTATGATTGAGATATGCATCACAGGCTATTTGAA
Organism: Saccopteryx leptura; assembly: GCF_036850995.1. Lineage (NCBI taxonomy): Eukaryota > Metazoa > Chordata > Mammalia > Chiroptera > Emballonuridae > Saccopteryx > Saccopteryx leptura. Next base: position 255,219,680 of record NC_089505.1, read on the forward strand.
ACTAGAAGAAATGCTTTGAAGTCAGAAACCTCCTGGACTTACTGAAATTTGAACTAAAACAAGACAAATAGACATTAGTAGCAAAATAAAAGAGAAAATGGAGGGCATTGCATTAGGATAAGAAGGAAAACTAAATTAGGGGCAGGTAATCGAAGAAAAGAGTCAAGTAATCTGAGACTCTTCATTACTGTTAGGAAGGCAAAAGAAGATAGAAATTGACCACCAGAAATTATCACACTGAATAAAAAAAGGGGAATGGGGTTGGTGGCACAAAAGGTGGTTGGCTTTTTCCTTTTAGGAAAGTCTGTAGTTGAGTTACAAGAAAAAATGAATAAATAAGTTGCCTGGAACTATAAGACACCTGCAATTCTTGCAGAATCATCATTCTCTCCAAAGTATAACAAAATTCATACAGGTATATCTCATTTTAAGATAGTAACATCTCAACTTCCTGGCAGAAACCAAGATACAAATGATGATTTACAGATACAATTAATGGTTTTAACAAAGTAATTTACAATCTCATAGTGGACTGTACTGGGAAAGGGAGGAGTATTAGGCAGAATAGCAGACACTGAGTAATATGTCTCCCTGGATCTTCAACTCTTTCTTCTGAATTAACTGATAAGCCTAATGGAATATTAATATGATTAAGCTACTCCCAAATTTTAAAAAAGTCTCTCAACCATTAGCTCCTAGCTCAGACAGTCTCTCTTAATCTTTATAAGAAAATACCTTAAAAACTTAGTAGTCTACAGCTTCCCACCTACTGTGTATCCTTCAACTCACTGCAATCTGCTTTATCATCACTTATATCCATCTCACTTGATAAAACTGCTCTCATTAAATTAACCACTGTATATTCTAAATGGCAAATGTAACAGACACCTTTTAGCTCTTATACTTGACTCTATATGAGTAACATAATTAACAATTCCCTCCCTGAAATTCTTCTGCCCCTCCCAGGACACTACTATCTCCTGATTCTTCTCCCATCTCTTTAATAGTTCTGGTTTGGTTTCCTTTAATGATAAGTATTCTTCCTTCTGCCTCTCAACTATTATTATTCCTTAGGACCCCATCATTGGTCCCATTCTTCCCCCCCACCCCCCAATCTGCTTTTCCTGAAAGAATTCAGCTACTCTCATGGCTTAAACCAACACATAATTACAAATAATTCTCAGATATGTGTAGTGAGTACTAGGCTAGGATTTCCAAATGTTTAGTGTGAATTTCTACTAAACCCTAGACATGTGCCTCACATACATAACATACAAAAAATGGAATAGCTGTGTATCTATGTCATGTTCACTTTTCATCCTAACACTGAGCAGTTTTTAGTGCAGCTAGTACTTAATGTATGTTGTAAATGAACAAAAACAAGTCATAATACTTGACATTATGTTTATAAAGGCAGAAAGGCATATATCTTATTTTTTAAATTATAGAAATAGTATTTTTATCTATGTGTCTATCTATGTCTGTATCCATACACATATGTATATATCTATGTTTCATTTATCTCTAGAAATGTTAAGCCACCCCAAATTTTCGTGGGGTGGCATGCTGTTTCCTCTCCAATATCTTTCTAAGTGAATCTAACATTAAGTTTGGCTTATTCAGGTCATGCGAGTCTGAATGTGTGGTTAAACCTGAAGAGAATATTTGGTAATCTTTGAGACAACTATAAGTATACCAGGGACCATTCAGGTGTCTCATAATATCTGATTTCCCCAATAACATTTTGCTATAAACTGCTTCAGTAAAACCTGATTTTCTGGCCTATAGTCAATTATAACATTTGTGCAAGAGTCTTTTTCTCTTCCTGTGGGTCTGTGTTCAGATACTCAGCATGTATATCAGAGATGGTCGTATTACCAAATTTTGGTTCAATTACTATAAGGTTGCCATATAGATCAAGGTACAGATTATTTTGAAACCACATATTATTTCTAATACTAGCTACAGTATTATAAAATTTCATATAATTATAAAAGTATACTTTTCATTAAAAGGCTTTGTATTTTTAACTCCAAAGTCTATCACTCCCACTACATTTCAGTGATTTTTCCAACTTCAATTAAAAATTTCTCTGCCCATTCACTGGTGCTGCACTTCTGCAGAATGCAGCTATACATGTAGCATCAGTAAGAGGTCCCTGCCTAAGAGCCAGTCCCAAAATGTTTCCAGTTAGCAGTGAATTCCAAGAGGATCAATATTTTTGATTAGTCCAAGCATAGTTGCCAGAATTTACTTTTACCTTCTAGAAAAGATTGTAATTTCAGAAAATATATTATTTTAATTACTACTGTCTTACAATATTACATAAGAAATCACTGACTACATGACTAGCCTCTAGATGTCAATCTAAGATATATACAAAAAAGTTATAATAATCTGTTTCTTCAGAAAGTTTGCAACGTAGGTGGGCAACAATATGCCCATATAATTTTATTAATATAATGTGATTTTATTTTATGTATTTATATTACAATATAAAGAAATAGGCTGAATTAAAGTGATTCTTTGATAAAAACTGTCAACAATTTCAAAGCTGAAAGGAAGAGTGACTGTAAGCTGTGCTTAACTTATTGTTACTTTAGCTGGTATATAAAACTACTCACCATACTTTGTACCATGTTTATAAAATATTCATTTTGTTTACTCTTCAGCTATTTTAATATTACTGCTATTAAATTTTAATATATTTTTTATTATCTTAAAACTACTTTATCCAAACATTTTTATAGCAGTAGTGCTGGTGCTTAAAAAATTACTGAAAGTTAATAACTTTGGAATGAAATTTACATGTGCTAAAAAAAAATGTGACTAAGGAAGCTAAATAACTGCCATAACATGCTGTGCTATTAATTTAAGAGACTATTACTCTACAAATTTAATAGAAAATGCTGAGGAAAAATGCAACATCAAAGCAAAAATATGTTACAGTAAGTGTGGAATTATCGACTTGGAACATGTGTCTAATCAACCATCATCCCCACCTACCCTGTGCTCCCTCAAAACACAAATTTTACATTCATTACTTTGGAACTCTAGTCCTGAATTATTTAAGGTTTGAATTATGTGTCTCCTCCAGATCACAGTCCTTCCATAAAACAGGACCATACTATTTTGTATCAGCTAGTATATACTTAAAGGTCAAAATGAATGCAATAAGATAATAAGCCTGAGTGAACAATATAGGCTACAATAAGAGAGGGAAGCCCATTCATTCACTCATTTATGGCCTTTCAGTTAACATATATTAAATTCTCTATGTTCTATAATATGCTAGTAGGTAGTGATGAAAAAACAATAAGAACATGGTACTTCATAAAATTGGGAAAAGAAACATAAATAACAGTAGCATCAAAGAAATTCTGGATCATCACAAGTTGCATTAAAACAGTCTTAGCCCTGGCCAGGTAACTCAATGGACAGAGCACTGTCTCAGCACTCCAAGGTTGCGGGTTTGATCCCTGGTCAGAGTACATATGAGAAGCAACCAATGAGTGCACAACTAAATGGAATACTAAGTAAAACAACAAGTTGATGCTTCTGACTCTTCTCTCTCTCTCTCCCTTCCCCACCTCTCCTGTCCTTTCTCTCTCTCAAATCAATGGAAAATTAAAAAAAAAAATCTCTTCAATTAGGGTCAAAGAATTTTAAGCTATTAAAAGAAAGTTACTCCTTCAATAGAAATTTTAGAAAATAATTTTGAAAATAGAAATTTTCAAAAATAATGTGTATGTTTGAGCAGTAATGGTTGCTAAGGTATGAATGTTTGGGTCCTCCCAAAATTCATATATTGAAACCCTAATTCCCAATATAATAGTATTAGGAGATGGGCCACTGGGACGTGATTAGGTCATGGGGGTAGAGCCCTCATGAATGAGATTAATGCCCTTATAGAAAAGGCCCAAAAGAGAAACCCTGTCCCCTTCCACCATATGAAGAATACAATAGGAATCTGTGACCAAGAAGAGAGGCTTCACCTGATCATGCTGGCCCATAACCTGAAACTTCTAGCCTCAAACACTCTAAGAAATAAATTTCTGCTGTTATAAGCTATCCAGTCTACTGTATTTTGTTACAGCAGGCCAAATGAACTAAGACGAGAATCTAGCTATAAAATCTAATTATTAATTGAATACCTTCATAAATCTGTATTTTGCTAAAAAATAATGTCCTTTCTTTTCCTTTCAATACCAGCACGGTACTTGTGACATATTGTTATCACCTTTTTCCCCATTACTGTGATCAAAAGAATGCAAAATATAGCTCAAACAGTTATGTAAATGTGTGGGTTTTTTATTCCTATTTATAATACTAGTGCCTAAATGAGAGTTAGTTTTAACTAAAAGCCATCTTACAAAAAACAAACTGTATTCTTTAAGTAAAAGACCAAATTACCTCCCACTGGAATTATAAAAACTCATGCTGGCCCTGGCCGGTTGGTTCAGTGGTAGAGCATTGGCCCAGCATATGGATGTCCTGAGTTTAATTCCCAGTCAGGGCACACAGGAAAAGCAACAATCTGCTTCTCCATCCTTCCCCTCCCCCTTCTCTCTCTCTCTTCCCCTCCCATAGCCATGGCTCGATTAGGTTCAAGCATATTGGTGGCAGGTCCTGAGGACACTCCATAGAGCCTCTGCCTCAGGTGCTTAAAATAGCTCAGTTATGAGCATGGCCCGAGATGGGCAGAGCATTGGCTCCCGATGAGGGATGCCAGGTGGATCCCAGTCATGGTGCATGCACAGGTCTGTCTCTCTATCTCCCCTCCTCTCACTTGGAAAAGACGAAGAAGAAAAAAAAAACTCATGCCGTAAGAAAATGCCTGCAGTTGTAAATGGTACCATACTAGCATAAAGGATGGAGGGCTCAAGCTTAAGAGGGAGTGAGCATGAAAGGCTTGAGACTATATGACAACAGAATTAAAATATGAAGGACAGGTAGATGATCATTGGTGGTGGTAAGGGAAGAACACCAACTTACCTTCTTGTGTACTCCAGCTAGCCAAATAAAACAACTCAAAGACAGGAGAGACATGGCATTTTAAAAAGAACTGTATAACTGTTGCTGCCATCATTATAAACATAATACAAATGTCAACATTATTAGGGAAAAAAACCCAAAATGTTATCAAAATAAAAATAGCCAGAAGGGGTTAGAGAGTGGTGTTCAAATAAAGAGAAGAGAGAATCAACCCTGGCCAGTTGGCTCAGTGGAAGAGCATTGGCCTGGCATGTGGAAGTCCTGAGTTCGATTCCCGGCCATGGCATACAGGAGAAGCACTCGTCTCCTTCTCCACCCTTCCCCCTCTCTTTTCTATCTCTCCCTTCCCCTCCCACAGCCAAGGCTCCATTAGAGCAAAGTTAGCCCAGGTGCTGAGGATGGCTCCATGGCCTCTGCCTCAGGTGCTAGAATGGTTCCAGTTGCAATAGAGCAAGTGCTCAGATGGGCTGAGCATCACCCCCTAGTGGGTTTGTGGGCGGATCCTGGTTGTGCGCATGCGGGAAGTCTCTCTCTGCCTCCCCGTTTCTCACCTCGGAAAAAATACCAAAAACAAAAAAGAAAAAGAAAAAAGAAGAGAAAAGAGAATCACATTGAATCTTGCATCTTATTTGAGGTGAGTCAACACACTGTCTTATTTTTAATGTTAGCTGAGAAATACAGGTTCATTCATGCATCCATCTGGCTTATTCATTTTAGAGGATATTCTAAAATGAAAATAAGACATTTAATTTCCAAGTTACCCTATTTAAAAATGCTTAAAGAAAATTTGAGTAAATGAGAAAAAATTTTTAATCCCCCTCCAAAAAATATAATGTAAGCAAATTAAGTGTGTCAGTTATCAAGAAATATATTTTTTATTTATTTTTATTTTTTTTTACAGAGACAGAGAGTGAGTCAGAGAGAGGGATAGACAGGGACAGACAGACAGGAACGGAGAGAGATGAGAAGCATCAATCATTAGTTTTTCATTGCGCATTGCAACACCTTAGTTGTTCATTGATTGCTTTCTCATATGTGCCTTGACCGCGGGCCTTCAGCAGAGCGAGCAACCCCTTGCTGGAGCCAGCGACCTTGGATCCAAACTGGTGAGCCTCGCTCAAACCAGATGAGCCCGCACTCAAGCTGGCGACCTCGGGGTCTCGAACCTGGGTCCTTCCGCATCCCAGTCTGACGCTCTATTCACTGCGCCACCACCAGGTCAGGCAGTTATCAAGAAATATAACTATTGATATTAAAGAGCAAATACTATAAAGTCAGATCAACCAAATACTATTTATAAGAGAAATGCTTAATAGAGATAGGTTAAAAATAAGTGATAAATATACCAAGACAATACAAATATAAAGAAAGCATGGGTTACAAATATAAACATCAGGCAAAATTTCAAGGCAAGAGGCATTAAATAGGGCAAACTCATCAAATTACAATCCACTATGAAGCTATAAGAGAATAAATTTTTATGAACTAAATTAACATCGAAGTTCTCTGTCTTTCACAGATAAAAGAATACAATATATACTCATCAAATATAAATAACTAAATAATATAAATTTTAAGTTTGGTCTAATAGCTATATGATGAATTCAACAAGCAGAATATACATGTAAAAATATATTTTTGGGAAATTTACAAAAATAGATCATATATCTAGACTACAAAAAAATCTCGTATTTTTTATTTTCTTAAAAAAAATTATTTATTGATTTTAGTGAGAGAGGAAAGGAGCGAGAGAAAGGAACAGTGATCTGTTTCCATAAGAGTCCTGACCAAGGATCAAACCCACAACTTCTATGCTTCGACACTATGCTCTCTAATCAACTGAGCCACCCAGCCAAGACAAACATCATAATTTCGTAAAAATTGAAATATGACAGGCTTCAGAATCCTATATGAATGAAATTAAACTAGAAATACACTAAAAATAAATAACTAAATATAAAATAAATAAAGCGTACTCTTCTAAACACCCTTGGGTTAAAGAAGAAATCAAAATGGCAAACAGAAATAGAAAAATAGTTTATAAAACTTGCACAGGAATAAAACATTTTTGTATATGTTTGTTCAATTCCCTTTAACAGATTTCTAGAGGTAGAATGGAAGTGAAGGTCACTAAAGCTGAGTAAGTCAAGAAGCTTTTTGGTTAAGGAGTTATATGGGTCTGTATTGTAATCAATGGAAATTCCCCATATAATAACAACAGTTGAGGCAGAGCTAAAAGATGAATGACAACTTGCCCAATAAATTTGGAAAAATCACTAAGAGGTGAGTAACTGATAGAAGTCAAAAGAATACCAATCCAGAAATTTAAAGCAATTTATTAGCTGAAAGGAAAATATTTATTTGTTGCTTTATTTTTACTCAAATAATAAAAAATACAACATCAATTCCTTAAGTGTGATGGCCAGATTGTCAACAGGCATTTAGTGACTGTTAATAAGTATTTATTAACCAATCAATACAAAGAGGTTCTAATTGTTTAACATTCTAGTAGCTTGATCAAACCAGTTACAACGAATAATTGCATGGAAGCTTCTGGAAGCTTCTAGATAAAGATAAAATATCCAGGAACTAGGAGAAAAGAGCTAATGCATCTTCTAATTTCTTTACTTATAGAGCAGCGGTTCTCAACCTGTGGGTCGCGACCCTGGCGGGGGTCGAACGACCAAAACACAGGGGTCGCCTAAAGCCATCGGAAATAAATAGGTTGAGAACCACTGTTATAGAGGAGTCATTCATACATTGACAAAACAAGTATAAACACATTTAGGCTACTTTATACTATAATCAGTAATTCCAGTCACGTTTTATGCTTTCTTGACTAAACCTGGACTTGATCTTTTTTTTTTTTTTTTTTTTTTTTTTTACAGAGACAGAGAGAGAGAGTGAGGGATAGACAGGGACAGACAGGAACGGAGAGATGAGAAGCATCAATCATTAGTTTTTCGTTGCACATTGCGACACCTTAGTTGTTCATTGATTGCTTTCTCATATGTGCCTTGACCGTGGGCCTTCAGCAGACCGAATAACCCCTTGCTTGAGCCAGCAACCTTGGGTCCAAGCTGGCGAGCTTTTTGCTCAAGCCAGATGAGCTCGCACTCAAACTGGCAACCTCGGGGTCTCGAACCTGGGTCTTCCGCATCCCAGTCTGACGCTCTATCCACTGCGCCACCGCCTGGTCAGGCTGGACTTGATCTTAAACTGTTGAAATCTGTCATTATCAACAGCATGCAAAGTTTTCAGAGAGGTAAATGTATATTGGTATATTGGTAAATGGTATATTGAAAAAGCATAAGGAAAAAAAAATACCTTGTCAGTGAAATTGTTTTTTCCTGGGAAACAAAACTGAGTTTTTCAACTTTCCAAAAAAATAAAAGATGAACATGTAGCTTAATGCTCATAAAACCAACCTGTAATTTTTGCTGCCTTTTCCTCTTGGTTGACTCGGTTCTCATCATCATCTTCATTATCTTCTTCAAAGTCATCTAAATTCCCAATGTCAGCCTGCTTCATACTCATCAAACTAGCCAAACTTTGCATGTCTTCATCCCTATAGTGATGATTTATAATATAATACACAGTTCATTAAATGACATTGCTTGAAAAAAATGGTTTTTTAATAATATTAATATATTCTTTTTCTATATGTTAATAAATCTTTTTAAACAGTTGTACAATACTATTAAAAAACTAATACTCATCTATTAAATTTTTAACAGCATGTTTAATTAGTAAAAAACAATTAAAAACTAACCAATTAGAAGTTACTTAAATTCTGTGCAGCAGACCTATTGAAGACTAAAATTTTCTTTAAAACTTTTTTAAATTTATTGACTTTTGGAGAGAGAGTAGAAGGGAGAGAGAGAAACCTCAATTTGTTTTTCCACTTACTTATGCATTCATTGATTGATTCTGGTATGTGACCTGACTGGGGGTGAAACAAACCCTGCAATCTTGGAGTATCATCAGGACAATGTTCTAACCAACTGAGCTACCCGACCAGGGCTAAATTTTTCTTTATGGGATTAAAGTATGGTTTCTTAACCATGAAGTCTGGAAACAAAAACTTGTTTTATAAAACAGTAAGACAGTTGAAAAATCAGGTGAGATCTAGACTATAAAATATTTAAATTTACATAGGAATTAAAATAAAATTTCTTAATCTGAAGTCCATGAACCCTTTCAGTTTTGTGGATTAGAGGAAAAGTAGTAAGACCCTGTAAATTATACTTAAATCTTGTTTAAAGGTGCATTTTTCTCAAAGGGGCTATAACTCCCCAAAAGTCAAAGAACTAATGTAATATAAAGAGTACCTTAAAACAAAGTCTAGGCTTTTTAAGAATTAAAAGATGGAAAATGACCTGAATTGATTATAAATACTATATAGTAAATAAAATGCAAAAATGTTTTTATATTGAAGTATTTAAAATATAAACTTATTCAGTTTTGCATTAAAATATGAATAGAATAAAATTTATTTAATTACATTAAATACTCTAAACGTCAAATAATCTAAGTTTTCTTGGTCTATCATTTTCACCTTAAATTTCACACAAACTACACTGAATGAAACATGTTTCTAACATGTCATATACAAATTAAACTTTAATCAGGTATACTTCCTCAAATTCAGTTTCTCATGTTCTTAGCACAATCTTTTGTAATGTTTGTTAATGTTCACTTTTCTAAATATGACTTTGCAGACTATAATGGTTTTTGAAATTCTTTGCATTTTATCTCATAAGCTTAAGAGTTAAAATCATTTCCGCCTTTTAAAATAAGTTAGTGACACAAAATCTGTATGAACAAGAAAAGCTATGTGATAGTATATGAATGCCTTACAATTGCTCACCTATCAATGAGGGATTAAAATGCTAATTTACTTAATTTTACCTCTTAATTTCCTCATATTTTTTTAACCCCAAATATTTTTCTTTGGGAAAGGTAAGGTGGCAATAAATGAGGAGGCAGAGAGGGAATTCCTAACTACGTGTTTGAAAGAATTCCTCACTCAAACTGAGACACTTTATTTGACTGAATTTCCTCTCACCCATATTCCTGTGATTGGAGCTGATTCACTTACTGTCCAGTGGGAAGTAGTCCACCTTCAAAGGATCTTCTCTAATTTTTTCTCTCTTCTTCCTCCATTTCCTTACCTTTTATTTTGCTTAGGACTTCAGGATAAGGTCTTTAGTTTTAATTTCTCAATATTTAAGTTTACTATTTAAGGTCCTGAGATAAAAGACTAATTGCTTCCGTTCTGTACTGTCTCTCTACCACACTCACTTATAAGCAAACTGTCCAGAGAAGAGGCTTACTGTTATCTACCAAATTATTTGCTGCCCTGTAGATAAGTGCCAAACATCTCATTTTGACACAGAGAATTCAGTCTAGTCAAGTAGACATGGCCAATTATAGTAACACACTAGGTCAAATACATTCAGAATGTGATTCAGATTGGATTGAAATGTTTATAGCTGTCTTCCTCCCCTCACCTTTTAAGTCTAGGCTTAGAATTTACATTTCTCATATCCTTGAATCTTCCACTCCAAATAGGTACTAAACCTTTCACTACACCCAAAACACGCACTTAACCGTGATTTGGCTACATGTAAAATCAAGGTGAATGTTACCTTTTTTTAAAACCTGTTCTAGATATGTTCACCTCATTTTATCCAGTTATAAAATTAAGTCTTTATAGAAGACTACAACTATAACAAAATGTGTCTAACTGTATTTTGCTGTATAGTTTTTGGAAGGCTAAGCCAAAAAACATGAATTAACAAAAGTTCCTTTAATTCTTTCATTACACTTATCTGAAATTTTCATTTTAGGGTTCCTCTCACATCTCAGCTGAATCAAACAGCTCTCACAAACTGAACTGTCTGTATTTCAGAGTACTACCACTTACACTGGAGACACTAAAATATAAAACAAACATGTATGGTATCCTAAAGGATATATAATATACAATTTATAATTTGAAACTTGCTGTAATCTCTTTCTATATTATTGTTCAGTCTAGGCTATAAATAACAAGGAGCTCATTTAATATAGCCTCTGAAACAAAGAATGGCAAGAATGACTGGTATGTGGCAGGATGTTCTCAACTGCTGCCAATCTACTGAGTCAAAAGCTATTTACTGACAGTGTTCTAAAACACATTCTGAAGCACTATTTTGACAAAAGAAACTTACGTGGCTTTTCCTTCCCGGAGGAAAATGCAAGATAATGAAAACTGCAGAGTGGCAGATACAACTTTTTTAGACAATGGCTTGAATTTTAACTTGACATCAGTCTGAGTTGGCATAGGGCTTGCATACTGTTTCATGTTGATGCTGCTAGTAGCCAGAGCTTTCCTTCTACCAGAAGGGGATTCCTGGAAGATAAAAAATACTGACGTAATTTGGAGTTATTTATTTTATAGACAACTATTTTAAAATACAATTTTAATAATATGATTAAATAAAAATTGAGACTTCCTTTTCCAATGAATTCCTTTAACACAATAATGAAATATAATTACAATGAAGTTATATCACAACTTCTATATAATTAAGGCAGATATAAAACTGGAGAGAGCTAGCCCAGGAAGGAATAGGGAAAGACTTAAAAAACCCTCAATAACTGGGGAGGGGAGGGGAGGGGAGGGGAGGGGAGGGGAGGGGAGGGGAGGGAGGGTTCCTTGGCCCCAGCCAGATAGCTCAGTTGGTTAGAGTGTCTTTCATCCCAATACACCACCAAGGTTGCAGGTTCAATCCCTGGTCAGGACACATATAAGAATCAACTAATGAATGCATAAATAAGTGGAACAACAAATTGATGTTTCTCTCTAAAATCAATCAATAAAAAAATTTTAAATTTAAAAAAGAAATGGTAAACTGATATATTCTCCAACATGTGTAAACCTTACAAACATATGTTAAATGAAAGAATCCAGTCAGAAAAGACCACATATTGTGTGATTCCATTTATATGAAATGTCCAGAATAGGCAAATCCATAGTGACTGATAGTAGATTATTGGTTTCCAGAGGCTGGAGGGAGTGAGGAATGGGCAGCAACTCTGGTATGGATTTCTTTTTGGGCTGATGAAAATGTTCTAAAATTGATTATGAAGATAGAGGCACAATTCTGTGACTATAATAAAATTCATTGAATTATACAGTTAAAAAATAGTCTCCAGGGTTCATATAAAAAGCACAGGGCTAGATATCAAAGTTCTCAATAATTTTTTTTTGTTCAGTTTTATTTAATGTAACCTATTTGCATTATAATGTAAACAAAGTAATACCAGGTTACATTAAACCTTTCTGAATGCCTCCATTTTTTTAAATAAAACCCCCAACGTTGGTAGCATTCTATCTTGTTCTTCCCTACAAAATCTGAATTCTGTCTACCCCATACTTTGAGCCTTATTTCTTCCTGAGGCCTTTTCTAATCACTACAGTCTACAGTTCTCTCTTTCCTAAGATCACATGTATTAAGGAAGAAATGGCTGATTGCTCCAATCCTATGCCAGAGGCAGACACTGCTAAGCAATCCCAGCAGATTTCAAAATTCTTCTCTACATAGCTATAGCCAAGTCATCAGAAATAGAACAAAAATAAAACCCATTTGCTATCAAAAGTAGTTAACATTCCATTAATAAACTATCTTGTTTCAAAATTATCCTTTACAGAATAATATCATAGGTGAACAATAACAGGGCAGCAAGATCATGATTGATTAGCCTTTAAGTATAAAGAAAACATGATGCCGATTCTGAAAAAATGTAATGAAAAAGATATAATAATCCCTAACTATGTGTTTTAATGGCAAGGGGAGATTTAAGAAATAGAATAATTTGTAAATAATGTAAATCAGAGGCCATATACTATCATTAATATAACCAGAAGTCATATACTAGCATTCCTTAGAGTTTACTAATCTGAGAGTTCAGACCTAAAATAAAGTCTAATTTCTAAATTTGAGTCTCAATAACCTTTCCTATAAAATAAGCCTAAACCAATCCAGTCAAGCTCTACAATGGTTTTCTATAAAATTACTCAATTTTCCAACCAAGGCAGGAAAAACTACCATTAACATTAGAATTATTTAATAAATCTTCATTTGTCCTAATTGACAAACTTGTCTAAAATTAAGATACATTAATTTAATCAAAATAGTAAAACATACTTTTCAAAAAAATGACATTTCTGCCAGCAGAACAAGTGAAAATGTAATGTAGCATCCCTAAAGAATACCTTGTTTTAAATTGTGGTCTTATCTGTCAGATTATGCACAGCAATATTATACAGAACTATTAGTGCATGTAGATACCTTATGAATGAATTTCAAAAATGTATCAAGCACTTGAGAAGGATTTAAGCTCTCTCAGTAGAAATACTTAAGAATATGCAAATACCCTGAACTGAATCAAGTTGAGCAGATGTGACTATCCCAAACAATACAAGTGTTCTTTCCCTGGTAGCTACTGTCAATCAAAGAGTGAGATTAAGGTCCAAGGTTCTGACAATGTGCAAAATGAAAATGTGCGATGAGAAAGTATCAATTTATTGCACTGATATGAACAATAATCTCTTATTATGCCTTTAGAATAGCTAACAACTTATATATATAATGCAGGACTTAAAGCCTATGTTTTCAAAGTGCCACATATTATTTTCAGATTTTGTTAAACATCTGTTTCAGAAAGTATGACATTGATCCCTTAATAGTAATTATCTAACTTTATTACCAAATTATGAAAATTAAGATGACTTTGGAAATGCATATAATTTTGAAAGTCCAGTTTAAGAATGATTCCTGCAAAATAATTGATAATTAACATTCTGTCTATTTCATTTTTTAGATAGAAATTATTGTAGAAAGGTTTTCGGCTGAACTCAGGAAATTTTTAAGTATTTGGTAAACTGGTGTCTAAAGAAACAAGAAGTTATTAAATTTTAAACACAATTAGCTCTACTACTTAAATACAAGCAATAACTTGCTCAGCAACAACAAAAACAGCCCTTTAAAAGGTAACGGTAGGTAAGCAGTCTAGAGCCCTTTTGAGTCTACATATCCATTCCTAATATTAACACAGCACATCATGAAAGTCTGTATCCTTGGGAAAAAGGGGTCCAAAAGGTATTTCTATCAATTCTTTATCTAATTCAGGCATTGTTTTCCTCCTTAAAGATATATATCTCATAGAAAGTACACTTTAAAAAAAGACAGTAATGAGAAAAACAGACTATTTTATAGCTCTAACCCTAGCTTCAAGCATCGTCATTTTTATAACCATTGAATCTAAACCTTTCCCCGTCCAACACTGGTGTCATTGCTATCAATAGTTCTATAAAGAAGAGTAAAATAACCGATTGCATTGCTATACGAGCAAATCTTTTGTATCCTACAGTCCTCTTTAAAGGGATACAGTAAAAGTTTAGAGAATTACTGTTATTGGTGCCAGAGTTCTAACACTATTTCATATCACATATAGATTACATAAGAGGACAGAAATAAGAGAAAAACAATAAGAGAAACTCTTAGAGAAAGAATGTTAAATGACAAAAGTCAGTAAGAAGTGAGTGTTTACATATGTGTAAGACTAAGTTTCTGCCTCTGGTCCCATGTTTATAGATCTGTTTGTAAGTGAACAGGACAGTATTTTGGGAATTACCATATCTTCCCATGTATAAGACGCACCCTTTTAAGAAAAAATTGGGGTCTAAAAACTGGGTGCGTCTTACACGGTGGCTATAGATTGTTTTACTGGCATTTTCTGCTTTTTCACGCTTGTTTTTTTAGCTCCTTGTTGAAGACAGTGATTCATCATTAGACACAAATGAGGATAAGCTAATGGATGGGAGTTTTGACAATGATGAGGAGTTGTGGGAATTTTTTGATGAATAAAACCTGAGTTTAATAACTTTATGTAATAAATTTTTTTTCATATTTTGGGCCCCAAAATTAAGGTGTGTCTTATACATGAGAGCATCTTACACATGGGGAAATACGGTATTTCAAAATCCCTAAAGCAGTTCTTAAAGTTTAGGGTTTATTAAAAAACAAAAATAAAACTAGGAGAGCTTGTTAAAATTCTAGATGCCTATATCGCACTCCTAGAAATCCTAAATTAGTAAAACTAGACAGGTCTTGCATTTTTAAAAATACTATGTATTTCTTCTCTCCATTACCATCCTATCACTCTCTCTCTCTCTCTCTCTCTCTCTCTCTCTCTCTCTCTCTCTCTCGTACATAAACACACACACACACTCACACACACCACACACAAAACACTACTATCAGATAATTCTGGTCTAGTTCATTTAAAAATTATTTATTTATTTATTATTTTTTTATTCATTTTAGAGAGGAGACAGAGAGAGACAGAGAGAGAGAGAGAGAGAGAGAGAGAGAGAGGAGAGAAAGACAGGGGGAGGAGCTGGAAGCATCAACTCCCACATGTGCCTTGACCAGGCAAGCCCAGGGTTTCGAACCGGCGACCTCAGCATTTCCAGGTCGACACTTTATCCACTGCGCCACCACAGGTCAGGCTGGTCTGGTTCATTTAAAATCACAATTTCAGAGAGATGCTTCTCCCTAAGGAAGTTCTTATATAACATCATTTTACTTAAAAACACTCTCATTTTTTTTAATAACTGTTCTTATTGTTCTAAAAAAAAAATTGACCTATATATTTCCATTTCTTTAAAATCCAGCCTATTGTATGGGGAACTAGCACTTACTGATTTACCTTTGGCATATTTCTCCATGTAATGGAGATATTTTTAAATGTTGGACAATACCAAGTGTTAATAAGAACAATGCAAACTCTCTTACACTGCAGGCGAGAATTTCAATTGGTACAGCCACTTTGGAGGGCAATTTGACATTACTTTGTAAAGTTGAAACAAGCATACCTTACAACTTAGCAATTCCCATCCAAAAAATAAATCCTAAAATTCTTGAAACAACATACAAAAAATACCTAGTAAAGCATTTAGCATATGAGTGCTAAATGGATAATATTTATTATTATATTAATATATTATTAAAATTAATGGGTAATTTCATCTGGTTTATTACACTAATATTACAAATAGTCTATCCAGAATCACCCATCTGGAAATGAGGAAAATGCAGAATGAATATTAGATGTTTGCTTTTATGTCTTTACTACATTAATGTAGCAAAGTAGTTACTATAGTAATGTAGCAATATAGTTATTAAAATTCATGCAAACCCCCCTACATTCTTGCTAGATCTAAAATAAATTCTCTACCTCAATATACTCTCACTGTTATTCAGGTGGTTATAATATAAGTAACAGGTGAATAAATGTTTCCTCTGTATAGCACAAAAGGGAAAAGATTTTATAAAATAACCGATAACAAATGAACTGATTAGAAAACGAGTGTATCTTTTCATGAGACTCGGGACTTGTTTGTAAAATTTTTACTGTAAATTTTACCAAAAAAAGCATGTAGCCAATCTTGCCACTTACCTCCCCTAAAATTAACAAAATGCAAGCAATATAGTTATACAGGTTTTGTTTTTATTTTGTTCATACTATGAGAAGTTAGAGGGGACATCACTTATCTAAATTAAGTTAGGGACTTCTTACAGAATAGTTTACTGTATATTTCATTTATGTATTATCAACCCCAAGACAAATAAAATATGACTCCTCTATCAAAATATTTGACTAACTTTGGGTATCAACAGTTTACATAAAATAAACCACATACTAGAAATTTAACTCTTTCTCTCATGTAAGGGGACTGAAGGAGCACAATGGGAAAAACCTATTTATTTTATGATTTGTCAGAGCTTTATAACAGAATTTTCTTTAAAAATCTGTCATGTAATAATATTTAAATTACTAGGTCTTTTATAAGACACAAAATTAAACTAATGGCATTAATTTTTTAATTTTTAAAAAATTTTGTGAAATATACATACTAATGTATAAGAAATATAATTCTAATTCAATGAATAATAAAATAATATCCTGTATTCAGCATCCAGTTTAAGAAATAGAACACTACCAGCATTTTAAAATCCTCACATCACCTCCCTAATTGCATGCCTCCCATTCCTTCCTCCAGAGATGACTGACTGGAACCTTGAATCCTGGGTTACTCTTTCCCTTCCATTTTCAAAATAGAGCATTACCTATGTATACATCCCTAAAGAACATATTGCTGATAAATGGATAAACAAGGTATGGTATATCCATACAATTAAATATTATTCAGCTTTAAATATAATGAAATTCTGACACATGCTACATCATTCATGAACCTTGAGGATATTATACTATGTGAAATAAACCAGACACAAAGAACAGATATTGTACAATTCCACCTATATAATGGGCAACCTTATAGAGACAGAAAGTAGAATAAAGGTTACCAGCTACTGGGGGTGGGGAGATGGCGAGTTAGTGTTTAATGATTAGAGAATTTTTGTTAGTGATGATGAAAAATTCCAGAACAGATAGTGGTGATGGTTATACAACATTGTAAGTATACTTAATGCCACTGAACTGTACATTTAAAAAATGTTCTCAGAAGTAAATTTAATGTGTATTTTAC
The DNA here is from genome assembly GCF_036850995.1 of Saccopteryx leptura. Classification (NCBI taxonomy): domain Eukaryota; kingdom Metazoa; phylum Chordata; class Mammalia; order Chiroptera; family Emballonuridae; genus Saccopteryx; species Saccopteryx leptura. Next base: position 255,237,279 of record NC_089505.1, read on the forward strand.
CACAGCAAAAAGTTTTTTAAAAAAGAATACATTGCCTAGTTTTGTATCTTTTTTTAACTTCATAAAATAAAACAACAGTTTTGAGACTCGTTTCTTATGTTCAATTATCAAGTTCTTGATATTCACCTATGCTGATGTGTACAGATGTAATTTATTAAATTTCACTGCTTCTGGTATTGCATTATATGAATATTCTATAAATTATAATTTATCCATTCATTTTAATGTTAATGGACATGTGGGTTGCTTGCATATTTATTTTTTGGAATTAACAAGTTAATTTATTTATTTATTTGAAATTAATTTATAATATAAATATTCTTATATCTACACTCTACTGCATGTGTACAATAATTTAGGGCAAATTTCTAGAATGAGAATTCTGGTCATAGGATATATGACCAGAATTGCTGGTCATGTTCAACTTTATCAGAAAATGTCATATTGTTTTTCAAAGAGGCTGTATTTAATTTACACTACCTAAGTGTTTCCACTGTTCCACATTTAACAACACTTGGTAATTTCTTTATTTTTGCCAATCTGAGATAATTAAATATTATCTCATTACACCTTAATTGCATTTCTCTTGTTAATGGCACTGATTATCCTGTCATAGTTTATTGGCCATGTGTTTCCTCTTCTGTGATATGTTTTGTACTTTTTCTCCAGTGCTCTTTATCTTAATTCTTGATAATTGTATATGCATCCACTGAACCGACTGTCACTTATATGTGTTAGAAATATCTTTTTCTAGTTTTGGGCTTGCATTTTCACTCTCTACAGAATCTTTAGAATGAGTCCAATTTCTCAGTTTTAATGTGTAGTCAAAACTTTCCTTTATGGTTTGTGCTTTTTGTATTTTGTTTGAGAAAATCTTCCCAACTCTGAGGTCACAAGGCTATTCTCCCATATTGCCTTTAATATGTTTAAACTTCTGCTTAATTTTTGTGTAAGTTTTCATACAGAGATCCAACTTTATTTTTAAAAAATGTTTATTGCCACAGCACTATTTATTCAATAGTCCATATACAGTGTGTCCGTAAAGTCATTGTGCACTATTGACCAGTCACAGGAAAGCAACAAAAGATGATAGAAATGTGAAATCTGCACCAAATTAAAGGAAAACCCTCCCAGTTTCTGTAGGATGATGTGGCAGCATGTGTGCATGCGCAGATGATGACGTAACACCGTGTATACAGCGGAGCAGTCCACAGCCATGCCAGTCAAGTTGTGGACGGTACAGAGGAAAGTTCAGTGTGTTCTGTGGCTCTCTAAATTCGAATCCATGACGAAAGTGCAACATGAATATTGGCGTGTTGATAACAAAGTGCTACCACATAGGAATAACATTACTCAGTTGGATAAACAGTTGAAGGAAACCGGCAGTTTGGTGGAGAAACCCCGTTCTGGTAGGCCATCAATCAGTGACGAGTCTGTAGAGGCTATACGGGATAGCTACCTAAGGAGCCCTAAAAAAATCTGTGCGTGAGCCTACATTGAACTGCACTGAATAGGTATGAAACTGGGAGAGTTTTCCTTTTATTTGGTGCAGATTTCACATTTCTATCATCTTTTGTTGCTTTCTTGTGACCAGTCAAAAGTGCACCATGACTTTACGGACACACTGTATATTCCTCCTTTCCCCTATCTGCAATGATCACTCTATGAAAACTCAGGTTCAGGTCTGTTTCTGGGCCCTCTAATTTGGTACCACTAGACAACTATTCTAAACCTCTCAAAAAGGCAATACCACCTCAACTACCAAAGTTTAACCTTAGTTTTGGTGGCTGCGAGGGCAGATGACTCTCTGTATTTTCATGTTTCAGGAATGTCTTTGGCTATTTCTGACCCGTTAGTCTAAAAAATTCAGTTGAGATTCTGATTGAAATTTTATTAAATCTACAGATTAATGTGGGTGTACTGACATCTTCATAATACTGAATTTCCTTATTCTAAAGTATGGTATTTCCCTATTTAAAACTTCAATGTCTGTCAAAGTTTTATCATTTTTTCCACACAGGTCTTATATATAATATATTTGCTAAATTATTTCCAGGTACTTTATTTTTGTTGTTGCTATAAATCATGTTATTTTTTAATCATATTTTTAATTGTTTCTAGCATACAAAAAAGCAACTAAATAAAGTTGCACAGATTTTAATATGAGAAACCTAATATCCTGGTATTAATTTTTTATTTGTTTTTAGATAGAAAGGGGGAGAGAAAAACATCAATTTGTTGTTGCACTTATTTATGCATTCATTGTTTGATTCTTGTATGTGCACTTGTATGACCAGAGCTCAAATTCCCAACCTTGGTATATCAGGAAGACACTAGCCAACTGAGCTACCTGGCCAGGGCTAATTTTAATAATATATATTTCCTGTGAGGGTTTCTATATTGATAATCATATCATATAAAAAATTAGGTATTTGTTTCATTTTTCCAATCTTTAACTTTTCATTCTTTTTGCTAGTACACTGGCTAGGACCTTTAAGATTGTTCTAACTAGGTACAGTAAAGGAAGCCATCCCGTATTACTCTTTACCTTTAAAGAGAAATGCTTCAGGAGTGACATTAGCATCATGGTGCAGTGAGAAGACTCCACTATTTCTACCCTTAAACTTACAAGTCAGACAACTAAACTCAAAAGGGAATGCTTTGATTTTTTTATCTTTAAGAATCATGTTTACTGTAGGCTTATTTTCTTCTTTTCAAAATATTACCCTTGGCCCTAGCCGGTTAGCTTAGTCGGTTCAAAGCATTATCTGGAAACAAGGTTACGGGTTAGATCCCCTGACAGGGCACAACACACATGGGAAGCAACCAGAAAATGCATGACTGGGTGGAAAAACAAAGGTTTCCCTTCCCCTCATTTCTCCCTCTTTCCCTCTGTCTCTTTAAAAATAAAAAATTAAGCCCTGGCTGGATAGCTCTGTTAGTTGGAATGTTGTCCTGGAGCATAGAGGGTGCCAGTTTGATCCCCCAGTCAGGGTACATATAGGAGCAGCTCAATGTTCCGGTCTCCCTCTCTCCCTGCCTCTCTTCAAAAAATAAAATAAAATTATTCTTTATACCATCAAGGAACTTCCTTTCTACTATTACTTTGCTTTAAAGTTATACTTTTATTTATACAAATAGGTGTTAAATTTTACCAAATGCTTTTTTTATCTTTTGGGATAATTTAAGATATTCTGAACTTTCAATCTGTTATTGTGGCAAATAGATTTTCTAAAATTAAAGCAACTCCACAAATCTGTGGAACATTCAAAAACATCCAAAGTTATCTTTTTACATTCTTTTTTTTTTTTAAGACTTTATTTGGCCCTGGCCAGCTGGCTCAGCGGTAGAGCGTCAGTCTGGCGTGTGGAAGTCCCAGGTTCGATTCTCGGTCAGGAGAAATGACCATCTGCTTCTCCATAACCCCTTCTCCCCCCCCCCCCCCCCGCCCTTGCAGCCATGGCTCAAATGGTCCAAGCAAAGTTGGCCCCAGGCACTGAGAATGGCTCCATGGCCTCACCTCAGGTGCTAAAACAGCTCCATTGCAGAACAACAGAGCAGTGGCCCCAGAATGGCAGAGCATCACCCTGGTAGGGGGCTTGCCAGGTGGATCCAGGTCAGGGTGCATGCAGGAGTCTGTCTCTCTGCCTCTCCACCTTTCACTTAATAATAATAATAATAATAATAATAATAATAATAATTTATTTATTTATTCAATGTAGAGAAGAGAGAGAGAGAAGGGGGTAAGAAGCAGGAAGCATCAACTCCTATGTGTGCCTTAACTAGATTTCAAACCAGAGATCTCAGCGTTCCAGGTTGATGCTTTATCCACTGCACCACCACAGGTGAGGCCGTCCAAAGTTATCTGAGCCTTTTTCTTTTGGGGAAGAATTTTAATTACTAATATACTTTATTTAACAATTATAGGGTTAGTCAGGATTATAATATCTATCTGATTCAGTTAAGTATTTCCCCCCTCAAGAATTTATATATTTCATCAAAATAAAAAACTATTTAAAATATTTTTTTATTATTTTCTAAATTCTCTGTGGAATCAATAGTTTGTCTATTTTTTCATTCTCAATACTATTAATATTTGTGCCTTCTCTCTCTTGTTTCTAAATCTTGCTATAAACTGTCCATGCCACTAGTCTTTCCAAATCAATAGTTCTTGGCTTTGTTGATCCTTTCTAGTAAATGTGTTTTCTTTTTCAGTAGTTTCTATTGATCGTTATAATTTCCTTCCCTCTACTTTTCTTAGTTATATTCTGTTCTAAGTCCTGAATTCTGAGTATTTCTTCTTTCCTGATGTAAGCATTTAAGACTATATACTTGTCTAAGTACTGTTTCAATTATATCTTACATGTTTCATATGAATTATTTTTGTTATTTTGTAGTTAAATATTTTCCAACTTCTCATTATAACTTCTTTGACTCATAGGATTTTTAGAAACATTTTTCATCTATATGTAGTTTTCCTACTTTTCTTTATGTAATTGATTACTATGTAATTGATTTGTGGTCACAAAATGTGATCTGTATAATGTCAATCTTTCAAAATATATTTGAGATAAGCTGTACAGCCTACCTCATGATCAATTTTCTTAAATATTCAATGGTTCCATAAAAAATATTTAACTTGTGTGCATAATTGCCATCCACATTAGAGCAGGATTTTTTAAAATGCGAAATCACCTATAGTGCAAATTATATATAGCACCAAATCATCATATTTCCTATGTAATAAGGATAAGCAGAGTACTAGAAATTTCAAATGTTAGGTCATGGAACATTTGAAAGCACATAAATCAAGGAATAAATAAGTAAAAGAGAGAAACTTCTCACAGACTTCTTCACAGCCTCCTTCTCCTCCTTCAGTCATAACCTCCTTATATTTTAGAGCTCTCTCCTGTATACAGCATATAGCCAGAAAAATTTTAATATCCAGTTGATAATCTATCTTTTAGCCGGAGAGTTAAACCAATAGTTCTCAAATGTTTTTATCCCCAAACCCTTTCACATGCTTTAATTGAGAACTACAAAGAGGGTTTGTTTATGTAGGCTATTGTTGGGCAAATGAGTTTATAAAATCTATATTCTGGTTTTGCTCATTTTTATTGTTAAAAATGGCCGCTGCTCATATGATGATGATGCCACGGATAGTGCTGATTGCCTTTCTGCTTGGGGAGGGGTTTAGTTATGCTAATGTGTGCTGGAGGAAGGATTTTCGTGCCAAAAAGTTTTATTGATATAAGGAAGTACTAGGAGGCCATTTTGGAGGAGACCACGTTGTTGCAGGGCAGGGAGGCCACATTGTTGCAGAGGAGAGGTAGCCAAGATGGCAGAGTGCTGAAGGAGAAGTCAGTTTGTTCAGAGAGAGGGAGATGGGAACAGAGGTGAATAAGGCTGGTGAGGCCTTTGATTCTAGGAAAACTCAAATGTGTCAATAGCTTTGTGAGCACTGACCGCGTGGGTTTTGGTATCCTGTGTTTGTTTTTACTCACCGGCCAGATGTGAGGCTAGAAATAAAGAAGAGAGCCCACCATTCTCCGACTCCGTTGTTTCATTACGATCTATCCAAATTCAGTGGGCTACTGGCCTTACAACTATACCTATCAATATTTGCCCTATTAAAAATTAAGTATAAGAAATTTATAAATATTCAATTCATGCAAGCATAACTAATAAACTCACGTGCTAACAACATATTTTTATGAAGACTGAACATACCTCTTATTTTTATTTGAGACTATTTTTCTAGAACAGTTTTAGGTTTACAATAAAACTGAGAGAAAGGAATCTGAAATCGTATTAATAAACTCTTCAAATCTTGTTAAATTAAATTCCACGGCCCTGGCCGGTTGGCTCAACAGTAGAGCGTCGGCCTAGCGTGCGGAGGACCCGAGTTCGATTCCCGGCCAGGGCACACAGGAGAAGCGCCCATTTGCTTCTCCACCCCTCCGCCCCGCTTTCCTCTCTGTCTCTCTTCCCCTCCCGCAGCCAAGGCTCCATTGGAGCAAAGATGGCCCGGGCGCTGGGGATGGCTCTGTGGCCTCTGCCTCAGGCGCTAGAGTGGCTCTGGTAGCAACATGGCGACGCCCAGGATGGGCAGATTATCGCCCCCTGGTGGGCAGAGCGTCGCCCCATGGTGGGCGTGCCGGGTGGATCCCGGTCGGGCGCATGCGGGAGGCTGTCTGACTGTCTCTCCCCGTTTCCAGCTTCAGAAAAATGAAGAAAAAAAAAAAAATTAAATTCCACTGTTCTATCATTGTGTGTTGAATGAGGTTTTTATTAATGTATGATTTTATAACATAACACACTTCGGTTATTCGAATTTCCTGTTTACCCCGTACACCAACAAATGCATAGGCTCCTCCACTCCTAACATCACTTACCAGAATGGTATATATTTGCCAAAGATGAGCATGTATCAACACATTATAATTACCCAAAGCCCACTGTTTACCTTAAGGGTCACTCATGGTGTTGTACATTCACTGGTTTGGATAAATGTATAATGACATATAACCATCATTATAATACCATACAGAGTATTTCACTGCCCTAAAAATCCTGTGCTCCACCTACTCATCTTCCCCACTCCCCAACACTGGTAAACACTGATCTTTTTACTGTCTCCATAGTTCTGCCTTTTCTAGAACATTATATAGTTGAAATCATACAGTATGCAGACTTTTCAGATTGGCTTCTTTCATTTAGTAACATGCATTTACGGTTCCTCCATGTCTTTTCATTGCTTGACAGGTCATTTTTTTTTTTTTTTTTTTTTTTTTTTTTTCTGAAGCTGGAAACGGGGAGAGACAGTCAGACTCCCGCATGCACCCGACCGGGATCCACCCGGCACGCCCACCAGGGGGCGACGCTCTGCCCACCAGGGGGCAATGCTCTGCCCCTCCGGGGCATTGCTCTGTTGCGACCAGAGCCACTGCCCAGGCCATCCTTGCTCCAATGGAGCCTCACTGTGGGAGGGAAAGAGAGAGACAGAGAGGAAGGAGAGGGGGAGGGGTGGAGAAGCAGATGGGCGCTTCTCCTGTGTGCCCTGGCCGGGAATCGAACCTGGGACCTCCGCATGCCAGGCCGACGCTCTACCACTGAGCCAACAGGTCATTCTTTTTAGTACTAAATAACATTCCATTGTCTGGATATACCACAGTTATCCATTCATCTACTGAAGGATATCTCAGTTGCTTCCAAGTTTGGGCAAGTATGACTAAAGCTGCTATAAACATCCCTGAACAGGTTTTTGTGTGGGCAAAGGTTTTCAATTTATCTGAGTAAACATAAGAGTATGACTACTGAATCATATGGTAAGAGTATGTTTATTTTTATAAGAAACAACAAAACTATCTTCCAAAGTGGCTGTATTCATTTGCATTCCCACCAGGTGCCTGCTGCTCCATACCCTCACCTGCACTGGATGTTGTCAAGTGATGGGGAGCACCATTTGATATGCTAAATTTTCATCTGCATATCTTTTGGGGTGAGGTATCTTTTAAAGTTTTTTACCATATTTTGTAATTGAGTTGATTTCTTATTGTTGAGTTTGAATAGTTATTTGTATATTTAGGAATTATCAGATGAGTGCAAATTTCTTCTCTAAGTCTGCAGCTTGTCTTCTCATTCTCTCAGCATTGTATTTTTGCAAAGCAGAAGTTTTTAGTTTTAATTACGTCTAGTTTTTCCATTATTTCTTTTATGGATCATTCCTTTGGTGTTATGTAAAAAGGTACTGCCACACACAAAGTCATCTAGGTTTTCTCCTTTGTTAACTTGTAGGCATAGTTTTATTCTTTTGCATTTTACATTTAGGTCTATGATCCATTTTCAGTTAATTTTTATAAAGGGTATAAGGTATATATGTAGATTCATTTTTATTCATACAAATGTCCAGTTGTTCCAGCACCATTTGTTGAAGAGATTATCTTTGACCTATTGTATTGCCTTTGTTCCTTCCTCAAAGATAAGTTGACTATATTTTTGGAAGGTTTATTTCTGGTCTATGTTCAATCCCATTGATCTCTTTGTCTATTTTTTTTACCAATACCACACTGTCTTTTTTTTTTTTTTTTTTTTTTTTTGTATTTTTCTGAAGCTGGAAACGGGGAGGCAGTCAGACAGACTCTCACATGCGCCCGACCGAGATCCACCCGGCATGCCCACCAGGGGGCGATGCTCTGCCCATCCAGGGCATTGCTCTGTTGCAACCAGAGCCATTCTAGCGCCTGAGGCAGAGGCCACGGAGCCATCCCCAGTGCCCGGGCCATCTTTGCTCCAATGGAGCCTCGGCTGTGGGAGGGGAAGAGAGAGACAGAGAGGAAGGAGAGGGGGAGGGGTGGAGAAGCAGATGGCGCTTCTGTGTGCCCTGGCCGGGAATCGAACCCGGGATTTCCGCACGCCAGGCCGAGGCTCTACCACTGAGCCAACCAGCCAGGACCCCACAGTGTCTTGATTGCTGTAGCTTTATAGTAAATTGTGAAGTCATGAGGTAGCAATCCTCCAACTTTGTTCTTCTTCAGTATTGTGTTGACTATTTTGGGTCTTTTGCCTCTCCTTTAGAAACAAACAAAACAACAAAAAAAATACCCCCATGTGGTAGTTTCTTGAAGGTTAAGAATAATGTGTTATCTGAAATCATATTAATAAACTCTTCAAATCTTGTTAAATTAAATTCCACTGTTCTATCATGCGTGTTGAATGAGTTTTTTACTAATGCATGATTTTATAACATAATACACTTCGGTTATTCAGAAAATGCTGATTATTTGAATTGTGCAGATGTTCTAAATGTCGAAACATTTCATTATACAATACAAAATATAACCAAATTAGCTTATATCACTACCTGTTCTATCAGAAAAGTCACTTAAAAACTGGGGAACTATCAAGCTTAAGGTAATGAGTACAAGTTTTTAAAAATTCTAATTTTTACTTGAATATTCTAATTTTATTATTAGCAACAAGTACCTTCAGTCACTTCCCCTTAAGTAGTAGGCTCACTGTGTTTAGTTTCAGGAAAATGTTTACCAAATACTCAAGTGTGAATAACCACTTTTTCTGTTACTCATTTTTTCAAATAAAAATGGTGTTCCTAGGGAAAAAAGGCAATGAGTTTACAAGTTAAATAATCATGTAAGTGCTTTATCTTGACTAACTTTGTCCTTGATGCTACATAAGTGCTTAAGGCATACTTCCCATTTTGTCACAGAGGATATTAAAAAGTCATACTCAGGGATTGAAAATTAATAAAAATTAGCAACTTCATTACATCATCAAGGATATACTTAAGCTTGACCAGGTGGTGGCGCAATGGGTGGAGCATCGACCTGGGACACTGAGGTCCCAGGTTTGAAACTTCAAGGTCACTATTAAGTGTGGGCTCATCCAGTTTGAGCACAGGCTCACCACCTTGAGCACAGGCTTGCCAGCTGGAATGCAGAATCATCAAAATGATCCCATAGTTGCTGGCTTGAGCCCCACCCCCACCCCCGCAAGGCATGTATGAGAAGCAATCAATGGGTAATGGCCGGATGGCTCAGTGGTAGAGTCAGCCCAGTGTGTGGATTTCCTGGGTTTGATTCACAGTCAGGGCACACAGGATAAGTGCTCATCTGATTCTCCACCCTTCCCCCCCCCCTTGCTTTTCTTTTTCTTTCTTTCTTTCTCTCTCTCTCTCTCTTCCTCCCTCCCTCCTGCAGCCATGGCTGGATTGGAGCAAGTTGGCCCCAGGCACTGAGGATGGCTCCATGGCCTCTGCCTCAGGCACTAAGAAGAGCCCAGTTGCTGAGCAACAGAGCAATGCCCCAGATGGGCAAAGCATCACTCCCTAGTGGGTTTGCTGGGTAGATCCTGGTTGGGGTGCATGTGGGAGTCTGTCTCTCTGCCTCCCCTCCTCTCACTCAATAAAAAGAGAGATAGAGAGAGAGAAGCAATCAATGAATTACAGTGTCACAATTATGAGTTGATGCTTCTCATCTCTCTCCCTTCCTGTCTCTCGCTTCTCTCTCTAAACAAAACAAACAAAAACAAAACAAAAAAGAAACAAAATCATACTTAAAAGAAACTCATGTGAGGGCTAAAGCTCCTGGTCATGAATTTTCAAGAGTGATATTGCTTCTACTCATTAATGCTAACAGAACATTTTCCTATCTTCTTTTGTGCAGTAAGTTTATTTCTTCTTCATCCTTATGCTGATATTATAGCTCCGGGGTGTCTGCTTTTGTAACAAGATCTTACTACACTACACCTTCCATCTTGGGAAAATAAAAGCTGCTTGGGTTTTCTGCATCCCCATGTAGTGGTAAGAGCAATAAATCACGGGTTCAGTAGAAACCCTCAGTGGAAAAGTTATGATGAATACTTATCTTTGAGTCCTCTTGCTTTCAATTAAAAAAAAAAAAAAAAAAAGACCTCTTCAGAATCTTTCTGTGTCACTTCAGGAGTATATTCATATAGATCATTTGGTCCTATTTACCCAAGCTTTTAGCTGTTTTCCAGTAGGAGAGAGATTCATGCTATCTAGTCTGTCACATTGCCAGGAGCAGGATTCCTCATTTGAATTTTTCAAGAACAGAATGATCATTTTGATAAAGAAATAGTCATCAAAACAAAGTTCACTTGTCTCACATCGACTTAACCTCTTTAATTTAGTAATTCTTAGTGACTTGTTACAATTATTTGAGAATTTATTTTATTAGCATTCTCTAGATGTGAACCTGTGTTCATCAACGCAAACATATCATTCTCTTGTCTTGTCTGTTTACATGTTTTATTTCAGCATCACCATAAGCAGAAAGTGAGTATCTGATGATAAATCAATGCTTGCAGCACATACCAGTCTAGAGTCTCACCGCCTGATTATGTTCATTCTTGTCCATTAGAACTCCAAATTCTGATTCTGTACAACTAAATCAAGGCACCAAGAAATGAAGCGACAGGCAGACAAAATTCTGAATAGCACTCTAAAGATGTGTGAAGAGATTCTTAAAAATCTTAGTTATTAGATGTTACCCTGTCGCATAACTATGTGAATTGTTTCATAGTAAAAAAACTAACACCAAAGTTTTTATATAAATATCCATTTTCTCTACTGACTCAAAAACCAAAAGGGTCAAATGAGATAAAAGTTAAACCTTAGAAGTTTCTTAATCCAACCTGTGACTCCAGTGCAAAATACCTCATACACCATTTGTAACAGAAAGTTATATTTGTTTCCTGCTATATTTTATTCAAATTCAACCTAAAAACTCCCAATACTTTCTTTCTAAAAAAAAATAACTTGGTTCACTACAATATCAAGGTCAACAATTTTACTTTATTCTAAAATACTTACTGAGAGACTATTACGCCTGGCATTTTCTCATTTACCTCTGTGATAACAGTTTAAACTTTATTTTCAAGTGATAAAATGTCAATCTAGAATTTAAACTAACTCTTCCAAAACTGGGATGCTGGTCCTTTGAGTTGTCACAAGTACTGCATTTCTCGGGCCAATGTGAAAAGATCTTTGCTCCATCAACAGACCAAAATAGAATACTACAAAATTTAATTTGGAGTCCATGGAGCAATTAACTGCTAAAGCAGACATGCCACAGGGAGCTCTCTCAACCACAAAGATTTAATTAGAAACCACGTTAGCTAAAATAAGTGACTTAGAAGGTTAGATGGAAGAATCTGGTAGCACAAATGTAAATTTAAAGAGTTAATGTAAAAATCTGTTTAGACATGTATTCAAAAACATTTATAAAAACTAACATGTTGATTTTAGAATACAATCTAATGTCTCTCTAAACAAATCCAAATAAAAAACCACAACCTTCTCAAATAGAGGTACACTCCAGTTATAAAAGGGGTGGGCAAAAGTAAGTTTACTGTTGTGAGTACACAAAAGTTTATTCTTGTATTATTATTTAGTATTGTATTATGTATTTTTTGCATACAAATAACTGTAAACCTACATTTGCCAACCCCTGTATATAAAAATACAAGTATTCAAGTCAAAGGTCTAAATGAGTTATAGGTTATTTAAATTTTTTAAAAATTTATTTAAGTGACCCCCCCCCCAAGTTAAGCCTACTACAAAGTTGCTAAAGGGCAGTTATATCAACCCCCACCCCTTAATCCTAAAGGAAGCCACGAAAAATTTACTTAACTATTCTATATGGATTTCTTAACCTTAACCAGAAACTACACTACTAGAATTTTCATTTATTTTTTTTAGTAGTGTTCTAAGGGAAACAGCATCATCTGTTAAAGTTCTATTAACTGAGTATTATCTAGTACCTGAGGATTATGTCACTCATGGCAAGAATTTGAATGTGTGTGCCGATAAGGACTCCCAAATCTTCATAACTAGACAGTCCTATTCCTGACTTCCAGATCAAAGCACACAAGTGCCAACTACTTATCTTAACCCTTATTACAAAAGCCAAACTGAACCCATCTCTATCCCTTAAGCTGCTTCTTCCCCTTAGTTCTCACCTTAGTGAACTGTACTACCATCCATCAAGCCTGCAATTCTGAGGACTCACCACACCAAGTTGGCTCTAACTGCTAAATCTTTCCAGAATCTGGACCCCAACTTACAGTCTCCAATGCCATTTTTCTTTTTCCTAAATTCAAGCATCATTACCTGTGAACAGGTCACTGCTCTAGCCTTTGGAATTGTTGTCCTTTCTGTAGTCTCATAAACACTTAGATTTCATCTTTCAAATTCTATGAGACGATCATTTGTTTTTTTAATATACTACATCCTTATTTTCTAATTATAAAAGAAAATTCACTAAAAATATTATTAATACAGAGTAGTACAAAAAAGAATCACTCAAAACTTTATCCACTAGCTGAAACCTCTGTTAATATTTTGACACCCCGACCAGGATCTACCTGGCAACCCGATCTGGCTGATGCTCGAGTACCAAGCTAATTTTATCACATAAGGCCAACGCACTAGGACCAACTGAGCTATCCTCAGCACCTGGGGCTATGCATGAACTAATCATGCCACTGGCTGCAGGAAGGGAAGAGGGAGAGAAGAGGGAAAGGGAGGGGGGAAAAGCAGATGGTCGCTTCTCCTGTGTGTCCTGGCTGGGAATCGAACCTGGAATGTCCATACGCTGGGCCAATGCTCCATCCACTGAGCCAGCAGCCAGGGACCCTAAATTTTAGAAGTTGCATATCATTCTGAAATATAGTTACAGCACAAATTTACATAACTATTCCCTATTAGTGAACTTTTAAGTTACTTCACATTTTAGAAGTCATGCTGCAATGAATATCTTCATATTCAATATTTTTGGCATTTCTATTTCTTAGGACAGATGCCTAGAAGTGAAATTATTGAATAAAGTACTTAAATGCTTTCCAAAGAAATCACACCAAGTTCTAAACCAGGGGTCCCCAAACTACGGCCCCGGGCTGCATGCGGCCCCCTGAGGCCATTTATCCGGCTCCCGCCGCAACTTCTGGAAGGGGCACCTCTTTCATTGGTGGTCAGTGAGAGGAGCATAGTTCCCATTGAAATACTGGTCAGTTTGTTGATTTAAATTTACTTGTTCTTTATTTTAAATATTGCATTTGTTCCCATTTTGTTTTTTTTACTTTAAAATAAGATATGTGCAGTGTGCATAGGGATTTGTTCATAGTTTTTTTATACTCCGGCCCTCCAACGGTCTGAGGGACAGTGAACTGGCCCCCTGTGTAAAAAGTTTGGGGACCCCTGTTCTAAACTATAGTGTACAACAGTGCTAGTCCATTCACCAAACCTGCATCCCTATTTATATATTTTTAATCTTTGCTACACTGTTAAGAGAAAACCTGTATCTCACTGATTTAATTTGCATTTCTTTACTAACTCATGACCTTGAATATGCTCCATATTTATTATCTACTAATATTTTCTCTTTTGAGAACTAGTCATGTCCTTTGTTCATTTATCTTTTTGGATATTAGTCTTTTTTCTAGAGCTCTAGAAATAGTGAAAATATTAGTCTTTTACCTGCTGCTTTTGCTGCCAATATATTTAATATTTTCTTGTTTTGTCTTTTAATCTCATGACTTAAAATCTTGTTATTTTCTTTATTACACAAATAATGCAGGTTCATTCTAAAATTTAGGAATAAAAACACCTGAGAAGTACATATAATTTCATCACTACAACTAAGCATTTTTACATTGTATTTGTTTTTTTAATTTATCTATATTCATTTTTGAAAAACTGGATCATATATTGTACATATACTTTTAAAAATTTATTTTTAATTAAATTTGATGTATATACTATACTTATTTATCAATAAATATTTTACCACCATAACATTTATAATGGCTACTAATATTCCATTCTACAGACATAACTTAATCCCATATATTTGGACACTGAGGTTGTTTCTAATTGTTCATATTACAATAATTAGGTGAAAATTCTCTTAATTCTTTAGATTCATACTTAAGTATTTCACTAAGCTAAATTTTTATTGGTTGAATAACTAGATCAAAGACATGCACATTTAAAATTTTTTTTATATGATTGCCATTTATTTGTCCTCTTGAAGTTATACTAATTTATACTTCCATCAACAGGTGGACCTTAGCCAACAAGTCTTAATATAACTTACTATGTGCTAAAAGGTGCCATTTGCAATAATAATAAAAAAGTGACAGGTAGGGAGAAAATATCTGCAAGATATATAAAAACCAATATATACAATATATAAAAATCTACAAAATGATTTAAAAAATGCAATTACTTCAACTGAAAATTGGCAATGAGTATCCTTGGGCAATTCACAGAAAAACACAAGTGGCCAATAAATATGTAAAAAGATACTTAACTTTACTAGTTATCAGGGAAATGAAAATTAAAATGATAATTAGGTAGCATTTTTACTCATCAGAGTGACAAAAATTAAAAAGTCTAGTAATGTTCATCTTTGGTGAGGGTATGGAAAATATACATTTCAATCACTTTTGGTTGGGAATATAAATAATTATAGTCTATTGTGAGTGTATTGCTTTAGCATAAAGCCATCAAAATAAAATAAAAAAATATCTCCTTTGCTGAACAATTCCACTTCTGAGAATCTATCCCAGAATCTGGGAATCTACTAAGCAGTATGTATAAATCTCAATGTTGGTGCTATTTATAACACCATCAAGTACATGGGAAACAACCTTACCAATCCATTAGCAGGAAAATAGTTAAATCATTATGGTTCATTCATCTGAACTATGGAAGACTGTGTGGTAAAGTGAGAAAAGCAAGTCACAAAACAATATATAAAGTATGATACCATTTAAGAAAACAGAACCCTCACCACCTCAAATTTCATGAAAAAAATGTGTAGAAGAATTATGTATGAGAACTTTCCATTTCTTACTTTGTATACTTGTTTATTGTTTAAATCTTTTATAATAATCATCTGTTCACATTTAATACCTCTATTCTAATTTAATACCTGTGTAATTTCTAAAAACTATGTGTGTATAAAGGGAGAGGAGCAACAGATAGGGGAAATAATAAGTGAAGGTAGGGTTTCTCAACACAGAATTACTGACATTTTGGACCAAATAATACTCCGTGGGGTTTTTTTTTTTGGGGGGGGGGGGCTTTCCTAGCATTGTGAAATGTTTAGCAACATACCCGGCCTCTACCCACTAGATGCCAGTAGCAAACCTTGATCCTCCCCGACCAAATCATGACAATCATAAAAGTCTCTAGGCATTGCCACCAGATGTTTCTTAGGGGGCAAAAATGTTCCACCACCACATTGGGAATCACTGAATTAAGAAATCAAATACTCTGAGAAACCTTCCTTAGTTCCTTAGCAGAGTGAGAATTCCCTGCACATGGCCCCATATATCAATTATTAGTTTTGTTTCCTTGTTTGTTTCTGAAAGCCTCTTCAAGGCAGGTAGTTAGTCTGTTCAATTAGTTATTCCTTAAGCTGTGTTCCTCAAATTGTGGACTGGGACCACCTTCATCAGCAGCACCCAGGATAGCTGTTAAAATTCAAAGTCCTGGATCTCACTTGGGGTTTAACAAGCTCCCAAGATGATTCTAATGCATACTACAGTTTAAGAATTATATTGCAGTTTAGTACAATTCCCTGTACACAGCAGGTTATTTGTAATTGTTGAATGAATGCATGGATTTTAATCTATAAAGCTAATGAACTCTATTTAGTCTCTAGTTAAAAAATACAAAACTAACCAATCTACTAGTGAAATTCAAATATATAAACCAGGCGTCCCCATACTACGGCCCGTGGGGCCGCATGTGGCCCTCGGAGGCCATTTATCTGGCCCCCGCCGCACTTCGGAAGGGGTACCTCTTTCATTGGTGGTCAGTGAGAGGAGCACTGCATGTGGCGGCCCTCCAACGGTCTGAGGGACAGTGAACTGGCCCCCTGTGTAAAAAGTTTGGGGACCCCTGAATAAACTCTATAAAATATAAAGAGCTACAATGATAAAATTTATTTTAAGTAAATTATGCCACTTAAATGACAGGTAAATATGATTCTAAATATTAGTAATAAGTCCTGGCCTGTGGTGCAGTAGATAGAGCATTGTCCTGGAGCCCCATGGTCACCAGTTCAATCCCAGGGTTGCTGGCTCAATCCCAAAGGCACTGGCTCGACCCCAAGGTCACCGGTTCAAGCCCCAGTCAGGACACATATGAGAAGCAATCAATGGGTGCACAACTAAGTGGAGCAATGAGTTGATGCTTCTTTCTCTCATCCTCCCTTCCTCTCTATCTCAAAAAAAAAAAATTAGCAATAAATTTGCTAAGAATTGTATGAAAAAAATTAAAAACCAGACCTTAAGTCCTAATGAAGAATAGAACATCAGTGAATAAGTAAACTGGACACAAGTATTTTTAGTTAAGTTGATCAAATGTATTTTGAAACACATTAAAAATCATTTTAAGCACATTTAAAACTTTTTTAAACAAAATGATGACAAGTATAATATTTCTTCCATTTAAAATGTTTAACAATACTCCTATTATGATGTCTGTAATACAACATTTCAGTATAGATAGTGTGACAGATATGAATTCATTAAGTTAGTTAAACTTCAACTTCAGGGGCAGTCAATTATCCTAACTGGGAAACCACGTGGAAGGGAAGCATTGTGTCAGACACATACTCTCTATAGGCAGTAACTACAAGCACTTCTTTTCTCCACATTGTGATCAAGGCTTGACATTGCTTCTTAACACAGTGAATAAATAACAGAAATGGGATTTACTGGCAAAATGAATAGCTTGCTGGTTAACAATATGAATGCTAGAAAAGGCTTTCATCACTAAAATTAAATACTGAGGTTTTCTAAATTAGATATAGTTATTTTTCACCCTTGTATAAACAGGGTATAAAAATACAGAAAAGCATACAGCTTTTACCTTTAGAGAGGGTGCCCAGAGTTGATCCTAATAATTCTGTACCTAGCCAATGGTATGGGAGCACTTCTGGTTGCCTGCTGCTGACTGGAAAGGTAACAAAATCCTGCCCATGTGACAACTGCATATGTAGTTTTACTGAATTTTTCATGTAAGGTGATGGCTGGAGTGTCTAAATAAAGAGCTCAAAGCTTCCTTTATAGTCCTTAAGAACAGATTGTTACCAATTATTCTAATTATCCATGCTAATGAATGTTTTTTAAAAAATATCTATATGTGGCAGAATGGGGCGATTTCTCTGTGATCTGATAGTAAGGTTGCAAAGAAACATCTTTATTTTATTTTTAAAATATTTTAAATTTATTTTGGAAAGAAAGGAAGAAAGGGGGAGACGGGAGCAAGTGAGGGAAGAGAGGGAGACAAACACTGATTTGTTGTTCCACTTATTTATACATTCCTTGTTTGGCGGGGGGGTTCTCTCTCTCTCTCTTTTTTTTTTTTTTTGTATTTTTCTGAAGTTGGAAACGGGGAGGCAGTCAGACAGACTCCCGCATATGCCTGACCGGGATCCACCCGGCATGCTAGTGCCTGAGGCAGAAGCCACAGAGCCATCCTCAGCGCCCAGGCAAACTTTGCTCCAATGGAGCCTTGGCTGCCGGAGGGGAAGAGAAAGACAGACAGGAAGGAGAGGGGGAGGGGTGGAGAAGCAGATGGGCGCTTCTCCTGTGTGCCCTGGCTGGGAATCAAACCCAGGACTCCTGCACACCAGGCCGACGCTCTACCACTGAGCCAACCGGGTAGAGCAAATACATTCTTTGTTTCATTCTTGTATGTGCCATGACAAGGGATCAAACTCACAATCTTGGCATATTGGGGTGATGCTCTAACCAACTGAGCTATCAGGCCGGGGCCAAGAAACACCTTTAAATGTTTCATTGGCCACCATTATCTACTAAAAAGAGCAAAACAAAACCCCTTAAGATTAACAAATGATTAACATGGTTTAGGTCACTTCACAACAACTACATTTAGAATTATTTTTGTGTGATACAGTTTATATAGTCTTTGGAAAGTTATCAAATATAAAAAACAATCCAATGGTCTTCAAAATTTCTTAACCAGCAAATCATAGGAAACAGTCCTGGGTTTTTATATACTATATAACTAAAAATATCATCCTCACACCATTAAAAAAATATTGATATTAACATTCTTTAGTCACCACAGATTTAGTATTATAAATAACATTAAAGAAAAAAAAAGATAGAAAATTTGGGTTATCTATCACCAGAGACAGAATATACCATTTTTAAAACATGAAGCCCTGGCCGGTTGGCTCAGTGGTAGAGCGTCGGCCTGGCGTGCAGAAGTCCCGGGTTCGATTCCCGGCCAGGGCGCACAGGAGAAGCGCCCATCTGCTTCTCCACCCCCCCTCCTTCCTCTCTGTCTCTCTCTTCCCCTCCTGCAGCCGAGGCTCCATTGGAGCAAAAAGATGGCCTGGGCGCTGGGGATGGCTCCTTGGCCTCTGCCCCAGGCGCTAGAGTGGCTCTGTTCGCACTCTAGCAGAGGGGCAGAGCATCGCCCCCTGGTGGGCGTGCTGGGTGGATCCCGGTCGGGCGCATGCGGGAGTTTGTCTGACTGTCTCTCCCCGTTTCCAGCTTCAGAAAAATACAAAAAAAAAAAAAAAAAAAAGGTAAATGAGATTTTTCAGGGATATCAAAATACATGAAGACAACCTAGGGTGAAAGTATCATTCATATGGCTTCAAAATTCAAACATCGTCACTGCCATCAGTACAAAAAGAACAAAGGATATTCAGTTTCAGCAAAGAAGTGCAGAATAGATGAAAGGTCCAATTATGGGACACACATGACTAACATAAAAACTATTGAATACTTGAGTTTTTCTTAGTGACAGCATGCTTACACCTTTACATTATGAAATAGCATCTTTGTATTCTACCACATGAGAACTTTTACTGTGATAGATATGCCAAAATATGAATGTGATGGTTTCTAAAGGAGACATGGTGGCCATGCAGAATGCTTCAGCTCCTCCTTTAAGTAGTTAGTTTAATGGTTCATATGGCCAACTCCAAACCTACTGAAGGAGAAGGATAAAATACCATTGTTAGAATGAACACTTACTTCTTTTCCTGCACTTCCAGGTTCTAGTGCCACAGAACACAGATTTCACAAACATTTGCTTGCTTCTGAATTAAATGGATTAAGTGTTCTTTAAAATGTTATCCCCACCCCCTGCCCCACCACAGGTAACTATAAAGAGTATGAAGAGTGAGCGTAAGAGGTATCTAGGTCCTCTTTCAATGCTCTAACTACATAGCTTCCAGTATAATTAAATACTTAAATATTTTTGTAGCATTGAGCTTGCTTCAGGGCAAGTTCTAGGATCTTCTTTCTTTAGATTAAAAAAAAAAAAATCATATAGATAATTACCATAGCTTTCTGTGATGTTTTAGGTACAGCTTTGCCTAAGAGCAGAAAGGTGGGCAGGTGACTTCTTAAAGTGCTTTTCAGCTCCAGGGTGATAAAAATATCTTAAACTTTCTGAAGTTGAAAAGTCATAATTAATTAAAATTTAAAGCTGAACAATCACATATGGTTAAGGCATAATTCTTTGCAAAACAGTGTAAGAAAAGAGGTATTATAAACATCAATTAATGTTTCAGCTAAAAATCAGCAAATGTTGTTACCAACCCAACAGTCAACACCTCAAATTACTACCATTTCAAATAAATTCTTAAGTCTTGTTATAGCAAACATCATCAATAAGCAATTACAGATAACACATGGTTTGTGTGGTCTATCTACTACACAGTTCTCTATAAAAAGTGTATAACCTCACCAATTCTATCTAATCACATGTTCACAGTTCTTGTCTTTAAAGAGTAATAATATAAAAGCTTGAAGACTACTTCTCATATATAGAACAAGAAAGACCATGTGATAACATATCACTTGGGATCTTTTCCTGTAATGGAAGTCGTTAAGCATTTCTTACATCATGGATTTTTGTAATTCTAGCTGCTGCTTAATCCAGATCAACAACAACAAAACTAACTATAATGACAACGTACCACATGTTGAGTACTGCTCTAAGCAGTTGTTAATGCACAACACTCCTATGAAACAGACATAGTATTATTTTCATTTTAAAGATAAGTAAATTGAGGTTCATCAATTTTCCTAGGACCACACAGCTAGAAATGTCCAAGTCTTAACCACAACCACGATACGAAAATGCCTCTGAAGAGGCAGACAACTGGATGCACCTAGCAATTTTCTCTCACCAGAGAAAAAAAGAGTTGAGATTTTCAGATTTTTTTTTTATGAAACAAAAATTACTTTCAATATCACATCTCCCTTCTCTATTTCCATAAATTCCAAACACTATAGAAAAAATTTATAGATGTTTTCACAGCATTTGATTTAACAGCACTTAAAAGATAATGACTATTTTTACCATTTGTTTAGTGACCTACTTTGAAATTATTATTTGATCTTCACTAGTATCCTGTTAAACAGTAGGGCTGTTGTTATTACCACTGTTTACAGATGATGGTTTATTAAAGATGATGAAGGAAACTTAGGCCTAGAAAGTTTAAAATTGCTATAAGTTTATCAAGACATATCATAAGTTCTACCACTGTTTTCATTGGCAGTGTCTGTGTGTGTGTATTTTGTTTGTTTGTTTGTTTGTTTTTGATGAGGTAGCTGTAGAACAAAAAGTTCATATATAGGTATTCTCTAACCACTATTAAAAAGGCAAGACAGGTTTGTCTGTTAAACAGGAAGAGTTGTACTGAAGTGAAATGAACTTGTTTTTGGTCCTTCATATATTACAGCAGACATTTAGCTGACATATTTATGTTTATTCATTAATATATCAGCAAAAGTAAGCACCTGAAAGGTAGGTCTTAGGCTTTTACTTGGAGAATATTAACTAACAGGGTTATTTCAGGTTAGCTATTGATAAAAATGTCACTTCATTTTTTTCAATTCTGCTTCTATGCAATTATTAACATTCTATGGGAATAGCTTTCTGCCAATCAAATTGTGCCTGTAGGGCTGGGACGTGTCTGGTGTGGTGCCCAGTACACTATTGGTGCTCCAATTATAACACAAGCAACAACAACTACCACCAGGTTAATGCACGCAAAGTTATCTGACACAAAAGCCATGCATAGCTAAGAGTAAGAAGAATTGTAAGCAGTATTTGAACACTTCTTTTAAAAATAAACAGAAATTTGTATTTGGTGTTTACATGTTCATATTTTAGCAGTAAGAATATGTTCTTGCATAGGACAAAAAAAAAGAAATATTTAGTTAGGTTTTCATAAATGTCCCTATTTAAGAAGAGAATAGGGTTCTTTCATAGGGCTCAAAAGTTTAATGGACATTAGAGAAGAAAAAAATCAGTGCACCTCTATTAACTAGTTTTTTTAAGAGAGAGAAAAGAGAGAGGTAGGGGGAGAGAGAATGTGTGTGTGTGCACTTGTGTGTGTGTGCACACTCGTGTGTTTTGGAGATAGGGACCAGGAGGGTGAGGAGAACTTAGAAGAAAAAGGAAAAGATCTGTCTCTGTCTGTTCTTACAAATGAGAATACAGTCAGAAGTCATGAAAAGAGGTGCTCAAAAAAGATAAAAATTTGAACTTTATTAAACCCATAACAAAACCACACAACTCTTAGGTTTTATTTACAGATTTTTGAGAGGACTGAGTAACATGAAATACATGTTTTGTAAACAGTACTATATGCTATAGAATTCAAAACATTAAACTGCATTTGAACTCTGAATAAAAACTATGATTCATTTGTAATTTAAACTTTAAATTTAAAAACTCTAACAAAAATTGTAAGTTTTATGGGGAGAAATAATAATATAGTAAAAATTTTACACGGTATATCTTCTATACATGAAAACTATCAATATATATGCTTAGATGAAAAGAGCAAGGTACAAAATATTATTATTCTGCTCTTACTTATGTATTCAAAGGTGATGTGTTTATTTTTGGAGATATACATAGAAAACCTAATAGTAAGTTCTCTGAGAAAAAAAAGAGAATGTAAACAATTACTTTTTTCTCTTTCTATTAAGTTTTTAAAATTTTTTTAGGCTATTACTTTTCAAATAAAAATTTATTTTAAAATCTATTAATGAAAAAGTGAAAACCTTTTTACTTTCCTATCTTACTATTAAAAGTTTAGTAAAATGTAATAAATAATTAAGAATAACACTCAAGTTTATGCACAACATTTTGAATAGATATTATCTAAGATTTTTTTAAAAATGAAACAGACATTTAACATTTATTTTTCTGTTTCCCAGACCCCACCATCCTCCACTTAGAACTGGATATAGCTTTTCAGTTCATAGCTTCAGCATCAGAATTCAAATTTCATTGTATGATTATTACTGCCTTCTGTATTTTAAAAAACAAACTTCAAATTTATGAGACAAAGTAGATACAGGCTTAAAATTTCTCGAAACAATTCTTATTTTGCTGTTTTTGAAGTGGTTGTCCTATTTTAAAAGGAAAAAGCTTCCTCTATACATAAAACTATAGGGAAAGAAAATTGTCTATGGTCATGACATTTCAATAAGAAAATTCCAATATTTTTAATAGATGTGATCAGTTCTTTCCTGTTTGAAATGTTAATGATATAATGAGAGCCTAAAGGCATGAAAATATAAAGAACAAAAATTTAATTTTTCATTTAAAATCAGAAATTATAATAGTACAATGTCATGAAAAAATTTTATAAGTGTTTTATTACTTGAAAAAGTAAAAAAAGAAAGTTATCAATATACTGTATTATATATTCTGTGAAGGGAAACAATTAGTCCAGGAGCTGAATAAGGAAATTAACATATAAACATGTTTATTCTATGATACCTGATAAAGAAGTGAACAGTAAATCCTACTGACTATATAAACTAAGGAAGGAGATATCAGATCCTCAGAGTAAGTTAGGCTATCTCAAAGAATGTCTTTCT
Organism: Saccopteryx leptura; assembly: GCF_036850995.1. Classification (NCBI taxonomy): domain Eukaryota; kingdom Metazoa; phylum Chordata; class Mammalia; order Chiroptera; family Emballonuridae; genus Saccopteryx; species Saccopteryx leptura. The sequence goes on from NC_089505.1 coordinate 255,260,721, forward strand.
ACCTATAGCTTCTATGGAAATAAATAAATAAATAAATAAATAAATAAATAAATAAATAAATAAATAAAATTCAATGAACCCAGTAGTCTTGATTCACAACCTAATATTCATAAAGTGAAAGTAGAAGAGCAGGAATTCTGGCTTAACCACTGAGCTACAGCTGACTTTTTTAAAGCAACAGAAATTAACAAAGAATTCATATAATGCTGAGAAAGAAGATGAAGGCAGGGTCACACAGTTCCATGCATACTTCCAAGCAGTGCCCCAAACTATTTAAAAAGAACTAAAGTCAGACCTAGAATCTCTAGTAGTAATTGATATATTATAGTAAAGTTCTAAAATTAAATACCAAGTTCCATGTTTATCCTAATTACCACTTAAAATGGAAATGATCTCCTAGGAAAAGACAGAGAGTGGATATGAATCACTGAAGAGGTGTGCTGGGAAAAGAGCAGAAAAGACCAGCTGAGCCAAAAAGGGCCGAAAGGTGAAAAAGACTGGCATTTTAGAATTTATTATTTATATTATTTTAAGAGTCTTTGAGAAGAATGCTAACATCTTAGAAATCCATTAGGTCAAATTTATACCATGCCTGCTCTGTTTTTAAAATCAAAATCCTTATGCCCATCTACTAAGGAAGGATTAAACAAACAAGAAAAACACTACATCTTTTACAAGGGCCATTGGCCCATAGGAAAAAAATTAAAACAAACAAAAAAGACAATTACTTAGGATCATACATATGTTTTTAAAATAAATTTTACATACTTTAAAAAAGAAAAATATAATCTGACCTGTGGTGGCGCAATAGATAAAGCGTCAACCTGGAACACTGAGGTCACCAGTTTGAAACCCTGGGCTTGCTCTATCAAGGCACATTAGGGAAGCAACTTCAATTGATGCTTCCTGCTCTTCTCTTACCCTCTCTCTCTCTCCTCTCTCTAAAATGAATAAAAAAGAAAGAGAGAGAAAGAAAGAGAGAGAGAGAGAGAGAGAGAGAGAAAGAAAGAAAGAAAGAAAGAAAGAAAGAAAGAAAGAAAGAAAGAAAGAAAGAAAGAAAGAAAGAAAGAAGAAAGAAAGAAAATTTCCCTAATCTTAATCTATGGTTTATTCAAACTTTAATACCACATAAAGGATACAGAATTGATTTTAACACGGAAAAGAAGTGGAAAGGATTCAGAGAGCACAAGAACATAGGGCTGACTATGAGGTCAGTTTTGAAAGTGGTGGGAACAACGGTGAGCCAATGGTGGATCTATACTGATCCCTTGAGAAACTTTATTGAGAAAGGATGTGGACTGAAGAAAGCAACAGGGAATAACTATTTGCATATCTGAAATGCTGCTATTCAGATATGTGCAATTTGAATTTGAGATTCAATACATATTGCCTGAAGTTGACAAATCATTAAACAGAGTACAAGCATATCATATAAAACTAGAATCATGAAGGAATTAATAACCACCAGAATAACTAGAATCTGAAGTAGTTAAAAGAGGGTGCCTCAAAGGAGAGGGTTAGAGGTAGCAAGGAAGGGCAGAAAAACGTTGATTTTCATTCAAAGGTCTTCCATATTGGTTTGTTACTAAGTACTTGCACTTAAAGAAATACAAACATAAATTTTCTAAACTTATAAATTAGAAAGGGCCTGATATGTGTTAAAAGTTTCTTCTTCTTCTCTTTCTCCTTCTTTTGGGTAATTCCATCAAAAGGTTCTTGTCAAAAACAGATTTTATTTTTTTTCTATGTATACACACATTAGTTACGGATGATTAACAAAGTATTCACTCTTCTATTTGCTTTGGCTGAGAACAAACTTGTGTTAGTGTTAAGGAAATATTTCACTTCATATGGAGAAGATATGAAGTGTTGCTTATTTAAATATATATATGGTAAAAGAAAGGGTTTATACATGTTTAGGCTCAAACAATAAACACATTTAAGTAGGTACAAGTGCAGGGCTCAGGACAGAGTTTACCCAACACAGACACTAGTAAAAACACTACATACCTTCTCTTTCTCTATCCAAAATAGGCTTTATGAAACTATCTATTTAACATTTTAATTTTGGTGAAGTGGTAAAAAGGTTATTTAAAGAAGATATGATATCAAATATGACAGAACCAATCATGATTATTTTCTTTAATTTTTAGATATGCAGAAATTTTTTTAAAAAATAGAAAAAAGCTATATATATTGCAAAATCAGAGTTCCTCAAGTTTAAGATGTCTGAAAATAAGTACCCAAATTTAGCCTCACAAATAGTCACTTAAAGTGTTTTTATTTTACAGATGTACAATGTTTACAAAATAATATTCATTTGGAAGAAATGTTTTCTCTATGAAGAATCAGTGAGTTATGCAAACCCATCCTGTCTTTTAATAATTTTTGTAAAATTGGTTTTCTAAAATAAAAATAAAACTACTTTATCCAGTTGAGAAATACTAGTTATAGCAATTTAGTTTCTCGCAACAACCTGTTTGATTTAAAGAAAAGGTAGTCAAAACAAGTAAATGATTTATACTATACTGTGACTGGCTTTGAGTAGATTTTCACTAATTGAGTCCACCAATATAGGGTGGGGAACATAAGAATCAAGATGTATAGGGAAAATATGATGGCTTATTTAGGAAATGGCCACTGAAGAGAGTTTAAGAAAAGATGGATTTGAAGGCAATTTTCAGATCTCCACTTTACTCCTAAATTTCTAATAAGAGAAAATTATAAAGAAAGAATTAGATAAGAGATAGAAATGAGGAGTGAGGTGGAAAATAAGAAAATACATGATTTGGACATTCTAGGACCATTTGATGATACCATAAAAATGTAGCGTAAGCAAGACTTCAGATCTGACCTTAAGCAGACAGTTGCTCTGACATAAGTAGAATCTTTTCCCTCTCATTTTTCTTCCTCCTTAACACCTATAGTTTGGCAACTATATATGCTAGTATGTTGGTTTTTTTACACTAGAAAATAAAGAAATTTAATCTTTTGTTTTTCTCCTTTCTTTAGTAAATCATATGTAGCATGTAGACATTATTATAAAGTAAATGTCACTACCAGGTTAGACTTATTCTTTTCAAACTCCTGAAAGGTAGTAAGAACCTCCTGCCAAATTAAGTTGAGAAATCTCAAGTAGCACCCTTCAATTTTATTTCATTTTTACCATACATACTCCCTAGTCATCACTTTCATTTTATATGATCTTGCTGACTGACACATATCAATTGAAATCTACTTCTAAACTGAATTCTGAATCTAGTCACCAAAATTGTCCTTGAATCAACAAGACCATATCCAAAGCCTGAGTAAATGATAAGTTTTGTATAATAATCTGAAGCCCTATAGATTTTCACCAGGTCAAGGTATTGTTGGAGTAAATTCCAAAGTGAGTTATTGAAGCAAGAAAGGAGGTCCCTCCACAGCTCACACCTGGGAAGCAGTTCTACGAGTGGAGCTGGGTTTTTATACTTATGTGAAATTTTAGCTCTAAAAGCATTTCTATAAAAGCCTGAAAATGACATAGGTATAGAGCACATTTAAAAATAAGAAATATAACAACACTAATTATGAATTTAATATAAATGCAAAAAATAACCTAAAAAATTATACAACATGCCTATGTTCAAAACAAAAAAGAACAAGACTAAACTAAAAACAGTCAATTTATTTAAAATGATGGGATTATGGATAATTTTTTCTTTTTAATATTTCTAGTATTATCATTATGTTGGATGTGTTACATATATATATATTTTAAGATCTACTAAGCTCTAATAAAAAGTCTAAAGAGCAAAAACATTATACATTTAATTTTACTTGCACACTATTCCCAGCACATCTGATTCGCAGACTCTGTAACAGATGTCTCCTTCAGGCATGAAACTAACTAAGAATTCTTTAGGTAGCAAGGTTTTAGAAGTTTCAATCCAAGTTTACTGAAAATGAAATCAACTGGACACCCACTTATCCATTTATTGTATATTTACAAGTGCATAAAATCTTGTGAAGTATGTCTGTTTACAAAAAAAACAATACATGTATTCTTACTACCCTTAGGTAGTTGTCTAAAATCAACAGGGAAAAAAAGACTATCACATGAAAAGTTACAGTATTTTTTTTGCTCCATAAGATGCACTTTTTCCCCGTGCATCTTATGGAGTGAAAAATACAGTACTTTATTAAATATTTTAACACACCATTTGGTTTAGAATACTTTTTTTCTTATTTTCCTCCTTAAAACCCTAGGTGTGTCGTATGGTCAGTTGCGTCTTATGGAGCGAAAAATATGGTAAACAACAAGATAAAATTTTTAAAAATCCACAAGTTTCGTATATGAGTCAATGATAAATTAATTTTTCAAACACTCATTGAGGGTCTATGATGTATAAAACATTATTCTGAGAAAAATCAGTTATATATAATTAGATTTCTGTCACTCCAAAAATAAGCAAAAAGATGAGATGTCTGGGATGGAGAAAGGAATAAGAACCACTAATCTATCTGCACTATAAGACACTATTGGCTTACAAGGACAGATTTCATGTTAAGGTACAATCATTCTGCAGCTCATATAACTGGAAATATATGTCCCATTCTTTAAATTGGCTTAGACAGCAGCATATGGAGCTCTTTAATTAATTGTAGCAATTGACATAATTGCAGAGGTCTGAAATAATGTGCTGTAAGTAGTACATGCAAGCCAATATTAATCCAAGTTTAACTTATATATATAGTAAAGTGTTCAATGTTGTATCTAGATTGAAAGGAGAAGGATGTGTATGTATGTGTGTGTATACATATATATATCTCATACCTATACTCAGAAATCCTGAGACAAAAATGTTTTATGAGCAAAATTCTAATTAACAATATGCAGAGAATAAGCATTGCTGTGGAGTACTATGTTTTGAATGCCAGGACAGATATTTACCCATAACCCTATTTTAAAGCAATCTCGAGTTTATATATCTAAACAATCATCATATGTTATTGAAAAACATCTGGTTACTATTCTTGACCAAATAATATTTCTATACTTTTCTATTTTAATAATTTGTAAATATAAACATATATTTTAATCATTCTACAAAAAGAACTTAAAATAGCCATTTGTGTATATATATTAAAAAGTCATTAAAGATTCATCTCTTACAAAGTTTAATTAGAATTACAAATTTTTTACCTAACAAACTTTTTTCTTTTTTTAGATTTTATTTATTCATTTTTGATAGGAGAGAGAGAGAAAAGGAGAGGAGGAGCAAGAATCATCAACTCCTATCTCTGCCTTGATCAGGTAAGCCCAGGGTTTCAAACCGTTGACCCTCAGCATTCCAGGTTGATGCTTTATCCACTGCACAACCACAGGTCAGGCTCTAACGAACTTGACACCTTAGTTCATTTAAAAAATTTTATACTCAGATATTTTCACATAATCATAAAATTTACATTTTCATATTATCATCTTTTAAAATGAAACTAAAGCATTTCATAGCTTACATTATTCAATAAATATTTGTTAAAATATTAGCAAATTAAGAGAGTTTGTAAACTTTAATATGTAACTAGTATATACACATGATCTAAAGCAGATTATTTTGTGCATTGAATTTAAATGAATAATCCAGATGTGGCTGCTTAGTATAATATTTTGATCTTGTTTTGCTTTGTTTAATTACTATCAAATAATCTATCTTGGTAAAAATTGCTATTTACCTAATAAACCCGATTATAAATATTTTCTCTTACAATAAATCAAATTCCAGTTTTCTAAAACAAATTATGTTCTACTTGAAGAGTTAAAAAAAGAAAATATTTAAAATTGAGTTACCACATGTATGAAACTACTTTATGCTGATAGGTAAAAGTGCTGAATGGGAGTGAAGACTATGAACGGATGTAATTTACTACTAATTAGCAATATGACCTTGGGCTGGTTTCTGTATCATGATATCTTTGTTTCTTTATCTGTAAAATGAGGGTGGAGAACTTCATGATTTCTAAGCCTCCTTCCAGCTCTAAATTTCTATGATTTGATTATTCAAATAAAGAAACCCACATCTGTATTAGGAAACTAGGTTTCAAAGTTATAGAATAAACACTGTTGTCTGCATCTATAAAGTTTTTTTTCTTTGTTTAATCCTGTCTCCTTTTTCACCCAACTCTGCTGCGTGGTTTGCAGAAGAGAGAAGGGGTGGGGGGTAGAAAAGAAAGGTGGGGGGGATAGATGGTGATGGAGGGAGACTTGACTGGAGTAGTGAACACACAATGCAATACACAGATATTGTATTATAGAATTGTACACCTGAAACCTCTATAATTTTATTAACCAATGTCACCCCAATAAGTTCAGTAATTTTTTTAAAAGAGAAATATAACCTTGGCCAAGGATTTTTAGTTGTTTCACTGATGTAAAAACTGGTAAGAATGTAATTTTTAAAAAAATAAAAAATAAAATTATAGAATAATGGCGGGTTCTAACTTAATCAACAAAAATACTACAATACTCATTTGAAATATATTAACTATAAGAAAGTAATGCTTTCAAGATAAAAGCAGGGACAATAACTGCATATACCTGTGCTCATTTACAATGGTATGAACAATGAAGTCTACAAAACAGGATTTCTTTTTTTGCAGAAATACTTAATTTACCTGCAAAACCAGAAACTATCAACAAATAATGAGAATTATGCTGAAATATTTTACATCTTACTTTGGAAATGGCATTCTGCTGTACTCTATAACTTACATGTAGAAACTAAAAGGAGTTAAAATGATTACTAAAACTGCAACATACCAAAAGTGTGGATAGGAATATGGCCATGTATCTTTTAATAAATCCCATTACCAACCACACAACTCTTACATGATTTAACATTATTTTCTATAAAATTGTGAAATTCTCTAGAGGCTTAATGTTCACACATGTTACAACAAGCACCTGACTAATAGAATACAACTTTACACAAAGGCAAACACTTTACTTCCTATTATTAATCTGATACAGGCATTACTGGAATTCAATTTTCTTTCAAAGGTGTGTTTTTCCAAAAACATCCAACCACCCACACATTATTTAAAAAACAAAACAAAAGAAAAATCAAAAATAAATAAAAACCTTTGTGCTAGAAATTGTCCCAGGACTATATTTTGACATTTTTAGCACTTGACAAACCACTCTGTTTGCTTTCTTCTGCCAATACAAATCAAGCCAAGGAGAAGTTTCTTCATTTATTTCATTCAGTGTCAAAAGACAACACTATGTCAGGGTAAAAGGTCAATCATCAATAACGCACCCTGTTGCTACAGCTGAAATTCAAATGTTCATCTAGACCCTGTTTCAAAGGCCCATTTAAACCTATTTAATAAGACCTAGAAAACTAGGAGGATGTGGGAAAACCAAGAAGTAAAATATAACCCTTTTCCACCAAACTTTGTTTGCCAATATCCTATAGCAATTAAAGAAGGTACAAACTTTAGGTAGTTGGCATCACAAAGGGCTTTTTTTTCTAGTAGCTTTTACAATCTCATCTTTTAAAATATCTGCAGGAGTGCTACCCTGCAGGCATCTGTGACAGCATCAATAGGTTTTGGACTTAGTGTGGGTAGCTGCATAAAGCTGGACAGTGACCAGTTTTGTGTATGCTGAAAGGCACCAGGCTGAAACACCATACTTGGCAACTGGGTGTGAGATTGCCAGTGCAGTGGGTTGGAAGATGCATACACGGGCTCTCTGTGTGGAACCAGTAGGCTTATGCAAAAGGTTACTGCGGTTTTGACTTTGGCAGCTGTCTTATTTTAAGTGACCATGAAGAGTTAAGAGTAAGATCCAGCCTGACCTGTGGTGGCGCAGTGGATAAAGTGTTGACCTGGAATGCTGAGGTCACCAGTTCAAAACCCTGGGCTTACCTGGTCAAGGCACATATGGGAGTTGATGCTTCCTGCTCCCCCCCACACACACTCTCTAAAATGAAAAAAAAAAAAGTGTGAGATTCAGACTCACACCCATGAAGATCAGAAAACTGTGCATGTTTGAAGTACTGCCTCTCCTTTATAACAGTAGGTCCTCAGAAACAGAAGGCATAGTCCTTTGGTTGGCCAGTTACATAATTAAGAAAACGACACATTTTAAAACACTCAGCTAACTCTCAACTCTCAGGGTGGTGGCATTTAAATTAAACATCAGCAGGTGTAATTATGTAAATAAATGAAGTAATTTTATAATACTTAAATATGAATATCACCAGGTTAAGAGCCCCAAGCTCTTTGTCTACTATACATAGATGTCTGTGTCTTTCCAATGTACATTCTGAACCCTCTACCTCCAAAAGCAGTTGGTGATAACCACTCAGTCTCATAGACACTTTTATTGATGGCAGCAGACTAAATACTACTCTATGCTACCTATCCTTGAAGGAGTGGTGCCTCAAACACGCACAACTTCTGATCTTCACAAGTGTTAATTATGGATCTCACTCTTAACCCTTCATAATCACTTAAAAAAGACAGCTGTCAAAATCAAGCCATTTCCAAAGTACATATTCTTTTCACAGTGATCCCTCCTACCTTCTTTCCCCACCACTACTAAATCAAATATTCTTCCTCGTGAGAGCTAAAATAGGACAAGACAGAATTATCTAAGCACAGCTGAGTGGTATTTCACAGATCTGTGCTTCAGCATCTAATACAGGATCATAGCATATCTTCAACATTTGCAATCAGGAACTGAAATTCTATGATTAATTGGGTATGATTAAATATAGGATTTTGTTAGAGATCAGTTTGTTGGTGAACCTTCAGAAACACATACACAAGATCTGAATACAAAGTAATGTAAAATAATTTCCTAGTAATAGAATACCAAAATCGCTTTTTTTTTTCGCTTTTCTTAATTAAAGGCAAAGATACCTCTTAAAATAAGCCTAATAAAGTTAAAAAAAAAGTATATAATTAAACTAAATTTTCAAGCTTCTAAATTCTAGCAAGAGTTCTTTTAAGTGTTCTAACATTTTTTAAAGTTATATATATATAGTATATAAAGTCATTATATGTAATAAAGTTATAAATAACAAAAATAAAATGTTATAAATAAGTTATTGTATATATATTTTTTAATTTAGGGGTTTTTTAATTGGAATAATTTTATTTTTAAGAAGGAAATATCACAAACACATACTAATTATAACAGCATTCCCTAGTGGGCAAAAGTTGGTTAATTTCTGAAGAATCTACAAATATAATATTTGATATAATATTAGAATGGAAGAGTCCATATAAACCTTTAAAATATACTATTTCATCAACTAGAGTATTTTTAAGCAAGGTCAGAAGAATACCATAGGATTATTTTATAAGTATAAAAATATTCTTAGCATGTGATAGAAAACAATTCTAAACTACTTAATTTATCAAGAGGCACTTTTTTTCTGACACTAAATCTAAACTGTCACTAAAAGAAAAGCAGAAAAGATTCCCTGAAAGCCCTCAATCTGAAATACAATTAGTATTTTGAAGTAAAGAAATCATCCCACTTCATCCCCCAAATCACAACCTTAAAGAGTTGCCACTTAAATATTAGCCAGTGCTCTGTGAACCATTTTATGTTAAAATTGGATAGTTCTAAACATCACACATATTGTTTGACATCGTGCCATTTTGATGATAAACTGCAATCTATAGCTCAAATAATTCTACCCAGGGATTAACATTTCAGAGGCTGAGCCAGAGATTATGTGTGTGGATCTTGAATTTCATCATCTCCCTTTGGCACAATAGCTTATTCTTCCCCCTTTTTTTTTAATCTATTCTCTCATGAAGGGTCAGGAAAGCTTAGCCTTGCTGTTGCATTCATTTCATCTCTACATTAACCAGATACCTTGCAGTCTTTGGTTCTTGTGTGTTATTCCATTACAAATACTGTACTGCAGTATAGTGTGGCTAATGAGGTTTGTAACAAATCAAAGGGTGCCATCAAGTGGTTATAATACTCTAAACAGCATTACACTAAAAGAATATTGCAGATAGACTTTCTTCAATATAGACAAACTGTGCCACTCCTCTATGAAAGGACACATTAATGGGGGGGGGGTAAGGAATGGGGAACTATCCATATTAATTTTTGTTGTCTATTTTTTATCCTTCAGGAATTGCTTTTATACACATTATATTTATAAAGTACAATTTCAGAGCCACAGGATTAATATTTATGTCATCAGGTTATCAAATGATACTTGTTAGCCACAATTCAAGTATGACAGCACTACTGGGAACTAAACAAATTTATCAATCAAAATTCATGACTAGATTGACAGGAGTTTATTTTTGAAAATAAGCAATAACAGTGTACATACTTAAAGAAAGATAATGTCTTGTCAGATCTGATTCCTAATACTAATAAAGAATTGCAAGGCTATAAAATACAGCTAGTATTATTTATCTGTTTCATGCACCCACACCAAAGTCTAACAGGAAACAGCAATTGGTGTGAGAATGTATTTTTAGACACTTAGAAAACTTTCAACAGTCTATTAAACAGGCTACAAGGGTCATTTAGAGTTTTGAAGATAGGAATCTAGAACTGCTCTTAGAAAACACACACAAGATAACATGTAATTCAAATGATCCACTCTGTAGAGCAGACTAAACTGCTACTGCTTTGAACTATCCTCAACCAGGGAAACCTTACACACAAGGTTTAAAGCATCTTCATAACTATATATACTTCATTCCACTGCAGAGAAAACAAATTATTCAAGTTCAGAGATGAAACAAGATATGATATTAAATCATAAACATTAATTTGATCTTTAGAAGATTTAAGGAGCAGTACCAATAGGATAAAAAATTCCAGGTCATGGCCAGATAATATGTTGGATAAAGTGTCATCGTAATACGCAAAGGTTGGGGGTTCGATCTCCAGTCAGGGCACATACAAGATTAAACCAATGAGTGCATAGATGAGTGAAACAACAATTCTATCTATCTCTTTCTCTCTCTAAAGTCAATAAATAATTTTTTTTTAAAAGAAGAAAATTCCAGGCAAAAGTAAAGACCTATATGATGGCATTAATTATTTTCTACATAGCTGCTGCAGATTGTCTACAAAAATATTTTTCATCCCAAATTTTCTTCTAGAGCCTTGCTAGTATCCCATTGAATGGTGGAGTTTAATTTCCCTCCTTCTGAACCTGGACATGTTTGTGACTGGCTTGTGGCTAAGAGTGTGGGGAAGTAACTAGCAAGGTTAGGTGGGAAAAGGTGATACAACTTCCATTTGAAGAGCTGGAATGACACCCCTGAAGTCTTCAGTTGCCACATAAACAGTCCAACTGTCCTGAAAAAAATCTATACTAACCCACTCAGAGAGACTACATGAAGTGAAAAAGCACCCCCTTCTGTGCTCTGGCCCTTCCTATCCTCAAGTTCTAGCCCCAAACACCTTAGACTACTGCCTGAGAAACGGCAAACTACAACTGCCTAGCTGAGCCCTTCCTGAATTCCTGTCCAACAGAAACTGAGTAACCTGGACAGTGACTACAATCTGATCTATCAAACTGGATCACAAGTAACATAAAATGATACTTAAGTTCTAGAGCAGGGGTCCCCAAACTACGGCCCGCGGGCCACATGCGGCCCCCTGAGGCATTTATCCGGCCCCCGCCGCACTTCCGGAAGGGGTACCTCTTTCATTGGTGGTCAGTGAGAGACGCAAAGCATGGCATCGCTCACATACAGTACTACTTCCAGTGACGTGGGATGCAAGGCTCTGGAAGCACGTCACATCACTTGTTACATCTAGCAGTGACAAATATGGAACCGGACATTGACCATCTCATTAGCCAAAAGCAGGCCCGTAGTTCCCATTGAAATACTGGTCAGTTTACTGATTTAAATTTACTTGTTCTTTACTTTAAATATTGTATTTGTTTCTGTTTTATTTTTTTACTTTAAAATAAGATATGTACAGTGTGCATAGGGATTTGTTCATAGTTTTTTTATAGTCTGGCCCTCCAATGGTCTGAGGGACAGTGAACTGGCCCCCTGTGTAAAAAGTTTGGGGACCCCTGTTCTAGAGGATGGTCAGCAGATATCAACCTGCATTGCTCATAAAAAACTGTCACTAAAAGACTATTGAAAGTTTTCTAAGTGTCTGAAAATACATTCTCACATCAACTTCTAGGTTCCTTGTTATACCTTAGGCATGGCTGCATGAAACAGATCAAACAATACTGGATGTATTTCATAGCTTTGCAATTTTTCATTAGTTGGTTAGATATAGGAATGAAATAGACAATTAATGCTCAAGAAGTATGAAATGCATTACAATAACAATAGCAGAAGGGCAAAATATAAGTTCAGCACCTCTGACAGATGAGAAAATAATGATGTAGTTTAGATAGAAAGAAACAATTTTAATTATTATGTTTTATTTTGCTCAAGTAGTCAAATGTCCTGGAAAAGACTGAAGTGGTGCTAGAGGACCTTACAGCATAGAGGGAAAAATTAAAAAATAATTCAGGGCAATCACATAAAAATACTAGAAACCATATGGAATTTAAAGAACAAATTAAAGAAAGTTGAAATACTCATGGACACAGAGAACAGACTAATGCTTGCCAAGAAAAGAGGTGTTGGGGGACTGGGTGAAAAAGGTAAAGGGATTAAAAGGGACAAATTGGTAGTTACAAAGCAGTCAAGGGGATGTAAAGTACAGCATAGGGAATATAGTAAATAATTTTGTAATAACTGTGCATAGTACCAGGTGGATACTGGAAATATACGGGAGAACACTTTGTAAAATATCTGATTGTCTAACCACTATGCTGCACACCTGAAACTAATACAAAATAATACTGAATATATACTATAACTGAAAAATAAATTTTAAAACATACCAGAAAGCAATGTAAGAAAAAAGTAGGTTGTATCAGAAAGGTAAAAGAAAGGAGAGAGCCTTGAGATGCATACTTTAGTAAGTAAAAGAAAAATATATATGTATTTCCTTAAAGGAATCTGACTTGGAAAAAAATCATTGATCTATCCAACTTTTTTTCCCCCTATAACCTGCTGTCACCAATTCTTCATCTTTGTTCTCTATATTGCGTAAGAACAACGCACACATCCAAATATTCAACCTAGAAATCTGGAAATCATCCTACACTCCCTGGCCTCCCTCAACCCTCATAACTAATTAGTGATTAAGAACTGACTGACTCCATTACCTTCTAAATACCTCTTGCATCTCTTTCTCTTCTTCCCTGTCTGCATCTGCTAATGCCACTGTCCTATGTAATTCAGTCCCACATCATTTAATACCTGGATAACTGAAGTGATTGCCTATCTGATATTCAGCTCTTCTATTTTACATATCTCAATTTATTCTCCATATTTTTACAATACTTTTACAAATTGTAGATTATGACCCTTTAGTAGGTCCTGAAATCAATTTAATGAGTTTCAAAATCAATTTGGTGAATTTCAAAGTGGAAACCAGCATTCTAAAACATCAGGATAGAGTAAGAAACACTAGTTAAGAGTAAGATATGTTTCAAGAATCTTCTGCTTAGTTATATACAGGAGTTTATATGTGTCTATTGGATCATAATGTAAAATGTATTTCTTAGTGACAGGCACAGCCAAAAATTTTGAAAGCTAAACACTGATCTCTCAAAACACAAATCTGATCACTTTACCTCTCTACTTAAAATTTTTTCTATGGCTCCTAATAGCATACTAGAATCATGAATCAGAATCATGCAGGGTCTAGGCAAATCTGTATGATTTACTACAGTGTTTTTTTCAAAACACACTGGTTTGTTGGACCCATGGATGATTCTGATGGGTAGCCAGGATCCATAGACCTCTAGGATAAAGTTCAAATTCTTTCATATATGATAGCATACAAGGCCCAATATAATCTAGCCCTTGTTTATCTCATTAGTTTCAACCCATTCTGCTTTCCCTACTTTGGGAATAAAGCTGAAGCAATTCTACCTCTGTACTTTTACCAAGGCTATGCCCTCTGTCCTTATCCCAGACATGTCCCTAGACCACATCTTTCTCACATAATTCAATCTGGTGGGTCAACTGTTGAAAGTCTTTCAAACCATATCTGTGATAGTAACAACCACTCCCTGACACCCTTGATGGACCTTCCACCTGCCTCTTTTCTAGCATCATCATTAGTCTCATCATTTGCTTACAGATCAGTCCTGTGACTAGACTGGGAACTGCTTAAAGACCAAAATTTTGTCTTAGTTATATCCCCAAAGTCTAGGAAGTAAATGCCTAACCAATTTTACAGTATCCAGCATAATGAAGTTCAAAAACAACAATCATTTTGTGTCCTTCTCTGCTATGACTACAAGCTACAAGTTCTCTGAGAATGTATTATCTAGAATTAGCTCTTTTGTTTAAAATTCATAAGAAGCAACTTGGAAAGATAATAAAATACAAATGTCTTCATTATTGTTGTCTATGATCCTTATGATGTCAATAACATAGTAATGTAGTTAATGTCCCTAAATTTAGGAGACAAGATTCTACCCTTGGTTTTGCACTAACACACAATTTAAAAAACAAGTTCTCTTTACCTGTTTCTTAATAATGAAATATCAACTACTGTCAACCAAATTTCAAAGTAAAGATAGGAATAGGAGTTACAAAACATCTGTGTATTGCTGTTTCTCCAAAATAATTTTTATTTAAAAATGGTTTAAACTAAAGAATATTCTTCAAACATTAAATTATTCTGAACTAGAGTACCATATTTATCAGAACACTGTTTATCATGTCACTGAGCTGAATATTGTTATTATAAGACACTATATTTCATCAGTTTCTAGTTGTCACAGTGCTGAGAAAAATTTTCATACCCAACTTATTACATAAGACCACAAAGACATACCAGACAAAAATGTCTAGTAAATTCATGATATAGAAAAACTAATGGGATGAAAAAGAAAAAAAGAATCACAAAACAATCATTTAAAAAGAAACTGGGTAAGATAAAAATAACAGAAAGTTATGAAAATCTTACTTATTATTTGGAGCACTTAAAGATGTTAAAGTACTGAGACAGTTTTGTACCTTAAAGTTGATAACTTTCTACAATGCATCTGAAGTACACAGGTACACTTAGTTTCTCTAATCAGTTACACATCTTTTTTAAATTTTGTATTGTGATGCCTTTACTGCATTACTGAAGCAAGTTGGGCAGACTGTCCTATCTTGGGGAAGTTAAAAAAACAGAAAGACCAAAGAGTATCCCCCCTACTGGTGACAATAACAATTTGCAAAAGTGGTCTAGGAACTACATTATAAACTGTCCCAACACAAGACATATAGTTGGCTTCTTTGTGAATCAGATATTTTTACATAAACTACATGAATTTTTTGACTACATCAAAGACTAAAGAATAGATTTTTCACAAGTAACAACAGGGTGCCAAAGTAACATGCTGGAATTAGTAAGTAAGCAAGATTGTCACAAGTGGGAGTTGGAGCAAAGCTAAGTAGTTGGCACCAGAGGGCCCAGCCAGACCCCCATCTAGACCTTCTGCTTCAAGTCCACTAAAGCATCCCAAAGGACTACTCTGGAGTCTTAACTGGCAAGAGAGACTACCTTGAAAACCAAAAATTGCCCAGATGCAATTCTTGGCCTAAGAGGACACAGGAGGGTGGTTCTTTGCAGCAAGAAGGAGAGACCCATGGAAGATAATACACTGGATTTCAAAAAAGCTTCTTTAGAATACATGAGGTCCAAAGTAAGTGGGAAGTCCCATCAGGGTTTAGAGATAAGATGGGGCAGGGGAATTATTAGGAAGTCCCTAACCTCAGCCAAATCAGTGGTAAGAACACAGCTGCCCTGTACAGGGCTGAGCCATGGCCAAGGTTTAACATCTATGGCCAGGTGGAGACAGAGCATTGTTTTGTGATGAAAGCTCCACCTGGAACAGACGAGTCTAGGACCTGTGTCCAGCCAGCCCCAAGCTGCTTCTATATGTTGGCAGCTGGCTTGTTTACCCAGGAAAACGGGCCCCTCTGGTCTTGTTCTATCTCTTTACCCTCTGTCTCAGTGAGGCTGCAGTTAAAGATGTCATGAGAGACAATCCCAGAGCCCCGAACATGGGACAGTACACAGAATTAGACTTGGATGCAGCCAAGATGCAGCATAATACTTACTCCTCCCAGTGCCTAATAGACTGGTCCTTATGCCATTTCCACTGACTCAGGATCAAGCAAATTGTAGCAACTAGTCAGAAAAGACACTTTCAACTTCTCAAATGATCCTAAATTCTAGTCCCCACAAAGCAACAAATTAAAGAATGAAAAACAGGAAAGAAACAAAAAGTGAAGGACTGTAGAAGTAAAAAGGAGCAGCCCATCTCTATAAGCCACCCCAAGTATAGGAAACAGATGGTGCTAGCTCTCTCCTGCACACTTTTAACTTCTGCCTGACAAGGAGCAACACAGAGTTCAATGTTAGAAGTGTGTATCTTTATTCCCATTTTCATTTAAGACATTCAGAACACTAAATTTTAGTATCAGAAAGGAGGAATTCCTTGCACCAAATCTTGAACATCTAACTACATAAACAGGTTCAACGCCAGGTGCAAGGCTATTCCCATGTGCCTAGCAGCAATTCACCTGCCATTATTCAGTAAAGCTTTTAGAGGATTTTAATCTGGCAATTTGGGGAAGGGATGTACAACTTGCTATCAGTTAAGGGTTTAAGTCAGAACAGTGACACTGAGTGGAGGTTCATTTGCTTGCCTCACCCAATCCTGAAACTGCAACATAACCAAGGAAAAAAGATATGCCCTTTCCTTCCTATTCTCATTGTTAGTAACTCTGAAAGATTTTCCCAAAACTTGTTCTCTACGTCTAATTTCTACATCATGGGCCATTCTAGACCCTGTCAACAAGATAAATGCTCATGGAAAGCAATATTTGTTTTTTCAGCCTCCAAACTAGAGCTTTTCTAGTTATTAGCTTTATGTACCAAGACCCAAATACTGGCTTTTTGTCTAGCTCAGCCAGGATGTGGGACTTCACAGCTTTAAACTCAAAGAGCTGACTCACTCTAGTTCTACAATAGGATTGGTTCAGAGGCAGCTGAACTCTATTTGTCAAATGACTGTTGACCAATGGGAGTGAGGCATAATGAGAGGAGGAGATGCCTATCACCAATTCCATTCACCTACCTTCACTCATCTGGAAGGCTTAAACCACATGAAGCAGAAGATCCTGGCCTAAAATCAGGACAGTTTGTGCACATCATCTTAATGGCAGGATCACAAAAAAGGCAAAGAAAAAAATTTCCAGATGGTTTCTACCTCCAGTCTAAGCTCCATACCAACCTTTCTTTTTCTTTCAAAAGTTTCAGAAACCACTGTATGGGAAGCACATGGGTAATGTGGTATGACCCTTGCCCTGAACACCAGAACCCCTTGAGTTTGATTTACTGAGGTCCCTGACCACAGTCTGGCTCCCTTTCTGCTACAGCCTTAGCAACCTATGTATGACTCCCTAAGCTTTACCCAGCAAGAGACAGGAGATGAGTAATTCAACCATGTTCACTATTTCTGCAGGAATACATCTTTCTTATAATGTCAACAATTCCACTTAATAGGATATAATTCATGAAAACACTTCATTTGCTTTTCTATCAGTCCTAATGCACCTAAATCTAATTACACAATGCAAAGTTCCAATTCTATATAAAGAAATAATTTAACTTAGCTTTTTAAAAGTTTTGCTTGTTTGTTTTTGTAACTCACTTCATGGTTGTCTTTGAGCAAAAATTACATACGAGCCTTCAACATATTAACTGATATTTCAAGGTGGCTGCTGTGGCAGAAAACTAGAATGCCAAAAACCCATTTCAGTATAAGTTTTATCTACATATTACAAAGAGAACAGAGAAGAGACAAGCAAAAGCAGCAAATTGAAAAATCTTAAAACAAACACTTTTCTGTTAAAAGTATGCTGTCATTAGAACCCTACAGTAATACAAGTACCAAGTTTCTGTTCTTGATTTTTTGTGGGGTTTTTTTGGTCACAGGTTAAAAAAGGCTTCATGCAGATTCATAACATCTTATATGTGCTAGTATCTTTTACTGCTGAATTTCTATGAATAAACATAAAAGAAATTGCTCCAATACACTGCTGGTTTTAAATATCTCTAGTGTGTATGAGAGGTTTGTTTTGATAGCTGACTGTCAATTTTATCAGCTTCCTCCCTCCAGTTGGCAAAAACAGAATTGAAAGCAACTTTGTCTTTTTCTCTCACTCATTTGGAAGTAGCTAGCAGGAAATAACAGAAATAATCTAAATGGCTCTAGCAATTTAGAAGACAGACTGTAGTATACTACTGTGACTCTTTAATAACTTCACAAATTGTATGCCATCAAATTCATTCAGTAAAAAGTTAAAGTTTAGACTACTTTTAAGTTTATAGAAATGAGAATGTACAAGGCTGTGATATTTTCCTTTAACTCCAAAAACTTTGCTTTATAGTCAACTTACATTCATCTCAAAGGACATATAGTTTCTAAAGACACAGTAATAATTTATTAAAATACTTTCTATTATCAATTTTAAATAGAAACATCTATTACCATGTAAAAATATTATGCTACTGTTCTACTTCAGTTTTAAGATCTTTTTGATGAAATGTATACATTTAAGCCTCTAATAAATTTAAACTTTTAAATATTACTCAAAAATATTAACTGACGCTATATGCTAGTGTCTTCCATTTGCTGTATACAAAAAGCACAGATTGAGGAAAAAAAAGAGGATCACTACTACTACCTAAAGTTACAAAGTATAAAAAAATAAAAGGGAGAATTATCCAGGTGAGAAGAGGTTTTTCTGCTGGTATCATATCACATACCTATTTTTCAAAAATTATTATTAAAACATCTCATAGTCCTTAAAATATCTGGGGCAACAATTTCATTGAAAATATTGATTTTCTTTAAAAAAAAGACGAACTTCATACACAAACTTTTATCTATATTTTAAAGAGATCTAAATCCTCCAAAGTAATGCATACAAGAACACTTAAGGGTGCCAATATTCAAGGTTAAGACTCTTTATTTGGCGCGTGACAGCAAGTTGGTTGTGGCATCTGTCACTAGTGCTGCCTGTCTATTGAGGGAAAGATGATTTCAGAGATCCAAATGGTTGTATACATGACTTCAGTATACATTCTTTCTGAAACCTTTTGCTTATAAAAACCTTTTCTGGCCTGACCAGGCAGTGGCGCAGTGGATAGAGCATCGGACTGGGATACAGAGGACCCAGGTTCGAGACCCCAAGGTCGCCAGCTTGAGTGCAGGCTCATCTGGTTTGAGCAAAATCTCACCAGCTTGGACCCAAGGTCGCTGGCTCGAGCAAGGAAGGGGTTACTCAGTCTGCTGAAGGCCCGCGGTCAAGGCACATATGAGAAAGCAATCAATGAACAACTAAGGTGTTGCAACGTGCAACGAAAAACTAATGATTGATGCTTCTCATCTCTTCGTTCCTGTCTGTCTGTCCCTGTCTATCCCTCTCTGACTCTCTGTCTCTGTAAAAAAAAAACCAAAAAACAAAAACCAAAATCCCTTTTCTGGCCCTAGCCGGTTGGCTCAGGGCTAGAGCATCGGCCTGGTGTGTGGATGTTCCATGTTTGATTTCTGGTCAGGGCACACACGAGAAGCACCCATCTGCTTCTCCCCCTCACCCCTCTCGCTTCTCTCCCTTGCTTTCTCTCTCTCTCTCTCTCTCTTCCCCTCCAGCCATGTCTCGATTGGAGTGAGTTGGCCCCAGGCACTGAGTATGACTCCATGGCCTCCGCCTCAGGCACTAAAAAGAGCTTGGTTGTTGAACAATGCAACAATGCCCCAGATGACCAGAGCACCACCCCCTAGTGGGCTTGGCAGGTGGAACACAGTCAAGGCGCATGTGGGAGTCTGTACTCTGCCTCCCCTCCTATCACTAAATAAAAAAAAATTTTAATTTAAAAATAATAAATAAATAAATAAATAAGACCTGTACTTTGGTCAAGCACATTCTTTCCTGAATCTGATATTCTAGAGTTTCCATGACCTACTTGTTTTTAACCTAATCAATGAAGTGTTTTCCTTCCACATTTATTATTTCCCCCTCATTTAAACGTCGACCTCGCGCCAGTTTGCTCAGCAGATAAAATGTCAGCTTGGCATATGTACATCCCAGGTTCGGTTCCGGGTCTGGGCACATAGGAGAAGCAATCATCTGCTTCTCTCCCACTCCATCTCCTCCCTTCTCTACCTCTTCCCCTCCCGCAGCCAGTGGCTCAACTGGTTCAAGCTTTGGCTTCGGACACTAAGGATAGTACAGTTGATATGAGTATGTCAGCCTCGGGCACTAACAATAGCTCGGTTGATTCAAGCATCAATCCCAGATTGGGGTTGCCAGGTGAATCCTGGTTGGGGTGCATGCAGGAATCTATCTCCTCTCTTCACTTAAAAAAAAAGTCTCTCTTTGCTATTTATTATTACCATGTATTAAATTATTACCATATACCAAACACTATGCTAGATGCTTTTTGTATGAAATATCTTTAATTCCAGCTACTATTTTATAAAACTATGTGTTTTACCAATGAGAAACAGAGGTCCTGAAAGGGTAAGTAAGTATAAGGTACAAATTTATACTGGTATCAAGTATGATTCAAATCTAGGTCTAACAGAGCTCAAACCCTTATTTTCTCCCCATTCTTTTTTCTCAATTACCCTTAACAGTAAGGATCCATGCCTCTGAGGACCTGGGAAGTATAATCAAAAGCAGCTCAATCAGGACAGGACATTTCTTTGAACTCATGTTTCACCTTTGGGGTTCACATTACTTTTGTCCCTTTTTCTGAAATGATTCTGTAGAGATTTCATTATAAAAAGCACTTTATATATCAGAGAATAAAATTTATAATATATAAAAGATAAACACTGACATATATGTCTAGGATAAATATAGGCATGTTTGAAAATATGCTTCTTAAATAATCTTGCTAACTTCAACCCATATTAATTTATCTACCCCTAATTTCTATTATATTTTCCAGCTATCATTGCACATTTATCATAGCACCTATCACTTTATTCTTGTTTTATGTGTGTATCTCTCAAACCAGAATTTAGTATCTGAGTATAAATGTTTGTGTATATCCCCTGTAATAATTAATTAGTACAAGTAGGCTCTAAATACAGTGCCTGAGACAATAAATGATTCATAAGTGAAAAAATGATAAAATGCATGAGGCTTCAGAGTCCAAAAACCAGTTTGAGACCAGGCTAAGCTGTTTTCTGTATATTCTTGGGCTAGCCATGTAACCTCACTGAATCAAAGAAAATAATAATGTCCACTTTACAGAGGTTTCTAAATGATTAAATGAGATATTTATGTGAAAACACTTTGTATTCTCTAACAAAAGTTATCAAATATTATTTAAGATTTATGAAGTCATTATTGATCAGTTGACATAATTTTATTTTAAAAGGAAGGTGAAACAAGATCTTAAAAATATATTACTTCAGCCCTGGCCGGTTGGCTCAGCGGTAGAGCGTCGGCCTAGCGTGCGGAGGACCCGGGTTCGATTCCCGGCCAGGGCACACAGGAGAAGCGCCCATTTGCTTCTCCACCCCTCCGCCGCGCTTTCCTCTCTGTCTCTCTCTTCCCCTCCCGCAGCCGAGGCTCCATTGGAGCAAAGATGGCCCGGGCGCTGGGCATGGCTCTGTGGCCTCTGCCTCAGGCGCTAGAGTGGCTCTGGTCGCAACATGGCGACGCCCAGGATGGGCAGAGCATCGCCCCCTGGGGGGCAGAGCACCGCCCCTGGTGGGCGTGCCGGGTGGATCCCGGTCGGGCGCATGCGGGAGTCTGTCTGACTGTCTCTCCCTGTTTCCAGCTTCAGAAAAATGGAAAAAAAAAAAAAAAAAAAAAAAAAAAAAAAAATATATATATATATATATATATATATATATATATATATATATATATATATTACTTCAGCCTAGCTAAGTAAATTTGAAAAGAAAAGTAAACTCTAATAAATTCCAATAAAGGATACTATCTTTTTTTTTTTTTTTTTTTTTTTTTTTTTTCCATTTTTCTGAAGCTGGAAACAGGGAGAGACAGTCAGACAGACTCCCGCATGCGCCCGACCGGGATCCACCCGGCACGCCCACCAGGGGCGGTGCTCTGCCCCCCAGGGGGCGATGCTCTGCCCATCCTGGGCGTCGCCATGTTGCGACCAGAGCCACTCTAGCGCCTGAGGCAGAGGCCACAGAGCCATGCCCAGCGCCCGGGCCATCTTTGCTCCAATGGAGCCTCGGCTGCGGGAGGGGAAGAGAGAGACAGAGAGGAAAGCGCGGCGGAGGGGTGGAGAAGCAAATGGGCGCCTCTCCTGTGTGCCCTGGCCGGGAATCGAACCCGGGTCCTCCGCACGCTAGGCCGACGCTCTACCGCTGAGGATACTATCTTCTTAACTGATCTAAGTATCAGGACACAAAATTATTTTCATAATGGAATACATTTTGTAACATGTAAAATACTGCTTTATACATTCATCCACTCTCCCTCACCCAATTTTCCAAATCTTTAATTTGCCAAAAATACATTGAGTGACCCAGTGTTCTCAAAGCCCCTTTCCTTCTGTATCAGAATTCTAATTCAGTAGGTCCAACTTGGGGCCCATCCAGGTATCTGCATTAATAAAAAGGGACATGGATGATTTTAAATGAACGCTGACTTAAAACTAATGTCAACGGTTCTTTACAACCATTACCAACCATGTAAACCATGTTAATTTAAAGATTCACAGCAATTATATAGTGAGTTTTTGCCATATGATTCAACTAAATGGTTTTAAATTACTACAATCCTAGAAAAATGAACTACTTTTTAAAAAATAAATTATTTTTAAAAATGAAATATTCAAAAAAATAATTTACTAAACTATATGTTCTCCCACAAAGGAGCCATGATCTCTCTTACTTCTGCTCAAGCTAATCCAGTCACTTGAAGCACTTTCCAAATTCCCTGCAGCTGACAATCAGAATACTTAATCTCTTATCTGAAATCTTTTATTTGGATTTCAGAGAAGCAATAAAGTGCTTCTGCCTATATTATAGTGCCTAGATTACAGTACACTGCCAATGAGGTCTAAGGCTGCACCCCATAATCAAGTATTTCTGCAGCAAAATGAATAAACATTCACACTAAGTAGAATAAATGCTACAAATAGCCTCACTTCAGGTCAGGGCAGGTTTTGCCACAAAATAAGTTTGAACCAAATTTATAAAAATAAACATTTAAATAAGTCTTTAGGTAGTAGAGGTTTGGGATTTTGAGCTTACAGAGAAATAAAGCCAAAATCTCCTTAAAGCCAAGAGAAAGGATTATAAAAACTTTATCTTTTAGGTTTCAACTTATATATCACTTTCATTGGAAAACTTCCCCTAACCATACCAAGACTGAGTAAGGTACTCTTTTATATGTATACATTTGACACCCTATACCAGGGGTCCCCAAACTGCGGCCCCCTGAGGCCATTTATCCGGCCCCCGCTGCACTTCTGGAAGGGGCACCTCTTTCATTAGTGGTCAATGAAAGGAGCACATTGACCATCCCATTAGCCAAAAGCAGGCCCATAGTTCCCATTGAAATACTGGTCAGTTTCTTGATTTAAATTTACTTGTTTTTTATTTTAAATATTGTATTTGTTCCCGTTTTGTTTTTTTACTTTAAAATAAGATATGTGCAGTGTGCATAGGGATTTGTTCATAGTTTTTTTTATAGTCCGGCCCTCCAACGGTCTGAGGGACAGTGAACTGGCTCCCTGTGTAAAAAGTTTGGGGACCCCTGCCCTATACTTACTCCTATCCTAATGGTTGCCTGTTCATCTCCCCACAGACTGTTGGATGCCTGGACTCAGGGGCCACATCTTTTTCACTATTATACTCCCAATAACTAGCACTTATCTGCCACACAATATTCACTTAATAAATAGTGAACAAATAAGCAATTATGAATATTAAGACTTTAGTGAAGTTTTATAATGCTAATGCACTTGCTTCATCTGTAAGGAACGATTAATATCAATGAAAATGAATCTCCAGCCTAACCAGGCAGTGGCACAGTGGATAGTGCGACAAACTGGGATGCAGAGGGCCCAGGTTCAAAACCCTGAGGTCGCCAGCTTGAGCATGGACTCATTTGGCTTGAGCACAGGTTCACTGGCTTGAACGTGGGATCATAGACATGACCCCATGGTTGCTGACTTAAGCCCAAAGGTCGCTGGCTTGAAGCCCAAGGTCACTGGCTTGAGCAAGGGGTCGGTCACTAGTTCTGTTGTAGTGCCCCTCCACCAGATCAAGGCACATATAAGAAAGCAATCAATGAACAACTAGGGTAACAAAGAACTGATGTTTCTCATCTCTCCCTTCCTGTCTGTCTGTCCCTCTCTCTCTCTCTCTCTCTCTGCCTCTGTCACACACACAAAAAAAGAAAAAGAATCTCCACATAATAAACTGAGATGAAAATCAGAAAATCCAATTAAAAAACTATCCATTAGTACACCCATTGTAATAGTATAAAAACATACTTTGTTGCTGTAAAGTAAAACTGTTTAATAAATTTGTTAGCTAGGATATTTTACAAAGTAAACTACTACATGAAATAAATGATCTAATATGTAATAGTTTATTTACTATGTTAATACAGAGCTTCTTGCACTGTATATAGATAAATACAGTACAGTTGACTTTAGATGTTAATCCATGTTGCATCCCTTCCTGTTTATCAGGAATTTTAGAATGTAGGATTTAAAGAATGAAACTTGCTTTCTTCTAACTGATATACTATAATAAAATTGACAAACAATTAAAATATGATAGATATTATGCAAGATGAAAATGGTAAACTACTTAAGCAAATAGGTAGTTATAAAAAATTTTAGGATTTTGAGGAATCTGGCGGGCTCAAAGCATATAAGATCATTCTTAGGCATACCTTTTTTTTTTTTTTTTTTTTTTTTTTTTTTTTTTTTTTTTTCCATTTTGAAGCTGGAAACAGGGAGAGACAGTCAGACAGACTCCCGCATGCGCCCGACCGGGATCCACCCGGCACGCCCACCATGGGGCGACGCTCTGCCCACCAGGGGGCGATGCTCTGCCCATCCTGGGCGTCGCCATGTTGCGACCAGAGCCACTCCAGCGCCTGGGGCAGAGGCCACAGAGCCATCCCCAGCGACCGGGCCATGTTTGCTCCAGTGGAGCCCTGGCTGCGGGAGGGGAAGAGAGAGACAGAGAGGAAAGCACGGCGGAGGGGTGGAGAAGCAAATGGGCGCTTCTCCTGTGTGCCCTGGCCGGGAATCGAACCCGGGTATACCTTTTTTTTTTAAGTACAACAAAAGTTTTTCCATTGTTTTCTTTAAAGTCAAAAGGTCTTTTAAGAATAACATGAATGGAATTTTCCTCCAGAAGTAGATCTGAAAGATTCTGAACCTGAACAACAAAAATATTTAACATAAACTAAGGAGAAAAACTATGTATATATACAGACTTTCTCTTAAATTTAACCAAAATGAAAGTGAACTGGCTGACAAAGCTTCAAATACCTACTAGCCATATCTAGACTACCCTACCTAATTTACACAGACAGCCAGTCACCATTCACATAATCATATACAACAAAAAGTTGACAAGATAATTAAAAGACCAGAAAAGCCTGTTTGAACTATAAGCCTCCTATTTTAAAATCAGGAGTTTAATTCTAAGGGGTTCAGGGGGAACCTTTGTTGCTTCTAATAGTGTTAATTTTTTTCTATGTGGAAACAAGAACAAATAACATCACTTTTTAAGAAACAAAATTTTGAACCTTAGGATTACCTGGTCAGAAAACTCATCTAAAAGGAAGTTGTTTTTTTTTTAATTCTTTTGTAGTGGATCACCTTTTCTGTCATGCCAGTATCTTTTAGCAAGTTCCTAAACTGATAGTGTTCAAAAGTGACCTTCCTTATTTACTTTAAACAATCTGTTTGTTTTTTTTTAAATGGAGAGGAGAAATGATGAAATAAGTTTAGGAAAATATGGAAGACTGTTGAAGGTGGGAGATGGTTTATAATATTATTCCTTCCACTTTTGTGTATGTTTGAAATAATCTTAAAAATTTGAGATTTTAAAAAATTGAGTCTTTTTTTTTTTTTTACAGAGACAGTCAGCGAAAGGGACAGACTGGCAGGAACAAAGAGAGATGAGAAGCATCAATCATCAGTTTTTCGTTGCAACACCTTAGTTTTTCATTGATTGCTTTTCTCATATGTGCCTTGACCATGGGCCTTCAGCAGACCGAGTAACCCCTTGCTCAAGCTAGCAACCTTGGGTCCAAGCTGGTGAACTTTGCTCAAACTAGATAAGCCCGCGCTCAAACTGGCGACCTCGGGGTCTCAAACCTGGGTCCTCTGTATCCCAGTCCGATGCTCTATCCACTGCGCCACCGCCCGGTCAGGCAAAAAAATTGAGTCTTAATTAGATTGATTCAAGCTGCTAAATTTGTATGAAAGAAAAGATGAGCAGAGGTCCTCTATAAACTGCTTTCAAATTTCTTAATTATTTAGAAATCCAAAGGAGTCTAAGAATCTTGGACTATAAGAACATGTTTGAGAAGTTTATACCTAAAGAACACTGTAAAAGAGACCTAATAATATAGGGATCTTCTATGTGTCATTCTTCTTCAAATGTAAACTGGTCAGTGCTGTATAGAACAATGCTCAGCTCTCAGCAAGTAATCAATATGGCTAAGCACATGAATTTTCCTGACACCTGCAGGAGTGAGAGAATTCCACTTTCTTCTTAACCAGTTGCAGGGAACATGGTGTAGAAAGGATTGGCTTCCTAAATACAAAGGTGAATGAACTACATATCACATATATAGTATATGACATAGTATATAATACCAACAAATACAGCTATATGGACATTATTGATTAAGCCATTCTTTAGTTAATGGGTTAACAGAAGAACAAAAGTGAAGTATGTTCTCAATGGAAGTTTGAACCTCCTCTCCACCCACTCAGTGTCACTTTCACATAGAAGAACTGTCAACAGGGATTGATCAGGCTCAAGAAAGTTACTGGACAAGAGGGAAAGGGGTGGGAGAAGGTGGAGGGTAAAAGGAGAATAATAAATATTAAAGGAAAAAGACTTGATTTGGGTGGTAAACACAAAGTGCAATGTACAGATGATGTATTATAGAGATGTATGCCTGAAACCTATAATTTTTTTTTTAATTTAATTTTTTTGTATTTTTCTGAAGCTGGAAACAGGGAGAGACAGTCAGACAGACTCCCGCATGCGCCCGACCGGGATCCACCCGGCACGCCCACCAGGGACGAAGCTCTGCCCACCAGGAGGCGATGCTCTGCCCCTCCAGGGCGTCGCTCTGCCGCAACCAGAGCCACTCTAGCGCCTGGGGCAGAGGCCAAGGAGCCATCCCCAGCGCCCGGGCCATCTTTGCTCCAATGGAGCCTCGGGGCTGCGGGAGGGGAAGAGAGAGACAGAGAGGAAGGAGGGGGGGTGGAGAAGCAAATGGGCACTTCTCCTATGTGCCCTGGCCGGGAATCGAACCCGGGTCCCCAACACGCCAGGCCGACGTTCTACCGCTGAGCCAACCGGCCAGGGCCTGAAACCTATAATTTTATTGATCAAGGTTACCCCAATAAACCCAATTAAAAAAAATTTTAAGTTACTGGGTCATATTTGTAGTAGGTAGAATGTTAATAGCTATGCTATATAGGGCTATATTAGGGCAAATGTCCTATCCTAAAAAAGTTGGGCCATCTCTGATTGGTACTTAGATTATAAATTGTTCTATTGGTTACATGAAAAAGAATGCTTCTAACTTCTGAGATGTGCACTTTGTGGTATTCTTCTATGTACTGTTCACCCTTTGGACCTTTGGAAAATAGTTATTCATAAGAGGCTTTCCTCTGTCCTATGGCAACTATCAGTTTGTTCTATGTATCTATGAGTATATTTCTGTTTTGGGTTGTTTGGTCATTTGCTTTTTTGTTAGATTCCACATGTAAGTGAAATCATATGATCTTTGTCTTTGTCTGACTTATTTCACTTAGCATAATACTTTCTAGGTCCATCCATATTGTCATAGTTAGCAAAATTTCATTTTTTTATGGATGAGTAATAATATTCCATTGCAGAAATATATCACATCTTCTTTATCCATTAATTTATCAGTGGACACTTAGGTTGCTTCCATATCTTGGCTATTGTAAATAATGTTGCAATGAACACAGGACTGCATATATCTTTTTAAATTAGTGTTTTTGTTTCCTTTGGATAAATACCCAGAAGTAGAATTACTGGATCATTTGGTTCTATTTTTAATATTTTGAGGAACTTCCATACTGGTTTCTATAGCAGCTGCACCAATTTACATTCCTACCAACAATATATGAGGAATCCCTTTTCTCCATATTTTTACCAATATTTGTTAATTGTTATCTTTTTGACAATGGTCATTCTGCCAGGTGTGAGGTGATATCTCAATGTGGTTTTGATTTGCATTTTGCTGATGATTAGTGATGTTAAGTTCCTTTTCATATACCTAATGGCCACCTGGATGTCTTCTGGTGGCCATTTGGAAAATGTCTATTCAGGTCCTCTGCCCATTTTTTAATCAGATTTATTTTTTATATATATTTATATGAGGTTTTTTTATGTATTTTGGATATTAACTCTTCATCAAATGTATCATTTGCATGTATCTTCTCCCATTCAGTAGGTTGCCTTTTCATTTTGTTCATGGTTTCCTTCACTGTGCAAAAACTTTTTAGTTTGATATAAACCTACACCAGTTTTAATGGAAGAAAGTATAAGCTAAAGTTCCTAAAAAAGATATCCACTCTTTACCCAGCTATCAGAGTGAGATCCATTGGCCAAGATGACATAGGAAAAAAAATAAGTTGAGGAGAGAAGAAGCATTTATACATATATTTTTCCTCTGAAACTAAAAGTAGAGGTAATTTATCAGAATACAACTTTGTGAGATCAAGAGACTGACTTGATTTCACAAGAAGATTCAAACTTAAATTTATTAAGACCAGAAACTGTGATTTTTTTTTTAATATTGTTTACATTGTATTGTTTGAGTTATTATAGCATTTCTATTCCTGGTATAATCTTGTCAGGTAAATTTGGTTAGGCAGGCAATCTTGTTCTACATAATCCAATAAAATAAACAAAACAGAGGAGGATTTATAGTATTACCTTGGAATTAACAAAATTAATGTCCCAACCTATCTATTTAAAAGGCTTCTGGAGGTAGCACCAAATAAATAGCAATATAGGTACTGAGAAGCCAAACTGCTAATCTTACTGGTCACAGGTAGAAATAGTGGGAAAAACTGGATAGGTGGCCCCGAAAAAACACATTTTGATACATCACTGATCTCTAAGAAAGACACAGCACCTCAAGTTAATAAAATGCCTATTATTAAATATATTGGGTTAACAGTTTAAAAAATAGAGGTCTACTGATCTTTAGTAAGAAGCTCATGTTTTGTGTTGGTTGGTTCAGGGTTTTTCTTTTTCTTCCTCACAATTATCTCATCAAGAATGGTTACTACTCTAAATTACGATTGCCCTTACCTAATCTTTCTTTCCTCTGCTTAGAATGCCTTTTCTTCATAACTCCATTTTCTCTTAAAAGCTAAAGCTTTGCAGCCACTTCCTCCCAAAAATCTTTCCACATCTTCCCTCCTTTATAGTCCCTTAAGAATATATATCTTTTTTCTTGTTTCTTTCTTTACATATATGACACCCTCACTTGTTCATACACTTCAGGCTACTACTTCATCTCATCAAATACAAGTCTCCCTTGGTTTCTAAATGGTGTGCCATTATTTTATATAGCACTAAGAAAGAAAAAAATACTACCAGTTATAATTGTGAAACACCAAAAAATAAAAGATGATCCCAATTTCAGAGACATTAAAATATGGGAGGGGGAGATATGCATGTCTTAACTGACTCTTTCTTTATTATTAACAAAATGTTTAAGGCATACAGAAAATGCACATTAAATGTTTGCAAAATCATTGAATGAATGAATGAAGTCAACCTAAATTGGTACTTTTTATCAATATGCAGCTTTGGATTTATTCAAAAACCAAAAGAATCTAAGAATAAAAATTTTTAGATTTTTAAACTAAGACCTATGCATATAATATACAAATATATTAGTTCTGATTTTAGATGAAGAACCTAAAGCACCAAGAAGAAAAAAATTTTTGGTTTTCCAAATACAACTATTACAGCTTCACATTAAAATACAGGGTGAGACAAAAAGTAAGTTTACAGTTGTTTATATGGAAAATAATACAATAATTAATACAAGAATAACCTCTGTTTCACATACTCACAACTGTAAATCTACTTCTGCCCCAAACTGCAAAACCCACAATGTTAATTGCGTGGGTGATCAAATACTATTATATTATGGTAGATAATATATAAAGTTGTTTTGTAGTATCCATTCTTTTTTCTTTTTTTTTTTTTCTTTGTATTTTTCCGAAGCTGGAAACGGGGAGAGACAGTCAGACAGACTCCCGCATGCGCCCAACCGGGATCCACCCGGCACGCCCACCAGGGGGCGACGCTCTGCCCACCAGGGGGCGATGCTCTGCCCCTCCAGGGCGTTGCTCTGTTGCGACCAGAGCCACTCCAGCGCCTGGGGCAGAGGCCGAGGAGCCATCCCCAGCACCCGGGCCATCTTTGCTCCAATGGAGCCTCGCTGAGGGAGGGGAAGAGAGAGACAGAGAGGAAGGAGAGAGAGAGGGATGGAGAAGCAGATGGGCGCTTCTCCTGTGTGCCCTGGCCGGGAATCGAACCTGGGACCCCTTGCACGCCAGGCTGACACTCTACCACTGAGCCAACCGGCCAGGGCTGTAGTATCCATTCTTGATGACCTGCACTAATAATAGGGATATAGATTTTGAATAATCCAAAATAAAGGATAATTTTAAACTCATTTATATTAGTTTTGTTTTTTAATTTTATTTATTTTTTTCTTTCTGTATTTTTCCGAAGCTAGAAGCAGGGAGGCAGTCAGACTCCCACATGCACCCAACCAGGATCCACCCGGCATGCCCACCAGGGGGCAGCCCAATCAGGATCCACCCAGCATGCCCACTAGGAGGTGATGCTTGGCCCATCTGGGGCATTGCTCCATTCAGCAGGACTCATTCTAGTGCCTGAGGCGGAGGCCATGGAGCCATCCTCAGTGCCCAGGCCAACTTTGCTCCAATGAAGCCTTGGCTGCAGGAGGAGAAGAGAGAGATAGAGTGTAAGGAGAGGGGGAAGGGTGGAGAAGCAGATGGGCACTTCTCCTGTGTGCCCTGGCTGGGAATCAAATCCAGGACTTCCACACACAGGGCTGATGCTCTACTGCTGAGCCAACTAGCCAGGGCCCGTTTATATTTGTTTTTGAAGTACATTCATATATTCATATTGTGAAAAAATAAACACAGACTGGCCAGCCTAGAGATATTAATAAATTACCAGCACTTGTTTCATTTCAGAATATAAACTGGTTCTTTTTCTTAAACTTATAAAAGATGTCCTATCAAAAGCTGAAAATTTTGGAAAGATGAAAATATTCTTAAGTTTAATCTAAGTGAGATATTTGTAAGGTGCCATGTCATTCATTTAAGATAATAGTCAAGTCTAGATATCATTGAGAGGCATAAGCAGTATAAAGAAGTTAAAAAGCGTAAGTCCTACAACAATAAATTTGG
The DNA here is from genome assembly GCF_036850995.1 of Saccopteryx leptura. Taxonomy (NCBI): domain Eukaryota; kingdom Metazoa; phylum Chordata; class Mammalia; order Chiroptera; family Emballonuridae; genus Saccopteryx; species Saccopteryx leptura. The sequence continues at coordinate 255,292,558 of NC_089505.1, forward strand.
AAATCTAGCTTTCTTATTTTTACATTTTTCTATGTCCTCTATCTAGAAAATGATAAAAGTAGCTACTCCTTACTGAGCTAGATGCTTTACATACATTATTTCTAATCTTCAATAATCTATGGAGTAGATATTAATAGCATAAGTTTATACTTGAGTACACTGAGGTTATAATAGGTGCAATAACTTGTCCAAGGCTAGCAGTTGTAAATCACCTCTACAGTTCTGACTTATGCATATGTAGCTTTCTGGTCCAAGGAGGAAAGATCAGAAAAAAATGAGAAATTTCTCTATGACCAGAAACAAAAGAATCAAATTAACTAACTAAATAAATAAACAAATAAATAAAGACAGTATTATCTCAATTTACATAAAGAGGAAGAAGGTTGCTTTGAGAAAATATTCAGAATTCAAGGAGCTGATAAATTCTGGGATTCCATTTTGTAATGTCTAACAGCAGTCAAGTAATTAATCCCAATAGCTTTTAGCCTGAAAATGCAAAATAACTAAAGCCTACCTTTACTAATTAAATACATATATACCTCAGGTTTCCCACTACAGGAGACAGATTAAAAATTTCTATAAGATTCTATAATTTCAAATTACTTTTTCCATCTTTGTCAGTAAGAGAAATAGTTAGGCATAGGAGTTAAGGGCGAAGACCGTGAAGAAAGACAAGACTAGATAAAATTCTGACTTCTTAGCCATATAACCCTGAGCAAGTTACTTAACCTAGGTCTTGCTTTCTTTATCTATAAAATAAGAATATTAATATTCTTATTCTGACTCAGTTATTGTAATGAGTAAATGAGGTAATGTGTATAAAGCATTCCACATAGTATCTGGCATACAGTAAATACCCAATAAGTTTGTTACAGTAATATATTTTGATGACTTCTATCATTTTTTTTAAAGATTTTATTTATTCATTTTAGAGAGGAGAGAGAAAGAGAGAGGGAAGGGGAGGAGGAGCAAGAAGCATCAACTCCCATATGTGCCTTGACCAGGCAATCCCAGGGTCTTGAACCAGCAACCTCAGCGTTCCAGGTCAACGCTTTATCCACTGTGCCACCACAGGTTAGGCATGACTTCTTTGTTTTATTGGAATATAAACTAAACTTTTTTGTTAACTGTGCAAGGAAAAGAAAGGAATTAAAATTTCCATTCAAGTGTCAGGACAATTTACGAAAAAACTTTCTAATAAAACCCAGACTTTACAAGAAAAGGCAGACTTTAGTCCTTTGAAAGTCACTAGCTCTTCTGTACATAATATGGAAACACATAAAATGTGAGGAAAAGCACATTTGTAATACATTACTGCTACAGTAATAAAACTTTCTCTAAATGAGAGTCAATTTCATCATTCACCACTGAGGGGAGCTGTAACATAAAAAAAGGTTTAGATAGACTCCCACAGTAATTTTTAAACTTTCTCATACCTCACTATATTTTAATAAACTCTTATTAAAATGTATTTTTAATTAATTTGATAAGCATGAACAAATTCTCTTTTGGAGACCTTACAAGGAATAAGAAGGCTCATTATATCAATGTAATAAGATAGGGGATACCTATCCCTATCTTCCCTGCTTTTGCTCCATAGCACTTAATCTAACATATTATATATGTCATATATTCAACATACACTATATATTTATATTATCTAACACAGAATATACTTCTCACACATTAATCTTTATTCTCTTTGCCTCTCTATCTCACGTACACACACACACAGAGTGGATTGTAAGCCCCACGAAGAAGATTTTTGTTTTATACACCACTCTATTTCTAGTACCTAGAACAGTGCCCAGCACAAAATATAGGCACAGTGAGTAAATTGCTACTGAATGAACTGAACATTGGCTCATTTATTTGAAAGCTTAAAAATACATTAGATGTCAAGTATAATAATTCCTCTTTTCCACAGTTCACTACTCAAGATTTCAGTTATCCATAGTCAACTGCAGTCCAAAAATATTAAGTGGAAAATTCCAGAAATAAACTATTCATAACTTTTAAATTTCATGCCCTTCTGAGTGGCGTGAGGAAATCTTGCACTGTCCCATGCTGTCAGGCCAGGGCGTTAATCATCCCTTTGTCCAAAGTATAGGCTTATTTGCCCATTAGTCATTTTAAGTAGCCTTCCAAGTTATCAGGTTGACTGTGGAGGTACTGCAACACTTACATTCTAGTAACCTCTGTGCTTAATAATGGTCCCAAAGTACATGTAATGCTGGCAATTCAGATATAACGAAGAGAAGCTGCAAAGTGCTTCCTTTAAGTGAAAAAGTGAAAGTTCTTGACTTAAAATTGTATGCCAAGATTGCTAAACTCTGCAGGAAAACAAAACAAAACAAAACAAAACTCCTATCCATGAAATTGCCTAATTTATAAAGTAAACCTTATCTTGGGTATGTATGCATAGGGTTCCATATTATCTGCAGTTTCAGGCAAGGCATCCCCTGGGGGGGGGGGGTTGGAATGTATCCCTGTGGGTAAGGAGGGACTACAGTAAAGCAAACTGTTACTACCTGAAAAATGTAGTATCTACATATATTGAATTTAGGTTTAAAAGAAAATATCTAAGAGCAGTTATTTAATCCTATAGATGAGTATATGAACAGATCTCATGAGAATGACTTGCTTAATATACATTTATAGTAGAATCCCTCTTAAAAGATCTGAATGGCACAGAGAGTTGGTCACTTAAATGGAGAATTATGAATACTAACACACATTTTAATTTTGTTCAATACATAGTGTTTCATTCATCAGTTTTTGTGGCTCCTTCTTTGAGTATAACTTTGTTGCTTATTGATTTTCTTGTATAATCAACACTCATAATGTATCATTAGTGCATTTCAATATCTTTTAAATAAAATGAATACTTAAGGACAATAGAGAAACAATCTAAATAAAAACTTCTAGTTTTATAAATTTGCCCCTATTTTTTTAGTTTCATTTCTACTACGGATATTTTAACAGTTTTTATCTACTCACTTTTATCAACTCTTTCTAAAGCATTTAACAGTTTTCATGAAATAATTCTCCAATCTGATATTTCACTGGATTATGAAATATCTAATTATATAATTACAGTAACAGGTCAGGAGCCTTGTAAGAGGTCTTCTAAGGGACAAACCTAATTTACATCTTCCTTGGAAGAGCAGAAGTGTGTAGAGTATATATCAGAGTAGTCTACTATATTGACACATGTGGGGTTAAAACCAGGATGTTTTATAGACAGAATGGAAAGTATGAGGTAACCCATGTAAATAAATTAAGTAGAGGCTGATCAGAAGAGTTTCTACGTAATGGCATATGGATCCTTCACATATTATCTCACTGCCACTGGAGTCTACTTTTAGAATTTTTCTACAATACAGTTGACGGATACTTATATAATCTCTCTCTCCCTCTCCTTTTATTAGCATTTATTTGATGTGGAATTTACTCCCAGGCCACATATTTTTGTTTCTTCAGTTTATTCTGGGATATCTTTTTCTTCAGGGCAACCTCCTCTTCTGGTTTAGGAACAACCTGCTCTTTTTCAGTAGGATCATCTCAGTGTGGCAGGGAGAGCTCATGTATGGGTCAACCCGCCCATGAGCTGTGTAAATTCTATGACGCATCTTGGGAGCTTTGTTCACTTAAATGTGCACAAGGACTAGGAAATCTACATCTAAACCCATAAGTTCAGCATCACTCCCCCCATTTTTAAGCATATGCAGCAAAAATAAAACACTCTTTTTGGGCCACCAATCCTGTATCCAGCCCCACTGTTGGGCCTGGGCACACCTACCAATTTCACCATTGTAACAACAAAATGGCACACATTACTTCTGTAAAGTCACATCCTTCACATATTCTAGTAACTTCTAGAATATATGCGGTTTTCTGGGTCAAGTGAATAGCACACCATTTTTAGAGGTCACCTCACAGTTGGTTTATGGAAACAGCTTTAATTCCTCTCTTAAAAATAATAATCCTTACAGGATTTCTAACAGTTAATTGAGTCCAGCTATAATCATTCACACACTCTTTCAACAAATAGGTATTGAGTACCTAATACACAAAAGGCATTATGTTAAAAAAAAAAAAAGTTTGTGTGGTATATACAAAGATAAATGGAACAGCATCCCCCCCCCCCCCCACCACCACCACCACTAGTTTTTAAAATCTCTACATGACAACAACTTGAAACCAAGTTTGGGAACCAAAGACCAACACAAGTCAAGCTGAAGGACTTGTTTGACAATTATTCATTTAAAAACAAAAATTCACTTAACCAAGCAAGGGTCCTGGTTAGCATCTCAGAAAATTGACCTAGACTTTCCAGAGCAGGTAAAAAGATTTACCACCTGGATAGGAAAGAAAAGAAAAAACTATTCTATTCTCAAATTTCACTTATTCCTCTCACTGTATAGGGGTTGGTCTAGGCAGAAAGAAATTAAGTTCCTACCCAATTCTGGTCTATTTCCAGGTGAGACTATATTACTTTTCTTCTTTTTTTTTTTTTTTGACAGAGACAGAGAGAGTGTCAAAGAGAGACAGACAGATAGGGACAGACAAAAAAAGAGAAAGATGAGAAGCATCAATTCTTTGTTGTGGCACCTTAGTTGTTCATTGATTGCTTTCTCATATGTGCCTTGACCAGGGCAAGTGACCTCTTGCTCAAGCCAGTGACCTTGGGCTCGGGCTTCAAGCCAAAGACCATTGAAATCAATCCAGTGACTATGGGGTCATGTCTATGATCCTAAGATCAAGCTCAAGTCGGTGACCTTGGGGTTTCAAACCTGGGTCCTCCACGTTCTAGTCCAACTCTCTATCACTGCACCACCGCCTGGTCAGGCTCCTTTTTTATTTTGTTTTAGGTTTAATTATATGACCTAACCTTTTTCTGTTTTTTGTTTTTTTGTATTTTTCTGAAGTGAGAAGCAGTAGGCAGAGAGACAGACTTCTGCATGCACCCAACTGGGATCCACCCGGCATGCCCACTAGGGGGCGATGCTCTGCCCATCTAGGCCATTGCTCCATTGTAACCAGAGCCATTTTAGAGCCTGAGACTGATGCCACAGAGCCATCCTCAGTGCCCGGGCCAACTTTGCTCCAATGAAACCTTGGCTGCAGAAGGGAAGAGAGAGATAGAGAGAATGGAGAGGGGGAGGGGTGGAGAAGCGGGTAGGTGCTTTTTCTGTGTGCCCTGACCGGAGCCAACCTGGGACTTTCACGCACAAGGCCAACGCTCTACCATTGAGCCAAATGGCCAGGACCTGACTTCATCCTTTGAGATTAGATAGATCAGAATTTGTAATAATTACTCTAACTTAAAGTATGTAAATTAATATATTCTCTTTTATGTTAATATATTTTAATCGCTTTAGTTTTAATATGTATACTCATGTTCTTTCATGTGCATTAAGAATACCACAATTTCATGATACTTCTGAAGTCTGGTAACTATATACAATGTAAGTAAAAATGATAATGAATGTATTTAATATTTAACCTCTTTAACCTCTTTTTTTTAAAAAAGAGCATGATGCTGGTAAAATAGGTCAAATCCCATACATAATTGTCTCTAAAAAAAAAACCTGCTGTAAAAATGTGCATAAGCCAACAATAATAAAGTCAAAAGGAAGTTTATCTAGTAAATGTTATTTTCTTGCATTTGGGTTCCTAGCAAGTGTTATTAGTTGTTGTCATCGTTATTGATAGCTGAAAAAAATTTCTCCCTTACACATTCTGATTAATTTTAATTTCCTTCAAATAAGCTCTTCAATGCCTAGATTCCCCTTAAGCTATGGCTACCTATTTAAAAAATGGGTATAATTTGTTTTACATATATCCATGTTTGAGAAATTAGGTTTCTGCTACAAAACTAATATCTTCCTTAACATGAAAAGTGTATTTATGCCACAATTCAATTTTACTTTTTTTAAAATATTAAACTATAGATGATATACAATATTACTGAATACAATAACTGTTAGCCAACATTTACATACTTTACAAAGTGATCACTGATATAAATCTAGTAACCACCTGTCACTGCACAAAGGTTAGCAAGATACTACTGACTATATTCCATATGCTGTACATTACAAGCCCTGTGACATTTTATAACTGGAAGTTTGTATGTCTTATTCCCCTTCACCTTTTTCACCCACACAATTTAATTTTCTCTTTCTAAAACTGGCATAGGAAATAACTATTATAAAAAGAAGTAGGAGGGAAAGAACTGTTGTGCTAAAGAGTTCAGAATAAGAAACTCGTAACAGTACTCCCATTCTAGATTTAAGAGTCTACAGAAAATACATGTAGTGATAGGGATTTATTAAAAAAAAGATATAAATTAGGGAGATACTACTTTTTAAATACTCAAATCCATATTTTATTGGTTTTAATTATACACTTCAATATTTACAACATTAAATTTAAATGAAAACTCTCTACTGTATTTAAAAAAACAAAACTACAGCCCAAATTAAACTGCTCTGGGGCAAATCCATGTCACTCAGTTAAGAACCAGTGACTTCATCAGAAACCAGGCAGCACTCTATGTCAATTTATTCTAAAATGCTAAAATATATTTTAAATATTTCATTCTTCATGAACTTGAAAATCAAAAATTTGATCTACAAAAAAGTAATTTTCAAAAAGTATATAAAAATATTCTATTGACTAAAACAAAGTCACAAACCTAGAAAACCCCAAGATCAGTTAGCAGAAAACCTTCATTTTATAGATGAAGAAACTGAGTCCTAGAAAATAATCTACTTAAGGTCACCAGCTTGGAAGATACAAAAATCAAGATTTATACTCAATTCTAACCAATCAAAAGTCCATGTTTTCTCTAGACTATGATATGGGAAAGAGAAAAATGTATTTTTTTTTTCCAAATAAGGGTGTGAGCCAGAAGACAGGAGGTAGCCAATCTTTCAGCTATTAAGAAGCATAATGATGGCTGAGAATTTCACAAGTCCAGTGTTTTATCCATTATATAACTCACAACAATGTCCTCAAAATCATTGGCTGACATAGTAAAATTTAACTGTAGTAATAATTCAATTAAAATGCTGTTTTGTTTTTGTTTTTCTTTTCCAAGTGAGAGGAGGGGAGATAGTGACACAGGCTCCTGCATGCGCCCTGACTGAGATCCACCAGGCAACCCCTGTCTAGGGCTGATATGCGAATACCAAGCTATTTTTAGCACCTGAAGCTGACAGGCTTCAACTAACCAAGCTATTCTCAGCTCTAGGGCCAATGCTCGAACACATGAACACATCGAGCCACTGGCTGCAGGAGAGGAAGTGGGAGAAAAAGGGGAGGGGGGGAGAGGCAGATGGTCACTTCTCTTGTGTGCCCTGACTGGGAATTGAACCTGGGACGTCCATACACCAGGCCAACACTCTATTCACTGAGCCACCACTGGTCAGGATGTAAAATGTTGGTTTTATAAACAGTATAAATGACAGTGAAAAGCCATACATATTTATTGGATTTTTATAAACCTAATTTAGTAATAAACATTTGTAAAGAAGGAATGCTAATGTATTTTATTTTCCATTTTCCTCCTATGGCCATTCCCTTATCACACAGTCACATTTTTAGCAACTTCAATCATGTAAGAAATATGCAAATGAGCAAAATAAGCTTCTGAGCCTAAATATATTTTTCATTAAAAGAATATCAAACATACTTTTTAACCATATACCTCAAAAAGAAAAGGCATAATTCATAATATACCCCTTTATCTCCATTTAAAATCTGTTTCATTTTAAATTTTAATATTTCTCTAGTGACCTATAAAATACCTTTATAAAATATATAGCATAGTATTTCATGAAAGAATTTTTCCTAAAATCCCACAGATTTGAGAATCTTTTGTATTAAAATATAATCTATATCATTTAACTTTTATTTTGTTTTTTTGCTTTCACCTTTGTACGTTAGTTCATAACCTATTTTCAGAAATCTGGAACTGGTGTTCTTCTATCCTAAGAGTAATTATGTAGCCTGACCAGGCGGTGGCACAGTGGATAGAGTGCCGGACTGGGATGTAGAAGACCCAGGTTCAAAACTCCAAGGTCACCGGCTTGAGCGCAGGCTCATCTGCTTTGAGCACAGCTCACCAGTTTGAACCCAAGGTCACTGGCTTGAGTAAGGAGTCCCTTAGTCTGCTGTGGCCCCCTTAAGGCATGTATGGGAAAGCAATCACTGAACAACTAAGCTTCCACAACAAAGAATTGATGCTTCTCATCTCTCTCCCTTCCTGTCTGTCTGTCCCTATCTGTCCCTCTCTCTCTCTATCTGTCTGTCTCTGTCACACACAAAAAAGAGTAATTGTGTAGTAAGAACACCTTTCTAAACTAATATAAAATTAATGTTTACATATTTTTACCACTAATTACAACCCAAATTTTATTTGCCAATACTTTAATACATCAAGTTAACAGACTTAAAGATGTATAACAGAGCCATGAGCACTGAAAGCTGAAAGCACATCCATTGGGAGAAGCTCCTTGTGAGAATGAAAGCTAGCTTTTGAAGCTTTAACTAATTTCAAGAAAACTATGCTGGTTCATTTTTAAAACTTCAGTGGCTACTCCAAGTATCACATTCAAATCTGTTACTACAGGAAAGCCAGAGTGTTGTTAACATGTGTGAACCTTTAACATGATATTGGCTTGATATCCAGCCATCAGACCTCCACCTGCTGTGTTTGGAACTGATCTCCCTTCCAAGCTTTCCAAACCCTTTGAACTAAAAATGGTCCAGTTACTGCTGAAAAAGTGTAAGAACCCTTTTATCACTGAGATATAAAACAAAGCCACACAATATGCCAACATGGGAAGAAAGAATACGCTGCAAAGCATGTTATAAATATATATATTTTAGAACTATAATAATGATCATGAAAACAACAATAATGACAACTATAAAAACTAATATTCATTAAAATTATTTAATCCTTATAACAAACACATTTATGGCTGAGAAGTTAAGAAACTGACCATGCTCGGGGTAGTGAACACACAATACAATATACAGATGACACACTGTACATATTAAGCCTATATTAACTTTATTCATCAATGTCACCCCAATTAAAAAAAAAAAAAAGAAACTGACCATGATCAGAGTTTGTAAGTAAAAGAGATTGGGCTCGAAATCAGGTCTGACTCCAGCACCCACACTCTTAATTTATTACATTATCATTGCCTATCTTCCTTAATCCCCACTCAAAAACATTTATTGAACACCTACTATACTGCCCTGCCTGTCAATTGAAACTCTAGAATATGTAAATTAAAGATTTTTTTTTTCAGGTGACAGGAGAGGAGATAGAGAGACAGACTTCTGCATGTCTGTCTGAGACTGAGCTGTCCTCGGGCCCAGGGACTGACACTTGAACCAATAGAGCCACTAGCTGTGAGAGAGGAAGAGAGAGTAAAGGGAGAAGGAGAAGAGAAACATATGGTCATTTCTCATGTGTGCTCTGACCGGTGTTCAAACCTGGGACATCACCTGCCAGGCCAACACTCTATCCACTGAGCCAGTGAGCCAGGGGCAAAGATGATTATTAAAGCACCAATCTAGAGTCTGTCAACCCACACTAAAAGTTAAAATTTTATTTTTAAAAGATTTCAAAGGTCACTCATGATTTTATTCAACAAATGCTTAAATGAGAATTTGCTCTGGGAGAAGCACCATGCTATATGCTCAACAGATAATCAAATGAATAAGACATGGTCTTTCCCTCAAGCCCCCCAATATATATATAATTCAGTAGTAAAGAGTATTTTTACTTTTATTATAATTTAAACAAAAATAAAAACAAATTCTGCTATTGGCTATTGTTTCATTTAAAAATGGTAAAAGCTGCCCTGGCCGGTTGGCTCAGTGGTAGAGCATCGGCCTGGCGTGCAGAAGTCCCGGGTTCGATTCCCGGCCAGGGCACATAGGAGAAGCGCCCATCTGCTTCTCCACCCCTCCCCCTCTTCTTCCTCTCTGTCTCTCTCTTCCCCTCCCACAGCCAAGGCTCCACTGGAGCAAGGATGGCCCAGGCGCTGGGGATGGCTCCTCGGCCTCTGCCCCAGGCACTACAGTGGCTCTGGTCGCAACAGAGCGACGCCCCGGAGGGGCAGAGCGTCGCCCCCTGGTGGGCAAGCCGGGTGGATCCCTGTCGGGCGCATGCGGGAGTCTGTCTGACTGTCTCTCCCCGTTTCCGGCTTCAGAAAAATACAGGGAAAAAAATGGTAAAAGCTAAAAGTCATTTTTAAATTTTATAAGGCAACATTTCTCAATGTAAAACGTGACAGAATTTGCCATTAGCTTACATTTTCGATGACAAATGTCCACTCTTTATCTTCAAATTCCTCTGCATGAGGATCCTGTAATAAAAGCAAAATTATAGTTGAAATACAATTCTTTAATCTACCAATAAAATACAGGTAGCCTTGTTTTTGGCTTTAGTAACTTTTTCAAAGGGAGAAGCAGAATAGCCTAGTCTTAAAAAATTTCCATAATTTCTCTAAATTTAAAGTATTATTTTATATTGAGAAATTCCCTATTTTACTTATAAAGATGTGCATCACTTCCCAGCATTGCACAGCCTTACCACTTTCTACCTACATAAAAGTGACAGAGCGTTCTCAGTCTCTCTGCCCTCCAATCAATCTTGTACAAAAATTAATTCTCCCAAACCACAGTTCTGATCATGTTAGTACCAGCTCAGATTTCTTCAATGACACCTACATTGTATGGGATAAATTTAAAACTTCTTATACTTCTTTATATGTTTACCTTTTTTATTTACTGCAATAGCACAGTGGTGACTGATTCTAAGTTGTATTAAGGCAACTACTTTTATGAGTAAATTCACATAAATAGGATAAAAAACTGCCAAAAAGGAGTTTCTTTGGTGGTGATGGGCAGGGGGTGGTAGGAAAAGGTAAAATGAAAAGAAAGGTAGAGAACTCTGCTTGATCCTTGTTTCCCCAGCCTGGCCCTCCCCATAGATTTATGGAGAAAGAATACTATAAATAAAGCTTAAAGAAGCTTTTCCATGAGGAATTCTGGGAATAAACAGTCCTACTTTACAAGACCAAGTAATAAAATGTGACACAATGCTGAGGAAAGAGACAGCTTACCACCCTTCCTGCCTACTCCCCCCCTCATTTTGTTGAGGAATGCAGCACTGCTGCAGTACAACTAGCGCAATTAATAATGATAACAATAATACCAACACAAAATACTTACCAAGCACTCATTCTGCCCCAGTTATTGTGCTGCTTTAATCATCACAGAAAGTTATGAAATAGTTTTAATTTCCATTTAACAGAACACAAAACTGAGACCTAAAAGATGTACTATCCCACACTGAACAACTAATAAGTATTAAAACGATTTTATGGTTCTGGGTCTGCCTTACATTTAGCTACACTGTTGGTTCAGTTTTACTATCACATCCCCAGGACCTGGAAAAGTACCGGACACATGATAGACTCTTAAGAATATTTAATGAATGAATTAATAAATATATAGCTTATAAATTAACAAAGCTTAAACAGTGCCTTACATATTACACTTAAATTCTCAAAGCAGATAAAACATTTTTATATTTTATTTTTTTAATTAATTGAATTTATTGGGATGACATTGGTTCATAAACCCATACAGGTTTCAAGTGTACAACTCAATAAAACACCACCTGCACACCACATCATGCACCCTCAGCCCCAAGCAAAGTCTCTTTGAACCCCCACTCTCCCCCCACTTTGCCCACCTCCACCTTGGCCCCACACTTCTTTCCCTCTGGCCATCATCACACTGTTGTCCATGTCTATGTGTTAGGTATATATGTTTGTTGGCTAATCCCTTCACCTTCTTTAATCCAGTCCCCTCACTCCTCTCCCCTCGGAGAGCTGTCAGTCTGTTTCATGTGTCCATGCTTGTTTCATCAGGTAGATGAAACATTATTTTTAAACGCAATGATGTTATTAGCCCTAAAGGAATAATTTCAATGGGACCAAGAGACACATCTGATAGGGCAAAGTCAGTAAAAATGTGTAAAAAAGCAACAGTAATGTTCATTTTAAAGACACTTCAAATGGCATATCTACACAAATAACTATATTATTTACTAGACAAAAATATTATAATGAAGACTGCTTTCAGCTTAAATCAATTAAGTCTTCTTTGTATTCTACTCTCTACCCTCTAGAGCAGCAATTTTCAACTGGTATGCTATAAGAATTTTTAAAAGGTGCAACACCTAACTATTTAGTTAGTGGTCCTGATCTCTTTTCCCTTGTCAAATAAAAAAATGATAACAACCAACATGACAATGGTCATTTGATGTGAAAAAATAAAAAAAAAATAGGTATTTTTTTTAATCGGGTTGGCAAAAAATGTTTTTTTGGTGTGCCGCAGAATTTTAGTCATTAGTTTGTGTGTGCCATGAGATGAAAAAAGGTTGAAAATTGCTATTCTAGGTTCTTTCTAACCACTGCAATAAAGAGAAAAATTGAAAATGACTTAAAGCGTCTTATTTCTTCTCAAAATCTTAAAGGCTTTTGTATTAATTTACTAGAAACAGCCATTTTCAATCTAATACAAATTTCAAAAACAAGCATGAAGGCTGAAGAAATTGATTTCTAGTTAAATCACGGAAAAATAACTGAAAATTGATAACTTCTTTATTTTTTTATTTTTTTTATTTTTTATTTATTCATTTTTAGAGAGGAGAGAGGTAGAGAGAAGGGGGGAAGAGCTGGAAGCATCAACTCCCATATGTGCTTTGACCAGGCAAGCCCAGGGTTTCGAACCGGTGACCTCAGCATTTCCAGGTCGATGCTTTATCCACTGTGCCACCACAGGTCAGGCGATAACTTCTTTAAATACATCTGATCTATGAGCACATCTCTGTGAATACTATACTTCGGACAAAAAGCGTTTAAAGTAGTCTTTCCTATTTGCAAATCAAGATTAAGTGAACTGTGCAACTTTATTAACCCTTTGAAGTAGTGAGTTTTTTTCATGCTCGCTGACCCCTGGGAGTGACTTCTTTTTTTAAAAAAAATGAAATTAGTTTCATTACAGTTTTATTAACTTAAATCATGTTTGATAACCAATTTATGGAAACAAGAAGAACATACATTTGCTTTTTTTTAAAAATAAAAAGTCTTGTTATCATGTAATTCTCACGTACCTCCAGCTCAAAGTTTAAAGACATACATGTGTGATCGTACAACTGGTCAGGAGGCATGAGGACGTACATGAACGTTCGTACTACTCAAAGGGTTAAAGTACAGTAAAAAGGGGGAGGAAATTTAAAAAAGTTTACCACTTTAATATTTCAATGATGTTCAAAAAACAAGATCTAAAAATTATCATGAAAAAATGAAAAGTTGTTTTGTTTTGCCTGTTTTACTTTCCACTTTTCAAATATAATTCTGGTGGGGTGGGGGAGTCAGGAAAATAAAAAAGGTTGGTTGAAAATATTCTTTAAATATTTTAAATGGGTACAAAATTAAGTGATACAGCAAACTGGGGAGGAAAGGGTGTTTGGATTTTGTTTTCTTTTCTATAGACTAGAACACTCAAAGTCATAAAAGTTCAGTGATAAAGATATGCTGAATATTCTCGTCAGTACTTAAAAACAACACTTAACTCCTAATCCTCCAAGAAACATATTTCAACAGCCACTTTCAATTCAGGATCACTCAGTGAAGATCCTTTCCCTAAACACATTGTTGTCCGCTATTAATCAGCTCTGTTCAACCCCATCTCCTCTAACATACTTTAAAAAAAAAAAAAGTTGCCTGACCAGGCGGTGGCGCAGTGGATAGAGCGTCGGACTGGGATGCAGAGGACCCAGGTTCGAGACCCCAAGGTCTCCAGCTTGAGTGCAGGCTCATCTGGTTTGAGCAAAGCTCACCAGCTTGGACCCAAGGTCGATGGCTCGAGCAAAAGGTTACTCGGTCTGCTGAAGGCCGAGGGTCAAGGTACATATGAGAAAGCAATCATTGAACAACTAAGGTGTCGCAACAAAAAACTGATGATTGATGCTTCTCATCTCTCTCCGTTCCTGTCTGTCTGTCCCTATCTATCTCCCCCTCTCTCTCTTTCTGTTAAAAAAAAAATAGTTGTATAATTATGTCCATTAATTTGTTTTATCAATATAAACAGACTAAATCAAAACACTCAAGAGATTCTTATAAGTCTTTCTCAAAAATGTAAGATATCTAGTTGTTGTAATCTATATTCATAGTCGATTTTATTACAGAATACCAGTATGATGTAGAATAAAGAACAGGGCTAAATCACTGTGGACTGGCAAGTTACCTTCTTTTCTTGTCTCAGTTGCCTTTACAGTACAACAGAAATAATCACAGAACCTTCGGGTTGCTGTGAGAATCAAATCAAATACTCCAAAAGTCTCAAGATTACTGTAGGAAAAATATGGATTAGAGGGTTTTAATAACAGGCTTTTAGGACAGTTGGCTGAAAGACAATATGATGGTTCTGGTCTTCCTTAAAAAAACAAAAAAAAATGAGTAGCTACTGTCTCACTCCTTATTTCTCCCTAGGCAAACCAAGTATGGTATATATATTACAAACATAATCAAATACTGTTATAATGCCAATAACAGTAATATCAAAACTATAAAATACACATAAAATGTTGTTTTTTGTTGTTTTTTACAGAGACAGAGCGAGAGTCAGAGAGAGGGACAGACAGACAGGAACGAGGAGAGATGAGAAGCATCAATCATCAGTTTTTCGTTGCGACACCTTAGTTGTTCATTGATTGCTTTCTCATATGTGCTTTGACCGCGGGCCTTCAGCAGACCGAGTAAACCCTTGCTCGAGCCAGCGACTTTGGGTCCAAGCTGGTGATTTGCTCACACCAGATGAGCTCACGCTCAAGCTGGCGACCTCGGAGTCTCAAACCTGGGTCCTTCGCATCCCAGTCCAACAATCTATCCAGTGCACCACCACATGGTCAGGAAAGAATGTTTTATAAAATACAAAAAAATGAAACAGAGCATTTAAAAGTAGTAATCCATTTATAGGTTAGTACATTAACATTCATCATATTGTTTTGTTCTATTGATCTCTATAGATTCTAAATAAATTAATTAATAAATATAATGGATCACAAAATCAAAAGCAACTCTTTTACAGAGATTTCATACTCTAATTCTAAGCCATATAACACTGCTCTATTTAAAGTCCTGAAATATTTATTGGATTTGCACAAATATTATGTTACTAAATTACGTATGCTTAATGAGATGTCTTTCCTCCTATCCTGAAAAAATAACTTCAATACAATTGGAATGACTGAAAGAAGAAATAAAGCATTCACTTTCTAATATTCAAAGAGGCTAAAACTGATATAGTTGATCCCACCACTTTTGTTGGAGTAGGAAAGGAGTAGGCTAGGAAAATAAACATTCTAGTGCTTAATCCCCATATCTGAGAAAAATACATTATAATATTTCAAAAACTATGAAAGACTTTCAAGAAAAAAACATGAATATAAAACAGGCTGTTAGGTATATGCACACCTGTTTTGGGATTTAGACTTTGAATTTACAACTAGAATTTTGCTTTTAAGCTATAGTATTTATAAACTATTAATATCAATAAAATATTTACCAAACATCAATTTAAAACTTATCTTCTAATACTAACTTCACTAAAATATTGATCAAATGCTAATTTTAAAACATATCTTGTCATTAGTCAAGCAAAGCTAACAATATGAGGCTCAGGATTAAGAATTCCATAAATCTCAATTTTCCATAGGAAAAGCAATTTAAAGTTTCTCATGGATAGAACATAGGAAGTAGTAAAAGAAGTATTCCAAATGATCTTAATTATAACATATTCAGAAGAGCTACCAAATTATTCTGATTTTATAGACCATGAAATATCCTGATACCCTTGCACTGTTAATAAACTGCTATATCCCTAAAAATAGTGCACATTAAGGTACCAAGTTGGACCCAAATGTATAGTACAATGAATACTGAAATATTCTGTCATTTAGAACCATGATTATATAATAAATTCTTTAACTTACAAAAATGAAACTTACCTTAAAAAGTGTCACAGTGATTTCAATGTTTTCAGGAACAGGCCACACTACAACACCACGGTATGGATTTTTTATTCCAGGTTGCCAACTATGAGCCTACCAGAATAAAAATAATGGCTTCAATATTAAGTACAAGAAATGCAATGTTAATAATTTACAAAAATAAACTGACCCTACGTCGCTATCTATTAGATCTGTAGTTTACCTGAAACAAAAATAACTAGTCAAATAAAACTTTTCAAGCATTAAACCTGGGCCATGACAGTTGTATCACATGACGGCTACAGATGACATGTATAAATACACCATCAACCTCTCTCTCACCCACAAACAGAAGAAGATGCTGAACTTAAGTGTTTCATATATTCAAAAGCTAGTATTTGTGATTGGATATATTTAGATGTATAACACAGATCAAAAACGGGTAAAGCAAGGAATATGGAAACCACTTAACAACTAGGCAGTTAAGAAATGGTGGCTTTAGATAATTCCCTCAGGTTTCCTAATTCTGATCCTGTAAACCAGTGGTCCCCAACCTTTTTTGGGCCACAGACCGGTTTAATGTCAGAAAATATTTTCACAGACCAGCCTTTAGGGTGGGACGGATAAATGTATCACGTGACCGAGACAAGCGTCAAGAGTGAGTCTTAGACGGATGTAACAGAGGGAATCTGGTCATTTTTAAAAAATAAAACATTGTTCAGACTTAAATATAAATAAAACAGAAATAATGTAAGTTATTTATTCTTTCTCTGCGGACCGGTATCGGTCTGCAGCCTGGGGGTTGGGGACCACTGCTGTAAATGACATTTTTCAATTCTCAGTCTTGAATCAGGGAGTGGTAATTAGATGGCTGAACAAACAAAAATATATATAATCTCCTTAACAAACTAAAATCTTTTTTTTTTTTTAATAAAAGGAGATAAAAGGGTGCTAGTTCCCAAGTTGTTAGTACCCTGTCATTTTCTCACCATACTATCCAGCATCTTTCTCCCCCAACTACATAAGAGCTCTGGCTTTCTGATATTCCTTCCAGAGACTATACTGTACAACCAGGCTAAGTGAGGACAATGAAACAATAGCAATTAGTCCAGCTGAGCAGCTGGCAATACCAGCTTTACAGTGTTAACGAATTACTATGTATTATATCAAGCAGAAAATAGGACTAGTAAGTTTTACTGAAGAGAAATCAGGAATGCACATAGTGGCAAACTTGAAAAAAAAAAGGCATTCCTATTTTCAAAGGACTTCCTACAACCTCTACCTCAAATAGAATCCAAGAATCTGAAACTGGAAAAAGAATGAAAAGTCGAATACAGATAACTAAAAATAGCTATGGCAATAAATATCTAATTGTACAAATCCACAGGGACAGTAATACAGGTTCTTATGAACTTAATATAGAAAAAGTACATCGTGTTGGCAAACATCAGCACTGTAAGAACCCTGATCAGCTTTCATTCAGGGTAACTGAGAGGATTTCGCTATAAAATAATTAGGCACAAATACAGAGGTACAGCTTTTAGCCCCTCAGTATAGTAATGAAAAGCAAGTTAATCAGCTGCTAGTAGTCTAGGACAAATAATGATTGAAATATCCAGTTTGCCTTATACAATTTTTCTCACTTTTGAACCACATCAGATTCTTTGGCATCTGCCAAAACAGACCTAGGAAAATAAGGCAAAATTTCTCAATTTGGGTTAATGATTCTATAAAATGCCTTATTTATAATTATTTCATATCATACTTTACCTAAAAGACCTGTATGGAACTAAACACAAAGTGAGCACTCACTTATTATTTCTAAGTCCTACAAAATCAAAACATTTCTTTGAAATGTTGATAATTTTCCATTTATAAGACTGCATGTACCCCAAAGTTTAGAATGTCACATATAAAGTTATCTTAGTGCTGACAACATCACCACTTTAAGGCAAAGTTCTGCTACTGTAGCCTCCTCTCATGATATCACAGCACATTGTAAAGGCTGTAGCATAACCACAGAGCAAGAAAGTAAAGGTAGTGATACCATCAAAAAGTTAGTGAGGGCCCTGGCCGGTTGGCTCAGCGGTAGAGCGTCGGCCTGGTATGCGGGGGACCCGGGTTCAATTCCCGGCCAGGGCACATAGGAGAAGCACCCATTTGCTTCTCCACCCCCGCCCCCTCCTTCCTCTCTGTCTCTCTCTTCCCCTCCTGCAGCCAAGGCTCCATTGGAGCAAAGATGGCCCAGGCGTTGGGGATGGCTCCTTGGCCACTGCCCCAGGTGCTAGAGTGGCTCTGGTCACAGCAGAGCGACGCCCCAGAGGGGCAGAGCATCGCCCCCTGGTGGGCAGAGCGTCGCCCCCTGGTGGGCGTGCTGGGTGGATCCCGGTCGGGCGCATGCGGGAGTCTGTCTGACTGTCTCTCCCCGTTTCCAGCTTCAGAAAAATACAAAAAAAAAAAAAGTTAGTGAGGACTTAAAAGCTCTGGTTTCCCTTTGGAATTTTTCTATCTCTCTGGAAGCTTAAATTTATAGTTCAATCACTGAATTTAAGGCACAAACCCCTCTGGCATAATCTTCCTGGTCTAACACAATTGCCCTGCTTCCTATTACCACCTATTATACTGAAAAATAATTTATTTAAGCATATACAATCAACTGCAACCTGATAATCTGTGTTATAAATGCCATGACTTGGGGGCGGCAAGATGGCAATGGAGTAGGCAGATGTACCAACTTCCATCTCCCAGAACCAAAGTGGATTACAACTTAATATTAAGAAACATTATCTGGAAAAACCAACTTTGGACTAAACTAAGAGGACTCTTTAACCAAGGAACACTGAAGCCACACTGAGACTGGTAGGAAGAAAGGAAATGCGGAGAGGGCTGCCCAGCTCCTGGGAGCAAACGGCAGCCCGGACGGACTCACATGGCGAGAAGCAAGTTTAGCGGAGAGGGGTGGGTCCTGGGCCCCAAGAACAAAGCCCCAGCCTGCAGCCCCAGACCCTAGAAGAGGCGTATGGACAGTGCTTAGCTGCGAAACAAGTCAGGATACTCTTTGTGAGAAAGAGACAGATTTCCCAGACCCAGGATTCTTCTTAAAGGGACCTCACAAAAAACCTCTCTCACAACCACTAACCCGGGACTCTGGGAGACTGGGAGAGTTGAGAGGACTGGAGTAGCAGGAAGAGAGTGTAATCTAAGAGGCACAGGTAGAAAAACTTTGAGGGACAGCCACCCTAACCCCTGGGCTAAGTCACCCCCAAATCTGAAGTAAATATTTCCACTGGAACCAGCAAAAGGGAAGCAGGACACCAGCCAAACAAGCTCTCCAGAGGCACTCAGAGCTGAGTCGCTTAGAAGGAAGGAGCCATCAGGAATATAGTATCGAGTACTACGGTCTGAGCTACAACGCCACCACCCACACTGCTGAGGGCTTGCCGGAGGGCGGGCAGCAGCCGACACAGAAGCGTGGTCCAGTAGGTGGGGGCAGGAGTGAGGCTGGCAACAACAGAGGCCTGGTGTGAGCTCAGTCTCCCCGGGCAAGGGCGGAAGGGGCCCACGAAAGTGGTCCAACCCAGCTGCCGGTCAGATGAGCAAGAGCGGTCCTGCCTGCAATCCCATCCACAGGGGAAAGGCAAAAGCCGGCAAACTGCAGAGACCCACTGCTCAGCTCAGGCACGCAGCCCAGCCCAGCACGCAGAGCCAGGGCGTGCAGCCAGCACGCAAGCACGGCTACACCCACTGGAGCAAGGTGAAAGCTGGGTAACAAGTAGAGACCCGCAACTGAGCATAGGTGCAGAGGCTTGTGGCCCCAGCGCTGTGCACAGCCCCACCCGTGGGGGCGCGGCAAAGGCTGAGGCCAGCCAAGGCTTGTAGACCAGGCATGTGAACACGCACCTCCCATTGAGGAGAGGTGGAAACCGCAGTGACTGCCACAGCAGGCCAGTGCTGGCAACGCCCATACCCAAATGCGCAAGGCAGAGGCAGAGGGGTTGGACGGCCTGCAGACAGACCACACCTAGGGATCACAGAGGCCACACCCATTGGACTCCAGTAGCCACAACCTTCTTATACACAAACAGAATGAGAAGGTAAAAAAATGCAACCCCAATGAATCAAGATAAATCCCCAGAAAAGGACTTGAATGAGTCAGATATAACTAAATTACTGGAAAAGAGTTTAAAATAAGGATTGTTAGGATGCTCAAAGATATTAGAACAACAATAGATAGACATAATGAACACCCAAATAAAGAAATAGCAAGTATAAAAATGGACATTGAAATAATAAAAACGAATCAGTCAGAAATGACAAATACAATATCAGAAATGAAGAACACAATGGACGGAATTAAAAGCAGGATGGATGAAGCTGAGGATCGAATCAGCGAGTAAGAGGACAAGATAAACTAAGGCATGGAAGCAAGAGCAGCAAAAAGAAAAGAGACTCAAAAAGTCTGAGGAAACTCTAAGAGAGCTTTGTGAAAACATGAAGAGAAATAACATCCGCATCATAGGGGTTCCTGAAGAGAAAAGAAACAAGGGATAGAGAATTTGTTCAATCAAATCATAGCTGAACACTTCCCTAAATTGATGCAAGGAAAAGTCACACAAGTTCCAGAAGCACAAAGAATTCCATTAAAGAAAAACCCAAAGAAATCTACACATCATAATTAAAATACCAAAGCTAAGTGATAAAGAGAAAATATTAAAAGCTGCTAGAGAAAAAAAAGGCTATCATCTACGAAGGAGCCCCCATAAGGATGACATCTGACTCCTCAACAGAAACACTTGAGGCCAGAAGGGAATAGCAAGAAATATTCAAAGTAATGCAAAAAAAGAACCTACAACCAAGACTACTTTATCCAGATAGGCTATTGTTTAAAATTGAAGGAAAAATAAAAAGCTTCCCAGACAAAAAAAAAAACCTCAAGGAATTCATTACAACCAAACCAAGGCTGCAAGAAATGTTAAGGAGCCTGGTGTAAACAGAGCAAAGGGGGGAAAGAACACAGCAAAAGAGGAATATAGCCTTTTTTTTTTTTTTTTTTTTTTTTTTTTTTGTATTTTTCTGAAGCTGGAAACGGGGAGAGACAGTCAGACAGACTCCCGCATGCGCCCGACCGAGATCCACCCAGCACGCCCACCAGGGGCCACGCTCTGCCCACCAGGGGGCGATGCTCTGCCCCTCCGGGGCGTCGCTCTGCCGCGACCAGAGCCACTCTAGAGCCTGGGGCAGAGGCCAAGGAACTATCCCCAGCGCCCGGACCATCTTTGCTCCAATGGAGCCTTGGCTGTGGGAGGGGAAGAGAGAGACAGAGAGGAAGGGTGGGGGTGGAGAAGCAAATGGGCGCTTCTCCTATATGCCCTGGCCAGGAATCGAACCCGGGTCCCCCGCACGCCAAGCCGACGCTCTACTGCTGAGCCAACCGGCCAGGGCCGCAAAAGAGGAATATAGCTTTAAAGAACAAAATGGCAATAAACAACTACATATCAATAATAACCTTAAATGTAAATGGATTAAATGATCCAATCAAAAGACATAGGGTAGTTGCGTAGATAAGAAAACAGGACCCATACATATGCGGTCTACAAAAGACACACCTCAAAACAAAAGATGCACACAGACTGAAGGTAAAAAGATGGAAAAAAATATTTCATGCAAATGGAAAGGAAAATAAAGCTGGGGTAGAAAAACTTATATCAGACAAAATGGACTTTAAACAAAGACTATAGTAAGAGATAAAGAAGGTCACTACCTAATGATAAAGGGAGCAATCCAACAGGAAGATATAAACGTTATAAATATCTACGCACCCAAATATATAAAACAGACTTTGATGGATATAAAGGGTGAGATCAACAGCAATACTATAATAGTAGGGGATTTCAGTACCCCACTAACATCACTAGATAGATTCTCAAGAAAGAAAATTAACAAATAAACAGCAGACTTAAAGGACACACTAGATCAACTTGATTTAATAGATATGTTCAGAACCTTTCACCCTAAAAAACAGCAGAATATACATTCTTTTCAAGTGCTCATGGTACATTCTCTAGAATAGACCACATGTTAGGGCACAAAAGCAGTCTAAACAAATTTAAGAAGACTGAAATCATATCAAGCATTTTCTCTGATCACAATGGCATGAAACTAGAAATCAACCACAACGGAAAAAACTGAAAAATACTCAAAACACTTGGACTCTAAATAGCATGTTATTAAATAACAAATGGATTAACAATGAGATCAAAGAAGAAATAAAAAATTCCTAGAAACGAATGATAATGAGCACACAACAACTCAAAATTTATGGGACACAGCAAAAGCAGTCCTGAGAGGGAAGTTCATAGCACTACAGGCATACCTTAAGAAGCTAAAAAAAAGCTCAAATAAACAACTTAACCCTGCATCTAAAAGGACTAGAAAAAGAACAGCAAGTAAAGACCAGAGGTAGTAGAAGGAAGGAAATAATAAATAACAGAGTGGAAATAAATGACATAGAGACTAAAGAAACAATACAGAGGATCAATCAAACAAGGAACTGGTATTTTGAAAAGGTAAACAAGATTGATGAACCTTTAGCCAGACTCACCAAGAAAAAAAGAGAGAGCCCAAATAAATAAAATTAGAAATGAGAGTGGAGAAATAACAACTGACACACAGAAATACAAAGAATTGTAAGAAAATACCATGAAGAACTGTATGCCAAAAAATTAGACAACCTAGATGAAATGGACAAATTTCTTGAAACATATAATCTTTTAAAAATCAATCTGGAAGAATCAGAAAACCTAAACAGACTGATTACAACAAATGAGATCAAAATAGTTATCAAAAAACTTCCAACACACAAAAGCCCGGGGCCAGATGGCTTCACAAGTGAATTCTACCAAATATTCAAAGAACTAACTCCTAATCTTCTCAAGCTATTTCAAAAAATTCAAGAGGAAGGAAGATTTCCAAGCTCCTTTTATGGCGAGCATTATTCTGATTCTAAAACCAGGCAAAGACAATACAAAGAAAGAAAATTATAGGCCAATATTCCTGATGAATTTAGATGCAAAAATCCTCAACAAAATATTAGAAAACTGAATCCAGCAATATATGAAAAAAATCATACACCATGATCAAGTGAGATTTATCCTGGGAAAACAAGGCTGGTACAATATTCGCAAATCAATCAATATGATTCATCACAAAAACAAACGGAAGAAGAAAAACCACATGATAATTTCAATAGATGCAGAAAAAGCATTTGATAAAATCCAGCACCCATTCATGATCAAAACTCTCAGCAAAGTGGGAATACAGGGAACATACCTCAACATGATAAAGGCCATCTATGACAAACCCACAGCCAATATACTTAATGGGTAAAAATTAAAAGCCATCCCTTTAAGATCAGGAACAAAGCAGGGGTGCCCCCTTTCACCACTCTTATTCAACATAGTTCTGGAATCCTAGCCACAGCAACCAGACAAGAAGAAGAAATAAAAGGCATCCAATTTGGAAAAGAAGAAGTAAAACTATCATTATTTACAGATGATATGATATTATATTTAGAAAACCCTAAAGTCTCAGTCAAAAAAACTATTGGACCTGATAAATGAATTCAGCAAGGTGGCAAGATGTAAAATTAATACTCAGAAATCAGAGGCATTTTTATACACTAACAATACTGTCAGAAAGAGAAATTAAGGAAACAATCCCCTTCAGTATTGCAACAAAAAAGATAAAGTACCTAGGAGTAAATTTAACCAAGAAAATTAAAGACTTGTACTTGGAATATTATTAACATTGATTAAAGATATCAAGGAAGATACAAACGAGAAAGCATATACTGTGCTCATGGTTAGGAAGAATAAACATCATTAAAATGTCTATATTACCCAAAGCAATTTATAAATTCAATGCAATATCAATTAAGATACCGATGATATACTTCAAAGATATATATAGACACATATTCTAAAAATTAATATGGAACCAAAACAAACCATGAATAATCTCAGCAATCTTGAAAAGAAAGAATAAAGTGGGAGGCATCACACTTCCTGATATCAAGTTATACTACAAGGCCATTGTACTCAAAACACCTTGGTACTGACATAAGAATAGGCATATGGATCAATGGAACAGAACAGAGAACCCAGAAATAAACCCACACTTTTATGGACAATTGATATTTGACAAAGGAGGTAAGAGCATACAATGGAATAAAGATAGCCTCTTCAACAAATGGCGTTGGGAAAATTGGACAGCTACCTTCAAAAAATGAAACTAGACCACCAACTTACACCATTCACAAATATAAACTCAAAGTGGATAAAAGAATTAAATGTAAGCCGTGAAACCATAAGCATCTTAGAAGAAAACATAGGCAGTAAACTCTCCGACATCTCTCCCAGCAATATATAAATATTTGCTGATTTATTTCCACGGGCAAGTGAAATAAAAGACAGGATAAACAAATGGGACTGTATCAAACTAAAAAGCTTTTGCACAGCTAAAGACAATAAGAACAGAATAAAAAGACAAACTACACAATGGGAGAACATATTTGACAATATGTCTGATAAGGGGTTAATAACCAAAATTTATAAAGAACTTGTAAAACTCAACACCAGGAAGATAAAACAATCCAATCAAACAATGGGCAAAAGAAATGAATAGACACTTCTCCAAAGAGGACCTACAGATGGCCAATAGGCATATGAAAAAATGCTCAACATCATTAATCATTAGAGAAATGCAAATTAAAACCACAATGAGATATCACCTCACACCAGTCAGAATGGCGCTCATCAACAAAACAACACAGAGTAAGTGCTGGCGAGGATGTGAAGAAAGGGGAACCCTCCTGCACTGCTGGTGGGAATGCAGACTGGTGCAGCCACTTTGGAAAACAGTATGGAGATTCCTCAAAAAATTAAAAATCAAACTGCTTTTTGACCCAGCTTTCCCACTTCTAGGAATATACCCCAAGAACACAATAGCACTGTTTCAAAAGAAGAAATGCACCCCCATGTTTATGGCAGCATTGTTCACAATAGCAAAGATTTGGAAACAGCCCAAGTGTCTGTCAGTGGACGAGTGGATTAAAAATCTTTGGTACATAAATACAATGGAATACTATGGGGTCATGAAAAAGAAGGAAATTTTACCTTTTTTGACAACATGGATGGACCTGGAAACTATTATATTAAATGAAATAAGCCAGGCAGAAAAAGAAAAATATCATATGACCTTACTCATTTGAGGAATCCAATGAACAATGTGAACTGAGGAACGGAACTGAGACAGAGGAGGGATCAAAGGGACCAGAGGAAAAGAGGACAGAGGGAAAGGAGATGATAGGAGGGGATAAACCTGAAGGGAAGAGGGGAGGGCACTATAGGGAGGGGGGCAAGGGAGATGTTGAGGGGAATACGGGGGAGGGGGGGTACATTCGGGTCAACACTTGTTCTATGTAAACACAATAAATTAAAATCAATTAAAAAGTAAATAAATAAAATTTAAAATGCTAAAAATAAATAAATGCCATGACTTATTAAAAGGGAAGGCTACATATTGTATTAATTAGTTATGATAATTATTTTCTCAGTGATTCAGCAATGAGTTCGTTGTATAAATAAGCTAAAAAGTGACATCTACCCAAAGAAAGTAAGCAATAAACTGGGAATTAAACTTTAATCAATAAATGTACCTTAATATTTTATTGTCTAATCTGATAGTTATCTGGGTATCTATTATAAATTTCAATCAATCCACCAATATAAAAAATAGTAAATATACTCAATCAGGGAAAATAAATAGTATGCTATACAGATGATTAAAAAAAACTGATAACTGTGTAGCTCTAACTCTTTCCAAAAACATACTTAAAATTAAAACTAGGTCCTGGCTGGTGGCTCAGTGGATACAGCATTGGCCTAGCATATGGAAATCCTGGGTTTGAGTCCCAGTTAGGGTACAGAGGAGAAGTGACCATCTGCTTCTCTCCCCACCGTCCCTTTTTCTCCCTCTTCCTCTCCAGCAGCCAGTAACTCAACTGGTTCGAGTGTGGCCCCAGGCACTGAGGATAGCTCAACTGGTCTGAGCAGGACATCCTCAGGCACAAAAAATAACTCAGTATTCAAGCATTGGCCCCAGTCAGGATTGCCAGGTGGATCCCAGTTGGGGTGCATGTGGGAGTCTGTCTCATATACATACATACATACTTATATATACGTACTAGAATATTTTCTGGCTAGTGGTTGCAGAGATCTGTTTTCCCCTAAGAAATTTCAGTGAGACTTAGAAGCAAATAATACATATTTTAAAGAAAAAATTTTAGAAAACAGAAGTCTTTCAGAAGAAACAATGATTATATCATTTGGATTTACTGTAACTAATAGCTAATTTAAAAAATTCATTGAATTTACTGGGGTGACATTGGTTAATAAAATTATACAGGTTTCAGGTGTACTGTTCTAAAACACGTCACCTCTATATTGCATTGTATTCATTACCCCAAGTCAAGTCTCCTCCATCACCATTTATCCCCCTTCTACCCTCCTTCACCTCCCCGCTTTCCCTCCTGCAATCCCCACATTGTTGTCTGTGTCTGTAATTTTTTTTCTTTGCTTAATCCCTTCGCCTTCTTCACCCAGCTCCCCAACCCCTTCCCCTCTGACAGCTGTCAGTCTGGTCTTTGTATCTATGCATCTGCTTCTGTATTGTTTGTTAGTTTATTTTATTCATTAGATTCTACATGTAAGTGAAATCATACTTGTCTTTCTCTAACTTGCTTATTTCATAGAGCTAATTTTCTAAAATAGCTGGGAACAAAGGTTTTTGGGGGTTTTTTTTAGAATTTAAAAATGTTGTGAATCTTGTGTTTCTCAAGATTAAAAAAAAGTAATTTAACTTTTACAATAATACAAAATCATTTGCTCCACAGCTTCTGGAACTCATTTTTTATGTCCTTATTTAGCTGTTGCATATAATTTATAAAACAGCCTTTTTTATATATACAGGGTGGGACAAAAGGAGGTTAACAGTTGTTAGTATGGAAAATAATATAATAATTAATAAGCAATAAAACAAGAATAAACTGAATTTCACATACTCACAACTGTAAATATACTTTTGCTCCATAAACATAATAGCATGTGCTGTAATAAGCTTAACACATTGTGGGATCTCATAAACTTGTCTACAGAATTACCTTTGTACTGTAATGTTTCAAGATAAAACACAATAATTCTAAAATATACAGAAGAGATTTAAAATAGTAAAAGCATCACAATTGAAAAATTAGTCCAACAAAAAATAATTTCTTCTAGAAAATATTGCATTCTGAGAAAAATCAACCTGTAGCCTCAATTTTGCATTTCACCATATGAATTCAATTAATATTGGATACAATGTAAAAAAAGAATCTGGACCTAAAATAAAAATTATTTGACTGACTTTTATAAATGCAACTAAATAGAAACTGTATTTAACCTCAAACATGGATATTCATAAGTTTCAAATTTTTCTTAAGAAAATATTTGATTCCTAATTATTTAAAGGGGGAATTCTGTTGATAACTAAATACCTTTAGGGAGTATTTCTAATGTTCATAGTTATAGTCATATTCATCATTTATACTTAGTGGATGATTTTATATTGCTCCTTTACACAAACCTAAGACTCAATTAGCAAATCTGACAGAAGACCTTAAGTTTATCTTCAAAACAAATATTTAAATACATAAGAAAATATTCCAGGTCCAAAATATAATGCTCCAAAGCTAAAAATGTATGCTTTGAAGAAGCTGCCATTCATACTATGAAGCAACTGAATTTTTCCTATAATGCTGGTGAAATTACATTTAAAAGTAAAAAAGTGTAGCCCTGGCCAGTTGGCTCAGTGGTAGAGTGTCGGCCTGGTGTGCGGGAGTCCTGGGTTCAATTCCCGGCCAGGACACACAGGAGAAGCGCCCATCTGCTTCTCCACCCCTCTCCCTCTCCTTCCTCTCTGTCTCTCTCTTCCCCTCCCGCAGCCAAGGCTCCATTGGAGCAAAGTTGGCCCGGGCGCTGAGGATGGCTCTATGGCCTCCGCCTCAGGCGCTAGAATGGCTCTGGTTGCGGCAAAGCGACGCCCCAAATGGGCAGAGTATCACCCCCTGGTGGGCATGCTAGGTGGATCCCAGTCGGGCACATAAGGGAGTCTGTCTGACTGCCTCCATTTCCAGCTTCAGAAAAATACAAAAAAATAATAATAAAAAAATAAATTTTAAAAAAAGGTAAAAAAGTATATCTATTACCCAATGAGTCCATTCCTAGGTATCTTCCCAAAAGAAATGAAAATATTTGTCCCTCAAAATGCTTGTACAGTAGTACTATTTATAGCAGCTGTATTCACAATAGTAAATATTTGCAATATTCACTGGAAATGAAGCAAATGTTCAACAGGAATAACATAAACAAATCAGTATATTTACATAATGGAATACTTCTCAGCAATTAAAAAAAAAACTACCAATATATAAAACAGCATGAAGAAACTTCAAAAACATACTAATAAAATAGTCTCTATTTAATAGGAATAGTAATTAGACAAGTATATATTAATCAAAACTCACTAAATCATATAATTAATGTATGTATTATACTGTATGTAAATTTTAGCTCAATTAAAAATATTTGCAAAAATGTCCTTATTAAAATTTTAAATTCTGAAATTTAATTTTCTTTACACAAACCTACTTATGGGAAATCAACATTCAATAAACATGCTTGTGTTGTATGCTTATAAAAATGTACTTGAATTTACTCTTCTACAGCATTTTAAAAATATCTGTACAATTGCTATTAAACATTTTAAAATTCTATTCTACTCCCCACAAAGCTACCAGTACAAAAAAATGAAAGCCTTTGAAAATACAAATCCTTCTCTCCTGCAACTCAGCAAATGGACTCTAATGATTCCTTTTCCTTAAGTGTGCCCTAACTTCATCCTCTTGGAATCTGAATAAATTATTCCTAGGTACAATTTTGTAAGTTGCACTTATTTAATTTCAAGAAACCCTAGTACAGGGGTCTGACTGGTGATGGCGCAGTGGATAGAGTGTTGACCCGGGATGCTGAGGACCCAGGTTCAAAACCCTAAGGTTGGAGGCTTGAGTATGGGATCACAGACATGATCTCATGGTTGCTGGTTTGAGCCCAAGGTTGCTGGCTTGAGCAAGGGCTCACTGGCTTAACTGGAGCACCCTGGCCAAGGCATGTATGAGAAGCAATCAATGAGCAACTAGTGATGCAACTATAAGTTGATGCTTCTCATCCCTCTCCCTTCTTGCCTGCCTGCCTGTCTGTTTCTCAATGTCTCTACCTCTGTCTCTGTCCTCCCTCTCACTCTTATGCACACGCATACAAAAAAAAAAAGAAACCCTAGTACAGGGAAGTTAGATAAGTAACTACTTAAGGCTACCAAACCCAGTGTCAAAACTCAGATATCTCACTCTCATTTTAAGAACTATAATAAGATTACAATGCTTGGTTAATCATTTTTGTAGACTAGATAATCAGAAATAACTCAAAATAGGTAATAATATTTTTAAACATTTGACAATAGCGCCAGAGAAGCTTAATAATTTAACTTGAAATCGAATTCAACACTATTTGGATAAGAAATTTAGAAACAGACTAACCTTAGAAGACTTCCTTCGGCTCCTTCTTGTCCAAACTACCACCAGTTTATCTGGTTGCCTGCCAAAGAAGAAAAAGATTACATGTAATTTATCTTAAATCAAATTAATGTGAAGTTTGGTTCTAATACAGTTGAAAGGATAAAAATGTTATTTGCTTTAGATAATATAGAGCAGTTACTCTTACAATACAGCTTATTCAAATAAACTATTCAATACAGTAGATGTGGAATATAGTTGTGATCAGATTTAAATGATTAACACTCTGGGCACATGTTTTTCTAAATACGTTAGCAATTCACTTGAACAAGCCACGTAAAACAAAATACTCTGAGCTGGCGACCACTTTAAAAAGAAAGGCATATATGTATCTTCTCCAAAAATTAATTATATACTTCTAACACATTATCCACTAAAATGTGAAGAAAATAAGCATAAAAATGGCATTATCAAAATAATTTAAATCTCTGAGTTATCTACTTTGACATCTCTGTATCTTATAAACAATTCTATGGTTTTCAACAGTTTTATAATCAATCAACTCAATTATCTTCAAAAAAGCAATATAGTAGTGAAAATAGGTATAATACTATTACTACTCCTATTTTACAAGCTTAAAAAACTGGCAAAGTTAAATTAATCAGAACCAAGACTGAAATACATGTCTTTTGATTCTCAGACCTTTCTTTATCTTCCAATAATATAAAGTAAAAAACAAACAAAACCCTTATAGTCTCAGCTAATAGAACTAAGTTCTCTTCAGTGTTGAGAAAACATCAAAACTATGATTACCAGTTATTTTCCTTAAATTTTTATTTTTAAAAATCTTAAATAAAAGCTTTTTAACCCAGACATGAATGATAGACTAATTTGGTAACCTTCACCACTTTCTATGTCTTCTTCATTTTATCCTGGAATCCCTCACCAACAGCAGATGACCTGTCCTCCTATTTTGTTTAATTAAATATATACATATATATAAAAGGCCACCTGCCATAAACTCCTTACCCAACGCTTCACCAATACACCTATCCAAAGACAGAGTTGTACAATGAAATATACTATAGAGGAACTGACCCAGAATGTAGCACAGAAATAAAGTAATTAAAATACTGAGGAGAACATACACCTAACAGAAATTCTAGACGTTTAGAACAGTGGGAGGCAGAGAGAAGAATACTGAAGAGATCAGGCTAAAAACATTCCAGACTTGAAGAAAGGTTGGCATCCTTAGATAGAAAATAAATAAATATTATCAAATATACAAAATAAATAAAAACAAGTCTACATCTGCATACCCTGCAACCAAAATACAGGACAGCAAGAATAAAGAGAAAAATCATAAAAGAAAAGACAAATTACCAACAAAGGGATAATTATTCTGATAGCAACTTCTCATTGCAACAAAACAGCCCAAAAGACAATGAAACTAATGATCTTCAAGTTGCTAAGGGAAAATAGTTGCCACTCTCCAGTTTTATACTACATAGTTACATTATCATTTAAGAAATGGTTTTAGACATATGGAGATTGAGTTTACAATGTATAAATTCCAGTTAAATAAGGGAAGGAGTAGGATACAAGAAGCAACATGAATGTAAAATGTTAATGCTTGTGTATTTTAGGTTGTGAGACTCAAAGAAGAGCTAGACCAAAAAAAGGGAAGAAAATTCCAATAATGGAACCATTTGGCTGAAGAGCCATCTAAACAAATGCACAATGTTTCTGATGGTGATAGTAAACAACATGGTATAAATAGAAAAATGGTAGTTCTCCATCCAAGTCTAAGCTTAGTTTCCGACCAGTGTCAACAACTGCAAACTAAAACCAGTGGCCTGCTTTGGTGAGTCTTCCCAGAATGAGATGATGGGAACAGTAGCCAGGTGCAGAAGTGCTAAATTACAGGTGAAATAGAAGAAAGTGTTTAAGAGGCAGCAAAGTGTTAATCTAAGAATCCATACCAATGGAGATACATTCAAAACCTGAAAATGAAAAACAAAGCCTTGTTCAATGCAAAGAGGAGTAGGACAAATGACAGTGAAGATGAGGGGCAGTGCCTGACCTGTGGTGGCACAGTAGATAAAATATCAATCTGGAACACTGAGGTCGCCGGTTCGAAACCCTGCACTTGCCCGGTCAAGGCACATATGGGAGTTAATGCTTCCTGCTTCTCTCTCTCTCTCCCTCTCTCTCTTTCTTATTCTCTTTCCTCCCTCACTAAAAATGAATAAATAAAATCTAAAATAAAGTTATATATATAAAAAAATATGGGGAGCAGTATGGCATAGATGGGGCTGGTAAAAGTATATTATCAATGTTGGCAACTTAACAGGAGAGGAACTGAGCAGCCCACAGCGTAAGCTTCCCTGTTTGAAAGTGTCACTGTCTTATTAGAAGATTTTACCTCCTTTTCACTATGTTCTCATCTCCAGCCCAGCATCGCCTCTTCAATGTATTTCTATGGTACTTCTTTAGAATTGCTACAAAATCTTACAGCTTTTCCTTGTTCATTATCTTAAACTCAGCTATATACTGAAGGTTTAAATTTAACAGACTTATTTGACCTAAAGAGTGCCGCATCTTATTTTAGCTTGAATTAAAACTTATTTAACAGTTTTTTATAAATGCCTTTAAACAAGGTCCATGCTGTCTGGATTACTAGAACCTCCAACACTACCAACTTCTTCACACCTGACCAGCTTCACTCTTTAAGATGCTTTATCTAGACCTTGTATGTATTTAATTCTGTGACACCCTGGCATGCAAGATAACATCCCATACGTGGTTTATAATTATATAAGGCACTTCACCACTTCACTCTGATCTACCTTTCTCGTGGTATAACCTGCAACCACCTCACAGGCAACCTGCTTTCTAACCAATCCCTGAATACTTGTTCATCTAATTTCTTCACATCTTTGCATGTTATAACCTTTTTATTTTATTTTATTTTATTTTATTTTATTTTTCTGAAGTGAGAAGTAGGGAGGCAGAAACAGACTCCTTCATGCGCCTGACCGGGATCCACCCAGCATGCCCACCAGGGAGGCGATGCTCTGCCCATCTGGGGCATCACTCCATTGCAACTGGAGCCATTCTAGTGCCTGAGGCGGAGGCCATGGAGTCATCCTCAGCACCCGGGCCAACTCTGCTCCCATGGAGCCTTGGCTGTGGGAGGGTAAAAGAGAGATAGAGAAAAAGGAGAGAGGGAAGGGTGGAGAAGCAGATGGGCGCTTCTCCTGTATGCCCTGGCTGGAAATCAAACCCGGGACTTCCAGACACTGGGCCAACACTCTACCACTGATGCAATGGGCCAGGGCCATAATCATTTTTTAACTTCCTCTTTTCTCCCTTTTTTCTACCTGATAACCTCTTAATTAATCACTTTCTCTGTGAAACTGACTATTTTCCATTTCATTCCAACCCATTATCCCAAACCTCAGCCTGAGTTAACTGCTCTTTCTACTATGTGTATATTTTCAGTAATACCCATGACACACCAACTTCAATATTCCGTATGCCCCTATCTCTACCACTAGACTGTGCTCCTTTATCAACCACATCTTATTTTTATCTGTATTTCCAGCAATTAATAAGAATCTGATATAGGTTGAGATTCAACAATTTGCTACTGAATGAACCTTAAGTATCATCCAGAAATTCCCAACTGGTTAATTATAATTGATGAGGTCCAACTAGAGCCAGTACCTACATAATACATCCTCTCTGCAGCTTATATGAGCTTTGCAGGGATTCCCACTTCAGCTACATATTGGAACCTCCAAGAAAGCCTTAAAATATTCTGATGTCTAGGTTTCACCCCCAGGGAATCTGATTTAATTGTTCTGGTGTGCATATTTTTAAATTTCCACAGGTGATTCCAGTGTGCAGCCAAGGTTGAGAACCACTGTTTTATCGAAAATGATAAACAATCCCCACACCCCCTGACTTGAAACACTGGTGAAGCATTAATTGTGATGGCAGTGAGAGTGTCTCTCCTTCACAACAATGTTCTAGTGCCACCTGCACTGTTGCCTCCTTCTAACTAGAATTCTCAGCACCTCCTCCCCTCAATTCAATCTGATCTCAGTACCTCAAAATAGAGAAGCCTTTTACTATTAAAAAAAAAAAAAAATCAGGAAGGAGAGTCTCCTAACCTATATGCCTGAAGTTTTAAAAAATGTCAATAGACAGCAGTAGAGCGTCAGCCTAGCGTGCGGGGGACCCGGGTTTGATTCCCGGCCAGGGCACATAGGAGAAGCGCCCATTTGCTTCTCCACCCCCCCTCCTTCCTCTCTGTCTCTCTCTTCCCCTCCCGCAGCGAAGGCTCCATTGGAGCAAAGATGGCCCGGGCGCTGGGGATGGCTCCTTGGCCTCTGCCCCAGGCGCTAGAGTGGCTCTGGTGGTGGCAGAGCGACGCCCCGGAGGGGCAGAGCATCGCCCCCTGGTGGGCAGAGCATCGCCCCCTGGTGGGCAGAGCGTGGCCCCTGGTGGGCGTGCCGGGTGGATCCCGGTCGGGCGCATGCGGGAGTCTGTCTGTCTGTCTCTCCCCACTTCCAGCTTCAGAAAAATACAAAAAAAAAAATGTCAATAGAACATAAAAGACTACTTTGGGGATGTCTCCTGAGCCAGTTAAACTTTTTTGTGATTCTAAGTCTGTCTTATTTTTTTAAATGTCTTTACTAGAAATCAATCGACCTTTACATTATCAGGGACATTGAAAGAATGTTCTAAAGCAAAGAACTGCATTTTGAGTTACCATTCCCAATAGAAGAGTGCCAATAACCACACAATTAGCTGACCACAATTAATATTTTAAGCATCCATGATGTACTAGAAAAGAATCATTAAATATTTATTTATGTGCTCCCAAGAGGCCAAGGATAGAGCAATTGTGAGAGTTTTATCCATACCAAAGAACCTATAAGTATACAACTTCCTTTCCATCAGAAAAGTCAAGACAACTTGATCGAGTCCAGATTTCAGAGAGAATTAAAAAATTACACATTTAACAGTTTTATCCCATTACCTAAATTAAGTAACCAGGTAGCCTTAACACATTACACAGACATATAAACAGTCATAATATATACATAGTGTTTATATAGATATTTACATATATAAATATTTTCTTTATATACACATAAAATGTATACAAACACACTTTCTGTGAAATAGATCTAAAGGACTCCATTGAAAAATCTGAAGCCTTCTGGTGGTCTTATTCAGGGAAGGAAACAACATTTAGAAATAAAAATGTAACACCTTCTATCCTACCCTCAAAGTCCTTTAAAAAAGGAACAACTTGAATGTGAAGGTGCCAAGACTTATCTCAAATTTTTGGTCCTGATGTTGAATTCTGGAGAGTGGGAAGGAGGAGAAGAAAAAGGAGTGGAAATAAAAAAAAAGATATATGTGTTTAATACTAAATACAAGTAAATGTGTGCATTTTATGTAAGACCAACACTTTTAAAGTACAATAAGTCTCTGAATTCTTTTTACTAATGTTGTTATGCTGTTGCTAACCAATGATGAATAAAGTACTTCTTACCATTAAAAAAAAAAAAGATATATGGATTTCAATGAATCAGATTATAAAGCAGTAATCTGTATCTTTCTTTGTTCTGCAACTAAATGTTGTGGCCTCCTCTTTGTCACTAGTGAGCCACTATGTATCAAATAAGTTAAAAGAAAAACAACATTTCTGGCTTAAATTTAGACCCCTTTACTCTTTTCCACCCTCATGTGTGTCACATATCTGAGGTGAGACTAAAAAAGAAAAAAACTGAAGAAAAAAATCCAAAACTGGAAGGTGAAAAGCAGTCTCCTTACTTTCCAGAATCATAATAAACATTCAACAAATATTTTATTTTAAAAAATACTTTATTAAATGGCTACTATGTTCCTGGCACTGTGCTGAGTAATGTAGATACAAAAATGAGAGAAAACAATCTACTGGGAGACAAACAACTAAACCAACTACCCCAGTCCAGGAACAGCCATGGGGACCACAGAGAAGATAAAAAGATCTTATACAGTGAAAGATCTATATATTTTTATATATCACAGAAAATAGGCACACTGACCCAAACAACAACAAAAACCCTATAATTTACAACACTTTCAATATGAAGCCCAACAAAAGATGAGTAACTAATTAAAGTACATCTTTCTAATAGAAAATTATAGAGGCATTGATATTTTTTAAGAACATTTACAAGCATGGGACAATACTTTGGATATCACATTAAGTTTATTTACACTGATCTTAATTTTTTTTCTATACTGTATAATATAAGACACTAGGAGAAAATACCTCAAAATGCTGATTGTGGTTACTACTACAAAGTAAAGTTACATGTCATTTTAAGAATATACTTTTCAATACTTTCTGCAATTAACTTACTTTATACTGGTGAGTTCTTTAAATATGTTGTGGAGGAAGTTGTTTAAAGTAAAACAATACTTTTAAGTTTGGAATTAAGTGTGAACAGAGTTAAATAATTTAATTTTTCAAATTTCTTTTAAAATTTAAAGAACTCATTTTCTAAAACAATAGAAATGTAGAAGATGTGTTCTTTGTCTTACACAAGATGTTCTTTGTTAACATTAATGCTCCCCAAAGTCTGAGCTGGCCCTAGGCAAAATTTTGAAATGGATCCCACTTGACTTTGGCATCCTTCTCTTCTTTATTCCCTTCTTCCTTGGGTATGCAGTCAACATGGTGCTCTATTACAGACCAAACAATAACAATACGACAAATGTTCTTCAGAGCACTCATTCTTGTCTACAGCAATTAAAACTCCCCTTCCCCCAGAGTATCTTAGGAGGGTATTAAAAGAAATCTGGGCAAACCGTTTGTATTAATTTAGGAGATATAAATTTGTGAAAGATGGTTTCCAAGATGACACAGTACTAGAGTGGAGGTTAAGAAACTTGTTTTTCCTAGTTCTGGTACTGAGTTTAGGAATAACTCTCCATATCTCTGAGTCTATCCTCTAATTTATCAAATGAGATTGCACTAAAACCTCAGCTAGGTTCTAAAACACTTTGGTTCAATGACTGTAAGATCAAACGACTCTAATTGGTTAACTGTTTAAAATGAAATGAGAAATTCAGGAACAGGATAAAGAATTTGTGGCAGGGAATCACTTGCCAATTATTTTCTGGAAATCTAGAGGTAGCTAATATACATATTACCAACTTTGAACAATATTATTAAAGAGGAAGTAATATTTTTTAGCAGAGAACTAAACTTACCACCAAAGATTCATGCTCCCTCCCCAAAGCATAATGTTAATCCTACAAGGTGTAGCAAGAACTCCCTCATCCCCACCCCACCCCACCCAACCACCTCCACCACCACCACCACCACCACCATGTATACACTGAGACATAGCTACTTCATACTTCTCACCACTGGAATGTGAGAAATGATTTGTGTCAATTCTAAAGTAAAATGCATCATGAAGAAGTATGCCATCTCCATAGCAGTTCAACAAAGAGGGTTCTAGAATGCAGAGGTACAAGGTGCCTGGGCCCCTGGATGACCACATGGAAGGATAGTCCACCTGGAATACCCTCTCTAGACTGAGAAGAAGGAATAAACTTTGATTAGGTTAAGCCACTTGAATTTCTGTGTGTGTCTGGACAGTAACTCAACATTCTAAAAAATTTAGTAAATTTAAAAACATACATATATTACACATATAACAATAAAACAGTTGCTGTCTTGTAGAAGCTTACATTGCAAAGTGCTGAGACCAACTTTAACCTTTTTAGGTCCTGTGGTTTTCATTTATATAAAATCAATGTTTCTAAAGATAAAAGTCAGTTATTCATCCAAACTTAGTCATTTAAGCCTTTGAGCTTTTCCTAAGATAAAAATAAAAAACCATAGGTCCTTAGAATACAAAAGTACAACATATTCCTCTTACCATAGAATCCAGAATATACTTACAATGAGAAAAGGCTCAAAATATTATTAACCTTGAAGTTAATGTGAATAGGCACTTCACTAAATAACAAGGTTATTCTTTTTAGGGGAAAGGGCACTTAGCCATAATGAACATTTCATGGTGGAATGCTGTGACTATTGAAACAAAAGGGGAGAAATTGTTTTATCAGGGAAATACTCACTTTAGTGTTTCTCAAGTAATTATTTTTATCCTTCAGTAGGTACATCTGCCTCCTATTGTACTATCACTGCTGTAGCTTCAGTTAATTATACTCCTTTATGCTTACTTCACAAGAGTTATTTAACAAGCTATGATAATTAATTCAACAAGAAAATAAATTATATATGACAAATTATACAAGTACACATATATATAAGATATATTTCTTTTCTGTAAAAATTGAAAGGACAATTCTAATAAAAGATGTAAATCTTTGTCACTTAAATAAAAATACTTCAATTAAATTATATTTTGCATCTTCTTACCATCTTTAAAGTGTCATAGTAATTGCATTGGCTAAAAATATTTAACTGGTGATGCATATGGACTTTTGCGGACAGGTATCTCTAATACCTATATATCAGTAGTTAGGGACAGAAGTCAAACTGAGAAAGGGCAGTTTAGCAGGCTTCAGCTGAGTGTACTTTCTGACAGGCCATCAATAAGTACATATATATGTACACACACACATACATAAACATATTCCCAAATAATACTCTCCACTTTCCTTATTATTTTATAGAATCACCCATAACATTTCCTTTAATTTATTATATTATTTACTACTTCCTTATTTTCTATTTTTTATTAGAATAAACCTCATATGTCACTCATATAAATATTGTATTAGTATTTCCAAATTATGTATTTGGCGACCTGAAACGAAAGTTAGAAGGAAAAATAATAATAATACATCACTCAGACCATTCCCCAGCCCTTCTAAATAATCATATTAATCATTTCCTCTTAACACATTTCTGTAACTGTTTCAATCGTATGTTTGGATGACTACCATACATATGTCTGTTTTGCTTCTACCCAACTTGAAGTTTCTCAAGGGAGTTCCTGAAGCATTTACTGGGAAGGAGGGAGGGAAAGATAATATAATGAATAAAAGAATCATGAAGGCAGACAGATTCCATGTTTAATCTGGTTTCCTTTTTTCTGGTTGTATCATCTAAGCCTCAAGAGGTTCCTCATCTGTGAAATTAGAACCTCACAGGACTACTGTAAAAATCAGTTAAGATAATGCAAGAAAAGTGCTTAGCTCAATGCAGTCTTTGAGCAGATTCTCAAATTATGTTAGCGACCATCCCTTGCATATGCACAGAGCTTCCACACAGTTTTATCCAGTAATCCTGTTATTTGTGAACAGACAACAAAGGATCATCTCAGGAAAGCTTCTAATATAAAAGACAAGTGGCTGAAAAAGAGAAAAAAAGAACTTGAAAGGCCAAAGACATTCTGAGTGATATCCTCAGAAATATAAAAGCTATTGTACCCATGAAAAATATAAAAGGAATATTTATTTATTTATTTATTTATATTTTTTTTAGCAAGAAAGAGACAGGAAGGGAGATGAGAAGGATCAACTAGTAGTTGCGGCATTTTAGTTGTTCATTGATTGCTTCTTATATATGCCTTGACTGGGGGACTCCAGCCAAGTCAGTGACCCTTTGCTCAAGCTAGCGACCTTGGGCTTCAGAGCAGTGACATCTGGACTCAAGCCAGCGATCATGGGGTCATGTCGATGATCCCATGTTCAAGTCAGCGACCCTGTGCTCAAGCTGGATGAACCTGCACTCAAGTCAGCAACCTTGGTTTTTCGAATCTGGGACCCCAGGTCAGTGCTCTACCCACTGAGTTACCACCAGTTAGGCTAAAAGAAATATTTAAAGAATAAGAAAGTATTCTGGAAACTGTCATTTTTTTATTTAGTAAAGCAAAAATTGAAGAACTGAAATATAAAGTTCTGGAAATCTTTCAGATCTAAAATAAGAAACACAGATATTAAAAGAGAAAGAAAAGGAAAGAAATTTAGATCAATCCAGAGGTGAAATATCTGACTAATCCCCCAGGATGACAGTAAAAAAGAGTCTCAAGATGTCACTGCAGGCCTAGACTCTGACTGGGAAATGGGAGGAATGAGGAAATGAAAGGGTAATATAATTTAGGGAGAAGGTGTTATAACAGCTAAATCCTCACTTACTATATCAAAAGGACAGTAAATAAAGTCTACAATCAAAAAGGTTTAAAAAAACAGGTGAAAGTATGTTATTGGACAATAAAATACCATTCACACAGAATATGTGTTAGTCAAAATATGTTAAAATTAGAACCCTCATACAATGCTGGTGGGATTATAAAATAATATACCTGTAGTTGCTGTGGAAAATAGTTTGGTATTTCCTCTAAAAGTTAAATATAGATTTACCATATGATCCAGTAGTTTCACTCTTAAGTATATACCTAAAAACGTGTACAGAAATGTCCATAGCAGCATTATTCACAATAACCAAAATCAAAAACAATTCAAAAGTCCATCAACTGATAAATGGATAAACAAAATGTAGTATATCCATACAATGGAATATTATACAGTCATAAAAAATGACATACTGATACAATATGTGTTTAGGTTACAACATGGATGAACCTAAAAAACATATTAAATGAAAGAAGCCAGCCTGACCAGGCGGTGGCGCAGTGGATAGAGCACTGGACTGGGATACGGAAGACCCAGTCTCGAGACTCCAAGGTCACCAGCTTGAGCATGGGCTCATCTGATTTGAGCAAAAAGCTCACCAGCTTGGACCCAAGGTCGCTGACTTGAGCAAGGGGTTACTCGGTCTGCTGAAGAGCACAGTCAAGGCACATATGAGAAATCAATCAATGAACAACTAAGGTGTCACAACCAAAAACTGATGATTGATGCTTCTCATCTCTCTCCATTCCTGTCTGTCTGTCCCTATCTATCCCTCTCTCTGACTCTCGCTGGAAGGAAGGAAGGAAGGAAGGAAGGAAGGAAGGGAGGGAGGGAGGGAGGGAGGGAGGGAGGGAGGGAGGGAGGGAGGGAGGGAGGGAGGGAGGAAGAGGGAGGGAGGGAGGAAGAGAGAGGGAGGGAGGGAGGGAGGAAAAGAAAGAAGCCTCACAAAAAAGGCTACTTATTGTATGGTCTCATTTAAATGAAATGTCCGTAATAGGCAAATCCATAGAGACAAAAGTAGATTGCTTCATGGTTACCAGGTTTGGAGGGGGGAGCAAAAATGAAAAGTGAGTACTAATAGAACAGGATTTTCCTTTGGATGATGACAATATTCTGAATCAGTAATGACAGTTGTACAACTTTGTAATTATATTTAAAAACCACTGAACTTGTATATTTTTAAAGGGTAAATTTTATGGTACATAAATTATAAATTAATAAAAAAAATTTAAAAAGCAAAAGTATGAAACTTAAGAAGAATATAGAATACAACATCAGAATAATTAAAAGAGTTGAAAGTGGTTTTCTGCAGGGAATGAGAACCAAGGTAAGGAAGGGTGTGACAAGGAACAGCTGTGTTCTCAGTTAACAAGTTCTGCAGTATACTTTGTAAACCATTTCTATGTACAACTTTGTAAAATGTAAATTAAAAT
This sequence comes from Saccopteryx leptura, assembly GCF_036850995.1. Classification (NCBI taxonomy): domain Eukaryota; kingdom Metazoa; phylum Chordata; class Mammalia; order Chiroptera; family Emballonuridae; genus Saccopteryx; species Saccopteryx leptura. Next base: position 255,333,938 of record NC_089505.1, read on the forward strand.
TTTTAAATGGTAAATCTTAATTACAAAGCAGAAATTTGGGCCCATAAATAAATGCACTATGCAGTAGGGGAAAGGACAGGTATCTTCTGTAAAAGGTTTTGGGAAAATTGGAAAGCCACATGCAAAAGAATAAAATTGCATCCCTATCTTATACCATACACAAAAAGTGAAAATGGACTAAAGACCTGAATGTAAGTCTTGAAATCATAAAAATCCTAAAAGAACACATGGGAATAAGCTTCTTGACATTGATCTTGGCAATAATTTTTGGATTTGACACCCAAAGCAAAGAGAACAAAAAAGTAGAAATAAAAAACTGGGACTGCATCAAACTAAAAAACTTATGTACAACAAGGATACTATCAACAAAATGAAAAGGCAACAAAATGAAAAGGCAACATAATGGGAGAAACACTTTCAAATCATATTATCAGATAATGAGTTAATATTCAAAATATAGAAAGAACTCATACAATTCAATTTTTAAAAAAGCAGCAGAAACACTAAACACTTTTTCAGAAAAGACATTCAAATGGCCAAGAGGTACATGAAAAGATGCTCAACATCACTAATCATAAGAGAAACACAAATCAAGACCACAATGAGATATCATCTCATACCGTGGTGAGAATGGCTATTACAAAAAAAAAAAAGAGAGAGAAAAAGGAACTTCATGCATTGTTGTTGGTAACACACTGCTACAGCCACTATGGAAAACAGTATGGAGGTTCCCTAACAAATTAACAAATAGAACTACCAACCATATAATCCATATTCCATTTCTGAGTACATATCCAAAAGAAACAAAATTACTATCTTAAAAAGATATCTATACCCACCCACCACCACCAGTATGTTTCCTGCAGCATTATTTACAGTAGTCATTACAATGAACGGACATGGAAACAATCGAAGTGCCCATCAACAGATGAATGGATAAAGAAAATCTGGTATATTTATACATTTGTATATTATTCATTCATAAAAAAAGAAGTAAATCCTGCCGTCTGTGAAAACATGGATGGGTCTTGAGAGCATTATGCTATGAGAAAGAAGTAAAATAGAGAAAGACAAATATTGTATGATCTCACTTATATGTGGAATCTTAAAACACCAAATTCATAGATACAGAGAACAGATTGGTAGCTGTCAGAAACAGAGGGGGTGGGGTGGGTAACAGAAATCATAGGTACAAACTTAAAGTTATAAGTAAGTTCTGGGGATGCAATGTACAGCACAGCAATTACAGTTAACAATACTATATTGTGTATTTGAAACTTGCTAGGATAGTAGATCTTGTCATTTCTCATCACAAGAAAAAATGTAACTATAAGAGGTGATGGATGTTAACTAAACCTACTGTGATAAACATTTTGCAATATACACATATATCAAATAATAATATTCCACACCCTAACTAATACAATGTCATGCTTTGTATTAGTTTATAACTTAAACTAATATAATGCTATATTTCAATAAAAATTTTGTTTTAGCCTGACACTGGTGGTGCAGTGGATAAAGCATCAATCCAGAAGGCTGGGGTCACCAGTTTGAAACCCTGAGGTCACTGACTCAGAACGCGGGCTCGTCAGCATGGGATCACTGGCTTGAGCAGGGTAATCATTCACACAAACCCAAAATTCACCAGCTTGATCCCAAAAAGTTGCTAGCATAAAAAAACCAACATTACCTGACCTGTGGTGGCACAGTGGATAAAGAGTTGACCTGGAACACTGAGGTCACTGGTTTGAAACCCTCAGGTTTGCCTGGTCAAGGTACATAGGAGAGTTGATGCTTCCTGCTCCCCCTCCTCTACTCTCCCCTCCCCAGTCAAGACACATACAAAAAGCTCAATGTACAACTACTGTGAAAGCAACTACGAGTTGATGCTTCTCACCCTCTCTCCTTTCCTGTCTCTCTTTCACATACTCTCTCTCAAAATAAAAATAAAAAATATTTAAAAATTATTAAAGATAATTGGGCAAATATTTGAAGAATTAAAAGTTTAAAGATTCTCAGCAATTAAGGAAAAAATTTTCCATGAGTAAAAAGAGATGTGAAAATCTGGGGTAAAGGTAAAAATTTACATCTACTGGGTTAGAAAAGAACAAGAGATCAAACAGAAAAACACATTTTTTTAAGTCATGATTTTTATCTATGACTCATAATTACATCCTCTAAGAATTGATAAGTGACAAAAGACTCATTAGCAAATATTTTTAAGAGTTTACATAAGACTACTGATAATGAAGGTGAGAAAGGATTGCATGAATGCTAACAGGTTATAAGCTACAAGAAAATGCAGACTGTATATCTCACTTAAGATCAAAATATATATTACTCAGTTTGTCCTTCCTTATTCACCATGGCTCAAAATTAACTTGATCATTTCTAAAGACAACCCATCCTCAAAAGATTTGTCATTATCGAGGATATTTTTTAAAAGAGTAGCAGCAAACACTTGCTTGGCATGTAATACGTATAAGACATTGTCTTAAGTGTCTTATATATACTCAAAGTTCACAAAAACCCCACAAGTAGGTAATGAGTTGCTGCAATGCCCAAAACTCGATGTCATTCATATCCTGTATGACCTACCTCACATTCTGATTAGATATTACTATTCCTATTTTACAAATAAAGAAACTGAGGCCTGACCAGCTGGTGGCACAGTGGATAGAGCATTGGACTGGGAGGCAGAAGACCCAGGTTTGAAACCCTGAGGTTGCCAGCTTGAGCGCAGGCTCACCAGCTTGAATGTGGGGTCGCTGGCTTGAGCGTGGCATCATAGACATGACCCCATGGTAGCTGGCTTGAGCCCAAAGGTGGTTGGCTTGAAGCTCAAGGTCACTGGCTTAAGCAAGGGGTCATTTCCTCTGCTGTAGCCCCCCAGTCAAGGCACATATGAGAAAGCAGTCAATGGACAACTAAGATGCTACCACAAAGAACTGATGCTTCTCATCTCTCTCCCTTCCTGTCTGTCCCTAACTATCCCTGTCTCTTTGTCTCTGTCACAAAGAAAGAAAGGGGAGGGGAGGGGAAGGGAGGGGAGGGAAGAAAGAGAGAGAGAGAAAAAAACTGAGGCATAGAGAGATAGAGAGGTTAGGAAGCTTCTTGCAAAGGTAACTCAAATAGTAAGTGGAGAGGAAGATGTGAACATTGCAGTTTGACAGCAGAGTCCACATTCCTAACCCACTAGTCTATATTGAAGAATGTACTGCAGCCCCCATAGGAAATCTCAAAAGATTTTCAAGTAGCATTAATATTTTTGAGAGGTAACATTTAGAAGGACAATATTTATTTCAAAGCATAGGTTTAAGCCTGCTTTTTCAAATTAGTTATATTAGTCACATACCTCATATTATGTCCATACCATCCAACCTATGATGTTATCCAGCCATTTAAATTAGATTTGTTTTTAAGACCAAAATTTGACTTTTCACAAGGAATATATGTACATATTATTATTTGGTTTGCGATTCTATCTTTGACTCTCAGATCACAAGTTTTTGTTCAAACTGGATATATTCATTTTCACTTGTAAAATGAATTAATCTGCCTCTCTATAAAAGCTATTCTTTGGTTATCTTGATATAATTTATCTCTATATAAGTTTAATCTAATAAAACTGTAATAGTAATTATAATAAAACTTATAAAAATTCATAAAACATTTCAAAAAGTAGTGTTATCCAAATCTTCTGAGCAGATTTTCCTCCAAGACACTGCCACAAAATGAGCAAAATTTAAGGCCATTCTTTGGTTTGGCAGGTGATTGACAAAATAAAGAACACATTATTATATGTGCCTAAATACAAGGTGAGATGCGTTTCTGAAAAATAAAGAACTGCCTATGCATATCCTTATAACTCTTCTACTAATTACTTTATTATATGAACAAAAGGCTGTTTAGAGAGAACAGATCAGCCTGAAATGAACCCAACAAATATTAGTTCTTAATTTTAGATAGGTGTACTAAGAGAATAGGTTGTCGTTTTTTATTGATTTTAATTTATTGTGTTTACATAGATTCTAGTGTTGCCCCGAATGCATCCCCCTCCCCCGTATTCCCCTCAACATCTCTCTTGCCCCCCTCCCTATAACGCCCTCCCCCCTTCCCTTCAGCTGTATCCCATCCTATCATCTCCTTTCCCTCTGTTAGAGGTAAAATTAGAACATTCTTGGAAGAAAAAATAGGGCAAAAATTTCATGACATCAGATTTGGCAATCACTTCTTGGATATGATCAATTCACACACAAAAAAAGAAAAAGTAGATAAATTGGACTTCATTAAAATTTTAAACCTTTTTTTTTTATTAAGTGAGAGGCAGGGAGGCAGAGACAGACTCCCACATGTACCCCAACTGGGATCCACCCAGCAAGCCCCCTACCTGGAGATGCTTTGCCCATCTGGGGCCGTTGCTGTTGCTCAGCAACTGAGCTATTTTTAGCACCTAAGGCTAGACCATGGAGCCATCCTCAGTTCTCAGGGCCAACTTGCTTGAAACATTTCGAGCCATGGCTGCAGGAGGGGAAGAGAGATAGAGATAGAAAGAGAGAAAGAGAGAGAGAGAGAAAAAGAGAAAGAGAAAGAGAAGGGTGAGGGGTGGAGAAGCAAATGGTCCCTGCTCCTTTGTGCCCTGACTGGAAATCGAACCCAGGACTTCCACACACTGGCTGACGCTCTACTGCTGAGCCAACCAGCCAGGGCCAAAAACTTTTGTGTATCAAGAAACACTATTAAGCCTGACTGGTGGTAGTTCAGCGGACAGAGCATTGACCTAGGATGCTGAGGGCCAGGTTCAAAACCCCGAGGCTGCTGGCTGGAGCATGGGATCATTTCAGATAGTGAGGCAGACTCCCACATGCACCCAGAATGGGATCCACCTGGCAACCTCATCTGGGGCCAATGCTCGAGTATTGAGCTATTTATAGCATCTGAGCTGATGTGGTCCAACAGAACTTTTCTCAGTGCCTGGGGCCACACTCAAACCAATCAAGTCACTGGCTATGGGAGAGGAAAAAAGGAGTAAAAAGGGTGGGGGGAGAAGCAGATAGTAGCTGCTCCTGTGTGCCCTGACAGGTAATCAAACCCAGGACATCCATACACCAGGCCGACACTTGATCCACTGAGCCACCAGCAAGAGCTACATCAACCAAATTAAAAACCAACAATTTATTCTTTTTCTTATTACTACAATAGTTAATGATTTAATAATATATGAAATATGCAGAGATGACGTCAGAGTAATGGCGGAGTAGGAAGCGATACCGATAAATCTCCCCCAAAACTCAACAAGATCTTCAACCAGAAACAGAAAAACCTATACTTGGAGCCTTCAGATGCTTCGCAATACACCCGAAGGTATGGTCGAGTGAAAAATTGGCTAAATATATAATCAAACCCCGAAGGAAATAGGGAGTAAGAAATGCTCCGCCTTCCTCACTAACCTAAACTGAGCAGCTTTCTCTGGTAACTGTGAATATAGAAACTGAGGCGGGCAAAGGGGGTGAATAGATCCAGGCTGCGGCACAAACAGCCAAACCAGGCTGTGGCACGGAGATCCTAGCCCAGGAAAAACTGATCCTATGGCAAGCCGGGCAATACAAGCTAACACTCGCGCCAAACCCAGACAAAGAAAGACAAGCGGAACGGCCATTTTACCCGATCCCTGGTCGGTGCGCAGTTAGTGGGCGAGAGATTTCTTCCTAGGCCCCAGAAGTAGGTGTCCGTGTTACCCCACAGAGAGGCAGGGTCGGAGGCCTTTCTGTGGGCCGAAAGCAGAATCTCTGGGCAGTCCCAGCGCCCAGGGAAAGCCGCGCACGGGAGGGAGCGAGAACTAATTCCAACGGTGGAAATTTTCCGTGCTGGTAGGGGATTCACTCAGAGGGAAACACGGATGGCCTCATATCCTGGTGTGCGCGCGCAGATAGGAAGTGAGCGATTCCTCCGAGTGCCTCGGCAGTGCGCACCCGTGTTATCACACAGAGGGGCAGAGTCAGGAGCCTTTGTGTGGGCAAAAGCGGAATCTCGGGCCGCCCCAGCGCCTTGCAAAAGCTGCGCACGGGGACGGAGCGAGAGCGAATTCCAACACTGCAACTTTTCATGCGGTTGGGGGTTTCACTCAGAGCGTGAGACTGCTAGCCGGATATCCTGGTCTGCGCACGCAGATAGTGAATGAGAGTTTCCTCCAAGCGCCCCGGAACTGGGCGCCCGCCTGTGTTACCGGACAGAGTGGCAGAGCCAGAGGTCTTTGAGTGGGCGGAAAGCCCGCCTGATTATGCTAGCAGCTCTGACTGACTGAGCCTTACCCAGAGCCCTGTGCTGAGTGGGAATAGAGTGGGGAGTTGCCAGCTCTTTGAGCCTCTTACTATCCAGGCAGAGGAAGCAGCAACCCCATAGCTGGATTATCAGGCTACTAATTGAGGAAGGAAAGACTAGGAGAAAGGCTCCAGGAACACGAACTCTCTCACTGTCGGAGCCTATAAATGCTAATAAGCCTTGACTGCCAACAAGACTAAAGCACAATACATGACATTGCCATAGAGACTTATCAACTGCAAACCTCTACCTGAGCGTGCCAAAGGAGCAGAACCTGGGGTACAGAGTCACTGACCAGGAAGAGGGAGAGAAAAGAAAAAGCAAGAAGATAACCTCTCAAAATCAAGAATAATCTGCAGACTTTATAACCTATCCCATTTTATTATATTTGTTCGTTTGTTTCTCTTATCTTCATTCTTGATACTTTTTTTCCTCCTGGCCGATTAACTCTCTGTCGGTCTTACTCTCTCCTCTCCTTGAACTACACTACCCATAAGTGTTACATCTCCCAGTATCTTTTTTCTCCTCTTCCTTTCTCTCTATGAGGGTTGCACTCCAAAACCCTTAACTCTCTCTCTCCTTTCTTTTTTCTTCTTTTAGTGGTTCCCTCTTTTTTTTCTCTCTCTCTCTTTCTTTTCTCCCTCTATATTAGTTTCTTCCTTTCTCCTTTACATCTCCTCTCATTCAAACCTCAATAACAAACAAATTATCTTATCTGGGACTCAAACTTATGTTTGTGGCATTTTGGGGGGTTTTTACTTCACCTTTTTAACTCACAAGCAGTGCACCCATCCCTGGCTCTCCATTTTATCTAGTTCTTGTTCCACTAAATACAATAGTATTTTTTTAATTTGTCCCCCCATTTTTCTGTTTTCCTCTTATTCCTCTCATCATAACTCTTAGACAACCAACACCTAAAAGCAAATCATTTTATTCTTGACCCAAATTTTTTCCTTATTTGCTTTTTGTGGGTCCATACACCCCCTTTTTTTCTTCTTTTTTTTTTTCTTATTTTTTTTTTTACCCCTTTATTACTTTCCCCCAATTCAGGCCCTCCATCACAGGCATTGTTTGTTATAATTCACAGTTTACCACAAGATTTTCTCAAGAAAAAGGGGAGAGGAGAGGAAAAAAGGAGGGGGGAATAATTTCCTTTTTTAAAAAATTTTTATTTTATTTTATTTTTCTTTATTTCATTATTAATTTTTTTTTAAAAAAAAACTCTTTTCGATTTTTTATTTTTTTTAACTTTTTATTCTTTATTAAATCTCATTAATACTATCAACAAAACCACCCTCAGATGCCATTAAGGAAGAGAAAATCGAATATCATGGATACAAAAGAAAGAGAGGTAACACAGCTAGATGAGGAAAAATCTATGGAAAAAAAATTTAATATATTGGAAACCTTGGAGTTAAATGACAGAGAATTCAAGATAGAAATCCTAAAAATCCTCCGAGATATACAAGAAAACACAGAAAGGCAATTTAGGGAGCTCAGAAAACAACTCAATGAACACAAAGAATATATGTCCAAAGAAATTGAAACTATAAAAACAAATCAAAGAGAGATGAAAAACTCAATTCACGAGCTGAAAAATGAAGTAACAAGCTTAGCTAATAGAACAGGTCAGATAGAAGAGAGGATTAGTGAAATAGAAGACAAGCAACTTGAGGCACAACAGAGAGAAGAAGAAAGAGACTCAAAAATTTAAAAAAATGAGATAGCCCTACAAGAATTATCTGACTCCATCAAAAAGAATAACATAAGAATAATAGGTATATCAGAGGGAGAAGAGAGAGAAAATGGAATGGAGAACATACTCAAACAAATAATAGATGAGAACTTCCCAAGCCTGTGGAAAGAACTAAAGCCTCAAATTCAAGAAGCAAACAGAACACCGAGTTTTCTTAACCCCAACAAACCTACTCCAAGGCATATCATAATGAAATTGACACAAACCAACAGCAAAGAAAAAATTCTCAAGGCAGCCAGGGAAAAGAATACAACATATAAAGGAAGGCCCATTAGATTATCATCAGATTTCTAAACAGAAACTCTACAAGCTAGAAGAGAGTGGACCCCAATATTTAAAGTCCTGAAAGAGAGGAACCTTCAGCCACGAATACTATACCCATCAAAGCTATCCTTCAAATATGAAGGAGAAATAAAAACATTCACAGATACAGAAAAGATGAGGGAATTTATCATCAGAAAACCCCCACTCCAGGAATTACTAAAGGGGGTTTTCCAATCAGATACAAAGAACAAAAAAAAACAGAGCCACAAGTAAAAGCTCCAAGAAGAACACAATAAAACCAAATTTAAACTGTGACAACAACAAAAAGAAAGAGGGGGAGAAGATGGAGATTAACAGTAGCAAAGGACGATGGAGTGCAAAAGTACTCACAAAATAGTTTGCTACAATGAACAGGGTAGGGACCCTTTTCATTACTCAAAGGTAACCACCATTGAAAAAACCACCACAGAAGCACATGAGATAAAAAAGATAGCAACAGAGGAAAGATATATGGAATACAACCAAATAAAAACAAAAGATAGAAAAACAAAAGAGAAGGATCAAACAAGACACAAAACTAACAGAAAGCAAGATATAAAATGGCAATAGGGAACTCACAAGTATCAATAATTACACTAAATGTAAACGGATTAAACTCACCAATAAAAAGGCACAGAGTAGCAGAATGGATTAAAAAAGAAAATCCAACTGTATGCTGCCTACAGGAAACTCATCTAAGTAACAAGGATAAAAACAAATTCAAAGTGAAAGGCTGGAACACAATACTCCAAGCAAATAACATCCAAAAAAAAGCAGGTGTAGCAATACTCATATCGGATAATGCTGACTACAAGACAGGAAAAGTACTCAGAGATAAAAATGGCCATTTCATAATGGCTAAGGGAACACTGAATCAAGAAGACATAACAATTCTTAATATATATGCACCAAACCAAGGAGCACCAAAATATATAAGACAGCTACTTATTGATCTTAAAACAAAAACTGACAAAAATACAATCATACTTGGAGACCTCAATACACCGTTGACGGCTCTAGATCGGTCATCCAAACAGAGAATCAACAAAGACATAGTGGCCTTAAACAAAACACTAGAGCACTTGGATATGATAGACATCTACAGGACATTTCATCCCAAAGTGACTGAGTATACATTTTTCTCCAGTGTACATGGATCATTCTCAAGAATTGACCATATGTTGGGCCACAAAAACAACATCAGCAAATTCAGAAAAATTGAAGTTGTACCAAGCATATTTTCTGATCATAAAGCCTTGAAACTAGAATTCAACTGCAAAAAAGAGGAAAAAAATCCCACAAAAATGTGGAAACTGGCCCTGGCCGGTTGGCTCAGCGGTAGAGCGTCGGCCTAGCGTGCGGAGGACCCTGGTTCGATTCCCGGCCAGGGCACACAGGAGAAGCGCCCATTTGCTTCTCCACCCCTCCGCCGCGCTTTCCTCTCTGTCTCTCTCTTCCCCTCCCGCAGCCAAGGCTCCATTGGAGCAAAGATGGCCCGGGCGCTGGGGATGGCTCCTCGGCCTCTGCCCCAGGCGCTAGAGTGGCTCTGGTCGCAATATGGCGATGCCCAGGATGGGCAGAGCATCGCCCCCTGGTGGGCAGAGCGCCGCCCCATGGTGGGCGTGCCGGGTGGATCCCGGTCGGGCACATGCGGGAGTCTGTCTGACTGTCTCTCCCTGTTTCCAGCTTCAGAAAAATGGAAAAAAAAAAAAAAAAATGAAAAAAAAAAATGTGGAAACTAAACAACATACTTTTAAAAAATGAATGGGTCAAAGAAGAAATAAGTGCAGAGATCAAAAGATATATACAGACTAATGAAAATGACAATACGACATATCAGAATCTATGGGATGCAGCAAAAGCAGTGATAAGAGGGAAGTTCATATCACTTCAGGCATATATGAACAAACAAGAGACAGCCCAAGTGAACCACTTAACTTCACACCTTAAGGAACTAGAAAAAGAAGAACAAACACAACACAAAACCAGTCGAAGAAAGGAGATAATAAAAATCAGAGCAGAAATAAATGAATTAGAGAACAGAAAAACTATAGAAAAAATTAATAGAACAAGGAGCTGGTTCTTTGAAAAGATCAACAAAATTGACAAACCCTTGGCAAGACTTACCAAGGAAAAAAGAGAAAGAACTCATATAAACAAAATCCAAAATGAAAGAGGAGAAATCACCACGGACACCGTAGATATACAAAGAATTATTGTAGAATACTATGAAAAACTTTATGCCACTAAATTCAACAACCTAGAAGAAATGGATAAATTCCTAGAACAATACAACCTTCCTAGACTGAGTCAAGAAGAAGCAGAAAGCTTAAACAGACCTATCAGTAGAGAAGAAATAGAAAAAACCATTAAAAACCTCCCCAAAAATAAAAGTCCAGGCCCTGACGGCTATACCAGCGAATTTTATCAAACATTCAAAGAAGACTTGGTTCCTATTCTATTCAAAGTCTTCCAAAAAATTGAAGAAGAAGCAATACTTCCAAACACATTTTATGAGGCCAACATAACCCTCATACCAAAACCAGGCAAGGATGGCACAAAAAAAGAAAACTACAGACCAATATCTCTAATGAATACAGATGCTAAAATACTAAACAAAATACTAGCAAATCGAATACAACAACATATTAAAAAAATAATACATCATGATCAAGTGGGATTCATCCCAGAATTTCAAGGATGGTTCAACATACGTAAAACGGTTAACGTAATACACCATATCAACAAAACAAAGAACAAAAACCACATGATCTTATCAATAGACGCAGAAAAGGCTTTCGATAAAATACAACACAATTTTATGTTTAAGACTCTCAACAAAATGGGTATAGAAGGAAAATATCTCAACATGATAAAGGCCATATATGATAAACCATCAGCTAACATCATATTAAATGGCACTAAACTGAAGGCTTTCCCCCTTAAATCAGGAACAAGACAGGGTTGTCCACTCTCTCCACTCTTATTTAATGTGGTACTAGAGGTTCTTGCCACAGCAATCAGACAAGACAAAGAAATAAAAGGCATCCATATCGGAAAAGAAGAAGTAAAGGTATCACTTTTTGCAGATGATATGATCCTATACATTGAAAACCCCAAAGAATCCACAAAAAGACTACTAGAAACAATAAGCCAATACAGTAAGGTCGCAGGATACAAAATTAACATTCAGAAGTCAATAGCCTTTCTATATGCCAACAATGAAACAATTGAGAATGAACTCAAAAGAATAATCCCCTTCACGATTGCAACAAAAAAAATAAAATACTTAGGAATAAACATAACAAAGAATGTAAAGGACTTATATAATGAAAACTATAAACCATTTTTAAGGGAAATTGAAAAAGATATAATGAGATGGAAGAATATACCTTGTTCTTGGCTAGGAAGAATAAATATAATCAAGATGGCTATATTACCCAAAGCAATATACAAATTTAATGCAATTCCCATCAAACTTCCAATGACGTTTTTTAAAGAAATAGAGCAAAAAATCATCAGATTTATATGGAACTATAAAAAACCCCGAATAGCCAAAGCAATCCTAAAGAAAAAGAATGAAGCTGGGGGCATTACAATACCTGACTTCAAACTATATTATAGGGCCACGACAATCAAAACAGCATGGTATTGGCAGAAAAATAGACACTCAGACCAATGGAACAGAATAGAAAGTCCAGAAATAAAACCACATATATATAGTCAAATAATTTTTGATAAAGGGGCCAACAACACACAATGGAGAAAAGAAAGCCTCTTCAATAAATGGTGCTGGGAAAACTGGAAAGCCACATGCAAAAGAATGAAACTCAACTACAGCCTGTCCTCCTGTACAAATATTAACTCAAAATGGATCAAGGATCTAAACATAAGACCTGAAACAATTAGGTACATAGAAGAAGACATAGGTACTCAACTCATGGACCTGGGTTTTAAAGAGCATTTTATGAATTTGACTCCACAGGCAAGAGAAGTGAAGGCAAAAATTAATGAATGGGACTACATCAGACTAAGAAGTTTTTGCTCAGCAAGAGAAACTGATAACAAAATAAACAGAAAGCCAACTAAATGGGAAATGATATTTTCAAACAACAGCTCAGATAAGGGCCTAATATCCAAAATATACAAAGAACTCATAAAACTCAACAACAAACAAACAAACAATTCCATAAAAAAATGGGAAGAGGATATGAACAGACACTTCTCCCAGGAAGAAATACAAATGGCCAACAGATATATGAAAAGATGCTCATCTTCTTTAGCTATTAGAGAAATGCAAATCAAAACGGCAATGAGATACCACCTCACACCTGTTCGATTAGCTGTTATTAGCAAGACAGGTAATAGCAAATGTTGGAGAGGCTGTGGAAAAAAAGGAACCCTCATACACTGTTGGTGGGAATGTAAAGTAGTACAACCATTATGGAAGAAAGTATGGTGGTTCTTCAAAAAACTGAAAATAGAACTACCTTATGACCCAGCAATACCTCTACTGGGTATATACCCCAAAAACTCAGAAACATTGATACGTAAAGACACATGCAGCCCCATGTTCATTGCAGCATTGTTCACAGTGGCCAGGACATGGAAACAACCAAAAAGCCCATCAATAGATGACTGGATAAAGAAGATGTGGCACATATACACTATGGAATACTACTCAGCCATAAGAAATGATGACATCGGAACATTTACAGCAAAATGGTGGGATCTTGATAACATGATACGAAGCGAAATAAGTAAATCAGAAAAAACCAGGAACTGCATTATTCCATACGTAGGTGGGACATGAAAGTGAAACTAAGAGACACTGATAAGAGTGTGGTGGTTACGGGAGGGGGGGGGAATGGGAGAGGGAAAGGGGGAGGGGGAGGGGCACAAAGAAAACAAGATAGAAGGTGACAGAGGACAATCTGACTTGGGGTGATGGGTATGCAACATAATTGAACGACAAGATACCCTGGACTTGTTATCTTTGAATATATGTATCCTGATTATTGATGTCACCCCATTAAAAAAATAAAATTATTTAAAAAAAAGAAAGAAATATGCACCCCTATGTCCACTACAGTGATATTTATAATAGGCAACATCTGTAAACAACCCAAGTGCCTGCCCTTCAGTGAGTGAGTGGATAAAAAAGCTACGGTACATTTACACAATGGAATACTATGCAGCCATAAAAAAGGAAATATTACCTTTTGCAACAGCATGGATGAACCTGGAAATGATTGTGCTAAATGAAATAAGCCAGGCAGAGAAAGACAAATACCATATGATCTCACTCATAGGTGGAATCAAATGAACACAATAAACTGAGGAACCATACAGAAAAAGAGGCATGGACACATGGAACAAATGGAAAGCAGTCAGAATGGAGCAGGACGAGGTGACTGGCTGAAAGAAGGTGAAGGGATTAGCCAAAAAAAAGTATAAATATAACATATAGACATAGACAACAAGGTGGCAACAGCCAGAGAATAAGGGGGAGTGAGGGTCGGTGGAGAGGGCAAAGGGGTGAGGTATGAAGACAGAAAGAGACTTTGCTTAGAGTGGAGAGTGCCTGATGCAGAGTACAGATAGTGTTATATTGAGTTGAACATTTGAAAACTGTATGATTTTGCGAACCTATGTCATCTCAATGAATTGAAAGAACCTTAAAAAAATTTTGGGGGGGGACAGAGACAGGTACAGAGACAGAGAGAGGGACAGATAGGACAGGCAGACAGGAAGGGAGAGAGATGAGAAGCATCAATTCTTCGTTGCGGCACCTTAGTTGTTCACTGACTGCTTTCTCCTATGTGCCTTGACCAGGGGGCTACTGCAGAGTGAGTGACCCTTGCTCAAGCCATCGACCTTGGGCTCAAGCCAGCGAACTTCGGCTTCAAGCCAGTGTCCTTGAGCTTCAAGCCAGCGACCATGGGGTCATGTCTATGAGCCCATACTCAAGCCAGCGACCCCCCACTCAAGCTGGTGAGCCTCGCTCAAACCAGATGAGCCTGTGCTCAAACCAGACGAGCCTGCACTCAAGCCAGCGACCTCGGGGTTTCGAACCTGGGTCCTCTGTATCCCAGCCAACACTCTATCCACTGCACCAATGCCTGATCAGGCCAAAAACTTTTTTTAAAAAGATCGTACTTAAATACTACTTTCAATTGTCTTTTGCTCATAAAAAATTTCAATAACTTTTTTAGTACAGTAAGTCTTCTTCCACAATTTAATGATCACAAAGTATTCCTTCATATGGATGACAGGAATTATAGACATTATCATTCAAGCATTTATAGTATTCTTAATACTAAAAGTCTTTAAATTATTAACTAGTTAAATTATCAATATTTTATTTTGATTTCTATGCTGATGAATTTTTAACTCAATTTCTCTTCCTTCTCCATCAATATGTAACAGCATAAAAAGCAAGAATATGAAAGATGGCAGAAAATAGTTCATAATGTTCTCCATTGTCAGTCTCTGCTAAACCACTTGTTCTCCATGTCTCCTTCAATTCCTACTCAGTTGTGGCTCAGTAACTACATGCTGACTGATTAACTTTGTAGATCTAAAAATGCTCACATACTGTGCATACAAAGTACATTTGCTTTTGCAATTATAAAGCAACTCAAGAATTGTTAAATTAATCTGGATCTGGAACACTGATCAGATCTGAAACTTGATCATTAAAAAGTTGATTAATCAGGCATACTCATCAACAGTATCACAGATAAGCAGGAGATCAGACTAAAAAATCATCAGAGGGCTAGGCTTCTACTTCTGGAAAAATGGAGTAGACATAATTCTTCCTATACTTCCCACCAAGGACAACTAAAAATACTAAAAATTATTTATAAAACAAACAAAAGCTGACTGAAGGATAGAGAGAAGGCAGATCAGCTTGGTAACTCAGCCTCAAATATCCCAACCTCAGAACTAAAGAAACTAGCAACCCCAAAATACCAATGGGCTCACACATAAAAAGCCCCAAATGAAGTTAAAGAACGGAAAAGGACCTGACCAGGTGGTAGTGCAGTGGAAAGAGTGTTGACGTGGGATGCTGAGGACACAGGTTCAAAACCTTGAGCTTGCCAGCTTGAGCGCGGACTCACCAGCTTGAAAGCGGGGTCTCTGGCTTGAGTGTGGGATCACAGACATATCTCCACAGTTGATGGCTTGAGCCCAAAGGTCACTGGCTCAGCTGAAGCACCCCAGTCAAAGCATGTATGAGAAAGCAATCAATGAAAAACTAAAGTGATACAACTACGAGTTGATGCTTCTCATCTCTCTCCCTTTCTGTCTGTCTGTCATGGAAAAAAGAAAAAAAAGGAAAGGGATGCCCTGGCCAGTTGGCTCAGTGGATAGAGTGCTGGCCTTGGCATGTGGATGACAAGTTTGATCCCCAGTCAGGGCACACATGAGAAGTGGCCATCAGCTTCTTTTCCTCTCCCTCTCCCCATTCTCTCTTTCTTCCCCTCTTGAAACCAGGCTCGATTTTTTCAAGCATTGGCCCCAGGCACTGAAGGTAGCTTGGTTAGTCCAAGTGTTGGCCTCAGGTGATGAGAATAGCTTTTGACTCCAGCTTCAGCTCCAGATAGGGGCTTCCTGGATAGATCCCCACTGGGGCACAAGTGGGAATCTGTCTAACTTCCTTCCTCTCACTTAAAAAACAAACAAAAAACACTGGGAAAGGGGCAGTCTGGCAAGACCAAAAGCTTTTAGAAAGTAACCACTTTACATCAGCCCAACACCACAGAAATCTGTGACCCCAACCCCACATATGTCAGCAAAGGTCTAATAGTGTATGTTTACTTTCACTTTTGTGACAACATAATAAGGTTCTCACTCAGGTGGTGTCGAAAGGGGCCAAGTAGGCCCTGGCCGGTTGGCTCAGTGGTAGAACGTCGGCCTGGCGTGCAGAAGTCCCGGGTTCAATTCCCGGCCAGGGCACACAGGAGAAGCACCCATCTGCTTCTCCACCCCTCCCCCTCTCCTTCCTCTCTGTCTCTCTCTTCCCCTCCCGCTGCCGAGGCTCCATTGGAGCAAAGATGGCCCGGGCGCTGGGGATGGCTCCTTGGCCTCTGCCCCAGGCGCTGGAGTGGTTCTGGTCGCAACAGAGCGATGCCCTGGAGGGGCAAAGCATCGCCCCCTGGTGGGCAGAGCGTCGCCCCCTGGTGGGCGTGCCGGATGGATCCCGGTCGGGCACATGCGGGAGTCTGTCTGACTGTCTCTACCCGTTTCCAGCTTCAGAAAAATACAAAAAAGGGGGGGGGGGCAAGTAGAGAGCTAGGTTTTTTGACTCTGCCAGACAGTATCAAGTATTCACATACCTACAGTACCAGTGGAGACCATGCAGGAAACCTGGACTCTCACTCCCACCAAGCAATAATAAGGTTCTCAATTGATCTCTATCGACACCTGAGTGACATTTGAGTGATTTCTATGCTGACGAAGAAGCAGAGGGGCTTCTTTTTACTGGGCAGGGTTGTGAGTTCTCAATTCTACTGAGTGATGATGAAAGTCCTGACTCTACTCGGCCTTCTCTAACACCAACTCACTAGACAGTGGGAGCAGTGCCTCACTTTTGGATGGTGGTGATAAATTACATATATATAATGTAATAACGAGAGTACCCACTAAAAAAAGCTATAACAAAGAGATAAAACTCAGAAACACTATAAATTTAAAAGAATTCCAAAAACTGTTCAAGAAACAAAACACACAGTTAAGGGAAAAGAACATAAGGAAATAAAAATCAAAACTAAGCTAAAATGGCAGATATCAGCCCTAAAATATCAATATTTAAATTAAATATAAGTAGTTTAAATGCAAAAACTAAAAGATAGACACTGGCAGACTGAATTAAAAAACATGACACAACTATAGGCTGTCTGTAAGAAATTCACTTCAAGGGTAACAATACAAGCAAACTTAAAGTAAAAATATGAAACTTATAAAGCAAACAACTAAGAAAAGGGTAAAGGAGACTTCAGAGCACAGAAAATTATCAGACACCAAAAAGAATGTTACATTTAATAGTTAAAAGAAAAACACACCAGGGTCTGGCTGGTTGGCTAAGCAGGAGAGCATAGGTCCAGCATGTGGAAGTCCGGGTTTGATTCCCGGTTGGGGCACACAGGAGAAGCAACAACCCCTCCTCCTTCCCTTCTCTCTCTGTCTCTCTCTCTCCCCTCCCCTCCTGCAGCCATGGCTCTAACAGTTTGAGCAATTGGCCACAGCCGCTAAGGATGTCTCCACAGCCTTGCCTCAGGTGCTAAAATAGCTCAGGTGCCGAGCAACAGAGCAGCATCCCCAGATGGGCAGAGCATCGCCCTGTAGGGGGCTTGCTTGGTGGATCCTGGTCAGGGCACATGCAAGAGTCTGTCTCTGCCTCCCTGCCTCCCACCTATCACTTAATAATAATTATTTTTTTTAAAAAAAGGAAAACACACCAAAGAGACATACAGTTTTTTATGCATATACACCAAAAATATAAGCTTTAAATATGTCAGACAAAAACTGATAGAAAACTACATAAAACTACAGTTAGATTGGAGACATCAATATCCATCTGTCAACACCTGATAAGTTAGAAAATCAGGAATATAGAACTCAAAACCATCAACAAACAGAATATACATTTCCCTCAAGAACCCACAGAATATATACCAAGAGAGATCACATTCTGAGCCATAACACAAACCTCAACAAACAGAAAATTTAATTCATAGAGTATGTTCTCTCTGCCAACACTGAAATCAAACTAGAAATCAACTACAGAAAAACAACATAAAAACCTCTACACTTGGAAACTAAATAAACTTTAAATAATACCTGGATCAAACAGGAAGCCTTAAGGGAAATCAAAAGATACAAAGAGTTGAATAAAAAGGAAAATAAAATATATCAAAATTTGTGGGGCATAGCAAAAACAGAGCTAAGAAAGAAATTTACATATTAAATACATAAATTAGAAAAGAGGAAAATGAACTAGGTACTTTAATTTCCCCATCAAGAACCTAGGAAAAGAGTAAAACTAAAAGCAAGTAGAGAAAAGGAAATAAAAAAGGGCAGACGTTAATGAAACTGAAAACAGAAAAACAATACTGAATACAGAAAAATCAATAAAACAAAGCACCAGTTCTTTGAAAAGATCAATAAAATTGACAAAACTGTAGCATGACCGACAAAGAAAAAAAGAGAGAAAGGATACAAATGAACAATATCAGGAATGCACCAGGGATATCACAACAGACCTTGCAGACATGAAAAGGACAGGAAGAGAATATTTCAAACTCTATACACATAAATTTGACAACTTCAATGAAATGGACCACTTTCTCAAAAAACACCAATTACCACAATTCACCCAATACAAAACAGTAATCTGAATAGTCCTAATAACTATCAAGAAAATTAAATTCATAATTTTAACTCTCCAAAAAGAAATGTGCAGACCCCCTTTTCCCTGCAGAGTTCTATGAAACATTTAAAGAATAAACAGCAATTCTACACAATTTCTTTCAGAAATAGACATTTCCCAGTTTGTTTATAAAGCTAGTATTACTCCGCTACTAATACTACAAAGATAGTACTAAAAAAGAAAAGTACAGGCCAGTGACCCCATAGATATTCCTTAATAAAATATTATCAAATACAATTCAGCAGTATCTGGAAGGAATTATACATCTTGAACAAGAGGTTTATTCCAGGAATGCCAGGCTGTTTCAGTATTTGAAAATCAATCAAAATTATCCACCATATTAACAGGCTAATAAAGAATTAAATATCATAATTATTGATTTAGAAAAAGCATTTGACAAAATGTAATACTCCTTTCATAATAAAAAAAAACAGGAATAGAGAGAAACTTCATTAACTTTATAAAGAACATCTGCAGGAAACTTAGAGCTAACATTATATTTAATGGTGAAAGACCAAAAGCTCTCTCCCTAAAATTAAGAACAATGTAAATATACCCATTCTCTACATGTGCTCAACATAGTGCTGGAGAGTGCAATAAGGGAGGGGAGGGAAGAAGAGGGGAGGAGAAGGGAGGGGAGGGGAGCGGAGGGGAGGGGAAAAGGAGAGGAAAAGGAAAGGGGAAAAAAGGAAAGGGAAGGGAAAGGAAAGGAAAAAGAAAAGGGGAAAAAAGGAAAAGAAAGGGAAAGAAAGGAAAGGAAAGGAAAATGGATTGAAAAAATAAAAACTATTCCTCTTTGCAAATGACATGACTGTCTACTTAAAATAAAAATTACAAGTAATCTGCAAAAAACACTCCTGAAATAATTGAGTTTAGCAAGGTCACAGGTATAAAATCAACATGTCAATCGTATTTCTTTGTATATTAAAATTAAAAATACAATGCCACTGATAATTGCTTTATAATGAAATACTTAGGTATAAATCTAAGAAAATATTTAAAGGATTGTTATTAAAAACTACACAATACTGGCCCTGGCCGGTTGGTTCAGTGATAGAGCATTGGCCTGGTGTGTGGATGTCCTGGGTTCGATTACCCAGTCAGGGCACACAGGAGAAGCAGGAGAAGCACCCATCTGCTTCTCCACCCTTTCCCCTCACGCTTCTCTCTCCCTCCCCATCCTGCAGCCATGGCTTGATTGGAGCAAGTTGGCCCCAGGTACTGAGGATGGCTCCATGGAGCTCTAGAGAATTATGCTGAACAAATCACCAGCCAATCCCCAAAAGGTTACATACTATATTATTCCATATAACATTCTCAAAATGGCAAAACTAGAGCAATCAAGAACAGATTAATGGTTTTCTAGGGTTAAGGAGGGGTGGTGATGGGAAAGAGATGGTATGGCTAGAAAAAGTCATGAGGGATCCTTGCTGTGATGGAAATGTATATTTGAATCTAAGCTAGTCTTAGTGCTTTGGTTAATTTATAAAACTTTGGGGGCAGGACATAGACTTTCAGCTTCCACCACCTTCTGGGAAAACTTGTTCTGGTGCAAGCAAGACAGATATCACAGAAGAAGTTCGGAATTCATTACCATGAGACTGCTTGGTATAGAGTGATGCTGGCCAGCTCTGAGCCCAAGTACCAAACATGTGAGTGAAGTAACTATCTTGGACATTTCAGGTCCAACAGATTTTTTTAAAAAAAGAATCAAGGCCCCAGACATATATATGGTCTTGTCAAGCTTTTCCAGCTATCTTCACTTTTTTCAAGCCATCCTATCTGTTGCCTCAAACATTATGGAGCAGAAATAAATCACCTCATGCCCAAACTAATGACCCACATGTTTGTAAGCATATTTGGTTGTTGATATACACCAGGAATTGGCAAACCTTTTCAATACAGGGCCAGGGAGTAATTTTTTAGGCTTTGACAGCCACACAGTCTCTGCCATAACTACCAAACTCTGATGTACTAGCACAAAAGTGACTGACAATATGTAAATAAATGAGTATTGGCTGTGCCCCCAAATTTTATTTATGGATATGAAAGTTGAAATTTCATAAAATTTTCATATGTCCCAAAATAGTCTTCAAGATTTTAAAAACATCTAATAATGTAAAGTCCATTCTTTCTTTGTGGGCTATACAAAAATAGGTGAAAGGTTAAATATGGCCCTGTGGTGCCATATGTGGGGCCATGGTGCACGTCTAGTTTGCACCATGAGGTTTAGAGATAGTTTTTTACACAACAATGGATATCTGAATCACATATTAACGTATTTAGGGTAAAGGAAAATAACTCTTTAAAAAATATTTTTTATTAATTTTAATTTATAGTGCTAACATAGATTCAAGTATCCCACTCAAGATAACACCCTCACCCCACTACCACCACGTGTCCCTCATTATACTCCCTCTGTCCCCCTCCCTCTAACTCCCTTTCATCTTCCCTCTGGGATTTGCTGTCCTGTTATCTGTAACTATGTGTTTTTTATATATCATTTCACTACCAACTTCACCTTCTTTGATCCCAGAGAAGATGCTTGATATGATTTTAATCTTAAATTTGAGACATGTTTTGTGTCCTAACATGTGATCCTAGAGAATGTACCATTTGCACTTGAAAAGAATGTATATATATTCTGCAACTCTGGGGTAAAAGATTCTGAAGATACCAATTAAATTCAGTTGATCTAGTGTGTCATTTAAGGTCGCTGTTTCTTTGTTAATTTCCTGTTTGGAGGATCTATCCATTGATGTTAGTGGGGTATTAAAATCCCCTACTATTATAGTATTGCTGTTGATCTCACCTTTTATGTCCATCGAAATCTGCTTTATATATTTAGATGCTCCTATATTAGGTGCATAAATATTTACAATAGTTATATCCTCCTGTTGAATTGCTCCCTCTATCATTATGTAGTGACCTTCTTTACCCCTTACTATAGCCTTTGTTTTAAAGGCTATTTTTTCCGATATAAGTATTGCTGTCATAGCTTTTTTTCACTTCCATTTGCATGAAATAGTACTTTTTTCCATCTCTTCACTTTCAGTCTATGTGGATCTTTTGTTCTGAGGTGTGTCTCTTGTAGACAGCATATGTACAGTCCCGTTTTCTTATCCATGCAGCTACCCTATGTCTTTTTATTGGAGCATTTAATCCATTTACATTTAAGATTATTATTATGTAGTTGTTTATTGCCATTTTATTCTTTAAATCTACATTCCTCTTTCTCTCGATTTCTTTTTCCCTATGCTCTTTTTACAACAGGCCCCTTAGCAATTCTTGCAGTATTGATTTGGCTGTAATGAATTCCTTGAGTATTTTTTTGTCTGCGAAGCTTTTTATTTCTCCTCCAATTTTAAATGATAGCCTTGCTGGATAAAGTAGTCTTCGTTGTAGGTTCATGTTTTGCATCACTGAATATTTCTTGCCAATCGCTTCTGGACTCAAGTATTTCTGTTGAGAAGTCAGATGTCATTTTAATGGGGGCTCCTCTGTAAGTAATTAACTGCTTTTCTCTTGTAGTTTTTAGTATTCTTTGTCTCTTAACTTTGGCATTTTAATTATGATGTGTCTTGGTGTAGGCCTCCTGGGAATCCTCTTTTAATGGGACTCTCTGTACTTCTTAAACTTGTTCGACTTTTCCTTCATCAACTTAGGAAATTTTCAGCTATGATTTCTTCAAACAGGTTCTCTATCCCTTATTTGTTCTCTTCTCTTTCAGGAACCCCTATGATGAGAATGTTGTTTCTCTTCATGTTGTCACAGAGCTCTCTTAAGAGTTTCCTCAGTCTTTTTGAGTCTCTTTTCTTTTTGCTGCTCTGCTTCTGTGCTTTTGTTTATCTTGTCCTCTAAATCGCAAATCTGATCCTCTGTTTCATCCAGCCTGCTGTTGATTTCTTCTAGTGCAGTCTTCATTTCTGATGTTGTATTTGTCATTTCTGACTAGTTCCTTTTTATAATTTCAAGATCCTTGTTGATGCTTGCTATCTCTTTAAGTTCTTGTTGTGACCATCCATTGTTGCTGTAAGATCCTTGACCAACCTAAAAGTCCTTATTTTAAACTCTGTGTCTGGTAGTTTGTTATTTCCATTTCATTCAGTTCTTTTTCTGGGGATTTCTCTTGTTGATTCATTTGGGTCATATTTGCCCATTTTGTCTGTGTATTAGGTAGTGCTGTCTGACTTGGAAATTTGTTGTGGTGTCTTTATGAGGAAGATGGGCTCAGTGGTACTTATCTCCAGGCCATCTGATTTCCTTACTATAGGAATGCTTCTTAAGGGTAGTACTTTCTCTCCTATTGTATGTAAGTATTGAATGCAGTTGGTCCTTTCAGGAGTGTGTTTATCCCTCTGGCTAGCGGGTTCTAAGGGTCAACCTTGATCATGTGTATTAGACACTGTGCAGTGTCTGCTGCTTGCTGGACTCCTCCTTTGGGCATGCTGCTTGTGTAGTTAGCTGAGTCTAGGGTTGGTGCTGTCTGCCACCCACTACTGGATGTGTTTGTTCTAGGTCTTCTTGGGTTGGCATCAGCTATTGTTTGTAACCTGCTGTGGGCTATCTGTCTGGAGCTACTGCTCTGTTTGCTGTTTGTGTCTGTGTTTCCTGTGCCTGGGTAGTGTGGGAGGGGTCAACCTGTGTCTAAGGATCAGCTTCCTCCGGCTTAGAGATGACAGCAGCTCTGTAAAAGCCCCAAGTTCTGTTAAGATTTGCCTCCACTTATCAACTGCTCTACCTCCTCTTGCAGCTGCCTGCTATTCCCACAGAGTCTTCTGTAGAAAGACTGTGTAGTGAGGGCTTAGACTGGCCTCACCCAACCAACCCCTCCACAGGTTGCAAGATTGGTGGGTTAGGGCAGCTGAGGTTGGGAATACAATGATGTTACTGGGACCCGCTACTTCAGGGGTCTCTTGGTCAGGAGCTCAGTATGAGGAAAGTGGTCCCTACTCCAGAGCCTAATCCCTCAGCCACTACTGGATACTCAAATTTTATTTCTCCCCAGCAAGGTGAGCAGCAGGTTCAGATTGAGTGAGGCCAACAGTCCCCTCTGAAGAAGTTCTTACAGCTGGTGAGATCAAGGAGGAAGACTGAGAAAGTCCTTTCCTGGTGCTGACTGTGCCCCCCCCCCCCACAGAAAGTGGTAAGTCTCTTGACAAGACCCAAAAATAGGCTCACGGGGACCTACACTTTAAATGTCCATGCTCCAAGCCTCCCTCTACCTTCCCTCTGTGGAACCTAGCCCAGTAGGGCAGGATATATAGTTCCCGGGTCAGCTGACTATGAAGTTCCACCCTGTCTAATGCACATGTGCCACTGTGCCAGTGCTGATCACAGAAAGTGGAATTCACCTCAACTGAGCCAGGTATGAGGAGCCTTCTTTAGGACGCACCACTAGCAAGGGTTGTTAGGTCCTGAACCGATGGTCTCCACAGCTGGCCACTAGATATGCCAGCCCTGGGCCTCCCTGAAAGGAACCTGGTGCTGTCCAGTAGGAGATACTGCCTGTGACTGGCCCTCAGCAACCTTCTTGGAGCTACAAGCTATCCAGAGTTTGTGGCTGCCTCTGTGGGCCCAGGTGCAAATGGAAATAACAAGCTGCACATCTAGGCTGGCTTTTACCCACACTTGGCCTGGGGGAAAGCCTGCAAAAGGCCAAGGATCCCTGAGCATTGCCTCCTGCAGCCTCTGTCTGCTGGCTGCTTGTTGGGCTCGGCCCCTGAAAAAAACCTCTGGTAGAATGTAGAGCCTGTGGCAATTCAGGGATTTGGAAGGGTGGTAGGTGTGGCTCGGTCCCAGGTATCAGTCTGTCCAGACTTTTTCATAGACTTCAGTAGGGTGTGGCCCCAGGAGTTTGGTGGATATGGCCTCTGAGACCCAGAGATGTGGTCTGTTCACAGTCCGGACAGTTTCTACTGAATCTCCCGAGGCAGAAGCACCAGTCATAGACCTCTACTCCTGATTACTCCTGGGAGTGGGGGAGCCCTTCCCACCAGTCTTGTGGCTTTTTCTGTGATACGTGGTTAGAGACTCCTCTTCATTTAGTCCAAAGTTGGTTTTCAAGATGATTGTTCTTAAGTGGTAATCCAATTTGGTCATGGGAAGTGGCAGTTGGAACGTCTGCCTACTCCACTGCCTTCTTGAAATATCCAGGAAAATCACTGTTAAACTTATTCTCATATTGAACCTAAAAAGGCCCTGGCTGGTTGGCTCAGGGAACAGAACATCAGCCCAGTGTGCAGAAATCCCAAGTTCAATCCCCGGTGAGGGTACATATGAGAAACGACCATCTGCTTCTCTTCCCCTCCCTTTTCCCCCTTTCTCTCTCTCCCTCTCTCAGTTAGTTGCTTGACTGGTCTGAGTGGCAGTCTCAGGCACTAAAAATAGCTTGGTTGATATGAGCTTTGGCCCCAGACAGGTGGATCCCATTTGGAGCACATGCAGAAGTCTGTTTCACTAGCTACCCTTCTCTCACTTAAAAAAAAAGTATTTTAATAATAATTGTAAAATAATGAGCTTAACAATAACCCACCACCTTCGGACCAACTTGTAAAATAATGAAATAGCAGGTTTCTCTGATTCACAAAAATTCAGTTTCCAGAAAACCTATTGAGATACATTTTTATATATCTAATCAAAATGTAGTCAATGTATTATCATAGTGATTTTTTTAATTAGTTTGTAAAATGAACTACACACCATTTTCTCTTGTAGTACTCTACTGCTCTAAAGTATTAGATTTATTATTGATCTTTAAAAACAACTGTTAGGCTCAACACTATGACCTGACTTTATTGAATATTTCTAAGTAAAATTAAAACAAAACAAAACAATTCACTGTAGAACTCATAAAATTTCAACAATCTAATTCTACATATATTGGCTAAAAAAAAAAGCAGGCTCTGGAATCAGGCTTCATTATGGATATAAATCTTAGTTCTAAACCCTATTAATAAGATGCATATGTTTAAAAAAAAGTTAATTTTTCTACACCTAAGTTTCTTCCTCTGTAAAATGGGACAGTAATAGTGCCTTTCCTCATGAGGTTACTATAAGGATTAAATAATACAATGCATATAAAACATATCACAGTATCTAATTAATACAGATTAAGTGCTTAATACACAGAAATTATCATTAATACCATTATCAGATTATCAAAATATCATTATGTTTCTATAGTACATAGCATTTAAATATTTAAGAAGTCTCTAGGAAAACCACAAAACAACAAAGGAGACTTTTTTAAAAGTACTCAAAAGAAATTGTAGCCTCTGATATCTATAGCTACAACAAATAGTAAACACAGCCTATCTCTATTCAAATAAACAGAAAACCTTATAGTAAAGGCATATTTACCTCAGTTCCATTTACTCGGAACCTCATGTCCAGCTTTAAACAAAAAATTACAAAGCATAATAAAACACAAAAGTACAGTCTAAAGAAATAGAGCAAACTAACAAAGCTCTCTTTATGGCAGAGATGTTGAAATTATGAAGCCAGGAATTTAAAACAACTATGATTAATATGGTAAGTTCTCTAATGGAAAATGTGGACAACATGAATAAATGGGTAAAATAAGCAGAGAGACAAAAACTTTAAGAAACAAAAATAAATGCTAGAAATTAAAAAAATATTGTAATAGAAATAAAGAATGCCTTAGAAGGGATCATTAACAGAAAACTGCCTTATAACCCAGAGATTCCACTTCTGGGAATATATCAAAAGAAGCAAGAAACACTGATTCAAAAGAATATATACACCTCTGTATTCACTGCAGCGTTATTTACCATACTCAAGATTTGGAAGTAGCCCAAGTGCCCATCAGTAGATGAGTGAATAAAACTGGTACATTTACTCAATAGAATACTACTTGGGTATAAAAAAATAAAGAAATCTTAGTGTGTGTGTGTGTGTGTGTATGTGTATTTTTCTTAAGTTGGAAACGGGGAGGCAGTCAGATTCCCGCATGCGCCTGACCGGGATCCACCCAGCATGCCCACCAGGGGGCGATGCTCTGCCCATCTGAGGCATCGCTCTGTTGCAACCAGAGCCATTCTAGCGCCTGAGGCAGAGGCTACAGAGCCATCCTCAGCGCCCAGGCCAACTTTGCTCCAATGGAGCCTTGGCTGCGGGAGGAAAAAGAGAGAGACAGAGAGGAAGGAGAGGGGAAGGGGTGGAGAAGCAGATGGGCACTTCTCCTGTGTGCCCTGGCTGGAAATTGAACCCGGGACTCCTGCACGCCAGGCCGATGCTCTACCATTGAGCCAACCAGCCAGGACCGAAATCTTACTCTTTTTGACAGCAGGGATGGACCTGGAAAGCATTATATTAAGTGAAATAAGCCAGTGA
Source organism: Saccopteryx leptura (assembly GCF_036850995.1). Taxonomy (NCBI): domain Eukaryota; kingdom Metazoa; phylum Chordata; class Mammalia; order Chiroptera; family Emballonuridae; genus Saccopteryx; species Saccopteryx leptura. The sequence goes on from NC_089505.1 coordinate 255,361,111, forward strand.
GAAAAAGACAAGTACCATATGATTTCACTCATATGTGGAATCTATAAAAATAAACTAACAAACAAATTGAAACAGGCTCAGACAGAGAACATACTGACAGCTGTCAGAGTAGAACGGTGTTGGGCGCTGGGTAAAAGGTGAAGTGATTAAAAATAAAAACCTCACAGACAGACAACAGTATGATGATTATCAGAGGGTAGGGGGTGGCGGAAGGTAGAAGAGGGTAAATGGAGAATAAATGGTAAGTTAGGAGACTTGACTTGGGTGGTAAACACATAATATAATATATAGATGATATATTATAGAATTGTACACTTGAAACCTATATAATTTTACTAACCAAGTTCACTCCAATAAATATGATGTTAAAGAAGACAGATATGCCTGACCAGACAGTGGCACAGTCAGGGGTCCCCAAACTATGGCCTGCGTGCCGCATGCGGCCCCCTGAGGCCATCTATCTGGCCCCCAACGCACTTCTGGAAGGGGCACCTCTTTCATTGGTGGTCAGTGAGAGGAGCACTGTATGTGGTGGCCCTCCAACGGTCTGAGGGACAGTAAACTGGCTCCCTGTGTAAAAAGTTTGGGGACCCCTGCATAGAGCGTTGTACTGGGATACGGAGGACCCAGGTTCAAAACCCCAAAGTTGCAGGCTTGAGCACAGGCTTACCAGCTTGAGTGTGGGGTCGCTGGCTTGAGCATGGGACCATAGACATGACCCCAAGGTCGCTGGCTTGAGGCCAAAGGTTGCTGGCTTGACACTCAAGGTTACTGACTTAAGCAAGGGGTCACTCACTCTGTTGTAACCCCCCCCCCCGGGTCAAGGCACATATGAGAAAGCTATCAGTGAATAACTAAGGTGCCACAATGAAGAATTGATGCTTCTCATCTCGCTCCCTTCCTGTCTGTCCCTATCTGTCCCTCTCTCTGCCTCTGTCAAAAAAAAAAAAAAAAAGACAACATATATTAAAAGTGAAGGATTGGAAAAGATATGCCATGCAAACACTAATAAAAAAAAAAGGTGGAAGCCCTGGCCGGTTGGCTCAAGAGGTAGAGCGTCGGACTAGCGTGCGGAGGACCCGGGTTCGATTCCCGGCCAGGGCACACAGGAGAAGCGCCCATTTGCTTCTCCACCCCTCGGCCGCGCTTTCCTCTCTGTCTCTCTCTTCCCCTCCCGCAGCCAAGGCTCCATTGGAGCAAAGATGGCCCGGACGCTGGGGATGGCTCTGTGGCCTCTGCCTCAGACGCTAGAGTGGCTCTGGTCGCAACATGGCAACGCCCAGGATGGGCAGAGCATCGCCCCCTGGTGGGCAGAGCATCGCCCCATGGTGGGCGTGCCGGGTGGATCCCGGTCAGGCGCATGCGGGAGTCTGTCTGACTGTCTCTCTCCCTGTTTCCAGCTTCAGAAAAATTAAAAAAAAAAAAAAAAAAAAAAAAAGGAATACCTACAGTAATTTTAAACAAAGCAGACTTTATAGCAAGAAACATTATCAGAAATAAAAAAGGACGTTACATAAAGATAAAGGGGTCAATTTTCTAAAGACACAACATTCCCTAATGTGCAAGAGCCTAACAACAGAACATCAAAATTTATAAGGCAAAAAAGTTGAGAGAAATGCAGGAAGAAATGGATAAATTCACTATTATACTTGAAGACTACCAAACCCTTCTTTTAGGAATTGATAGAGCCATCAGTAAGGACATAGTCGCACTGAAGAGCATCATCAATCAACGTGATCTATAGAATACTTCACCCAGCAACAGGAGATTACACATTCTTTTCAAACTCACATGTAACCGTCACAAAGACAGACCACATTATGGGCCATAAAACACATCTTAATTTAAAAGAACTAAAATCAGTTTGACCAGTAGTGGAGCAGTGGATTCAACATCAGCCCAGGACTCTGAAGGACCTGGTTGGAAACCCCAAGGTCACCAGCTTGAGCGTGAGCCTGCCAGCTTGGGTGCCAGGTCGCCAGCTTGAGCACAAGATCATCGACATAATCCCAAGGTCGCTGGCTTGAGTCCAATGTCACTGGCTTGAGCAAGGGGTCACTGCCTGGGCTTGAGCCCCCCAGTCAAGGCACATGTAAGAAGCAATCTATAAACAATTAAAGTGAAGCAACTACAAGTTGGTGCTTCTCATTTCTCTCCCTTCTTGCCTCTCTCACTAAAAAAATAAAAAATAAAAGAACTGAAATCACACAAACTATGCTCTCTTTCACAATGAAATTAAGCTAGAAATCAATAACAGAAAGATAGGTGGAAAGCTCCAAAATATTTGGGAGATTAAATAATGCACTTCTAAAGAACACATGGGTCAAAGGAGTCTCAACAGAAATTTTAAAATATCTGAATTAATAAAAATAAAAATACAACTTATCAAATGTTTGGGATCCAGCAAAAGCAGTTCTTCTAAAGAAATTTATAGCACTGAATGCATATACTGGAAAAGAACAAAAATCTAAAATCAATAACCTAAGCTTCCAACTTAGAAAATGAGAAAAGAGCAAATTAAAGCCAAAGTGAGGATGATACAGTACTGTACAGAAAGAACCCTAAAGATTCCACCAAAAAAACTACTAGAACTGATAAATTCAATTAATTAGCAGAATACAAAATAAATATTCAGAAAGCCATTGTATTTTAATATACCAATAATAAACTAACCCAAGTACCCATCACTAAACAAGTGAATAAAAAAAATGGTACATATATACAATAGAATATTACTTGGCCATAAAAAAGAATGAAATCTTACCATCTGCAACAGCATGAATGGACCTAGAGGGTATTATGCTAAGCAAAATAAGTCAAACAGAGAAAGACAAATGCCATGTGATGTCACTTATATGTGGGATTTAAATAACAATATAAACAAAACAAAAACAGACTCATAGATTCTCTGTACCTGGATAAGAATACCTATAGAGAACAGACTGAGGGTTGCCAGAGTGAAGGAAAGTGAGGGAACTGGGTATAAGGGTGAACAGATACATAGTTTATAAACAGTCATGAGGATGTAATGTACAGCATAGGAAATAGTTAATAATGTTATAATCACTACGTATGGTGCCACTTGGGAACTAGAAATATCAGGTAAAGCACTTTTTAAACTTTTTATGACTGTCTAACCACTCTGCTGTACACCTGAAACAAATACAACATAAAACTGATTATAAACTATAATGGAAAACAAATTTTTCAATTTTTTTTAATTGGAAAAACAAAGCCAAAGTAAGCAGAAGAAAGAAATAATAAAGTTTAGCACAGAAATCAATGAAATTGAAAACAGGAAATCAATCAAATCCAAAAGTGGGTTATTTGAAAAGATCAATAAAATAGATAAATTTTTAGCCAAGTTAACAAGAAAAAAAACCATAAATAACTAAAATCATAAGTGAAAGTAGGGTCATCTCTATGGATTCTGAAGATATTAAAAAGATAACAAAGGAATATTATGAACAACTCTATACCCACAAATTTGACAGACTAGATGAAATGGATCAATTCCTTGAAAGACACTATTTACTAAACCCCATTAAATGAGAAATAATCTGAATAATCCTATATCTACTAAATAAATTGAATTAATAATTAATAGCCTTCTTAAAACAGAAAGCACCAGGTCCAAATAGGTTCACTGGTGAATTCTACCAAACTTTTAAGAAGAATTATATTTATCCTCTAGACAATCTCTTCCCAAAAATAGAAGCAGACAGAACAAACACTTCCTAACTCATTCTGTAACATCAGCATTATCCTGATGCCCAAATCAGACAAAAACACTATAAGGAAAACTACAAACCAGTATCCCTCATGAACAAAGATGCATAAATCCTCAACAAAATATTAGTAAATCAAATTCAACAATGCATTTAAAAAATAAATATATGCTACAACCAAGTGAGATTTACCCCAGATATGCAAGACTGGTTCAACATTAGAAAATCAATTAATCTAATCCATATCATATCAACAAACTATGAAAGACAATTACATATTATATCATTAGATACAGAAAAAGCATCCAAAAAAAATTTAGCATTCACTCACGAGAAAAGTTCTCAACAAACCAGATCAACTAGGAATAGAGGGGTTCTTCTTCAATTTGGTAAAGAACATCTACAGAAAAATTAATGCTAACATCACTCTTAATAGTGAGAAACTAAATGCTTTCCCACTGAGACAGGGAACAAGGCAAGAATTTCTGCTCTCACCGCTCCTATTCAAATCATACTAGAAGTCCCAGCAAATGCAGTAAAATAAGAAAGGGAAGAAAGGAAGAAATCAAATTGTCTTTATTTACACATGACATGATTGTCTATGTAGAAAAGACCAAAAAATAATAAATAATTCCTGCCTGACTAGGCAGTGGTGCAGTGGATAGAGCTTCAAACTGTGATGCAAAGGACCCAGGTTCAAGACCCTGAGGTCGCCAGCTTGAGCGAGGCTCATCTGGTTTGAGCAAGGCTCACCAGCTTGAGCCCAAGGTCGCTGGCTCAAGCAAGGGATCACTCAGTCTGCTGTAGCCCCCCCCCCCCCATCAAGGCACATATGAAAAAGTAATCCATGAACTAAGGTGCCACAACGAAGAATTGATGCTTCTCATCTCTCTCCCTTCCTGTCTGTCTGTCCCTCTCTGTCCCTCTCTCTGACTCTCTCTGTCTCTGTCACACACACACACACACACACACACACAAAAAAAAATCTTGAAACATATAAGCAATCTAGCAAGGTTGCAGGATACAAGGTTAATACACAAAAGTCAATTGCTTTATTACATATCAGCAATGAATAATTGGAATTTGAAACATATTACCCTTTTCATTAGCACTAAAATATTATATAGGTACAAATCTAACAAAATTTACATATACAAGATCTATATGAGGAGTACTACAAACTCTTATGAAAAAAAAAAGATGTAAACTGGAAAGATTCTTTGTACATGAATAAGAAGATTTAATACTGCATAGATATCAGTTCTTCCCAACTTGATCTACAGTTTCAATGCAATCCCAATCAAAATCCAAGCAAGTTAATTTGTGAATATCAACAAACTGATTCTTAAATTATTTAGAGAAGCAAAGGAACCCAAACAGCCAACACATTATTGAAGGAGAACAAAGTCAGAAGACTGACACTACCTAACTTCAGGACTTATTATAGAGCAAACAGTAATTAAGGAAGTGTAGTACTAGTGAACAAACAGATCAATGGAATGGAATAAAGAGCCTAAAAATAGACCCATACAAATACAGTCAACTTATCTTTGACAAAGGAACAAAGGCAATTCAATGGAGAAAGTCTTTTCAACAAACTGCACTGGAAATGAATCTAGACAGAGACTTTATACTTTTCAAAACACCAAAAGCATACTCATTAAAAAAAAAAACCAGTAAGTTAGACTTCATTAAAATTACAATGTTATGCTCTGTAAAAGACACTATAAAGAGAATGAAAAGACAACCTGCACATTGGGAGAAAATATTTGCAAAACATATATGTGGTAAAGAACAAGTATCATAAATATACAAAGAACCCTTAAAACTCAACAATAAGAAAGCAACAACCCAATTTTTAAAATGGGCAAGAAATCTGGACACTTCACTAAAGAATATATACAGGTAGCAAATAGGCATACAAAAAGATGCTCAAAATCGTATGTCACTAGGCAATTGCAAATTAAAACAAGATACCACTACACACCTACTAGAATGGTGAAAATTCCAAGTACCAAAAACATCAAATTCAGAGGAGGATGTGGAGCAAAAGGAACTTTCATTTATTGCTAGTGGGAACGCAAAACGATACAGGCATTTTGGAAGACAGTTTAACAGTTTCTTACAAAACTAATCATATGCTTACCATATGATACAGAAATTGTGCTCCTTGGTATTTACCCAAATGAGCTGAAAACATGCTCCACACAAAAACTTGTACACAAATGTTTATAGCAGCTTTATTCATAATTAACAAAATTTGGAAACACTGAAGATGTCCTTCAATGGACGAATGGATAAACAAACTGGTATAGTTGTACAATGTAACACTACTCAGCGCTAGAAATTAGCTATCAAGCCACAAAAAGATATGGAGGAATTTTCAATGCACATTACTAAGTGAAAGAACCCAATCTGAAAAGGCTACATATTGGCCTGACCTGTGGTGATGCAGTGGATAGTGTCAACCTGGAACGCTGAGGTTGCTGGTTCGAAACTCTGGGCTTGCTTGGGTAAGGCACATATGGGAGTTGATGATTCCTGCCCCTCCCACCTTCCTCTCTCTCTCTCTCTCTAAAAATAAATAAAATCCAAAAAAAAATTTTTTTAAATAAAATAAAAAGCTACACATTGTATGATTCCAACTAAATAGATTACTTTCTGGAATAGGCAAAACTATAGAGACAATAAAGAGATCAGTAGTTGTCAGGGATTCAGGAAAAGGGAGAGAGGAATGAATAAGAGGGGTACAGGGAATTTTTAGGGCAGTAAAACTATTCTGTATAATACTGTTATGGAATCGTGTCATTATATATACTGTATTTGTTAAAATTCACAACACAAAGAGTGAACCCTAATGTAAACTATAGACTTTATAAACATAATAATAATGTATCACTATTGGATGAGAATGATATCTATGAAATTAAATGGAATTATTTCCAGAAGTACTGTTAAGTGGCAGGCAAAGTAAAACAGAGTAATAACAGTATTTGCCTATCCCTTTTGTGTAAAAAAGAAGAAATAAGGAGAGGGGGATACAAATATCTACTCATTTGTGAAAGGAAACAGGAAAAATATACCCAGACTCAAATGGTGCTATAAAAACTAAATATTCACATGTAAAATTAAAAAATGAAGTTGGATCCCTTCCTTACACCATACACAAAAATTAACTCAAAATAGTCTTAGATACATAAAGCACAAGTAATAAAATAAAAAATAAATTAGACTTAATAAAATTTCAAACTTTTGTACATCAAAAGACACCAAGAAAGTAAAAACTCACTCAGGTCAGAGTAATGGTGCAGTAGGAAGCGATACCGATAAATCTCCCCCAAAGCTCAACAAGATCTTCAACCAGAAACAGAAAAACCTATCCTTGGAGCCTCCAGATGTTTCGCAATACACCCGAAGGTATGGTCGAGCGAAAAATTGGCTAAATATATAATCAAACCCCGAAGGAAATAGGGAGTAAGAAATGCTCCGCCTTCCTCACTAACCTAAATAGGGCTGCTTTCACTGGGAACTGAGAGTATCGAAACTAAGGTGGGCAAAGGGGGTGAATAGATCCAGGCTGCGGCACAAACGACCAAACCAGGCTGTGGCATGGAGATCCAAGCCGAGGAAAAACTGTGCCTGTGGCAACCCAGTCAATACAAGCTAAAGACAACTCACTGAAAATATTTGTAAATCTCATACCTAATAAGTGTCTAATATATTTTTTAAAACTCTTACAATGCAATGCTAAAAATATAAATAACCCAATTAAAAATCTGCATAGGATCAGAAGTACACATTTTCCCCCCAAAATTAATAATTATACAAATGGCCAATACACACATGAAAAGATTGTGGCTAAACATCATCTAGCAACTGGAGAAGTGCAAATCAAAACTAAGTGATAATACCTCTTTACACTCTCTAGGAGACTAAAACAGACATAAGGTATGCTGCTGAAAATGTGAAGAAACTGGAACCCTCATACACTGCTAGTGGGAATATAAAATGATGCAGCCACTTTGGAAGAGGGTTTGGCAGGTCCTCAATCAGATAAGTTATCATATGACCCAGCAGTTCCACCTCAAAACTATCTTTGCAACTATTCTGTAAACCTAAAATAATTTCAATTACCATATTTCCCCATGTGTTCTAAGATGCACTTTTTAAAGAAAAATTTGGGGTCTAAAAACTGGATACGTCTTATACAGTGCTTGTAGAAGTGTGGCATTTCAAATGCCCCATGGATGGAACTGAGGACAAGGCAACATATGAAGACAGTGATTCGCCATCAGACACAGATGAGGACAAGCTAATGGATGGGAGTTTTGACAGTGATAAGGAGTTGTATGAATTCTAGGATGAATAAAACTTGAGTGCAATAACTTTATGTCATACATTTTCTTTCAAATTTCGGGCCCCAAAATTAAGGTGTGTGTTATACATGGGAGCGTCTCATACATGGGGAAATACAGTAAAGTTTAAAAAATAAAGGAACCAATTTTTAAAAGTTCATTTTGTAAATTAGAGTACTCTTCAAATTAAAGCTAAACCATTAAATTATTAATACTTTGAAATAGAATATTACTACATTCTCTTTGCATTTAATGATGTCTGGAAGGGGATAGAGAAGATAAATGTTTCAGGGAAACAAGACTTTGGAAGCAAGGTTTAAAGAAGACTAGCAAAACAGAATATAGATTTAAAAGATTAAGATTACTACATTAACAGTATCCTAAAAACAAAGGGGGAATCTGGAAGGTTTATTTTGGAAGGATAAGTATGGCAGTACTATAAACAAAGGACCAGAAGGGGCTAGGAAAGTGTCAAGGGCTATCACAAAAGCCTACACCACAGATTCCCAAACTTTCTGGGTTCACAAGACACATAATGTGTCAGTAATTCTTTTCACAGGCCAAAAGGCATACCTGACCGTTTTGTTTATTAAGTAGTTAAGTCCAAACAACTTTAGAAAGATTTATGCCCTAACAACTTAGCACCTGTGTTGGGCACTGCACAACTTCTCAAACCTTAGAATCAGATTGGACACTGCCTTAATTCTTTTTCTATTCCATATAAATTTTCACATAATGCTTGCTTTTTGTCATAGCAACTACTAAAAACTCTGCTTTGTAAAAATATGATATAATTGAAAGGAACGTAGTTTGAATGGTTTCCAACAGATGTTGCTCTGTTTTCCTCAAAAATTGTAAGCATAATTCTCTGCAGTGCCATGTGAGCTCCAAAGTGAAGTCCGGAAACCATGGGCCTTGGCAAAAAAATGACAAAGGATGCTACCAAGGTAGTGGCAATAGGAAAACTGGTGTAATAATTAAGGCATTATTCAGAGAAAAAAAAATCAGATCAGAGATGTTGCTTAGAAGTATAACAACAGTTCAGCCTGACCTGTGGTGGCGCAGTGGATAAAGTGTCGACCTGGAATGCTGAGATCACAGGTTCAAAACCCTGGGCTTGCCTGGTCAAGGCACATATGGGAGTTGATGCTTCCTGCTCCTCCCCCCCTTCTCTCTCTCTCTCTCTCTCTCTCTCTCTCTCTCCTCTCTAAAAATTAATAAAAGAAAAAAAATAAAATAATAAATATAACAACAGTTCAAAACTTTGCTAAAAAAAATTCTATCTTTAGCAACCCCCACCTCAATAGTCCTTGCTTCTATGGAAGACAACAAACTAGTCTTTTCCAATGAATAAATGGAGCTTAAAATATCTATATTAATTTGACACCTTTATCTGTGACATAGCTAAAATACATTGCTCTCACTTTTCACACACACTACAAAACTGAATCAAAGGCAGAAAATTCAATTTAAATTTTTGACTCAATAAACATGTCTGGAGTACCAACAATAATTATCATCTAGCATCTGCAAAGCTTTACTTCAGACAGATGAAGTTAAGCAAATGGGGAACTTCTAAAATGACAGATTTGCCAACACCATTCCAGACTTACAAAACTCAGGACTTTCTAATGAGAATGAAATCTCCATATTTACAAAGTACCCTGGTGATTCTGAAATCAGTCAGTTTGAGAGGAAAACGTTTTGTGATTGAACTGTTCCACATTCGTACTGTCCCATATGGTACCTCTGGCTACATGTGGCTAGTGAACACTTGAAATGTGTCTAATGTGCCTGAGGAACTAATTTTTTAATTTAATTTAAATTAAATTAATTTTAATTTAGGTGTAAATTGCCAGATGTGGTTAGCTGCTTCTGTACTGGACAGCACAAAACTCGATGATTTGTTAAGTACCCATTCTTCTAAAAACCTTGTACCTTTGATTTAAATTAATAAGAAAATTAGGTTTCTCAGTCATATTTTCTCATAATAGGTCTTTATTTAGATTATATATTTTGGTGACATTAACATTATCCAATTTAACAGTCTGAGTCTCTTATGGGTGGAGGCATTATCTCAAATGTTATGCATTTTATTTTTCATAATAAAAATCCTCTTTGAATTGTTATAAAAAAAAGTCTCTGCAAATGAATTTGGCTATTTTCTTTAGCCAGAGGGAGTATTACTTGAGCCAATGTGCTTTCCTTTCTGCCTCAGCTGCCAGTGAACTCAGAACCAAGTCCAGTGTTCAAGGGTAACTCCTTTTAAGTGCCTGGTAACATGTACTCTGGCTCCTCTAAGACAATCTTTTCTATATATATATCTCTAAATTAGTCAACATAGTGTTATTTTAAATTCTGAAGCTGACAAATTCTTCTGGACATAAGCAGACTATCAACTTTTAAAGTGATAATAACCTCCTTGCATTTAAGTCAATATTTTTTATTGTTACTGAGGTATTAAAGTTATGTTTAAATGTTTATTTTAAAAGTATTTTTAAAATAGTAACACTGGAATTACTAACACCAGTAATTTTTTTTTTTTTTTTTGAGAGGTGGGTAGGCAGGGAGGCAAAGGGATAGACTCCTGCATGTGCCCTGACCAGGCCCCACCAGGCAAGTCCCGGCTAAGGCCAGTGATCTGTTGCTCGCCAACTGAGCTATTTCAGGGACTGAGGTGAGGCCATGGAGCCATCCTCAGTGCCTGATGCCAACTTGCTCAAATCATTCCAGCCATGGCTGCAGGAGGATGGGGGGGTGAGGAGAAAGAAAGGGAAGGGGGAGGGGTGGGAAAGCAGATAGTCACTTTTCCTGTGTGCCCTGACTGGAAATCAAACCTGGGACTTTCATACACTGGGCCAATACTCTACCAGTAAATGTTTTAATAGGTCAAACTTACCAAAGAAAACCTTTAATAGTCTATTTAAGTAGCAAAGCTACTTACTAACACTGAAAAATAAGACAAAACATCACTAACGCTGAAAAATAAGACAAAACATCACTAACACTGAAAAATAAGACAAACACATACTAACAGCCTGTAGTAATTTTATTGCCCTCTTTCATAAACTCAGTCCCACTCCTTTTAAAAAATATGCAAAAGCCCTGATGCAAAATATGAACCTCCCTATTGAGTATTCAGTTCCAAGTTCTTGTACAATTTTCCTTCAGCACACTGGACTATTTTTATATCATGCAGTGAACTACTTCAGTGACTCTTTTGTTGAAATTTTCCACAAAATTAGAACAAATATATTCGATATATCAATAACATATTTTAAGTTCTCTGAGCATCTAATTGCAATAGTGTGAAACCAAACTAAATCAGGAGAGTAAAACTTCTTTACATAATCCCTTAAAATTTCATTTTAAAAATTAACTTTTAGGCCTGACCTGTGGTGGCGCAGTGGATAAAGCATCGACCTGGAAATGCTGAGGTCGCCAGTTCGAAACCCTGGGCTTGCCTGGTCAAGGCACATAAGGGAGTTGATGCTTCCAGCTCCTCCCCCCTGTCTCTCTTCTCTTCTCTTCTCTCTCTCCCTCTCTCTCTCTCTCCCTCTCTCTCCCCCCTCTCCTCTCTAAAATGAATAAATAAAATAAAAATTAAAAAAATTAACTTTTAAAGTACATACACCAAGATCTGATACCAAAATAAGGTAAGGGAATTATATACCACTAAAAGAGATAATTTATTCTATAAGCTCATTTAAAAAATCATGACAAGGAAAAAAAAATTTTGAAGAAAATTTGCCTTAAAAAATATATCCTAACTATTATGGTCCCTATAGTGTTCATGTGCACACGCACACATACTGGCAAATGAATTCTACTTGATGGTTTTCATAATACATTGTTGTAAATCCTCTGTTGAGGACCAGACCTAAGATACTGTACAAGGACACAGGTCCACAGGAGCTACCTTAACCAGTATTAAGTGCCAATGCCATTTTAGGAAAAGCTTTCTTTGGTAGTGTGGAGCCAGCCTATCCCTGTCCTTTGGAAATATTTTCAAATTGTAATACATATATAAACTTTATTTCTTCTATCAATTCAATACCGGATAGAGCTCTTGTGCCAGATAGGGTCAATGGAACTGAAAACAAATTTCTGAAGTCAAAATATTGAGTCCTCAGTTCTACACGTTCTCCATATTAATCACCCTCTTTTTTAAATGAATACCACAAAGTTCCTTAATCAGACCACTGCTCCAACATGCAATAGCCCAAATCAAATTGCCATGACAATCCCTTATGATCCTCTTTCCATCTTAATTCCTTATTCCTACTGATCCTCAGGCTACCTTTCACTCTCTCCTGATAGTCACTATTAAGGTGATATACACCTTACCCTGACTGTTTATCCTGGATACCTCTAATCAATCCAGCCCACATCCCTATCCTATTTATGGAGCAGCATTGACAGCCTCAATGTTCTATTTCTGACCCTGTCGGAAGGAAGTGGGGGGAGGGTTGTGGGACAGTGTTTATAAAATCTACAGTAGTATACAGTAATCTCCAACACCTTCACATTCTCACCACTCACTCACTGACTCATCCAGAGCAATTTCCAGTCCTACAAGCTCCGTTCATAGTAAGTACCCAATACAGGCAAACCATTTATCTTTTATAGCATATCTCTGGTGTACCTTTTCTATTTTCAGACACATTTAGATACACAAATACTTATCATTGTGTTACAAAAGCCTGGTATTCAGTATAGTAACATGCTGTACAGGTTTGTAACTAAGAAGCAATAGGCTACACCAAGTAGCCTTGGTGTGAGCTGGAGGCAATAACAAGTAGGTTTGTGTAAGTCCACTCTACAGTGTTCATACAATATCACCTAACAATGCATTTCTCAGAAAGTGTCCTCATAGTTAGGCAACCCCTAACTGTACTCTAAGTACTCTTCTCTCCCCTGAGCTTGAGACTCTCATAATTTATTGCTTAATTAAGACTTTCATCTGGATATCCCAAACTTTTAAGAAAAGCAAAACCAATTCCTGATTTCTCCTTCATGCTAAATCTTGTCTTTCCAAGTGTTTCCTATCCCTGTAATTATTACATTCACCTGGTTGCTCAGGCAAAAAACTAGTTATTATTGAGCCATCTCTCACTTTATATAATATCTTATTCATCATTAAGTCCTGTCAAGTATACATTCAAAAAAATTTATTTCCAGTTACACACGTATATACATTTGTCAAAAGTTATTGAATTGTAAGTTAAAATGGATGCAACTTATTGTACGTAAAAGTGTAAGTTATACCTCAATAAAGTGTGGTGGTAGCAGGTATGTATCATCTACATACATCTGACCATTTCTCACCACCTTCACCACTACCTCTTTGCTACTTGGACTATTACAATAGCCTCTTAACTAGTATCTCTACTACCATTTTTAGTCACAACAGTTCATATTCCACAAAGTACCCAGAATAATCTTCTTAAATGTAAATCATATTATACCACTTCCCTGCCCATACCTCTCCTGTGGCTTTCAATCACACTTAACATCCAAAAGACCTTACCATGACAAGGACGTACATGATCTAAACCCCACTCCCACTTACCTCACAGACATCATCATTTTACCCCTATTTCTACTATTTCCAGATTCATTTGCCTTACTCCTAACACACACCAATCTTGTTTCCAATTAATTATTATTATTATCATTTTAATATTTCAAAAGTAGGTTCTTCACATCAAGGCTAATATACCTCTAATCTCACTCGATTAAATGGTCAACAGAGAAATGCTTGCTTAATCCACACAGACATGGTTCTGAATGAGTACTTATTAATGTAATTTGGACTTTATAAACTCTAGTTAATACTTAAAGTGCATGTAGCATTCTGTCGTCCAATTGGAAAACTAAATTGGATTCAGTTACAGAGAGCCTAGAACATCAGATTAAGGAGTTTATATTTTATCTAACAGGCCAGCATGACAAATTTAAGCATTGGAAAGAGCTACTCTGTTTACTTTTCAAATCCTGAAGTCACAAGGTTTGCAAAGAAGTGTGGAATAATAGAAAAATTGAGGAGTTACTTTCAAGGATATATACATACTTTTTTGTATCTCTAGAATTTTGAACCATTAACTGTATTATCTATTTTTAAAATAAATTACAATTAAATCTATTTAAACCTATATTTAAAACCAAGAAAAAGGAATTCTTGTATGACAGAAAAATAAAAACTATATTTTGCCTTAAGAAAAATGTAAAATATTTTAAATACTTTTTGAATGTTATACTAAGAATCAAATAGAAGAAATATAAAAACATAAATAAAATATGTTCATATATTTAGGTGATACAGACACATACACAAAAAACTAAAATACATGATCATACATAATGGTTCTTATCATATATTAGGGAGGTCCTGCTAGAATTAAATTCTGCAACTAAACTACTATAATCACAACTTGCCAACTTTCAAGTTGTTTCCTTTAATACCTGAACAGCCATTGAGGGCTCATATACTGAAGACTTCCCTCAGAAATCTAAAGGCCTGCAGATGATAAAAGAATAGGATAAGAAATAAACTAGGATAAAACAGAGAGCCACAGTCTCTTTCTCTCATATTCATCTTCAGTGTATTCGCAAAAATAGCACTTGCCAAAAGCTACATCAGTTAAGCAAGCTTAATAATAAAATAACTTGGGGACAATAATAAGAGTAGCAGATATAAACTGTTATCATCTCAACATTTGCCAGAGCCTCTACCTGGCAATCAAGGAGTGATGAGGAACAGGACCTCAAAGTATAGGGTTCTTCTCTCAATTAAATAAATGTCATTCTGGTATTTGTTCCTGACCTAAATCCTAGAACCACTATATCATGAAAGAATCAGGAGTAGTCCCTGTTGAACTAAGGGAACTCACACTGCATCAGCCAGGGCAAAGGTAAACACCATAAATAGCAACAAAGAGAAAGTAGAAGTACCAAACCCTCCAATCTATAGAATCCATCCTTTGATTAAGGGCAAAGTACTGTGAGTTTACTCATGGCCTAGATCTAAAAAGGTCTCCCCCTTAAACCCTTACCTTCATCCTTTTATCGAGCTTATACCCCATGACTATAACTATGACAAGAACATGGCAAAAGGTTCTCCTCTCCATAACCACAGAAATAACACATTCTCCCCTAGAAAATATATCCTGGTTCCCACTACCTATTTCATCAACATACTACGCCTTTTCTGAATCTCTTGAGTTTCATCTTCATTCTTTTGAGTTTCAAATTCATACAAAAGTCAGTGTATTTTAAGTGTACTTTATCCTGATGTCACAAATGAGCACTTGGGAAGGTTGAAAACATTACTTTAAAATACTGCTTCTTCAACTTTAATATGCATACTGTGAATCTTATTAAAATGCAGATTCTGATTCAGTAGGTCTAAGGCAAGGCCTGAAAGCAGTTCCAACAGGTTCCCAGGTGTTGCAAATATGCCTGCTTCTCAGAAAACACTTAAAGCAAGGTTCTAAAAGGCAACGGCACCTATATACACAGGTTACCTCCAAGGGCACAACTCCAATAGCATGCTAACTGCTCTTTCTCTTTAGTTTATTACTTCTTTTCTAATTTATAGAAGATGTATTTTCTTATCCTCTCAATACCTGCAATTTATCTTTAATGCTATTTCCAATGTCTTTCCTTTTATTCTATTGGCATCTATAACTTTTCTTTTTCACCTTTTATTCTTCCATACCCCCAAAATAATAAAAGTAGCTGATAAAAAATTTTCTTACTATGTGCTCAAGTCTTTCTTATACCCTTTATTCAGCACACACATATCCAATAATTTAAGGCTTCTTGTAAAGATCAAAATGAGTAATGGAAAAAAGAAAGAAAGAAAACTATAGGATAAATGTGTAGAAATTGGGCCTAATCTGTATCACAGGACCATATGCAAAGCAAGGCAAAGGAATACTAACTAAAAGTTATTATGACAAATTTTTATATATTGAAAAGATTTTGAAGGTCTATTTAAAGATCCACTTATAAATAAAATTCCAGTACATCAAACAAATATGTTATTCTTTAAGTCTGTCATCTTGTTAGCTTGAAACTATATTGTTAAATGAGAGGGAGGAAAAAAGCATAATACTTAGAACTAATGTCTGAATATTTTAAAAATCCAAATGTTTCTAGTGTTAGGGCCAAATCCTATCATAAAGATCTAGTTTAATAGGTGTACCATAATGGCAACCCCTAAAAATAATCAAGCTACCTATTAAATTATAATCAAGTTAAATTTTCATTCTTGCTTTCACCTTGAGACACATTAACAATAACTTACATACTTCTCAAGAATAAATACAGGATGCTGTAAACTGTGGGGAAGAAACAGATTTTGTGACTAAAGAATCACGTGATATGTGATTCTATTTCCCTTAAGAAAAGAGATTTTAATTTAACTATCTTTAAGTTTATATTCCCAGTATACTGCCAAATTAAGAAATATTTGTAATCGGGATCTTCCTCATATATTCTCTCATTTAGTTAATAGTACACCCAGGCTTCCAAGTCAGAAACTTGGGTGTCAACTCAGACCTTTCCTTCGGACCACTGACTGAAATGACCACCAAGTCCTATCCATTTTCTGTCCTATCCTTTCCATTCCCTTAACCACTGCCTTAGTCTAACCCTTTTCCCTCACTTTATCTATTTCAACAGCTACCCTAACATCACCGTCTCCAGTAACCCTTTCCACTATGATCCTTACTTCATGTTGTCATCAAATGATTTTCCAAAATGCCAAACCAATATCTCTTCCACTTAAAACCTTTCACTATGTTCCCATGTATAAGTGCATAAAACTTTTCAGCGTTTGAATCCTGCCTGCCTCTCAAACACCATATCCCACTGCACCACCCCCATCCTGCACTTTAAGCCCCATAATTATCAAACTACACTGCTTGAATTTCCAGCACACCCTATGCTATTCATGCCCCCATGCTTTTGCACAGGCTCCTGCTTCAGTATACAATAGCTTTCATTTCTTTCCCCTTGGCTTCCTAGCCAACTAAGAATCTTCCAAATCCCAGCTCAGATCCCAGGAAGCCATCCCAAGACCATACCCCCAACCTTAAGAGTTAAGTATTTCCTCCTCTGCCAACTCTGTAAGTAATAATGACATTTGTTGAATATTCACTATGTGCCTGATTATGTTCCAACCATTTTACATATATTAACTCAGTTAATCTTCACAATAACCCTTCCTAGGAAGTGGTACTATAACCTGTCCCCAAGGACACCTAACTGTTAAATGATGGAGACAAATTAAAATCCTAATATCATACATATTTATATTATTACTATCACACCTATCACAGTGAATTTATTTACATGTTGTCATTACCCTGAACTTTGAACTCTCTGAATTATATTCAACTCAAAAGCCACAGTACCTAGCATAGATAACCAGTACATGCATTTCTTGAGTTGCATATAAAATAATATTCCTAACAAGTTCAAAAGAAATGTACTCAGAAACTAGTTTCCAAATAAATATTCAAATATGCTGTAAAAGTTCTAGAGTACAGCAAGCTGTTTTTTTTTCATCTAATAAAAAGAATGTCAAAGAGAAAGGTTAATATAGGCATGAGATTATAGTCCTTGTGGACAATGAAATAGACTTAATTTTGCAGTAATACTGCTTAATCACTGCAACAAATCAAAACCCAAAGGACCACTTGCTTAAGGTTAACTTTTTTTTCTCACTAAAAAAGAATTCTTATCATTCAGGACAGTGAAAACAAAGCCCTCAATTTACTTTGCTCAAGTGGAAAGAAGCAAATCATAGACCAGCACTACTAATTGCTTCCTTAAGTCTGGCCAAGAAATGTATCCCATTAGGCAATTAAAATAAAACAGGGTTGCCTGACTAAGCATATAACAAAAGAATTTCTAAGGTTATGTGGACTGGCATTCAAATAAAGAAACATTCTTTATTGTAAGAAGAAAAAAATCAAGAAAAAAAATAACATAGATAACCACCACACAAGAATACAGACTTTTAGATTAAAACATACGTGTTACATGAAAACATAGGAATATGTTTATAATATTTCAATAGCCATTTTGTCTTCTTAAAGTTATAAAAATCAAAGTTATTCTCACACTAATGATGAAAGACCTTAAGACCAAATCTACAGAACTTAGTGTGCTCTCCCAGTTACAGTCCTCTGAGCCACCCTGAGGTACAATAATTAAAACCCAAAGGAACAGTACCAGCAAAAACAATAGACACATTACCTGTTAGAGTAATCTGCACCCCGCCCTGCTTCTACACACTTGTACACAGTACAGATAGGTAAATCTGTTGTCAAAAAAAGCAGTTTAGGCCACGGTGAGTTTAGGCCACAGCAGAGCAAACTCTACCCCTAGGCATATCTTACCATTTCTTGGTACACTCCACCATCAGCTCCTGGTAAGAGGCCACAAACTGGAACTTAGATGCATGTTTTCCTACGCGCTGCAGTCTCTTCCAAACTGAAGCCATGATGCTGTTCACTCAATACACTGGAGCAGTTCTGGGTTAGCAACACAGCAGCTTGAACAAAGCTGAGGGTCCAAAGCAAAAAAAGCTTTGCATGTATGTCTGTACTTTTAATAACTCAACTACAACTTGAAATGATGTTTGGGGTCCATAAGTCTTCTCCCTGTTTCACAGGGTAAATCCCATCTTAGATGAATGGCCCAGTCAAGAACATTGTGATATACATGACAGGATGAGTGAGTGGAGGTTCCTTCACGAAGACATCACCATCCCACCTCACAGGCTATATGATGTGTACTCTGGAGAACTGAAAAGCAAAACAAAGAGAAAAAATATGAGGAGAGAAGCATG
Source organism: Saccopteryx leptura (assembly GCF_036850995.1). Classification (NCBI taxonomy): domain Eukaryota; kingdom Metazoa; phylum Chordata; class Mammalia; order Chiroptera; family Emballonuridae; genus Saccopteryx; species Saccopteryx leptura. The sequence goes on from NC_089505.1 coordinate 255,380,058, forward strand.
ACAAGTGACTAAACCACCCATGTTAGATAACACTGCAACAGACAACCCCAGTTCTCCGCATGTTTTCCAAACAATGAAACAAAACACCAACCTCAAAAGCCAGTAACATCAAGGATACAAGACACCAAGGAAAAAATGACAATTCACACCGAAGATGTGGAGCAACACATCTGGTAACCAGCATTAACAACAATCCAGAGACGCAAGTCGGGGCCCTACCTCCCCCTCCTAGCATCACAGAAGGACAAGCAGAGCGGGAAAGTGAAGGGATGCTGTTTAATGTCTACGTCCAGTCAGAGGGAGACGCAGAATATTTTAAAATAAACTTTTGTTTTTCATCCTATAATTAATAGCCTCGAGTCCTAGAACGTATGCTTGGAACAAATTAAGGAGCGCGGAGGAATGCTGATGTTGAGTCGGAGGGAGAAATGGATGGTGAAAGAGAAGTGGAGGAAAGGCAAAGGGAGGGCAACGTCCCAGCTCCAGGCCACTGGGCTCTCCTTCACCTTTGCTGCCACCAGAGGAAAATGGAAACTCCTGCCTGGTCGTGAAGCAACGACCAGCGGGGCAAGTGCACCGTGCGGGGTGCAGAGTGGGGTGCCTCCCTCCCTCCTCATCCTCAGGGAACAGTGCGCCCGAGCGTCCTTTACACAGGCACCCAGCCCAAACCCCAGCCCCAGCCCCAGCCCCCAGCGGAGGCAGGCGGAGACTCGCCCGCGGTCCCTGTCACCCAGGCGATGCCAGAAGACCCCAGCCTGGTCCCCAAGCCCCGGCCCTGCCTCACGTCCACTCCCGCCCCCTCCTCACACCTCCAATCAAGCTGTCTGGCTGAGTCTGGCCCCGTACCCTCCTCAGCGCCGCTCCTCCGTCGCCGCCGCAGCAGCAGCCGCCGCCGCCGCCGCCACCGAGTCCTCCATCCCCGCCGGAGCCACATGGAACAGCCGAGCCAGCCGTAGCGCTCGAGGGAGCCGCGGTCTGCAGCCCCTCAGGCGGACGGCGCGCCTCACGCCCGCCCCCTCCCGGACGGAGTCGCCCCGCTACCGCCCCCCACCCTACAAAACACTGCCAGAGCCGCCGCTCAGCGCCCAGCACCCCCTCCCCCGCCTTCCTCCTCCGCCACCATCATCATTACCTCCCCCGCCGCACCTCTCACACTAACCCTACCCACGGCGGCTGAACCTCCGTCCGCCCCGCCGCCATTGGCCAGGACGCGCGCTTGCCCCGCCTACCTCGGCGGCCGAGCCTTTGAGCAGCGGGAGCACCTTATTGGACAATTCGGGTGCCCATCTCAGGGGCTCCGCCTCCAAACTCTGAAGGTGTTTTTCCCCAGCCCAAACCAGCACGCCAATCTACCCTTTTAATTAAAAAAAAAAAAAAAAATTGGAACCCACTAAGGACGATCCCGCCCATTCATTCCTCTGATTGGCTTGGAGACGGAAGCGATAGGCAGGAGGAGTAAGGAGTGTTGATGGTGAACTGGAATATGGTTGTTGAAAGTGGATGTCTGTCAACCGCGAGCCGGCTGCCGGGCGGGGTTTCTGGCTTGAGTCTGTGGTAGCAGGGCGCCGGTCTACCTTGCTGCAGCTGAGGACAGTGCTGTTGGGATGGTTTGCTTTTCCTCCTCCTATCCCTACCCTAGGAGCTGGGTAGGCCGTCTCCTCCGCCACTAAACTAAGGTGTTCGTGCACAACGCCTTGTTTTTACCGCATTCCCCCTGGCAAACTGGGAAGTATTGGCCCTGCCAGCCTCCGCGTAACATTCAGTTAACTGCTCCTGAACGGGACTCAATGGCACAAACTAGACCCAAAGTATTTACGGTGCAATTTCTTCCCATTCTGATTCTTCAACATTTCTTTGATTCTTGGTTTCTCCTCATCGCTGTGGGTCTTTTTTCCTTGGTAGGAACTTTACATAGAGTTGGGAATGGCTGGCATATAAAAAGAGGATGAAATAACCTAAGAAGAGTCTGAGGGCAGCGGTACTTAACCTCGTTAAAAGAACCAAGGACCCTTTTGGGAATATAATGAAAGCCCACAGACACTTTCTCAAGGAGGAAATGACTGTCCAGTCACAAATTTGCTTTCAATTTTAGGTGTTTCATAAACATCTGGTGTAGAGAAAGAGGACAATGGAATTTGGGGGGAACCAACATTTAGGAATAAGCAGAGTAAAGTGGGAAAGGCGGACGAGGAACGGTCGGAAAAGTGGGAGCACCCTATAAGCAATTGGCAAATAGTTTGAAAAAAGAGGGAAGTTCACATGAAAGGGAAAAAAGCAGATGGTTATTCTTAATTAAAGAGTTATTCTTAAACTTAATAAGGATGGGAAACTAGGATGCATGGACAGAGCTTGAAAGGCGTTAAAGTCTAGAGAAGGATTCTTTGAGAGGCTCAACTGAAGGCTAGTGATAGATGAGAACTGAGCACATCTGCAGAGATATCAGGGAAAGAGGACAGACATTGATGAATCAACAGAGAGGGGGAGATAGAAGGCTTGAATCCAGTATCTAATTCTATTTCCATTTCCATTTCAGTAAAGAAAGTGAACTAATGTGCACTGGCATAGATATTATTTATTTTGCTATAGTGTTAATTTAAAAATATTAAGGCAACCATAATAATTATATTGACTCATTTTGTGTACATCTTAGTAAATCTGAGTGGTTATTGAGTCACTACAATCTACAGCCATTATGATCTCATACAGTCATATAGTCTGCATCATTAACAGACATTAAGTGTATGGGGGGTTTTAAATGGCTAATTTATAAAAATGGTCAAACTATTTTAATCTAAATTGCCCTTCAGCAATGACCCCAGGAGGGTTTTGTATCCTATTTATTATTGTTCTTCAGAAGTTCTGGTTTCTTTAATATTGATCTGAGAGAGAGAGGAAAGAAGAGAGACAGAAACATCAATCTGTTTCTGTATGTGTCCTAACCAGGAATCAAACTGGCAACCTCTGCACTTCGGAACAATGCCCTAAGGAACCAAGCCATCCAGCCAGGGCATCCTAGTCTCTTTATACTCTGTCCCTTCCTCAAAGAGAGAGAGAGACTTTCTTTTGTAAAGAAATTACAGTTGTCACTCCTCATATTGTGGTTCACTTTTCCCAGTCTCACGGTATCATGGATTTTAAAATTGTATATATCTAATTTTGTATTGCAGATTTTTCGCTATATTGTGGAATTTTGCAGTATATAAGTATTTTTATATATTTATTATTTTAATTATTTTTGCAGTAAAATAAGCATTTTCTAGCCTAAAAAAATGAAAAGGTTTATAAGAGTGTGGGGAGGGTTTATAAAGCCTTAAAATATATATCAATAATAAATATAAGGTCATTACTTTGTGGATTTTTGCCTATCGAGGGGATTCTGGAACCTAACCCCTGCGATAAACGAGGGACTACTATATCTTAAAGACAATCAGTTTTAAGTAAGTATCTTCTTTAAAAAGGGGGGGGGGCCCTGGCCAGTTGGCTCAGTGGTAGAGCGTCGGCCTGGCGTGCCAGAGTCCCGGGTTCGATTCCCGGCCAGGGCACACAGGAGAAGCGCCCATCTGCTTCTCCACCCCTCCTCCTCTCCTTCCTCTCTGTCTCTCTCATCCCCTCCCGCAGCCAAGGCTCCATTGGAGCAAAGTTGGCCGCGGCGCTGAGGATGGCTCCATGGCCTCTGCCTCAGGCGCTAGAATGGCTCTGGTTGCAACAGAGCAACACCCCAGATGGGCAGAGCATCCACCCCTGCCAGGTGGATCCCGGTTGGGCGCATGCGGGAGTCTGACTGCCTCCCCGTTTCCAACTTCAGAACAATACAAAAAAAAAAAAAAAAAAAAAAGGAGAAATAATGTATGCTGGATCCCCAAGGAATCTTTCTCAAGTTGTATGAAACTTTAAGAGACTAATAAAGAATTTCTTAAAAGATAGCTCTTTTTATGGGAAATATTTTTCTTGGACATAAACTCTTCTTTTTCATTCTTGCTGCAAAGGTAGCTAAGAAGAGACCAAGGAATTAAAGCAGACCTCACACTGTTCAGCTGCTGAGCTCAAGTTCTTAGGCTTGGCACCTGGAGGCTCCAGAGAGCAGCTACTTATTCTCTCATAACGCTTTTTAAATAACCTGTCTGCTAACTAAATATATTGAAGAACCTTAAATATAGAATATTTTAATGTCTTTTGTCCATGTAACCGGTAATTATTAAATATCAACTGATTATTGATCATATTAAATATTAGTAATACATAAAAGATATAGCTTCTATTCTCAAAGAGTTTTCAGAAACATGTTCAGCATGCATGCAAGGAAGTAATAGGAATTAATTAGCCCCTCTGAGTACTAATTTCCTATCCTATCAAAGGAATACTTATGCCTATTATTCTGGGATATTGAGAAGATACAAGATCTGTATGTAAAGGAACTGGCACATAATAAACAGTCAAAATGGCCATTGATAATGTACACTATTGTACTTAGTAGCAAACATAAAGAGTCAAGAAAAAAACAGACCTTCAAACAATACATGATTATTATAAACATTACTACCTCGACTAAAGGATTTCCAAAGAAACAAGTACATTATACCAACAGTGGAACATCACTGTTTATATGGACTCAGTATTTTATAATAATTACTAAGAATTCACTTACTCTCGATCCTCATAAGTACCTTTTTATTTTAAACAGAATGTGATTATATTTTTCAATACACAACTTGGGTACAACCAAAAAAATATAACACCACAGTAAAATAATAACAAGAAATATGGTATTTTGTTCACAATGCATGAGAAAAGTTTAACATCTTTAGTCATAAAGGAGGACTTAGAAACAGTAATAAAGACAGTAAGAATCCAAGGAACCGGCAAACAAGAAGTGAAATAACACAGGTGATGATTTAGAATATGATGACTGAGCTGAACAATGGCAGAATGTCTCTGCAATACCACACTGTCAAAAACCAAAAACTCTGATGTTTAATGGTTTTGCACAGTTTTGTGCACTTTGAAGTTTGAGAAACCCTGGGAAACAGATTGATGAGGTATGTCCACAATTAGGAGGATTATGACAGTTTTGACTCAAAATATAAAATTTGGGATATCCTCAGCCTTAGCATTTCTAACTCATTAAAATTATCTCAACAAATTAGCTGTACAATTTGAAAATGAGTTATATAAAAGCCTGTTTACTGCAAAGAACATAGGGTGCCAAAATATGGGCCCCAAAACACTACTTGTCTATCAATTTGATTATTGATTATTAACACTACCCAAATGTTGTGCAGAAAATAGTTAATAGTAAGTAACAGCATAGGGAATATATCATGACTACCTTTCATGTCGTATATTAGCTTCTACTGGCATGCTAGAAGTTATACTTTTCTTGAGGCTCCCACTCCCCTTACCCACTAGCATGTATATCCTATTGACCGTCCCTCTTCCAAGGAGGAATTGCCTACTATAGTTTTGCCTCCTTTTTAATCTCTGGTTTATCAGGTCTTGATTTATCATTTCCTTCTGTCCTAGGCTTAATCTGTATACACTAGACCTGTGAGTAAAAGTTAGTTTAATTGTCCTGTCCATTGATCCAGGTGTTGATCACAAATGTTATAGATGTTTTGTTTAACAGAAAATCAACATTTAAAATAATTTTGATTTTGACTTTAAATATCATCAAGTTTACCATGAAGATAGAATATGACAAAATAAGTGGAAAATACAATCCGAACATTTTATATCTTTTTGCCATGACAGTTTTGAAATGATAGAAATCATTTTTAATGAAGCAGCTTTTCTAGTCACTGTTTCAGAAGCCCTCAAGTAGGGAATTTAGTCTATAAAATGCAACCATAACCTTGAATTATCATTCCTGGTGATAAAATTTATATCTTTAGGTTTTAGTTTTTACAGTAAAAATTGTCAAAGGTATTATATAGCAGGATTTAACTACTAACAGTTTATCTGTGCCTTCATCATCATAATAAGATTTACTCCTGATAATCATGTTGCAGGGTTTTGCATTGTTTTCCAATTACCATAACAGTTATACTACACAATAATATTGCCATAATTTTTAACTGCTAATAAAGTTATTTCTTTTAAACCTATAGCAAACAATTCACTAACAATCCTACCGCAATTTTTATGGACTTAAAAAACTCACTGCCTGACTAGGCAGTGACGCAGTAGATAGAGCATCAGACTGGGATGCAGAGGACCCAGGTTCGAAACTCCAAGGTCACCAGCTTGAGCGCGGGTGCATCTGGTTTGAGCACAGCTCACCAGCTTAAACCCAAGGTCACTGGTTTGAGCAAGGAGGTCACTTAGTCTGCTGTCACCCCACCCCACCCTGTCAAGGCACATATGAGAAATCAATCAATGAACAACTAAGGTGCCGTAATGAAGAATTGATGCTTCTCATCTCTCTGTCCCTATCTGTCCCAATCTCTGACTCTCTCTGTCACACACACACACACACACCAAAAACCATTCACTGTGGCAGGTTAATACTTTGAAATGTTTACCAACAGCTTTTACAGTAGTTGTTTTTCCAGGAATTTCTTTTTATTCTATGGACTTTCCCCTCTTATACCCACCACAAGACACCCTCATCATCACATCTCATTTAGATTTGTCTTTGCTCATTGTTTTAGGAAAGGAGTAAAAGAATGCAGAGAAACAGAATTTTTCCTTGATTTTTGAGTTTCAAAATCCTATCCCTTTCACGAGTAATATACAATAACCTTTACCCACATATGATATTGAACACTTTAAGTGTGGCTAGTTCAAATGGAGGTGAGCTGTAAGTATAAAATATACACCAATTTCAACGATTTAGTATGTAAAAAAAAGAATAGAATATATCTTATTAATAATTTTTCTATTGACTAGTTATTGAAATAATATTTTGGATATATTGGGTTAAATGAAAGGCATAAAATTAATTTTACCTACTCCTTTACTTTTTTTAATGTGGCTACTCGAAAAATTTTAATTATATATAAGTACTCACATTATATTCCTATTGGACAGTGCTGGCATAGAAGCCTCCGAAATCTCCAAGAATATATCAGAGGCAATAATGATATTTACAATGTGGATACTCAAAATGTTAACAGTAACACAGCACAGGCATTAGATAGTTAACGTGGATGACGGTCATAAACCATTGGTGCAGGTATTCTGTTGTGTACCAGCCAAAGATCAGCCCTGACTTTAGAGTACTCTCACTATTCTGTATCATCCTCTCAGTCTGACTCTTCAAATTACTAGAGATAATTTTATAAGAGTAAAGTCACAGCCCACAAATGCTTTATGCCAGGGTGAATGCAGTTATCAGAGATGATTTGCACATTGCAAGTAAGTACTGGGATTTTTGCAACAAAGGTTTGAGTTGGAATTAGGATTCCTTTCTTAGAAAGTCTTTGTTAAATTCAATAAATTCATCTATAAAGTCAATAGGGATTCTTAACCAAGGTTTGTTGGTCATTTTCCATGAAATGTTAAGAGCTGTTCACGAATTATAAAGCATAGACTGACCTCTGCTTTTTTTTTCCTGTGTTTTCAATAATTGGAATATATTCCTGGTAACCAGATATAGCATCCAACCAGTGTTTTCCTCTAAGTAATTCCTGGTTGACTATATGTAGTATGAACAAGATAATATAATTAACATATTCTGAAATAATAAGGCTAGCCACGAAAGGCAAGGAAAAATCAGTAGGAATATACAATCTTGGAGGACACTGAATATATCCCCCACCCCAATGTAGTATTCAATCAAAAGCATTTCCAGCTCAAACAAGTGCAAAAAACGGCAGCCAGCTGAAATCAGGCAGAACCCTACTTCCCAGGGCACTGGGCTTGAGCCAAGGAAAAGTAGCCCTGTTGCAGAAACCTGTCCCAGATGAGTCGAGTTAGAAAATAAACCCAACTTCCAGAGGCCAGGATTAACTCATGCAAAGTTTGGGCAATCTGCTGGGCAGGGCGAGGTAGAGAAAAATTCCAGGGCAAAGGCAATCACAAGGAAATCAGAAGAAAGCTGCAATATTGTCCCAGATCTCTCGTTTTACAAGTCACCGAATTAGTGACTGGGTTTACAGAGAAGAGAACATAGCCAGCTAAGCAAAGAGGACTTCATGAAAGCTTCTAGATATTTGCTCATATTTTGTAACAACTTTTGGATGCTATGATTAAATATTCCCAATAATATATCTTTGCTATCTTTCTCCCAGGAAAGAAAATCAGCTGTTGAGCAAGAGTTGAGTTTTTTGTGCCATTGTTCAGTCCTGAAGAAATCCTGATATCTTTAACATTAAAAACAATGACATTTTATGCCTGAAATGATGTATAGTCTATTTTAGATATTGAATATAGTGCTAAACTATACTGGTAGAGAAGAATTATCTGATATTATTAATGTCCCACTTCTCATTTCATGAACTTAAGCACCTTTCCTCCAATAACCAGTGTATTTCATTGTAGAAAAGGTGAGTGCTGTACGTGTGCATCTTTCTTTACACAAAACAAGCTAACAAGATGCATATTTAGAGGTCATAATTTAAATGTATTTTTAAAAACTCATTCTCTCCTTGGACAACTGAGTCAGAAACAGGAGGCCTATTTGTAGACTGTTCAACATCTTTTATTCTTTTTTTTTTTTTTTAATTTTATTTATTTATTCATTTTTAGAGAGGAGAGAGAGAGACAGAGAGGGAGAGAGAGGAGAGAGAAGGGGGAGGAGCAGGAAGCATCAACTCCCATATGTGCCTTGACCAGGCAAGCCCAGGGTTTCGAACCGGCGACCTCAGCATTTCCAGGTCAACGCTTTATCCACTGCGCCACCACAGGTCGTCTTTTATTCTTATAATAACATAACTTCCTAGCTACTCACCAAGCTACCTTGGGCATGCCTCTTTTCCAGATTACATCACACAATTTACAAAATAATAATTAGAAAAATCCTGCAATTGTCAGTGATAAACAGAGTAAGCTGTTGAGTGCTTAGGTCATACATGTCATGCTGGAAAGTGGAACTGCTACACTGCATGCGTGATACTAATTGCTCTTTAACACTGTATGCTATGGGTATTTGCAATGCCCAGGAATATTATTTGATCAAACAATTTTGCCAGCAGTTCATTCTGCTTCTCTTATTAATATCTTATTAATTTTCAGCTGGTTTTGCAAGCTTTGAGGCAACAGTGTAATTTATACTTTGTGTTGCTACAAGAAGTACGGCTTTAAATGATTTTAATTTTTTTTAGTGTTATTTTTAGTGAAAAACCCATTCATTTACTAACAATTATCTAATTAATATCACTAAGTGTATTTACTAATCTCAAAGCATTATGCTAAGTATTGGGAATGCAGCACATCAAAAGAGACAAAATCCCTGTCCTTATGGAGCTCATATTCCTCATCAATTAGAAACTATTATTTGATATTTGCTTTGGAAAATTTCAGTTGGCTGTGCTTTAACAATGACACAAAAAACTGATAAAAGTGTTATAAAAGACAATGCACTGCACTAACATTAATACATAGGCCAGCCAATGAAATTCAGTTCTCAGGTATTTATTGTTATGCTTCCAATTTACACCTTTATTTCTTGGTGACTGCTTCTGCAAAGTCACATATAGACTTGTCACAGCTCATACAGATTTATAATTTGCACTACTGTCCTGTTTACAATTTATGATTATTTCTTTATTTAAATTGCATTTACATTACTATTTTATCATTATTTTTATGTTCATTGAATCACTTTAGAGAAATTGATCCATTTAAAAACATTATGGATATAAAATAATGCTATTGTAGCTATAAAAATATAAAATCAGCATATGCCAAAATTGAAATTACATTGTCTAAGTAAAATAATCTGCGATTTGTTAAATGTTAGCCAAAAACAATCTGATAAATGCATATATAGCTCACATGGCAACTTTTAAGAGTGAAATGGTAGTAAGAATGTCATAGGAGTTTAAGCAATACACATCCATCCTATTTGATTTCCGTTTTTTGACTCCTTAAAGTAATTTTCAAAATATAAGATAACAACAGCTTATTTTCACTCCCCTTTACTCAGAACTATTTTAGCTCTTTTCCTCGATATTCTTAGAGGTAAATAATTAAAAGTTGGCTTTTATTTTGTATGTGTTCTATGATTTTTAAGCACTTTAAAATATATCCATAGGAGAATAAAGACTCAAAGAGAATACATAAATAACTTCATGTTAGGGTATAAAGATTATGAGTGATACCATTTTATTTTTTAAATTCTTTAATGTTTTATACTTTGTTTTAAAAAGTAAAAATGATTAAAGTTACAGAACTGTGGTCTTAGATTGACGATATTGTATGTCATTACATACTCTTTAAAATTTATCTAAAAGCTTTCCATCTACAGTTTCTTGTGTATAAATCATATCTAATTGTTTAAAAATGAAAACTCTCCCCAGAATAAATCCAGTCTGGCACATCTAATGTGTTTTGATTCTGGATCTCTGTTACCCACGGACATACTTCAGTTTGAGGAGTGAATGAAGACTTTTCTTTGACAAAACTGTTTATTCCTAGGAAGTTTCTGTACTATATACAGTGTGTCCATAAAGTCATGGTGTGACCACATGGTCACAGGAAAGCAACAAAAGATGACAGAAATGTGAAATCTGCACCAAATAAAAGGAAAACCCTCCCAGTTTCTGTAGGATGATGTGGCAGAATGTGCGCATGTGCAGATGATGACATAACTCCGTGTATATAGTGGAGCAGCCCACGGCTATGCCAGTTGAGATGTGGATGGTACAGAGGAAAGTTCAGTGTGTTCTATGGCTTGCTAAATTCGAATCCGTGACCAAAGTGCAATGTGAATATCAGCGTGTTTATAACAAAGCACCACCACATAGGAATAGCATTACTCGGTGGGATAAGCAGTTGAAGGAAACCAGCAATTTGGTGGAGAAACCCTGTTCTGGTAGGCTATCAGTCAGTGACAAGTCTGTAGAGGCTATACGGGATAGCTACCTAAGGAGCCCTAAAAAATCTGTGCGTGAGCCCACATTGAACTGCACTGAATAGGTATGAAACTGGAAGAGTTTTTCTTTTATTTGGTGCAGATTTCACATTTCTATCGTCTTTTGTTGCTTTCCTGTGACCAGTCAAAAGCGCACCATGACTTTACAAACACACTGTATATAGCATAAAAAGGAGGAGGAGTTTTCATTAGTACCTTTTTTTTTTAAGTCGATATTCTTTTTTTTTAAGGTTTTATATATTCATTTTAGAGAGAGGAGAGAGAGAGAGAGAAGGGGGAGAAGAGCAGGAAGCATCAACTCCCATATGTGCCTTGACCAGGCAAGACCAGGGTTTCGAACCGGTAACCTCAGCATTCCAGGTCGATGCTCTATCCACTGCGCCACCACAGGTCAGGCCCATTAGTACCTTTTATGTGCTTGAACTTCTTTACTCAGATTTAGGACCATCAACTTCATGGGCCTGCTGCATATTTTCTCCATCATCTTCTAATTTCAGGTTTATGTTTGACTCCCTTCTTATTTTCATATTTCATATGGAAGATTTTGATTTCTGCTTCAGTGTCAAATCAGGTAGTTCAAAGAAGGAAATACCAAATGCCTACTAAAGTTTTGACTTAAAAATAAAACTATACATTTCAAAAGTGTATAAGTCACAGTTGAAGACCTCAAGGAATATCAATTTATTTCAGAGAATAATATGTACAGATAATAAAAGTATAAACGATAAACAATGAAATAGCTTATTAAATATTCAAATAACAGTCTAAGACAAAATCAAAAGATAAAAGAAGTCCGTTATTATACTGTAGTCTGAAGAGAATATGCCAGTTACAGTACGAAGAACATAGGACGAGGCTGAAGTGAAGAGAACTGGGTTACTGTTGCAGCTCTGTCACTAATTGTGTCATCCTAGGGGCTCACATAACTTCTCTAGATCAGGGGTAGTGAACCTTTTTATACCTACTGCCCACTTTTCTATCTCTGTTAGTAGTAAAATTTTCTAACCGCCCACTGGTTCCACAGTAATGGTGATTTATAAAGTAGGGAAATAACTTTACTTTATAAAATTTATAAAGCAGAGTTACAGCAAGTTAAAGCATATAATAATAATTACTTACAAAGTACTTTATGTCGGATTTTCGCTAAGTTTGGCAGAATAAATCTTTATAAAACAACTTACTGTAGTTAAATCTATCTTTTTATTTATACTTTGGTTGCTCCGCTACCGCCCACCATGAAAGCTGGAACTCCCACTAGTGGGCGGTAGGGACCAGGTTGACTACCACTGCTTTAGATGGAAGAGGGAAAGTATATATAGTTGAGCCTTGAACAACATGGGTTTGAACTATATGGGTCCACTTATACACAGATTTTTTTTCAATAAATACATACAGCACTATAAGTACATTTTCTGTTCCTTATGATTTTATTAATAACGCTTTCTCTTCTCTAGCTACTTAACTGTAAGAATACAGAATATAACACATATAACATAAAAATATGTGTTAATCAACTATTTATGTTATTGGTTAGGCTTCTGGTCAACAGTAGGCCATATTAGTCGATCCTTCTTCTTGGTATATACCTAAAATTTTTGAAAACACTTTTACATAAAAATATATGTACCCCTGAGCAGAACGGAGAACCCAGAAATAAACCCACAGCTCTATGGACAACTGATGTTTGACAAAGGAGGTAAGGAAATACAATGGAGTAAAGACAGCCTCTTCAACAAATGGTGTTGGGAAAATTGGACAGCAACCTGCAAAAAAATGAAACTAGACCACCAACTTACACCATTCACAAAAATAAACTCAAAATGGATAAAAGACTTAAATGTAAGCCATAAAACCATAAGAATCTGAGAAGAAAACATAGCAGTAAGCTCTCCGACATCTCTCGCAATGATATATTTGCTGATTTATCTCCATGGGCAAGGGAAATAAAAGACAGGATAAACAAATGAGACTATATCAAACTAAAAAGCTTTTGCACAGCCAAAGACAATAAAACAGAATAAAAAGACAAACTACACAATGGGAGAACATATTTGACAGTATGTCTGATAAGGGGTTAATAACCAAAATTTATAAAGAACTTGTAAATCTCAACACCAGAAAGACAAACAATCCAATCAAAAAATGGGCAAAAGAAATTAATAAATACTTCTCCAAAGAGGATATACAGATGGCCAATAGGCATATGAGAAAATGCTCAACATCATTAATCATTAGAGAAATGCAAATTAAAACCACAATGAGATATCACCTCACACCAGTTAGAATGGCGCTCATCAACAAAACAACACAGAATAAGTGCTGGCAAGGATGTGGAGAAAATGGAACCCCTCCTGCATTACTGGTGGGAATGCAGACTGGTGCAGCCTCTGTGGAAAACAGTATGGAGATTCCTCAAAAAATTGAAAATCAAACTGCCTTTTGACCCAGCCATCCCACTTTTAGGAATATACCCCTAGGACACCACAGAATGGTTCCAGAAGGAGAAATGCACCCCCATGTTTATAGCAGCATTGTTCACAATAGCGAAGATCTGAAAACAGCCCAAGTGTCCGTCAGAGGACGAGTGGATTAAAAAGCTTTGGTACATATATACTATGGAATACTACTCAGCCATAAGAAATGATGACATCGGATCATTTACAATATCATTTACAATAACATGGATGGACCTTGATAACATTATACGGAGTGAAATAAGTAAATCAGAAAAAAACTAAGAACTATATGAACCCATGCATAGATGGGACATAAAAATGAGACTCAGAGACATGGACAAGAATGTGATGGTAACAGGGAGTGGGGTGGAGGGGTGGGGAGGGGGCGAGGAAGGAGAGGGAGGGGGTGGGGGGAGGGTAGGGGCACAAAGAAAACCAGATAGAAGGTGACGGAGGACGGTTTGACTTTGAGTGAGGGGTATGCAGCATAATAAAAGGTCAAAATAATCTGGAGATGTTTTCTCGGAACATATGTACCCTGATTTATCAATGTTACTGCATTAAAATTAATAAAAATAAGAATAAAAAATATGTGTGCCCTTATGTTCACTGCAGTATTATTCACAATAGCCAAGACATGGAAGCAGCCCCAGGTTTCTTTAATATATTATTGGATAAAAATGTTACATCTACACAATGGAATATTACTCAGCCATAAAAATGATGAAATAATGGCATTTGCAATAACATAGATGGCTCTTGAGAGTATCATGCCTAGTGAAATAAGTCAGACAGAAAAGAGCAAGAACTGTATGATTTCACCCATATGTGGAATATAAAACAAAAAGCAACAAATAAATAAACAATTTAATATATACAAACAACAGAATGATGGTTGTCAGAGGGGTCAAGAGGTGGAGAAAGAATGAAAAGGGCAAAGGGAGTCAAAAATATGGTGATGGAAGGAGACTAGACTTGGCGGGGAGGAAGTGAGCACAAAATGGAGTATACAAAAGTTGTATTATTAAGTTGTACACCTGAAATGTATATATTGTTATAATCCAATGTTACCCCAATAAGTTTCATAGAGGAAAATTAAGAATAGCAAAAAAAAAAAAAAAAGTAGGCTATTAATAGTTAAGTTTTGTGGGAGTCTAAAGTTATACATGATTTTTCTAATGCATGGGGTTGGGTGACCCTATTTCCCATGTTGTTCAAGGGTCAACTGTATATATGTGTATACACACACACACACACACACACACACACACACACACACACACACATCTCGAAGTCAAGGCAAGCAGACACAGTTCTGGGACGATTGGTAAAAATAGAATGATTAGGAAAGAGAAGCTGTTTCCTCTGGGATTTGTAGCTATAAGAATGAGTATTCTGCTGCCAGTGACCTCCACTAGTAAATCCATTCGAGAAAGAAGCCAAAACCGAGAAAGCCAAGAAATGAAACAGAGAAAGAGTTATCTGTAAATAATGGAATACAGGAACATGATACTTAACTACCTGGGAAAAGATTAGGAAAGATAAACTCTTAAGACCCCCCTTCTAGCTCTAATTGTATGATTTAAATTTTGTCTGTCTTTACTAAATAGGTTCATGTGTGTGAAACCAAAAAGAGGCATTTAGAATTAGTATCTCTTGCTAGTTTCTTTCATTATAATCTGGTTTTTACTACCTTTTAAAGATTTTTATTCCCCAATTGGGGCTATTTTCAATGATTTTTGTCTAACTTTAATTTTTTGATTGGTCAAAAATTGAAAGTGTATAGACACAATTCCCATAATCACATGAAGGCAGAATGGTGCCTGTTAGGGACATGAAAGATATTTTTTCCAAAATGTAACAATTTCTAATTCATTTGTTTATGCCAAGCTCTAAAGGAAAAAGAAACTAAAAGTCAATTTTAGTCATTTTGTAAATTATCTATGATAAATTATAAACAAAAAAGCACTGATAGGACATAATTACTCATTATAGAATATATTGTTGATAACTTCAATGGCAGTAAAACCCAGAGTTCAATCTTTCCTAGTATAATCATTGAGTTTTGTTTGAACCCTCTTCAGAAACATCCATAATTCACAATGATTTATTTAAAGTGCTGTGAAGATTAAGATTACAAAAATAACGACATACAAAAAATTAATGCAAAAACGAATCCTCCACCTAAATGTCAACTGCTAAAATTATAAAACTCTTAGCAAATCTTTGTGACCTTGGGTTTGACAGTAGTTTTTTAGATGTGATAATAAAAGCATGAACAACAAAGGAAAAATAGATAAATTGTACTTTATCAAAACTAAAAACTTTCATATTTCAAAGACACAATCAAGAAGGCTAAATATAACCAACATATGGGACAAAATATTTGCAAGTTATATATCTGATAACAGACTTCTAGCTAGAATAAAGAACTATCACAATTCAACAAAAGACAAATAATCCAATTTTAAGGTGGCAAGGGATTTAAAGAGACATTCTTCAAATAAGATATATGGATGTCTAATAAGCACATGAAAAGATGTCCAATATCATTTGCTATCAGAGAAAAGGAAGTCAAAACCATAAAGAGATACCACATCACACCAACTAAGATGGTTTAACATCAAAGACAGACAATAGCCTGACCAGGTGGTGGCACAGTGGATAGAGCATGGGACTGGGATGCAGAGGACCCAGGTTCGAGACCCCGAGGCCAACAGCTTGAGCGCGGGCTCATTTGGTTTGAGCAGAGCTCACCAGCTTGGACCCAAGGTCGCTGGCTTGAGCAAGGGGTCACTCGGTCTGCTGTAGCCCCATGGTCAAGGCATGCATGAGAAAGCAATCAATGAACAACTAAAGTGCCACAATGAAAAATTGATGATTGATGCTTCTCATCTCTCTCTGTTCCTGTCAGTCTGTCCCTATCTATCCCTCTCTCTGACTCTCTCTCTGTATCTGTAAAAACAAAAAACAACAACAACAAAAAAACAGACAATAAGAAGTGCTGGTTAGGATGTAGCAAAATTGAAGCTCTTACACATTGTTCATGGGATTATAAAAACAATCACTTTTTTGAGAGAGAGAGAGAGAGAGAGAGGAAGTGAGAGAGAAAAGCATCAACTCGTTCCACTAAATTGTGCTATTGATTGCTTCTCAGATGTGCCTGACCAGGGCTCAAACCAGTGACCTTGGGGATCAAGCTGGCCCCTTCAATCAAGTTGGCACCCTCAGTATGGAGCTGGTGACCCCAAGATCAAACTAGCAACCCTGGGCTGAAGCTGGCAACCCTGGGATTAAACCAGCAACTTCAGCACTTCAGGAGGATTCTCTATCCACTGTGCCACCAGGCAGAGCTATAGAAACAGCCACTTTGAAAAACAGTTTGGCAGTTCTTCAAAATGTTAAACAGAGTTACCATATGATTCAGAAATTCCACTTCTAGGTATATACCCAATAGAAATGAAAACAATATCCATATAAAAACTTGTACATGAGTGTTCATAGCAGCATTATTCATAATAGCCATAAAATGGCCTGACCTGTGGTGGTGCAGTGGATAAAGCGTCAACCTGGAAACACTGAGGTTGCTGGTTCAAAACCCTGACTTGCCTGGTCAAGGCACATATGGGAGTTGATGCTTCCTGCCCCTCCCCCTTCTCTTTCTCTCTCTCTCTCTATCTATCTATCTCCCCCCTCCTCTCTAAAATGAATAAATTTAAAAAAATTTTAAAAAAAAGAACCTTTAAAAAAAAATAGCCATAAAATGGAAATAACCCAAATTCCATTGGCTGATGAATAGACTGTGGTATAACCATACAATGGGATATTATTCAGCAATAAAAAATAATGAAGTACTGATACATGCTACAGCATGGATAAACTTTGAAAACATGCTAAAAGGCCAGTCACTAAAGACCACATATTCTATGATTCCGTTTATATAAAATGTCCATAATAGGCAAATCCATAGAGATAGAAAGTAGAGTAGTGGTTGTCAGAGGCTTAAGAAGAAGAAAATGGGGGAGTGATTGCTAATGGATAATGAAATGCTCTAAAATTAGATAGTTGTGATGGTTACACAACTCTGTGAATATACTAAAATATCCCATTGAAGGGTGCACTTTAAATTGGTTATATGAATTAATGACATTTATGGTATATTATTTATATCTCAGAAAGCAAATATTAAGAAAAATAAAACAATATAAAAACAGACCACTGACCAAAGGCATTTACCAGTTATATTTTTATGCAAACACAATGAACCAAAAGTCATAAGACAACAGAATATGCTGGAAAACTCAGCAAAATATAATATTCTAAAACAGAAATTTAAAATGTGAAAGTGCCCTACACTTGGAGTTAGAAGATGTGGGTCCTAATTGTTCCTGGCCCCCAACCCAAGTTTGGAGGCAAAGTTTATCAGTTACCTCTGCATACCCATTCTCCTTTTCTTCTCTAACAATACAAATCCCAGATTTTAGCTAGGCCATTTCCATCCAGCTGAAGACTGCCAGCTTCCTTTGCAGCTTGATGTGGCTATGCACCCAGGTTTGGCTAAGTCTTGTGTGTATTTCCTGGAAGTCTCCTTAAAGGGAGGGAAGGCATTTTTTGTCTTCCCTCTATCCTGCCACTGGAATATAGATGGGTTGGCTAGAGTTCCAACATCTATTCTGGGCCGTGAGAATGAGGGATGGTAAAGGACCACGCTGGAGGATGCCTGTATCCCTCACAAATTTGTAGAGCCACTACACTTACCCTGAGCTGCCTACCATCAGACTTCTTTTTATATGAAATAGAAATAATCACATAAGCCATAGTTATTTTGTTGTTTTTTTCCCCTGTCATGTATAAAGGTATATAATCCTAATACATTGCATTTATGAAGAGTAAAGGCCTTTTAAATTGGTTTGGAAGAGTTTACTCTCAAAAAAAAAAAAAAAAGTTAAAGCCTTTTTTCTGGATGGAACAACTTTCTAAATTAACTACAGATCATGCAAGGGCTGTTGATTTGATCTTCCAAAGGTTTTCAGACAATGGCAAAAATACCTAGAACTGTACAAGTCTATTTGTCATCACTGCACCTGTCTCCTCTCCCAGGCATTGTCATATCAGCTGAGATCAGCCAAAAATTCCAAACACTGTGGACTCAAATTTGATTAGTTTGTAGGGAGAGGGAAAAATCTTATTTTTTCAAACAGGTTTCCAGTGGTATTCTAACTTCTTTTTCAGTCTACTCCAGTTTCCTAGCCTTGACTAAATCTGTATGGTTAGTTAAGCATTGCTTGAGCAGCATAAGAACAGATGCTAGTGTGTGACAAAGTTTAAAAAGCATACATTTTTGGCTACTACAATTTTCTATGGCTTTGTAACTATATAGTTAGTATTTGTTCAAAATCTTATTCAATAATTATTTTGAATTATTCAATTCAAACCCTATTATCAAAAACACATGCATTCATTCTATCATTCTGAGGTGGGCTTTTTAAACTACTCCAAAGGAGACACCCAGAATCTCCAGCCAATAAGTGGTATACTGTAGTGACTTTTAACCAGACTGCTTTCACAATTTCCTAGATGACTAAAAGATGTGATAATCCACCTACTCTTGGGAACCTGAAAATTTCAAGTATTATAGACAATACCAATGTGATTAAAAAACAGATTTAGAGCCCTGGCCAATTGGCTCAGTGGTAGACCATCAGCCCAGCATGTGGAAGTCTTGGGTTTGATTCCCAGCCAGGGCACATAGGAGAAGCACCCACCTGCTTCTGCACCCTTCCCCCTCTCCTTCCTCTCTGTCTCTCTCTTCCCCTCCCACAGCCAAGGTTCCATTGGAGCAAAGTTGGCCCCTGCGCTGAGGACAGCTCCATGGCCTCCACCTCAGGTGCTCGAATGGCTCTGGTTGCAACAGAACAATGCCCCAAATGGGCAGAGCATTGATCAACCCCTGGCGGGTATGGCAGGTGGATCTCAGTAGGGTGCATGAGGGAATCTATCTCTCTGCCTCCCCGCTTCTCACTTCAGGAAAAAAAAGTAATAATAATAATAATAATAATAATAATAATAGAAAAACAGATTTAGGCCTAACCTGCGTTGGCACAGTGGGTAAGGCATTGACTTGGAACACTGAGGTTGCCAGTTCAAAATCCTGGGCTTGCCCAGTCAAGGCACATACAGGAAGCAGCTACTACGATTTGATGCTTCCAGCTTCTCCCCCCTTTCTCTCTCTTTCTCTCTCTCCTCTCCTATCTCTAAAAATCAATAAATAAAATCTAAAAAAAAAGAAAATAGACATAATTGCATTAAAAAATTACAGTTTGTTGAAAGTCCAGAAACTTTTGGAACAACATCCATTCAAATTCTTAGCCATATGAAGAAATACTAAATACTAACAAATTCTGACAAATAACCATTTTTCACTTTCGAAAGTTATAAAGTCTATTGCCTTGTTAGTAATAACTATGAATGTTTTCTGTATTTATCATTCATGCACAAAGGGCTAAAACTCACTTTAAACTCAAGGACAGATACATAATGTGGTTTTACTGGTGAAGAGTCAGGATTTTATATTAATGTAATCATAATGTAGCCAGATGGTTTCAACTCTTATTAATGAAAATAGAGAGTTTTTATTTAAAAAATGATTTTAACATTAACAGATTTTGTTTCAGGAAGCTATATCAAAATAGATTCTGAACTAGCCTACTTTTGTTTTTTTACTTCTGTTATATATACTTGACTTTTTCACTATTGAGGTTACATTTACTGATATTTCTCTTTTTTTAAAAAAAATTTTTGGATTGATTGACTTTTTTACAGGGAGAGAGAGAAACATCAATTTGTTGTTCCAATTATATATGCACTGGTTGATTCTTGTATGTGATCTAACTGGGGATCAAACCTGCAACCTCGGAGTACTGGGACCATGTTCTAACCAAGTGAGCTACCCAGCCAGGCCTTTTACTGGTATTTCTTATTTCCATAACTCATGGATAAGGCATTGAGGCATCTAGGTTTTAACCAGTAAGACTGATGAATTTTATTGCATTTAAGAATCTATTTTTAATAAAATTGACTACAGACCTTGAAGTTCTTTTTGATTATTATTTTTTTAAGGATAGAGAAGTTCCCTCCTGGGGATACATCTATGTTGGCTCACTCAAATTATTTTAAATATTTTATTTATTGATTTTAGAGAGAAAGAAAGGGAGAGAGAGAGAGACAGGAACATTGATCTGTTCCTGTATGTGCCCTGACCTAGGATCAAGCCGGCAACCTCAGTGCTTCCAGATGATGCTCTAAGCAACCAAGCTATATGGCCTGGGCCTTTTTAAATTTTTTTTTTCTTTTTTTTTATAATTTATTCATTTTTTAGAGAGGAGAGGGAGAGAGAGAGAGAGAGAGAGAGAGAGAGAGAGAGAGAGGAGAGACAGAGAGAAGGGGAGGAGGAGCTGGAAGCATCAACTCCCATATGTGCCTTGACCAGGCAAGCCCAGGGTTTCGAACCGGCGACCTCAGCATTTCCAGGTCGACGCTTTATCCACTATGCCACCACAGGTCAGGCCTTCTTAAATTTTTAAATATTTGTGCTGGCTTAGTGACTATTAAAATATAATAGGATTAGCCTAACCAGGTGGTAGCATAGTGGCTAGAGCATCAATCTAGGATGCTGAGGACCCAAGTTCAAAACCCTGAAGTTGCCTGCTTAAGCACAAGGTCACTGGCTTGAGTGTGGGATCATAGACATGACCCCATGGTTGCAGGCTTGAGCCCAAGGTTTCTGGCTTGAGCCCAAGGTCACTGACATAAACCCAAGGTCACTGGCTTGAGCAAGGGGTCACTGGCTCGGCTGGAGCCCCTTGGTCAAGGCACATATGAGAAAGCAATCAATGAACGACTAAGGTGCCACAATGAAGAATTGATGCTTCTCATCTCTCTCCCTTCCTCTCTCTCCCTCTTCCGCTAAAATAAAAATAAATAAATAAATAAATAAATAAAATAAAGTAAAAACAGGCTTTGTTCTCAAACTGCTGAGTATAAATAGAAGAAACGGGATGCACACATCCTTACTTGGAGTTGTGTGAAAAAGGCCTTCTCAGTACTCATATAGTATCTTTCATGAATGAATCAAAGCCAGAATAGTCACTTTGGAACTTGCATCTTGTTTTGTATCATGTCCCTACAAAAAGAGATATTATTGCACAATTTCTAGGTTGTTGAGAAAATAAAACCAAAATGTGATCCTATTTTGGTTTGTCCATTTCAAAAGTGGTTTCTTATTCTCTCTTTTTTTTAATTTAGACACTTAAATTTAACAGGGTGACATTGGTCAACCAGAATGCGCAGATTTAGAGAAAATATCTCCACATCATCTGGATAGTCGATTATTCTTTCTTTATGATTAAGCTGGGTGGTAGGAAAAGCAAAGTAAAAAAAATGTCTTACACATAGAAAGAACTCAGTAAATGTTTATTTCCTTCCTTTCTGTCCCTTCTGAGGCAGAGCATATAGTATATAATTTTGTTAATTAGATGAACAAAGTATAAGGGAGGAAATGATGCTGATCAGTCATCTATATGAAATATCCAACTTATACATTCAATAATAATTAACTTCTTCAGCAATTATCTCTCAAGCTAGAAATCAGAACCTTAAAGAGATCATTTGTTTTTTAGAAATCTACTACTAAATATATCACTTCACTGCCTTTGTGAGGGTCAATTTCCAATGAGAAAAAATCTGAGGAATCTTTTCCAGATTTTACTTTTCTATAAGAGTTCCTACCTTTTATCAATTGTAGGCACATCTAAAATGGTGTGCTTATTCACTCTAGTAAAGAAGTCATCTCCCAGTTCATTTCACTTAAAAAACTTCAGCAGTAACTACTTTGGGATTGAGTCACTCTTGCTGTCTCTCCTTGAATCTCAACTCCCAATTTTATAAGGACACAATCACTCTTTCCTCCTTAATCTTTCTATAGCCCTTCTGTGCGGAGTCTGAAGACTTTTAGGAGTATCTTTAGAGGAATATCCTTTTTCTTTGTATCGAATGCTTACAAACAGTTTCATAAAATATACTGGCCCTTTGTATTCAGGTAGACACGTCAATCCATAAAGAAAAAAATTGGGGGAATTCAGTGAGAAATGAATAGATTATTAATTTCTTTATTAATTTTAATTAATAAAGAAAAATTAATTCCATATTAATTTTTTTCCACTTTTTGTTTAAGAATATTGGCATTGGATAGACAGTCAGAATTCATTCAGGTCTTACATACTTTATGCACTAGTTCAACTTCCATAGTTAATGGATATGAGGAAACACAAAGTCCAAAACAAATTTCTAACTTAGAATGGATATACAATATGATTAGTATTTTAAAATAACTAGAGAGAGCCTGATCTGTGGTGGCGCAATGGATAAAGTGTTGACCTGGAATGCTGAGGTCGCCGGTTCGAAACCCTGGGCTTCCCTGGTCAAGGCACATATGGGAGTTGATGCTTCCTGCTCCTCCCCTCTTCTCTCTCTCTCTCTCTCTCCTTCTCTCTCTCTCCAAAAAAAAAAAAAAAAAAAAAAAAAAAAAAAAGAATAAATAAAATCTAAAAATAAAATAAAAAAAAACTAGAGAGAAATAAATTGTTGTAGTTCTGGTAATCCCTATATTAAGTTATTCCATTAGAAAGTAGTATGTTTGTTTCTTAATAGAAATCAATTCTCATTCTGCAAACCGTAAGAAGTCTTTCACTGCTTACCACAACAGGTACATAATAGAATTCAAACTATGTATATACAACATTCAGGTTATTGTTTTCTTCCATATGAGGATAGTTAGACTATAAATGTTAACTCCTGAAAAACAACCATCTATTTATAGAGCTGTTAATTAAAAGATGTAATAAAAAATGGTGCATCTCTTATAGACAAAAGCTACATGTGTAAATAAAGCATTTTAACCTCTCTGATGCTATTTTAAAGCCTGAGATAAATAAAATGCATTCATTAAAGTCATAGAACATACTAAAAAATGATCCCATACTTACCTATTTAAAGGAACTCTTTGAATATTAAATGTAGGTAGAAATATCAAAAAATTTAGGCAAACAATAAGTGGTTATTTGAAATTCCTAAATATACTTCTACACAGAGCATAAATAGCTCATACTTCTACAGAGCCCACCCATACATTGTCTAAGAACCTCAAGACCTCTGCTAGCACAACTGGGATGTTCTATGACCCTTTGTACTACTGGACGACTGCACAAGGGTCAACAGGGAGATTGGCCCAAGGCAAAACAGTTTCTAAACTTTATCATTTCCAATCTTTGAAACAAGAAAGATCCCCACCTTCATCAACAGGACTGCTTAGGGCTTGAAGATGAAAGGCAGCATTTAAAAAAAAAAGTTCACTTACATTTTGGAAAGTAAAGTGAGCATGATCACAGAAAGATAATGTTTAGAACTGAAAGTGATCTTAGAGAATATTTAATTTAATCCCCTTCTTTGAGAATAAATAAAAAGAGATTTAAAAAATCATTTGATGTCTTACAGTCAAAATGGGTAGAAGAAGGCAGGAGCTGGCACGGAGTAGTGGAAAGGGCATAGCCTTTGTGATTGACAGCATGGATTTGCATCCAGTGCTTCTAGTTACTATTTAAATGGTTTCTTCATATATAAAGTAGGACTAACAGGACCTGTTTTCTTGAGTTGTTGTGAAAAGTAAATAACATAACTTATGTCAGGTGCCTACAATAGTTGCTGGTTCTCAGTAAGTGCTTCGCAAATGTTATTGTCAATGCAGGAACCTGAACCGGGTCATCTGATTCCAATCTTGTACACTGCCCTGAACTATTATTACAGCTGGCCTATAAGATTCAAATGGTTGCTTAAAATATGAGATTCCAAATGAAAGAAATTGTGTGTAACCTCAAATAATTTCTTAAAAATATTTACAAATCATGAACAACAAGCAATACCCTGCTAATTTTAAATGAGGTTAATTGCTGCACTTTTCTCAGTGAGTCTTAGCTGTTTTCAGATGCACATAGCTCAGTACAAAGAGATGACACAAGGGACTTTTCATCTGCAATGCAGAGAGCAATACAGAGATAATTTACATCTGAACTTGCCGTTAGCTCCATATGGCATGTATTCATCGTTTAGCAAGTTCAGCGTCCTATCTTTAGAATTTCAGTGATCAGGGTAGAAATTGCCCACTTATTTATGCTTGGCTGGACTGAAAATACAGGGAGAGGAAGAAGTGAAGGGAAATGCAACTCCCTGTAAGAGTTGGCTCTGGAGTTAGGAGTTTAGGATTAACACTGACTTGTCCAGGAAGAGCAGCTTCTGCCCTAAAAAGTAAGAAAAATGCAGATGGCATGAGGTGTATGTATCTTTTGTGGGTTGCAATCATGCATGTTATTCCTGTCTGTCCCACAAAGAACTTGACTGTGGTTAACTGAGGGGTTGCCTTCCTTTTGTTCAGCACAAAGCCTCACTCACACTGGACAAAAATTGTTTGCCAAAAAAAAAGTGGGCATTAGTAGTGAGTGACATGTGATCACTTGGTTTGTATCAGCAATAGACGTTGCTCTCAAAAGTCAAATTAGGAATCAATCAACCCCTTCCTGGGGCCCCTCTTCAGAGCAAGGGAGAGAAGAGAGAAGTACTATGTTGTCCTACTAAGACTAAAGTAACCAAACGTTTCCCTCTCCCATTGAAAAGTCAAAGAATCAGTCCCTTTATACAAAAATAATTTGACTTTTCTTTAATTTTTTGCTCCAAAAGATACATAAATATTTCAAGCTGGAAGAACCTGGTCTTTTATCCTTTAGACATCATATGATCTCAATAATAGGAAAGAGGGAATTCTGAAGCCTACCCCACCCATTCTAGTAGTAAACATATCTTTAGTTCTAGAATTCTAACACTGGAACAAAGTGTGCAGCCATTTATAACTTCTGGAATATTAAAAGGATTATGAACTGTTATGAGTTGAATTGTGTCTCCACCCAACCCCCAAATCTATATATTTAGGTTTTAACCTCCAATACGTCAAAATATGACTCTCTTTAGAATTAGGATATAAGGCCAGTGGTGGTGCCCATGCAGGTTCACATTGGATTCGGGCAGAAGGTAAAGGGACTGTGGAGCAAGAGGATGGTGGGCCCATTCCACCTGGGGGGGGAACCCCTTCTCCAGCAAACAATGCCCCCTCCCAATGGCAGCAGGCAATCCGCAATCTACAATCTGCCGCCCTGAGGACAAGTACCTGGAGCCTTACATAGACTATACACACGTTGTGCTGCCCTGTGCTCATGCACCAATCAGGCAAAGTGTGAGGTCAGTTGGCAATGGGGGAAGGTCATGTGAGGAACCAGGCCTGGGAACTTTGGCTGGAACCGCCCATACCCATGCCCGCCAAAAGAAGCTTCCCAGGAGCCCTTTGAAAAAGAACGACTGTCTGTCAGCCAATGGTATTTCACCACGTCATATGAACCCAACCACCCCACCGACGCTATAAATTACCCCCAAACAGGGGAGGCAGCGGGACTTCTGTGGCCCATTTTGCGGACCAGAGAACCTCATCCGGGATGCACTCTGAATAAAGCTTTTGCTATTCCACACTTGGTGGCTATGCCCTTCTTTCTTCTTTGGCGGGGAAAATACCTTACACAAAGTACAAGCAAACAAGCCTAACACACTTGTTTGTCCAACATAGGGTCATTGCAGAGGTAGTGGAGATGAGGTCATTCTTTAGGGCTCTAATCCAATGTACTGGTGTCCTTATTAAAAGGGCAAATGCAGAGATAGTTACTCATTCGGGTAGAACACCAAGTGAACATACAGAGTGGGGTGATGCATCTACTAGAAGAAAGTGGTCTTCCCTGCCTGTTTACTCGTCCACTATTACACTATTACGAGACTTTAATAAACAGAATGGCCCACTATTTTCTGGCTCTACAGTTCCTTTACAGTCTGCCTGAATCCAATAAAAACGTGCATGGCCATGGCAGTGGCCACTGGCCTTACATAGCCTTAGCAAACTAAGGGATATATGGAATTAACTTCTTTTTCTTTTTCATAGCCTCCCTTCCCCTCCCATCCTTTTCTCTTCCCTTTTCATTCCCTTTCTTTCCTTTCCTTTCTCCCTTCTCCCATGGACTTCATGGGAAAGAAAGCTGGAAGAAAGGAACGTGATTTTCCTTTTAAGCAATTAATAGACTTTAATGCTTTCTGTAGCATTAAGAAATACAAATACTACCTGACCAGGCAGTGGCATAGTGGATAGAGCGTCGGACTGGGATGCAGAGGACCCGGGTTCGAGACCCTGAGGTCGCCAGCTTGAGCGCGGGCTCTTCTGGTTAGAGCAAAAGCCTACCAGCTTGAACTCAAGGTCGCTGGGTCCAACAAGGGGTTACTGGTCTGCTGAAGGCCTGTGGTCAAGGCACATATGAGAAAGCAGTCAATGAACAACTAAGGTGTTGCAACGCACAATGAAAAACTAATGATTGATGCTTCTCATCTCTCTCCGTTCCCGTCTGTCTGTCTGTCTCTATCCCTCTCTCTGATTCTCTCTCTTTCTCTGTAAAAATAAATAAATAAATAAAATAAATTAAATTAAATTTTAAAAAAAAGAAATACAAATACTTGTTAAAAAGCATATCCATACCTAATTGTGTCAAAAGTTTGGTAGTAGTGGGCTAAAGGAGCTACCCCAAGGGACATAGATGCCAGTGCCTTTTCAATGTGCTCAAAATCAAATCAGTGGCTTGTAAAGCCAGTTGCCATGGCCACCATCACAGCCGCCTGGCCCATGCAGGTTTGCATTGGATTCGGACAGTCGGTAAAGAAACAATGGAGCCAAAAACTGGTGGACCATCATCTTTAATCCTAGCTTGCATCCAGAGGGCAAGTAAAACACACACTGGGCTCCAAAACCCACTCATTCAGTGCTTACAAAGTACTGATTTATCCGAGTTTCCTAGAATCAAAGGTTTCTAGCTCACCAGACTTATTCACCTCTGTTCTCCATCTCCTTCTCCCTGCACAAACTTTGCACAAACTGGCTTTTCCTTCAGCACTCCACCATCTTGGCTGCTTCTCCTGGCCTCCTCCACGTGGCCTTTCTCTGCTCTCCTCTCTAATGCTAATCACAGGAACTGAGAGCACAAGCTCCAGGTCTGCCCCACTTTATAGTGTAGAAATCAAAACCTTTAATCCAATATACAAAATAGGGAAGTCTCTAATACAAAGTCACTTATCTGAAGCATGATGGGATTGCACCACCCCACATCAAAAAGGGTGGGAGGAGGCTGCCACTGAGAAGAGGGGAGTGCGGCAGGTGGAACATGGTGGGACAGTGCCACGATGTTCCGTATTGAGGGCCTCGCGCCAAAGCTGGACCCGGAAGAAATGAAAGGGAAGATGCGCTAGGATGTGATCTCCTCCATACGGAACTTCCTCATCTATGTGTCACTCCTTTTCAAGATTTTTTTTTAAATTTTATTTATTTATTTTTTACAGAGACAGAGAATGAGTCAGAGAGAGGGATAGACAGGGACAGACAGACAGGAACGGAGAGAGATGAGAAGCATCAATCATTAGTTTTTTTTTTCATTGCGCGTTGCAACACCTTAGTTGTTCATTGATTGCCTTCTCATATGTGCCTTGACACGGGCCTTCAGCAGACCGAGTAACCCCCTGCTGGAGCCAGAGAACTTGGGTTCAAGCTGGTGGGCTTTTGCTCAAACCAGATGAGCCTACGCTCAAGCTAGCGACCTCGGGGTCTCGAACCTGGGTCCTCTGGTCCCAGTCCGACGCTCTATTCACTGCGCCACCGCCTGGTCAGGCTATGTGTCACTCCCTTTTATCCTAAAGAAATTGGACAGCATATAAAGATTGGACATCACATGTGAACGCATGATATGAAGAACTTGGTTCCAGTTTCTCCTCTGCAAATGAACAGGCCCAGAAGGATGTAGGATACTCTTTGATTGAATGGACATAAAACTTCTACTTGTTCAGAACAAGTTTGGTTGTGGTAACTGACCTTCATAGCTAAAACAGAAAACTATTTGGGAAGTATGAAAGACATTTTGGGGTCATAGTACACCCTTATGCCTGTGATTTCAGCCTCCATGAATGTTGATATAATTGTAAATAATGTCAAATTCAATTTTCTAGCAAGTATTAATTCTATAAGGGACTATGTCTACAGTGGCCCTGTCTTGTCAGTCATTTTTGTTGACCTTTTTACTTCCGTCTGGAGTATATTTGTCGAAGAGCTCCTTATGATTAGTAGTTATGTTTTATGGAAGCCAGCACACAAAAACCACAAGAACATTCAAGCACAGAACCATTAGTCTGTATTTTTAATAAATGTTTAAAAAAAAAAAAGGGTGGGAATGGCTTAGTCCTAAAACCAAGCTCCAGGCTACAAGGATCCTGCCTGCCCGCAGCCCACCCCCAACACACATTAATACAATCACGCCCATCCCAAGCAATCGCCTGGGTGACAGGCTTCCATGTGGGCAGCGCCATCTTTAACAAAGTGAGCATAATATATTTTATCTGCCCAACATGGCTCCTAAAACTCAACGGCTTATTTCAGGCCCTCAGAGAACTCCAGTCTTTCCCTTGTTTCTTCCACTGTGGCTTTTCCCTTCTTTGACTGAAGGACCAATTTTTCAACTTGCTAAAAAAAACTACTTTGTCCAGACCTAGCCACTGGCTTCCAAAATGGAGCAGAAGCTATTTTCTGTTACCTTTTCTTTTTTCCCAAGGTGTAATTCTACCTGCCTTCCCCCTGCTCCACCCCCAGAAAGAGGTCTTACCCAGGTTGTCCCCTTCCATTTTCTACCAATTACAAAATGAAAGATGAGTTTCCAGGATCATCACTTGGCTATTGCATTCTTCTGAGTGGTTTTTTTTTTATCCACAATACAGAATCAAGGCCACTGACACTTACATTTAAATATCAGTGCACACCCACACACCCTCATACAGAGTTGTTTTTTGTTTCCTAAGATGACGCTACTAGATAATAAGTTCCGATGTATGTGCACTTGTGCCTGATAAGGCCACTCTAAAAATATGAGATCTTCTTGTGTCAAATGGGCCTGATACCTGTTCTTATACTAAAAAATATCCAGACCCCAGAACTGCTTGGTGTTCTTAGAGCTGCATTTTCATCCATACTGGGTGTGTTGCTTCTGTTCATAAAATGGAAAACTCTAGACCTCCAGCTACCTAGGTCTATAGGTTTCCTAGCCATTTGTGATGTCACAACATTCACTGATGCTCTTCCAGGCAAATGGATATCTGTCATTTTTGCCTGCCCAATGTTCATTCCTCCTCCTTCCCTAGTTTCCCCATTTTCTGTCCTTGAGGGCTAGGTGCTGACTTTATTTACCCATCCCTAGACCTTAACCATTAGCAAGAGGAAGTGCACATGACCTAAGCAAAGCCAATGCATCTCAATTAGGGGTCCTGTGCTGAAATTACTGGGAAAGAAGTGCTGTTTCTATCTGACTTAAAGTTGAAAGAATGTAAGCCCGGAATTTCTAGGGGCCACCAGGTAAAGCGACTCTCCAGAGAATGAAGCCAAGATGAGAGATAGAGAGATCAAGAGGAAGAAGGTAGTGGGATGTTATCTTGATATCATCTGCATCCTTGGGGCCAGCTAAGCCTGAAATTTTCTTCTGTAAGCCAATAAATTCTTTTTTGCTTAAGCCACTTTGAGATGGGTTTTCTGGCATTTACGACTAAAAGCATTCTAACACAGCCGTTGTTTCTTGTGGCCTTTCTTTTGCCTTCTGCTTGCTGAGCATACTGTTCTTGTGCATTACCTTTAGCCCCCTCAGAACTGAGTGGGGGTGAGCTTCACTTCAATTTTAACATGGTAGTTAGTGACTATGCTGTTGCTAATCTTGTTCTTCCACTTGGAGAATTTATACCGCGTTTCCCCCCAAATAAGGCAGTGTCTTATATTAATTTTTGACCCTAAAGACGTTGCTAGGTCTTATTTTTTTTTTTTTTTTGGTATTTTTCTGAAGCCGGAAACGGGGAGGCAGTCAGACAAGACTCCCTCATGTGCCCGACCGGGATCCACCTGGCATGCCCACCAGGGGGCGATGCTCTGCCCATTTGGGGCATCGCTCTGTTGCAACCAGAGCCATTCTAGCGCCTGAGGCAGAGGCCACAGAGCCATCCTCAGCACCTGGGTCAACTTTGCTCCGATGGAGCCTTGGCTGCGGGAGGGGAAGAGAGAGACAGAGAAGAAGGAGAGGGGAAGGGGTGGAGAAGCAGATGGATGCTTCTCCTGTGTGCCCTGGCCGGGAATCGAACCTGGGACTCCTGCACGCCAGGCCGATGCTCTACCACTGAGCCAACTGGCCAGGGTTGCTAGGTCTTATTTTCAGGGGATGTCTTATTTTCCCATGAATAAAAATTCACATTTATTGTTGAACAACAACAACAAAAAATCAACATTTATTAATACACTGTAGTCATGTCATCACACACATCAGCATAACCAGTCAAACTCTGAATTCCATCAAGAATTTCTTGTGACTCTATTTCCATGTACAACAATCCACCCTGTTTCCCCGAAAATAAGACAGTGTCTTATATTAATTTTTGCTTCCCTAAATCTAGCAATGTTTTATACTAGAGTCAGGCAGTATAGCTGCCTAAAAGGTCAGAAAACATCCTAACTCATTATAGGCCTATGACCTAGTTAAGAGCTTAAAACTGTGCTAGTACCATCTGTCTGTCAGATTTTGAAACATCAGGATGATCTTGATTTATTTCTAGACTTTGTCAATCAGTTTATCACATGCTATCTGCAAAGCAGAGCCTAATGACATCTTCGTACCAGACTGAGTATAGGATTTTCTTGGTGCAAGTTTATATGCGGCTTTGGTTTTGAAGCTGCTATAAAAATAACTGTTTACAGATGGTTTCAATGAACAGCAAAAATGCCCCAAATAAAGTAGAAAATAAAGCTATTAATCCAAATGTACTGGAAAAACAGTCTTAGCAATTTCTAAGCAAGGGAAAAGAGGAAAACAACAACAATCACCACCTAGGCTGTATCTATCCCAGCTGACAGCGAAGGACACACAGACTCCTTATTTAGCGCTTTCCAGGACACATCCTACTGAAGGATCTAAGTATCTTAGAATTGGGAAGGCCACACTGTCACGGAGTTTGATTTCACTTAGCATGTGTATTCTATATCCTTCCTCAATCCAGGCTCCTTTGAATAAAATCAAAATGTCCTCAAGGTTGGGTGTCTCCGCTCATTTCCCTTATTTATGGAAAGTATTCTCTTCCGCTCACCATAGCCTCTCTTCTTGTAACTTTAAAATACCAGTATTTTATTTAAGGACCTTAGAGATCATTCATTCTGACAATATCATCTTGTGCCCAGTGATCTGCCTTCTGGAACAGAATATCTAATCACCTCCTCTGTACTGGCCCATTCAATAAATTATAACAGCATTTGTGTTCTTCCCATCACATTTTCCCCTCTGGGATAAATATGCCCAGGTGCTCCACCCCTTTCTTAATCTAGTCAAAATTCTTTGAGATGCTACCCTAATTCCTGCCCTCCGATTCCCCCTTATGATATTATACAGTTTCTCCAACATCCTACAACTATTTGATCAGAGGCTAGGCATTTCCTTCCATGTGCAAAACTAATAGGAAAAAAATTGTCCAATGTTTCATATCATTCTATTTCATGTATTTATATAGAACTATTTTATGTAGTTCTCCATAATACTTCTACCCTGTCAAGCATAATAGGGCTTGTTATAAATGGCCTGTCAATGTTTTTACAATTAAATTTGTCAGACTCCAGATCAAGGACAATCAATAGCATAGATTTGTGCTGTTGGCAGGCACCTTAGTTACCTAGACCAGTGGTCCCCAACATTTTTTGGGCCACGGACTGGTTTAATGTCAGAAAATATTTTCATGGACCAGCTTTTAGGATGGGACGAATAAGTGCACAAAATAAAATTATGCGACAGGCGTAAAAACTGTGGTATTTTTAAATATAATTGTCAAACTTATGAGACAAGCATCAAGATGAGTCTTAGACGGATGTAACAGAGGGATCTGGTCATTTAAAAGAAATAAAACATTGTTCAGACTTAAATATAAATAAAACAGAAATAATGTAAGTTATTTATTCTTTCTCTGTGGACCAGTACCAAATGGCCCATGGACCAGTACTGGTCCGCGGCCCAGGGGTTGGGGACCACTGACCTAAACCAATATCTCACTTCAGTCATGCTATCTTACAAGTATTCAGGTTTTTAAATACTTTAAAAAATATTTTCATATATGTTATCTTAGTTGATATTCACTTCCACTCTAGAAAGAAAGCTAGGCAATGTGTTATTCTCGCCACTCTGCAGATGAGGCACTATTAGGGCCGGTTATAACTGCTTAATGGTAGAGGTAGGACTCAAGTCCCCAAACTCTTGACTTTCGGACTGCTGTTTGTTTTCTTTAGAGCTTTTGTCCTTTGTCACCAAACAGCCTCACATTCCCCCTAGATAGCACTACTGCATGAGCAGCTCTCTAAAAGGGTGCAGGTGTAGAACCCTTCACCTATCAGCTGCTACC
Organism: Saccopteryx leptura; assembly: GCF_036850995.1. Lineage (NCBI taxonomy): Eukaryota > Metazoa > Chordata > Mammalia > Chiroptera > Emballonuridae > Saccopteryx > Saccopteryx leptura. The sequence goes on from NC_089505.1 coordinate 255,413,187, forward strand.
CAGTGGTCCACACCTGAAAGAACTCAGATCTTCTGGCTACTAGAGTCCAGTGATCTCTTGTTAAATTTCGAGGCTTCACTCCCGTCCCTCTTGTTTTATGCACAAACAGTTGTGAATTCAGTAAATACAATGACAATGTTGGAAGGAATAATAATTTTAAGTTTATTATTAAACCACCTCTCCTTCTCCTCCTCTCTTCCCAAATCCACTGATGGGAATCAGAAGCTCTATTTGTCAAATGTTGCAAGAAAAGGCAAGATTAATCTTAAGTCATAGCTAACAGTGAGTAATGATGGGAAGGAAAATGAAACTCTTTTATCTGTAGGATTCTCCTTGTAGAACCTGAACCCCACCCACCTTTGCCTTTCTCTTTGCCTTGCATATAATTTATTTATCTTCAGATTCAATAACTTGAGAAAGGAGGGAGTGTGAAGGTGTGGGTGACGTCAGGGGGCACTAAAAAATGATGAAGGAGAAGCTGTGCATCATTACGGGCAGCACATTGGGCTGGACAGTCTTTACAGGAGTAGATCTCCAGCTAGGAACAGAACTTTCCCATCTTTCCTTAACCCAGTGAAAGAGTTCATAAAGAAGATACGAGGCTGGAAGCGGTTTCCTTTTAAGACTCTTTGGTTAATATTTAAAAAAGTATAAAGAAGGACAAATCCCTCAATATTTGGGGAGAAATTTTTACTCTAGTTCTTTTACCTGCATTTGGATGGGGACAGTGGGAGGGGGTGAGTCGCTGGGAAAAGAGAGGATTAATATGCTCAAGTGTGCTCTGGACAAATGCTCAGATAAAGCATGCCTTGTCCTTCTGCCTCTTGAGTCTGCCAAGACTAAAATATAGCCCAGGATAGTTTAGCTGTGGTTTTAGCTCCAGACCGCCAGACATTTGGCACAAGACACTTTGTTGGTGATAGTCTGGGATTTAACCTTGAAATCAAGTTGTTATATAATTTAATGATCCAAAACCCTGTGCATACAGTGACTAATACCATTTTACTTTTTAATGTTTCTGTCAATATGAATTTTAGACTTTGTGTTAAGGTTCTTTGTCTTAAGTCTTTCATTACGGTTGAGAAATTTGTTTAAAAAACAGATTAAAAAAACATTTTTAATAGTGAAGAGGCATGAGGTATTCCAAGACCCCTGTTTTAGGTCTAGCTACCTACTAGGACCTTAAGACAACAATTGGAATTTTAAAAGAGCCAATGTGGGAGATGGAAGCAGGTGGAAAAAAGTACATAAAACAGAAGGAAAACAAAAATAATTCAAAGGAAATTTTTGAATGCTACAGTAATTAAACTGATTATTAAAGGAATGACAAAAGCTTAAATTTTATTAAGTACTGGTACCAGTGATAAAATTTGTAGGGGATAAAGAAAACTTTCTGATCTGTTATCAGGTAATGTCACCTTGGCTTTCTATGGGGAGGTTATGGTATTGCTAAGTTTTTCATTCATACGTACTTAGGTAATAAAAATAGCAAAACCAGCCAAGAGGCATCTGGGTTCCTAAATTGACTGATAGGTATGATTTTGAGTCAATGTTCTGTGGTTTGGACAGTGATTAAGCCAGTTTGAATTTTTGTGAGAGGTCAAATAAAACAGGAATACTAATTTTGTTAGATTATGTAATAATACGCAAAGCATAGTCTTTGGGGTCAGAAGATGGGGCCTGGAGTCCAGGCTGTATTTCACTAGCTGAGTTGCCTTGAGTGAGTCAGTTAGCCTCTCTATAGCTCTGTGTTCTCTGTATTAAAACAAGCCTAATAATAATGGCTATTTTGGAACTCAAATAAACTAACATATATGAATGCAGTATATGAACTCTAAAGTGCCATTTTCATTATTTTCCAATGCTGGCTCAGTTTATAAATCCAAAGGAGAAACAAAATAACACACCCAAGTCTGCACTGGGGGGAGTGAATATTGCTTTTACCGAATTTCCCCCTTCTTCCTCCAACTGGATTTTTGAAAAGCTGCATTTATCTGCTATTGTGGCTTTACTTTTCAAGGTTTTTGTATTTGATGTCTCTAGGTCTTTACACTCATGTTAAGAACTGAAAAACAATAGTTGTTGCAGAGTTGCCCATTCATAATTTAAAGGAACAAGTTATGGAACTTGACCATAGCCCTGGGAATATATTTTATTTTTTGGCCCTTGGGAATTTAAATTCACATACTACAGGTGAGGGACCATACTTTTTTTGTTTTTCAGTTTTTTAAATTTTTTAAAAGCAATGTTATTTATGCCTGCTCTTTCAGCAATACAATGGCTTGGGCTTTTGTGGGTTAATAAACCACTAAAAAACAAAAAATAATGTGCCTCATATAATTCAACAAGTTCCACATGGACATTTCCCAACCATATAGTCCCACAGAGTCATGGCCAGCATGCCAGAGAAATGGGCTAATCATTAGCTTCTTTCATGCCAAATAAACAGTCACTGAGTCACCCAGTGTTAATCAAATAAAGGTAACCATCAACACTACCACTGCCATTTTTGAAATGTGAATCTAGCCTGACCTGTGGTGGCGCAGTGGATAAAGCATTGACCTGGAATGCTGAGGTCATGGGTTTGAAACCCTGGGCTTGCCTGGTCAAGGCACATATGGGAGTTGATGCCTCCTGCCCCTCCTGCCCCTCCTCTCCGTCTCTCTCTTCCTCTCTCTCTCTCCCTCCTCTCTAAAATGAATAAATACAGAAAAAAAGAAGTAGAGGTGTCACTAAAAAAATAATAATAATGAAATGTGAATTCTGAAAGAAATATGTCAATTCAGTTAGCAAAATGTTTTTGTGAAATAGCAACAATGTCAACTCATCCCTCTTACTAGTTACCAGGCAAGAAAACAAGATGAGTAATTTTTAGGTGCCAAACTAAATATTATCATATTTTCTTTTTCTAAAATATTATATTTACTGATTTTTTTTTTTTTAGAGAGAAAGAAAGATAGGGTGTGTGTGTGGGGGGGGGGGGGAGATAGGAAGCATCAACTCATAGTTGCTTCTTGTATGTGCCTTGACCAGCAAGCCCAGGGTTTTGAACCAGCAACCTCAGCATTCCAGGTCAGTACTTTATCTACTGCTCTACCACATGTCAGACCTCAATTATATTTTCAATGATATCTAAACCTGACTATTCACTAGGGTTTACTTGAAGACAATTATCACTTTATGAAATGGATATATACAATGGCTAACAATGGTATAAGCTTATAATAAAGTTTGCATGAAATTATACTCCAGAATAGACTTAGAACTACTTCTTTTTAAATTATTATTATTTTCTTCTTTTCCAAGCGAGAGAAGAGAAGATAAAGAGACAGACTCCCATATGCGCCCTGATGGGAATCCACCCAGCAACCCCTGTTAGGGACTGATGCTCTGCCCATCTGGGGCCATACTCGCAACTGAGCACCTCTAGCACCTGAGGCAGAGGCTCCATGGAGCTATCTTCAGTGCCTGGGGACAATGTGTTTGAATCAATTGAGCCATGGCTTCGAGAAGAGAAGAGGTTGGGGGATATGGAGAAGCAGATGGTCGTTTCTCCTGTGTGCCCTGACCAGAAATAGAACTTGGGACATCCACACATTGGGCCAATGCTCTACCACTGAGCCAACCAGCCAGGGCCAGAACTGCTTTTTGAGGAGTATTGCTTTATTATAGCCTGTTTCATTTAAGGATCTTTCAATTCTTTATAACAGCTAGATGATTTCCTCTTGCCTTAATTCAAACTCAAAGATTCTCAGAATAAGAAAACACATCTTCATGGGTTCTTCCTTCTAGATGGTCTTTTTTCAGTATCGAAAGTGTTTTGTTTTGTTTTGTTTTGTTGCTGCCATTTCAAGAAACAGAAAAAAACCCCTTATTTTGTACGTAGGCTCTTTTCTTCCCATGTACTAAATTTGCCAAAATATAAGCACATTTTGTACTCTTCTCTAAGTTTCAAGACTATATGAATGCTTTTTCAATATTTTGAGGATACTCAGCCAGTTTCTCTGGTTGGGAGTATATCAGTATATCCATAAAAAAGCAGTATCCCAGGACTTAGTGAAGTACTTCAAGGGCTGTACTTGTTTTTTCAAATATTTTTTTTAAATTTTTCAATTACAGCTGATGTACAATATTATATTAGCTTCACGTGTACAACCCAGTGATTAGACATTTATATAACCTATGAAGTGACCACCCTGATAAATCCAGCATCCATCCAACACCATACATAATTATTGAAATATTATTGACTATATTTCCTATGTTATACTTTATATCCCCATGACTATTGAATAACTACCAACATGTACTTCTTAATCCCTTCACCTTTTTCATCCCCCAAACTCCCTTCAATCAGCAACCATCAAAATATTCTCTGTATCTATGATATTTCTGTTCTGCCTGTTTGTTTGTCTTTTAGATTCCATATACAGTGGCACCTTGAGATACGAGCAGACCAACATACAAATTTTTTAAGAAACAAGCTGCGACTTGGTCCATATTTTTGTTCGAGATCTGAGTGAAATTCCGAGATACAAGTCATGATTCAGGAAGCTGCCGCTAGTTGGCGCATTGGCACACAGGTCCAATATCAGCAGCACAACACCAGCATCTTGTTTTCTCTCACGTGTTACCAGTAGGATCAAGTCGAATCTCATGCGCTGTATTCGTTCTTGCATCATTTTTGCCTTTTTTACTAACTTTTTTGTGAGCTATTATGGGGCTAAAGAAAGTGAGTGTAAAGAACAGTGGTGAGATGAAGAAGAGAATGATGTCGATAAAAGTAAAGCAAGAAATAATAGAAAAACATGAGCGTGGTGTATGAGTGATTGAACTGGCAAGGCTGTACGACCGCAATACATCTACAATTTGTACCATCGTTAAACAAAAGAATGCCACCAAAAGCACAAATCCAGTGAAAGGAACTACATTTCTGTTCCAATTAAGGACAAATATCCAGGCCCTGGCCGGTTGGCTCAGCAGTAGAGCGTCGGCCTGGCGTGCGGGGGACCCGGGTTCGATTCCCGGCCAGGGCACGTAGGAGAGGTGCCCATTTGCTTCTCCACCCCCCCTCCTTCCTCTCTGTCTCTCTCTTCCCCTCCCGCAGCTGAAGCTCCATTGGAGCAAAGATGGCCGGGCGCTGGGGATGGCTCCTTGGCCTCTGCCCCAGGCACTAGAGTGGCTCTGGTCCGGCAGAGCGACGCCTCGGAGGGGCAGAGCATCGCCCCCTGGTGGGCAGAGCATAGCCCCTGGTGGGCGTGCCGGGTGGATCCCGGTCGGGCGCATGCGGGAGGCTGTCTGACTGTCTCTCCCCGTTTCCAGCTTCAGAAAAATACAAAAAAAAAAGAAAAAGAAAAAAAAAAGGGACAAATATCCATGAAGAAATGTAGAAGCTTCTGCTGGTGTGGGTAAAAGAGAAAGAGCTGGCAGGAGATACAGTGATGGAAACTGTAATATGCAAAAAGGCACGTATTATTTACAGTGACTTGATGAAGAAAGAACCATCAACCTCAAAAGAGGCAGCAGAAGATATGTTTAAGGCAAGTCATGGCTGGTTTGACAATTTCAAGAAGAGATCTGGCATCCACTCGGTGGTGAGGCATAGTGAAGCTGCGAGTGCTGATGTTAAGGCAGCTGAGGAGTACATTGCACGTTTTGCTGCGCTTATCACAAAGGAAGGCTACATCCCCCAACAAGTGTTCAGCTGTGACAAAACAGGATTGTTTTGGAAAAAAATGCCCTGGAGGACTTTCATCACCGCAGAGGAGAAGAAGCTGCCAGGCCCTAAACCCATGAAGGACCATCTGACCCTTGCATTGTGTGCAAATGCTAGCAGTGACTGTAAAGTAAAGTCACTGCTAGTGTATCATTCCAAAATTCCTCAAGCCTTTAAGACTCACAAGATTCTTAAAGAAAAACTACATTTTATGTGGCATGCTAATGCTAGGGCATGGGTTACGCGGCAGTTTTTTATTGAATGGGTAAATCTCCTCTTTGGTCCTGCAGTGAAGAAATATCTTCAAGAAAATAAACTCCCGATGAAGGCATTCCTCATCCTTGATAATGCTCCAGCCCACCCTCCTGGTCTTGATGACATTCTCGATGAATTCAAATTCGTGAAAATCCTCTACCTCCCACCCAACATGACTTCAATCTTGCAACCTATGGATCAGCAGGTCATTTCCAACTTTAAAAAGCTTTACACAAAGCACTTGTTCTGCTGCTGCTTGGAGGTGACTGAGAATACAAATGTAACCCTTCAAGAGTTTTGGAAAGATCACTACAACATTGTGATATGTTTACGCATTATTGACTTGGCATGGCAAGAGGTTACAAGAAGAACCTTGAACTCGGCATGGAAAATGTTACGGCCTGATGTTGTTGCAGACAGGGACTTCAAAGGATTCGAACCAGAGACCAAGACTGAGGTAGAAGCATTGGAGGAGATTGTGTCCCTCAGAAAGTGAATGGGTCAGAGGTAGATGAGGGTGATGTAAACAAGCTCATTGAGGAACATGAGGAGGAACTCTCAACTGAGAAGTTGAAGGAGCTACAGATAATGCAACATACGAAGCTTCTGCAAGAGATTAGTAGTGAGGAGGTAGAGTCGGAGGAAGTGATTTCTACAAGTGAAATTAAAGACATGCTGGCAATGTGGGAGAAGCTTTGAAGTTTCATTGAAAAGAAACACCCAGAAAAAGTTTCAACTGGTTGTGCTTCAGTACTTTTTAATGACACTTGTTTGTCACATTCCCGTAACATTTTAAAAGGCAGGCAAAAGCAAACCTCTTTGGATAGATTTTTATTCAAAAGTCCTGCAAGTGTAAGTGCCAAAAGTGCAGCCAAAAAGGCAAAAACAGGTGATTAAATGAAAATAGGTAATGTTAAGTTTAGGTTAAATTTAAAGTTAAGAAAGTGCATCTTTTTTACAATTAAATTTTTGTGGTTTAATTTTAAGTTAAAAAAGTGCAGTTTTAGTTTATGTGTCTACGGTGCCTGCATCCCTTCCTCCCTCCCTCCTCCTCCGCCATTCACCTCCGTTAGCAGCACTCATCTGTCTACAAGGTAAGAATACAGTACTAAATAACACTTTTTTCTCTTATTTCATATATTTTGTTATACATTGGTAAAGTATGCATGTGTGTTTCTTAATTAAAAACATGTCTTTTTTAATAATTTAGGATGGTTTGGGGATGTTTCACAGGGCTGGAATGGATTAAATCTATTTCAGTTATTTTAAATGGGAGAAATTTGTTTGATATACGAGTTGACTGACTTACGAGCTCGGTTACAAAATGAATTATACTCGTATCTCAAGGTACCACTGTATAAGTGAAATCATATGGCATTTGTCTCTCTCTGTTTAATTTTACTCAGCACAATACCTTCTAGGTCTATCCATGTTATTGCAGATGGCAAGATTTCATTTTTTCATTTTTTATGCCTAAGTCATATTTCATTGTATATATATGCACTAATTCTTCTTTATCCATTCATCTGTTGATAGACACGTAGGTTGTTTCCATGATTTTGGCTATTGTAAATAGTGCAGCAATGAACATATGAATACATCTGTCTTTTTTGTGTGTGTGTGGCAGAGAACAAGACAGAGACAGAGAAAGGGATAGATAGGGACAGGCGGCAGGAAGAGAGAGAGATGAGAAGCATCAATTCTTTGCTGCGGTACCTTAGTTATTCATTGAATGCTATGCTTTCTCATATGTGCCTTGACTGGGGGCTACAGCAGAACCAGTGACCCCATGTTCAAGCCAGCAACCTTGGGCTCAAGCCCATGACCTTGGGCTTCAAGCCAGCCACCTGTGAGCTCAAGCTAGTGGTCATGTCTACGATCCCATGCTCAAGTCAGTGACCCTGCACTCAAGCTGGCAACCTTGGGGTTTCGAACCTGGGTCCTCTGTGTCCCAGTCCCATGCTCTATCCACTGTGCCACCACTTGGTCAGGCCATATGTCTTTTCTATTTAGTGTTTTGGGTTTCTTTGGATAAACACACAAAGTGGAACTATGGGGGCCTTCTTTGTCACTTGTTATATAGCCTTTGTTTTAAAGTCTATTTTGTCTGGTATAAGTATTGATAACCTAACTTTTTTGTTTGTTTCCATTTTCATAAAATATCTTTTTCCATCATTTTAATTTCAGTCTGTGTATGTCTTTTGATATGAAATAAAGCTCTTGTAGACAGCATATGTAAGGGTCTTGTGTTCTTAACCATTTAGCCACCCCACGTCTTTTGATTACAGCATTTAATCAATTCTCCTTTTCTTCTTCTTCTCCTCCTCTTCCTCCTCCTCTTCTTCTACTCTTTCCTCTCCTTCTCCTTCTCCTTCTTCTTTCTTCTTCTTTTAGTAGAAGGAGGGGAGATCATGAGACAGACTCCTGCATGCACCCTGACCAGGATCCACCTGGCAACTTCTGTCTGAGGAAAATGCTTGAATCAACTGAGCTATTTTTATCACCTGAGGTTGACCCGCTTGGGCCAACTAAGCTATCCTCAGTGCCTAGGGTTGACGTTCAAACCAATCAAGCCACTGACTGCAAGAGAAGAAGAGGGGGAGAAGGAGGAGAGAGAGGAGGAGAGAAGCAAATGGTTGCTTCTACTATGTGCCCTGACCGGGAATCAAATCTGGGATGTCCATACGCCAGGCCAATGTTCTATCCACCAAGCTAGTGGCCAGGGCTAATCAATTTTCATTTAAAGTAACTGTTGATAGATATGTATTTATTGCCATTTTATTATTCATATTTTTAATCTTTTTTTTTTTTACAAATAGAGAGTCAGAGGGACAGATAGGGACAGACAGACAGGAAGGGAGAGAGATGAGAAGCATCAGTTCTCATTGCAGCTCCTTAGTTGTTCAGTGATTGCTTCTCATATGTGCCTTGACGGGAGTGGGGGGCTACAGCAGAGTGAATGACCTCTTGCTCAAGCCATTGACCTTGGGGTAATGTTTATGATCCTATGCTCAAGCTGGTGGGCACGTGCTCAAGCCAGATGAGCCGGCACTCAAGCTGGCGACCTCAGCGTTTTGAACCTGGGTCCTCTGCGTCCCAGTCCAATGCTCTATCCACTGCGCCACTGCCTGGTCAGGCTGTTTTTTTCTTCTTCTTAAAGAAGATCCTTTAACATTTTTTCTTTTTATTGAATTTATTGGGGTAACATTTCTCAATAAAATTATGTAGGTTTTAGGTGACAATACTATAATACATCACCTGCACCCTTTATTGCGTGTTCACTACCCCAAGTCAAGTCTCCTGTCATCACCATTTATCTCCCCACTCCCATACCCTCTTTTACCTCCTGACATTTCTTGGTTTCGAGGTGATGAACTCCTAGCTTTTTCTTGTCTTGGAAAATCTTTATCTGTTCTTTAATTCTAAATGATAACTTTGCTGGATAGAGTTGGTTGTAGGCCCTTTCTTTTCATTACTTTAAATATTTAATGCCAATCCCTTCTGGCCTGAAATGTTTCTGTTGAGAAATCTGCTGACAGATTTATGAGAGCTTCTTTGTAGGTAACTGTCTTTCTCTTGCTGCTTTTAAGATTCTCTTTTTGTCTTAAACCTTTGGCATTTTGATTATGATGTGACTTGGTGTGGGCTTCCTTGGGTTCACCCTGTTTGAGACTCTCTCTGTTTCTTGGGCTTGTATATTTATAGTTCCTCCACCAGGTTAAAGAAGTTTTCCATCATTATTTTTAAAACATTTTTCAATTTCTTGTTTTTTCTCTTCTTCTTCCAGCACCCCCATGATTTAAATGTTGGTATGCCTGAAGTTATCCCAGAGATTCCTTAAACTATTCTCAGTTTTTGGATTCATTTTTCTTTTTGCTGCTCTGATTGGAAGTTTTCTGTTATCTTATCTTTTAAATTGCTGCTTCAATTCTCTGCTTCATCTACTGTTAATTCCTCTGCTTAATCTATTGTTGATTCCCTCTAATGCAGTCTTCATTTCACTTATTGTATTCTTTATTTTTATGTTTTTTAAATGTTTTTATATCCTTTTTTATGTTTCTTATCTCTTTGTTAAAGTTCTTATCTACTCTTTCTCTAAGTTCATTGAGCATCCTTATAACCTGTATTTTGAACTCTGCATCTTGTAATTAGTTCCATTTTTTGGAGTTTTGTTCTGTTCTTTCATTTGGGACATGTTTCTTTGTCTCCTCATTTTGGTTGCCTCATTTTTTTTTCTATGTGATAGGTATAATTTCCATGTCTTTCAGTCCTGGTAGTGTGGCCTTATGTCATAAGTGTCCTATAGGGTCCAGTGGTGCAATCTCTCTGGTCACTTAAAGCTGGGCATTCCAGGTACACCCCTCCTTGTTGGCAGTATGCACTCTCCTACTGTAGTTAATCCTTGATTGTTTTTGGCATGTCAGTGGAAGGCATTGACCCCTAGGCTGATTGGCTGCAAGGACCAGCCACAATTACAGCAAAAGAGCAGGAATTACCTCAGCAGGGCTCTGGTGCTCATTGAGTCTTCCCCTTGAGTGTGTTGCTGGTGGGGGTGGTTGGGTGATACAATAGTGGTTTCTGAAGCTGGCCACCAGGTAGGCTGGCTCAGGTGACTCCGGGGAGGTACAGGTCAAGATCAGCTGCCACTTGTGTCCTAACCAGGGCCACCCAGCATAAGCTACACAGTAATCTGAAGATGACTGCTACTTATGCTGGGCTTGGATGTGCTGGGGAGAGACTAAACTTTGAACTAAGGTTGGCTGCCACTAATGTCGGGCTTGAGGCCATTTAGCAAGAAGTATGGGGAATTGTCAAGGCCAGATGCTGCTTAAGGTTTGTGAACCATTGATTGATTTTAGGAAAGTCTGAAGCATGAGCCAAACATTGCCATTTGTATGGAAAAGCCACCAGAAGCAATTTGATTGAACCTGAAAGTTGGGTGGGGTGGGGTCTCAGGGAATCACAGGGCAGGGTGAACATGTCAGACAGATTGATAGAGACTCAAATATGGTGCCTGCCTGCACATGTAGGGGGAGGCTCAGCAAAGGAATAATGGCTTCTATCTGGGGGAAAGCCACCCCTCCAGCTCTTGTCCCAAAGCCAGACAATTCAGTTCCTCCCCCATATGTCCCTGGTACCTTTTGAGCTGCTGCTCCAGGGCTGGATCTCAGAGTGAGTGAGTCTATCAGCAAGTAAGTTCATGTGTGGGACCTTTAAAAGGAATGTCTGAGACTCCAGCAGCCCTCCGTCTTATTTGGACACAATCCTCACTGGTTTTCACAGCCAGAAGTTATTGGGGCTTTTTTTCCTGTCACTGGAACACTGGGCTGGGGAGCCTGGTATGGGGCTAGGACCCTTTGCTCCCCAGGGTTGGGGGGCCTTCAAGTCAAGATATCCCTTCTGATTTTTAATCACTATGTGTGGGTGTGAGACCAGCCTGTTCTAAGTCTCTGCCCCTTTTTCTAGCTTCAATGTGGCTTCTTCTGTATATCCTTAGTTATAAAGCTTCTGTTTAGCTAGACTTCAGGTGGTTCTCAATGATAGCTGTTCTGTAGTTTAGTTTTAATTTTGATGTTGTCATAGGTAGAGGCAAGTAGAGGCAAGTATAACATCTACCTATCCACCATTTTGACTGAAAGCCACATATGGGCCTTATAATTATTTCACGAAAAGACATTCTATAGAGGCAGACAAATTACAAAAAGCTTCCCTTCCTTGGAACTAGGATTCATGTTCAGTGAAAACCAGCTGGAATTTAGTCCCATCAGCCATAGCAGAGCACCTTTGTACTGTGTACAAACCTGACTACCCCGTAGGGCACCTAAAGATGTGTTTGCCTTTAACGGCTCCTTCCCCATCCAAAGCCTGAATTCACAGGCAACTGAAAAGACTGAAGGCATCATTTCTTCTGCACCAGTAATCTCTCCAATTTCTGCCTCTTAGGCTTCTTTCAAAATGCTCACTCTCTTCTGGTCTCTGTAGTTCTTTCCATTCCACTAAAGTGAGCCCAAGTTCTCTCTGTCTGCCCAGGGATTCTCAAACTTTTTTGATGAGGGCCACATAGGTAGGGCAAAAGGCTCCAAGACTCACATACTCCAGCCTTTCCCGCTTTTCAAAGAATTCCCTGATAGCAATGAACTGTTGCTATGTGTAAGGCCAGTGGCCGCCGCCGTGCCATGCAGGTTCTCATTGGATTTGGGCAGACGGTAAAGGAACTGTGAAACCAGAGGATGGTGGTCCATTCCGTTTATTAAAGTCTCATAACAGTGGACAAGCAAATAGGCAGAGAAGATCACTTCCTTTTCTCCCATCTCAGGAACCCACCAGTCTCAGCAGTCCCCAGACAAACGGGCCAGGCAGATATTAGGGCTCCCAAGCCCTGACTCAGCCTCCAGTTTCACAATTTAGGCTTATTTTCTGAACTCACCCTCCAGACTCTCTCTGCATTCACTAGAAAAACAGGCTGGAGGACTGCTGAGACTGGTGGGGTCCCGAGATGGGAGAAGGGAAAGCGATCTTCTCTGCCTATTTGCTCGTCTGCTGTTATGAGACTTTAGAAAATGGAATGGACCACCATCCTTTGGCTCCACAGTCCCTTTACCATCTGCCTGAATCCAATGTGAACCTGCATGGCCACGGCAATGGCCATTGGCCTTCCAATATGCAAACACATTTTGTGTGGATTATGTGACTACCTGCTTTAGTAATATTGGTATAGATGGTTCCTATGTGTATGACAATCAATATTTTTGTTTTAACATTTTGTTATAAAAAACTTGTGGATGAAAAAACAGGTTCTATGGAAAGTTACCTCACAGGGTGATCTGATCATAAATTCCTAAATGGACAGGTATTGGTGGGTAGTCATGGTTCCCCCTCCCCGGGCCCCTGCATATAACTATTTAGTAAAAGGTTTATCTTTGCCTTAAGCAAGTCCTGTCCATTGTTTCTGTGCATCTAGATCAACATACCTTTGATATAAACCACTCTCAAGAGAGCACATAATTTTAACTATCCTGTAATCCCACCTTCATGTAATCTTCCTTAAATTGTCTCCTTAATCTCAAATGCATAAAAAGAAACTGCAAACTGTTATTGTGCAAAGCATTTATCTCAGTCTGTTTAGATCTTGCTTTCAGGTATATCCTCTGTTTGACTCAATTTTTTTTTTTTTTTTTTTTTTTTTTTTTTTTGTGACAGAGACAGAGAGAAAGACAGAGATTGGGACAGATAGGGACAGATAGACAAACAGACAGGAAGGGAGAGATGAGAAGCCTCAATTCTTCATTGCGGCTCTTTGTTGCAGCTCCTTAGTTCATTGATTGCTTTCTCATATGTGCCTTGACAGGGGCTATAGAAGAGTAAGTGACCCCTTGTTCAATCTAGTGACCTTGGGCTCATGCCAGCAACCTTGGGCTTCAAGCCAGAGACCTTTGGGCTCAGGCCAGTGACCATGAGGTCATGTCTATGATCCCATGCTCAAGTCAGCAACCCTGTGCTCAAGCTGGTGAGCCTGTGCTCAAGCTGGATGAGCCCGCACTCAAGCCAGCGACCTCGAGGCATCAATCCTGAATCCTCTGCATCCCAGTCCAATGCTCTATCCACTGTACCACTGCCTGGTCAGACTCAAATAAATTTTTATAAAAATTCTCTACAGGTTTGAATGTTCTCTCTCTCTGTCTCTTTCTCTCTCTCTCTCTCATCTGATTTGGACATTCTTATATTAGAAACTTATGGGTCATAGATGGTGTTGACCTATATAGACATCACTATTCTACTGTAGAAGTAATCAAATAATCCACCTCAAACAAAGTAGGTGATGATAGAGGTAAATAAAGGTTACTTTATAATCAAAAAGCTAGAGTAGAAACCATTGAAAAAACAAACAACTCAAGACAGCATTGACACTAACAACAAAGCAATTTTCCCCCAAACTGAGGACTCTTCAACAATCTGCCCATACCAATGTGGGGGAGGAAGAAACTATCCTCTCCCCTCAGGGTCTTCTGGCTGGTTTAATAATCAAATAGACATGAGTCAGATTAGCAAGAAAGAAAACCCTAGATTTAATACATATATAAATATATATATGGGAACTTTGTATACATAAGATAGTCAGAGATCCCACATGCAGGAGAGGTCAGAGACAGAAAGGGAACATCAGTATATAAGATTCAGAGCTAAGGATGAGGTAAGGTGTCTTAAAGCCTTCAAAGAGTTATTGCAGGACAATAAGTACAGATGTTTAGTAAACAGAGGTTTGCCCTGCCCTATAGGTCAAAAATGGTTACCGTATTTCCCCGTGTATAAGACACACCTTAATTTTGGGGCCCGAATTTTCTTTTTTTGTGTGTGTGGGTATATGTATTTTTTCTAAGTTAGAAGCCAGGAGGCAGTCAGACAGACTCCCGCATGCACCCAACCAGGATCTACTCGACATGTCCACCAGGGAGTGATGCTCTGCCCATTTGAGGCATTGCTTTGTTGTGGCCAGAGCCATTCTAACAAACTATGGAAATGATCCCTGAAAGTATAGTCTTGCCAGAGCCATTCTAGCACCTGAGGTGGAGGCCATGGAGTCATCCTCAGCACCTGGGCCAACTTTGCTCCAATGGAGCCTTGGCTGAGGGAGGGGAAGAGAGAGATAGAGAGGAAGGAGAGGGGGAAAGGTGGAGAAGCAGATGGGCACTTCTCCTGTGTGCCCTGGCTGAGAATCAAACCTGGGACTTTCACACGCCATGCTGATGCTCTACTGCTGAGCCAACCAGCCAGGGCCAGGGCCCAAAATTTGAAAAAACAAACAAACCACAAAAAAGCAGAAAATGCAAGTAAAAAAAAAATCTACAACCACTATATAAGATGCACTCAGTTTTTAGACCCCAAATTTTTCAGAAAAGGGGGCGTCTTATACATGGGGAAATATGGTATCCCAGAAATCTCTTATTATGGGCAAGGTCCCTAATTCAAGCTCTTCCAGGTAGATAAGGGAGGGGCAAAAGTTTCCCTTGAGCCTGTGGCTAAAATTGCCTTTAGCTCAAAACAATATGCATACCACTGAGGTATATCTTGGGATGGCTCATTCTGAACCCCCCTATTTTTTTTTGTATTTTTCTGAAGCTGGAAACGGGGAGCAGTCAGACAGACTCCAGCATGCGCCCAACCGGGATCCACCCGGCACACCCACCAGGGAGCGATGCTCTGCCCATCTGGGGCATCACTCTGTTGCAACCAGAGCCATTCTAGTGCCTGAGGCAGAGGCTACAGAGCCATCCTCAGCGCCCAGGCCAACTTTGCTCCAATGGAGCCTTGGCTGTGGGAGGGGAAGAGAGAGACAGAGAGGAAGGAGAGGGGGAGGGGTGGAGAAGCAGATGGGCGCTTCTCCTGTGTGTCCTGGCCAGGAATCAAACCCGGGACTCCTGCATGTCAGGCCTATGCTCTACCACTGAGCCAACCAGCCAGGACCCCCCCCCCCCCCATTTTTATATGAGAACCTTACAAATATTGCCAAGTGTTGTCTGGAAGCCAGGTAAATATTCAGTTAAGCCCTCAGTAAACTATATAGTTATATGCTAAATTTTTATTTATGAACACCAAATATTTCAACTCCTTATAACTCAGTAGTTATTAATAAGTAGCCTTGACACACACACACACACACACACACACACACACACACACACACACACTGAAAATCTGGGGCATCAAAGGCTATTTGCTAGTAAGATCCAAAGAAGAGATGTGTATTTTGGGATCAGTTTGAGTAATACCAGGAGGATGCTTGCAGCCTACTAGTTGGCTATAGTCCATACCTTGAAAATCAGTGCTTAGGTGGTTGGCTTGGTTTTTTTGACTCGGCTTCTTAAAATGCTGGATCACTTTTCCTGTTTCACACTTGGCCACTGCAGAGACATTCTGACCTTGTACCCTAGATAGTTCTCCAGTGCTTCCCTGCCTGGTCCTTTAAATCCCCAGTCTTTCACAAAAGTCCCTCTCCAGGAAGGACAATCAGATATTACCCACCAACTGGGCAGACTCCCAGTCACTACCTTGTAGTATCTGTGATGGCATAATGAGAGGCTTGAGTGAAACATGGTGGAGGGCATAGCCCTGGACACAGGCCACTTCTACCTTGGCTGCTGTTTGATAGCAGTCATGCTACTTCACTTCTGAACTTAGATTCCTCTTTATGAAATAGATATAATAATACCAACCTCATAGATTTCTTATGAAGATTAAATGAGGTAATATAAGTGATAAAACATGGTAAAATATACATTCATTTATAAAAGTAATTTATTTTCAAAGCATAACAGATATTAGGACACTATGATGTATAAGAATGACAAGCAATACAGACTGTCTGTTTAGAGACTATTGAGAAAGAATCTGAGTTTCTGATTCCATAATCCCAAAGCATGTTATAAAAAGTACATGTCTCACTGGTTCTGAATAACCCTACCTCCCCCTTTCCCTTTTTCTATGGCTTGAGCAGTAGGACTTAATTCAGAGTAATTCCAAACATTAGCAATGAAGTTCTTTTTCCTCTCTCTCTCCATCCCACTGGAGATTAGGAGCTCGAGGGAGGACAAATGCTAAAGAATGCTAGGAATTCTTCCCTCCACCCAGTCAGGAATGTGTCCTGCTTGGGGCACTTGGCAGGAATGTGAAGGCTGCCAGAGGAGGCCCCAGAGCTTGGCGGTTGTGGGCTTGCAGTATGGGAGGGAGCCCTTCACCAGAACCAGGCCTCCTCAAGATCTCCCAAAGGATACTCTCTGCTTGACAGGGGAGACCAGAACTGGAGTTGCAGGACTAACTTTTGCAGACAATGCGTGAAAAGACAGCTCAACCAGGCTTCCCAAAGACACAGCAGTGTGCTCAGTCTTTGGGGAAGCATGCTTTGGAATCAACACATATATGGGCCTGACCACGTGGGCTCTGTCCTTCACAAATTACCATATTTCCCCATGTATAAGGTGAAAAAGTTCGAAAAATCTGGGGTCTAAAAACTGGGTGCGTCTTAGACAGTGGTTGAAGAGTTTTTACTTGCATTTCCCGCTTTTTCACACTTGTTTTTGTGCTCATTATTGTAGATTTTTTTTACTTGCATTTCCTGCTTTTTCGCACTTGTTGTCTTTGAGCTCATTGTTTCACACTTGTTACTGGTATATTATGGTAGGTTATGTTTTGCCATGTTCTGCCCAGAAATGGCTCAGAGAAGATTTTCATACAGTGCTGAATTCAAGTTAAAAGTGATCCAGTTTGCGAAAGTGAATGGACATCGTGCTGCTGGACATGTTTGGTCCTCCTCTAACTGAGAAATCAATCCAAGACTGGCTACAGGTAGAAGAAACCCTACTGAAAATACCATGACAGAAGAAGGCCATGAGAGGCAAGTCAGCAAAATGGCCTGATTTAGAGAGGGAATTGAAAATATGGATTGAAGAGCAAAAGGCAATTGAAATTCCTGTGTCCACAAAGATGGTTCAGCGTGAGGCAAGAAGGATTGCTGATGAAAAAGAAGTTACTGATTTCAAAGGAGGACACATTTGGTGCTTCAGGTTCATGAAATGGAATGGACTAACCATGCATACACACACCAGACTCACCCAAAAGATGCCTGAAAGCTATGAGCAGAAGGTCTTTGAATTTCATCGTTTTGTCATTCAATGTTGGAAGACACATCAGTTTGAGTGGGACAGATTGCAAATATGGATGAAGTCCCCCTTCAATTTGATGTCCCAAGTAACAGATCTGTTGATAAGAAGGGGATGAAAACTGTAACTGTGAAGACAAGTAGACATGAAAAGAGCCGTTATACAGTTGTTCTAGCTTGTTGTGCTGACTGACAGAACCAAACTGCCTCCTATGCTGATTTTCAAACGCAAAACAATGCCAAAAGAAGATACTCCTTGAGGAGTGATTATCCACATTTATGACAAGTGTTAGATGGATCAGGATGGATGAAGATCTGGTTTGAGAAAGTTTGGAAAGGAAACCAGGTGAGCTGTTACGCAAACCTGCCCAATAGGTGCTTGATTAGTTCAGGGCACACATAACAAAAAACACAAAGAGTATTGCTGCAGAGCAAAAAAACAAAACTTGCCATTGTACCTGGAGGCTTAACATCCCAGCTTCAACCACTTGATGTCAGCATTAACAAACCCTTCAAAGCTACCAAGAGGGATGAATGGAACCAATGGATGAAGTCTTCTGGGGACAATTTGACACCAGGAGGAAGAGTGAAGAAACCAACTATAGGAGAAGTTTGTACCTGGGTGAAAAGATCCTGGGATAATATCAAAATTGAGATCATTGTCAAGTCTTTTAAGAAGTGTGGCATTTCAAATGCCATAGATGGAACTGAGGATGAGGTGATATATAAAGACAGTGATTTGTCATCTGACAGAGATGAGAACAAGCTAATGGATGGGAGTTTTGACAGTGATGAGGAGTTGTATGAATTTTATGATGAATAAAACAAGTTCAATAACTTTATGTAATATATTTTTTCTAAGTTTTGGGCTCCAAAATTAAGGTGCGTCTTATACATGGGGGCATCCTATACACAGGGAAATATGGTAGCTCTGCAACCTGGATTAGATACTCTGTGAGTTTGGGTTTCTCCATCTAAAAAACACAAATAATAATAGTACTGATTTAATGGCTATGGGAAAAATTAAACAAAATAATGTATATACAACACTTAGCATAGCACTACTCCATAAATTGGGGCTATAAAGCCTATTTTATGTGAGTAGATTTTAAACATTCACTCAGTGTTACAGTATATAATGTGTTTGCATATTTGTTACTTCTTTTAAATTGTATTAAGCAGTAGTGCAAACTTGAGCCCCATAGGGATGAATTATAGATGTATTCATCTTTTAAAACAAGTAACAGAATGTCAGCTTTGGCACTTATCATGGGGCCTTGTCTTAGGTTTTGTCCATACCCTATATCTATCCCTATCCCAGTTTTTTCAGCAAATTTCCAGTCACAGGCAGCTCAAAGGCTTTGGGGATTCTGTCAGGTAGGTTTGCCTTTTAAGGACCCCCTGGGGCAGCCAGACTGCCTACCTGATCCCCTTATGCCTTAGTCTCAAAATTTAATCTGCGTTGGAGAAGGCTTACCCTGCCCCAGACCCCTAGCAGAGTTCCCCTGGCCTGCTGCTTTGTTTCTGCTCTGCCAGCCTTCCACTGGGCAGATTAGGAGAAGCATGATTATGTCTCTTAGATCTTGCCTTGTTCAGACCAGAACTCCTGGAACAATGTGGCTCTGCAACCTGACCCTGACCCTTGGTGTTCCTGAAGCCATGGTATTGTTCCACTTCCCTGGACCCCAAATCTACAGTGGCATTGGATCTGTTATGTACTTCTATAGACCTTATCTTGGGTTTTTAGTTTCCTCCCAGCACAGTGGGGATAAAGATGACAGCTCTGACCTATTTCCTGAAGTCTCTGTGAGCTTCCTAAAAAATCTTTCTTCCCCAGGCTTGTACCCCTGTAATATCAGCCATGGACTCTGGATGTGGAATCCCACCCAAGTCTAGCTGGGAACAAACTGACCTCTTTATGAATTGCCTGTGTGCTTCCAGGCCGGTACCTGCATTAAGCCATCTACCTTTCCACGGCCTCAGAGAAATTTTATCCTATTGGTAGTAAATATTTTCTAGGAAAAACATACAAAATCATGGCTTATATTGACCTTCTTGAATTTTTAAAGGCATAGCCTGAGGCAAGCTGGGACCATAGCTCTTTGAGGTGGCAGGGAGGCTAAGGAGAAAGCACTAGCCAATGGCCCATGTGAGGGACTCAGGATGGGATTTGGAGGAAATGTTCGGAATGAGAGTTTGGACCAAGGGCCAGGGAAGGCTTCCTGCTAGATGTAAGACCCCTCCTCCATAGTCCTACAGCATTATCATCTACACCTCATCGACTATATTATATTGTATCTCTTTATGGGTCTTTCTCACCTATGAGACTAAGAACTTGACTGGGTGGACACCTGTCATGTGGTAGATGCTCAGTTATAGGAAATGCTGAGGAAATGAGATTCAGTGGTGACATGGACACTCAGGGCTCATCCTTGGACTCAGGATTCCAGGATGATGGGCTGTAAAGCAGACTTGAGAGTTCAACCTGAGATCATTCTAGTAGGCATTCAGGTCTGGCAGGAGTGGGGAGGGGGTCTCACATCATGTCAAGCTTAACAAATGATGAACCTGAGGCAGCGATTATTAACTTTCTGCCCTAGACAAGATTATTTTAAGAACTGAGGGACATTGTTTTAAATATGGACCACTTTGTCTTGGTAAGGTAGAAGCAAAGGAAAGAAGCTGAGATTTCATATTACCTTAAAATTATTGACAATCTTTAAAAAATAATTCTATTGATTTGAGAGAGGAAGAGAGAGAAAAAGAGAGAAGGGGTAAGGGGAGAGGGGAAAGAGAGAGAGAGAGAGAAAAAAAAAAGAGAGGGAGAAGCATCAACTAGTTGTTCCATTTAGTTGTGCACTAATTGGTTTCTTCTCATAAGTGCCCTGACCAGGGATGGAACCCGTGACCTCAGTGCACTGGGATGATGCTCTATCCATTAAACCAGCCAGCCAGGCAAATTATTGACAATCTTAATAGATTTGGCTTGTGCAGCAACCACATCATTTGGCTTTCTTGAATTACTATGATGATAAAGGCAGTAGATTTTCACTATTTGTGGTAGTTATATTCCAGAAAGTTGCTAGAAACACTGATTAACAAATATAGAACCATTGCTCCCAGGGAAAATGCGGTGTTTGTTTTATGGGAGCCTGTGGCCACATTTTCATCAACTAATCAATACATTATCTTATTTTACATGTGTTTCTGTTTATAGACACTTTATTTCCTTCTTTTATATATTATGGATTCATTAACATTGAACTCATGGCCAACAACACTGTAACCTATGCCTGAACAAAGCTTATTTAACAAACATATTTTCTGCATACGGTGCTTCTTGTATTTAGGACTGGGAAGTACTTCAGCACTACACTTGGGAGTCATTTTAACAAGCAAAATCACCGACAAACAGCAAACACTGTGGAAAATGGGGTACTAAATAGAACACTTGTTTATCATTTGAGAGCTGACACCAGAAGACAGAGCACTGCCTTGTTCAGCCTCAGCTGGGAATGTGTATGTCAGGTGACTCAAATTTTTCACTGTTCTGCCCATGTCCATGCATGACCATGAAGATGCCACAAGTATTGATTCAGGGTTACAAATAAATTTTAAGGAATAGACAAATTCACAAACATAATCCACAAATAATGAGAATCCACTGTAGCTATAATTTATCAAACACCTCTCACATAACATTGAACTAGGTGTAAAGCCATACGTGTGCCATAAAAAAGTTCATCAGGCCCTGGCCAATTGGCTCAGTGGTAGAGCATCGGCCTGGCGTACAGGAGTCCCGGGCTCAATTCCCGGCCAGGGCATACAGGAGAAGCACCCATCTGCTTCTCCACCCCTCCCCCTCTCCTTCCTCTCTGTCTCTCTCTTCCCCTCCAGCAGCCAGGGCTCCATTGGAGCAAAGTTGGCCCGGGCACTGGGGATGGCTCTATGGCCTCTGCCTCAGGCACTAGAATGGCTCTGGTTGCAACAGAGCAATGCCCCAGATGGGCAGAGCATCGCCCCCTGGTAGGCATGCCGGGTGGATCCCGGTTGGGCGCATGCGGGAGTCTGTCTGACTGCCTCCCTGTTTCCAACTTCAGAAAAATAAAAAAAAAAAAAAAAAAAAAAAAAAAAAAGTTCAACTTTTTTTGTCTTCAAATGAGATGACTCAGAGTTAACAATGGTGAATATAGCCTTAGATCTAAAGACTATGACCACTGGAAAACAGTAGGACTTTATAAGCTCAATATCCTATAATTTTAATACCAAGCTTAAAGGTACATTAATGGGGCTAAACACTTGTAATAGGCTGGGCTTCTGCTCCTCTTGGAAACATCTAATACAATAGTTGGGGCTCTTATAGAAAACTAAGAATGCATTGCATGCTCAGCAACAGGGCTATTGACTGATTATGCCTAAAGTCCCACAAGACTGTGCTCTAAGTCTGAAGAGAATCTTTCTTATAGGGAAACATGCCCAGCAGTTAAGAGTACAATCATCTTCACAAGGAACATCATGTGAAGCCAAAAACAGTCAAGTAAACAAACTCAAAGAGACAAATAAGTCTTTCAGGGCATTGACTGATTAAGTAGAAACCTTAGAAATTAGCAAGCTCCAGACATACCAAATTCTGAATCTTCATAGCTGTTAAATGGTGGTCTTATCCAATCATCTGTGAATCTACAATCTTTGTTTCTGCTCCTTGTGTTGCATTCGGGTGAGTCTGGACTCTGTTCCAGATTACATGGTGCTTAGTCTTCTCCTCATCTTTACTCTTATCACAAGGTCTTCTCTTCCCAACCTTAAGTCAAATTGCCTTTGACCAGCAAGGCTCAGCTCAGTCCCACACTTTCTATTAAGCTCTCCTGGATCTCCTCAGCCCTCTAAATCTTCCTTGATTGTGGGAGCGTATGGACCACTAAAAATCTAGCTCACTTGTCACCTCATCTGTAAAAGGGAACCAATAATGCATACCTCCTAGGACTCACGCAGGATAGCATGTGAGTGTGCACAGCACCAGGCCTGGCACAAGGTGCATGCTCATCACTGTTGGTAATTCTGAATGTGAATTATGTTTTTCACTTTGGTTCCTGTGAATTAATCTTTTTTATTTTATTTATTTATATATTTATTTATATATTATTTTATCCCTTCTAGGAAAATTTTAGGGAGAAAAGAATAACATCGCAAGAGACAACGCAACAGTGAGAAAGAACATGCTTTGGGGCAGTGATTGCCAGATTTTGAATTTTATGAACCAGTGTAAGAATTTTGGGAGCTGACATCAAGTTGCTTAATATTTCCCTTTTGCCTAAAACCTCCCTAGCAACACTTTCACTTTATATAATAACGTTTACAAAATAAACACAGTATAAAGGCAAAAAGGTAAGAAGGACATAATATCAGAAGTTTTTTGTTCTGAAAAAATGATATTCAGCTTCAGGAAAAACTCACCTTACTCACTCACATACACACTTACACTTTTATTCATTCATTGGCCAAATATTTATTAAGTGATTGCACCCAGAATTTTTCTATCTGATGAAATACAATAGTAACCATGACAGGAAAGGCCTCTGTACTCATGGAGTTTACCTTTTTTTTTTTTTTTTTTTTTTTTGGTATCAGAAACAGATCTGAGAAAACACATGGACAACCAGGACCAATCTAGTCTGGACCATGTACTGGCTTTGGAGAACTATGGTATGAGATTACTTAGTCACTAACATAAGGGCCAGCCCCTGCTTCTGATCCCTGAAGGATGCAACAGAAATGTGTCACATTGTACAGAGACTAGGAATGTAGAGGTGAAAGGCAAAACCAGCTCCTTTGACCCTGACTAGGTAGCTTAGCTGGTTAAAGCATTGTCCCGATATGCCAAGTTTGTGGGTTCAATCACTGGTCAGGGCACATTCAAGAATCAATCAATGAACGCATAAATCAGTGGAACAACAAATCAGTGTTTCTCTCTCTCTCTCTCTAAAATCAATAAGAAAACCAAGCAAACAGCTCTTCCAATGAGCACATTCTATCCCTGGGACAGTGAATGTGCCAGCTCACTCTCACTGGACCTCAGGCTGGTTAATCTTTGTGAAAACAACCCCACATAAACAGAAATCCTTCTGGAAGTTACCACTTTCTACCATGAAGGACAACAACATATATTTAGTCCCAACAAACCAGAACTATAGAACACAAACGATTTGAAACAGTTGTCAAAGTGCAGAGAAAAACCCCGAGAAAGGGGAGGGGGTGAAAACCTGGCTATATTTGAGAAGTTTCTCAGTTTGTTTCTCACCAGGATTCAAAAGCAAATAACTAGATGTAAAATATGAGCTTTCAAAAGTGCTATAGAAAACTTTTAATGCTGTCACACACTTGGAGCACCCAGCCAACAAAAATAAGACACTTGTTCTTATTCTGAAATCTAGAATAAAACAAAAGTCAGAGTAACAGTTGTGTTTCATTCTAACATGCCTTAGTGAGAAATTGGAAGAGAAGCCCCAGGGACTGATAAGTCTCTGGTAACATGTTGAATTGTTAGATTAGATAGAGAGGACATTATATGTTTATATACTATTTTCTTCCTATAAATCACAATTAAGGGAATGTAGCACTAACAGAACTTGTCACAATACTTTCACTATGTAATAGATTGAAAGTCTCACATGACAATCTCCAGTGTCCTGGCCTAAGATTTTTAACATGGAACAAAAATACGTTCTGTATTCCAGAGGAATTTTAGAGTTTAAGTATGTGTTTGCTGAAAACAATATGTAAAAACCCTACTGTATTTCCAGGGCCTTGTTTCTAAGAGTTTTCTGCCTCTGCAGCATTACACTGCAATGGAAAAGGAGCAGGAAGTGTTCCTGAACACATTAGGAATAAGACCAAAAAGAAAATGATGGAGAAACCATAAGCAGAAGGTTCTTCCTTGTCACAGCATTTTCGGATTAAAAATAAACAGATTTACTAAAATTAGCTACAATGTTAAACCCTAAAGCAGAAAGCTTTTACTAAGGCAAATGGTCTCAATGCAGAGCTGCAGACAACTTTATCAACTTTATGCTATAAACCATACATAGCAAGCAAATTAATTATTCCCAGATGCTGGGGTTGAAGAACGCTTGCTGAATTGTTTTGCTTCAAACTCTTCAGTTTAAATATACTCACAGGATTGCATTCCTTTTTTTGGCTCCCAACATGCAAGTAATTATACACTGCACAGGATAATGTTGGATGAGCTCTTCTTTGAATACCAAGCAAGTTCTGGAATCTGTCAGCCTTCTGGATACCATGTCCACAAACATTTTTCTCTGACAGTCTTTAGTAACAACTTGTAAACAAATTGTTTCATATATATGAAGTTCAACAGCAGTACAAGCCTCAATTCCAAATTGTTCCAAACTCCTTAAGAGTTGTTACAGCTCTTGTCTTGCATCAAGAACAGCTTTAGTGCAATCCCTGTGAGTGAGGGGATCATATTAGTAGTTTTTATATTGTTACAGTTTTTGTATTTTGCCAACTTGTAAACAAAGAGAAAAAATGGGTTGTGAATCTATTTGGAATTGAGAATATGTTTAGGATTAAACATAGATTCTCTGATTATGTGCAGAATAATGTAAGAGTCATATTTCTATTCCAGCTCCAGATTTTCACAGGGCAAAGACAACGCATCTGGGGATAGATGAATCATGGAGGGTGTTGTTTGGGGGACTATTTGGGCCTTCACACTTCTTAGAGTTAATAAATTCAGTGAATTTGTCCTGGGTCTTTTTAAAAATTTAATTTATTTGGGGTGACATTGATTAATAAATGTCAGTTTATATATATCAATTCTATATACATCATCTGCGTATTGTGTGTTCCCCATCAAGGTCAAATCTCCTTCCATCACCATTTATCCCCCCTATACCCTTTTCTACCTATCCTCCTGCCTTGTTCTAGGTTTTCATACAATGAGGCAAAAGTGTGTGTGTGTGTGTGTGTGTGTGTGTGTGTGTGTGTGTGTGTGTGTGTGTTGGGGGGGTATAGATAAGGAAGGCACACAGAAAACCTTAGGAACTGTTAAAGGAAAACAATTTCTACAAAAGGAAAGAGAAGTCTGCAGTCCTGCCAACTGCAACACAAATGAGAAGGAAAGTTCAAGTACAGTTGATATCTAAAAATAAATAAATATAAGGAAATTCAATGAGAAAACAATATTCAGGTCAGGTCGAAGCCCAGAGAAAAACGCTTATTCAGAACCAAGCTGTCATCCTGCTTTTTCTGAAGTGAGCAGCTGCTGGCTACTGAAACCAGCCCACACAGTTGGGTCCTTGCCGCCACGGCAACGCCACACTCTGGCGTCTGTGCTGGAGTAGCCAGGCACAATGTGGCAGTTTCAGGGCCCAGGAGCACTCTGGCTACAGATTAGGAAGGCTTTTTGTTTGTTATTTAGAGATTTTGATTCCTGAGTTTATGGCTGGCTATTGGAAGCTTCTCCAACTTATAATAAACCCTGACTTACAGGGAAGATTTTCACAAATAGCAATGTGGAAAGAACGCATGGAGTGGGGTGTTTAATTGGCAAGTAACTATTCCTAGTCTTTTTAAAACTCTTACTAAATCTCTCTAATAAGATCTGGGTATTTGTACCTTGTCCCTTGTATTGCAACTGTAGAATATTTTTGAAATAATGCTTAGCTTTCTTTTTATGTTTGTAGTTTATAATAACACATAGCCCTAAAAAGAAAAACTGTCATAGTTTTGTGAATTGAAAAGATTAGCTAGTAATTGAGGACTTTGAAATTAAAAATATGCAAAAATAAAGCAGCTTGTGTGTGTGTGTGAATTAGCCAGTGTGTGTGTGTGTGTGTGTGTGAAATATCCAATGTGTGTGTGCGTGCCCATGTGTGTGCACACTGGGGAAGTGCTTGAAAAAATATATACTGGATCTTCTGATCCCTTTGGATCCTTACAAATGCTTCACTTTTTGTTAAAAGCATACGGCACAGTGCTTGCTAAACTGAGCAGATGTAAGTGGAGCCCTCAGGCTGAGAAGCCCATCACTGTGCCCCCTTCTCCGGCAGCAGCCAAGGAGTCTCAGGCTCCTGGAATGGAACACCTAGTGCTTGTTCACCTCCATAGTAGGATGAGGTGTGTCATTTCTTTCCTTTAAAAAATTTTTTTATTTGTTTTTGACAATAATTGTATATATTTAAGGTATACATGTGATATTCTGATATATACAGTGAAATGATTATCACCAACTAATTAACATATCCATTATCTCCCATAGTTCCCTTTGTATGTCTGTGGTGAAAACACTTGAGATCTGGTCTCTTAGCAATTTTCAAGTATGTATTATTGGCCCTGGCCAGTTGGCTCAGCGGTAGAGCATCGGCCAGGCTTGTGGAAGTCCCGGGTTCGATTCCTGGCCAGGGCACACAGGAGAAGAGCCTATCTGCTTCTCTACTCTTCCCCTTCCCCCTTCTATCTCTCTACCTTTCTCTTCCCCTCCCGCATCCAAGGCTCCATTGGAGCAAAGTTGGCCCGGGCACTGAGGATGACTCCATGGCCTCTACCTCAGGCGCTAGAATGGCTCTGATTTCAGTGGAGCAATGCCCCAGAGGGGCCGAGCATTGCCCCCTGGTGGGCATGCCGGGTGAATCCTGGTTGGGTGCATGTGGGTGTCTGTCTGTCTGCCTCTCCCTCACTTCTCACTTTGGAAAAATACAAAAAAAAATGAAAAGTACAATATATATTATTATTAACTATAGTTGCCAGGCTGTAATTTAGAACTTATTCATCTTATAACTGAAAGTTTGTGCTTTTGATCAGTACCTTTCCCTTTCCCCGACCCCTTACTCTGTAGTAACTATCATTCTACTTTGTTATTATAAGTTCAACAATTTGTTTAGGTTCCATATATAAGATCATGTGATATGTGGTTTTCTGCATTTAACTTATTTCATTTAGCATAATGCCCTCCAGATTTATCCATGTTGTTGCAAATGACATGAAATTTCCTTTTTTAAAGTTAAATAATATTCCATTGTGTGTGTGCGTGTGTGCGTGCGTATGTGTGTGTGGCATCTTTATCTATTCATCTGTCAATAGACACTTAATGTTGTTTTCATATCTTGGCTATTATGGATAATGCTGCAGTGAACATATAGTAGGAGTATAGATATCTCTTTGATATCCTGTTTTCAATTCCTTTGGATATATGCCCAGAAATGGGATTGCTGGATTATATGGTAGTTCTATTTTTAATTTTTAAAAAAACCTTTATACTATTTTTCATAATGGCTGTACAAATGTATATTCCCACCATTAGTGCACAAGAGTTCCCTTGCCAACACTTGTCATATTTTGACTTTTTGATAACAACCATTCTAACAGGCATGAGGTGACATCTCATTGTAGTTTTGATTTGCATTTTCCTGATGATTAGTGATGTTGAACATCTTTTTATATACCTGTTGGTCATTTTTATGTCTTCTTTGGAAAAATCTCCATTCAAGTTCTTTGCCCATTTATAAATTATTATTCTTCTAGACTGACTGGTGGTAGTGCAGCAGATAAAGCACTGACTTGGAATACTGAGGTCCTGGGTTAGAAACCCTGAGGTCTCCTGCTTGAGTGTAGGCCTGCCAGCTTGAGTATGGGATCATCAACATGATCCCAAGGTGGCCGGCTTGAGCCCAGAGGTCACTGGTTTGAGCCCAGAGATCACTGGCTTGAGCCCAAGGTCACTGGCTTAAGCCCAAGGTCACTTGCTTGAGCCCAAGTTTGCTGGCTTGAGCAAGGGGTCATTGGCTCAGCTTGAACCAACCCCCACCCCCATCAAGGCATGTGTGAGAAACAATCAATGAACAACTAAATGACACAACTACTTCCCATCTCTCTTCCTTTCTCTCAAAAAAATTTATTAGTATCCTTATTTTTTGCTATTGAGTTTATGAGTTCCTTATATATTTTAGACATTAATGACATGTATCATTACTACCAGGGTTTGTTCATGGGTTTCTGTTTCATCCCAGAACTTTTCCACTGTTATGACTCAGATGTACAACTTTCATGGTGTCCATTCAATTTAGAGCATATAATTTCTTATAAAGTATGGAATTGCATTACCTTTCCTCAGTAGGATCACCCTGAAACTGGCTCTACTGTATAATTTTCTTCTTCTGTTTACACTTCCTTAATTGAGTGAGAGAGGAATATCTGATAAGTATCAATGGTTGCAAAGTGCTTCTATAGATCTTGTTGGCATATTTGGATATATTGTATTGGATTTATAACAGTTTGTAATCCAGTCTATCTGAGGCTGAGAGGTTAACATCTTAGGCAATGGTCTCAAGTCACAGACATCCAGTTCTAAGAACAGGGACAAGAAGTCATTCTGGGACTTCAAAGAAAGAAATCAACATCTATTTCAGTTTTCAAAATGGTAAAATTCTGTTTTTACTCAATGACATTTTTTTCTCCCTTTGCAGTAATTCAATGTGCAATTACATATTTTGAAGGTGGTTATACTTAAATGCTGAAAGGACTAAGACTGATATACAAAAAAAATCTATCTTTGAGAAAAAAATCAAGGTCACCCTGTAATTTAACACATATCCTGTTTTCTAAGAAAACAAATGTGTTATCAGATCCAGTAAAATTTTCTGTGGAAAATTTTTTGGAGGCCAGAAGCAAAACTAGAGAAAGGCAGCATTCCATAGCTGAAGGAAACAGACACTGCCACCTAGAAGAAACTCAGACCGAGCTGAAGCTCTGATAGTTGGAGAAGACACAGAATTGAGCAAATTGACTTTATTATTCCAGGAGGTTCAAATAGAATCCTAAAAAAAAGAAGTCTCCTTTTTCAACATCCTACTGCAGGAATTAAAGTGATCTTACATAAGGATGTTGGCTCTAGCATTTAGCTATATTTAAAAAGAGAAGGAAAATTATGAGGTGTGGAGGGAAATGCACTGGAATAAGAGTCAGGACACCAGGGTTTCAGTTTCACTTTGGTCACTTGTCAATATATGGCAGGCTACTTTCCTTCTCTAAGATATTAATAACCAAGGTAGTGGTGGTAGCAGCAGCAAGAGCGCAGTAGTTACAGTTGCAGGAGCAGCAGTGGTAGTAGCAGCAAGAACACTAATAGCAGCAGCAGTAGTAGCAGCAGCAGCATTAGCTTTAGCAGCAGCAGAAGCAACATTAGTGTTAGAAGTAGCAGCAGCAACAGTCGTAACAGCTAGTGTAGCAAGAGCAGCAGTCGTAGAAGTTTCTATTTATTGAGGGTCTACTGTCAGGCACTTGACTAAGGACTATACAAACATTATTTCATTGAAACTCCATGGTAACCATCCAGTGTAGGTATTATTTTCCCCACATTTAACTATTGATGGAACTGAGGACCAAAGAGGTCAAGTAAATTGCTCAAGGCCACTTTGTTGGTTAGTGAAAAATCTGAATTTTAAATCTGGATCTGTCTGATTTCAAAGTCTTGCCACATTATTCTTGGGAAACAATGTGGTATGGAGCACTGCTTCTCAAACTTTATTTATTTGTTTACTTCTGAGTACATTTATTAAAGCTCAAGACAATGAAATAGGAAGGACCTAGGATAGAAGAAGGAACAGGAAAGAGCCTAGGCAGGGCCACCCTGACTCCCTAGAAACCTTATAGGAAAGAAATGAGCCTACAATGGGAAGTCAGAGAGAAGGGGGCCTTGGAGACAGGTTCAGGGGGTTAGCCTGGGATAAACTGCCGCTGCCCATTGCTCCCCTGGTGCAAGTCTGGGGGGTGAGGCCTTAGAGTGTAGGAGATGAATGCCTATGTGTGAAGAAGAGGGGAAGAGAGAAGTGAGAGGCAAGGGTGCACTCCTGGAAGGGACAGTGTGCCTCAAATTTTAATATGCTTATGAACCATTTGGAGATCATGTAAAATATGGAGACTCTGATGCAACTGGTCTGGTGCAATGCCTGAGATCCTGCTTTTTAATTTTTTTGACAGAGACAGAGAGGGAGTCAGAGAGAGGGACAGATAGACAGGAAGGGAGAGAGATAAGAAGCATCAATACTTCTTTGCGATTCCTTAGTTGTTCATTGATTGCTTTCTCATAAGTGCTTTGATGGGGGGAGGGGGACTACAGCAGAGTGAGTGACCCCTTGCTCAAGCCAGTGACCTTGTGCTTCAAGCCAGTGACCCTAGCCTTCAATCCAGTGACCTTTGGGCTTGAGCCAGTGATCATAGGGTCATGTCTATGATCCCACGCTCAAGCCAGCAACCCTGCATTCAAGCTGGCGAGCCTGCACTCAATCTAGTGACCTTGGGGTTTCGAACCTGGGTCCTCCGTGTCCCAGTCCAAAGCTCTATCCATGGCATCACCACCTGGTCAAGCCCTGCTTTTTAAATAATAATTAAAAAAGCACCCAGGTGCTGCTGTTGGTTCTAGGCAGCAACTTTGACTAGCAAGAGGATAGTGGAAAGAAAGTATGCTTTCAAGTCTAAATGTGTAGCCTCAGTTTACTCATCTGTAGCAAAAAGGGTTTGGATAAAATGAGTTTTAAAGAAGATATGGTACATATATACTATGGACTACTAGTCAGCCACAAGAAATGATGATAGCCTGACCAGGCAGTGGCACAGTGGATAGAGCATCGGACTGGGATGTGGAAAACCCAGGTTTGAGACCCCGAGGTTGCCGGCTTCAGTGTTGGCTCATCTGGCTTGAGCAAAAAGCTCACCAGCTTGGACCCAAGGTCGCTGGCTCAAGCAAGGGGTTACTCGGTCTGCTGAAGGCCCACAGTCAAGGCACATATGAGAAAGCAATCAATGAACAACTAAGGTGTTGCATCGAAAAACTGATGATTGATGCTTCTCATCTCTTTCTGTTCCTGTCTGTCTGTCCCCATCTATCCCTCTCTCTGGCTCTTTTTCTGTCTCTGGAAAAAAAAAAAAGAAAAGAAAAGAAAAAAGAAATGATGATATATTACCATGATGGCGAACCTTTTTATAAAAACCGCCTACTTTTGCAGTGCTGGTCAACCTGGTCCCTCCTGACCACTAGTGGGCGCTCCCACTTTCATGGTGGGCCAATCATGGCACCATTTGGTTGCTCTGCTACTGCCCACCATGAAAGTGGGAACACTTACTAGTGGGCGGGAGGGACCAGGTTGACAAGCACTGCAAAAGTGGGCGGTTTTTATAAAAGGTTCTCCATCATGGATATATTGCCATTCACAACAACATGGATGGACCTTAAGAACATTATGCTAAGTGAAATAAGTAAATCAGAAAAAGAACTACATGATTTCACACATAAGTGGGCTATAAAAATGAGATTCATGGACATAGACAAAAACGAGTGGTTACCAGAGAATTGGGTAGGGAGAAGAGGAGTAAAGAAGGACAAATATATAGTGATGAAAAATGATTTGACTTTAGGTGATAGGTACACAATGCAATCAACAGTTCAAATGTTATAGATATATTTACCTGAAACCTATGTGTTCTTATTAACCAATGTCACCCCAATAAATTTAATTTCTAAATAATAAATAAATAAAAATTTTTTAAAGTTATTTTAAGGTGCATTTCAGCTTTGAAGTTTTAATAGCCAGGGTATACTATGGTGCTAAGAAACTAGATCACACAGGAATGACTTTTAGTCACATGAATGTTTTAACTGGTTTCAGATGAGATTCTGACTTTGATTTATGCACCTTTCTTCAGCATCTCTGATAGGTAGGATCAGACACCCTCACTCAAATTACATTATTGTTAAGCTTTCAGCTGAGCTAAATCTTACTGAAATAGTTCAAAGCACTTCTTTCCATAAGCATCTTTAAAGATTATAAATGTAAAAATAGTTTCTTATGAGAAGCTTAGATGGCAGAGTTTTAGTTTTTAATAACAGAAATGAGAAGTCTCCAAAACCACAATGGTAGCACAACCCATAAAAATATGTTAATGTCTCATGTTAAAGTCTTACAGAAATTGAGGTTTTCTGAGTTAACAAAATAGACTTCATCACAGATGGTCTGAATGATAAAAGGAGCCAACACACTAGTGCAGCAAGACTAAAAACACTGCTCTTAGCTGAGCATGCCGAAAGCCTTTAAGGAAATCTTTCTACATATAGCTCTGCTGAGTGTTGAAGGAAAAACAGTTTTGCTTGGCAAGAGCACTTCAGATACTTCAGGCAAGCTCAGGGCCATAGGATATACAAGTGTTATGAAGCTGCTGTTTCTATTTAAAATAGATGCATTTTCTTAATACCTTGTGCCTAACAAAGGACAGTGACACCAAAGAAAGTGATTTTTGCTCTCTTCCAAGAGCTACAGTCCAGGTAACCAAGAGAGATGCCATGAGCTCCTTTTCCTGAACACGAACAAGGGTAGCTGTTGGAGTAGGGCATAGTCGATAACAGGGGTTGGGAGCTTATGGCTCGCGAACCAGATATGGCTCGTTTGATGGCTGCATCTGGCTCACAAATCTTTAATAAAAAAAATAATGTTAAAAATATAAAACATTCATGTATTACAATTCATTCATTTCCTACCGCTCATGTTCATGGTTGTGGGTAGCTGGAGCTAATCACAGCTGTCCTCCGGGACAACACCAAATTTTTATTGGATAATGCCTAATGTACACGGGTCGTTGTATGGCTCTCACAGAATTACACTTTAAAATATGTGGCGTTCATGGCTCTCTCAGCCAAAAAGGTTCCCGACCCCTGGTCTATAGTCAGTGAATCTGGGAATTAAAAAGTATTTCTTCGTGGTAAAGACTGTAAAAACCAGAAGTTGTACCCTTCATTGAGGGCTTTAGAAATCAGACATAAATATGCCTGACCAGGTGGTGGCTCAGTAGATAGAGCATCAGCTTGGGACATTGAAGATCCAGGTTCAAAACCCTGAGGTCACTGGCTTGAGCACAGACTCATCCACCTTGAGCATGGGGTCACTGGCTTAGGTGTGGGATTATGGACATGACCCCATGGTCACTAGCTTGAGCCCAAAGATTGCTGGCTTAAACTTAAAGGTCGCTGACTTGAGCCCAAGGTCACTGGCTTAAGCAAGAGGTCACTGGTTTGGCTGGAGCCCTCTGGTCAAGACACATGAGAAAGCAATCAATGAACAACTCAGGTGCCACATTACAAGTTGATGCTTCTCATCTCTCTCCCTTCCTGTCTGCCTCTCTTTTGCTTGCAAAAAGGAAGGAAGGAAGGGAGGAAGGGAGGGAGGGAGGGAGGAAGGGAGGGAGGGAGGAAGGAAAGGAGGGAGGGAGGGAGGGAGGGAGGGAGGGAGGGAGGGAGGGAGGGAGGGAGGAAGGAAGGAAGTAAGTGAGGGAGGGAGGAAGGGAGGAAACTGATGTTTCTCTCTCTCCCTGTCTCTAAAATTGTTAAGTAAAAAAAAATTGTTAAATATATTTTTTAAGAGAATCCCAGCCTAGGAAGCTGAGACAAGAGGATTTCTAAAACCTAGAAGAACCAGAACAGTTCTGGAGCCACATTCATTAGGGAATCCTCCTCCTTCCTTAGGCAGCAAGAAGGCAAATAGATAGCAGAATCTACAATTAATTCAAAAATATTGTTTACTGTACTCAATTATATGATAGAGTATTTAAACATTAAAATTATTTCAGAATGAGGATTCAGTTATTCTCAACAAATCCATTGGTTGTCTTTATACATTCCAAAATTTAAGAGCCTTTCAGGTTTTAGTTATTCAACTAGTGAGCTGAATGTACACTAGTTGAGAATTATGGTTAAAATTCTTGTGTACAGACTGGACAAAAATCTTTCACAATTCTTCCTTCTCAAGGTTTACTTATGTCCAGATGTGTCACATCTTGCATTAACATGTCCATGAGGACATTGGAAAAAGAGTTCAGAATAATCTGATGATCAGTTTGTGCTCTTTGAATACCCTACATTGCCTCAGCTGGAAGAACTAGCTTATACCTATCTGAAGCTAATTTTGGATTAGAAAAACAGGTTCAATATATTTTATTAGCCTGACCAGGTGGTGGCACAGTGGATAGAGCATTGGACTGGGATGTGGAAGGACCCAGGTTTGAGACCCCAAGGTCGCCAGCTTGAGTGCGGGCTCATCTGGTTTGAGCAAGGCTCACCAGCTTGGACCCAAGGTCGCTGGCTCCAGCAAGGGGTTACTCGGTCTGCTGAAGGCCCACGATCAAGGCACATATGAGAGAGCAATCAATGAACAACTAAGAAGTCGCAACGCGCAACGAAAAACTAATGATTGATGCTTCTCATCTCTCTCCGTTCCTGTCTGTCTGTCCCTGTCTATCCCTCTCTCTGACTCACTCTCTGTATCTGTAAAAAAAATAAAATAAAATAAAATTTGAAAATAAATTATATTTTATTATCTAGGGAAAATATCTCCCAGAAATTGCTCAAATTATTATTGGCAAAGTCTCTTATTGTTAGAATTTTCAGAGAATGGTTCTCAAAGAGAAAAAGTCTTATTCTGAGCTTTTGAAAACAGCTCTAATGGGCACGGAATCATGGAATATCATATTTGTGTGTGTGTGTGTGTGTGTGTGTGTGTGTGTGTGTGTGTAGGGAACTATT
Organism: Saccopteryx leptura; assembly: GCF_036850995.1. Lineage (NCBI taxonomy): Eukaryota > Metazoa > Chordata > Mammalia > Chiroptera > Emballonuridae > Saccopteryx > Saccopteryx leptura. The sequence continues at coordinate 255,448,395 of NC_089505.1, forward strand.
GGTGAAGAGGTGTCGGTGAGGGAGGACTCAGTGGCCCCTGAGAAAGGAAGAAAAGTAATCAATCTTTGAAATAACCCCCTTCAGTACTTTAAAAAAAAGTTTCTCGTAAGCAAGCAAACAAACAAAACATAGACACAGACAGTAATATGGTGATTACTAGATTACCAGAGGAAAAGGGTGCAGAGGGAGATAAATTTATTTTATTTTTTTATTTTTATTTTTACAGAGACAGAGAGAGAGTCAGAGTGAGGGATAGACAGGGACAGACAGGAACGGAGAGATGAGAAGCATCAATCATCAGTCCTTTCGTTGCGCATTGCGACACCTTAGTTGCTCATTGATTGCTTTCTCATATGTGCCTTGACTGCGGGCCTTCAGCAGACCGAGTAACCCCTTGCTGGAGCCAGCGACCTTGGGTCCAAGCTGGTAAATTTTTGCTCAAACCAGATGAGCCCACGCTCAAGCTGGCGACCTCGGGGTCTCAAACCCGGGTCTTCCGCATCCCAGTCTGACGCTCTATCCACTGGGCCACCGCCTGGTCAGGCGGGTGCAGAGGGAGATAGAAGAAGGTTAGAAGATAAATGGTGATGGAAGGAGACTTGACTTGGGGTGGTTGGTGAACACACAGTACACTACAGTATACAGATGATGTTATCATAGAATGGGACACCTGAAACATATATAAATTTATTAATCAATGTCACCCCAATAAATTCAATTTAAAAAGTTTCCAGTTTGCAAGAGTTTTACACATAAAACTTGTTTTTGAATTTGATACCAGTGTTTTATGATCAGTTTGCAAGATAATTCTTCATAATCATTCTCCTGCCTCCTCTCCAGTTTTTCTCACTAAACTCCATCTACCAACCCCCACTCCATGCTGAAGGTATGTGGAATGACATTCACTTTCTTAAATATGCCCTACTCTTTCACACCCCCATGTCTCTGTGCCTTGAGAACCCTTTCCTTCTTCCTTCCTCCCTCCTTCCCTCCCTCCCTCCCTCCTCCCTCCCTCTCTCCCTCCCTCCCTTCTTTCCTTCCTTCCTTCCTTCCTTCCTCTCTCTCTATTTCTTTCTTTTTGAGTGCACTTTCTTTGATCACCAGGCAAACACCTACTACTTATCTTTTAAGAGTCAACACAAATATTATCTTCCCTATGAAACCTTTTCTCACGTTGAATCTTATTCCTATCCCTGCCAGGGACAACTGACCATTTCCCCCTTGGTTATCTATCTTAATTTAAGTGTATTTCTATAGTAAAATCACCCATGTTATTGCTTTTTTAAATATAAATGCCTGTTTCCTCAAACAAAAAGTTTAGTATTCTAAGGGCAGCTCCATGGTTTCTTTTAGAGATCCAGGACTTCAGCTTTTCATTCAATTATATAAGAGTTCTCAGCTCCTTCCAATAAATTCAACTTTTGTGCTCAATTTAGCAAAAGTTCATCCCTATTATGTACTGCCACAGAGCTTTAACAGTTGCAGGAATATATTGAAACTGAACCAATTATCTGAGTGAAACGAACTCAGGAAGCTTAGAGCACAGATAAAGGAAACCCAAAGAGTAGGATATTGGCAGTGTTTGTCCAGCACTCTTCAGAGGAGTGTGTGCCTCCTCTGAGAACTCACCCCGGCTGGTAAACTGAAAAGGTATTTTCTATTGTAGGTCAAGGATAATTCTTCTAACCTCATCATGGCCTGGAGGATATTCCTAAGATCATCTTCCAGTTTTTCCTCTGATTCTATGCTTGCCAGCCAACCTCATAACCATAAATCCAATTCTCAGGGTACTATGATATCAGGAAGGAAGTGTATAACATGTGTAAGTCAATAATATTACATAGCAATCTCCTGACAGATGGGCAGCCCAAATCAGTTGCCTCAGTCTGATGAATGAAACAATGAAGCCCTAGGAAAGTGGAGTTTCTCAACCTACAAGACGAAGACTGGCCAGAGATGACCTCACCAAGGTAGTGCTACCCTTTAAGGTTTAGCAGAGACCCTATTGTTTCCTCCAGATTATACTCTTCTTCTCTACTATACTTCCTTTCACTACAACACAATAATACACTAATGGTGGGTAAATCTCCAAGGTCCAAATTCTTTGTTACATGTAGATTTATATGGTGTAAGTAAAACCTAATTAATTCTCACCATTGACTCTAATTAGAAAGAAAAGTGAGCCAGGTTTAGTTTTACCTCTGTATGATATGAGGGTGTGTTAAGAAAAGTAATAATGTGCCCTGGCCGGTTGGCTCAGTGGTAGAGCGTCGGCCTGGCATGCAGGAGTCCCGGGTTCGATTCCCGGCCAGGGCACACAGGAGAAGCACCCATCTGCTTCTCCACCCCTCCCCCTCTTCTTCCTTTCTGTCTCTCTCTTCCCCTCCCACAGCCAAGGCTCTATTGGAGCAAAGTTGGCCCGGGCGCTGAGGATGGCTCTATGGTCTCTGCCTCAGGCGCTAGAGTGGCTCTGGTCGCAACAGAGCGACGCCCCAGATGGGCAGAGCATCACCCCCTGGTGGGCATTACGAGTGGATCCCGGTCGGGCGCATGCGGGAGTCTGTCTGTCTCCCCGTTTCTGGCTTCCGAAAAATACAAAAAAAAAAAAAAAAGAAAAGTAATAATGTAAAGCAATAGTTCTGTTTTTCTTCTGTGACATAGAATAATGGTGTTGACATAAATGTGTGGTTCCTGGCTTATCTCTGCAACCTACCTCTACTTTTCTCTTATGAAAGCCCATCAAAATGCAAACACATGATCATGATATTACTGTAAGAATCTTAAATCTTCTCTGGTTTATTTTACAGAGTCAATCATTTTCAGACTTTGATACTTCTATTATAATTGGTATTAGGTTACTTGCAACACATCCATGCGCCCTGTTGAACCCGCTGATGTAAATATTGAAAGGAAAATGTTTAAGCTAATTATTAACTAAGTTGTTTATAAGAATTTTTCTAGTGTTTGTGGAATTAACATGCCAGTTTCATTTCTTCATGTCCGTCCCAGGAGGAGGGACAGAAACCACAGTTTGGTAGTGCTGAGGACTTGAACTGAAGTTGCTGTCCATGTTGGAAAGCAAAAATATCAATTCCATTATCTTGAAGTTGTTTGTCTTGTGTCCACCCTACAAATCCAGGCTGCTTTTCACAATCAGGTTAAATAAATAAGATTTTATTGAATAATAAAAGTTTCAAGGAAACCTAAGTCACTTGACATTTATGTTCTTTTCATTCTGAGATTTGAAGGGCTCAAGAGAAACTTTTATCTCTTCCTAAAAGAATTGAAATGAGGGGCCTTGCCCATTAAAAGAGTTACCCCAGGAAATAAAATTTTGTGCCCTCTCTACAGGCATGACAAAATCCTAATTATTGAACATCTGCTCTTCTTATCATCCTATGAATAACCCTCCTCCCCTCTGAAGCCAAAGTGCCTTACCTCATCCTTAGCTCAGAATGCCATACAGATCTAATTTTCCCTGTCTCGTAACCTCTCATGTATGCAGGGTTCCCATACATATGTATGTAATTAAGTTTTGTTATTTTCGCTTGCTAATTTGTCTCATACAGATGTAATCATTAGATCAGCCAAAAGAACCTAGAAGGGGAAAGGAAATTTTCTTCCTCCCCCACCTCACAGACTGTTGGTTTAGATTCCTTGCCTCCACAGTGCTTAATCCATGGGGTCAGACTGAATACTATGAAAGGCTGTTAATACCTTCTTAGGTTACTTGGGGCTTTATCTACTCCTTGACCTGCAATTTTTGCCTCTAGAATGACAGACCTATCTGTGTAGAAGTTACAGAAGCATGGGATACCTTTTTTTTTTGCACGTGATACTTAATGAAAGGTCATAATGAAATCTTTTTCATGCCAATGTCACATAGAACACATGTGAGTTAGGCTTTAAAGTTTGGAGTAGTATGCTGTGCTGTTCATACCTTGCACTGAGAGTAGGTATTGCAGGGTCATTTTAAAAACGCAGCCGCGAGCCTGCATCCTGCATGCATGGAATTGCTTAGGAACAGAGAACAATGAATTAAAGATGGCACAGCTCCCTTTGCTAACATTTCCTATTTTTCAGGGGTTTGTTTTGCAACTTTAATATTATTAATCTACACAAGCTTTTACTTTTCATTTAGAATTTATATCAGAATCAAGCTAATAAATTAAAGATGAGTTAGTTCATTGTTGGGTGGTTTAACATAGACCTAGTATGTTAATCCCGATGTGCTTGTTATTAGGGTTTTAAAATTTTTATTATTATTATTATTTTTTCTGCCTCGTAGCTGTGGTTAGGCAGCAGCAATAAATCAGGACAAAGGAATGAAGGTATTGGGGCTTTAAGGAAAACATGTATTAGAAAAAAATTGGTTTGGCACTAAGGGCTGTAATGCATTAAGATGGACTTTGGAGATACAGAGGTAAGAGAATATAGACAAATAAATTGTATAAGTATTCTGAGAAATAGCAAGTCTGTACAGACCCCGAGTAACCCTGTAAGCTACCATCAACAGGATTTCCTAATTCCTGTTCAAACAAACCAAACAGGTACACTCTACTTAAACAAATAGCCAGGAGAAATGGGCATATGCCTAATGCTGGGGAAAGTGGGAGGAACAGATAAAGCTCTTTAGAATAGCCCAAAGGTTTGGAATAATAGAAGTCAGTGTAGGAGTCTGACATAGCATCTTCTATGAAAAGGGCTTTATTGCCACTCCAGGCACTGATATTGCAAACACACGCTAAGACAGCCAGAAACTGGAAGCCTCACAGTGCATCTCCTGCCTGAGAATGCGGTTCTCTACATACAGTAGGGAATTCACACTGATAGCCTGAATGTAGAGGAGACAGGAAGGAGCATTCAGATAAGGCTGAGCATATGAATAAAAGATATGGTGTGGAAGGTGGAGTTGATAAGAATGAGATTGGACCATTTCAGGGCCTTAAGGAAGGGCAAGGATACTAGAAGGTACAGAAAAAAATAGCAAGAGTAAAAAGGACTTTTCCTAGTAGCCTAAATGGTACCGAAACTGAGAGATCCTCATATTCTGGAACAGATTTTATTCTCAACTAAAGCATAAGAGCTCTGTAGATGTGGAGAGGCAGGTTGTTTGAAGCCCTGAACTTGCTTTTTGTGGCTCAGATATACAGTATCTGCTTTTTTTGGTCTCTGGTTATTTAATCTAAGTTGGTACAGGTTGTATCACTATGCAGAGAGCAGACCTTGTCCCCATTCTTATCTTTGATGCTCACATTAGACCTCTTTCCTGTTTGTTGACTAGACCAGCTGCATCCTATTGCCTGGGTCTGCTTCAGGCCCTGCTCCTCCTTGTATAAGTATTGCCTGGGTCTGCTTCAGGCCCTGCTCCTCCTTGTATAAGTATTGCCTGGGTCTGCTTCAGGCCCTGCTCCTCCTTGTATAAGTATTGCCTGGGTCTGCTTCAGGCCCTGCTCCTCCTTGTATAAGTATTGCCTGGGTCTGCTTCAGGCCCTGCTCCTGGTTGGACGCCTCTATTCTACCTTACTGACCTTTTTTTTATTCACTCTCCTTTAGCTAACTCAGTAAGATATATTTAACAGGATGTGACTGCTAAACCACTAGTGGTAACTCCAAGATAATAGTAATTATAATAGCCATGCTATGTCATATTGCCTGGCCGAGTCTGTACATTGTCATTTAAAAATGGGCATATTTCTTTGGTTTCATAGGTTTGCAAAAGCTGAGAGCCCCAATGTGATAACTACTTTTTCTATCCCCTTTCTTCCCTTCTTATTCGAATAAGAATAATATTTGAATATATGGACCCTAACTTCAAAGAACTTACACATTAATATAAATGATTAAATATAAATGTTAAATATTCAATAACAGGAAACAAGTAAAATAATTATTTAAAATAGTAAAGGATTGCCCTGGCCGGTTGGCTCAGCGGTAGAGCGTCGGCCTAGCGTGCGGAGGACCCGGGTTCGATTCCTGGCCAGGACACACAGGAGAAGCGCCCATTTGCTTCTCCACCCCTCCGCCGCGCTTTCCCTCTCTGTCTCTCTCTTCCCCTCCCGCAGCCAAGACTCCATTGGAGCAAAGATGGCCCGGGCGCTGGGGATGGCTCTGTGGCCTCTGCCTCAGGCGCTAGAGTGGCTCTGGTCGCAACATGGCGATGCCCAGGATGGGCAGAGCATCGCCCCCTGGTGGGCAGAGCTTCGCCCCATGGTGGGCGTGCCGGGTGGATCCCGGTCGGGCGCATGCGGGAGTCTGTCTGACTGTCTCTCCCTGTTTCCAGCTTCAGAAAAATGAAAAAAAAAAAACAAAAACAAATAAAATAGTAAAGGATTTATAGATTGCTTTGACATACTTCAAAGATATAGATCACATATTCCAAAAATTTATATGGAACCAAAAAAGAACACAAATAGCCTCTGAAATCTTAAAAAAGAAGAATAAAGTGGGAGGTATCACACTTCCTGATATCAAGTTATACTACAAGGCCATTGTACTCAAAACAGCCTGGTACTGGCATAAGAACAGGCATATAGATCAATGGAACAGAACAGAGAACCCAGAAATAAACCCACAGCTCTATGGACAACTGATATTTGACAAAGGAGGTAAGAACATACAATGGAGTAAAGACAGCCTCTTCAACAAATGGTGTTGGGAAAATTGGACAGCTACCTGCAAAAAAATGAAACTAGATCACCAGCTTACACCACTCACAAAAATAAACTCAAAATGGATAAAAGACTTAAATGTAGGCCATGAAACCATAAGCATCTTAGAAGAAAACATAGGCAGTAAGCTCTCCGACATCTCTCAGAGCAATATATTTGCTGATTTATCTCCACGGGGAAATGAAATAAAAGACAGGATAAACAAATGGGACTATATCAAACTAAAAAGCTTTTGCACAGCTAAAGACAATAAGAACAGAATAAAAAGATAAACTACACAATGGGAGAACATATTTGACGATACATCTGATAAGGGGTTAATAACCAAAATTTATAAAGAACTTGTAAATCTCAACACCAGGAAGACAAACAATCCAATCAAAAAATGGGAAAAAGAAATGAATAGACACTTTTCCAAAGAGGACCTACAGATGGCCAATAGGCATATGAAAAAATGCTCAACATCACTAATCATTAGAGAAATGCAAATTAAAACCACAATGAGATATCACCTCACACCAGTTAGAATGGCGCTCATCAACAAAACAACACAGAATAAGTGCTGGCGAGGATGTGGAGAAAAGGGAACCCTCCTGCACTGCTGGTGGGAATGCAGACTGGTGCAGCCACTGTGGAAAACAGTATGGAGATTCCTCAAAAAACTGAAAATTGAACTGTCTTTTGACCCAGCTATCCCACTTTTAGGAATATACCCCAAGAACACCATAGAATGGCTTCAAAAGGAGAAATGCACCCCCATGTTTGTGGCAGCATTGTTCACAATAGCGAAGATCTGAAAACAGCCCAAGTGTCCGTCAGAGGACGAGTGGATTAAAAAGCTTTGGTACATATATACTATGGAATACTACTCAGCCATAAGAAATGATGACATCGGATCATTTACAATAACATGGAAGGACCTTGATAATGTTATACGGAGTGAAATAAGTAAATCAGAAAAAAACTAAGAACTATATGAATTTATACATAGATGGGACATAAAAATGAGGCTCAGAGACATGAACAAGAATGTGATGGCAACGGGGGTGAGGGGGTTGGGGGAGGGGGGATGGGGCGAGGAAGGAGAGAGGGGGTGGGGGAGGGGAGGGGCACAAAGAAAACCAGATAAAAGGTGACAGAAGACAATTTGACTTTGGGGGAGGGGTATACAGCACAATCAAATGTCAAAATAATCTGGAGATGTTTTCTCTCAACATATGTACCCTGATTTATCAATGTCACTGCATTAAATTTAATAATAAAAAAACCCCAAAAAAATAGTAAAGGAAAAAGTCACAAGTTAGCACATGGTTACTTGGCAAACGAATGGGTACTAACTGGTACAAAAATTAAAAGCAGGAGAGAAGGACTACTGGGGTAAAGATTGAGGGTGGGGGCAGGAACCTGCCAGGTTTAGGTTTGTCTGTCAGGGAGTTGAAGGTTTGGACTTGAACTCCTGTGGAATCTCCAGGGTTTGAGTGGAGACAAGGGAAGAAGAAACGAGAGCATTTTGCAGCATGGGGACCAATGGGCAGCTAACAAGAAAGGACATGGATAGATAAATCTCATCTTTTACGTTGAACTTTGACTACAACCTTTCTATACTATATATCTTCCTTTTAAGACGTGCATTTCCATGATCTTGAACCATGCTCTGGTACATTTAGACTTTGACAATGTGTTTTTCACGAAAGCATGTGAAGTGAGAATTGAGAGGAAAATTCAGCCTGCAGGTCAGCATACACAGCCTAAGAAGTTCGGGCATTCCAACCAGCCTGAAGCTAAAGCAGGCTATTTCCACACTTTGGTTAAATGCTAGCTAAATTCATTTTAATACTGCACTGTCAGTATTTTATTTATTTGTCTGGATGCCACATTTCCTCTCCCAAATCTCTCTTGCATAAATGATTTACTATTTGTTCCTAAAGCCGAAGATTTCATGCCTTGTCTCTTTTTCTCTGATAAGAGGATATTGCAGCAGCTTTCCTTTTATGCTGCTGATGGTTTTTATTTTGTTAATTCAAAGTTCAGCAGAGTAACTAGTTTAGTAAGGCACAGAAAACCAAGAGGTTCAGCCCTCGAAATGACTAAGACAGTAAATCTTCACTGGCCCATTATCACATACAACCCTGTTGAATTTGCTTTCCTAAAAAGTAAGTTAGCGAAGTATGGTTCTTAAAATAGGCTTTACATTTTCCTAACTCTCCCAACTAAGCATATTTAAGTACAGGGCACTTAAAGTCCTTAAGATTAAGTTATAAAAAAAAGTTTTACAATAGAAACCCATAAATCTTGGGGGGAAAATGGAAGCAATTCTTTCTGGGTGTCCACTTGTTAGATCTTCACATATGAATGTAGAGTCTGTACATTTAAGGCAGGGATTATGTGATTTGTAAAAAATTTTTCAGTTTGTTTTAAGACAGCACTTGGTTGTTAATTTACTATAAGAAAGTTATACGCCATAGTTCTTTATGGTGGTGGTCACTATACCAAGCTAAAAGATTTAAAATAAAAACAAAAATCAACAAACAAACTTTAATTTTACAAAATGCAAGGCAATAGAAAGTTTATGCCATACTGAAGGCTGCAAGCAAAGCAGAGACCTGAGTCCTAGAAGCTGTCCTATCTCCCAACTTTCCTCCTTTGAGATTTGGGGACTAAATTGGTTATAGGACCCCACATTACTCTCAGAAATGCTTCACTATATATATTTTTTTTAATTTTTTTTTTTTGTGTGTGTATTTTTCTGAAGCTGGAAACGGGGAGATACAGTCAGACAGACTCCCGCATGCGCCCGACCGGGATCCACCCGGCACGCCCACCAGGGGCGAGGCTCTGCCCCTCCGGGGCGTCGCTCTGTCGCAACCAGAGCCACTCTAGCACCTGGGGCACAGGCCAAGGAGCCATCCCCAGCGCCCGGGCCATCTTTGCTCCAATGGAGCCTTGGCTATGGGAGGGGAAGAGAGAGACAGAGAGGAAGGAAGGGGGGCGGTGGAGAAGCAAATGGGCGCTGGCGGGGAATCGAACCCGGGTCCCCCGCATGCCTGGCCGACGCTCTACTGCTGAGCTAACCGGCCAGGGCCTATATATTTTTTAATTTTAAAAAAATATTAAAATGATTTTTGTTACATTTTTAAAATTTATTGTGTTAATAAGGATTCAAGTGTCCCACTCAATAGCTTCACAATATTCTTGACTTGCCATATGCTCTCAAAGTTTCTAGTCTGTAGACCCTAGGAAGCAACAAATATTCCATGTTCAGGAAAACTGATGAGGAATAAAGAACCAAATTAATGGTTCTGTACCAGTGGGGTTAGTGGATTAACTGCAAGGAGAGGAAACAGCAAAACCTGTTAGAATGTTTTTGTGATACTATATAAACAGATCTCTCCAGTTTTAATTAGTTATATTTCTATTCGGGAACACTGTCTATATATATATATAACATGATTTAGACTTATATAGTGCTTTTTCTTATCCAGAAAATCATTGAATAATTCACATCCAAGATAAAATGCATACTTTAGTTATATCTCTCTAAAAATAAAGGCAGATCAAGCCAATGAAAATAAATGAGGATACAGGGGATTTGACTTACATACTTACAATGTAAATCTCATAAATATATAAAACTTTATATTCACTAAGCAAAAAATACATATTTTTTCAAATGCTTATGGAACTTTTACAAAAACTGATCACGTACTAGGCCACAAAGAAAGTCCCAAAAATATTCCCAAAGTTGAAACTGTACAAGTTATATTCTCTGACTATAAAGCCACACACACACACACACACACACACACACACACACACACACACTTTCTCTCTCTCTCTCTCTTTCTCTCTCTTTCTCTCGTGCCTAAATGCAACAATTTGGAAATTTCAAAACAGACTAGTATGTGACCCATGGATTAAAAACAAAGGAAAATGAGATTATAGAACACTTGATAATGGGTGTCTATGGCAACTTTATATATTAAAAGTTTTGAGAGTCAGATAAATGTGATGTGAAGAGCTGCCATCATGAGCTTTGAAGATGGCACAAGAGGTTCATGAGCCAAATGCAGTGACCTTTAGAAACTTGAAACAACCCTCAGCTTACAATCAATAAGCAAATAGGGACCTTAGTTTTACAAGTGAAAAGAACTAAATTCTGTAACAGGCTGAATAAGAAGGAAACAGATCTCCCTAAAACCTCCAGAGAGAAATGCAGCCCTGCACTGGAATTTGGACTTTTGTCTTTTAAAAAATGACCAAGTGCCTGGGGCTATTCGTGGTAAAAGGGAAATGACTGCAAAAGGATAGAAAGTTTCTTTTTAGGGTGCTGCAAATGTTCTAGAATCAGATGTGACTCTATATAATTTATTAGAAATCATTGAATTCTGCACTTAAATTGAGTGAATTTTATGGTATATAAATTATACTTTAATAAAATAAATGAGAAGGAAAAATGCTATGGAATATGGCCAAAATATTACTCAGAGGAGTATATAATCTTTTTAGATGTATCTATTATTAAGAAAAAGGCTGGCCTGACCAGGTGGTGGTGCAGTGGATAGAGCGTTGGACTGGGATGCAGAGGACCTGGGTTCGAGACCCCGAGGTCTCCAGCTGGAGTGCGGGCTCATCTGGTTTGAGGAAAAGCCCACCAGCTTGAACCCAAGGTCACTGGCTCCAGCAAGGGGTTACTCAGTCTGCTGAAGGCCCGCGGTCAAGGCACATATGAGAAAGCAATCAATGAACAACTAAGGTGTTGCAACGCGCAATGAAAAACTAATAATCGCCCTGGCCGGTTGGCTCAGCGGTAGAGCGTCGGCCTAGCGTGCGGAGGACCCGGGTTCGATTCCCAGCCAGGGCACACAGGAGAAGCGCCCATTTGCTTCTCCACCCCTCCGCCGCACCTTCCTCTCTGTCTCTCTCTTCCCCTCCCGCAGCCAAGGCTCCATTGGAGCAAAGATGGCCCGGGCGCTGGGGATGGCTCTGTGGTCTCTGCCTCAGGCGCTAGAGTGGCTCTGGTCGCAACATGGCGACGCCCAGGATGGGCAGAGCATCGCCCCCTGGTGGGCAGAGCTTCGCCCTATGGTGGGCGTGCCGGATGGATCCCGGTTGGGCACATGCGGGAGTCTGTCTGACTGTCTCTCCCTGTTTCCAGCTTCAGAAAAATGCAAAAAAAAACAACCAAAAAAAAATACCTAATGATCGATGCTTCTCATCTCTTTCCGTTCCTGTCTGTCTGTCCCTGTCTATCCCTCTCTCTGACTCACTCTCTGTCTCTGTAAAAAATAAATAAAAATTAAAATGAGAAAGGCTGAATATAAAAATAGAACCTTCAACACAAGAAACTGGAAAAAAACAAAAACAACAAAAAATAGAAGGAAAAAAAATAAAGATAAAACAGAAATTAGATGGAAATAAAATCTGCAACCTGATAACTAGTTCTTTAAAAATACCAATTTAATGACAAAACATCTACCAAGTCAAATAAAAAAAGAGAAAAAACAATTATAACACCAATAATAAAATAGGGATATAACCATAAGTACAGGATATGTTTAAAATATTAAAATAGTATGTGCAACTTAATAATACTTTTTGTGTGTGACAGAGACAGAGAAAGAGACAGAGGGAAATATAGGGACAAATAGGAAGGAAGAGAGATGAGAAGCATCAATTCTTTATTGAGGCACCTTAGTTGTTCATTGATTGCTTTCTCATATGGGCCTTGATGGGGGGGGGGGGCTACAGCACAGTGAGTGACCCCTTGCTCAAGCCAGCAACCTTGGGTTTCAAGCCAGTGACCTTTGGGCTCAAGCAGCAACCACGGGGTCATGTCTATGAACCCACGTTTAAGCCAGCAACCCCATGCTCAAGCTGATGATCTTGTGCTCAAGCTGGATGAGCCTGTGCTCAAGCTGGTGACCTCAGGATTTCTAACCTGGGTCCTCAATGTCCTAATCCAATGCTGTATCCATTGTGCCACTGCCTGGTCAGGCATAATAACAATACATTGAGAGACTGAATGAAATGTAAGAATTTCTAGGAAAATATAAATTTGCCTAACACTATACAGTGCAACAAAGGTAAAACATAGGCCAATATTCTTAAAATATTTTTAAGTTAGTCATATATATTCTTCCCCCAAGTGTTCCAGGTTCAGGTGATTTTGTGAGTAAATTTTCTCAAACCTTCCAGGTACACATAACTTCTGTGTCATTTAAACTGTTTCAGAGAATGGAAATGCAAAGCTGTCAAATTCCTTCTATCTGTTTAATATTTTATACCAATACTAGACAACAATTATACAAAAGAAAAATTGTAGTCTAGTCTCACTTATGCATATAGATACAAAGAATCTAAATTAAGTATTCACAAACTAAATATAGCAATATATATAAAAGCAATACAACATGATCAAATAGAATTTAGAAATGGAACGATGGTTCAACATTAGAAAATCTGTTACTTTAACTTATGACATTAATATAGTGAAGTTTATTTATTTTTATAAATCCAGAAAAGGCAATACCAATTCTCAAGAAAAATTTTAGTAAGCTAGGGACTAGAAAACTTAATTAGATAAGGAGCATCTATCAGTAGTCAATAGCAAACTTCATATGAAATCTTAAAACTCTAGAGAGATATTCCCAGAACAGAAACAACACAAAAAAGCTTGCCATCATTAATATTGTTCAACCATGTTCTGGAAACCCTAACCAATATAGTAGGGCAAAAAAAAATTTTTTATTTCCTTTCTCTGTTGATACAGACACATACATACATATGTACATATATATATACTTACAAACATACATATAATACATAAAAAGTGAGATACTACAAAATATGAAACATAATGCCATGCTTATGTGTCTAAAAAGATACAAAAGAAATTGACTAAAAACTATTAATGAAAAAAATTTTAGTAAGAAAAACAGGCATATGATCAATATACAAATTACTAATAGCCTTTGTAGATACTAACAATAGACAATTAGAAATAATGAAAAAGAACCCAATTTATAATATATTACCAACAAAACTATCAACTGCAATGAAACAACCTTACCCAAAAATACAAAAGAGATGAAGAAAACTAAAACTTTCTAGAAAGTCTTAAAAAAAAAAGAGAAAAAAATATACTATGAATCTAGATGGGAAGACATAATATTACAAAGATGAATCACCTCAAATTTAAAACTTCCAATGGAATTTTAAAATAAAAATTGACAAAAATTCTAAGCTTGTTTGGATGGTACAAATTAGTAAAAATTACAAAGCAAGTTATAAGAATAAAAATAATGAGAAGGGCCTGACCTGTGGTGGAGCATAGATAAAGCATTGACCTGGAATGCTGAGGTTGCCAGTTCAAAGTCCAGGGCTTGCCTAGTCAAGGCACATATGAGAAGCAACTACTATGAGTTGATGCTTCCTGCTCTTCCCCCACCTTCTCCCTCTTTCTTCTCTCTAAAATAAAAAAATAAAATTCTAAAAATATATAATGAGAAGGAACTCAGTTCTTTAACAAAGCTTACTATAAAACAATAGTAATTTTTTTTTATTAAGTGAGAGGTAGAGAGGCAGAGACAGACTCCTGCATGTGCCCTGACCAGGATCCACTCAGCATACCCCTACCAGGTGATGCTCTGCCCAACCGGGCCACAGCTCTGCTGCTCAGCAACCAAACTATTTTAGCACCTGAGGCTGAGGCCATGGAGCCATCCTCAATGCCCAGGGCCAACTTTGCTCAAACCAGTTGAGCCATGGCTGCGGGAGGGGGAGAGAGTGAAAGATAGAGCAGGGGAGAAGCAGATGGTTGCTTCTCCTGTGTGTTCTGACCAGGAATTGAACTTGGGACTTCCACACGCCAGGCCAACACTCTACTGCTGAGCTAACAGGACAGGGCCAATAATAGTAACTAAAGTAGTGTGATATTGGTACAGAAGGAGATCAATAAATAAAATAGTGTCCAGAAACAAATCCATATACCGTTTTTCCCCATGTATAAGATGCATCTTTTTAAAAAAATTGGGGGTCTAAAAACTGGGTGCATCTTTTACAGTGGTTATAGATATTTTTATTTGCATTTCCTGCTCTTTCCACACTTGTTTTTGCACTCATTGTTGAGGACAATTCGTCATCAGACACAGATGAGGACAAACTAATGGATGGGAGTTTTGACAGTGATGAGGAGTTGTATGAATTTTATGATGAATAAAGCTTGAGTACAATACCTTTATGTAATACATTTTTTTTTCAAATTTTGGGCCCCAAAATTAAGGTGTGTCTTATACATGGAAGCATCTTATACATGGGCAAGTACAGTAATCTTGAAATTTAGTATATAAAAAATGTCACTTCAAATCATTGTGAAAATAATAAACTCATCAATAAAGAATTTGGGGTCAACTAGATGTTCATCTGGGAAAAATAGAGTTCTCTTCATACCACACTTATAAAAAGCTACATTCAAAATGGATTAAATAGTTAAATATAAAAAGGCAAAACTATAAAAATTGTAGAATAAAATACAGGAAACATTTTTATAATCTTGGAGTGGAAAGGTCCTTCCTAGGTAGAACACAACTCAGAAGCCACGAGGGAAAGATGAACCAATGACTGCATAAAAACATAAAACTTCTGTAAAAGACATTTATAACTAAAAAAAGTATTACTACCCCTAGTATAAAACAATTATAAATAAATAAATAGTGGCCTGACCTGTGGTGGTGCAGTAGATAAAGCGTTGACTGGAACGCTGAGGTCACCAGTTTGAAACCCTAGGCTTGTCCAGTCAAGGCACACATGGGAGTTGATGCTTCCTGCTCTTCTCCCCTTCTCTCTCTCTCCTCTTTCTCTAAAAATGAATTTTAAAAATCTAAAAAAAATAAGTAATTAAAAATAAATAAATAGCAAATACCAATAGAGAAAAGAGCAAAAAATATGAGCAAGTAGTCTACAGAAGAATAAAATGCTAATACCTAATATAAGAAAAGATTTTAAGCTTCACTAACAATAAGGAAGATACAAATTAAATATGAGATACCATTTTTATGCATCAAAATACCAAAAATTAAACATATTGATAGAGCCCAGGATTGTCTAGAGTATGGGAAAAAGGAAACTCATATACTTCTGGTGCAGAGTAAATTCTGACAACATATTTGGAGTGACAAATACTATCAAATAACAAATAGCTATCATCACAACATGTGCATAATAAAATTAAAAATATTTTTAACTCACTATTTTAGATTATATTCTATAGTAAGACTTGCACAAGTATGCAGGGATATATGTACAGAACATTATTTGCAATAGTTAAAATATGAGAAAACCTAAATATAAACAGTAGGAAAGTGGTTTAATATATACTGAAATATGTAAGTCATGAATTGGAGAAATCTGTAGTCATTTAAAGATTAGAGGTATGTCTGGTGAATTATTCAGTTAGAAGTTATGTAATGATATATAGCATATAATTTTAATTTTGTGAAAACAGTGCGTGTGCCTGAATGTTCATCTAAAACGTCTGGAAAGATACCAAAGTTTGACTATGTCTGCATTTTTTTGTGTGTGTGTGACAGAGAGAGGGACAGATAGGGACAGACAGACAGGAAGGGGGAGAGATGAGAAGCATCAATTCTTTGTTGTGGCTCCTTGGTCTCCTTAGTTGTTCACTGACTGCTTTCTCATATGTGCCTTGACCTGGGGGCTGCAGCAGAGCGAGTGACCCCTTGCTCAATCCACAGATCTTGGGGTTTTGAACCTGGGTCCTCTGTGTCCCAGTCCGATGCTTTATCCATTGCGCCACTGCCTGGTCAGGCTATGTCTGCATCTTGAGAATGGGTGTGGAAAAGGGTGGAAGTCATATGTGAGCTGTTGGAAATTTTTTTTTTCTACTTTATAAATTATTTAAATATCTGTGTAGATATTCTAAACATAACTAATTTATTGACATATTTTTACAATAAAATTAAAAGGAACATGTATAAAGGGATATCACAGAAAATGTCAGTTGTACAGAATATATTTTATTGAAATTTATAATTTAAAACTTGGTAGAATGGAAATATACTGTGATTCCCCAAAATCCTAAACAAGAAAAAATTTGAACCCTAGCTCCATTTTATATGCATTAGTGTGAATTGCAAAAAAAAAAAAAAAAGTCAAAATTTAATAATTTATTTGGCACTAGAGCCAAACCTGTGCATTTTCTAGAACAGGGCAATCGTAGTGAATTCAAATATTCATAATTCTGTTTTGGATCTGAGCCTGACCACACAAAGGATCAATACCACAGACATTGGTGCCTTGCCTCTGAAATTCATCCAGATCATCTACCTTTTCACTCCTGGAAAACTGCTCTTCACTCTCAGTTTACTTAGAGAAGGAAAAGGAGGACAAGACGAGGTATAGCGGGAAGGGGGAGGAAAGTTCTGAGCTGTAATACAAATATAATTCTAAAGCATAGGTGTAGAGCCAGTCTAAAACTAGTATATTTGGTCTCAATTTTGGACTCCAGATTAACATAAAAAATGATGGCTTTTTTCTTTTATTTCAGTAGGTCCTTTAAAAGAAGATACGCTTTTTCACAACTAGGTAGCTCAAAATATTAGTCAGAGTTGACTACATAGCCATAACATTTAATATAATACCAGGATTCATATACTTGCCTCTAAAATTTCAGAGATTTGGCCTTGCTTTCAGTTCAATGAACTTTTCTTAAAATTGAGCAACTTGGGCTTGAGAAGATTATTATTTCATTTTATAATCTAAGGGCAGTTGAAGAAACATACAGCATGAGTCATGCTCATCAAAATTTATGAATCCCTTTTCAAATTATGACTTTATTATTACTGAGTTGTCATAATATTAAAAAACCCGTGATCCCACTGAACCAAGGGCAGCTCTACAGAGGGAACTAAGTCAGAATTTCAGGTAATATCTGTAAAATCCACATGGTCAGTTTGAGTTTCAATTCCTATACTTCCTTGAACAAGTTAGTGATGTATTTGTTTTTCTTTTCCCAGCTTTTTGTTTCCTCATCATCTAGCCACATCATGTAAGAAAATACAATCTCTTGAACAATAGGGAATTCTTAAATTGAATCTCTTAAAGGTATTTAACTCCCAAAAGACCAAGGGCCAAGAAAACTTCAACTTTTAAAAAAATTAAATGTTTCCTTGATTTAGACATTCAGTAAAATAGTATCGCTATTTTACTTTTTTATTTTATTTTAGTCATTCTGCTAGGTGTATAGTGAATACCTCACTGTGGCTTTAACTTGTATTTCCCTAATGGCTAATGATGTTGCTATTCAATGATGTTGAATATCTTTTCTTGTGATTATTTGCCATCTTGACAGCCTTTACTGTGAAGAGATTCTGTGACATCTCTTGATGTATTTCACCATTTTATAATTAGATTTTTTCTGATGAGCTTTGAGTTATATATATCTATATTCTAAATATAAGGCTTTTTTTTTTTTTTTCATTTTTCTGAAGCTGGAAACAGGGAGAGACAGTCAGACAGACTCCCGCATGCACCCGATCAGGATCCACCCGGCATGCCCACCAGGGGCGATGCTCTGCCCACCAGGGGGCGATGCTCTGCCCATCCTGACCGTCGCCATGTTGCGACCAGAGCCACTCTAGCGCCTGAGGCAGAGGCCACAGAGCCATCCCCAGCGCCCAAGCCATCTTTGCTCCAATGGAGCCTTGGCTGCGGGAGGGGAAGAGAGAGACAGAGAGGAAAGCGCGGCGGAGGGGTGGAGAAGCAAATGGGCGCTTCTCCTGTGTGCCCTGGCCGGGAATCGAACCCGGGTCCTCCACATGCTAGGCTGACGCTCTACCGCTGAGCCAACCGGCCAGGGCCAACATAAGGCTTTTTATCAGTTATGTGTTTGCAAATATTTTCTCCCACTATTTCACTATTATGAGATAAAAATCAGAATTGGGTCATAGGTGGAAGGACTTTGGTTTTGTAGCTATAGGACTGCCTTGAAGTCTTTGACTTCAGCCATTATATAAGCCCAAACTTTGAGATTTCTTTATCCATTGATGTCCTGGTTTGCTAACCAGGATCAAAAGATGACAATTTACCTACAGTCAGTATTGTTCATATATATATTTTAAAGGCAGGTGTATTTTGTATAATATCAGATTGCAAGGGGAAGCTCTTACTGCTGATGAAATGGATAGTTTAAGAAAGCATAAAATCTATATTGAAAGCAGAGGAATGGCAGACAACCCGATCTTTAAACCTTATATTATTAATAGATAGTATTTATTGAGTATTTGCTATAAAGTACTATAAAATCATCTGATCTCAGATTCTATGATTTTTTTCTAGAAATGTTGACTATATACTCTAAATTTTGGGGAACAGTTGAAATTTCACATATTCCAAACCATTGCCCTCATAAACCATTAGAACATCTTTCAAAAATTAGACCACCAAAATTACATCTATTATACTACCCCTGACATCTGGCAAAGATCCTGTGTAAAGAATGCTCTGGCTATGCCTGACCAGGCGGTGGCACAGTGGATAGAGCATTGGACTAAAATGTGAAGGACCCAGGTTCGAGACCCCAAGGTCGCCAGCTTGAGCACAGGCTCATCTGGTTTGAGCAAAAGCTCACCAGCTTGGACCCAAGGTCACTGGCTTGAGCAAGGGGTTACTTGGTCTGCTGTAGCCCCATGGTCAAGGCACATATGAGAAAGCAATCAATGAACAACTAAGGTGTCCCAACAAAAAACTAATGATTGATGCTTCTCATCTCTCCGTTCCTGTCTGTCCCTATCTATCCCTCTCTCTGACTCTCACTCTGTCTCTGTAAAAAAAAAAAAAAAAAAGAATGCTCTGGCTATGTTTACCTTCTTATATACCCTTCCTTGCTCATACCTCCTGATGTTCTAGTGGTCATCTGTATTACATGATCTTGTATCCTGACCACAAATGATCAATTAAGGAATATACCTGACCCAAAGTACACATTTATAGGCTGTTCAGTGACCCCTGCTTAGGAAATACTGGGTAAAAACAAGATAAACTGGGTCAGTTAGATTTATATTTCAGGATTTTGGAATTGAAAAACTAGGTGAGGTTAATAACCTTATGAGCTAGACTGAAAGGTCATGAGGTGGCTACTCTGGGGCATGAGCAAGCTGGATACCAGCCCTGGGAGGGCAGAACCAACAGTTGCACGGAGAAAAGCTGAGATACCACGAGTTTGCTAATGAGGATTTTGAGAGGGAGGCAGAAGAAGTAAGTTCTTGGGACTCTGAGGGCTTTCTGACTCTGGTTCTGATTCCAACACCTATATAACCTTAGAAGACACTCCGGCCTGGCCTGTGGTGGCACAGTGGATAGAGTGTCAACCTGGAGCATCAAGGTTGCCGATTGGAAACCTTGGGCTTGCTTGGTCAAGGCACATAGAAGAAGCAACAATATGAGTTGATGCTTCCCGCTCCACCCCCTGCCTTTCTCTCTCTCTAAAATCAATAAATAAAATCTTTTTAAAAAAGTATTCTGTTTCAGTAGTAACTTAAGTGGGTTCCTTACAGCCATAAGATCTCTAATTAAGACATGGAGTTGGTGATCTCACATATTTTTTTAATCTGGAAATCATAATTAATAGCTAAAGAAAAATTTGCATGATCCAATAAGGGCATCATTCTTTCAAAACGTTTTCAATTGATGCTAAATCTCCCTGAAGAGAGACAGGCACTCCCACATATGACTGGTGGGAATATATACCAGTCCAACCTTCTAAAGGGCAATTGGCTAAAATGGATCTCAGAAAGACTAAAAAGTATGTGCCATAAATTCTCTTTTAAGAAATATATCCATAGAAAAAAATCTGGAAGTATATATTAAAATAACTATATAGTCTCCAGATGATGATAAGATTATGGATGATTTAAATAATCTCCTTTTCTACAATGAGTATTTCTTACAACTTTTTTTTTTCAAAAGCATATGTTCAAAATATGAAAGCCAGCTACCAATTACTGAGTTCTTACATGTGCTTGGTGCTTTATAGACTTTACCTAATATAAATTTTTAAATGAACCTATGAGGTACATGTTATTATACTTATTATATAAATGAGGAAGTTGAAGCCCAGAACTGTTAAAAACCAAAACTAAAACACCAACAACAAAACTTTCTTACATCATGGCAAGAAAGCAGTGTTAACAGGAAAACTCTGTAATAGTGAGGATGTTGTCTGTTTTGTCTGCTGTTGTCTCCCTAGCATCTAGAACTCACTAAATATTTTTAAATCAATAAAGGGTAGAATCAGGCTTTATGCCTAAATATGCCTTCAAACCCAATACTCCAAAGAAGTCTTTCTGCGATTTATGGACTTAATAAATGTGTTCCTTCATCTTTTAATTTACTTTGTTTAAAATCAGAGGAAATGAAAATGAGAAAGGTTACAGAACATGATGATGCTCTGGAAAATCTAAAGACACATGATGGGTACCTGCATTGCCTCATCAATAAATTAATAAGTTAGTTGATTTACAGATAAGCTTAACAAAACTTTATATTATATAACATATAGATTTTTTGCTTAATATGATGTTTGTATTCATTACTAGGAAAATCTAGATATTGACCCTTAGTTATGAATTCAATTCTGAATTTACTAATACCATTATTTTTATGGAAAACCTTGGCTTCTGTTACATAATTTTGACTTCCAGTAGCTTTTACTACCACATCAGAAGAATGAACATTCTTTGTATTGTTATTCAAAATCATAATTTATTCCTTAGTAACTACACAGCCTTTTAAATTAGCATGAAATACTATTTTGGGAAGAAACCTGACATTCAACCTATAATTTTGTGATGATTATAGCAATGTCAACCCAAGATATTAGAATAAAGCTTCAAATTATGAAAAACATTATATTTTCAATTTTTAAATTCAATTTTACCAATAGCATCTCAATATCATAATTACCAGATCTTAGCCAAAAGACCCAAGAAGCATAAATTAATCATAGTTATTAAATTTATAAAAGGTCAACTTTTCTATACAGCAATGTTTAGTGTCAAACTTTCTGCCATTCTTCCCCCTACACTCAGTATTGCAGATTAGTTTAAGGTATGAGGGGAAGGATATAAAATGATATTACTAGAGATGTGCCCTCTATCATTATTTTGATTTAATATTGGTCTGGGAGTTTAGGCTAATGTAAGAAGAGAGATGAAACAAACCCAAGAGGAATAAATAATAAAGAATGAAAGCATCACTATTTAAAGACAATTGATTATGCATCTAACAAAATGTCCAAGGAATCAGCTAAAACTTTAGACTTAGAAGTATCATAAATAGCTAGATAAAATATAGAAAAGCCATTAAGATTCTTGAATACCAAAAATTACAAATTAAAAAAACCATAATTTAAAAAATGGATCTGACCTGGCTGGTTAGCCCAGAGTGTTGTCTGAAAACACCAAGGTTGTGGGTTTGATCCCTAGACAGGGCACATACGGGAAGCAACCAATGAATGCACAGCTAAGTAGAACAACAAACAAATGCTTCTCTCTCTTCCTCTCTCTGATTCTCTAAAAATCAATCAGTAAAAATCAATAAAAATATAAAAGAAATCCAATTCACAATGGCAATAAAATACATAAAGAGTTGTAGACTTAATAAGAAGCATTTAGCTATATAAACAATAATAAAATTTATGAAGCAATAACATCTAAGAGGAATAAAAAATTATAAAGGTGTTAATTCTTAATGTTTTTTTTAAATCTAATACAATCCCAATCAAAATAAAAATGGAATTCTATTTAGAATTTTAAAAGGCCTTGGCTGGTTGGCTCAGCAGTAGAACATTGGCTCAGTGTGTGGAAGTCCCAGGTTCAATTCCTGGTCAGGGCATGCAGGAGAAGTGACCATTTGTTTCTCCCCCTCCCTTTCTCTTCCTTCTTTCCCTCTTCCGCTTTCACAGCCAGTGGCTTGATTGGTTTGAGCATCGGCCCAGGATGGGGGTTGCCAGGTGGATCCCAGTCAGAGCATATGACGATTCTGTCTCACTGTTTCCCTTCCTCCCACTTAAAAAAGAAATTATTTTAGATCAAGTACTCCATACCACCCAAAAAATACATTCCAGAAGTCCTTTAGGAAACTAAATATCTTTAAACTCAAAAATAAGTAAATAGAAGTAAATGTTAAGCAGATTTCAGGAGATGATAAATTTTTTTAGTTTAAAACAACAGAAGAAATTACAAAGGAAAGGATCATGGTTTTATACTTAATTTTTTTAAAAAAATTATCTACTTTAAAATAGATAAGCTAGCCTGACCAGGTGGTGGCACAGGGGATAGAGTATTGAACTGGGACACAGAGGACCCAGGTTTGAAGCCCAAGGTTGTAGGCTTGAGCATAGGCTCACCAGCTTGAACATGGGGTTGCTGGCCTGAGCGTGGGATCATAGACATGACCCCACAGTCACTAGCTTGAGCCCAAGTTTGCTGGCTTGAGCAAGGGGTCACTCACTCTGCTGTAGCCCCCCAGTCAAGGCAGACATGAGAAAGCAATCAACGAACAACTAAGGTGCTGCAACGAAGAACTGATGTTTCTTTTTTTTTTTTTTTTTTTTTTTTTTTTCCATTTTTCTGAAGCTGGAAACAGGGAGAGACAGTCAGACAGACTCCCGCATGCGCCCGACCGGGATCCACCCGGCACGCCCACCAGGGGCGATGCTCTGCCCACCAGGGGGCGATGCTCTGCCCATCCTGGGCGTCGCCATATTGCGACCAGAGCCACTCTAGCGCCTGAGGCAGAGGCCACAGAGCCATGCCCAGCGCCCGGGCCATCTTTGCTCCAATGGAGCCTTGGCTGCGGGAGGGGAAGAGAGAGACAGAGAGGAAAGCGCGGCGGAGGGGTGGAGAAGCAAATGGGCGCTTCTCCTATGTGCCCTGGCCGGGAATCGAACCCGGGTCCTCCGCACGCTAGGCCGACGCTCTACCGCTGAGCCAACCGGCCAGGGAGAACTGATGTTTCTAATCTCTCTCCCTTCCTGTCTGTCTGTCTCTATCTGTCCCTCTCTCCGACTCTCTGTCTCTCACAAAAAAAAAAGAAAGAAAAATGAAAAATTAGGTAGAAATTAGAGAAGTACATAATTTTTTAGTCAACTGAAACTTGTTTGGCCTGTTGTATCCTTTGCACCTTGCACAGTGCTGGGTACATTGTAAATGTTCAATAGATATCATCAAGTATTATAATAATTAACTAAGTAGACTGATTAATTATTTAAGATGAAGAAGCAACCCTACAGTCCAATTAGCCAGCTGCAACTAAGAATAATGAACGCAAATTAATTTCTTTGGCCCAGATGCACAAGAACCCTGATAGGAGGCTGCCTAATCAGCTGTGGAATGGGCGAATGATGGAAACAATAGGTGGGCTGTGCAAGTGCTAGCAGGACAAATCATGTCACACTATAAGCATCAGCCGTTGGAGGGTGATAGCAGTCAACAGGCCACACTGGTCCAGAACAACGGCAAAGGTATGGCTTGACTCAATCAAGAAATCATGTTCAACTTGGGAGGCCCAGAGACCAGGGTGCTGAATGACAAGGCTTATAAACAGCAGTCTCAGCTGCTAAACAAAGGACATAATTGTGTTTGGAGAGGAGAGAGAGAGAGGACCACATACTTCTTGTCAGTCTTTTTCTAGGATAATTATTCAATGGAGTGAAGCATTATAAGTACTTAGACTTGATGGTTGCTGCATCTTCTCCCTGAGACAGTCAGAGGGATTTTAACATCAGTCTATAATTGTTCTCAATGGATAATAAGGAAAATAGTCATTCAAAATCATTTAGTAGTTGGGGAGTCTATGCAGTGATGTTTCTGCATTATTTTCAGAGTACTTTGTGCTCATGGCTCATAGCATTCAATACATTTTTGCTAAATCAGTAAATGAATTGAACTAAATATTGATCATTTTGGTTTTGCCAAGATCTTGTTTTCCAATCCAGTATTAGAAACACAGAGAACTGGTCTAATGTTTGCTAATAGCATGAATCTATCTGTTTCCATTTTAAAACCCTGTTTCTTCAGAGTAAAAATAAACACACTGGGAAAAATAAGGAGCACAAAACTGTCCATCTTCACTGCATGCCTGCATCCAGTGTCCCATCTGTCACCTAGATTATAGGATAGTTCCTTCAAGAGGAGATTTTTTTTTTTTTTTTTTGCTATTATTACTTGACCGGCACGGCATGCTACTGGATGGAATGGGCCAGAATAAGTTAGGAAACCATTCATTTCCTAACTATTCCTATACAAATTTTCTGAGTATTCGAGGAAAAGAGGACAGATTAAAAAAAAAACCCAAAAACCTCTCTATGAAATGGCTGGTAATGACAGGTCAGTGTTAAGCACATGTAAAATAGTTATTTCAACATAGCAGGAGGATGAGAGAAACTGATATGTCAAATATTTTAAACTGCGTAATCAAATTGGAATAATATCAAAAGTGATTGTAATCTGAAGCAGTAGAATTCCATTTTCCTTGCATTATGGAGATTTCTCTGAGCAGACCCAGGTTAAATGATTGCACTGAGGTTGATAACACACTGATTCCTTGTGCCAACAATGACTTCAGTCTGATGGCAACCTTTACAAATTGCTTCCTGTAAATTCTTTGTGAGATTAACAAGCAATTCATTTTGCTTCAGAGTGACTTTTAGCTAAGGGACTCCGCCCAAAAAATCTGGATTTAATAAAACAAAATACATTTTGGTTTTACAAACATTTCTGAGATGTAAGTTCCCCACATAAGTTTTTGGAAAAGCAAAGCATTTTCATTTTTTATTCAGTGAAAGCCAGATGGATGGATCCTTATGCCTAGCCAACAATTACTTAGTGTCTGATGAGTTGGTGGGGAAAGGTAGCAGGGGAGGGAAGGTCACTGAGGAGCAAGCCACCTCTTTGTGTGTTCATGTAAGATATTCAGGTTAACATTTACAAAAGACTTGAAAGCTACAAGCAGAACAGTATTTGGTTATTCAACCATTTATGCATTCACTTATTCAGCACAGTATTTACTGGGGATACCAGAGTTGAACAAAACAGGTAAGACTTTTGCTTTTGTAAAACTTATATTCTAGTAAGGGAAAACAGACAATAAGCCAAAAATTATCCAAGGAAAAATTTCTTTAAAGAAGACTTTTTATAATGTGTGTGTATATATAATGAGCAAGGTAGAGAAATTATCTGCTTTGAGAGGGTAGCTATTAGAAGGTTTATGTCTTTATGACTGCTAGTTGATAATATCATATTAGTAAATATTTAAGCTTGGCACTGCTCAGACACTGTATATAATTTATGACCTAGTTCTTGAGCTAAAAGAAATTTACAATTCCAACTTGCAAGATGTTCCTGTACATCACTCAGGCAGAGGAATGGAAGAACCATCAGATCTTTTGTATACCAATTGAGTCCGAGTTACATTACATTTCCTTTACAATCAGTGTGAAAGTTAAGAATCCTTGGGCCTTTAGGTTTCAAATAGAAACAAGAATTCTTTGACACTGTCTGTTTCTACCTGTTAAAAAAAAAAGTGTAGTCATTGACATGACAGAGAAAATGTGTGTGTGTGTGTGTGTGTGTGTGTTAGAAAGAATGTCCAATATGCTTTGCTCATCCCATTAACTCAATATAATTAAAGGAGGTAGAAACAGAATACCTAGCTATTCTTTTTTTTTTTTTTTTTTCATTTTTCTGAAGCTGGAAACAGGGAGAGACAGTCAGACAGACTCCCGCATGCGCCCGACCGGGATCCACCCGGCACGCCCACCAGGGGCGAAGCTCTGCCCTCCAGGGGGCGATGCTCTGCCCATCCTGGGCGTCGCCATGTTGCGACCAGAGCCACTCTAGCGCCTGGGGCAGAGGCCACAGAGCCATCCCCAGCGCCCGGGCCATCTTTGCTCCAATGGAGCCTTGGCTGCGGGAGGGGAAGAGAGAGACAGAGAGGGAAAGCGCGGCGGAGGGGTGGAGAAGCAAATGGGCGCTTCTCCTGTGTGCCCTGGCCGGGAATCGAACCCGGGTCCTCCGCACGCTAGGCCGAGAATACCTAGCTATTCTTAAAAAAAAGAAGGACCTTGGGACTTATGAGGAAAAGACCATAAGACTTCTTTGGAATAATACCTTTGCAATTTCTCTGATTTCTGTTCCCACTCACTCTTTCTTCAACTTTCCTCTTTTCAATGTTCCTTGCCAGCTATAATCGTAAATCAAAGTTGTGGGTTGTTTCGTCATCTCCAGATATTTTGGCCTCAGAGCTTATCAAATCAAAATCACCTTATTCTCTGCTGCCCTTCTGGAACCCATGAGAACTAATTTGGTGGGAGAAATATCTTTCTCAAATACAACCACCTTCACATCCCCAGTTATAGTGGCTTATTGTTCAAAACTTCCAAGACTTTTGTCTTGTTACTCTTGTAAGAACACTTATTCATCTTACAAAAACATGTTGGGCACCCACTGTGTGGCATTATGTGGAGCAACTGGGGCCTACAAAGATGTTGCAGACACATGGTTGCTACCTTTATGGTTGAGAAGGAGGCCGAGCACACAGCTCTAAAACAAGGTGGAAGGATGCAAACACCATGAAAGACAAGACAAATGAAGTACATGTTTCCTTAGGAAAGCTTCTGGTTGGGAAGCTTAGGATGACAGCATTGGAACAAGGCTTTAAGGGATAGGTAGGACTACAACAGATCAGGGATAGGTAAGCATACCTGAGCTTACCTTTTTTATTTACCATTTTCTCTTTTTAGTATACTGTCCTTTCCATCTTTATTTATATTCTTCAAATGAGGGTTTCCAAGTAAGAAATCTTTAAAAAAAAATTTTTTTTTTTTTCCGAAGTGAGAAGCAGGGAGGCAGAGAGACAGACTCCTACATGCGCCCGACCGGGATCTACCCAGCATGCCCACTAGGGGGCGATGCTCTGCCCATCTGGGCCATTGCTCCATTGTAACCAGAGCCATTCTAGCGCCTGAGGCGAAGGCCATGGAGCCATCCTTAGTGCCTGGGCCAACTTTGCTCCAATGGAGCCTTGGCTGTGGGAGGGGAAGAAAGAGAGATAGAGAGAAAGGAGAGGGGGAAGGGTGGAGAAGCAAATGAGCATTTCTCCTGTGTGCCCTGGCTAGGAATCAAACCCAGGACTTCCACACATTAGGCCAATGCTCTACTGCTGTGCTAGCTGGCCAGGGCCAGTAAAAAATATTTTTTAATCAAACCTCTCTCCTTTATTTTCTGCTATGAATATTGCTTTAAATCTTTAATGTTTGCTTTCAATTGGATATTTAATCAACTTTATAATGAAAGTTAAATAGGAATATCTAAATCCCAATAGCAGTATGAACCTCCTAAAAAAAAATCTTCAAATTTCCATGTTTTTATAAACCCTAAAGACTTTTTCTATTCTACTTCTTGCATAAAAACAATTGTGCATAATTGTTAGAAACCATTTATCATTCTGAATTATATATACTTTTTTCATCTGTCATTGTTTTCTATATTCCTTTACCCATTTTATGTTTCATGTTTATCATTTCTACCAGCAATACACTGCTTTATTGAAGCAATGTATCATACTTGCTGTCTTCTTATTTCCCTCCAGGTATGTATGTGAGATTTTCCTAGTTTTTAGATATACAAATGAGTGCTCCTTACATATCCATATGCCTTTTCTTTCCTTTGAATTATCTCCTAATTTTCCAAAGTTAAATAAGATAACATATAAGGTATGGTTAAGAGTGTGAGCACTGGTGTATTGCCTGTGTTTGAAGCCTGGCTCTACCACTTGTCATTGTATGACAACTTACTTAACCTCTCTGAGGTATAGTCTCCTTATCTAAAAAACAGAAATAAAAATAGTACCCACTTCACATGATTAGTTTGAGAATTCTCTGTGATAATATAGACATGTAGACCCTTAGAACTGTGCTCAACACAGTGTTCAATAAGGCTAGCTATTGTTATATGTGGTTCTTAGCATACTATTTGTTGTATTCTCAAACTCAGTAAATACTAATTTCTTTCTTTTCATCCACCCAAATTATTATAACTTGGAAAAAGTGATCATTTCTATTAATCATGAAATTATAAGCTCAGGATTGTGAAAAATTTTAAGGTTTAGTCTTTGATCATGTCATGTGTGTCTAAGATGCTTTCCAGAAAAAGAGCATTAGCTTACAGAATTATCAGATGCCTCTAAACTTTCATTTTCATGTATTGTTTTGATTTTATTGGTAGAAGGATCTCACTTTTATGTACATTTATTTTTTACCAGATGGAACTCTTGTTGGCTTCAGATTAGAAATCTGAGCCTTTCATGGGAAGGAAAAATAGAAGTATGGCCAGATGTTCGCTTCTTCTGTCTCTCCCCTCTGCTTTTCTATGTGCTTTGGTTTCATTTCTGGCTTCCTCCACATAGTAGGAAACTTGGCCACTAGGATTCCTATGGTTCATGTAGATCAGGGGTCCCCAAACTACGGCCCGCGGGCCACATGCGGCCCCCTGAGACCATTTATCTGGCCCGCCACACTTCTGGAAGGGGCACCTCTTTCATTGGTGGTCAGTGAGAGGAGTAAAGTACGGTGTCGCTCACATACAGTACTACTTCCGGTGACGTGGGACGTATGCATCACGGCTCCGGAAGCGTGTCCTATCACTTGTTAGGGCTAGCAGTGACAAATATGGATCTGGACATTGACCATCTCATTAGCCAAAAGCAGGACCATAGTTCCCATTGAAATACTGGTCAGTTTGTTGATTTAAATTTACTTGTTATTTATTTTAAATATTGTATTTGTTCCCGTTTTGTTTTTTTACTTTAAAATAAGATATGTGCAGTGTGTATGGGGATTTGTTCATAGTTTTTTTTTATAGTCCGGCCCTCCAACGGTCTGAGGGACAGTAAACTGGCCCCCTGTGTAAAAAGTTTGGGGACCCCTGATGTAGATGGTGCCTGCATATTTACCAACTCCACATTCCCAGAGGAGGAGTTTTGTTGGCCTACCATGGTAGCTGCTCTCTCCTAAACTGATCAGCTGTGACCAGGAAGTTGGGCGCTATAACTGGTGTTCCCTGTCAGAGCCATTTGTTTGGAGTGGAAGAAAGAATATTAATCCAAAGATAGACTACTAAATGGAAGGGCTCTGGTCAGACCAAACAGTAGAGTCCACCAAATCAAGTTATCAGAGGAGCTGGACATGTTTCACATCTGTTTACTGTTTTTGTGTAAACCTATTCCTTATGTGAACTACTCATGTCTTGGACCATTTGGTATCAAAATAAATTTTCCCATATAAATTTACATCATTTCCACCTGACCAGGTGGTGGCGCAGTGGATAAACATCAGACTGGGAAGCAGAGGACCCAGGTTCGAAACCCTGAGGTCACTGGCTTGAGCGCAGGCTCACCAGCTTGAGCATGGGGTCCCTGGCTTGAGTGCGGGATCACAGACATGACCCCTGGTTGCTGGCTTGAAGCCTAAGGTCACTGGCTTGAACCCAAGGTACCTGGTTTGAGCAAGGGGTCACTGGCTCAGCTGGAGCCCCCTGGTAAAGGCACATATGAGAAAGCAATCAATGAACAACTAAGGTGCCTCAACGAAGAACTGATGCTTCTCATCTCTCTCCCTTTCTGTCTGTCCCTATCTGTCCCTCTCCCTGTCTGTCTGTCTCTCTCTCTCTGTCACATACAAAAAAATTTATATCATTTCCCTAATAGTTTTGTAAATACAACTGTGCAACTATTGAGAAAATTTAGGATGGCATCAATAAAATTACTAAAGAACTACTATGTTCAAGGAGCTGCCCTGGTTGCCATGAAAAGTTCAGAGACATGCATTGCTGTAGACTAGAGAATTCAGTTGCTAATGGGGTTGAACAATATCAAAAAGAATGAAATAATAGGCCCTGGCCGGTTGGCTCAGTGGTAGAGCATCGGCCTGGCGTGCAGAAGTCCGGGGTTCGATTCCCGGCCAGGGCACACAGGAGAGGCACCCATCTGCTTCTCCACCCCTCCCCCTCTCCTTCCTGTCTCTCTCTTCCCCTCCCGCAGCGAGGCTCCATTGGAGCAGGGATGGCTGGGGTGCTGGGGATGGCTCCTTGGCCTCTGCCCTAGGCGCTGGAATGGCTCTGGTCTCGGCAGAGCGACGCCCTGGAGGGGCAGAGCATCGCCCCCCTGGTGGGTGGAGCGTCGCCCCCTGGTGGGCGTGCTGGGTGGGTCCCGATGGGGCGCATGCGGGAGTCTGTCTGACTGTCTCTCCCCGTTTCCAGCTTCGGAAAAATACAAAAAAAAAAAAAGAAATAATAATAGTGACTCCTCACTGTGGAGACCATGTTCTTAAGAATGTGTAAGCATGAGCAAAAAGTTCACCGGCTTGGATCCAAGGTCCCTGGCTCCAGCAAGGGGTTACCCGGTCTGCTGAAGGCCCATGGTCGGGGCACATATGAGAAAGCAATCAATGAACAACTAAGAAGTGGTAACGCACAACGAGAAACTAATGATTGATGCTTCTCATCTCTCTCCATTCCTGTCTGTCCCTGTCTATCTCTGCCTCTGTAAAAAAAAAAAAAAAAAGAATGTGTAAGCAGAAGGACCTGTGATTCAAGAACTTAATTTTTATGGTGAAAATCATGTTAGGGAAAATGATGTTTGGAGTAAACCTTTGAAAGCCATTAGGATTATATTTTCTTTTACTAAAATAAATGACTTTTATACATCTTAACTTAGTAATTATGATTACTATGTGAATATTTAACCCTTTACTATTTTATACTCACTAGGGAGATACCTTTCAGGATCTTCTTTTCTGTAGATTCAATAAGATATTTACAAATCATTTTGTAGGATTACAAAAAATGTCCATAGTGAGAAAAATTCTTTCTGGGTTTGGTCCTCCTCTGAATGTTCAAATTCTGTCTTATTTTATGATTTGGTGGTTTCTATTAGACACATTATTTTCCTGTCTGTATTTCTTACAGGCAGGGACTTCCTGCCACAAGTGTCTGTGATTCTGCCTTGTAGCTTTTTTTCACTGCAGGGGTAGACTGAGGGAGGAGCATGAGGGGGAGGAGGCTGTAAGTGCTGGGGACTTACTACCAGCAAGTAAGCAAAAGAGAGTTGGTAGAAAAATGTACCGTCTCTCACCCCTTGGGTGGGATGACTCAAGTGGAACCTACACAGTGTTCCAGAGGTCTCTAGATTGGGCCCCAGCTCACCAAAGCAGCAATATGTTTATTAATAATTTCTATTGACTTCCTAGGATTGTATCTAAACAAAGTGATTGCATTAAAGCCCTTGCTTTAGGTCTGCTTTTGAGGAGAACCAAGTCTAAGATGAAGTTTGACTCCAATCTGGGCCCTGCCTCCTAAATATCTGGGTCCCAGAGAAATGTCGGAGGCTTGAGATGAAGACCTTTGAGAATTGATCTCCCCCAATACCCAGCGTTTTGCAGCCATGGATCTGCCCATGGTAACTTTATGCCAAGTACATTCACATCTCTCTCTTCCTTCCCCACTGATACTACAAACAGTACTTCCAGAGCCCAGGATTATTCCTGCTTGTCTTGGCCCTGCCCAAATCTTCACTTCAAAAATCTCTGCTTTGTCTCTGTTTAATTCCTTTTCTATGTACACCCTCCATTTCTCTCTTTTACTAGCTACCCCTTGCAGGACTGGCCTGCAATTTATATATCCCAGGACTGAAATTCTACAGTCGCTGATAAAATATAAATCTGTATATCTTGAACAAGAACTGTGCTTAATACCTGGCCTGTGCTGGCACAGTAGATACAGTGTTGACCTGCATGGAATGCTGAGGTTGCTGGTTCGAAACCCTGGGCTTACCCAGATAAGGAACATATGGCATGTAATCAATGAACAACTAAAGTAAAGCACCTATGAGTTGATAGTTCTTGCTCCACTCCCACCCCATGTAAAATCAAGAAATAAAAATCTTTTTTAAAATGTGCTTAAGAGAATGTCATGGTTATGAAATTTTAAATGGTATATTAAAAGGAAGTAGAATTAAAACCTGAATATTCAGGGAATGCCTCACAGGGAAGTTTGGGATCTAGTCCAATCTCCTACTTTACAGATGCAGAGACTGAGATCAGTTAGGTTAATGACTGACTCAGGATCCCACAGCTTAGGAGGGGTGAGCTGCCCGCCATCTCCCACCCCTCAGCTTCCTCTGTTCTCCACCCCATGTTGCCCACTCACCACTGGCCCAGGGGCAGCCTTGCCTCTGCCTTTGTCTTCTGTTGGTCTTGAAATTTGCGAGGAGAATAAGGCCAAGAGAAGGATGGGAACAAATAACACATTCTCCTAAGGACTTTCCATACTGTACAATCTCAGTTGTCCTACGAGGGTTTTGATATGGGATAAAAATGTTGTTTGTTCTATTTTAAATCTTAGAAAAAATTCTAGTTGCTTGGAATTATTTTCCCCAGAATTAATCATGAGTAGCATACTCTTTAGCTTGTTCTTCTGTGAAGCAGAAAACAAAATAGCCATTGTAGGCCCCCTTTGTTTAAACCCAGGGACTAATGACATTGTCCCCTCCTCCCCGGGAGCAGCCCTCGGACACTGGTCCCTCTGGAGAGCACTGAGTGCCCTGGGTGGCAGAACGCTGCTGAGTAAGCCCTCACCCCACCCAAGCTGGGACAATTCCTCCAACTGTTTGTTCTTCGGCTTAGTCGTATCAAATATTCTCAACAAGCTCTTCCAATTTCTGTTTTTAAAATAAAAATAAAAAGACCAGCACATTCCTTTTATGTTTGTGCAAATGAAGCAGAGGCATGAAGCTGGGGAAACTCTAGCAAAAAGCCTTTGATATGTAACTGCAGTGAT
Organism: Saccopteryx leptura; assembly: GCF_036850995.1. Taxonomy (NCBI): domain Eukaryota; kingdom Metazoa; phylum Chordata; class Mammalia; order Chiroptera; family Emballonuridae; genus Saccopteryx; species Saccopteryx leptura. The sequence continues at coordinate 255,481,975 of NC_089505.1, forward strand.
TTCCTACTGAAGTCCTGAAATATGAATTTAAAGAATATATTTACTTTGTCGCAGAGTCCAAGATTATATTTTTGGTACTTTCTACAGACTGTAAGATCAATATTCTAAGAATGAGTCTGTCTTTACCAACCACCATTAATAGTAACGCAGGCATACTTGGGGACCCATTAAAAGACAACTTTCTCTTCCCACAGTGTGCTTTGTTTTAAAGGGGGAGCATAATTAGCTCACTTAGTGTTCGCTATAGAACAGTGCTCTTCACCATGAAGTCATTTAATTAAAAAGATAATTACCCATAATGTAAAGTTTCAGGCAACTCAATGTCAGTGCGGATACACTGACGGTAATATTATGCACACTGTACCGCTTTCATTCTCTGCATTGACTCAGGTCTAATCAGGAATGTCTCACTGCAGAAAACACTCTTTTTCTGTAAAGTATTTTTAGGACCTAGAGTGTGTACGGCTGTCCAGTATGGATAACTAATATTCACATAAGGTCCCAGCCAGCCCCAGAACCTACCTTGTACTTAGTATGTGTAATCCCTAACCAAAAAAAAGGATGCAATCTCTATTCCATTGCCCCCTCCAGAAAGTGGCCCTCAGGTCTCTACTTCTCCTGCAAGAGAATCATTGCAGGAAAGTTTAGAACCTCTAGAAAATCATATATCACTAAGGGAAAAGAGAGAAAAACTATAGGAAGCAGAAACAGCTCAGGGGAGCTGTTTCTGGGAACAAAGATCCAGCTAGGGATAGGTCTTCTTTTCGGTAAGCAGCCTTTTGAAAACAAATAAATAACAAATATAACATTGAAAAAGGAGGGGGAAACAAACTTGCAGGAAAACACTGTTATCATCAGTTATTCTTAATATGGTTTTGTGTAGCCAGATGCTCTCCTTATAAACCAGCTGTGCCAAAAAGATAGAATTTTGTTTGCTGGTGTGAGGTTTAGGAAGAGTCACCCCCAAGATGTGCCTCCTGTGGTATGTGGCTTGTTTCGAGCTAGAGGCAACCAAGACCCTGTGAGCTCAAGAGAAACTTCTGTCCCCATTTAACTACCTAGAAGAATTTGAATTAGGGGCTGTGCCCATAATAAGAGATTATCAGAGATAACCTTTTTTTTTTTTTACCTATCAAAAGGAAAGGGCAAACTTTTAATTACTAAACATCTGCACTTCTTATCATCCTGCTATGACCCTTTGAGGCTCCCAGGTCCCTAACCTCATCCTTAGCTCAGAATATCATATCTACCACACTTTCCCTTTCTGTCTTTGAACCTCTCACGCGTGAGCGGTCTCTGATTCCCTCATGTATGTGGGGTTCCCACACATGTGTATGTATAAATTATTTTCTCTTCTAACGGCCTGATGTCTATTTGATTATAGACCAGCCAAAAGAAACTTGAAAGGAAAGTTTCTTCCTCTTCCATATTGGGGAGAGAAAAGTAGAAAATTTTAGTAAATAGAGAACTTCTGGAAGTGGAGCAGAAGGATGCATGTGTGTGCGTGTATGCGTGTACACAGTGAGGGCACAGGAGACCCTGGGAGAAGTGTAGAAAGAAGGTAAAAAAAAAATGCCCAAAGGATATATCACAAATTTCAACATGTGGCATAAAAAAGGAGTGCACTCTTTGCCCTTTCTCCTTCCTCCTTCATCTTTTCCTCATGCTCTCCTTTCACTGGAGATTTGAGCCTTGCTCAATCTTGGCTCCTAGGAACAAGAATTTAAACCAAAATTCTTAGTATGAGAATTTAGCAGCATTATTCATTAAACTGGCTTTTCTGGGAGTATGCCATTCGCCTAAATGCCCTGGTAAGTAATAATCATAATATTATTACTGATGACTAACAATAATAATCATCATTGTCACATCATTATAATAAGTATTGATAATCTAATTATTATTATCATTCTTGTTATCTTCCTCCTATTGATCATCATCATCTAAGCTTCTTTGGGAAATTCTGTGCCAACTTCTAAACTTTTGTACTTCAGCTCCCAGGCTGAACCACGACAGAATTTCAGAACAGTGGGTAAATAGGCAGGGTTGCTGGGTACAGGCTGCAGGCTGGATGGACCCTATACTTCAGAGTTGGGCCACGAGGGTGAGTGGATCTTGCAGTCTCATCTGTGCTCTGCTTTCCCGGCAGAACACCTTGGCTTATGGCAGCACTGCAAGGAAGATGAGACATCTTTCCTCATCTGCATGCACGTAGGCTCTGGGCTGGCTGCAGCTTCGAGCTTAGGACAGGCCTAGTGCTAATCACCAGAATCGGGAAGAACAAGCTCAAGGAGACGCTAAGCCTTTCCGGAGAGGTTCCAAAACCACAATTTGGCAGTGTGAAGGTCAAATGGGAGAAACAAGTGTTTGGGGAAATGGGGAAGAGGAGATGCACAATCAAGTGTTTAGGTTCAGGATTGTGACTTCAGTCAAGGGCTCTCTTCCTGCTGCTCTCAAGCAGCTTTCATTCCACACCTTCACCTCTGGTATCTTCCAGGCGCTCCTTGGCTTGCTAGCGCCATTAATATTTTTACCTAAGATTTTTAGAAATTCAGTTTGGTCATATGCTAGATCCTACCTGTATTAAAAGAGCTCTTAGAATTTCCTCTTTATCTGCACACATTTCTTTAATTGTCTTATCTTTATAATGATGAAAGGAAAAGTTGGTCCTTTAACAAGTAATCTGATTTGCCTGATTCTTGATTTAACCCGTGAACATCTTTAAGCAAAGCTTGTTAGAGAGCTAAAGTGTGGCTCATTAGTCTGGAGGCTGTAAAGGATGTTACAGCTGCTGCACGAGACAAGCAGGCTTTGTTTGTATTGAACCACAGCAGTGTCTCATGCTCTTCCTTGCTCTCTATTTAGCACTCTATCTTTATCTAATCTCTAACAAAGCAGAGCCTGTGCAGGCAGCCTGTAGTAAGCATAGTGAATCAGCCTATTCTTCGGGGAGGTGGCAGCAATATAGAGTGTGGAAATATCTTTTTCAAATATAACATATCCTATGGTCATCCACATCCAAAGATTTTCCAGTTTAAAAGAACTGTGACTGTATAATTCATATGGCTTTTGCAATAAGAGGTCATGCAAATGAACTCATGTCACAATCACTACCAAGTGAGTGCAAACTGCACAAGTGCTTTGAGCAGGACTGCCACAATGACTGTGCCGATTGGTAGGGGTCCCTTGTGGTATGGATGGCTATGAATGGGGGTGTAGTAGACAGAACGAACCAGGTTATCCACAGTAACAGATAACCTCAACGTCTCAGTGCCTCAATACAACAAAAGTCGATTGTTTGCTCATGCTAAGTGCCCTGCATGGACAAGCAGGGAGGTCCTACGGCATCTCGACATGTGCTTTTACAGTATCTTCAGCTGGGAGAAATATAGTGAGTCACACACGGGCTCGTAAAGCCTCTGTTTGCAAGTGACACATGTCACTTCTCTTTTTATTTCACTAGCTAAAGTAAGTCACATGTCCATACCTAATTGCATAGGAGGCAGAGAAATGCAATCTTACCACATATCCAGCAGGAGGAAAAAAATGGAAGTATATAAAACAACTGTAATGATTACAACTGGGGATCTACTTAGAGGACTCCAGTGCCACCTCTGTGTTCTCGTAGCTTCCAACAGAGATGAGGAAAAACTATGCCCATATTTATATGTCTAGTAACTAGTCTCACAACTCAGCACCTTATATTTCCAGAAGTAGGTTTTGTGGCAATTTTATCTAGAGACAAAAGCGGTAAGTTCTAACCTTTCCATGTGGGTTCACTATATTTTTACCTTTAAAGTAGAGAATTTCATAAAACACAGATAACATTATTGAGAAAGAGCATAAGACAGAGACTGACTCTCATGGCCTCAGAAATGAAACATGTCCCCAGGTAGCAGACAGAGTCTGAAGAGCCTATTCTTTCTAAGTACTGGATTGTCCTTCGCTTCTACAGTCGAATCACATTTTAAAACTGGTGGAAACCTAGAAGCCATTCTGTTCAACAGGACTCTCTCTCCAAGGGAGAGCAGGTGAGATCACAGGATATCTGACCAAAGCTGGGCCAGAGTCTCTTCCCTAGGAATGTAGAGTTTGGACTAAAAGAATCACTTCCAGGAAACAAAAAGTTTGACTAATTGGCCTGGGTTGTTTGTTGATTACAGATGTAACTGAGACTGTTAGTGCTCACTAAATGTCCATATGCTCCTTCTGTTTCCCAGTTTCCCTTGCAGGTTGATTGGAGCCATGTGACTAAGTTCTGGCCAATGAGAAATAAACAGAAGTGATTCCAACCATTTTCAGGCTTAGCTGTTGAAAAGATCTCTGATATCATTTCACTTTCTGTTTCCCCACAGCAGTGACCTTGGAGGCCACGTGTTCTAGATGGCATAGTTATAAATGGAGCAGCACTTCCCATCCCATAGACAATTGTGACATGAAAGAGGAAAGAAATGTTTATGGATTCAAATTTATTTCTTATTTCAGCATAGTCTAGACCACTGGTCGGCAAACTCATTAGTCAACAGAGCTAGATATCAACAGTACAATGATTGAAATTTCTTTTGAAAGCCAAATTTTTAAAACTTAAACTATATAGGTAGGTACATTGTTATTAACTTAATTAGGGTACTCCTAAACTGGCCTTTGCGCCCGCACGTGGTATTTTGTGGAAGAGCCACACTCAAGGGCCAAAGAACCACATGTGACTCATGAGCCGCAGTTTGCCAACCACTGATCTAGACTATCCTAACGTAGAACATAGACCAACACAGGAGTTGCCTCATTCTGCTAGAAGCAAAGAAAAGGTCATCTGCTTTTCTGAAGAAAAATGATAGACATGAACAGAGAGGAGCAGAGAGAGTCCCTGGATCCTTCCAATTCCTGGTTCCAATCCCTTCTTGCAGGAAAATCTTATGCCTGTCCTTGGTTTCTGTGATTCTCTTATATCCTTATTATAGTAAATTTCTTGTTTTAGTAAGTTGTGTTAAAAAGTTTTAGCTTTTGCAATTAAAAATCTTATAATACCACTCATATCTCAGTGCTTCAGTTTATTCTTTAATTCATTACACCATGAAAACAACCAACAAATTAATAGGTATGGTTCTGACTTTGACTTGTAATTCCTTCATGCCAGGAATACAAAGATCTAAGCAAAATCTCATCCAGATGAAAGTCCATAAAAAAGTTAACCCTTAACACAATTCCAGAATTATAGCTCTTCTCTATTTATACAAAATTTAAATAAAGGTAGATAATCTTTTCAGTTTTATTGGTTACAAATGACCAGCTGACAAGTTACTCAACTTCTTCAATTGTAACAAAATTCTAGAGCTACCAAGAAACGGTTGCTCATTCAAGAACAGCTAAGAAATAGATTGGCTCTTCAGAATCTGTGGCAACTTCCTTTCTGCAGGTGGGCTAAATAGTAGATAACTTTTATAGAAAGAAAGCCATTGTCTTAGGAAAAAAATACTTTCTCTGTAGTGAACAAGCTGAATGCAGTCACAGAAATTACAGACAAAAAAGTTTTTGATGACAGATATTGCTGATGCCTAGTGCCTTCAAAGCATTCCAGGAAAGGTGAAGCATAATTATGACTAACAATAACTCATGTTTCTTCCAGGATGTTACTCACTGGACCAATGGGTCATTTGAGATGTATGTCAATGAGTCAGCTCATACTCAGTTTGGCAAAGAGACCCCAAGCTCTTTGCACTGAAATGAGTAAACACTAAATGAATACATCCTGGAGAAGTAAAGGCAGTAAAGATTTTATAGTAAAAAAAATGGTTTTGTTCTTTCAGTTTCCCCATCCACTACCTCACCCCATATATCTGAACAAAATGAAATTATCAAGGCCAATGAAGAAAAATCTCAGTCTTGCCTGATCAGGTGGTGGAACAATGGATAGAGCATCAGACTGAGATGCAGAGGACCCAGGTTCAAAACCCCGAGGTTGCTGGCTTGAGCATGGGATCAAAGACATGACCCCATGGTCACTGGCTTGAGCCCAGAGATTGCTGGCTTGAAGCCCAAGGTTGCTGGCTTGAGCAAGGGGTCACTTGCTCTGCTGTAGCCTCTCCCCCCCCCCCCCCCGTCAAGGCACAAATGAGAAAGCAGTCAATGAACAACTACGGTACCACAACAAGTAATTGATGCTTCTTATTTCTCTCCCTTCCTGTCTGTCTGTCCCTGTCTGTCCCTCTCTCTGTCTCTGTCACACACACAAAAATAATCTCCATGTTATTCTTCAAAAGATAAAGGGTCCAGATGAAGGAGAAAGGCAGAAACACCACTAGGAAACAAGGAGAGTCTAACAACTCACCTGTTGCAGCTTACATAATATAAAGATAGAACAAAGCCAGTTAAAGTAATAATGGTTACAAATAAAAAGGAGGTTAGACTGGATGGTAGGGTCTTTTATTTGAAATTCCATGACGAAAGGACTATGTGCAATGATGTAGCTCAAGGGCCAAATGTGGCCTTTGATGAAATTAGTCTTATGATGGTGACATTGACATTCATTATTTTATATTTTACTATATCATGCATTCAGAAGAGTTTATTTAAATGTAGGAACAGTTTAAAGAAGAATAAAAACTCAATACCCATGTAGTCATCACCCAGCCTAGTTTAAGAATATATTGCTCACAAAAATTAGGGGATATTTCAAAATGATATGAAGCTATAAAATATCCCCTAATTTTTGTGAGCAGTATATTAACAGTTGGTTTCTCCTCTGCTCACTCTCCCTCAATAGCCACCCAGAGGTTACTACTAGTGCACATTTTTGTGTTAATAATTTCCTGTGTACTTTATGGTTCTACCGCCTATATTTATATACCAAAACAACATGTTTAGCTTTGAAAATTTTGTAGCTGCATAAAGAAAGATCAAAGTTACACTATTAATTGAAAACTCAGGGATGAACGCAACAGAATCTCTTGTTGACAGCTCCCCTGAGAGTTTACAAGAACCCTTTCTGGGGAAGTCAGTGGGCATGTTGTAAGCTAGTTCTTAGCAAACACAGGTCTATGCACACTCAGCACATCTGGAGTCAGGTAGAAATACGGCCAGAATGTATGGGATGCTTTCTATTTTCTACCTTAGCTCCAGCTTTCATGTGTTTAAGCAGAAAGTCTGGTGAGATAAAATAAGTGTCCTCAGCTGATCCAGGCATCAAGGCATGGAAAGAGAGCAGAAAATTAGTCAGCAAATGATCACGACACAGGTAAGAATATGGGCAAGGCTTATTCAAGCATTCTGTCCTCAGATTGAAATAGAGAGTAAAATAACAGTGGGAACTTTGCTATGACAGCCAATCTCAAGCTCCCCTCTGGAACAGCTGTCCTCTATGACTGTGATACTTGTCCTGTAATCTCCCTTTGTTGTCTTCATAGAGATTTTCTTTGCCTTTCTCCTGAGTTGGATCACCTGTTTTTTGTATCCAGGATGGAATGCATAATTTGTGGGACCCAGTGAAAAATAAAACTGCAGAGTTCCATGTTCAAAAATTATTAATAATTTAAAAATGATGACAGCAGGGCATTAAAACAAGCAATGGGTCCCTTTTACATGAGAAACCCTGTGCAACTGTATGGATTGAAAACCACAAAGCCAGCCCTCCCTGTATGCCATGTTTTCCTTTTCCCTGCTTTACTCTCTTGTTTTAGTGGAGCACACTCTCCAGTAATCTTTTGAGAAAGGGTACGTGAGAAATAAGTTTTTGAGGCTTTAATGACTGAAAATGTCTATGTTCTATCCTCATGCTTGAATGCAAACCACTTTATTGTACAATTCCATATTCTAAACGTTGCTCCCTGGCATTATGAACAATATAAATAGTCCTGCTTAGTTGGTGATTTGGCTAGGTATAAAATTCTAGGTTGGAAATAATCTTCCTTCAGAATTTTAAAGGTATTGCTTCATTGCTTTCTTGTTTATGGTGTCACTGTAAAGAGGTCTGAAGTTATTTGGATTCTTAATTCTATGTATGTGTTTTTATTCTTTTCTAGAAGTTTATATAAATTCTCTTTGCTCCAGAGTTCTGAAAATTTATAATGTGCCTTTATGAGGGTCTGTTTTCATCTATTGTGCTTAGCACTCTATAGGTCCCGTTGATCTGACAACCCATGTTCTTCAGTTCTGAGAAATTTTCTTGAATTATTTCACTGGTCATTTTCTCTGTTCCATTTATATATTTTTCCCTTTCTGAAGCTCTTATTATTTGGATAATGAAACTTTTAGAACAAAACTCTCATTTTCTTATTCTTTCCTCTTTATCTAATCTTTGTTCTACTTTCTGAGAAAGTTCTGTATGTTACATTCTAGCCCTTCTGTTGTTTATTTCATAATTGTTTTTAATGTCTTCTTCTTCTTTTTATGTGAGAGGTAGGGAGGCAGAGGCAGACTCCCGCATGTGTCCTGACTGGGATCCACCTGGAAAGCCTTTAGGGGGCGATGCTTTGCCCACCTGGGGTGTTGCTCCATTGCTCGCAACAGAGCCATTTTAGCACCTGAGGCGGAGGCCATGGAGCCATCCTCAGTGCCTGGGATGGCTCAAACTGCTTGAGCCATGGCTGTGGAAGGGGAAGAGAGAGAGAGAGAGAGAGAGAGAGAGAGAGAGAGAGAGAAGGAGGAGGGGTAGAGAAGCAGATGGTCACTTCTCCTGTGTGTCTTGACTGGGAATCAAACCTGGGACTTCCACACTCTAGGCTGACGTTCTACCACTGGGCCAACTGGTCAAGGCTTGTTTTTAATTTCTATGAGTTCTTTTGTTCTCTAAATGAACCTTTTTATTTATTTTTTATAGCACCCTATTTTTGTTTCATGTATGCAGTGCTGCCCATTATCTGAGGATATAGGAATTCTTGTTTGTTTGTTTTCTCCTCCTTGCATAGTCGCTGTTGCTCCATGTTATCTTTTTATTGCATCTATTCGGGTCTCTTTCACAGTAGGGACTCCTCAGATATTTTATCTTTGGCTTTTTGCTCTTGATAAATAGTGGGAACCAAAAACAAATAAAAAGTACTGAGCAAGTGGGCAGGGCTTGCCAACTTTAAACTTTACTGTAAGATGATATGGGTGGGCTGTTAATTAGGGGACCTCTATAGTTAGTATTTTTACATTTTCTTCTTGTTCTGGTCAGATTCCCTGAGAAGAATTTTCTAATCTCCTGCTTGGTAGATGAGAGTCTGTCTGAGAAACAAATGAGGAAAAAGATCTAGAAGGAGACGCAGAGTCTATGAGCTAATTCAGGCCCCACATCCTCCTCCAGAAGGAAGCCCTGCTTTCAACAGTGCCTGGCATCCCTCAGTCCAGGGCTATCTACTTTACCATCTACAGAGACAAAACTTCCATATTTCTGTTAGGAGTGAGGTAGGACAGTCACCTGTTGTCACCAGGAGAGAAAAGGCAGCTAGGAATAGTATTACTTTTTAAGTAGCTTTGTCTTCCTTATTTGAGACCTCTCATTTACCCCAGTCCTAGGCATATTTAATGTTGCCAACTCCTGAAACTTCTGAGCATTCTGTGGTTTGAAGCCAGCTGGGGATTCAGCTTTCTTGGGCCTGTTAAATCACTTACCACTTGTCCATCTGCTTTCCAGCTTCCAAAATTTAATTGCTCTTACCAACTCTCTTATTTTCCCTATACTTGTGTGTTTATGTCTTGTGTTAAAATCTCTTTAATGTAGTTTTAGCATGCTTCAGGATGAAGTGAAATTAGATATACGCATGCAATCTACCACCTAAACTCAGAGACCCCTCCCCCGCCTTCCTTTAAACAGTTTTTTTGGAACTTGCTTTTTGAAACCCATTTTTCACCTACTTGAATGTACTGGTGCTGTTTCTGGTGCATTGGCATGGCAGTGACTGCTAACCCTCCAACCCAGGCCTGGCTTCCGCTAGTGGCCTGATGTGGGAAATAGCTATGGGATTATCTATCTGTTCAGCATGCCTCCTCTCCTCCAGGGGTCCCCCAGCTGGCCCCCTCAAGAGCTATAATTTAGGAGACAGAATACTTTTTTTTTAAGGGAGAATAATTTGAAAGTGTTTTTATACTAAATGCAAATTTTACTGGTAATTTAAAATTTTCCCTCAGGAACCTCTTAGTGGAGTAGGTAAGGTATTGACTTTGGATCCAAAGAGTTTTGAGATCTATTTCAAATGCTGTAACTTTGGGCAAGTTATGTGGTCTCTTTTTCCTTAATTTCCTCATATGTGAATGGGGACTGAAGACGCAGGGATGAAAAAAGACAGTTTGAAAGATGCCTGGCACGGGAGGGATGTTCCCTTTCCACACCCACTTTCTCCATCTGCAAATGTGTTTTGGAAAACAAACAAAAATAAGACACCTGGCATTTGGTTAAGTTCTATATATGTATATTTCTCCCCCATTTTCCGTCTGCTAGCAACAGCATTAAGACAGCATAGCTTGTTTTGTACTGCAAATATTCCCCAGAATGTTAAAGGAGGACATAGGGATCTTTGAGAATATCTTACAGATTTGAGAATCCCCATATTTTCAGGCAGGATGGAGGGAGATTTAACATGGTTTAACTATTTTTTTCTTCATGTTTATTTTAACCATGAAGTTCCTGATCCCAATGCATTTGAAATACACCTCACACATAATACCAATATTATTAGTTTGGTAGCATTTCTGAGTCACTGACCCATTTGATACTTTCCCCAGAAAAACACACATGTGTATTACAACTCACAGAGCTACACTTTGCAAGAATTTGTCCATCTCCTGAAGAGCATCACATTAATAAACTCTGATCTACACTAGTGCATTTTCTCTCCCACTGGAGTGCTTTCCCTCCTCTGCACCTGCAAACCACCTGCTGTGAAGTAGAGGTTGGCAATGCCACTTGGCTCAGGGAAGGTTGGATTTTAGCAGGATGCCTGGGGTCGGGGGTGGGGGTGGGGATGAGTGGGGTTTCAGGTCAGAATGTCCTTGCTAGTCCCTTCCTGCTGTTCTGGGGCTCAGGCGCCAGTTGCAGCTTGAGTGAGAACAACAGTAGAAGACCAGGACAGGCTCACGAGGATGGGGGGTAGGGAGGCAGCCTGACACCACCCGGGTGACATTACAGATGCACGGCAGCTCCCACCTCCCACATCCCCATGGCTGGGGAGAGGAGCAGAAAAAAGAACCCTGCCCTTTAGAAGAACCACTAGAGGACAGCAACTGAATTTTCTTTTCCAGTCGCTGGGATACGATTTTTCACTAAAATCCAGATGATTTCCTCCCTCCTCCCTGAGATGCATCCAGTCATTCCCAGACAATGGGGAGTCTAAGGCTGGGTAGGGGCGGGAAAGTAGCTGAGAATTCTCACATTGGTCAGGCATGGTGGAAGGAGGTCTACCATGCACTTTATTTTAAACCAGGAAGTTTCTCCTCCCAATTCATTTGAAATACAGTGTGTCCGTAAAGTCATGGTGCACTTTTGACAGGTCACAGGAAAGCAACAACAGATGATAGAAACGTGAAATCTGCACCAAATAAAAGGAAAACTCTCCCAGTTTCATACCTATTCAGTGCAGTTTGATGTGGGCTCACGCACAGATTTTTTTTTATATAATTTTATTTTTTTAATGGGGCGACATCAATAAATCAGGATACATATATTCAAAGATAACAAGTCCAGATTATCTTGTCGTTCAATTATGTTGCATACCCATCACCCAAAGTCAGATTGTCCTCTGTCACCTTCTATCTAGTTTTCTTTGTGTCCCTCCCCCTCCCCCTTTCCCTCCCCCTCTCCCCCCTCCCCCTGTAACCACCACACTCTTCTCAATGTCTCTTAGTTTCACTTTTATGTCCCACCTATGTATGGAATAATGCAGTTCCTGGTTTTTTCTGATTTACTTATTTCACTTCGTATAATGCAGGGGTCTCAAACTCGCGGCCCGCGGGCCGCATGCGGCCCGCCGAACAATTTTGTGCGGCCCGCAGACTAATCCACGAAGTTCAAAATATTTTGGATAAAATTAAGTAAGCCTAGGGGCCTATTTGTATTTTTCATTTCTCTAGCATCCTAGCTAGATATTAGCTTAGTTAACAGCAGTTGTGATGCGAACTACAGTTTCTGGTTGTTTTGTGACACTGAGTAAACTGCATGTACGATTGTGCTTGTTGTACTGATTTTTTTTTTGTTTTCAACTGCAGTGAGAAAAGTGTTGCGTAACAGTTGCCTTTTGTAGACCTAGTGCGGCCCGCTGAACGGCTGTGATCTTGCTCTGCGGCCCACATGCTGAGTTGAGTTTGAGACCCCTGGTATAATGTTATCAAGATCCCACCATTTTGCTGTAAATGTTCCGATGTCATCATTTCTTATGGCTGAGTAGTATTCCATAGTGTATATGTGCCACATCTTCTTTATCCAGTCATCTACTGACGGGCTTTTTGGTTGTTTCCATGTCCTGGCCACTGTGAACAATGCTGCAATGAACATGGACGCACAGATTTTTTAGGGCTCCTTAGGTAGCTATCCCGTATAGCCTCTACAGACGCGTCACTGAATGATGGCCTACCAGAACGGGGTTTCTCCACCAAACTGTTGGTTTCCTCCAACTGCTTATCCCACCGAGTAATGTTATTCCTAAGTGGTGGTGCTTCGTTATAAACACGCCGATATTCATGTTGCACTTTGGTCACGGATTCGAATTTAGGGAGCCACAGAACACACTGAACTTTCCTCTGTACCATCCACATCTTGACTGGCATGGCCGTGGGCTGCTCCACTGTATAAACGCTGTTACATCATCATCTGCGCATGCACACATACTACCACATCATCCTACAGAAACTGGTAGGGTTTTCCTTTTATTTGGTGCAGATTTCACATTTCTATCGTCTTCTTTTGCTTTCCTGTGACCAGTCAAACGTGCACCATGACTTTACGGACACACTGTATAACTCACCCACACATATTACCAATATTCATTTAGCAACATTTTTTTTAGTCACTTATTCCTTTGACACCCCGCCCCATGTTTAGGAGGACCGGGCACACTGCAATTAACCCAGACCTCCCGGAGCCCCGAACTGCCAACTGCCAAACGCTGGACCAGTAGGGTGTATTTGGGAGCCCAGGGCAGCAGCTTCCAAGCCTCTGAGGGTAGGTTTGAGGTCCACGCTCCTCCTGGAGTTGGAGGCGGGGCTGGGTTCCTGGAGGGGGAGGAGCCTGCCCCTACCCCCTGTGAGGTTGGGTCACAGGGCAGGTAGTTGTCCTCTCTCTGTGTGACACCCACAGAACTAAAGGGGGAACACAGACCAACTATTAATTCTGTAAACTGTTCAATGTACAAAGCCTGAAACTGACACCCCAGGCGATCTGCATCAATGTAACAACTGCATCCTAAATCTTTTTGTGGGTACAAATTGGAATATTTAAAAACAAGATAAAAAACAAAAGTCCCATTTGGTCCTGAGGATTAATTTGCCTTTCCTTATTTAAAACCCTCTCAACCCAGAATGGGTATTTTTACAAATGAGGAAACTGGCTCTGAGGGATTACTTAAGATCACACAATTAATAACTGACAGAATCAAGCTTGAACTAGGTCTGACACCAAGCAGGTGCCATTGTTGGGGCCGCATTCCCTTCTCAGAGGTGACACAGATAACATCCTCATCTGCCTTAGTGAAGAGGAGGAGCCCCTCTCCGTATAATAAAGACGCTGGCTGCCACTGCACCTGGCAAGCCCGCTGCCTTCCACCCTTTTCTGACCACAGGGCTGTCTCTGCCTGGAGCTGTTTATATACTCCACTTATGAAATGGCTTGCCGGCTTTAAGATTGCAGTCTGAAACTCAATATTGTCTTTTTGTTTTTTAATCTTGCTGGACCTATGCTAAGGGCCTAACTAACCCATGTTCAGACCAAGTGACCCAACCCCAGCATTACTGACAAATGACGCACGCTTCCTTCCATTAAATGCAGACTTGAGAACTACCTTGGGCATTTAACCGTCAATTATCCAACTGTTCTACAGGTATTTAATGAGCATCTCTGCCTTTCCCTGCGCCAAGCTACTCTCTCCTTTGCCAGTTATCTTTTTCAAACTTGATTAGCATCCAGTTATGACTCCTTTGCATAAAAACCTTCAGTGGTTTCCCACCAGCTTCAGGATGAAGACAAGACTTGTCACATAAGGCCCCGTCTATCCTTGCAGCTCTTAAATTTGGAGTAGAGACAAGTGTTTTATATAACTGCAAAAGTACTGATTCTTATCCTCAGGCTCCGTGTGAGAATAATTAGAGTATAAAGTGTAAATAGTAAATTAAATCCTTCACTGCTCAGCCCACGCTTGACCTTAAAGAGGTTGGTGCTCAGAGAGAAATACAGTATGGGCTGCTTATAATGAGGTATTTATAGTTTGTGTAAGGCCAGTGGCCGTCGCCATGGCCATGCAGGTTCACATTGGATTCAGGCAGACGGTAAAGGAACTGTGGAGCCAGAAAATGGTGGGCCATTCTGTTTACGAAAGTCTCGTAATGGCAAACGAGCAAACAGGCAGGGAAGATCTCTTTCCTTTCTCTCAGGGTTCCCAAGCCCCTACTCTGTCTCTGGTTCCTTAACCTGGAGTCATTTTCCAGATTCACCCTCCAGACTCTCAGGCCCCCACCACCCTCAGCAAGGTTCTCTCTCTCTCTCTCTCTCTTTACTATCTAGCCAAAACCAGCTGAGGAAAAAACCCCTTTTCCAACAAATAGCAAACAGTCGTTCCTCCCAAGCAGGAAAGCAATTCGTGATTTGCAATCTGTGGCCCTGAGGTTAAGCACCCGCAACCTTTCATAGACGATACACACAAGGCACTGCCCCAATATAAGGGAGCAAACGTAAAAAACATTTGTTTACCCAACAGTATCTTTCTTTATAACCTATTTCTATCGCTTTTGAAAAATGAGTCCAGGAAACTTTGGAGGAAAGTTAGTTAAGTAGCTATAGAAAAGCAGGACTAAAGCAAAAGGAAATGCTAAATATTTTAGGTCTAAAGGTCAATGTCATTACTAGGTTCAAGCTAGACCCCCTGGCAGCCGGGGGTAAAAGAGAAGCAGGGTATGTTATTTGAATTTTGTTCAGAGAAAAGAGGAAATTTACCAGTCCTTGAAAAGATGGAAAGTTTTTTATCTTTCTCTTTATTGATTTTTTTTTTAATTTTTTAAAATTTATTTATTCATTTTTTTTAGAGAGGAGAGGGAGAGACAGAGAGAGAAAGGAGAGACAGAGAGAGAGAAGAGGGGGAGGAGCTGGAAGCATCAACTCCCATATGTGCCTTGACCAGGCAAGCCCAGGGTTTCGAATCGGTGACCTCAGCATTTCCAGGTCAACGCTTTATCCACTGCGCCACCACAGGTCAGGCTCTTTATTGCTTTTTAAAGTATAAAATTAATGCAAATCTTTTGTAAAAAGAACTCATATAATACAAACATCTATATAATAAAAAGTGTATGCCCCACCTTAACTATACCTCCACTTCCTTTCTCCTAAGTAAACCCTAACCCCTGGGACTAACCATTTTTTTCTAAGGTTTTTTGTTGTGTTTTTTGCTTTTGTTTTTGTTTTTCAGTTAGAAGTACTTTCACAGCTTTCATAGAATGTGAGTTTTGTTTGCTTCAAAAATTTAATCAAATTAGCCATGGAATTTGGTAATTTAAATTTTCACTTTACAGTGTATTAGGAACATTCTTGCATATCAATATAAATAGATCTACTACTTTAATTTTACTGACTATAATATTCCATTATATGGAGGTAGCATAATTGACTTACTTAATCATTCCCATTTGTTTCTGATTTTACAGTCATAAATAATGAGTATGCTTGTATATACAATTTTGTAAAGAAATGTGTTGCTATAGATTTCTCAAAGTGAAACTGCGGGATCACATAGCTTGTACATTTAAATTGTCTTCAAACAGTCTTCACCAATTTACACTCTCACCAACAGTGTTTGAGAATGCCCATTCCCCATTCCCTTGCCAACATTATTTATTATTGACCTTTTTCACTTTCTGGCACAAACTTCTAAATGGAATTGCTCCTGGCAAGGTCAATATATTTTAATCAAGAAAGAGATCAATGAGACAGTCTTATTTCTCTTGTCTAGGACAGTGTTTCTCAGGCTGTTCTCTATGGAGCCCCCGGAATTCTAAGGAATGGGAGTAGGGGTGCACAGACACAGGACCTCCACCCTCTTAACCAAGGCAACTGAGTTTTTAATCTGTTTTATGTGTTGCACTTTGGGACTAAGTTTTATATGAAGATAAGGTTCTGTTGTTAAGAACAAGTTTGCAAACACTGGATCTGAGACTTGTTTCTCATTGAAACATTAGAAACTTAAAGAGGAATTGAAAATATATTCCTTCAGGGCAAAAAAGAAAAGATGTTAAAACAGTCACTCTCCAGCTATAGCCAAAATATTCTCATTGTGTCTTTGTCTGCTAACAGTCTTGCTTATGCTAGGCCTCACTTTATAATCCCCCATTGTTGTCCTGCAACCATTCCTAAAACACCATTATTTCCAATATTTGGATTAATCTCTCACAACACACACACACACACACACACACACACACACACACACACACACACACACACACCACTTATGTGGATTGTACCCCTCTTTATTTATGTAAACTTGATGTTGGCTGGGGCTTCCTTTCTCTGACCCTGCCTTGAGTAAAATTCCATAGTCTAAGATCCTCTAAGATTTTTGTGAGTTCCTCCAAGCCTTAGGTTCCCATGGCTTCCTCTGCCTTCTACTTCTTCGGTTGTTCTCTTTGAGATCCATCATGTGAAACTTAGCTCTTTCTTTGGTAGTCACACACACAAAGAGTAAAAATAAACTACTCTACCACACAAAACATTCTTGAGAAGAGTCGAATTTACTATAGATAGCATTCTGGGAAGGTCAGAGAGAGAGTGTTCACGTCACAAGGATACAAAGAATTTCAAAATGGCACACTGAACATCACTGCGGCCTTTCATGGTCGAATGGCCTTTAACCAGTCCCCCTTTCCTTCGATGACCCTTCTCTTCTTCTATTCCTTATCTTTACTCACTCCCCTCTGGATTGAACCACAACTTCAAGTTATTTTCTTCTATTAAGCATTGCAGTTCATCTCTTCCCAGCTTTTACCCTCAGACTCCCATGGCCAATCTCTTCATAGTGCTCATCTCATTAAAGGCGCTTTCCATTTAGTAGAATTGACCCTCTCTAGGAGGCTGTTTTCTTAAAAAACAGCAAAAGAAATATTGGTTTTTTTCTCTATATCCTTGCTATTTCTTCCTCATTGAAACATTGTCATTATATTGCTTTTTTGTTTAATAATTTTATATATCTGGCTCCAGTAACCAAATGTTAAGCAGCCCAAGAGCAAGAACTCTGCGGTTTTATAGCTTTCTTTCTTTTCTTTTCTTTTTTTTTTCAGTTCCTGAGGGAGGCTCCATGGAGCCATCCTCAGCACCCAGGCCTATGTGGTCAAACCAATCAAGCCATGGCTGTGGCAGAGGAAGAGAGAGAGAGAAGGGAGAAGGAGGGGGAGGGTCGGAGAAGCAGATGGGCTCTTCTCCTGTGTGCTCTGACTGGAATTGAACCCGGGACATCCACAAGCCAGCTGGCACTCTACCACTGTGCCAACCATCCAGGGCCCGTTTTGTAGCTTTTAAATACCCAGTCTTTGGTATATGCCTCACGAATGCATAACGAATAAAGCAACCACTAATTATACAATTAAAAGAAGAGTAATGATAATTGAATATAAGAAGACCCTTAGATATTTTATAAGATGTCGTAGCTATCTCCTTGCAAAGGCCATAAAATTGGTAATTATTAATGAGTTCATTAAAACATTCAGACATATTTTCAAGTTGTATTTATTTTTTAGGATGTATAGCTATCCTACTCAAAATATTCACTATTTCACATTTCTTTTATGTGTTGGCCTTTAGTCTTCTAAAACTTCTTTTCTACTTCTCCTAAGAGCTAGACATTACTTTTCTTTATTCTCATCACCCCTGGCCAGATAGCAGAGATGATTATCTATAACAGTACAATATTACATCTTACAGGAATCCCAAGAATAAAGAATATTATATAAAGTAGCATGCTGTGTAAACCAAGGCTTAAAACATCCTTTAGTGAACCATCATAAAATATCACTTGAAATTCCTACAGGATTGTCTGCCTGCTATGTTTGATTCCTAAATCTCGTGTTATTAAAAGAAGTCTGTTTACTCTTTTATCTACACTCATATTTTACAATTTTTTTCATCAAAACTGGCTTAGTTTGGTATGAGAAAGCAGAACAGTTAACAAGCAAAAATTTCTGATATTTGACACTTTGCAATAAAGTTAAGTCCAAGAATAGCCCAAAGTTCAGAAACTAGGCCCAAATTCATTGTGGAACATATGTGGAATATATTTTTATATATGTCCCTGCAACCAAATGTTGTGTGTGTGTGTGTGTGTGTGTGTGTGTGTGTGTATACCGTATATAAATTTCCACAGAAAGCACAGACTGTTCTATTCTGTTTATCTGTATGACAGAGGTTTTCCCAAAATATTCAGTGAAAAAAGTTTCTCCCATTTTCTGCTTATAAGAGACTCACTTCAGATTTAAGGATACATATAGGCTGAAAGTATAGAGATAGAAGATGGAAAAGGATATTCCATTCAGGTGAAAGCCAAAAGAAAGCAGCACTAGCTATATTTATATCAGACAAATAGTTTTAAGCCAAAATGGTAATGAGAAAAAGGTCATTATATAATGGTAAAGGGGTCAATTCTTAAAGAAGTTATAACAACCATAAATTTATACGTACCCAATATTGGACTACCTAAATATAATAAACAAACAGTAATATATCTGAAGGGAGAATTGGACAACAATATGATAATAGTAGTGTACTTCACTACCTCACTTTTAGTACTGGAGCAGAAAATCAACAAGAGAATATTGGCCTGACGCGGTGGTGGCGCAGTAGATAGAGCATTGGTCTGGGATGCTGTGGACCCGTGTTCAAAACCCTGAGGTCACTGGCTTGAGCGAAGGCTCACCAGCTTGAGTGCAGGGTCTCTAGCTTGAGCCTAAAGGTCACTGGCTTGAGCAAGGGGTCACCCACTCTGCTGGAGCCCCTCCCCCCCAGTCAAGGCACATATGAGAAAGCAATCAATGAACAACTAAGATAGTGCAATAAAAAATTGATGTTTCTCGCTCTTCCTGTTTTTCTGTCCCTGTCTCTCTCTCTCTCACTAAAAAAAAGAAATTAAAAAAAATGAAGAAAACATTGGACTTTACCCATAAAACCCACATGAAACTAACAGATATTTGTAGGACAACTCATCCAACAAGAGAAAAATATAAATTCTTCTCTAGTGCACATGGAACATTCTTCAAGGTAGATCATATGATAAGCCACAAAACAAGTCTTAACAAATTTAGGAAAATTGAAATCATACCAAGTATACTTTCTGACCACAGTGGTATGAAACCAGAAGTCAACAACAAGAGGAAAGCTGGAAAATGTACAAGCATGTGGAGACTAAGCAACACATTCCTGAACAATCAATGGGACAAACAGGAAATACAAAAAAACCCTCAAATATTTTAAAAACTACCCCATTAAGAATAGCATCAAAAGCAATAAAATATTTAGGAATAAATTTAACCAAGAAAGTGACCAATCTGTACAATAAAAACTATAAGACTTTGATGAAAAATATTGAAGAAGATGCAAATGAAAAGATATTTCATGTGCATGGATCTGAAGAATTAATATTGTTAAAATGTCTATATTACCCAAAGCCATCTATAGACTCAACACAATTTTTATCAAAATTCCAGTAGTATTTTTCACAGAAATAGAAAAAAACATGTGTGGAACCACAAAAGACTCCAAGTAGCCAAAGCAATCCTGAGAAAGAACCAAGACAAAGGCATCACACTTCCTGATTTTAAACTATACTATAGCCATTACACATTAGTTACTGGAGTAGCAATAGTAATTAAAACAGTATGCTACTGGCATAAAATTAGACACCTAGACCAATAGAACAAAAATGAAAGCCTAAAAATAACCCCCCCATAACAGTCAACTAATATTTGACAAGAATACTCAATGGCCAAAGGATAATCTCTTCAACAAATGGTATTATGAAAACCAGAAAACCACATGTAGAAAAATAAAATTTTCTACCATTCACAAAAATTAACTGAACTGGATTAAAGACTTAAAAATACGACCTGATACACACCATAAAGCTCATAGAAAAAAAAAAAACATAGATAAAAAAGCTTGACATTGGTCTTGGCAATGATTTTTTGGATCTGACAACAAAAACACAAGCAACAAAAGCAAAAATCAGTAAGTGGCACCTCAAACTAAAAAGCTCTGTACTGCAAAAGAAACAATTAACAGGAAGAAAATGCAACCTACAGAATGGAAGAAAATATTTACAAACCCTATACTGGACAAGGGGTAATGTCCAAAATATAGAAAATCTGACACAACTCAATAACAACAGAACCAAAAAACAAACAACATGATTTAAAAATGGGCAGAGGAATCTAATAGACATTTTTCCAAGGAAGACATCTAGATGATCAACAGATACATGAAAAGATTCTCAACATCACAAATAATCAGGGAAATGTAAATCAAAACCACAATGAGATATCACCTCACACCTGTAAGAAAGACTATCATCAAGAAGACAAGAGATAACAAGAATGTGAAGAAAAAGGAACCCTGTGCACTGTTGGTTTAAATACAAATTGGTGCAGACACCATGGAAAATAGTATGGAGGGTCCTCAAAAAAATAAAAAAATAGAGCTACTCTATAATCCAGAAATCCCTCTTCTGGGTATATATCCAAGAGAAATAAAAACACTATACGGAAAAGATGTCTGCATTCCCATGGTTTTTGCAGCATTATTCACAATAGCCATGATATGGAAGCAACCTATATGTCTGTCAATGAATGAATGGACAAAGAAGATCTGAGATAAATATACACACATAATGGAATATTATTTAACCATAAGAAAGGAGATCCTGCTTTGCAACAACATGGACTTTAAGAACATTATGCTAAGTGAAATAAGCCAGACAAAGAAACCAAACTCATAGAAACAGAGAGTAGAATGGTAGTTATCAGGGGCTGGGAGTGGGGGAATTGGGGAGATGTAATTTAAGGGTACAAATTTGTAACTAATTGATAAATAAGTTCTGGAGATCTAATGCACACCATAGTGATTATAGTTGATAATACTGTATTGTAAACTTCAAAGTTGCTAATAGACTAGATCTAGTTTTCTTACCACAAAAAAACAAGTAATAATGTGATGTGAAAGAAGTGTTAGCTAATGGTAGTAATCATACTGCAATATATAAATGTATCAATGCAACATGTTGTGCACTTTAACGTAATACTATACATCAATTATATCTCAATTTTGTATTGAAGTTTTTGGGATGACACTGGCCATTACATCTCAATTTTAAAAACTAAGAAAAATGTTTCTATAGTTTGGCAAACTTATTATGTATTATATAAATAACACAAAAAATTATCATAACCAGACATATATATTACTGCTAAAATATTATCTAGTCTCTCCCAAAGGCTGGTAAAAAGGTTGACTTACTTGTTGACGTTCAGCTCTTATCTGCTATCATTCCAGTTGTCTAGCTAAGTCAGTTATAGTAGAAAAAAGTTTTACAAACCAAAAACAACATACAAAAGAAAAAAGCATATTCATAACAAAATTTATGGCCAAAATGAGTTATCATTTTATATATATGATAAAGAGAAAAGGATTGGAGGTTTAAGCAGAGTAATTTAAAATGTGGCTTAAGAGTTGGTCATACAACTGGAATAACTCTGACACCTTTAACTGATGTTCTAGCCATCATTGTTCTACACTGAAACGGAAAAACAGATTTCAAGGTATCAGTGTCCGCAATGAAGGCATCCTGCAGATAGTATTTACCAGGTCACTTCTATCCAGGGAAGAAACAGGTTGTCATCTGTATTATGTGATACACTGCTATGTTGATGAGGAAATTTCCCCTCAAAACCTATTTTCTTCTCTCCTCTTAACTCTGTTACTAAATGTCTTAAATTCCATCATTAAAAGATAATTTAATTCAGAGAGAATATTGTTTAGTGCCAACTTTTATCAAAACAGACATGATCAATTGTAAGATGTACTATTATATGTGTCACTAAGAAAGCAAAACCATTGCCGATTATAATACCATCAATTGTAAGAGGTATCCGAATTTCAGACATACTAAAATATGAAAAACATATGTTTAAGTGCTATGAAATTGAGTAATTAAGAGCATTGACCTTGAAACCAAACACATCTAGATGAACATTCTGATTCTGCCATTTGATAAATTGGTTGCTTTCAGGTACTTACTTAACTATTCTGAACCTCTACCTTCTCCTCAGTGAAATTCAAATATTAATATATATATACCTCTCTGGTTAGCAAAAATTACCTAAAATGAGACATAAAAATATGCTTAGTGCAGATTCTAGCCCTGAGTTAGGTCTCCAAAAAGAAAATTGATTTTGCTATTGAAAAATTACCTGAACAGGCGATGGCGCAGTGGATAGAGCGGCAGACTAGGACGCAGAGGACCCAGGTTTGAAACCCCGAGGTTGCTGGCTTGAGCGCAAGTTCATCCAGCTTTAGTGCAGAGTCACTAGCTTGAGCATGGGATCATAGACATGACCTCATGGTCGCTGGCTTGAGCCCAAAGGTCACTGGCTTGAAGCCCAAGGTCACTGGCTTGAGCCCAAGGTCGCTTGATTGAGCAAAGGGTCACTTGCTCTGCTGTAGCCCCCGGTCAAGGCACATATGAGAAAGCAATCAATGAACAACTTAGATGCCGCAATGAAGAATTGATGCCTCTCATCTCTCTCCCTTCCTGTCTGCCTGTCCTCATCTGTCCCTTTCTCTGACTCTCAGTCTCTGTCAAAAAAGAAATTATTAGCTAGAAGTAATTACCATTGGGGAGAGTAGCATATTAAGTCCCCACTACTCATGATTCTTTACTTTCAACAAGTTGTGAGAGTTTAGATAAAACAGATCTCCACAGACTGAGGTATCTGACAGAAATGTGTTTGTGGAGGAGATAAGACTACAACTGGGAAACTGCCTGGAGGTGGTGGAGAGCTAGATCCAGAAAAGGAGATCAGAAATACCAAATCCAAATGTTATTATAGCAACTTTTGCCCAGAATTGCTTCTGGTTTCAATTTTATTGAAACATCAAGAATACACTCATACCCTTGAAAACAATATGTTGAGTGAAAGAAGACAGTCATAAAAGACCATATACTGTATGATTCCATTTATATGGAGTTTCCAGAGTAGGCAAGTCCACGGAGACAGAAAGTAGGTTAGTGGTCTCCAGTGGCTGAGGGAGGGGGCAGAGGGAGTGGCAGCTAATGGGTGTAGGCATTTTAGGGTGATAAAATTTCTAAAATTAGATTGTAATGACTATTGTGGAATTCTGTGAATATGCTAAAACCCATTCAATTGTACATTTTAAATCAGTGAATTTTATGGTATGTGATACATACATACCTCAATAAAATGTTTAAGAAAAAAAGAATATATTCATACGTCCTGCTATATTGATATCTAGAACTTAACTTTTAAAATTTTCACTTTTTAAAACAATAAAAGCAACTGAACATACTTAGAAAAATAAACATTTCAACTTTAAATTACACTTAAGTTCATACAACTCACAAAGTTCAGTAAAGGTGTTCACTTTCTACATGTAAAATAGCCAGTTTAAAACATAGCCTCCAATTCTGTGAACTTCAGAAGATTTAGTCACAGGGATAATCATTAAGCCTCTGTCATGAGCTGGCATATATTACGCTGTAGGGATGCAAAGGAGCTCCTTATATCCAGGGGTGATAGTCAAGACATTTTAAAATAATGAAATCACCCCATCTACAACACTGTGGACAAGCCTAGGGTATTTCTTCCAAGAAGCAGGTAAACTGATCTCATTCACACAAGGGCCACTTAACTATGTTTTGCCTGAATAGTCAGGTTTTTTATTCTTCCCTCAAAGATCTCTGTTGTGGGTGTTGATACTCCTATTTTCTGCTGCTTTGCTTAATATATAGTGTTTCCTTTATCCCTCCTACCTCAATGCCCCACTCATATTTCAGGCTGGGACCTACTCCTAATTTAGAGCTCTCTTTCCTCCTTTAGCCAACTTGTATTATGAATTTACCTTTGCCACCCAGCTTAGTGTATCCCAAGGTTCTCTTTACCAGGCCACAGTCACAGAGCTCCAGGAAAAAGCTACCTGGTCTCAACTCTCCAGGCAGAGGAGAACAGAAGCTTCATATCCACGCATGCTGCAAATGGCTTTTTCCAGTCTACCTGAATCATTACCAGCTAGAAGCAGCGGTCATTGGGACTTGGACATGAGCTGCAAAATATAGAATGGTGACAACAATTCCAGTGCCATGCGGACTTTTCCTGTGGGGAACTTTCCTGGACTCCTGCTCCCTGTGACAGCTCCTAACAGACTGAACTGTGGTTGGGTTGCATTTTTCAGGGATTTGGCATGGTGATGGGGCCAACTTGGACTTGGGGAACATGTTAAGGACACTACTCTTTTAGGGATTCTTGCTGTATTGGCCAAGAGTTTGCTTACAGGCTTTTAATCACTGTAAAAAAAAATAGAGGACTGGATGAAGAAGATGGGGCACATATACACCATGGTATACTATTCAGCTAGGAGAAATGGTGACATTGGATCACTTATAGAGGAATGGTGGAGTCTTGGTAGCATTGTGCGGGGTGAAATAAGCGAATCAGAAAAAAACAGGAACTGCAGGATTCCATACATTGGTGGGACATAAAAGCGAGTCTAAGATGCATGGACAGGAGTGTGGTGGCTATGGGGAGGTGGGGGGAGGGAAGGAGGGAGAGGGGGAGGAGGAGGGGTACAGAGAGAACTGGATGGAGGGTGGCGGAGGATGATCTCGCTTCGGGTGATGGGTACGCAACAGAACTAAATGACAAGATGACCTGGAAATGTTTTCTTTGAATGTATGTACCCTGATTTATTGATGTCACCCCATTAAAATAAAAATTTATTTAAAAAAAAAAAAAAAAAAAAAAAGAAATCAGCCACTAACCAATCAGAAGAGATGCTAGCTGGAGGCTGCTCAGCTGCTGGAATTTGGAGGAGTGTGGGGTCCAGGAAGAAGGGCCAAGGAAATTAAATGGGGAAGGATTAGGGAAAGATGGTACTTGGAAGCTCAAGAAAGAATAGTAATACTAAGTAATACAGATTTTAATATTTTAGTAACTGGCTAGAGCTGTCAAATATGTATTTTCCGATGGCTTTAGGCGACCCCTGTGTTTTGGTTGTTCGACCCCCACCGGGTTCGTGACCCACAGGTTGAGAACCGCTGGTCTACATTATCTCTGGTGTGCCATCAGAATGCTCACCTGACACTCCAGATGTAGCCTGAAAATTTTAGATGTTGAGAGATGATCTATTCTACTCCTGATGTGACATTTGAATAAAAGCCATAAAATACATTAATGGGCTTTAGAAATAACTTCAAAGGAACTAGTCCAGTAAACAGATGAGCCCAGACTCCCAGGATGGCTAGGAGCTGAGGAGTCCTTGAGATAGAGAAGTCGTTAGACTCCCAGGATGGCTAGGAGCTGAGGAGTCCTTGAGATAAGGAAGTCACAAGAACTACTAAGACAGTAAATGTAACCACATCCTAGGGGATAGATAGGGATATTTCCAGCTGGGGCTTTCAACTGTATGACTGGTTACTAAGGCACGTGACTAGAATTTAATTTGGGGGAGCCAATTGCTAAACGCCAAATTTGCTTCTGTATGAACTGCTTGCTTGCTATGCTATAAAAACCCCTAGACTATAGGCGCTCGGTGTGGCTCTTGTGACTACCACTTGAGTTCACCCCTGCGCAGGTTTGTTTTGTTTTGCTTTGTTTTCTTTTTCTCTTGGCCATAAAACTTTGTCTGAAACTCTCCAAACGTCTCCAGTGTTTGTTTTACCCGGCGAGTGCAACACTGACATTTTATATATGAGACAACCAAGGCTGAGAAAAAGGTGGGCTTGTCCATGATGCATGAATAGTAAGAGTCAGAACAAGGATCCACATCTCCTAAATCTCAATCCAGGTCAAATGAAGTAAGGAAAAATGGGTGAAACGTCCTTACAACAAATTAATTTGCCAAGTCATCATTTTTAACCATTTCTAAACCAGAGTTTTAATTTATTTTTATTGCGTGCATAAAAAAAGCACTTCTTCACAAGAGTAAAAGAACTTGGACATGGAAAGCAATGGGGCAGTGGGTCTAGATTTCTGGATAATTTTTTAAAATTTAGTTAATGGAAAACACCATGGCACAAATGTAGCATTTCTCAAAAGAATCCATGCAATGTTGCCAAAACAAATTTGAAGAGAATAAATCAAAGGCATTTAAAGTAAAATAAATGCTGGCACATAATTTAATTTGTTAACTTCTGTCTTTCTAGTTATTAGAAAGAAAGTACCAAAAGAAACATAAGAAAAGACAGAAGGCCCTGGCCCGTTGGCTCAGTGGTAGAGCGTCGGCCTGGAGTGCAGAATACCCGAGTTCGATTCCCGGCCAGGGCACACAGGAGAGATGCCCATTTGCTTCTCCACCTCTCCCCCTCTCCTTCCTCTCTGTCTCTCTCTTCCCCTCCCGCAGCCGAGGCTCCATTGGAGCAAAGATGGCCTGGGTGCTAGGGATGGCTCCTTGGCCTTTGCCCCAGGTGCTAGAGTGGCTCTGGTCGCAATGGAGCAACGCCCCGGAGGGGCAGAGCATCGCCCCCTGGTGGGCGTGCCGGGTGGATCCCGGTCAGGCGCATGCGGGAGTCTGTCTCTCCCCGTTTCCAGCTTCAGAAAAATACAAAAAAAAAAAAGAAAAAGAAAAGACAGATAAAAATTATTCTATTTGTTATAAGTTTTATTTAGAGAATTGCCAATAAAATGATGCAGAAAAATCTTTTGGGTGCTTGGGGTTTTGTGTATATTGAGGAAGAGATTAATATATCCACTCAATTATGCTTCAGTAATAACTATGATGTTTGAATGGCCCTTTACAGTTTTAAAAATGCTTTCCTAAACATGTGGTAGAAGATTATTGACATGGGAAATATTTTTCAATATATATATATATATATGTATATATATATATATATATATATATATTTTTTTTTTTTTTTTTTGTATTTTTCTGAAGCTGGAAAAGGGAGAGACAGTCAGACAGACTCCCGCATGCACCCGACCGGGATCCACCCGGCACGCCCACCAGGGGCGACGCTCTGCCCACCAGGGGGCGATGCTCTGCCCATCCTGGGCGTCGCTATGTTGCAACCAGAGCCACTCTAGCGCCTGAGGCAGAGGCCAAGGAGCCATCGCCAGCGCCCGGGCCATCTTTGCTCCAATGGAGCCTTAGCTGCGGGAGGGGAAGAGAGAGACAGAGAGGAAGAAGAGGGGGAGGGGTGGAGAAGCAGATGGGAGCATCTCCTGTGTGCCCTGGCTGGGAATCGAACCTGGGACTTCTGCACGCCAGGCCGACGCTCTACCACTGAACCAACCGGCCAGGGCCTCAATATATTTTTAAGTGAGACCTTGGGTGGTTGGCTTAGTGGTAGAGTGTCAGCCTAGCATGTGGATGTACTGAGTTCAATTCCCAGTCAGGGTACACAGGAGAAGCACCCATCAGCTTCTTCACCCCTCCCCCTCTCTCTTCTCTCTTTCTCTCTCTCTCTTCCCCTCCTGCAGCCATGGCTTGATAGGAGCAAGTTGGCTGTGGGCACTGAGGATGGATCCATGGCCTCTGCCTCAGGCACTAAGAAGAGTTCAGTTGCTGAGCAACAAAGCAATGCGCCAAATAGGCAGAGCACTGTCCCCTAGTGGGTTTGCCAAGTGGATCCCAGTCAGGGTGCATGCCAGAATCTATTTATGCCTCCCATTCTCTCACTGAGTAAAAATAAATAAATAAATAAATAAAATATTTTTAAGTAAAATTCAAGCTACAAAATATATGCACAGTTAAAATGCTATTTTTGTTTAAAAGAAAGAGTGTGTTCTGTATGTGTGCATGCGCATATATGTTAAAAAAGTTGAAGACATTGCCTGACCAGGAAGGTGGTGGCACAGTGGATAGAGTGTCGGACTGGGATGCCAAGGACCCAGGTTTGAGACCCCGAGGTCACCAGCTTGAGCGTGGGCTCATCTGATTTGAGCAAAAGCTCACCAGCTTGGACCCAAGGTCACTGGCTCGAGCAGGGGGTTACTCAGTCTGCTGAAGGCCCATGGTCAAGGCATATATGGGAAAGCAATCAATGAACAACTAAGGTGTTACAATGTGCAACGAAAAACTAAAGATTGATGCTTCTCATCTCTCCGTTCCTGTCTGTCTCTATCTGTCCCTCTCTCTGACTCTCTCTCTGTCCCTGTAAAAAAAAAAAAAAATGAAGACATTGACATACTACCTGTTGTCCTTGTTTGGTAGAATTATGAGTACTACTCTGATGTTTTCTGTTGTCTTTACTGTTCTCCAGGTTTCTTGCATTAAACGTGTATTACTTCCATAATTCAGAAAAGTAAGAGAAACATAAAATTTAAGTGCCTCCATCTACATTTTATAGCCATTGAACCTCATAACAATTATGTGACATACCATACCTTATTTTATAGAAAGGGATATTGAGGCTCAGAAGAACTGCAGGACCTACCACTTGATGGTACCAGAGCTTAGGTTCTCACCATGGCCATCTGACTCTAAACTTTATGCTTTCCTCTACATTGTGATGCTCGATTCTTGCAGCTGGTGTTGAGGTGGCTCACTGCAGCCCATTCAGGGATATCATTATGTTATCTTTGCAGCAGAGCACCATCCACTCACTTTGTACCTGCAAGTCATTCTGTAGAAATCAATTTTCCAATTAAAATGGTAGCTGTCTTGAAAGTGGTACCAAAGGCTTGAAGCAATTAAGCTCCCACAACAAATTCCTGCAGCTTTATTCATTTGAGTAGCTGTCATTTCCAAGCAGTGCACTGTGCACTGCTCTCAAACATTAAAAGCTTCCCGGAGTCTCTCCTATGCTCTGTCATCTTTCTCCATATCCAATTTCCACTCTTACCAGTTTTTTCAAGGTATGTGTTTTTCTGTGACCCTTTTCTTAAAAGCTACTCCTTGCTTCCTAATAGATCCTGTTCTGTAATGGGGGGGGGGGGGGAGAAAAAATTGTGGGGAAGTAAAAGTTATGGAGCTTAATGTGACCACAAGCTCTGCTGGAAGCTCTGAAAATCTAACCCATTACCTCATTACCTCCCAGATGAACTCAGAAGGCTACAGCTGTTGATTTTCTGAGCCTGGAACCAGATCTCAGTCAAGTGAAAGTGTCTGCCTCAGGATTTTCTAGATACTGTTTTACTCTTTGATTTTTCACACAAATTTTGCAGCATAAGTAAATGGTCTGAACAAGTGACATTGTTCGGGTTGGAAATATTTGGAGTGTAAGCTCTATAACAATTTTGTGAGGTACATAGGGAAGTTCTGGGTTAAGCCAAAATCTGATTTTGTGCACCTCTGCCAGATGAAATTCTACTCTCATCCTTCAGAGCTAAACTATTATATATCGTTCTAGGCCCAGTGATGATAATTTCCAGGTGTTTATTTCTTTATTCTGTTTTTTAAAAATAATGTATATTTTCAGGCCCTGGCCGGTTTGCTCAGTGGTAGAGCGTCGGCCTGGCGTGCAGAAGTCCCAGGTTCGATTCCTGGCCAGGGCACACAGGAGAAGTGCCCATCTGCTTCTCCACCTCTCCCCCTCTCCTTCCTCTCTGTCTCTCTCTTCCCCTCCCGCAGTCGAGGCTCCATTGGAGCAAAGATGGCCCGGGCGCTGGGGATGGCTCCTTGGCCTCTGCCCCGGCGCTAGAGTGGCTCTGGTCGCAACAGAGCGACCCCCCAGAGGGGCAGAGCATCGCCCCCTGGTGGGCAGAGCATCGCCCCTGGTGGGCGTGCTGGGTGGATCCCGGTCGGGTGCATGCGGGAGTCTGTCTGACTGTCTCTTCCCATTTCCAGCTTCAGAAAAATACAAAAAAAAAATGTATATTTTCAGCTGAGGATGCTGATATTTATAAATAATGTGACCCAGATATGTCTGGGCCTCACAGCCCTGTCCTGAGAACGGACACTATGAAGTAGGACTCAGCAGTTCTGTACTTCTGAAGAACAAACTCCCCTAAGACATTAACAAGAAACATAGGTTTTATTGTAGATTTCATGGAGCAGTGGATGAAAGGGTTATATCAAGCGCCACAGGGCACACTTCAATAGAAACTCCCATTAAACATCTCAAATCTCCTCAGAATGATCTCCTCAGCTACTGCTTCACCTTTAATCTTGCTCACACATAGGTTCTAAGTTTTTCCTAGTTCCCGACCTTGCTACATTGTTCCTTAGCCCTGCCTTCTTTTTTTTACCCCTTGCAAAATAAAATTTTTTTCTAATGCAAAACAATTTAGCATACCCTTTTTTTTTTTTTTTTTTTTTTTGACAGAGACAGAGACAAAGTCAGAGAGAAGAACAGATAGGGACAGACAGACAGACAGGGGGAGAGGAGAGAGGTAAGAAACATCAGTTCTTTGTTGTGGCACCTGAGTTGTTCATTGATTGCTTTCTCACATGTGCCTTGACCGGAGGGCTACAGCAGCGCAAGTGACCCTTTGCTCAAGCCAGCGACCTTGGGCTTAAGCTAGCAACCTTGGGCTTTAAGCCAGTGACCTTTGGGTTCAAGCCAGTGACCATGGGGTCATGTCTATGATCCCATGCTCAAGCCAGCAACCCCACATTCAAGGTGGTGAGCCTGTGCTCAAGCTGGATGAGCCCACACTCAATCTGGCGACATTGAGGTTTCGAACCTGGGTCCTTTGCATTCCAGTCCAACACTCGATCCACTGCGCCATCACCTGGTCAGGCTAAAGCCTCTTAACCTTGCATCTTTACACCCATCACTGTTCAGCAAAGAACTTCCTTTGGAATCAGTTGGGTATTATAAACTGCAAGTCATTTTTCATTGTCACAAATAATTTTTTCCTTTGTCACCATAGTGTTGACTACTACTAGTAATCAGAGAAATGTATATCAAAATCACAATGCAGTGTCATCTCATACCTGTAAGAATGGCTATCATCAAAAAGATAAGAAATAACAAATGCTAGCAAGGATATGAAAGAAAAGGAATCCTTGTGCACTATTGGTGAAATGGAAATTGATATAGCAATTATAGAAAACAGTATGGAGGCTCCTCAAAAAATTAAAAATAAAACTATCACATGATCAGTAATCCCACTCTGGATATATAGCCGAAAGAAACAAAGTGCTGTCCCAAAGAAATATCTGCACCCCCATATTTATTGCAGTATTATTTACAAAATCCAAGACATAGAAACAATCTAAATGTCCATCAACAGGTGAATGAATAAAGAAATTGTGCTATATGCTATACATAGATCAAGGGAACAGAATAGAGAAAGAGCCCAGAAATAAACCCATGCCTATATGGTCAATTAATATATGACAAAGGAGGTCAGGACATACAGTGGGGTAAAGACAATCTATTCAATAAGTGGTGTTAGGAAAATTGGACAGATATATGCAAAATAAATAAATAAAATTAGACTTTTTATTCTATATGCAATAATAAACTCAAAATAAATTAAAGACTTAAATATAGGACTCAAAACCATAAATCTCCTAAAATAAAACATAGGCAGTATAATCTGTAATATTTCTCTTAGCAATATTTTTTTCATACATATATCTCCTCAGGCCAGGGAAACAAACAAAAAAAAATAAACAAATGGGACTACATCAAACTAAAATGCTTTTGGCCCTGGCTGGTTGGCTCAGCGGTAGAGCGTCTGCCCTGTGTGTTGAAGTCCTGGGTTTGATTCCTGGCCAGGGCACACAGGAGAAGCACCCATCTGCTTCTTCACCCCTCCCCCTCTCCTTCCTCTCTGTCTCTCTCTTCCCCTCCCGCAGCCAAGGCTCCATTGGAGCAAAGTTGGCCCAGGCGCTAAGGATGGCTCCATGGCCTCCACCTCAGGTGCTAGAATGGATCTGGTTTTAGCAGAGCAACGTCCTCTGTTTGGACACATGCGAGAGTCTGTCTGCCCCCCTTCTCACTTAGGAAAAATACAAAAAAAAAACCCAAAAAACAAACAAAAAAACTAAAAGACTTTTTGCATAGCAAAGGAAACTATAAACAAAAAGAAAATTCAAACTACTGAATGAGAGAACATATTTGCCCATAACATTCAATAAGATGTTAATATAAAAAATTTATAAAGAACTCATAAAACAACATCAACCCCTCATCAAGCAAACTAATTTAAAAATGGGCAGAAAACTTGAATAGACACTCCTCCAAAGAGGACATACTCATGGCCAATAGACATATGAAAAAATGCTCAACATCACTAATCATCAGAGAAATTCAAATTAAAACCACAGTGAGATATCACCTCACATCTGTCAGAATGCCTATCATCCAAAAAACAAACAGGTATAAGTGAGAAAGTGAGTAAAGACCCCTCATCCACTGTTGGTGGGACTGCAGATTGATGCAGACTCTATGGAAAAGATAGCTGCAGCCTATGACCTAGTGTTTCTACTTCTGGGAAAGTCAAACCACTAATTCAAAAGGATATATGCACCCCTATGTTCACTGTAGCATTGTTTACAATAGACAAGATGTGGAAGCAACCCAAGTGCCCATCAATATATGAGTGGATAAAAAAGTAGTTGCACACATATATATACAACGAAATATTACTCAGCCATAAAAAAGAATAAAATCTTACCATCTGTGACAGCATGGATGGACCTAGAGGGTATTATGCTCAGTGAAATAAGTCAGACAGAGAAAGACAAATACCTTATAATTTCACTTATATGTGGGATCTGAAGTAAACAAACAAAATAGAAATAAACTCATAGATACAGAGAACAGATTGATGGTTGTCAGAGGAGAGGAATGTTGGGGGCTGGGTAAAAAGCTGA
Organism: Saccopteryx leptura; assembly: GCF_036850995.1. Taxonomy (NCBI): domain Eukaryota; kingdom Metazoa; phylum Chordata; class Mammalia; order Chiroptera; family Emballonuridae; genus Saccopteryx; species Saccopteryx leptura. The sequence goes on from NC_089505.1 coordinate 255,515,123, forward strand.
AGGGATTAAGAAGTACAAATCTGTATAAAATAGTCCCAGAAATATAAAATGCAGCAAAGGGAATATTGTCAATAATATTGTAATAACTATGTACTATGCCAGCTGGGTATGTGAAATATCGAGGGAACCACTTTGCAAAGTATATGATTATCTAACCACTAGGCTATACACCAAAACTAGTAAAAAGTAATACTGAATATAAACTATAATTGAAAAATAAAAGTTAAAAGAAGAAATTATGATAATAGAATACTATTCAGCCATAATAAAGAAGGAAATCTTGCCATTTGCAGTAACATGAATGAACCTTGAGGACATTATGCTAAGTTAAATTGAGTCAGAGAAAGACAAATACTGTATGATTTCACTTCTATGTAGAAGTTTAAAAAACCAAACTCATGGAAGCAGAGATCAGATTTATAGTTGCCAGAGGCCAGGTGGTGAGGCAGGGTTGGGGGGGGGAGGATTAGGTGAAGGTAGTCAAAAGGTACAGATCTCTAGTTTAAGATAAATAAGTTCTGTGCATGTAATGTACAACACGATGACTATAGTTAACAATACTTTGTATATTGTATATATGAAAGTTGCTAAGAGAGTGGATCTTTTTTTTTTTTTGTATTTTTCTGAAGCTAGAAACGGGGAGAGACAGACAGTCTACCGCATGCGCCCGACCGGGATCCACCCGGCACGCCCACCAGGGGGCGATGCTCTGCCCACCAGGGGGTGATGCTCTGCCCCTCCAGGGCGTTGCTCTGCTGCGACCAGAGCCACTCCAGCGCCTGGGGCAGAGGCCAAGGAGCCATCCCCAGCGCTCGGGCCATCTTTGCTCCAATGGAGCCTCAGCTGCAGGAGGGGAAGAGAGAGCCAGAGAGGACGGAGAGGGGGAGGTGTGGAGAAGCAGATGGGCGCCTCTCCTGTGTGCCCTGGCCGGGAATCAAACCCAGGACTTCTGCACGCCGGGCCAACGCTCTGCCACTGAGCCAACCGGCCAGGGCCAGAGAGTGGATCTTAAAAATTCTCATTACAAGGAAGAAAATTTTTAACTGTGAAGTGGTGCACGTTAACTAATCTGATTGTGATGATCATTTTGCAATATATACATATATCAAATAATTACGTTGTACACTTTAAACTTATTCAATTTTACATGTCAATTATGTCTAAATAAAACTGAAAAGAAAAATCACAATAGTGTTGACTTACCATGTCAACTTCTGAAACTGTAGGTCCAAATTTTAATATGCTTTTCTTCAGGAGTAGTTCAGCAAAAGCTTGAGTCTTTCTGCAGCAAAGCCATTTGGTGGAGATGCAAAGAGAGAGGGCCTGAGATGGAAGGAACCTAAGGAATTTAAGGTGAAGAAAAAAACAACTAAGGTTTAGATAGTTTACATGCATTATTTCATTGCATCTTCACAAGCATATTTTACAGATGAGAAAGCTGAGGGCTTACAGAATTTCATTGTTATTAAGAAGCACAGCTGGGATTCCAAGCCAAGTCCATTGACTCCACAGTCTGAGGGCTTTCCTTTTGCTTTATCACCTTCAAAGGTTTGAAATTTCTTATAGAGCTACTTCGCTACCATCCCATCAAGCTCACTGGCTACTCAGCTTTGGATCTATCCATAGAAAGCCCTTCTTCTCTTACACTAACCGGCTCAGGGACAGCTGGATTTAGCAGCATCTCCTGGCTCGGACTTGCCCTGTCCCATTGCAAGTGCTATCCAAGCAGCCACATGAATCTCTGACATCTCATTGGAATGTCAAAATATTGGTACTACTGGGAAAGAGATGATGGATGAGCTGGAGTGCTGTAGTAGAAAGTACCCTGGACAAAGGTTCAGGCTACACAGAGACCCACAGAATAAACCAGGGTGTCTCTCAGTCTCTTTGGAAACAAATTTTTGCATAAAGTGCATTGAAACAAAACACAACAGAATCCATAATTGTGGACTGGTTCTCACAATGTCTCTCAAACATACAAAAGTAAACATTGTATTTTATACCTAAACATTTTACCAACATGACATGAACAGATTTAGTCTTGTAGTATAAAATAGGACAGAATATGTTTTAATTCTCTGTCACCTGCAAGAAGCATTATTTTTATATATATAGGGAAGGCTATATGTGGATTTACTTCAGCTGCCTACTCAGTGCCTGAAGTGTCTTTGCTCAAATTACTTTACTTCTTTCTGCCTTAATTTCTTTGATGATAAAGGAAGAAATTAGGCTAGGTAAGTTTCCTTCCAGCCATGTGGTTTATAGAGGGTGAATATCTTCAAAGAACCACTTACCTTGTAGAAAACACTATTCCTTCCAGTAGAAGAATCCCACACTCAACATATTTACCAGCAACCATAGTTCCCTTAAAGTTAACCACAAATTACAGATAAAAAGGGGTATAAGGACATTAGCTAAGGGGTGGGTGAAAGGTGAAAGTAAGTCTGAAGGAAATGTAATTGTGGGTTAATATGACTTTTAACCCACAAGGTTTTTTGGGGTATATTCTAGTTGTTTATCTCCAAGTTATATTTATTATATTTTACATTATACTACATCAAAGAGTAGACCATATGAATCTCCTGCTTTTTGTTTTTAAATTTTCAGGGAAATGACATCAGAGAGAGCTTTAGCTGCTTGTCCACATATATGTGGAGAGGGATATTTCAACCATTAGCTGTTTGTTTTTTAACCTCTTCAGATATTTACACACACACACACACACACACACACACCCCCGCCGTGATGTAGACATTTGCTGAGAATTAAAGGTGCTCTGCTTCCCGGTTAATTTTACAGTTACACATGAGGTTTGTTCCTGGATTAGTACAGAAAACATTTTGATTAGACCAAAAATAAGCACAGACAGCTTTCATGTATTATCACTGACAGAATGTAGACCTGCATTTTGAAGACACTTCTCAGACTGTGAGCTCTGCAACATTTAACACTTTCTCACTCACCCCTCCTTGAATTGCACTCTTCTCTTGGCTTCCATGACAGCACATTCTCTATTTTCCTTCTCTTTGCCCACTCATTCTCTCCAGGATCTCTCATTCATTCCACTCTCAAGACATTGATCACCACCTCTACCGTGATGAGTCCCACAACTATATTTCTAACCCAGACTATGTCCTAACCTACAGACCCAAACATCCACTGATTACCTAACATTGACACGTAGATGGCCCACAGGGATCTCTGACTCAACATGTCTAAAATGAATCTCATCACCTTCATTCAAACCTGACCCTCTACCCTGGGTTCCCTGTCTCCATGAATGACTCCACTGTTCACTCAGTTGCCTGGGCCAGAAAACTGAATAGCATCCTTGACACTCTCTTTTCTATGCCCAACACCCTGTCCATCAATCACCATATAACTCGAATCTAACCCTGTGTTATCTCTGGAATCCAGCCACATCTCTCCACCTGCACTCTGCTACCTCTTAACCCAAGGGAACTCTCACTTGAAATACCCTAATAGCCTCCTCCTCTGGTTCCCCTTTCTGCTCCTCTTCATTCCATTCTCCACCCTACAGCCAGAGTGAGCTTTTAAAAACAGAAATCTGATTGGTTTGCCTATTACCTGCCATGGTTCTTAAGTTAAAGACCATATTCCTTAAGACAGCTCTAACTTGCACTCTACACTCCAGACTTAATACTTTTTTCCCCCAGTTCTTCAAGAGATCCATGGTCTCTCTCTCCACAGGCTTTTACATATATATTGTATTTTTTGCTCTATAAGACGCGTTCCCCCCCCCAATAGTGGAGGGGGAAATGCCTGTGTGTCTTATGGAGCAAAAAATACAGTATTTTATTAAATACTTTAACGCATCATTTAGTTCAGAATATTTGTTTTCCTTTTTTTCCTCCTTAAAACCCTAGGTGTGTCTTATGGTCAGGTGTGTCTTATGGAGCGAAAAATATGGTACGTCCCATTTCCTGAACACTCCTGCTTCCCCAACACTCAGAAGGCTTTCCTAACTCTCCTCCTTAACATACTCACCTAGTTATTACAGTGCATGATAATTACCTATTTAACTGTCTGTTGTTCCACTGGACCACACAGTCCATGAGGGCAGCTGCCATGCCTATATTACATCCTAGCACTTAGCACTGTGCTTAGCATCTAGGAGAAGTTCAATAAATATTTGTAGAATCAATGAAAAGGAAAACAAAGGTGTCATTACTTTGAACTAGTTGCAATATCAGTGTCCTAATATTTATTTGCACGTAGTATAAGCTAACCACTGAATAAAGAAAAAGTATTCTAGTTCTGCTTTCTTTTTTTAAAAAAACTGCTATTTTAAGCAGTAAAACCCTTTCTTTAAATAAATATGTGTTAGAGCCCAACTTATATAAAACAGACAAAAATAGAGCTGCTCATATTGAAACTGGGGTGAAGATCCCCATTTACTCATCCCTCTTGATCCTGAGGGGTTTCCAAGGAACCCGTTAGGACACTCAGAATTTTGTTCGAAAACCATTGATCCAACCCATCCTACTGCAAATAGGCAGAAACATTCATATCAGTTGAGACTTTTGTATTTAAAATCTTCTAAGAATGGCCCACTATTGGGAGTGGTGCTTATCTGAAGAAATAAAGAATCTCACATGAGACCATCAAGTAACCACCCCTCTTTTAGCTTTCTGATGATGCTTTTCTAACATGGAATGAAAGAGTAAAATACTCTTTCAAAGATTTAGAGGCTCAAAGTACTTCAGGGCATAGATCGAACACATTTACCAGGAACCTTGACATCTGAGGGGTGGTTCAGAGCGAGTTAAAGCCTAAGAGGATTTACCCTGATCCTATCTATGCTTTGGCTGGAGCCTGAAGTCAATCACATGTATAAAGTTCTAATCCTCATGCAGTTGTGCTTTTCCTTATGTTGCTGATACTCAGCACTGAAGTCTAGGATTCTTTTCATTAGGAAATTTTTTCTCATGAATGGTGTTTTCTGCCAGAGGGAACCAACTTGCTTCAGACAGAACAGCATTGAGAAAAGCACAAGAAAGATATTTGTCAATAGGAAATCACATAATGCTCTTGGGCAGATGAGGTCCAGTTTGAAGCACTTGAGAGAAAAGTCAGGGACCCACACAATACACTGGGTGAGGCTGTAGCACAAAGGATTATCAGAGGGCTGTGCACACTTAATGTACCAGTGGAAGCCTTAGCCTTAAAACCAACAAGGGATCCTTTCCTCTAGATTTCTTAGGGGGAAATAGAAACACTTTTATGCTTATAAATGCTGTTTATTTTACTGTGGGCAGAACTTGAGTTATGAATAAAATTTCAAGTATCTTAATGACTAGATGATGCAGAAGCATGGATCAATCTCTATTAGATAAAAGTATAATAAAAATTTATTTTCTTTCATTGACTATCTCATTAAGAAGGAATCAAGGAAAATAAACTATGTGATAATGGTTAAATTTGGGAGCTATGCCATTGAAAAGAGGCTACATTAACTTTTCTTATGTTTAGAACATTGTTAACAGTAAACTCAACATAATTGTACTGTAAAGATTTATTCTTTGCTATGGCAGATGAGGCAAACAGGTAATTTTCTTAATAGGTAGTACAGCCTATTAAGCACTTAAGAGATGTTCAATTCAGTTTCTTGCTCAAGAGCTTATAGTCTAGCTTTAGTCTCAGAACAGACAAATATACTGCTCACATAAATTAGGGGATATTTTATAGCTTCATATTTATTTTGAAATATCCCCTAATTTTTGTGAGCAGTAGACATGATGGCAGACACTGCAATAGCAGTAAGCACAAAGAGAGCACAGGACAGGAACACCTTACCTAGAAGTAACTCCCAGGGGAGGCTTCTAGAGGAGGCAACACCTGGGCTGCATTTTGAAATATCAATAAGCTAAAAAGTAGGGGAAGGGGGGAAAGATAGTGGGGATGGGATGGGGAGCAGAGGTTCTAGGTGAAGAAAGCAGCATATTCAAGAGAAAAACTATTGTTTATTTATTACTGTCATATGTTTAAAACATAAAGTGTTTGTGGGGGGATGGCAAGAGATTTGGCTAGAAAAGTAGGCAAACCAAGGCCATAAAAGACATTAAGCTAAGGAGGGTGAACATCAGTCCTTAAGGTTACAGGAAGCCATTAAGAGAAATAACATGATTAGACAAACAATTTGGAAATCATTTATTAGTAGCTGCATAGTATCAAATATAATTTTCAAAAAGTTAAAAACATTAGTCTCATACTAATATAGAATGGGTAGTAGTCAAAGATTTTATTTAACTCATTAAATAATGAGGGAACCAGTAGTTGAGTTAAGCTGGTTCCAAGTCTTAAATCAGAACACACTGTAGAATTTAATCATGGATAGAATGAAGAACACTACTTATAGTGAAATGTAAGGAAAGGGTGGGAGAAGATAATTTGATGGTAGTAAAAGTTGGGGATTTATCAGGAAGTTGTGTGTGTGCATGTTCATACCTGTGTGAAGTAGGAAAATTCGTTTACTATTGGTAAGGGCAAGAAGAATTATTTTTAGCCAAAAGATGGGAGAAGAGAGCTTGAGGTTTGGGACAACCACTGAAGACAATGAGAGAGAGAAGCTTTCTCAGCACCCAAACAGATTACAGGGGTATTGAGGGCCCAGCTGATGTAGAAGACTATGACTTTGTTGAAACAACCCATGGCAAAGCCTGAAGACAAATCCTGAACTAGTTACAAGGAGTAATCAGTGTTTCTCAACTCTTTTGCAGACCAGCACCTGTCCACAGACTGGTACCTGAAAACCGTTGGTGTAAATGGTCAAAATACTTCATTTGAACCTCTGTATTTTGCACTTTAAAAAGAGCGAGAATGATGAGTGGGCTTTGTACTTTACAGAAGACATAAAAATAGTATTGGGAAAAAAATAGTCATTCACTGAGTATGTCCATAGCAGACTATTTAATAGTCAACCATGGCAATGTCCCATAGACATCAAGTACCCAGGGCCACTCCTGGGGTGTGTGGGGCCACAATCAATTTTTTTTGCCAGGTTACTGTCAATATACACAATTTGATTTAAAAGTTGCAATACAAAATTTATGGCTCAAATCTGAGTAATAGTAGTTTATGATGAAGATTTAAAATAATAAAAGAGACAAAGTATCTGTTTATTGTCTAATCTGTACAGATGAAGTGTCTTCAGAGACCAGCCACAGTCTTTTCATGTTCATATCCAGGAACCATTTCTTCATATTCTTCATTGACAAATGAATTGTTCCCAGCTAATTTCACATGTCTCACAAGCAGGAAAAAGGTAGCAACACTGTTATGTCATGGCTCTTTGGAAACTGCTTATATTTGAACAATATAGATTTCTTATCCCTGCACTTCTCTAATACCATTTACTGTATTTAATATTGTTTACAACACAAGGCTGTATCATGCCACCTGTGAACACTGGCTGCCAATCACACTCTCAAATGTTGCTTCTGTGCTTTGATGATGACTGCAAACACGAGTCCAGAGCATGCATGCAGAAAAATGTGAAAAGTAATGTTTTCTAGTCATGTTATATTTACAGGGATTTTATAGCCAAAGAATAGGAAAACATGTTTTAGTCTTGTCTTCTTCTAAACTTATGAGGCTATAATTACTACAGGCCTAGAATGAGATCACTCTTTTTTTTAAATAAATTTTTATTAATGTTAATGGGGTGACATTAATAAATCAGGGTACATATATTCAAAGAAAACATGTCTAGGTTATCTTGTCATTAAATTATGTTGCATACCCATCGCCCAGAGTCAGATTGTCCTCCGTCACCCTCTATCTAGTTTTCTTTGTGCCCCTCCCCCTCCCCCTAACCCTCTCCCTCCTTCCCTCCCGCGTCCTCCCTCCCCCCACCCCTGGTAACCACCACACTCTTGTCCATGTCTCTTATTCTCGTTTTTATGTTCCACCAATGTATGGAATCATGTAGTTCTTGTTTTTTTCTGATTTACTTATTTTACTCCGTATAATGTTATCAAGATCCCACCATTTTGCTGTAAATGATCTATTAGATTAGCTATTATCAACAAGACGGGTAATAGCAAATGTTGGAGAGGCTGCGGAGAAAAGGGAATTCTCATCCACTGTTGGTGGGACTGTAAAGTAGTACAACCATTATGGAGGAAAGTATGGTGGTTCCTCAAAAAACTGAAAATAGAACTACCTTATGACCCAGCAATCCCTCTACTGGGTATATACCCCAAAACCTCAGAAACATTGATACGTAAAGACACATGTAGCCCCATGTTCATTGCAGCACTGTTCACAGTGGCCAAGACATGGAAACAACCAAAAAGCCCTTCAATAGAATGGGATCACTCTTAAAAGAGTGCTCCTCCCCTGCCACCTTCCAAACACCACCAACCAGCAGGGAGAATTAATGAGGGACCTGGAGGGTGAGTCAGATGATCAGTCCTATTAGCTCAGAGAAGTCAATCCATTATTCCACAAAGTTTAAGATACATCCGGGAGAGCATGAAGTCATAGACCAGAAAGGTCCATTAGCATCATAGAATAGCATCTAAAAATCCCTTGAGAAGATAGGCAAGGCCATTCAGGGGACTGTCTGACTTGTGGCCCGAAGCCTGTGGTACAGGTTGGGAGGCAGTGATGGTGATAGGGGGAGGGGGGTGAAGGACTTCCACCATTTTTTGTCTTTAAAATAGTTTGTGAAAGATTGTCCCACGAATAGTTGTTAGAACTGAACAGCAAAACTATCTGGTCATGAGAAGCTATTGCAGGTTGCAGAAGACTGCTGTTGGATCCTGGATGAAAAGAAAGGACAATGAAATATAAATATAGTCTGATGATTCAGTAATACTATTGTATCAAAGTTTACTTCTTCGTTATGGTTATTTGTATTATGGTTATCTAAAATGTTAACAATAGGGGAGGCTAGATGAAATGTATATGGGAACTCTCGGTAGTATTTTTGGAAACTTTCAATAAGTTTAAAATTATTGCAAAATAAAGTTTTTTTTTAAGTGGGGGGAAGGAGGTTGAATGAAAAGAAAAGTCAAATGCTGATGGTCACTGAAGCTGAATGGTGCTCAGCTCATTTTATAATTCTAGTTTTTTGCATGATTGAAATTATTACAATAAAAGTTTTTAAAAAGAAAAACAACCACTACCAAAAAATGGTCTGGTCTTTATTTTTACTTTGTGGGATAATTTTAAACAACTAATTTATTTTCTTTAATTTGTTGAAATTATTTTCTTTTTCTGCTTACAGAAAGCTTGTGAGATATATTTTTGTAGGAATTTATCCATTTCTCCAAATTTGCCAGTTCATAGTCTTGAAGTTGTTTGTAATCCTCCTTATTAACCATTTAATTGTCAGCACCAACTGTAGTTATGATCTCTTTTGTTCTTTTATCTGCAAGAGACTTTTCAAAGAAAGAACTGTAGGCCTTTTTAATCTGCTTTTATATTTTTTCTATTTCATGATTTCTGCTGTTATCTTTATCATTTCCAATCTTTTATTTTTATTTCAGTTTTTAACTTTTTAGCTTATAAATTGCTTATCTTCTTTCTTAATTAAAGCATTTAAGGATGTAATTTCTCACTAGATCTTACTTTGTCTACATTGAAAACTTCCTGATTTATAGTATATTTTCTGTCACACATTCTAATATATATAATTGATTTGAGAGAGAGCGAAAGAGAGACAGAAAGGGAGAAAGGGAGAGAAAGAGGGAGGAAAGAGATGAGAAGCATCAACTCAGAATTGCTTCACTTTAGTTGTTCATTGACTGCTTTCCATACGTGCCTTGATGGGGGGGGGGGCAGGGGGAGTTCAAGCCCAGCCAGTGACCCCTTGCTCAACCCAGCATCCTTGAGGTTTCTAACTGGGGACCTCAGTGTTCTAGATCAATGCTCTATCCACTGCACCACCACCAGTGGGCATATATTTTTCTTTGATCCACAAGTTACTTAGTAAAGGATATCTTAATTTTCTACATATGAACTTTTTCTAGTTATCTTCTGTTACTGATTTCTAATTTAATTGCATTATGATCATAAACTGTGGTTTGTATGATTTCAGTTTTTTGAAAATTGTTGATATTTGCTTTATAGCTCAGCATGTGGTCAGTTTTCAAAAAAATACTTCATGTTGGTTGAAACAAATGTATATTCTGTAGTTGTTAGGTGCAGTGTTCTATCTACTGATTCAATTAGAGCCAGCTTATCAATTGTGTTTTCTAATCTTCTATCTCCTTACCAATTTTGCCAGCTTGATCTAAGTACTTCTAAGTTTAGAGAACTCTTACATCTTCTTGGGGAAATGAACATTTTATCCTTATGAAATGATTCTCTTTAAAGCTTTCTGTCTTAAGGACTATTTTTTCTGATATTAATATAGCAATACTAACTTTCTTTTAGTTAGTGTCTGCATGGTATCTTTTTTTTCACACTCTTATTCTTAATTTTTCTGAAGCCTTATGTTTTAAATGTGACTTAAACAGAATATAGCTGAATTCTTTAAAACAGAATATCTATGTATACACACACACACCATCTGTAAATTTTTGCCTTATAAGTTGGGCACTTGGACTGTTTTTGCTTATTTTAATTCCTGATATATTTGTATTTCTATCATCCTATCTTGTGCATTTTGTATGTCTTGACCCTTCAATATTTCTGTTTTTATCTACTTTTGTACTGATTGTCTTTCTATTTTTTCAGTTTTAGTTTAAAAGTTATACACCCTCTTGATGGTTATGCTAAAAATTTTAACTTGGAAACATCTTTACCATTCTCCCAAATAAAAAAGACAGAACACTTTAACTCTGATCATTCCCCTTCCAACTTACATGCTATATAGATGGTTGTATATCTCATTTCTAGCTAGTTTTTTAACCACTTAAGAGATTACTATTGTTATTGTTTTTAGCCAACATTTATATACAATTAACCACATATTTAGCACTTTCCATCCTTCTCATTCCCTTAGTCATCTCTAATCTTCCTTGTGTTCACTTTCTTCTGACCTAGAGAGCAGCCTTTAGAACTTCCTTTAGTGAGGGTCTATTGCTGGCAAGCTCTGTTTTTATTTGCTTGTTTGAAGATGTCTGATTTTCCCACTGTTCTTAAAATATACAACTTTAGGTTGACAGTAATTTTCTTTCAGCACACTGAAGATTTTAAATTTGTTCTGACTTTCATAGTTAAGAAGTCTAACTGTTGTCCTGCTGAAACTAATCTGTCTTTTCTTTTTGCGGCTACTTTTACATTTTCTTTGTGGTATTATTTTATATTTGCTTCATAAATCAGCATGCAGTTAGTTCTACTGGAATGTGTCTAAGTGTAAATTTCCTTTTATTTACCCCTTATTGGGATTGTTAGGCTTTTTGAATCTGTGCTTTGTCATTTCTTGGACATTTTCAGCCATTATCCCTTCAATGATTGCTTTTACCCCTTCCAGCCTCTACTGTCTGCTTGGAATTCCAATTAGATGATTGTTATATTTCTTATATTATCTCCATGATTTATAACCTCTCTTTCATATTTTCCACCTCTTTGGGATACATATGTGAAAAAAATTTTTTGATCTATCTTTCCTAATAATCCATTCTCCAGCTGTGGTTACTCTGCTATCAATCCAACCATTGTGTTTTTAATTTTAAATTTATATTTTAAACTTCTAGTGGCTCTTTCAAGTCTTTTTCAGAAATGCTAGGTCATGTTTTATGTATATTGTCTTATTGCTTAAAATATATTTGACATACTTATTTTATATTCTATGCCTGGTAATTTCAATAGCTAATGCTTTACAGCAAGATTATATTGTTTGTTATTTCTGTTGGCCCTGGCTTATGGTATATTATTTCCTTTTCCATTTTGTGATTTTGACCATGACCTTATATTTCTTTAGAATTTATTGATGGGAATTCTTTGAGGCCTGTGTTGATGATGGGTGGGTACCACTCGGGAACTGCACATAAAGGTTTACTTTAACCTTAATACTTGACTTGAGGTTTTTTTAGACTCCCAGGTTATAGTATGAATTGGGGCTGCAGTGTGTGTGAGTACCTGCTATGCTGCAAATCTCAGGGGCTATAGTTTTTCTCTCCCTCCACTTAGAGTCAGTTTCCAAAGCAGGCAATTTTCCTTGAGGTTTTCTGGAGGTGGAGGAAAGATGGTAGGTTTATTTGTAGTGTATCTTTACACAGAAAGGGTAGTCTTTTGGGGACCCAACTTTAGGAGACACAGAGGGGTCCATAATTACACTTTTCACTTTGAATACACCTTGACCATTGCATTCAATAATTTTACAAATGTCCTCAAGACAAAAGCCTCTTCAGGTTTTTGTTTTATTTCCTGCATTTTTTTTAAAAAAACACCAACTTTTATTTATTCATTTTAGAGAGAAGGGGGCAAGGACAGGAAGCATCAACACCCATATGCGCCTTAACCAGGCAGGGTTTTGAACTGGCAACCTCAGCATCCAGGTCTGTGCTTTATCCACGGCGCCACCACAGGTCAGGCTCCCCCTTGTGTTTAATTGCTGGCCTCTAAGTATTCCTTAATTTTTGCTGCCACAATAAAATTTATTTCAATAGAATAAAATATACTTTGTCAACTAGTTTTAGTTGCTTTCAGTGAGAGGATTATTCAGGATATCTAGCCTGTCATACTGCTGGAAATGGGGGTCCTTCTGCCTATGCCCAGGGTTAGGAGGTGATCTCAGGGCTGCTTTATAGGCCTTCCCCTCTCCTGGTTCTACATGGGTTCTCTCCCTAGACAACTGTATGCATTTCTACTACTTTGCTGTTCCTTACCAACTATTCCCATAATTACACCTCTGTATTAGTTTCTGGTGACTGCTCAAACAACTTTACCACAAATCTGATGGTTTAAAATAACCCACATTTATTGCCTTACACTACTGGAGTCCAGAAGTCTGAGGTCAGTTTCACTAGAATAAAATCGAGGTGCCAACAGAGGTGATCTCCCCAGGAAGATGTAGGGGAGAATTCCTTCCTTGCTTCCTCTAGCTTCTGGAGGCTTCCTGCATTCCTTGAATTATGACCCCTCCCTTCTATACTCCAATGTCTTGCTTCCATCATTACATCTTCTGTTCCCTCTTCCATTGTCAAATCTGCCTGCCTCTTATGAGGACACTTGTGATTAGAGTTTGGGTCCACCTGGCTATCTCAGAATAATCCCCTAGCTCAAGATTCCTAACAATCACATCTGCAAAGTCCATTTTGCCATATAAAATAACATTCACAGATTCTAGGGATTAGAATCTGGATGTCTTTGGGAGCCATTATTCAGCCTACCACAACTTCCAGTCCTGATCTCCAGGTTCGGATTTTTAGTTTCCTTCTCAACATTTCCTATTAGAGATCCCAAGGCACTTCAAATTCAATTTATTTAAAACTGAGCTATATTTGCTGACTCAGTGACGTCATCACCATCCCAAGCATCCAATTTCAGTCTATACACACTTCTTCTCCTTCCCTCTTTACATCCAGTTGGTCACTGAGTTCCTGTTTAGTCTACCTGTAAGAGGTCTCTCAAATCTAGTCCTTTTCTATATTTCAAACTGCCACTACTTTCCAGACCTTATTTACTGTAATTATGACCAAACGAAATTCCTTACTTCCATTTCTCTTCCACCTCAAGTTACCCTGTTGTCTTAAATTCTCTTTCTAAAACCCAAATGACTATGTTACTAACCTGTCAAAGTCTCCTTAATGGTTCTACCTTTGTCTACTCATTAAAATCCAAAATCATTCAAGGCTCTTCACAATCTGGCCACAATATGTGAGACCAGCCTTACCAACAACTACATGATCTAGCCACCAAAGGATACCCTGTTTCCTGAATAAGCTCTGCCATTCATTCCTGCTTCAGAGCCTTTGCACATCCTATTTCTTCTGACCTGTGAAAAGATTTCAATCTAAACTGGAAGTGGAAGATAAGAAACAGAGAATCTCATGCATATCTCCTCAGGAAAATGAAAACAAAATTTAAGAACCAAAAGATTGACTTCCTGTAAATGTTTTATTTACAGATAACAAAAACTTATTCTTCGTCCAATGAATATCCCCAAAACCTCTTCCCATCCTCAAGGCAATGAACTTGCTACTTGTGTGGCATTAGGCAGAAGGCTCAAGGAACCCTGTGCTGAGTCCCCTCCCACATCACCCAACGATGTCATCTTTCCTGGGTAAAGCACCCCCTCTATATGGCATCAGTCTGAGAGGATACAGCAGCCCCACCCTCCCAACTTTCTGTGGTCCCTCCCTGCCAAGCTTGCACCTGCGGAGGAGTCTGCTGGTGGTGCAGACTTTCTTGGCATGCTTTTAAGGAGGTCCCAGCAGACTCAGGGGGTGTCAGACACACACAGGAGAGCCTAAATTGTGTGGCTCTAGGGCAAGGGCCATTCTCCCAACCCCACCCTGCAAACCCAACTGGTGCCATTCCCCTACAGGAGATCCTCCCCTGCTGAGTTCACACCCTGCAGAGGAGTCAGCTGGCTGTACCCAGCCTGGGCCTGTGAAGACTTTCTTTGAAGGCTCTTGAGGAGATCTGGGTGGACTCAGGGGGAGGCAGAGACACACAGGAAGATACTAAGTTATGTTGCTTCAGGACAAGGACCATTTTTGCCTTGCATGTCTGTTCCTGCGCAGAGCCCTCCCACCACACAGCCAAATCTTTGTTTGTTTTAGCCTGATGAACTCTGCTGGCCTCACCCTGATGACTCCTCGAGACCATGCCCCACCACCATTGAATGAAAACATTGGCAGAAAACCCAAATAGATACTTTTCCAAAGAGAACATACAGATGACCAATAGACATATGAAAAGATGCCTAATGTCACTATCATCAGAGAAATGCAAATTAGAACCACATGAGATGTCACTTCACACCTCTTAGAATGGCTATCATCAATAAATAAAAAAACAAGTGTTGGTGAAGATATGGAGAAAAGGAAACCCTTGTGAACTGTTGGTGGGAGTACAGATTGGTGCAGCCACTATGGAAAACAGTATGGAGGCTCCTCAAAAAATTAAAAACAGAACTGCCTTTATGACCCAGCAATTCCACTTCTGGGTATACATCTGAAGAAACCCAAAACACTAATTCAAAAGATTATTTGCACCCCTATGTTCACTGTAGCATTATTTATAATAGCCAAGATGTGGGAACAACCCAAGTGCCCATAATAGATGAGTGGATAAAAAAGTGGTCATAAATACATACATTAAAGTATTTACTCAGCCATAAAAAAGTAAGAAACATCTGTGATAACATGTATGGATCTAGATAGTATTATGCTCAGTAAAATAACTCAGAGAAAGACAAATACTATATGGTGTCACTTATATGTGTAATATACAGAAAAATATAAACCAACAAACAAAACAGAAGCAGACTCATTGATTCAGAGAATATACTGATGGTTGCCAGAGGGGGAGAGGTTTGCAGGACTAGGTTAGAAAGGTGAAGGGATTAAGAAGTAAAAATCGTTAGTTACTAAATAGACAAGGAATATAGTCCAGAACATTGTAATAACTACGCATGGGGCCATGTGGTTACTGGAAATATCAGGAGCAACACTTCGTAAAGTCGATGATTGACCACTATGCTATATACCTGAAACTAATACAAAATAATATTGAATGTAAACTCTAATTGAAAAATAAAATAGATGACAGCTAATCTGAAACTAAACTCATGAGTAAGAATTGACGAGGGAAATTGGGATTAGAGAGACAAAGTGTTCTCTGATGAAGATAGCATGCTATGGCCTGACTGTTTCTCCCTGCCCCCTTCCCAAACTCATATATTGAAGTCCTAATCCCCAAAGGTGATGGTATTAGTAGATGGGGGCTTTGGGAGGTGATTGGGTTATACAGTTGGAGCCCTCCTAACAGGATTAGTACTTTTAGAAAGAGATTACACAGGGCTCCTTAGCCTCTTCCACTATATGAGAATATAAGAAGTCTGGGACCTAGAATAGGGTACTCACCCAACCATGCTGACACCCTGATCTTGGAATCCCAGCCTCCAGAACTGTGAGCAATATGTTTTTGTTATTTATAAGCCATCTGGACTGTGGAAATTTGTTATAGCAGCCCAAACAGACTAATGCATAGCATGTATAAAAACCTAGATATAAAAGAAAACTGCATTCAAAGAACTGGAAAAAAAAAGTCAGCAAGGCTGAACCGTAGACAATGGAGTGGGGAATGTTAAGAGATAAGGAAGGGAATGAGCAAGAGTCAGATCACGCAGGGACCTGAAAGCCATAGTCAGAAGTTGGGCCTTTATCCTAAGAGTAAAGGAGAGCCACCGAGGAGTTTTGAGCATGCAAGTAACATAATCCAAGGAATGTTTAAAAAGATTATTCTGGTTGCAGCCAGGGTAACAGATGTAAATAGGACAAGAATATAAATCAGGAGCTTGTTGCAGGAAACCAAGTGAAAGCTCACAAATAGCTAAGCTAAGGCAGTGACAATGTGGATGAATAAAAATCAGATGGATTTGAAAAATATATAGGACATATGAAAAAGAGTATCAAAGAGCTGCTCAGGTGACTGATTGTGGCTCCTGAGAGGAAGGTGGAGCCAGTCTCTGAGAAAGGGATATAGAAAGGGGGCTAGCCACTGGGGAGTCAGTTCAGTTTTAGAATGTTGTAGAGCAATGCTTTTTGTGCCCTACTTTCTACCTGTTGGCTCATCTGTCCTTTCCATGCAAATGTGGGGAACAGGTCCCTGTATTTTGACAGTATCCTACCCAGAAGTGGATTAAGGTCGGTTGGGGCCTTGGGCACAGAAGGAAACATTGGGGTCCTTACATTAGAAAAAAGTGTAAAGTTGGGGTTTTGCAGGGCCCTTCAAAAGTCAGGGCCCAGGGTTCGCGCCCGGTGTGCCTACCGTTAAATCCACCTCTGATCTTACCTCTGTTTTTCTGCTTCACAGCTTTCTTCAGAGCTGGGAAAGTTCATTAAACTTGGCAGAGGTACATCCCAGAAGTGCCTAAAGTGACCATTTCCTGGGGGCAATCTTCTATCAATGGGTGCTGGGAGCTGGTGGATAATGCTGGAACCTCCCTTTCTTTAGAGAGACAATCCTATGATTACCAGTGTATGTCCACAATGATTACCAGCTCAGTAATGTATCCTTTACTGGCTTTTCTTCCTTCTGTGTCTTATTATTGCTGCTCTATCACTCTTTTTTTCTGGAATTATCTTCCCAAATAAACATCATGCATCTAACTAAGCCTTTATCTTAAGTTCTGCTTGAGGAAGGGAAATCCAAACTGAGATAAATGTCTGTATGATTTCAAAGGAAGATCTAGTTAGACCTTCAGGAGAAGAGATTTGGCGTAGAAGCATAAATTTGCATTTTCTTCCCAATAGAGGCTGAAAACATGGAAGTAAATAAAATCCTCCAGTGAGAACAGAAAGGGGCCTACTAAGGAAACTTGAATAAGGTAACTTCAGGCACAAGCAGAAAAGACAAAGATACTGAGAAACAAAAGACCAGAATGACAGGAAAAGAACTGAGAGAGTTTGTAAAGTGGAAGCCCAGGGAAGAAGAAGATTCAAGATAGAGTGGTCAGTAGTATTAAAACCTATTGAGAAATCAAAAAGTATAGAGAAGTAACCATCAGATTTAGGAAATAAAGGTTATTTGTGACTTTATTTACTTTTTAAAATTTTTTAAATTTTATTTAGAAAATTAACTTTACCGCTCCTCCCAGCAGAAGGAGACCCAGTCACTCCGAGTTTCTCTCTCCGTATCCCTCAGACAAAATCCAGAAAGCCCAAGCTTCCCTCCTTTCCATAGTTCAACAGAAAAAAAAAAACCCACTCAGGTTTGCCTCCTCTCCTCTCCAAAGCCCACTGTGAATGGGTTTTATCTTCTACCCACCTTTTCACCCCATCCCACTTTTAGTACATTCAGTGTGTGGATCTTTCAGGCATGCCTGCAAGCCCAGCTGGGGTTCCTTCACTGTGTTATAGTTATTCAATTTGTGGAAATTTCAAGGGGAGACCATGGCCAGTTGGCTCAGTGGTAGAGCATCGGCCCAGCCTGTGGATGTCCTGGGTTCGATTCCTGGTCAGGGCACACAAGAGAAGCATCCATCTGCTTCTCTACTCCTCCCCCTCTTGCTTCTCTCTCTCTCTCTCTCTCTCTCTCTTTCTTCTCCTCCCCTCCTACAGACATGGTTCGATTAGAGCAAGTTGGTCCTAAGTGCTGAGGATGGCTACATGGCCTCCACCTGAGGCGCTAAAAAAAATTGCTCTTTTCATATATCTGTTGGCCATTTGTATTTCTTCCTGGGAGAAGTGTCTGTTTATGTCCTCTTCCCATTTTTTTATTGGATTGTTTGTTTGTTTGTTGTTAAGTTTTATGAGTTCTTTGTATATTTTGGATATTAGGCCCTTATCTGAGCTGTTGTTTGAAAATATCATTTCCCATTAGTTGGTTGTCTATTTTGTTGTCAGTTTCTCTTGCAGAGCAAAAACTTCTTAGTCTGATGTAGTCCCATTCATTTATTTTTGCCTTCACTTCCATTGCCTTTGGAGTCAAATTCATAAAATGCTCTTTAAAACCAAGGTCCATGAGTTTAGAAACTATGTCTTCTTCTATGTACTTTATTGTTTCAGGTCTTATATTTAGGTCTTTGATCCATTTTGAATTAATTTTAGTACAAGGGGACAAACTGTAGTCAAGTTTCATTCTTTTGCATGTAGCTTTCCAGTTTTCCCAGCACCATTTGTTGAAGAGGCTTTCTTTTCTCCATTGTGTGTTGTTGGCCCTTTTATCGAAAATTATTTGACCATATATACTTTCTATTTTATTTCTGGACTTTCTATTCTGTTCCATTGGTCTGAGTGTCTATTTTTCTGTCAATACCATGCTGTTTTGATTGTCATGGCTCTATAATATAGTTTGAAGTCAGATATTGTAATGCCCCCAGCTTCATTCTTTTTCTTTAGGATTGCTTTGGCTATTTGGGGTTTTTTATAGTTCCATATAAATCTGATGATTTTTTGTTCCAGTTCTTTAAAAAATATAGTTAGAATGTTGATGGGAATTGCATTAATTTTGTATATTGCTTTGGGTAATATGGCCATCTTGATTATATTTATTCTTCATATCCAAGAACAAGGAATATTCTTCTATCTCATTGTATCTTTTTTGATTTCCCTTAACAATGCTTTGTAGTTTTCATGATATAGGTCCTTTACCTATATAATTCTTTGTTATGTTTATTTCTAGGTATTTTATTTTTTTTGTTGCAATCGTGAAGGGGATTATTTTTTTGAGTTCATTGTCAAATGTTTCATTGTTGGCATATAGAAAGGCTATGGACTTTTGTATGTTAATTTTGTATCCTGCAACCTTACTGTATTGGCTTATTGTTTCTGGTAGTCTTTCTGTAGATTCTTTGGGGTTTTCGATGTATAGGATCATATCATCTGCAAAAAGTGATACCTTTACTACTTCTTTTCTGATATGGATGCCTTTTATTTCTTTCTCTTGTCTGATTGCTCTGGTTAGAACCTCTAGCACCACATTAAATAAGAGTGGAGAGAGTGGACAACCCTGTCTTGTTCCTGATTTAAGGGGGAAAGCCTTCAGTTTTGTGCCATTTAATATGATGTTAGCTGATGGTTTATCGTATATGGCCTTTATCATGTTGAGATATTTTCCTTCTACCCATTTTGTTGAGAGTCTTAAACATAAAATTGTGTTGTATTTTATTGAATGCCTTTTCTGCATCTATTGATAAGATCATGTGGTTTTTGTTCTTTGTTTTGTTGATATGGTGTATTACATTAACCGTTTTACGTATGTTGAACCATCCTTGTGATTCTGGGATGAATCCCACTTGATCGTGATGTATTATTTTTTTAATATGTTGTATTCGATTTGCTAGTATTTTGTTTAGTATTTTAGCTCATCTTCATTAGTTATTAGAGAAATGCAAATCAAAACTGCAATGAGATACCACCTCACACCTGTTAGATTAGCTATTATTAACAAGACAGGTAATAGCAAATGTTGGAGAGGTTGTGGAGAAAAAGGAACCCTCATTCACTGTCGGTGGGAATGTAAAGTAGCACAACCATTATGGAAGAAAGTATGGTGGTTCCTCAAAAATCTGAAAATAGAACTACCTTATGACCCAGCAATCCCTCTACTGGGTATATACCCCAAAAACTCAGAAACATTGATACGTAAAGACACATGCAGCCCCATGTTCATTGCAGCATTGTTCACAGTGGCCAAGAGATGGAAACAACCAAAAAGCCCTTCAATAGAAGACTGGATAAAGAAGATGTGGCACATATACACTATGGAATACTACTCAGCCATAAGAAATGATGACATCAGATCATTTACAACAAAATGGTGGGATCTTGATAACATTATACAGAGTGAAATAAATCAGAAAAAAACAAGAACTGCATTATTCCATATGTAGGTGGGACATAAAAACGAGACTAAGAGACATTGACAAGAGTGTGGTGGTTATGGGGGGGAGAGGGGAAGGGGGAGGGGGAGGGGCACGAAGAAAACTAGATAGAAGGTGACAAAGGATAATCTGACTTTGGGTGATGGGTATGCAACATAATTGATTGACAAATAACCTGGACATGTTTTCTTTGAACATATGTACCCTGATTTATTGATTTCACCCTAGTAAAATTAAATAAATAAATAAATAAATAAAAATAGCTCTGGTTGCAATAGAGCAAGAGTCCCAGATGGGCAGAACATTGCCCCCTCTTGGGTTTGCTGGGTGGATCCCAGTCAGGGTGCATGTTCAAGTCTGTCCCTGCCTCCCCTCCTCTCATTAAAATAAATAAACAAACAAACAAATAAATAAATTTAAAAATTGAAATTTCAAGAGTAGAGATCAGGAGTTCTTTCACACTGCCATTACTCTGATGTCATCCATTTGTGACTTGATGAAAAGAATGACTCTAAAAGCAGGATGGGGCTGAAGCTCGGATACACATATTTGAGTGTTTGAGGGGACATGAGAATAGTAAGAGAGTTAATACGGGAAACTCTTTTTGGAAGTTTGACTTTAAGGGGGAGGAGAAGGATGAAGAGATAAGTGATTCAATGAGGGGGGGGGGGGTGTTGAGACTTGAGCCTGTCAGACCATTTAGGCTCATAAGAAGAAAGTAGGCAGAGAAAGCAGCTGAAGTAGGTAGGGGAGAGTGAGGAACAGTGAAGATAATGAGTTTCTAAAGAGGAAAGGGAAGGATGAATTCCAGGCAGATTAGATGAGCTTCAGTCTGAAGGAAGGACTTGTCTTCTATTGGAACAATAACATGGTTACTGGTCTATTTTGAAGATGGTATTGGTGGATTATTACAAAGCATAACTGCCTTCTTTTGCATTAAAATGTCTTTATCTTGATAAATTTTAATTGAATTTAATCATTGGTAATACTTGATAACAAATATAATATGCCTGTCAGCTAATTTACTTGATGCTGCCATGATATTAAAATTGGAGTCCTTCAGATGTTAACATGTGTATTTGCTAGATGGTGTTTCTCAGGTATGGGAGAGAAAAGGAGGCATCATTAAATGCCAGCCTGGCAATCTGGCATTATGTGACCTCATCTGCCTTTTTTACGGGAAGTCAACAAGTCATTTACTGCTTTGTGGTCTCTTTCTCATTTATAAACTGTGCCTAATATGGTAGGTATTTATGATATAATTTATTTCTGGATATTGTTCACAAATTGAGCTTGCGTAAGTTAAACCTTTATTATCTATAAGGTTATAAATGAAGACAATGTTCCTGAAGACCCATTTTATACTATAACATACCAAAATCAATCATGAAAAGACAAATACGTGCTTTTACAACCATCTATGTTTGTAAAGAAAATGTCAATGTTTTAAATAATCATTTTGGAGGATTCTTCTATATTAAGTGTCTGCGGTTTCTTAAAATACCCTGCAAAGAAGTTCTAATTAAAGATATTTTATTTTTCTGATGTCTCCCTGATGCAAGTAAATGCTTCAGTACGCCAGGGACCTTCAAACTGTGATCAAAATTAGGGCCATCTGCCTAAAAAATATCATTACAGATCCAGTGGGTAGGAATTCTTTCGAATGCTAAAGGTTTCCTTATCATTGTGTCATCTTCCTTTTCTCCTCCTCCTACATGTCCTCCTCCTCTTCCCATCTCTGCTGCTGACTGTAGCTTCATTAAATACTCACAACACACAGTAGTCTTCATATTTATTTACCAGATTTCATGGGTCAATTATTTGAGGATACCCCTAACAGATAATATTTTGCCAACTATATTCTAAAAGTGATTCAATTAGCTTTTGTTTGCAATAAATTCTTCCTTTGATGTCTTGAGGTATCTAATTTTCCATGTAAATGGACAATGCTTTTGCAAGAGCACTAATTCAGATGTGTATGGATTTATTTCAACTATATGTGCATCCACAACATCAAAAGTTTTATACTTCACTCCTAGCACACCAATCAACATAAGAACGGCTTCAGTTTTCCTGTCCTCTGATAAGAGTCCTAGGCAGGCATAATGGCAAGATTTGGCAATGCTGGGGAGAGTCGTATTTACAATAATAAAGGTCACAAAAGCAGTAGTCTAAAGTGAGCCTAACATGAGTCAGGAGCCATCTGTACCCTTCTATCCATGTTTATTGTGAGGATTAAGAGCATAAAGTGCTTTAAAAACTGCAAAACCTTATACAAATGGGAGGAATTATTGTAATCCAAACCTGTGTAATTTATACAAAAACACAAACCAAGCAGCCCTGATGCATTGCTCAACACATGTCTATGTAGTTAGAATTTGAAGCATTTCTTTTTCCTAAAAGTCACAGGCTTCTTCTTGCTGAGTTAAAGAGTGTTTTGGTCACCACAGAAGTTTAAAACCAAGTGAACAACAATCCAATGAGTAAAATAGAAGCTTTTCTTCCCTCCAGCTTCCTCCCTTCTCTACTCCATCCCTATACATTGCCCTTACTGGCCTTTTGCGGGGCTCACTGCTGCCACTCAGGAGTGATACCAACTCGCCTTGGAGTTTTCAGGCTTGAAAACTTCTGAAAGACACCTGTGAAAGCACAGAACAGCACTGTGCCATTCAATTCTGAACCAGTCTCCCACCTCAGTGACAGACTTTAATAAAAAAGTTTGCCTCTCCCAAAAGCTTTTAAAGGATCAGCATTCTTTTAGGTACAAAAGAAAGAAAATCCCAACCAACTTGTCAAAAACAAAGCAATCTGAAATTCTACTCACATTCTGCAAAAAGCCGAGAGATCATTTTCCACAGGACCCCCTATTAACGCCCACGTGACTTTTGGGAAGGCTTCAGGCAGTAGAGGCTTCTGAAATTCAATATGGGTTTTGCTGTCCTACCTACTCCTTTAGTGCCAAAGTGCCAAACTGGAGCAGATAAACAAAGCCTTGAGGCAAATGCCAAACCATTTCTCTCTTAAACTCCCAAAGACTAACATAAGATGTGGACATATATATTAATTCAATAATGTTTATTATGTTCCAATCACAACTCTCTGTGTTGTCCCTTTCTCTTAGCTGCCTGTGATTTGCTTCTGATATTTCTTACATCCCTGGAACAACAGCTACACTCACAACCACAGGAATTTTCACTAGAACAGACATGATCAGAGCCCTCATAATTCTCCATGAAAGCTAAATTAAAAAAAAAAATAGAAAAGAGTTTCATGCAATATGTTTCCCCTGAGTCCTACCATGATTCATTTCCGTGCTTATTTCCATTGTTAGTTACTTGACAGTTTATAGATCTTTTCGTTGTCTCCATCAGAGACTAACCTGGAAGAAATGGACTTCTGGATGTGACTTTGGTATGATGTTTCATAGTCACATAGCTTACCTTTACGTTCCTGACTTCCTCTCATCTGCCGAAAAACAACTGTTGGAGAGGTAGGTATTATTGTAGATGAAGGAAGTGAATCTCAGAGACTTCAACTGACTCAGCTAGGGAGCAGTGATGCTCAAAGTCAGACTATCTGACTCTTTTCATCACCCTATGTTTCCTTAGGTAGATGAATGCAAAAATAATAGGATATAAAGAATGATGATACAAGAAATGTTCAACTACAGAGAATAAAGATAAGTGAGAAAATCAGAAAAACACATTAAAGAGAATCCTGATTTCTATACACACACACACACACACACACACACACACACACATCACTGTTTATAATTTTTAAAAGTTATCAACTTTTCTTCTAACAGGTCTCAATATGTTAATAAATTGGGAAAAAGCATTTCATTAATGTGTGTTTCTATTCATTTATTTGTGGTGTTAACATGGGAGCTGCTCGTAGACTATCTTCTCACACATAATAATTATTATTTACTGATGGCAAAGCTCTGTGGATGTGACTAAAGTGTCAGTGACATAAAGAAAAGCCTGTTTAAATGATCTGCAAAGCTGGGCCACAGCTGTAACTATGCCCTGGCAGAATCTGTCAAGTAAATAGCATGATCTTTTCAAACACAGCCATGTTATTTTCTTCCTGGCATTTGTAATTTGTTAAAACTCTCACTGTGTCTGCCTTTTCTTCTAATAACAATGGCAAGTGGCCAATCTCTGTACTTATCTTTTGCACACACATCACATCTATGTATATTTGAATGAGTTTCTATATTTGAAGGATATATATATATATATATATATATATATATATATATATACCCCTAACTGCAACTTTTAAGTAACATTCTGTGACTGATATGATAGAACCTACAATTTAGTGATGTAACACTCAAAAATACCAAATAAGATGATTTCATTTGAGATTCTATAAAAGTAGCCCAAGATCGATGGCTAGATTTTCTTAGAAAAACAAATAAAAATAAAAAACATCATGATGCTTCAAAACTGCTATTTCGTTTTGTAAGACATACTACATCTGATATTTATAGGCTCAGTGTTATTGCCAGAGCCCCAAAGTATCAGTCTGGGACCCCAGCCATTGTTTCTGAACTTATTTGTACCTTGGTAGATATGTGAATATCCAAAAGCTTTCTAAGTTAGAAATGATGGGATTTTTAGTAACTTATTTTATTCATAATTTAAAGATTAGATACTAAAACAGGAGCTGCCTAACATCACTGCCAACAAAATTAATCTTTAATATAAATCCCTTTAGGCACGACTTTTCTCCCCATATAATTACACAATCTTGAGATCTGACAAAAATCTTGAAAGTTATTGAAACCAACCGCTCTTAATTTAGTGCATTGATTAAAAGTTGAAACTCTAGAAACAGACTGCCTGGGCCTGAACTTGGGCTTTCATAATTACCATCTATGACTTCAGGCGAGCCATTAGACTCTCTACGCGCTCGCTCGTTTCATTTGTTAAATGGGGAAACAATAGACCATCCCTCATTTGGTTTCCCTGATTAAATGAAACAGCACATGGCTCAGTCCATGCACACAATAGGTGCTGAAGAACATGAGGTTTTTAGTTCCGACAATATTATGGAACCTACAGCACCCTATCACATGGTCACTTGGCAATTGGTTGAAAATCTCCAATGACAAAGAACTTTCTACCTCCTAAAGTATTCCTCTTACATTCTGAATCACTCTCTTAAAAATTCTGCCAGAGCTTAAATATTTCTTCCTCTTAGTGACCTTGATTATATTTCCTTAGACCTTTCAGAAAAGAAATATACTTAAATCTCTATTCTGCTTAACAATTTTTCCTTTAAATAACGCTAATTTTGGTCATTTTTTTCCTGCTGGAGTCTTCCCCCAGGTGAAATAGTCCCAAATCTTTTCCTCGTGTGCCAAGTACCCCCTCATCAACACCATGATTATTCCCCTATAAACCTCTTTGGGTTTATGTCCACACAATCCTCTTAAAATGTGATAACACAGCTCATAAAATAGCCTAGGTGAGAACTAAGAAGTTAAAAGCATATAACCTTCTGATTCTGGATAATGACAATTCTAGTTTTTTATTTCTGATCCTTATACCTTTTACTTTCTTGCCTGGTTCAGTGCTGAATAATATTGGTGGGGGAGGGGGGACAGGGAGGGCAGCAGTTGTATCCTTGTCTTCTTGATTTTAAAAGGAATGCTTATACAAGCAAGCTTTATATATCAAGCAAATTTTGGCAAAATTTTTGCTAGGCCTATTGAAAATGAAAGTATGGTTACAGGAAAGAAAAATAGAGGTTTTCTTAGAAACATTTAATGCCTGTGATACGATCTCAAAGGAAAATGAACTGTTGAAGTTGTACTTTTTAATACAGAGGGTCTTTGAGTTATGACAGTCTTGACATACGATGTTTTGAGTTTATGACACTCCTATAAAAACCTTAAAAAATTGAGATGTGCGTATTTCAGCTTACGCTGTTAGTGTTGTACTTATGGATGACATGAGTGAACTAGTTTGGTTGCTCGCAGCAGAAGGATACGCAGTAATACGGCGTATGAGTGAGGGAGTTGGCGTCCCCCAGTACACTTACCTATGCCACTTTGGACTGGTAAAAGTGCAAGTGTTCCATTTGTGTTGCCTTGTTTGGTGATTTTTTTGGCCCTTATCATGCATGGCTCCTAAAAGAAAAGTTAGAGCTACTGGCAATACATGGAAAGGAGCTGTCTGCTGAGGACCTCATTCAGCGGGAGAAGCAGCTGATTTAAAAGGAAGAGACATAAACCCCAGGACCCTAAAGATTTACTACCAAGGGTTGGGCTGAAGGTTTTCTATGGTAGAGGATGGGTTGGTAAAATTTCGGGCCGAGGACCCCAGTGATGACAGATTTAGTAAGGTCTATAGAGCTATTATGGATGCTTTGCAATGCTATGGGCAGATTTTGGAAGAGAAGAAATCATCAACCTTCCAGACTAGCCTGAAACAATTCTTTTATTTATTTATTTATTTATTTTTGACAGAGAGAGGGATAGATAGGAACAGACAGACAGGAAGGGAGAGAGATGAGAAGCATCAATTCTTTGTTGCAGCACATTAGTTGTTCATTGATTGCTTTCTCATATGTGCCTTGATGGGGGAGGCTAAAGCAGAGCGAGTTACCCCTTGCTCAAGCCAGTGACCTTGGGCTCAAGCCAATGACCTTGGGCTCAAACCAGTAACCTTGGGCTTCAAACCATTGACATTTGGGCTTAAGCCAGCAACCATGGGGTCATGTCTATGATCCCACACTCAAGTCAGTGACCCTGCGCTCAAGTTGGTGAGCCCATGTTCAAGCCTCGGGGTTTACAAACCAGGGTCCTCCTCCGCATCCCAGTCTGACACTCTACTGCACTATTGCCTGGTCAGGCTTCAGGCTGGAACAATTCTTTTTTTTTTTAATATATATATTTTTTTATTTTTTATTTTTTTTTACAGAGACAGAGAGAGTCAGAGAGAGGGATAGACAGGGACAGACAGACACAAACGGAGAGAGATGAGAAGCATCAATCATTAGTTTTTCATTGCGCGTTGCAACACCTTAGTTGTTCATTGATTGCTTTCTCATATATGCCTTGACCGTGGGCCTTCAGCAGACCAAGTAACCCTTTGCTGGAGCCAGGGACCTTGGGCTCAAGCTGGTCAGCTTTTTGCTCAAACCAGATGAGCCGGCGCTCAAGCTGGCGACCTCGGGGTCTCGAACCTGGGTCCTCTGCATCCGAGTCCGATGCTCTATCCACTGCGCCACCACCTGGTCAGGCTGGAACGATTCTTTAAAAAAGTAGAGAGGCCTGCAACAGATCCTGTACCCTCTACATCAGCTGCTTCTCAAGATGAAACACCTGTAGTTCAGGTAGAATCATCTCCAGCGTCTCCTGCATGTTTCTTAGGCAATCCTGATTCACCTGACCCAGTGTCTCCAGCATCTTCTGCAGGTTCTTCTGCCTCTCCAGCTTCCTCCTCCAAATAGGACACTCTCTCCCACCTTGCAATGCCCCTTCCAGTATGCAAGCCAACCACAAGAATGAAGGTAAGGAATTTTTTTTACACTCATTTTTTCTGTTGTGTGGCTTAGTTGTGTTTTTATGTTTTAGATTATGATTCTACAATTGTGTTAGGATAGGTAAGTGACTTAGGCTAGGGCATGTTTTCACATACACCAAAAATCAGGTTACGTCACTGTCGTAGGAATGAAACTGTATTGTAACCCGAGGACCCCTGTACCTTTTTTTACTATGAAAATTGTCTGCATTATCTTGAAAATGAAGAACTTTTTGATTACACAGTTTCCCCAATGACTATTGAAATATTAGCCAATAAAATAAACAATCTCAAGCACAACTAAATCAAACATAGTCTGAAGCTTGACAGTGTTGTAAGACTATATTTCTTCTGGTTCTAGACCCTAAGCTTTATTAATGAAGCCCAAGATCCCAATAATTTTTTGGCAGTCAAAGCACACTGATGCTGGCAACCTCAAAGATCCCCGATCCAGAGGTTATGTATGTAATTGGTATTCTGGACCTAAGAGTTGGTCTTTAGTCTATTCATACTAAATATTATATGATAAAAAATAAAATACAGATGACAAGCTTGGAAGAAATGCTTGCAATATGTATTTCAAAAAAGGCTTAATGTACTTAACATATAAAAGTTTCTTAAGAAACCCTAAAGTACATACTCTAGTTGAAAAATGAACAGTGGAGTTCTTGTCAAGATAGCTGAGCATATAAACACTATATTTGCCTCCTCCCATGATAACATCAAAATTACAACTAAACTACAGAAAAACTTTCATTATGAACTGCCTGAGGTCTAGCTGAACGTAAGTCCTATAACGAAGGATATACGTACATAAGAAATGACATGGAGACTGGTAGGAGAGGTGGAGATGCAGAACAGGCTGGTTCCACACCCACATGTGGCGGATAAAAATCAAGAGGGATCTCTCCACTGCAGAGATCCTCCATGAGGAGCAAGGGGTCTCAGTCCAAAACCAGGCTCCCCAGCCTAGGGCTCCAGTTCTGGGAAGAGAAGCCCCCATAACTTCTGGCTATGAACACGAACAGGGCTGGTGGCTGAGTGAGATAGAGAGCTGCAGGCATCCCAGGCATTTCTCTTAAAGGGCCCACACATGGACTTATTCACTGACGGACTCACTCTCTCCAAATTCCAGGTCTGGGGCAGCAGTTTGAAAGGGACCAGGGACATACAAGAAGAAACTGAATTATCTGACTTAAAGGTGAGGGCTAGAGAGACTGATGTCTCCCAAACAGAAGTACTAACAGAGGCCATTGTCCCTTTGCTGAGCCTTCTCCCTGAAGGCACAGGCAGGTGCCATACCTGAGACTTCATCAACCTGGCTAATACTCTTTGCCCTGCTCTGCTGATTCCTTGCCCTGACCAATATTTGGGTCCACCTAAGGCTCTTACAGGGGATTTTCTATACAAATAGCCTGTCTTGGTTCATGCTTCAGACTTTCCTAAATCTCTCAAATGTTCAGAAACCCCAAACAAATAGCATATGACCTTGGCATGCCCCACACCTGTTACTGAGCAGCCCCAAGCTCAGCACTAAAGGCAGCCAGCCTCAGTTCACAGCTTACCCTCTTCCCAGGCATCTCCAAGCCCTGCGCAAGTGGCAATCATCTGCAATTACTTTGTAGCTCATACTAGGTGGCCCCAGGCAGGGCAAAGGCAACAGCTGAGTTTA
Source organism: Saccopteryx leptura (assembly GCF_036850995.1). Taxonomy (NCBI): domain Eukaryota; kingdom Metazoa; phylum Chordata; class Mammalia; order Chiroptera; family Emballonuridae; genus Saccopteryx; species Saccopteryx leptura. Next base: position 255,544,806 of record NC_089505.1, read on the forward strand.
GCCTGCACCTCCCAAGAGGCCCCAGAACCAACAAACCCTGTGGCCAACTTCAGACCACACCAGAACACCACCAGCCACCTCTACAAACAACACATTCAAAGTGCAGACTCAGCAGGCACCAAAGCCCTTCTAAAGCAAATTCTGCTCCACTGGGTAGGCCACTGCACAACAGCTCCTCCACTGTAGTCAGATAGTCCTCACAACCAATCAGCCTGAGGGACAGTCCCTTTCACTGACATGCCAATAGTAATCAAGGCTCAACTACAGTAGGAGGGTACAAACAACTCACACAAGGGACACACCTGAATCACATGGCTAGGGAGACTGTGCCACTGGGCCCCACAGGACACTGATTACATAAAGGCACTCTACCAAGACAAGGAGAAATAGAAGCTCTAGCTAATACATAGAAAGACACCCTGGCTGGTTATCTCAGTTTCTTAGAGCATCATCCCAAAATGACAAGGTTGCCAGATCAATCCCTGGTCAGCACACATACAGGAACAGCTCAATGTTCTTGTCTCTCTTCCTGCCTCTCTCTAAAAATAAAGAGAAACAAACACAGAGAGGCAGCCAAAATGAGGAGACAAATAAATATGTCCCAAATAAAAGAACAGAACAAAACTCCAGGAAAAAAACTAAACTAAATGAGGATGATCTATCAGATGCAGAGTTCAAAATACTGGTTATAAGGATGCTCGATGATCTCAGTGAGAACTTCAACTAAAAGAAATGAAACAGGCCCTGGCTGGTTGGCTCAGCGGTAGAGCGTCGGCCTGGCATGCAGGGGACCCAGGTTCGATTCCCGGCCAGGGCACATAGGAGAAGTGCCCATTTGCTTCTCCACCCCCCCACCCCCTCCTTCCTCTCTGTCTCTCTCTTCCCCTCCCACAGCCAAGGTTCCATTGGAGCAAAGATGGCCCGTGCGCTGGGGATGGCTCCTTGGCCTCTGCCCCAGGCGCTAGAGTGGCTCTGGTCGCAGCAGAGCGATGCCCCAGAGGGGCAGAGCATTGCCCCCTGGTGGGCAGAGCGTCGTCCCTGGTGGGCATGCCGGGTGGATCCCGGTCGGGCACATGCGGGAATCTGTCTGACTGTCTCTCCCCGTTTCCAGCTTCAGAAAAATACAAAAAAAAAAAAAAAAAAAAAAAAAGAAATGAAACATAAAAATGGAGATAGAAAACATAAAAAAGAACTGGTCAGAAATAAATAATAAAATAACAATTATGAAGACTACATTAGAGGTAATCAACAATAAAGTAGATAAAGCAGAGGATCAAATCAGCAATTTGGAAGAAAGAAAGCAGGAAACACCCAGTCAGAACAGAAAAAAGAATACAAAAAAATGAGGACAGTTTACAGGGCCCTGGGACATCAAGCATACCAACATTTGCATCACAAGGAGAAGAGAAAGCAAGGAAGGGATTGTGAACCTATTTTATGAAATAATGACTGAAAACTTCTCTATCCTGGTGAAGGAAAGAGACATACAAGCCCAGGATTCTCAGAGTCCCAAAAAAGATGAACGCAAAGAGGACCTCACTGAGACACATCATAATTAAAATACCAAAGGTTAAAGACAATGAGAAAAATTTAAAAGCAGCAAGAAAAAAGCATTTACCTACAAAGGAGCTCCCATAACACTTCCAGCAGATTTCTTAACAGAAACATTTCTGGCCAGAAGGGATTGGCATGAAATATTCAAAGTGATGAAAAGAAAGGTCCTAAAACCAAGATCACTCTTCCCAGCAAAGCTATCATTTAGAATTGAAGGATAGATAAAGAGCTTCCCAGACAAAAAAAAAAGCTAAAGGAGTTATTATCACCACCAAGTCACTATTACAAAGAAATGTTAAAGGAACTTCTTTAAGAAGAAAAAAAAATTAAAAATATGAATAATAAAATGGCAATAACTACATATCTATCAACAATTACTATAAATGCAAATGGATTAAATGCTCCAGTCAGAAGTTATAGCATGGATAAATGGATAAGAAAACAAGACCCGAGGAGATGACGTCAGAGTAATGGCGCGGTAGGAAGCGATACCGATAAATCTCCCCCAAAACTTAACAAGATCTTCAACCAGAAACAGAAAAACCTATCCTTGGAGCCTCCAGATGTTTCGCAATACACCCGAAGGTATGGTCGAGCAAAAAATTGGCTAAATATATAATCAAACCCCGAAGGAAATAGGGAGTAAGAAATGCTCCGCCTTCCTCACTAACCTAAACAGGGCTGCTTCCACTGGGAACTGAGAATATAGAAACTAAGTGGGCAAAGGGGGTGAATAGATCCAGGCCATGGCACAAATGGCCGAACCAGACTGTGGCACGGAGATCCAATCCGAGGAAAAACTGTGCCTGTGGCAACCCAGTCAATACAAGCTAACACTAACGCCAAACCCAGACAAAGAAAGACAAGCGGGGCAGCCATTTTCCCCGATCTCCAGGTCGGCACACGCAAATAGTGGGCGAGAAATTCCTCTGAGTGCCTCAGCAGTGGGTGCTCGTGTTACCCCACAGAGAGGCAGAGTCAGGGGCCTTTGTGTGCGGAATCTCCGGGCTGCCCCAGCGCCCTGAAAAAGCCAAACACGAGGAGGGAGCGAGAGCCAATTCCAATGCTGGAACTTTTCTGTGCGGACGGGGGTTTCACTCAGAGGGTGAGGCGGCCGACCTGATATCCTAGTCGGCGTGCACAGAGAGTGGGCAAGAGATTCCTCCCAGCACCTCAGCAGTGGGAGCCCGTGTTATCCCACAGAGGGGCAGAGACAGAGGCCTTTGTGTGGGCCAAAAGCGGAATCTTGGGTGACCCCAGCGCCCTGAAAAAGCCACGCACAAGGGAGGAGCGAGAGCCAATTCCAACGCTGGAACTTTTTTGTGCGGGTGGGGGTTTCACTCAGAGGGTGAGGCGGCCAGCCTGATATCCTGGTCTGCGCGCGCAGATAGTGAGCGAGAGATTCCTCCAAGTGCCTTGGCAGTGCTCGCCCGTGTTATCCCACAGAGGGGCAGAGTCAGGGGCCTTTGTGTGGGCTATCAGTGGAACCTCCAGGCCACTCCAGCGCCCTGAAAAAACTGCGCACGGGGAGGGAGCGAGAGCCAATTCCAACGCTGGAACTTTTCTGTGCGGGAGGAGGTTTCACTCAGAGTATGAGACTGCTGGCCTGATATCCTGGTCTGCGCGCGCAGATAGTGAGCGAGAGTTTCCTCCAAGCGCCCCGGGAGTGGGAGCCAGCCCATGTTACTGGACAGAGTGGCAGAGCCAGAGGTCTTTGAGTGGGCCGAAGCCCCGCCTGATTATGCTAGCAGCTCTGACTGACTGAGCCTTACCCAGAGCCTTGTGCTGAGTGGGAATAGAGCGGGGAGTTGCCAGCTCTTTGAGCCTCTTACTATCCAGGCAGAGGCAGCAGCAACCCCATAGCTGGATTATCAGGCTACTAATTGAGGAAGGAAAGACTAGGAGAGAGGCTCCAGGAAAATGGACTCTCTCACTGTCGGAGCCTATAAATGCTAATGAGCCTCGACTGCCAACGAGATTGAAGCACAATACATGACATCGCCATAGAGAATTATCAACTGCAAACCTCTACCTGAGCGTGTCAAAGGGGCAGAACCCAGGGTACAGAGTCACTGACCAGGAAGAGGGAGAGAAAAGAAAAAGCAAGAAGATAGCCTCTCAAAATCGAGAATAATCTGCGGACTTTATAACCTATCCCATTTTATTATATTTGTTTGTTTGTTTCTCTTATCTTCATTCTTGATTTTTTTTTTCCTCCTCCAATTTGGTCATTTAACTCTCTGCTGGTCTTACTCTCTCCTCTCCTTGAACTACACTACCCATAAGTGTTACATCTCCCATTATCTTTTCTTTCCTCTTCCTTTCTCTCTATGAGGGTTGCACTCCAAAACCCTTAACTCTCTCTCTCTCTCTCCTCTTTTTTCTTTTTTCTTCTTTTAGTGGTTCCCTCTTTTTTTCTCTCTCTCTCTCTTTCTTTTCTCCCTCTATATTAGTTTCTTCCTTTCTCTTTTATGTCTCCTCTCATTCAAACCACAATAATGAACAAATTATCTTATCTGGGACTCAAACTTATGTTTGTGGCATTTTGGGGGATTTTTACTTCATCTTTTTAACTCACTAGCAGTGCTCCCATCCCTGGCTCTCCATTTTATCTAGTTATTGTTCCACTAAATACAATAGTAACTTTTTAATTTGTCCCCCCATTTTCCTGTTTCCCTCTTATTCCTCTCATCATAACTCTTACTCAACCAACACCTAAAAGCAAATCATTTTATTCTTGACCCAAATTTTTTCCTTATTTTCTTTTTGTGGGTCCATACCCCCCTTTTTTGGTGGTTTGTTTTGTTGTTGTTGTTTTTTGCCCCTTTATTACTTCTCCCCAATTCAGGCCCTCCATTACAGTCATTGTTTGTTCTATTTAGTACAATATAATTCACAGTTCACCACAAGATTTTTTCAAGAAAGAGGGGAGAGGAGAGGAGAGGAAAAAAGGAGGGGGGGGGGAATAATTTCCTTTTTTAAAATTTAAATTTTATTTTATTTTTCTTTATTTAATTATTAATTTTTAAAAAAACAACTCTTCGATTTATTTTTATTTTTTTAACTTTTTATTCTTTATTAAATCTCATTAATACTATCAACAAAACCACCCTCAGATGCCATTAAGGAAGAGAAAATCGAATATCATGGATACAAAAGAAAGAGAGGTAACACAGATAGATGAGGAAAAATCTATGGAGAAAAAATTTAATATATTGGAAACCTTGGAGTTAAACGTCAGAGAATTTAAAATAGAAATCCTTAAAATACTCAGAGATATACAAGAAAACACAGAAAGGCATTTTAGGGAGCTCAGAAAACAACTCAATGAACACAAAGAATATATTTCCAAGGAAATTGAAACTATAAAAACAAATCAAACAGAGATGGGCCCCGGCCAGTTGGCTCAGTGGTAGACCGTCAGCCTGGCATGCAGAAGTCCCGGGTTTGATTCCCGGCCAGGGCACATAGGAGAGGCGCCCATCTGCTTCTCCACCCCTCCCCCTCTCCTTCCTCTCTGTCTCTCGCTTCCCCTCCCGCAGCGAAGCTCCATTGGAACAAAGATGGCCCGGGCGCTGGGGATGGCTCCTTGGCCTCTGCCCCAGGCGCTACAGTGGCTCTGGTTGCAGCAGAGCGACGCCCCGGAGGGGCAGAGCCCCGCCCCCTGGTGGGCAGAGCGTCGCCCCCTGGTGGGCGTGCCAGGTGGATCCCAGTTGGGTACATGCGGGAGTCTGACTGTCTTTCCCCGTTTCCAGCTTCAGAAAAATACAAAAAAAAAAAGTCAAACAGAGATGAAAAACTCAATTCACGAGCTGAAAAACGAGGTAACAAGCTTAGCTAATAGAACAGGCCATATAGAAGGTAGGAATAGTGAAATAGAAGACAAGCAACTTGAGGCACAACAGAGAGAAGAAGAAAGAGACTCAAAAATTTAAAAAATGAGATAGCCCTATGGGAATTATCTGACTCCATCAAAAGGAATAACATAAGAATAATAGGTATATCAGAGGGAGAAGAGAGAGAAAATGGAATGGAGAACATACTCAAACAAATAATAGATGAGAACTTCCCAAGCCTGGGGAAAGAACTAAAGCCTCAAATTCAAGAAGCAACAGAACTCCGAGTTTTCTTAACCCCAACAAACCTACTCCAAGGCACATCATAATGAAATTGGCACAAACCAACGACAAAGAAAAAATTCTCAAGGCAGCCAGGGAAAAGAAGAATACAACATATAAAGGAAGGCCCATTAGATTATCATCAGATTTCTCAACAGAGAAACTCTACAACCTAGAAGAGAGTGGATCCCAATATTTGAAGTCCTGAAAGAGAGGAACTTTCAGCCACGAATACTATACCCATCAAAGCTATCCTTCAAATATGAAGGAGAAATAAAAACATTCACAGATACAGAAAAGATGAGGGAATTTATCATCAGAAAACCCCCACTCCAGGAATTAATAAAGGGGGTTCTCCAATCAGATACAAAGAACAAAAAAAAACAAAGCCACAAGTAAAAGCTCCAAGAAGAACACAATAAAACCACATTTAAACTGTGACAACAACAAAAAGAAAGGGGGGGGGGAGAGGATGGAGATTAACAGTAGCAAAGGACGATGGAGTGCAAAAGTACTCACAAAATAGTGCACTACAATGAACAGGGTAGGAACCCTTTTCATTACTTAAAGGTAACCACTATTGAAAAACCACCACAGAAGCATATGATTTAAAAAAGATAGCAACAGAGGAAAGATGTATGGAATACAACCAAATAAAAACAAAAGATAGAAAAACAAAAGAGAAGGATCAAACAAGACACAAAACTAACAGAAAGCAATCTATAAAATGGCAATAGGGAACTCACAAGTGTCAATAATTACACTAAATGTAAACGGATTAAACTCACCAATAAAAAGGCATAGAGTAGCAGAATGGATTAAAAAAGAAATTCCAACTGTATGCTGCCTACAAGAAACTCATCTAAGTAACAAGGATAAAAACAAATTCAAAGTGAAAGGCTGGAAAACAATACTCCAAGCACATAACATCCAAAAAAAAAAAAGCAGGCGTAGCAATACTCATATCTGATAATGCTGACTATAAGACAGCAAAAGTACTCAGAGACAAAAATGGCCATTTCATAATGGCTAAGGGGACACTGAATCAAGAAGACATAACAATTCTTAATATATATGCACCAAACCAAGGAGCACCAAAATATATAAGACAGCTACTTATTGACCTTAAAACAAAAACTGACAAAAATACAATCATACTTGGAGACCTCAACACACCGCTGATGGCTCTAGATCGGTCATCCAAACAGAGAATCAACAAAGATATAGTGGCCTTAAACAAAACACTAGAGCACCTGGATATGATAGACATCTACAGGACATTTCATCCGAAAGTGACTGAGTATACATCTTTCTCCAGTGTACATGGATCATTCTCAAGAATTGACCATATGTTGGGCCACAAAAACAACATCAGCAAATTCAGAAAAATCAAAGTTGTACCAAGCATATTTTCTGATCATAAAGCCTTGAAACTAGAATTCAACTGCAAAAAAGAGGAAAAAAATCCCACAAAAATGTGGAAACTAAACAACATACTTTTAGAAAATGAATGGGTCAAAGAAAAAATAAGTGCAGAGATCAAAAGATATATACAGACAAATGAAAATGACAATACGACATATCAGAATCTATGGGATGCAGCAAAAGCAGTGAAGAGAAGGAAGTTCATATCACTTCAGGCATATATGAACAAACAAGAGAGAGCCCAAGTGAACCACTTAACTTCACACCTTAAGAAACTAGAAAAAGAAGAACAAAGACAACCCAAAACCAGCCGAAGAAAGGAGATAATAAAAATCAGAGCAGAAATAAATGAAATAGAGAACAGAAAAACTACAGAAAAAATTAATAGAACAAGGAGCTGGTTCTTTGAAAAGATCAACAAAATTGACAAACCCTTGGCAAGATTTACCAAGGAAAAAAGAGAAAGAACTCATATAAACAAAATCCAAAATGAAAGAGGAGAAATCACCATGGACACCGTAGATGTACAAAGAATTATTGTAGAATACTATGAAAAACTTTATGCCACTAAATTCAACAACCTAGAAGAAATGGATAAATTCCTAAAACAATACAACCTTCCTAGACTGAGTCAAGAAGAAGCAGAAAGCCTAAACAGACCTATTAGTAGAGAAGAAATAGAAAAAACCAATAAAAACCTCCCCAAAAATAAAAGTCCAGGCCCAGATGGCTATACCAGCGAATTTTATCAAACATTCAAAGAAGACTTGGTTCATATTCTACTGAAAGTCTTCCAAAAAATTGAAGAAGAAGCAATACTTCCAAACACTTTTTATGAGGCCAACATAACCCTCATACCAAAACCAGGCAAGGATGGCACAAAAAAAGAAAACTACAGACCAATATCTCTAATGAATACAGATGCTAAAATACTAAACAAAATACTAGCAAATCGAATACAACAACATATTAAAAAAATAATACATCATGATCAAGTGGGTTTCATCCCAGAATCTCAAGGATGGTTCAACATACGTAAAACGGTTAATGTAATATACCATATCAACAAAACAAAGAACAAAAACCACATGATCTTATCAATAGATGCAGAAAAGGCTTTTGATAAAATACAACACAATTTTATGTTTAAGACTCTCAACAAAATTGGTATAGAAGGAAAATATCTCAACATGATAAAGGCCATATATGATAAACCATCAGCTAACATCATATTAGATGGCACAAAACTGAAGGCTTCCCCCCTTAAATCAGGAACAAGACAGGGTTGTCCACTCTCTCCACTCTTATTTAATGTGGTACTAGAGGTTCTAGCCAGAGCAATCAGACAAGAGAAAGAAATAAAAGGCATCCATATCAGAAAAGAAGAAGTAAAGGTATCACTTTTTGCAGATGATATGATCCTATACATTGAAAACCCCAAAGACTCCACAATAAGACTACTAGAAACAATAAGCCAATACAGTAAGGTCGCAGGATACAAAATTAACATACAGAAGTCAATAGCCTTTCTATATGCCAACAATGAAACATCTGACAACGAACTCAAAAGAATAATCCCCTTCACGATTGCAACAAAAAAATAAAATACCTAGGAATAAACATAACAAAGAATATAAAGGACTTACATAATAAAAACTATAAACCATTGTTAAGGGAAATCGAAAAAGATATAATGAGATGGAAGAATATTCCTTGTTCTTGGTTAGGAAGAATAAATATAATCAAGATGGCCATATTACCCAAAGCAATATACAAATTTAATGCAAGTCCCATCAAAATTCCAATGACATTTTTTAAAGAAATGGAGCAAAAAATCATCATATTTATATGGAACTATAAAAAACCCCGAATAGCCAAAGCAATCCTAAAGAAAAAGAATGAAGCTGGGGGCATTACAATACCTGACTTCAAACTATATTATAGGGTTACGACAATCAAAACAGCATGGTATTGGCAGAAAAATAGACACTCAGACCAATGGAACAGAATAGAAAACTCAGAAATAAAACCACATATATATAGTCAAATAATTTTTGATAAAGGGGCCAACATACACAATGGAGAAAAGAAAGCCTCTTCAATAAATGGTGCTGGGAAAACTGGAAAGCCACATGTAAAAGAATGAAACTGGACTACAGTTTGTCCCCCTGTACTAAAATTAACTCAAAATGGATCAAAGATCTAAACATAAGACCTGAAACAATTAAGTACATAGAAGAAGACATAGGTACTAAACTCATGGACCTGGGTTTTAAAGAGCATTTTATGAATTTGACTCCAAAGGCAAGAGAAGTGAAGGCAAAAATTAATGAATGGGACTACATCAGACTAAGAAGTTTTTGCTCAGCAAGAGAAACTGATAACAAAATAAACAGATAGCCAACTAAATGGGAAATGATATTTTCAAACAACAGCTCAGATAAGGGCCTAATATCCAAAATATACAAAGAACTCATAAAACTCAACAACAAACAAACAAACAAACAATCCAATAAAAAAAATGGGAAGAGGACATGAAGAGACACTTCTCCCAGGAAGAAAACAAATGGCCAACAGATATATGAAAAGATGCTCATCTTCTTTAGTTATTAGAGAAATGCAAATCAAAACTGCAATGAGATACCACCTCACACCTGTTCGATTAGCTATTATTAACAAGACAGGTAATAGCAAATGTTGGAGAGGCTGTGGAGAAAAAGGAACCCTCATACACTGTTGGTGGGAATGTAAAGTAGTACAACCATTATGGAAGAAAGTATGGTGGTTCCTCAAAAAACTGAAAATAGAACTACCTTATGACCCAGCAATCCCTCTACTGGGTATATACCCCAAAAACTCAGAAACATTGATACGTAAAGACACATGCAGCCCCATGTTCATTGCAGCATTGTTCACAGTGGCCAGGACATGGAAACAACCAAAAAGCCCATCAATAGATGATTGGATAAAGAAGATGTAGCACATATACACGATGGAATACTACTCAGCCATAAGAAATGATGACATCGGATCATTTACAGCAAAATGGTGGGATCTTGATAACATTATATGAAGTGAAATAAGTAAATCAGAGAAAACCAGGAACTGTATTATTCCATACGTAGGTAGGATATAAAAGTGAGACTAAGAGACATTGATAAGAGTGTGGTGGTTACGGGCGGAGGGGGGAGAGGGAGAGGGGGAGGGGGAGGGGCAAAAAGAAAACTAGATAGAAGGTGACAGAGGACACTCTGACTTTGGGTGATGGGTATGCAACATAATTGAACAACAAGATAACCTGGACATGTTATCTTTGAATATATGTATCCTGATTTATTGATGTCGCCCCATTAAAAAAATAAAATTAAAAAAAAAAAGCAAACAAAAAAAAACAGGCCCTGGCCGGTTGGCTCAGTGTTAGAGCATTGGCCTGGCGTGCGGGGGACCCCGGTTCGATTCCCGGCCAGGGCACATAGGAGAAGCGCCCATTTGCTTCTCCACCCCCCCCCTCCTTCCTCTCTGTCTCACACTTCCCCTCCCGCAGCCGAGGCTCTATTGGAACAAAAATGGCCCGGGCGGGCGATGGGGATGGCTCCTTGGCCTCTGCCCCAGGCGCTAGAGTGGCTCTGATCGTGGCAGAGCAACGCCCCGGAGGGTCAGAGCATAGCCCCCTGGTGGGCAGAGCATCGCCCCTGGTGGGCGTACCGGGTGGATCCCGGTCGGGCGCATGCGGGAGTCTGTCTGACTGTCTCTCCCCGTTTCCAGCTTTAGAAAAATACAAAAAAAAAAAAAACAACCCAAAAACAAGACCCTTATGCTTTCTATGAGATTCACTTAGATTGAAAGACACAAACTGAAAGTGAAAGGATACAAAAATTTATTAAAATGGAAAGAAAAAATTTGAGTAGCAATACTTATATCAGACAAAATAGACTTTAAAACAAAGGCTATTACAAGAGACAGAGGAGGAGCTAGCAATTCTACTTCTGGGTATTTATCTGAAGAAACCCAAAACATTAATTTGAAAAGATATATGTACCCTTATGTTCACTGTTGCATTATTTACAATAGTGAAGATATGGAAGCAACCTAGGTGTCCATGAATAGATGAATGGATAAAGAAGAATTGGTATATGTATTCAATTAAATATGACTCAAACATAAAAAAGAATGAAATCTTGTCATCTGCAACAACATGGAAGGAATTGTGCTGAGTAAAATATGTCATAGAAACACAAATGCCTTAGTGAAAATTTCTCTATCTTGTCTATTAGGCATGACATGTCAGTAAAATACTTTGCTGAAGCTCAGATACACACTCAGCCACATTTCCCTGATACACTCGTCTTTTGAGTGCAAGAAAGATAAACTCATTTAGGTCACCTTAAGAAATGAGGTTTCTTATAAGATTACACATCCAGTGCCTACATCTAAATAGATCCTAGGAACCAAGACAGTTCTAGAGGAAATATGCTCTTTTCATTTCTCTTTTATCACTTACATGTTGCTCCCTGAAAGTGACTAGCTAGTTCCTTCTACATTGTCCCACTCCAAAGCATGGAGAGAGCTAATCTGATTAGCCACCACTGTGCAAGATGCTTCCCTAAGGAGGAGGCTTTGGGTGAGTCATTTTCATCCTAAGGGACAAAATGGGTATGATGGGCACTGTGACTGATGTTTTTGATACTTATAATTTGATAATTCTGGCAAAGAAGAAAGAAATGTTAGAATAACATGATTTGTTTACAGTAAACACACTCTGCACCCATTTTGCTTTTTATATACTCATAGTCCAAAGCATAGAGAGATAAAAAAAAAGTAGAAAATACATTTTAAAAGCACAAAGTATATATGAAATGCAATGAAAAAGTAAAATTTTAGATGCAATTGATGTATCAGTTATGGAAGAGAGAAAGAGAAAATGGGAAGAATCAGTATTTGAACAAAATGGCCCACACTTTTCTAAAACTTCAAACTATATCTGCCACAAAAAAGTGCTATGAACCTCAAAAGATATGAATTTTAGAAAATTAAAAACCACATCTAGACACATCATAGTCAGACACTAAAAACAAAAGATGTAGCAAAATCTTCAATGTAACTAGAGGAAAAGACACATTATCACAAGGGGATAAGAATAAAATTAATAGCTGACTTCTCACCAGAAATAATGGAAACAAACAATGGTATGTACTTTTTAAAGATTCTAGCCAATCTAGAATTTTATACCCAGTGAAATACCCTTCAAAAATGAAAGCAAAATACATTCCAGACCAACAAAATCTGAGAGGACTGATTGCCAGTAAACTAATACTGAAAGGAAGTGGGAATATAATCCCAAAGAGAAGCACTGATGTGCAGGAAGAATAAAGAGCAATAGAAAGAGTAAAACTGGGGTAAATCTAAATGAATACTAACTACGTAAAACAACAATAATAACAACATATTGCAGGATTTCAATTGTATGTAGAATTAAAATCTGTGACAGTACTAACACAAAAGGCAGGATGGGGATAATTAAAGTTTTCTAAAGTCTTTACATTGTCGGAAGTGGTATAGTGTTAATTTGTATTAAATTCAAGGATACATATTAATCTCCAGGGTAACTACAGAAGGAATAATAAAGAATGTGCTGGATACTTAACAATCTAATAGAGTAGGGTATAAATAATTAAAAATAAATTCAAAAAAATAAAATAAAATAAATTCAAAGCAAGCAAGAAAGGAGAAAAAAGGGTTCCTTGAAAAGATTTATACAGTTGCAGACCCCTATCAACACTGATCAAGAAAGAAAAAAAGGTACAAATAACCAATATAAAGAAAAGGAGAGACATTGATATAGTTCCTATCAGTACTAAGAATGTACACCTCACCCCTGTCAGAAAATGGCTATAATGAGAGAAAAAAAAAGAAATAACTGGTGTTGGCAAGGATAATATTGAATGTAAACTGTTTTCCATCTCTGATGGCTGACTCCACATATTCAAGGGCCAACTGTAGAGTCAAAAGTCAAATGTGGATTTTCAACTGTGCAGGGGGCTTGGTGCCCCTTGTGTTGTTCAAGGGTCGAGTATAGTTCTACATCTATGAACAAAAATTAAATTAATAATTTTAAACTTTTCCACAAAGAAAACTCCAGGCACAAATGATCTCTCTTATGAATTCTTTCAAATACAACAGGAAAAACATGGACCTTACACAAAATCTTCCAGAGAATAGAAAAAGGAGAACATTTCAAACTTTTATGAGGTCAGTAAAACTGTGATACCAAAATCCAGCAAGAACATCACAGGAAAGGAAAATTACATGTTATTGTCTCTCATGAACATAAATGTAAAAGTCATATATAAAATATTAGCAAGCAAGTCCAGCAGCACTTTGGAATAGTCCCAAACTGAAAATATAAAAATGTTCCATTATCATTTGTACAAATAAAACTAATGCTATATGCAAACAGCAAAATATTATGCAGTAATGAAAATGGACAATTTTCACTTATAGTATGTTTCCTTAAATAACATAGTTTCAGTCAACATTGTTCTGTTAAAATGTTGATGAGATACCTTAGGAATTTAACTCTTGAATTAGCTAGCTGTGATAGAACTGGCTTTGTTACACGCTGTTTCACTTAAAGTCACAGAACCTATCAACAACACTGAGAACTTACTGTACTTCCATATGCAACAACATTAATAAATCTTACAAATGTAATATTGAATGACAGAAGCAAATAGAAAGATATATAATATGGGACTTCATTTGTATAAAAATAAAATCATGCAAAATTAATCTACAAATATAAAAATCAAGAGAGCTGTGACTTTAGGAAGGGGAATAATGACTGAGAGGAGACTAAGAGGGTATTTCTGGGGTGTTGGTAGTATTCTATTTCCTGACCTGGCTGCTGCTACACAGTTGGGTTCGCTTTGCCAAAATTCATAGAGCTTTACACTTATGATTTATATTATATAGTTTTTGTATGTATATTAAGAAAAAAATAAAAGCATTCTATTTTCTAATTTAAATATTAATCTCACCAGTCAATGCTATTCAGAATCAGTGATCCCACTCCCCTATAAAAATTAGAACTCTATTTGATTTCTACTCTCAATTCATTGGGGTTATAAATATGCAATGGCACCTGACCTGGTGGTGGCGCAGTGAATAGAGCATCAGACTGGGATGCAAAGGACCTAGCTTCAAAACCCTGAGCCTGCCGGCTTGAGTGTGGGGTTGTTGGCTAAAGCTTGGGGTCACTGGCTTGAGTGTGGGATCATAGACATGACCCCATGATCTCTGTCTTGAGCCCAAAGGTTGCTGACTTGAAGCCCAAGGTCACTGGCTTGAGCAAGGGGTCACTTGCTCTGCTGGAGTCCCCAGTCAAAGCACCTATGAGAAAGCAATCAATGAACAACTAAGGAGCCACAACGAAGAATTGATGCTTCTCATCTCTCTCCCTTCCTGTCTGTCTGTCCCTATCTGTCTCTCTCTCTATCTCTGTCACAAAAATACATATATGAAATGGCTTTATTTTTCCAAGAATCTCTGACTTTGTGCTATGCCCCTGACTTTCTTGCTGGGTATCATCAACTCTCTTAATCACTCCTTGTCTTGATTCCATTTATCTTCAGGTTACTGGGATCATCTCATTCTCGCAAGCACATTTCAGTTGTTTATTTTCAATTAAGCTTCAAATGAAATTAATACCTCTTTTTTCCTCCCTTCCTTCCAGGAAAAGGCAGGCAAGTCTGTTACTAATGGCTTGGAGTGTATGTATGCGTGGAGGGGGGCAGGAGGGCGGGTAAAGGGCTGGAGTGCTCTACTCTTTACCCCCTTCCTGCTCCTATCTGGTGCTTCCCTTCTGAGGTAGAGCAGGAGGAGGAATGGGGAAGAAGATCTTATATGACAGGCACCCCTATAGAAAGATCTCTTTCTTCAGGATGCTGCTGCTTAACTAGTGAACCCTGTCAGATTTTTTTAAAAGATTTTATTAATTGATTTCTAGAGAGTGGGAGGAGAGAGAGGAATGGGGGTTGAGGAACAGGAAGCATCAACTTGTAGTAGTTGCTTCCTGTATGTGCCTTGACTGGGCAAGCCTGGGATCTCAAACCAGTGACCTCAGCGTTCCAGGTTGATGTTTTATCCACTGTGCTCTAGCCACAGCTCAGGCAACCCTGTCAGATTTTTGAAGCACCCTGTATACAGAAGGTACTTCAAATGCTGGCTCCCTCATTGGTGAGAGTTCTTGGGGTGCCTCCCTGCCGCCCAGTTCCTGGAGGTATATCTTACAGCTACTTATCCTCTTCTACAAGGGTCCAGCAGCAGTCTCTCTTAGAGGGGACAATGTGAGCTACTATGGTGCCCCTCCCCTCATCTTGGCCCTCTTTCTGCTGCCCCCTTTCTTTGTCCTGGAATACTGAGCGCTCAGCTGGTCCAGGAGACTGAAGAGGTGAGACAATCACCAGTCTCCAAACTAGTCGAGTGGGAAGGTTGGACATATCTAAACTTTACAGGCAGTTCTCTTGAGGGTTCTTCTCTGGAACCCTCCCTTACATTGAGACTGGGTAAAGGGAGAAATTAGGGTATCCTTATGAATATTCTACTTCAGAAACAGGTAACCTCTATTCACCCTTTCCTTATACTTCAGGGAGTAGGAATGGAGTGATTTTGGAAATGTTTAGTGGTAGGGCTGTTTCCCTGTACAGCAATGCCCTCTTATCCATGGGGAATATGTGCCAAGACCCCCAGTGGACCCTGAAACAGCAGATAGTACCAAACCCTATGTACACCAGGTGTTTTCCTATTATATGTACCAATGGCAAAATTTAATTTATAAATTAGGCATAATAAAAGATTATCAACAATAGCTAATAAACTATAATTATAACAATATATTGTAATAAAAGTGATACAAATGTGGTCCCTCTCTCAAATATCTTATTGCACTCATCCTTCTATAATGCCATGAGATGATACCATGCTCATGTGATGCAATGGAGTGAGGTGAGTGACATAGGCATTATGCTGTAACTTTAGGCACCATTGACATTCTGACAATCTGTCAGAAGGAGGGTCATCTGCTGCTTTGGTGAAGCAGGATCAAGACATGATGCTGTTCATAGTTGGATGTACAGGGACTATTTTTAGACCAAGGTTGACCTCAAGTAACTGAAACTAGAAAAACCACAGATAAGACGAGTGGAGGGTAGACTACTATATTGACATTTTCATAACAGGCTGGCCTGACTATAGGTGGTTCCTGAACTTAGAATATGTGAACTCACCACCTTCTGTGCACTTGTAGCTTAGCCAGGGGCGAGGACATCCCTGTTGACCTCCTACTACATTTGTTGCCAACCACCTGGAACGTCCGCTAATCTTCACAGCATGTGTTAAAAAAAAGAGAGAGAGAGAGAGAAATTCTGTATTAACTAAAAATACAATGAGAAAGGGAATGAGATACAGGAATAATTGCAATAATTTTCTATTTTACAATAACTTTTCTATTTTCATTGGTAAATTTGGAGAGAAAGAAAATTTGGAGAATTGTATTACTTATTTACATGTAATATAATAATTCAAATTTTCTTGCACTCTTTACCTGTGTATACCTTTCATTTTAATACCAAATTTTCCATTTACAATATTTCTATTCTTATAACTTCAGTGTGATTGGGGATCAAAACTGAATATGACTAAGCAATGTACAGTATACTATCGAAGATAATGTATACTATTTGTTAAAAGCACAGGACCACAATCCAAAACAAACAAGAGGGTACAACGTAGCAAGTTTAGTGGGGCAGGGGCAGGATAATATTTTATTATAGTCAATAAAAAGTAAAGATTAATTTTCTTCCAGAAAGGAGAACAGAATTTATATTTTACACAGTGTAATTTAAATATATTACTAGTATAGTAATATTATCACTACTAAAAATGGGACTATTATTCAATCAAATGGTCACTTGCTTCTAACCAGTACCACAATTCACTTGACAGGTCTGAGGTTTCCTTTTACAAGCTTTTCCTTACTGATCTTCCTGAACTTGTCACTCCCATCTCCCACAGTTGGACGCATGGAGCAGCAGCTTGCTATAACAGATGAACCCTGTGGTAGGCTAACAGAAAGAAATGCCACAGAACCAAAAACCTATAATATAAACAGCATTTTAAAGAAAGAATTTTCAAATAAAAATGCTCAATGGGCATGTCTTTGAAGTCAAAATATTAAAGTCGGCCTTGACATATCACTTAATATAGGAAGAAAAATTCCCTTCATGAAATTTGACTTTCTATGTAATTCATAACCTAGTTCTTTCTTATAAATCTTTGAAAGTATTGTGAATAGAATATATTGTGCTGGATATTCAAAAAGGTTTTGACTAGCCATTAACATCTTGAGAATAATTAGGTTACATTTCAGTTTGTTTAGAGTAAGATTGTTAAAATGTGGATGCTGATGTGGAATGATAGCTGAAGATATTATACCCAAATATATAATTTATCTTTTAAATGTGTTTAAAACCTTAGAACTGCCTTACAGTTCACATTAAGGCATTAAATAACATGTTCATTATTGTTTCTAAATTATTAATATAAGATAGAAAAAAATTATATCTCTATTATGCCAAGGAATAATTTAAATAATTCCCAAAATAAGTTACTTGTCACATAGTTACCATATTAATGCATAATTACCAGACACCTTTGCCTCTTGTCAGAGAAACAAACCATTGTACCAGGATCAAAATTTTTGTGAAAAAAATTTTTTTTAAGAAAGTCAACCATAAATGTAATTAAACCCCAATGAAATACATTAAACAATTATTGGGGGAGCAGCTATTACTCTGACCATCAACACTTGCATAAGAGTAAACAGTTAGCCTGACCTGTGGTGGCGCAGTGGATAAAGCACTAACCTGGAATGCTGAGGGAGGTCACCGGTTCAAAACCCTGGGCTTGCCTGGTCAAGGCACATATGGGAGTTGATGCTTCCTGCTCCTTCCCCCTTCTCTCGCTCTCTCTCACTCTCCTCTTTTTCTTTCTCTCTACTCTCTAAAATGAATAAATAAATATTTTTTTAAAAAAAGAGTAAGCAGTTAAACTTTATAAAGTTATTTACTAATCTTGCTGGGGAAAAGTCCTGTGATTTTGAGACTACTGACTTTATATTTAACTCTTTAGATTAAAAGTAAGAGGTGTAGAAGATGGGTACCCCAAGTTATATCATACTAGTGTTTTGATTCTATAAAAGTGGATTTCCTTCTCTGTTCCACAGTATTTAATGAGATTGCTACCTATTCATACCATAAGCATCAACTGACAATATTTGGAAATTATTTTGAGCCCTTTTGACCATTTATGACATCAATAATGGCAGGATTCTTTCCAAACCACAATTTTTTCCTTTCAAAACTCTAATTTAGTTTTGCAACATCATTGCTTCCTCCTCAATTTATTTTTCCTGGTTATTCTGAACTATGACAAGCATACTTATTAAAGGAAACTTGAATAAAATTAAAAGGAAAAATACCCATTATTCTGTCAAATTTTTTCCTCCAGGATTTAGATAAATTAATTGTAATATAAACAAGGTGTTTCACCTCTTTTTTTCAATGCTAGTAATATATCTTGAAAATAATTCATGTAGGCTTTTGATAAATTTGATTAAAATAGTTAACCTCATCTTCTGTCTTTACTAGAAAGCACTAGAGGTATTGCCTTACAGGTGCAGTTGAATTCAGAAAAATTAAATGCTGGCGTGATTTCACTCTTCTGTGTTTCTTCTTCATAAACATCATTGTAATAGATGTGTCAGTGATAGCTATCACTTATGGAAAGCCTTATTTAATGATATAATTTTCACATCAATCATCACAGTAAGTTATCATTATTCTCACTTTACAAAACAGGTCTGAAACCAATCAAATAGCTCTTAGGTGGTAAAGTGAGAATGTTAGGGGATTTGAACCCTGCTCTCTCTGCTTCCCAGAATATTCTTCCCACTACAGCCCAACACCTCATCATGAATATCATAACTTGCTTAATTAGGCCCTGCGGTGGAGGACATCAAATGCTTTCCTACCTTTTATTTGTTGTTTTTTT
Source organism: Saccopteryx leptura (assembly GCF_036850995.1). Lineage (NCBI taxonomy): Eukaryota > Metazoa > Chordata > Mammalia > Chiroptera > Emballonuridae > Saccopteryx > Saccopteryx leptura. The sequence goes on from NC_089505.1 coordinate 255,564,011, forward strand.
AAAACTAATATCAATAATGTTGGAAGTAATATCTTGATGTATGAAACTTTGTTTTTATGATTATTTCCCCAAAATAGAGTCTTAAAATTGAGGCTTCCTGCTTCACTGTGCCTCTTATAAAAGTCTTGGTTTATTTAATAGGTGAAAATAAATTCTTTTGTTAAGTTTAAAGTATTTTTTTGATTGCTATAATTCACTGTGTTTTAATTTGTCAATTCTCCATTTTACACATTGAAACTTGAATAAGGGCTGGTTAAGTAAGTCCCTGTACTAGAAATGGGAAGATATGGGAGTGGTCTTTAGACCTTTTATTCCCTTTATTCACTCAGTAAGTCAGCCAGCTCCCACTCTAGGTCAGGCACATGCTAGTGTTCAGGACATAAAGATGAAAGGCCATGTCTGACTTCAAAGAGCTTGTGAACTAGCAAAAGAAACAGACACAAATAGACAACTGTTGCACAGCATGACTAGCACTGTGACCAAAGTAACACAAGATGCTTTGAAAAACATAGAGGTGGGTACTTAAGCCATCTTCAGGGAGGTCCTGGAAGCATTTTTGAAGATATTGAGGCCTGAGTTTGATTTGGGGGAGAAATAGAAGTTAAGCAGATTTTCCAACCAGAATCAACTGCTTCCTTATCTCTGTTTCTTTACTAATGTGTATTATACTTATTTGTTTTTATGGCTCTTACTCTCATTGAGCTGAGCTTCTTAATGCAGAGGAACTATATCCTTAATTAGCCTAGAATAATGTCCCCAAAAGTAGTAGTAATGAAATAAACATCAGTTGAATTATTTTGAAATTCTAGCCTGGTAGCTACTTCCTCCCATAACTTCCTGTTGATTTATATTAATACGTGTGGTTTTCCTTTTGATTGTAAAAATATTGTTCACCACTCACACATCAGAATGAATGGAAAGGATGGAAAATAGGACATGTTGGTGAAGGATTTGGAACAACAGGAATGCTCATACATTACTGGAAGCAGTAGAGATTGGTACAACCACTTTGGAAAAGTTCTGGATCATATCTCATAAGCCAGTAATTTCACTCCTAGGAATAAACTCAAGTGCATGCAGATGTTTACCAAGAGGTACAGTTTTACCAAAAGTGGCACTATTCATTTTTTGTGTGTGTGTGACACAGAGAAAGGGACAGATAGGGACAGACAGAAAGGGAGAGAGATGAGAAGCACCAATTCTTTGTTGTGGTTCCTTAGTTGTTCATTGATTGCTTTCTCATATGTGCCTTGAAGGGGGGGCCCTATAGCATAGTGAGTGATTCCTTGCTCAAGCCAGTGACCTTGGGCTTTAAGCCAGTGACCTTTGGGCTCAAGCTAGAGACCATGGGGTCATTTCTATTCTCAATCGAGCAACCTTGGGGTTTCGAACCTGGGTCCTCTGCGTCCTAGTCTGATGCTCTATCCACTGCGCCACCACCTGGTGAGGTGGTACTATTCATAATAGTTTTAAAATAGAAAATTCACAGATGGTCATCAACAATAGAATGTATACACTTATTGTGTTACAGTCACACACAAAAAGAAAAACGATTTTACGCTCAACAGTATGAAGGAATTCCACAAAAATAATTTTGATTACTAAAGAGCTAAATTTTTTAAATCACTATATGATTACTGTAAGGCCAGGGGCTGCCGCTGCCATCATGGCCATTCACATGCAGTTCTCATTAAATTCAGGCAGACGGTAAATAAATGGCGGGGTCAGAGAATGGTGTGCCATTCTGTTTATTGGTGTCTCACCAAAACAGGCAACCCACAAGAAAAGCCAAGGGAAAAGCAGAAAACCTGCTTTTCTCATGGAGGGCAAGGGATCAGGGAGGAGAGAAAAAAGAAATCTTCCTGTACCTCTCGGTGGTGGGGCAGAATCTCCCTTCCAGTAAACATTAGCAAGACAACGGTCCCTCCCAAGCAAGAATGTGACCTGCAACCTCACAGACCACTATATCTGGCGTTGCCCAGCCCCCAATGCAAACCACAAGCGAGCAAACATACACATCATATTTATAAACTTATTTGACCAACAATTACTTTTATATAAATCATAAAAATAGGCAAAACTATGCTATTAGAGGTCAGGAAAGGTCAGTTAGAAGTGAGGGTTTAGTGACTTAGGGAATAAAAAGGGGGAGCTTCTAGATATGCTGATAGGGTTCCATTTCTGGATCTCGGTGCTTGCTACGTGCATAAATTCAACTTGTGCCCTTTCTGTTCATATTGTACAACTGACCCTTGAACAACACTGGGGTTACAGGTACTGACCTATCATAGTGTAACTTGCCCCCCTTCTTATACGTGGATTCCCAACCACAGATTTAAAAGTATATTATACTTAAATAGTTTTTTATTTAAAAAACAATACCTCCTACTTGAGAGAAAGCTGAAAATACAGAAATGTTTCTGAAAAATTTAAGTCACCCAAAACCCACTATCCAAAAATAACTACTATTATCATTTTGTTATTTCCTTCTAGTCTTTTGCAGCCCCAGTGCTTGTGCTACCTCCTCTTCCTCTCTGCTCCCCATATATTTACACACACAAACATTTTGCTAAATTCGCTTCATTTCTATTTAGTTTTACTTCCAGTTTTTTATTCTTACTTGAGGTTAATCCTTATCAAATATTCATTGCAAACGTTTTTTTAAGTTGCTGCAATGTATTCCATCAAATGTGTGTGCATATAGTGGATATATACTTTTCTAGGAATATTTATTATATATGATTAAGAATATTATATATTATACATAAACAGTTCTAGAATAGGAGCTCTTGGGTCACAAACATTCTTTAAACTCTTCATTCGCTCTCTACTTCCTTCCAAAAAGGTTGATTCCCATTGGCAATGTGAGGGCTCCTTGTATCACAATACAAATCCAGGTCCTTTATTATTATTATTTCTACTTCTTTCTAGAATCCTTAGGCTTACAACAGGACTAAATAATCTGCAGTTTACCATCGGGCTAAAGAGCTCAGCAGGAGCCGGCTTTCCTCACATTCCCACTTTCCATGCACCCAGCTTCAGATCCGAGTCTCCGCGGCTGCGTGCGCCTGGACCCCTGCGGTGCCGCGGTTGCCTTGGGAACTGCACACCGAGCGGGAAGAGGTACCGAAACCTGAGCATGGAGCTCCCAGAGCCCGTCCGCCTGCGGCTAGGAAACTTCAGCCGGACCATGTTCAGAGACTCAAGCCGGACGGGGCCCGAGAACAGCGAAGGTCCGGGTGAGTGGCCCGCCAAGGACCTGGCGCGAGTTTGGAACAGCCGGATTTTGCCAGGACCTAACATGGCGGTCTCACCTTCAGCCGGTTCCCCACAGTGCGGGAAGTGCCTCGGAGGAGAGGCCAAGCCAAGAGCTGGGGGTGGGAGTCTCTGGGCCATGATGGCCGCAGGCCTGAGCTGATCGTGCCGAGGCCTGGCACGTAAATTGCAAGCAGGGAAGCCGCGGTGGCGCTGGCCTTTCTCAAAAGCATATACGTATTGATACATACTATAGAACCGACTTTCACAGCACATGCAGGTCCTGCGCGCTCCGCGAAGGCAATCATTGCTTTTCTGCCTTGGCAGCCCTGGCTTTTCTAGCCTAGGTGGAGGGAATCACCGCTTCTCACTCCCCACACCTGTTTAAAACATTTGTTCCTTTTCTTTATTAGCAGAACAAGTACGTTCAACAACAAAGCGGTTTTCTGGCAGACGAGATGGAAAGAACTTTTTTCAATGAGTCATTTTAAACCGCTGTCCACTCCAGAGTGACAGTGGCCACACTAGCTAGCATAGCCTTTAACAAAATTCTCCCCTTTTCCTGCGTTCCCCTCCCCCTCCCTTATACAGAACTCTTTCCTAAATCTGGTAACAAAATACCAGGATGCTACTGCACGCAGCCTGACAAGTAATAACGCGCTTTCCTCCAAAACAGTTTCCTCTTCTTAAATCACAATGAGAGACAATATAATGTCAATCAAATCCATTCGGTTTTTATCACTGAACTCTGCTGCAAATAAAAATGTTTTTCTCTTGCTTGGTTTAGGAATTTTTAAAAGAGTCAGAGAAAAGTAAGCTTAGTTTCTAGTTATAATATTTATGTCACCTTGATTACTTGCCTAAACCCCCAAATTTAGGCCTCTTCCTGATTTAGAATGTACAGAGGAAAACATAATGTGAAAAGTTGGGTTTTTACTTTTCTGATTTCTAAAGCTAAGGCTTAACAGGCTATAAAATCTGATGATGCAAGGTATCAGGGGTCAGCAGATATTTTCTGTTAAGGATTAGATAATAAATATTTAAGACCTTGCAGGTTGTAGATCTCTGTGATAACTATAGATTATGGTAATTGGGCAGACAAGACAGTGTTCCAATAAAACTTTATTTGTGGATACTAAAATTTGAATTTCATATGATTTTCAGTGTCAAAAGATATTATCCTTTGATTCTCCCCCCCTCCCCCAACCCTTTGAAAATGTGGAAAAAAACACTTTTAGTTCACTTGCTATACAAAATCAGGCAGCTGGCTGGTAGTTTGCCTACCCCTGATTTATATTATAAATGTTTTAATTTAAATTCCATTTACAGAACTCAACTTGTACTTTTGCAAAATTTAGTAAATTCATGTCTGTGCTTTCAAGTTTCATTTACATATTAACTTGATTTTCAATTGCATGATTATAAGTTTGATCTGCTGAAATACAAACAGCATAACTCTTAAGATGTTACTGCACAAAATTTTTAACATAGAAACTCTTTGCAAAATTTTAATACTGTTTCTGCTCCAAAGGTAGTAACATTTTCAGCTTGACTGATTTATCATTATTTTTCCACATATTCTCTGTGGATCTGGAGTGGGCTTGATTATTTGTACTATAATTACAAGTCTATATTATTACCATGTCCACAGCTGACCAAGAGTTGTACTATAATTATGAAAAATATCCTAGGATGGTGAGTTTCCTTGAGATTTAACAGATTTCAAGAATTCATTCCTTAATTGGTGATAATTTAATAAACAGGAGCAAGCAGAGTAGATCATAACAGTTTTAAACAGTAGATCATAATAATCAGGCATATTTTTGGAGCTAAAGGCAACCTTGCTGTGAGACCATGATTATTCCTTATATTTTAAAATTATTAAATAACAGACATAAAATACTAAGTTGTGGAGAAAATGAAAAAAATTCTGTTTTTTAAGAAATTTATTTTAGAGCCTTTGTAAATTCTTACATTTAGAGAAATTGATTTCTAAATATGTATCTGCTCCTGTTAGAATTTAGTAAAATTTAGGATGCAAATGTAGGGCTTAATTTAAAAAACAAAGTTCTTATTTTTAGGACCCTTTGCTCTTGCATAAGCAAAATATTATAGAATCAGCCTTAGATAAATGAAACTCGTGCATCACAAATGGCTACACTGATAATGTCCTTATGGCACTCTGTTTTCATTAATTCTTTCTGCTTATGTATTTTTTTTTTTTTTTTGTATTTTTCCAAAGTTAGAAGTGGGGGAGGCAGAAAGACTCCTACATGCACCTGACCGGGATCCACCCAGCATGCCCACCAGGGGGCAATGGTCTGCCCATCTGGGGCCTTGCTCCATTGCAGCTGGAGCCATTCTAGCGCCTGTGGTGGAGGCCATGGAGCCATCTTCAGTGCCTGGGCCAACTTTGCTCCAATGGAGCCCTGGCTGCAGGAGGGGAAGAGAGAAACAGAGAGAAAGGAAAGGGGGAAGGGTGGAGAAGCAGATGGGCTCTTCTGTTTGCCCAAACTGGGAATCAAACCCGGACTTCCACACGCCAGGCCCATGCTCTACCATTGAGCCAATGGGCCAGGGCCTTACTTATGTAGATAATATTTACCACATGTAAAGCAAGATGCCAGGTTCTGAGAGGGTCTCAAATTTGGGTAGAATGTGGTCTGTGTTTACATTGAGGCTGATACAAGTGAAAGAAAAGGACAGGGGACAGGTATTTATTGAGTGCCTCTGAAGTGCCAGGCATGGTGGTAGAGTAAAATAATTTATATTATTTCCAATCCTCACAAGCAATCAGTGAGATAATTTATCTCAAGTCTGGCATCCAGATTTACTGGGGAGTTTGGGAAATTCTGGGTTTACTTGGACTCCAAAGCTCATATCTCTTTAGTACACCAGACTGGCTTGAGTGAGGCCCATTTGGTCCTTTGCTAACACTTCTTATACACAGGTTAGAATGATAAGTACCTAGCAGGGAAAGATTTCTGCTGGAATGGGAATACAATCAAGAAAAAATTTATGAAAAAAGTGGCCTTTAACTGAACATTAATGAATGAGTGAGATTAGGGTATGCTGAAAATGGGTATGTATCTAATTATAATTTGGGGAATTTCTCTTTTGTATGATATTAGTCTATATGTGTGTGAGAAAGTAATTTTATGTGTTCATTTTATGGGCTCTTTATGTAGAATTCTACAAAGGTGGTAATAATTATTGTGTCTCAATAGGATTTATATTGGTATTTGACATTTAATCTATACCAATAGTGTGCAAAAAAGTCAGCAGATTATAATGGCAAAATGCTAAAGTAGTTGAAAAATGTGAAACATACCCCCAAGTAGCTAGTATATGAACTAAATAGTATGATAGTGAATATCTCCTTACACTGGCAATGATTATAAAGAGGCTTAAAATTTGAAGTTTTGTTGAGCCAAATGATAGTTATTCTAAGGAACTAAAAAGGATTTATAGGGCATGGGCCAGGAATAAGAGTTTGTTCCTTCTCTATTTCTCTTGTAGATAATGAGATGGTTTCCAGTTTGGCATTGCAGATGTCACTTTATTTTAATGCTTACTTTTTCCCACTTTGGTGGGTGAGCAGCATTATGATGCTTCAAATGAAGGTAAGTCTATACTTTAATACTTCTGCTATGGTCTCTTCTGCCCATACCTGGCATTGTTAAATTGTTAATAAAATTAATGTTTTTTATAATTTTTTTCTGTCAGGTGGGTTTTACTATAGGTGAGATTTCACAAACATGTTTATTTTTTGTTTTTTAGTATCCAATTTTGCCTGATTACTACAAATTCATTGTGGTGACTGTTATCATCCTAATGACCTTAATTGAAGGCATCAGGTTGTATCTGGGCTACATGGGTAACCTCCAGGAAAAGGTAGGCTCTTTCATTCAGTGCTACACATAAACGCAGTAAGGTTTTCATAACAAGGACAGAGCCAAGAGCTATGGAGGAAGGAGCAAAGACCTGGTGTTCATTAAGGCCTGCCTCCAACTTTACCTCTTTTGTCACTGTGTCTGTTTGCTTAATCTCATCAGTCTTGGTTTCTTTATATGTAAAATGGAGAAGTAAAGTAAATAAGTAAATAAAATGGAGGAAATATTAACTTTACAGGTTTGTTAGGATTTAATAATTTATATGAAATACATGAACTTAGTAAGCACTTAAGAATTTGATCATTTTCCCTCTTCTCACCACTCTTTTTTTTTTTTTTAAATAAATTTTTATTAATGGTAATGGGATGACATTAATAAATCAGGGTACATATATTCAAAGAAAACATGTCTAGGTTATTTTGTCATTAAATTATGTTGCATACCCCTCGCCCAAAGTCAGATTGTCCTTCGCCACCCTCTATCTAGTTCTCTGTGCCCCTCCCCCTCCCCCTAACTCTCCCCCTGTCCTCCCTCCCCCCCCCCCCCCCCCCCCCCCCCCGGTAACCACCACACTCTTGTCCATGTCTCTTAGTCTCATTTTTATGTTCCACCAATGTATGGAATCATGTAGTTCTTGTTTTTTTCTGATTTACTTATTTCACTCCTTATAATGTTATCAAGATCCCACCATTTTGCTGTAAATGATCTGATGTCATCGTTTCTTATGGCTGAGTAGTATTCCATAGTGTATATGTGCCACATCTTCTTTATCCAGTCTTCTATTGAAGGGCTTTTTGGTTGTTTCCATGTCTTGGCCACTGTGAACAGTGCTGCAATGAACATGGGGCTACATGTGTCTTCACGTATCAATGTTTCTGAGGTTTTGGGGTATATACCCAGTAGAGGGATTGCTGGGTCATAAGGTAGTTCTATTTGCAGTTTTTTGAGGAACCACCATACTTTCCTCCATAATGGTTGTACTACTTTACAGTCCCACCAACAGTGAATGAGGGTTCCTTTTTCTCCACAGCCTCTCCAACATTTGCTATTACCTGTCTTGTTGATCATAGCTAATCTAACAGGGGTGAGGTGGTATCTCATTGTAGTTTTGATTTGCATTTCCCTAATAACTAATGAAGCTGAGCATTTTTTCATATATCTGTTGGCCATTTGTATCTCTTCCTGGGAGAAGTGTCTATTCATGTCTTCTTCCCATTTTTTTATTGGATTGTTTGTTTGTTTGTTGTTGAGTTTTATGAGTTCTTTGTAAATTTTGGAAATTAGGCCCTTATCTGAGCTGTTGTTTGAAAATATCATTTCCCATTTAGTTGGCTGTCTGTTTATTTTTATATCAGTTTCTCTTGCTGAGCAAAAACTTTTTATTCTGATGTAGTCCCATTCATTTATCTTTGCCTTCACTTCTCTTGCCATTGGAGTCAAGTTCATAAAATGTTCTTTAAAACCCAGGTCCATGAGTTTAGTACCTATGTCTTCTTCTATGTACTTTATTGTTTCAGGTCTTATATTTAGGTCTTTGATCCATTTTGAATTAATTTTAGTACACGGGGACAGGCTGTAGTCGAGTTTCATTCTTTTGCATGTGGCTTTCCAGTTTTCCCAACACCATTTGTTGAAGAGGCTTTCTTTTCTCCATTGTGTGTTGTTGGCCCCTTTATCAAAGATTATTTGACCATATATATGTGGTTTTATTTCTGGGCTTTCTATTCTGTTCCATTGGTCTGAGTGTCTATTTTTCTGCCAATACCATGCTGTTTTGATTATTGTGGCCCTATAATATAGTTTAAAGTCAGGTATTGTAATGCCCCCAGCTTCATTCTTTTTCCTTAGGATTGTTTTGGCTATTCGGGGTTTTTTATAGTTCCATATAAATCTGATGATTTTTTGTTCCATTTCTTTAAAAAATCCCATAGGGATTTTGATGGGAATTGCATTAAATTTGTATATTGCTTTGGGTAATATGGCCATTTTGATTATATTTAACTTTACCTCTTTTGTCACTGTGTCTGTTTGCTTAATCTCATCAGTCTTGGTTTCTTTATATGTAAAATGGAGAAGTAAAGTAAATAAGTAAATAAAATGGAGGAAATATTAACTTTACAGGTTTGTTAGGATTTAATAATTTATATGAAATACATGAACTTAGTAAGCACTTAAGAATTTGATCATTTTCCCTCTTCTCACCACTCTTGAAAATACTTAATCAATTAAACATGTTTGTTTGTATCCTGAATAAGAAAATGGGAGGAAATTATAAATTCATTTCCTCTGCTGAGCACATGTTTTCTGAATCATCTTGCTGCCTAAGCATTCACAGTTAGTTCTTAGAGCTTAGGGATAATGCCTACAGATTCCTAAGGTTTTCCAGGCCCTTCATAATTAGGTCCCACCCAGCCTGTCTCACTGTATTTCTTGCTGTTTCCTAAACTAAGCATCCAGTCCAGGCTGACATGTTGATTCCCAGTCATGCTCATCCCACATCTTTGCTTAACTACCTTCTTGCCTCTTCTTCCTTCTACCCAACTTTAAAAGCCTACATCCTGAATTATTTCACCTACCCTAATCCTTTCTTGTCTTACTTGTTGTAGTAGTCAGTCTATATTTCTAAGTGGTAATTATTCACTAACGTGTAGTATTTTAGGATTGTCACAGAAGTTAGTTTTCTCTCCTAATTTAGACTGTAAATTCTCTGAGGACAAGGACCATGTTATACTCCTTTTGAATTACAGAGCTCACAGTGTAGGTTCATAGTAGTGCTAAGTATTGCTTATCTGAATAAGCAGAAGAGTATACTCTACTGATCTGATTACTCTCAATGTGTCATTTCAGGTTCCTGAGTTGGCTGGCTTTTGGCTTTTGAGCCTTCTGTTGCAGTTGCCTTTAATTCTGTTCTTGCTCCTTAATGAAGGCCTAACGAATCTGCCCTTGGAAAAAGCAATACACATTGTGTTCACTGTGTTCCTTACTTTCCAAGTAGTTTCAGCATTTCTTACCTTAAGGAAAATGGTAAATCAGTTGGCAACTCGTTTCCACCTCCAAGACTTTGACCGGCTCTCTGTGAATAGAGGAGGCGTGAGAACAATGAGATCCTGTGTAGAAGAGATTTGACCCATTGCTTGTAGAGTGAAAATCTGAAAGGTCATTCTAGAAGATTGCAAGAGTTAGGAAAACATCAGAGATCTAGCATGAAAAAAAGGACAAAGCAAGTGTTTAGAATTGTCTACTCTCTAGCTCTGAGATTCCAGGGCTGAGGGCAATGATAGACTGTATAGTACATGAAAGCAATAAGTTGACCCTGAAGCCTAGATGTCAAATATCTTAATTTTTTGGTTGTTGACTTTCTCAGGTATGTAGATTTCTGTGTTGGTGGTCACAGTTTACCAGCTTTAATGTAATATTTCTAGTTAGTACCTGTAACATTTCCAGTTATAAATGTGGATACTTCTTTTAAACCTGTTAGCTATCCATATCTTGGCAGTACATCTGAAGCACATGGAAATGTGTATCAACTTTCTGGTGTGTTAGACTATATTTGTAAACGAAGACACCAAATTTCCATGTCTGCTAGGGTTAAATTATAACCCTAAGTCTCAGCTGTTATCTTGGGGGTAAGAAAAAAACAAGTGGATTATCATCATATTTAGGAAATATTTTTATCATTAAACTGTAACTTCCATAAAACCATGTTCAGTATTTATGGTGATAGTGGTATGCAAAATATCTTTATAATAAATTATAAAATATTTCTATTAAAGTATTTGTAACAAATCATTCTTGTCTTATACAGTTCTTTTGGGCCATGGGGGTTTTTTCTTTTTTTTTCTTTTTTATTGAATTTATTGGGGTAACACTGGTTAATAAAATTAAACAGGTTTCAGGTGCACAGTTCTATAATACATCATCTGTACAGTGTGTTGTGTATTCACCACCCTAGGTCAAGTGTCTGTCCATTATTACAGAGTTGCAAGGGATGAAAGGAGAAGAAACAGTGGAGAGCTTTATATATTGTGGCGCTGTACTAAGCACATTAATCCTTGTAATTTCATCTACTAAATCATTATTCACTGAAGAACTGCTTCATACCCAATAAATTGATATGAGGCTTGACTGAAAACCAGGGTGCCCACCAGGGGTAGTCAAACTTTTTATAAAAACCGCCCACTTTTGCAGTGCTGGTCAACCTGGTCCCTACCACCCACTAGTGGGCGTTTCAGCTTTCATGGTGGTCAGTAGCGGAGCAACCAAATGGCACTGGCTGATTAACCTTTCCTTCATACCATAGTAGACACTGGGTATACTCCAATAATTTGAAATTCTTTTCCTTTTTTTTTTCAATTTTTTTTAATTTTTATTAATTTTAATGGGGTGACATCAATAAATCAGGGTACATATATTCAAAGAAAACATGTCCAGGTTATCTTGTCATTCAATTATGTTGCACACCCATCACCCAAAGTCAGATTGTCCTCCGTCACCTTCTATCTAGTTTTCTTTGTGCCCCTCTACCTCCCCCTTTCCCTCTCCCTCCCCTCCCCCTGTAACCACCACATTCTTGTCCATGCCTCTTAGTCTCGTTTTTTATGTCCCACCAATGTGTGGAATCCTGCAGTTCTTGTTTTTTTCTATTTACTTATTTCACTCCGTATAATGTTATCAAGATCCCACCATTTTGTTGTAAGTGATCTGATGGCATCATTTCTTATGGCTGAATAGTATACCATGGTGTATATGTGCCACATCTTCTTTACCCAGTCTTCTATTTTTTTTTTTTACAGTGATTAAAGCCTTTAAGCAAACTCTTGGCCAATACAGCAAGAATCCATAAAAGAGTAGTGTCCTTAACAAGTTCACCAAGTCCAAGTTGGCCCCAACATCATGCCAAGTCCCTGATAAATGCAACCCAACCCCAGTTCAGTCTGTTAGGAGCTGTCCCAAGGAGCAGGAGTCCAGGAAAAGTCCACATCCAGGAAAAGTCTGGAATTGTCACAATTCTATACTTTGCTGCTCACGTCCAAGTCCCAATGACCGCTGCTTCTAGCTGGTAATGATTCAAGTAGACAGGAAAAGCCATCTGCAGCATGCATGGATATGGAGCTTCTGTTCTCCTCTGCCTGGAGAGATGAGACCAGGTTGCTTTCCCCTGGAGCTCTGCGACTGTGGCTTGGTTAAGAGAACCTTGGGATACACTAAGCTGGGTGGCAAAGGTAGATTCATAATAGAAGTTGGCAAAAGGGGGAAAGAGAGCTCTAAATTAGGAGTAGGTCCCAGCCTGAAATATGAGTGGGGCATTGAGGTGGGAGGAATAAAGGAAACACTATATATTAAACAAAGCAGCAGAAAATAGGACTATCAACACCCACAACAGAGATCTTCAAGGGAAGAATAAAAACCTGACTATTCAGGCAAGACATAGTTAAGTAGCCCTTGTGCAAATGAGATCAGTTTACCTGCTTCTTGGAAGAAATACTCTAGGCTCGTACACAGTGTCGTAGATGGGGCCGACGGTCCTGGGCACCTTCAGCCTTCAGTGGCTAACCCCAGCATTCTGGACAAGGTTAGGTCATAGGTGGCTGGAGCAGGGCTGGAAGAGACTGAACTCTCCCTTAGAGGAGCGAGGGGGAAGCCTACCTTCCAGTGTCCCTGTTTCCTCATAGCAGAGGCATGTAAGCATGGCAGGCTTTAGCTCAATGACCTTCCTTTCCACTATTGAAGCAGGACCCAGATGGGGTGTTGAGACCCCTTTGGGGTGTTGGAGCCTTTAAAGGGTGTATCCTAAAAGCTGGTAGTTCCCCTGATCTCTATTGGGCTTTTTCTGCCTCTTGGTATCTTAAAAGCCATGCTCAGAAAATCTCGCTGAGGGGTTTGAGGATCCTCATCTGCCTATATAAATCTTTTCCCTATATCTGGGGCTATTTGGAAAAAGACAAAACAATGTTATTAGCTGGATCAAATAAAGAAGGTAGTAGTTTGCAGGAGAAAAAGATTTGGCGTCTCCTGTTCATCAGCATTCAAAAGAAATTTAAAATTTTTTAAGTAAAAAGCATGGTATGGTAGACCCATAGGAGTTCCAGGATATGATTCCCCCCTTTTAAATTTTTTTAAATTGACCTTAAAATATTTGCTGGGTACACTTTAATAATACTTTGACTTTAAAGATTGTAAGAAATACACATAATTCAAAAGGTTTGACAATATACAGTAAATGCTTTTGCTCTATATGCAGGAGCATTGTCAGTTTAACCTGTTTAGGAAATCCAATAATAGACCAATGCATACAGACAATGAGCTATAACATGCATAGCAGCCTCTCCTGTTCTGACAGAGGTTACTATAAATCCAGAATATGTATCCACTGTAACGTGGACATAGGACTGTTTGCCTTCATACCATAGTAGACACTGGGTATACTCCAATAATTTGAAATTCTTTTCCCTTTTTAAAAAATTTTATTTAGAAAATTAACTTGGACACAATGATATTGATCAATAAGAGTACACAGGTTTCAGGTAAACATTTCTATAGCATTTGAACTGTTGATTATGTTGCATGACCATCACCCAAAGTCAAATCATTTTCAGTCACCTTATATTTTTCCCTCTTTACACCCTCCCCCACACCTTCTTCCCCCTGATACCCACTTCACTTTTATCTATGTCCATGAGTCTCAGTTTTTTGTTCAACCTATGTGTGAAATCATACAGTTCTTAGCTTTTTCTGATTTACTTATTTCACTCAGTACAATGCTCTCAAGTTCTGTCCCTGTTGTCATAAATGTTACTATGTCATCATTTCTTGTGGCTGAGTAGTATTCCATTGTATGTACCACATCTTCTTTATCCAGTCCTCTATCCAGGTACACTTCGGTTGTTTCCATGTCTTGGCCACTGTAAATAATGTTGCAATGAACATGGGGGTGCATGTGTCTTTCGTACCAATGTTTTCAAGTTTGGGGGGTACTTACCCAGTAGAGGGATTGCTGGGTCATAAGGTAGTTCTATTCTTAATTTTTTGAGGTACCACCATACTTTCTTCAATAATGGTTGTACTACTTTGCATTCCCACCAGCAGTGAATGAGGGTTCCTTTTTCTCCACAACCTATCCAACAGTTGTTATTACCTGTCTTGTTGATAATAGCCAATCTAACAGGTGTGAGGTGATATCTCGTAGTTTTGATTTGCATTTCTCAAATAGCTAGTGAAGATGAGCATCTTTTCATATATTTGTTCACCATTAGTATGTCTTCTTGGGAGAAGTGCCTGTTCAGGTCCTCTTTCCATTTTTTAATTGGATTGTTTGCTTGTTTGTTGTTGAGCTTTGTGAGTTCTTTAGATACAGTATTTTGGATATTAACCCCTCGTCGGAGCTGTTGTTTGCGAATATCTTCCATTTAATTGGCTGCCTATTTGTTTTGTTGTCAGTTTCTTTTGCTGTGCAGAAGCTTTTTAGTTTAATATAGTCCAATTCATTTATTTTATTATTAATTTTTTTTTTTTTTGTATTTGTCTGAAGCTGGAAACGGGGAAAGACAGTCAGACAGACTCCCGCATGCGCCCGACCAGGATCCACCCAGCACGCCCACCAGGGGCGAGGCTCTGCCCACCAGGGGGTGATGCTCTGCCCCTCCAGGGGGCATCGCTCTGTTGTGACCAGAGCCACTCTAGCGCCTGGGGCAGAGGCCAAGGAGCCATCCCCAGCGCCCGGGCCATCTTTGCTACAATGGAGCCTCGCTGCGGGAGGGGAAGAGAGAGACAGAGAGGAAGAAGAGGGGGAGGGGTGGAGAAGCAGATGGGTGCTTCTCCTGTGTGCCCTGGCCGGGAATCAAACCCGGGACTTCTGCACGCCAGGCCAACGCTCTATCACTGAGCAAACCGGCCAGGGCCTCAATTCATTTATTTTTGCCTTTACTTCTTTTGCCTTTGGGGTCAAATTCATAAATTGTTCTTTATGGCCAAGGTTCATGAGTTTAGTACCTATGCTTTCTTCTATGTAATTTATTGTTTCAGATCTTATATGTTGGTCTTTGATCCATTTTGAATTGATTTTTGTGCAGGGTGACAAACTGTAGTCAAGTTTCATTTTTTTGCATTTGGCTTTCCAATTTTCCCAGCACCATTTATTGAAGAGGCTTTCTTTCCTTCATTGTGTATTTTTGTCAAAGATGATTTGTCCATATATATGAGGGTTTTTTTTCTGAGTTCTTGATTCTGTTCCATTGGTCTGTATGTCTGTTTTTCTGCTAATACTATGCTGTTTTGATTATTATTTTGATTAGTATAATTTGAAGTCAGGTAGTATGATACCTCCGGCTTCATTCTTTTTTCTCAGGATTGATTTGGCTATTCAGGGTTTTTTATAGTTCCATATAAACCTGGTAATTTTTGTCCTATTTCTTTAAAAAATGACATTGGGATTTTGATGGGGATTACATTAAATTTGTATATAGCTTTGGGTAATATGGCCATTTTAGCTATGTTGATTCTTCCAATGCATGAACATGGAATATTTTTCCATTTCATTGTGTCTTTTTCAATTTCTTTCAATAGTAGTTTGTAGTTTTCAGTATATAGGTCCTTCACATCCTTTGTTAAGTTTATTCCTAGGTATTTTTGTTGTTGTTGTTGCAATTGTAAAAGGAATTGTTTTTGTGTGTGTGTGTGTGTGTTCATTTTCCAATGTTTTATTGTTGGCATGTAGGAAAGTAGTGGACTTTTGTATATTGACATTGTATCTTGTCACTTTACTGTATTGGTTTATTGTTCCTAATAGTTTTTTGATGGAATCATTGGGGTTTTCTATATACAAGATCATGTCATCTTCAAAAAGTGATATCTTTACTTCTTCTTTCCTGATATGGTTGCCTTTTGTTTTTTTCTCTTGCCTGATTGTTCTGGCTAAAACTTCCAGCACTATGTCAAATAAGAGTGGAGAGAATGGGCAACCTTGTCTTATTCCATATTTTAGAGGAAAAGCCTTCATTTTTTCACCACTTAGTATGATATTAGCTGATGGTTTGTCATATATGCCCTTTATTATGTTGAGGTACTTCCCTTCTATTCCAATTTTATTGAGTGTTTTAAACATAAAAGGATGTTGTATCTTATCAAATGCTTTTTCTGCATCTATTGATAGGATCATATGATTTTTGTTCTTTGTTTTGTTGATGTGGTGTATTATGTTGATCGATTTCTGAATGTTGAGCTATCCTTGTGCTCCTAGAATGAATCCCACTGGATCATGATGTATTATTTTTTTAATGTGTTATTGTATTAAATTTGATAGTATTTTGTTTAGGATTTTTGCATCTGTATTCATGAGAGATATTGGTCTATAGTTTTCTTTTTTTGCGTTTTCCTCACCAGGTTTTGGTATGAGGGTTATATTGGCCTCATAAAATGTGTTGGGGAGTATTGCTTCTCCAATTTTTTGGAAGACTTTGAGAAGATAGGTACCAAATCTCCTTTGAATGTTTGGTAGAATTCACTAGTGCAGCCATCTGGTCCTGGACTTTTGTTTTTTGGGGAGGTTTTTGATAGTTGTTTCTATTTCCTCCCTGCTTATAGGTCTATTTAGGTTTTCCACTTCTTTGTGACTCAGTCTAGGAAGAGTGTATTGTTCTAGGAATTTATCCATTTCCTCTAGGTTGTTAAATTTGGTGGCATATAATTTTTTGTAATATTCTACTATGATCCTTTGTATATCTATGATGTCTGTGGTTATTTCTCCTCTTTCATTTCTGATTTTGTTTATATGAGCTCTTCCTCTTTTTTCCTTAGTGAATTTAACCAGTAGTTTGTCAATTTTATTGATCTTTTCAAAGAACCACTGCATTGTTGCATTAATTTTTCTATAGTTTTTGTTCTCTATTTCATTTAGTTCTGCTCTAATTTTTACTATTTCCTTTCTTCTCCTGACTATGTAATGCCTTTGTTCTTCTTTTTCTAGTTCCTCAAGGTGTGATATTAGGTTGTTTACTTGGGATTGCTCTTGTTTCTTGATATAAGTCTGTAATGATATAAGCTTCCCTCTTTAATTATTGCTTTTACTGCATCTCAGAAATTTTGATATGTCATGTTGTCTTTTTCATTTGTCTTTATATATCTTTTGATCTCTGCTTTTATTTCTTCTTTGACCCAGTCATTTTTTTAGAAGTATCTTGTTTAATTTCCACATTTTTGTGGGTTTCTTTACTTCCTTTTTACAGGTGAATTCTAATTTCAAAGTCTTATGATCAGAAAATATGCCTGGTATAATTTCAGTTTTTCTGAATTTGTCGATATTAGTTATGTGGCCCAACATATGGTCCATCTTTGAGAATGTTCCATGCACACTGTAGAGGAATGTATAATCTGACGTTTTGGGATGAAGTGTCTTGTAAATGTCTATTATGTCCTCTTGGTCCAGAGAGTCGTTTAAGGCCGATATTTTTTTATTGATTTTCTGTTTGGATGATCTATCTAAAGCCATCGATGGTGTGTTGAAATCTCCAAGTATGACTGTGTTTTTGTCTGTTTCTATTTTTAGATCAGTTAGTAGATGTCTTATATTTTGGTGCTCCCTGGTTTGGTGCATATATATTAAGAAGTGCAATGTCTTCTTGATACAGTGTCTCCTTTATCATTATGAAATGTCCATCTTTGTCTCTGTTTACCCTTGTTGTCCTGAATTCAGCATTGTCAGATGAGTATGGCTACACTTGCTTTTCTTTGGATATTATTTGCTTGGAGAATTGTTTTCCAACCTTTCACTTTGAGCCTACTTTTGTTCTTGCAGCTTAAATGTGTCTCTTGAAGGCAGCATATGGTTGGGTTTTTCTTTTTGATCCAGTCTGCTACTCTGTTCCTCTTTAGTGGTGAGGTCAGTCCATTTACCCTTAGGATAATTGTTGACACTTGAGGATTTTCTATAGCCATTTTATGTTTTGTTTTCTGGTAGCTCTGTGTCTTGTTTGTTTCTCTCAGTCTTTTTTGTTCGGTGGTATTCTCTACTTCTTTACCCTGTTTCTTCTTCTTTTAAGCTGTATGTTTTAGTAGTGGCTTTTTTGTGGGTGATTACCATTAGGTTATTAAGAGAAAAATGTTCATATGTACAAGAGTTCTTAGTCTTATGAGTGCTTCTGCACTGCTGACTTTTATTCTCTCCCCTTTTATGTTATTGTTGTCACAGATTATCCGTTTTTATTGTGACCTTTTTGGAGCTTTTACTTGTAGTTTTGATTTGTTTTGTTCTTTGCATCTGTTCAAATAACCCCTTTGAGAATTTCCTGTAATGGGGGTTTTCTGGTGATAAATTTCCTCAGCTTCTGTATGTCTATAAAAGTTTGTATTTCTCCTTCATATTTGAAGGATAACTTTAATGGATATAGTATTCTTGGCTGGTAAGAATACTTGGAGTATTCTTGGAGTAGGTCTGTTTGGGTTGTGGCAACTTGGTGTTCTGTTTGCTTCTTGGATTCAAGGCTCTATTTCCATAGGCTTAGGAAATTCCCATCAATTATTTGTTTGAATAGTCTCTCCATTCCCTTCTCCCTCTGTTCTTCTTTTGACATACCCATTATTCTTATATTGCTCTTTTTGAAGGAGTCAGACAATTCTTGTAGAGTTCTCTGTTTTTTTTAATTCATGAGTCTCTCTTCTCTTCTCTCTATTGCATCTCTAGTCATCTATCTGGATTGTTCTATTAGCTAAACTTGCTACCTCAGTCTTCAATTCATGTATTGAGTTCTTCATCTCTGTTTTTAAAGTTTCAATCTCCTTGGTGAGGTATTCATTGATTTGTTTCTGAGCTCATTAAGTTACCTATTGGTGTCTTCTTGCATCTCATTGAATATTTTCAGAACTTCAATTTTCAATTCTCTATTATTTATTCCAAGGTTTTCATGTGATTGAGATTTTTTTCTGGAGATTTTTCATTTTCTTTCTGAACTACATCTCTGTCTTGTGTAGCCATGGCATTCAATTTCTTCTCCCTTAATCACATTTGAGAGTGGTATTGTTAAGAACCACAACAACAACAACAACAAAACTAAAAAAATGAAAAATTTAAATAAATAAAAATATAAAAATTTTAAAAAATTATGACAAGAAGAAAACCACAGGAAAAAAGATCTAGAGCAAAAAAAAAAAACACCCACAAAAAATAAGAATAAAAAATATATAAGTTAAAGACAATAATATCAAAAGACAAAAGAATAAGAAAAAAAGGAAAAATAAATTTTGGTTTTGAGAGGTTTCTTCTAGTGCCGTTTCCCTGAAAATAAGACATCCCTGAAAGTAAGACCTAGTGCAACTTTTTTCAAGCTTAGAAATATAAGGCCTCCCCTGAAAATAAGACTTCGTGCATCTTTTGGAGCAAAAATTAATATAAAATGCTGTCTTATTTTCGGGGAAACAGGGTAAATTGTTGTACATGGAAAAAGAGTCACAAGAAATTCTTGATGGAATTCAGAGTTTGGCTGGTTATGCTGATGTGTGTGATGACATGACTACAGTATATTAATAAATATTGATTTTTTTTGTTCAACAATACATGTGAATTCTTGTTCACGGAAAAATAAGACATCTCCTGAAAATAAGACCCAGTGTGTCTTTAGGAGCAAATATTAATATAAGACACTGTCTTATTTTCAGGGAAACACAGTAGGTGTTGCTATATTACAACTTTTAGCTCTGTGAAGTTCCTGGGCTGTCCTCCACTGAGATGTTGCTGTGGCAATGATGTAGGTAGGGCCACAGCTGCATTGGTGGCTGAGGAGTGTTGTAAGGGCTTTACATCTTTGTCTTTATGGCTCTAGCAATGGTGATCTCAGGCTTCTGGGCACTCCTTCCCATGTCTCAACAGACCTGGGGACTGGACATGGAGCACCTCTGTTCTTCAGGGGAGAAAGTAGCTCTGGAGACCTAGTTGTAGGCCTTGTCTCTGCCACTTTCTTCCACAAGGTGAGAGAGGAGGGGTCTGGGAGGCTAGGAGCCACACTTTAGTTTTCTCTGTCTCTGCTGAGTGTGAGCTGCAGGCAGACCTCAAGAACACTGGCTGTGACCTAGTGCTCTGTCTGCTTTGGTTTATCTTCCCCTCTGCCCCTCTATCTCACCGCTCCTCCTGGCAGAAGGAGACCCAGTCACTCCAAGCTTCCCTCTCCATTCCTCTCATACAAAATTCAAAGAGCCCAAGCTTCACTCCTCCCTGTAGTCCAGCAAAGAAAAAAACCCCAGTCACTCCAGGTTTGTGTCTTCTCCTTTCCAAAGTTCACCACTAATGCATTTTATCTTCTGCCCACCTTTTCACCCTGTCCCACCTTTGGTCCATTCAGTGTGTGGATCTTTCAGGTGGACCTGCGAGCCCAGCTTGGGTTTCTTCACTGCATTATAGTTGTGCAATTTGTTGAAATTTCAGGGGGAGAGATCAGTAGTATCTCTCACATCACCATTACTCTGAAGTCACCTCTAATAATTTGAAATTCAAAATATGATTCTGTGGAAAGTTTTCTAAAACTTGTATTTCTTTGTATTTGTTTCCAGATAGGAATAGATTGGTGATTCCATAAGAAAATGCAAAATATGAACACTACATATCAAATTAATTAAGGGAGATAATCAAGTAAGACTTTTCTATTTAAAAATTTTTTCAGAGTCTTGTTTTAAATAATGGAGACTTTAATACATTTAAATACTAATTTAGGATTATGAGAATAATAGCTAAAATATTGGAGTCATAATAAAAAAATTTTAAAGACTACAAAAATTTTGGAAAAAAATTTGGTTTACTAAAATTCTCCAAAACTCTTTTTTCACTGTAATAACTATAATTGCTTAAAATGCAGATAGAATAAGGGTGAGTAAAAGAAAATCAATTGAGAATATAACAAAATCATTTGTTTTTTATCTAAACAGTAAAACAATGATTTTGTGTTAGGCTGAATGAATATTTTCTATTGGAGTATTCCTGGTTCCCCATGTAAGCATATGAAAATTGAGGTAGAGAAGATATTTACATGTCAGCACATTTGGAATTTAGAGAGCCCTTATTTTTATTTTGTTTGAATAAGTTTGTTTATCCTTAACTCTATATTACCTCTTTCTCCCCAGGGGTTCATAACACTGTTCTGAGCATTTCTAGTTAGGATGTTGAGCTTCACAAATATTTTATGTTTCATATTTTTTCTTCCAGAGTCTTTCTCATCACAGATAAGTAGATGTAAATTTCTATAAATCAGAATGATTTTTTAAAATTGGATTTTAATCAACATATGTTTGAATGCCTAGTATGTGCAAGGAATAGTGGAGGTTTCATAGACAAAGATGCGCTCCCATGTGGAAGGCAAAGTATTTGCAAGGCAATCTTAACACAAAGTATAGAAGTCTGACTTCATCAGGAAGAGGCATTGAATGAGTTTCCACTTGATAAGTACCTTGGCTTCCAGCATATCTCCTCTCCTTGTTCCTAGCTCATAAGTGGTCAGGATTAGCACACTGGCCCTTCCTCTTCATCAGTTAACATTCATTATTCCTCTCATTGTCAGAGCACAAGGAGGGGACATGGGGGATGGGGGTATAGTTACATACACTCCTATGTTCATTGCAGCATTATTCATGGTGGCCAAGATATGGAAGCTACTGAAGTGTCCTTTGATAGATGATTAGGTAAAGAAGATGTGGTACATATATAAATACTATGGAATACTTAGGCATAAGAAAACATGAAATACTGCCATTTGTGACGACATGGATGGACCTTAAGAATATTATACAAGGTGACGTCACGGAAATGGCGCCGTGAGCAGCACGTCTGACAGATCTCCCCAAAATCACAATAAATTTATCAACTAGAAACAGAAAAATTTATCCTCGGAGCATTCCGGAGTTCCACACAAACTGAAAGCGAAAGGACTGTTATCACTTGAATCTGAGAAAGGAGGGTGTAGAGGAAGCTGCTAACTACCGCAGGGACGTTCATTCAAGCCATGGAGGGAGTGCGCCTGCGGTGAGTCGGCCCACACTCGGGAGCGGCGAGCAGCCGCCGGTGCGCGCCCGGTCCGGTCTGGTTGCAGAGCGAGCACCGCCCACACTCGGGAGCGGCGAGCAGCCGCTGGCGCGCGCCCGGTCCGATTGCAGAGCAAGCACCGCTAACGTTCCCAGCGGCCCGCGCACTGCGAGTGAGAGACCCCAGCCACCGGTGCCCGGAGCACCCCATTCGCGCGCATGCCCTGGGCAATCCACGCGCCCAGAGCGCCCTACTGGCCCGCACACCCAGGGTGCCCCATTATCCTGTGCCCGGTGCGCCCCAGCCGCCAGCAGCGGGAGGAGCGGGAGAGGCGCCAAGGCGGTCTTCCCTACTTGGGAGATTCTCTCCGTGGGCGGGGCACCTCACCCAGCCATTCAAGCTAACAATCAAGCGTTGGGGGAGGGGCGCTCAGGCAGCCTGAAATACCTTCGGGAGCACAGCTGCGGACCCAATCACTGAAATTAGCTTAACCCATGAAATCTGCACACCCAGGGGTTCTAAATGATAAGATCTCTCTCAGTTCAGCGATCCAAGACAAGAGGCGTGATATATTTTAGTGCCTCTCGCTAAAGGGGCGGGGGCAACTTCTGATTGATAGAGCCTCCATATTCAGGGATAAACGCTAACAAGAGGGACTTGGCAGATAATAAGATCTATACCACACTAGTCGCAAGCAGAGACTAGTGCCTCTTCTTCCCAGCCAAAACAGGCTACAAAGTGTGGAAAGCCTGGGTTGAGTGGTCCAACTAAATGCTAGGTGCTAAACATTCACCTTGACAACAATTGACTCCCACTCCTGCCTGCCTGATTACACTGGAGGCTCTGACAGCCAGAGCCTTTCCCAAAGCCTTGCGCTGAGTGGGGATAGAGTGGGGATTTCCCAGCTCTTTGAGCCTCTTACTCCCCAGGCAGAAGCAGTTGCAGCCTTATAGCTGGATCACCAGGCTGCTAATTCAGGAAGGGGGGACTAGGAGAGAGACTCCAGGAAAGCAAACTCTCTCATCGTTGGACCCTGCAAACGCCAACAAGCCTTGACTACCAGCAAGACTAAAGCCAATTATATGACATTGCCATAGAATCCCATCAACTGCAAATCCCTACCTAAGTGTGTGACACAGGGGCAGAGCCTGGGGTACAGAGTCACCGACCAGGAAAAGGGAGAGAAAAGAAAAAGGAAGAAGTTAACCTCTCAAAATCAAGAAAAATCCACAGACTTTACAACTTGTTCCACTAATTTTTTTGTTGTTGTTGTTTGTTTCTTCTATCTTATTGCCTTTATTATTATTATTTCTATTTCCTCCACCTCGGTCCTTCTATTCTCTGCCCATCATATGCTTCCCTTTTATTGAACTACACTACCCATGAGTGTTACATTTTATTTCTCTTCTTCATCCTCACCTTCCTTTAAGGTTATACTCCAAAACACTTAACTCTCACTCTCTCCTCTTTTGTTTTTTTTTTTGTTTTGCTTTATTTTGTTTTTTTTCTCTTCCTTCGTTTTTCTCTTTTTCTTATTTTTTCCTTTCTATTCGTTTTTTCTTTTCTCGTTTTACTTTCCTCCCATTTAATCCTCAGTCACGAACAAATTAGTTAATTTGGGACTCAAGGGGTTTTTTTGGCTTTATTTTTCTTTTTCGCTTTTGTTTTTTTCTTGTTTGTTTGTTTATTTTTGTGGCATTTTGGGTACTTTTTACTTTGCTTTTTAACTCACTAGCATTCCTCCCAACCCAAGGTCTCCATTGTATTTAGTCTTCGCTCCACTTAATACAACAGATTTTTACTTATTATTTTTATTTTTTTCTTCTTTATTATTCCTTTTTTTTCCTCCTTTTTTCCGGTTCCCTCTTATCCCTCTCATTATATCTCTTAGTCGACCATCACTTACAAGCAAATCATCTTATGCTTGTCTAAGATTTTCTTCCTTTTTTTATTTTTTTTATTTTTATTTTTTGCATTTAGTAGGTCCCTATCTTATGCTTGTCTAAGATTTTCTTCCTTTTTTTATTTTTTTTATTTTTATTTTTTGCATTTAGTAGGTCCCTACTCCCTTTTTTTGCCCCTTGAACTCTTCACCCCAAATCAGGCCCTCCATTATAGGCAGTTTTTGTTCCATTTAGCATAATATAATTCACAGGTCATCACGATATTTCCCTGAGGAGGGGAAAGGAGGGAAAGAGAAGAAAGAAAAAAGGGGGAAATAATAAATTATTACTGTTTTTTTTTTTTGTGGGGTGTTTTACCTTTTTTTTTTTTTTTTTTTTTTTTTTTTTTTACTTTTTACTCTTTATTAATTCTAATTAGTGCTATCAACAAGACCACCCTCAGATGCCAATAAGAAAGAGGAAATCGAATATTATGGATACAAAAGAAAGAGAGGTAACATAAATAGATGTGGAAAAATCTATGGAGAAAAGACTTAACATATTGGAAGCCTTGGAGCTAAATGACAGAGAATTTAAAATAGAAATCTTAAAAATACTCAGAGATATACAAGAAAACACAGAAAGGCAATTTAGGGAGATCAGAAAACAACTCAATGAACACAAAGAATATATTACCAAGGAAATTGAAACTATAAAAACAAATCAAACAGAAATGAAAAACTCAATTCACGAGCTGAAAAACGAGGTAACAAGCTTAGCTAACAGAACAGCCCAGATTGAAGATAGGATTAGTGAAATAGAAGACAAACAATTTGAGGCACAACAGAGAGAAGAAGAAAGAGACTCAAAAATAATAAAAAACGAGAAAGCCCTACAGGAATTGTCTGACTCCATCAGAAAGAATAACATAAGAATAATAGGTATATCAGAGGGAGAAGAGAAAGAAAATGGAATGGAGAATATACTCAAACAAATAATAGACGAGAACTTCCCAAGCCTGTGGAAAGAACTAAAGCCTCAAATTCAAGAAGCAAACAGAACACCGAGTTTTCTTAACCCCAACAAACCCACTCCAAGGCACATCATAATAAAGATGACACAAACCAATGACAAAGAAAAAATTCTCAAGGCAGCCAGGGAAAAGAAGAGTACAACATATAAAGGAAGGCCTATTAGATTATCATCATATTTCTCAGCAGAAACTCTACAAGCTAGAAGAGAGTGGACCCCAATATTTAAAGCCCTGAAAGAGAGGAACTTTCAGCCAAGAATACTATACCCATCAAAGCTATCCTTCAAGTACGAAGGAGATATAAAAACATTCACAAATACAGAAAAGATGAGAGAATTTATCAGCAGAAAGCCCCCACTCCAGGAAATACTAAAGGGGGTTTTCCAACCAGATTCAAAGAACAAAAGAAAACAACACCACAAGTAACAGCTCCAAGAAGAACACAATAAAACCAAACTTAAACTGTGACAACAAAGGAAAAAAAGGGGGGAGAGGATGGAGATTAACAGTAGCAAAGGACGATGAAGTGCAGAAATACTCATAAGATAGGGTACTACAATGAATATGGTAGGTACCCTTTTCATTACTTAATGGTAACCACCCTTGAAAAAACCACCATAAAAACACTTGACTTAAAAAAGGTAGCAACAGAGGAAAGAAGTATGGAACACAAACAAACAAAAACAAATGATAGAAAAACAAAAGAGAAGAATCAAACAAGATACAAAACTAACAGAAAGCAATTTATAAAATGGCAGTAGGGAACCCACAAGTGTCAATAACTACACTAAATGTAAATGGATTAAACTTACCAATAAAAATACACAGAGTAGCAGAATGGATTAAAAAAGAAAATCCAACTATATGCTGCCTACAAGAAACACATCTAAGCAACAAGGATAAAAACAAATTCAAAGTGAAAGGCTGGAAAACAATACTCCAAGCAAACAACACCCCAAAAAAAGCAGGTGTAGCAATACTCATATCTAATAATGCTGACTACAAGACAGAAAAAGTACTCAGAGACAAAAATGGTCATTTCATAATGATTAAGGGGAAGTTGAATCAAGAAGACATAACAATCCTTAATATATATGCACCAAACCAAGGAGCACCAAAATATATAAGACAGCTACTTATTGACCTTAAAACAAAAACTAACAAAAATACAATCATACTTGGAGACCTCAATACACCGCTGACGGCTCTAGATCGGTCATCCAAACAGAGAATCAATAAAGATATAGTGGCCTTAAACGAAATACTAGAACACCTGGATATGATAGACATCTACAGGACACTTCATCCCAAAGCGACAGAATATACATTTTTCTCTAGTGTACATGGAACATTCTCAAGAATTGACCATATGTTGGGTCACAAAGACAATATCAGCAAATTTAGAAAAATTGAAATTGTACCAAGCATATTTTCTGATCATAAAGCCTTGAAACTAGAATTCAACTGCAAAAAAGAGGGGGAAAAACCCACTAAAATGTGGAAACTAAACAACATACTTCTAAAAAATGAATGGGTCAAAGAAGAAATAAGCGCAGTGATCAAAAGATATATACAGACAAATGAAAATGAAAATACGACATATCAGAATCTCTGGGATGCAGCAAAAGCAGTAATAAGAGGAAAGTTCATATCACTTCAGGCCTATATGAACAAACAAGAGAGAGCCAAAGTAAACCACTTAACTTCACACCTTAAGGAAGTAGAAAAAGAAGAACAAAGACAACCCAAAACCAGCCAAAGAAAGGAGATAATAAAAATCAGAGCAGAAATAAATGAAATAGAGAACAGAAAAACTATAGAAAAAATCAATAAAACAAGGAGCTGGTTCTTTGAAAAGATCAACAAAATTGACAAACCCTTGGCAAGACTCACCAAGGAAAAAAGGCACAGGACTCAAATAAATAAAATCCAAAATGAAAGAGGAGAGATCACCACAGACATCATAGATATACAAAGAATTATTGTAGAATACTATGAAAAATTATATGCCACCAAATACAACAATCTAGAAGAAATGGATAAATTCCTAGAACAATACAACCTTCCTAGACTGAGTCATGAAGAAGTAGAAAGCCTAAACAGACCAATCAGCAGGGAGGAAATAGAAAAAACTATTAAAAAGCTCCCCAAAAATAAAAGTCCAGGCCCAGACGGTTATACTAGTGAATTCTATCAAACATTCAAAGAAGACTTGGTTCCTATTCTACTCAAAGTCTTCCAAAAAATTGAAGAAGAAGCAATACTTCCAAACACATTTTATGAGGCCAACATAACCCTCATACCAAAACCTGGCAAGGATGGCACAAAGAAAGAAAACTACAGACCAATATCTCTAATGAATACAGATGCTAAAATACTAAACAAAATACTGGCAAACCGAATACAACAACATATTAAAAAAATAATACATCATGATCAAGTGGGATTCATCCCAGAATCTCAAGGATGGTTCAACATACGCAAAACGGTTAACGTAATACACCATATCAACAAAAACAAAGAACAAAAACCACATGATCTTATCAATAGATGCAGAAAAGGCTTTTGATAAAATACAACACAATTTTATGTTTAAGACTCTCAACAAAATGGGTATAGAAGGAAAATATCTCAACATGATAAAGGCCATATATGATAAACCATCAGCCAACATCATAATAAACGGCATAAAACTGAGGACTTTCTACCTTAAATCAGGAACAAGACAGGGTTGTCCACTCTCTCCACTCTTATTTAACGTGGTGCTAGAAGTTCTGGCCAGAGCAATCAGACAAGACAAAGAAATAAAAGGCATCCATATCGGAAAAGAAGAAGTAAAGGAATCACTTTTTGCTGATGATATGATCCTATACATCGAAAACCCGAAGGACTCCACAAAAAGATTATTAGAAACAATAAACCAATACAGTAAGGTCGCAGGATACAAAATTAACATACAAAAGTCCATAGCCTTTCTATATGCCAACAATGAAATATTAGAAAACGAACTCAAAAAAATAATCCCCTTCACGATTGCAACAAAAAAAATAAAATACCTAGGAATAAACATAACAAAGAATGTAAAGGACCTTTATAATGAAAATTACAAAGCATTGTTAAGGGAAATCGAAAAAGATACAATGAGATGGAAAAATATTCCTTGTTCTTGGATAGGAAGAATAAATATAATCAAAATGGCCATATTACCCAAAGCAATATACAAATTTAATGCAATTCCCATCAAAATTCCTATGAGATTTTTTAAAGAAATGGAACAAAAAATCATCAGATTTATATGGAACTATAAAAAACCCCAAATAGCCAAAACAATCCTAAGGAAAAAGAATGAAGCTGGGGGCATTACAATACCTGACTTTAAACTATATTATAGGGCCACGATAATCAAAACAGCATGGTATTGGCAGAAAAATAGACACTCAGACCAATGGAACAGAATAGAAAGCCCAGAAATAAAACCACATATATATGGTCAAATAATCTTTGATAAAGGGGCTAACAACACACAATGGAGAAAAGAAAGCCTCTTCAACAAATGGTGTTGGAAAACTGGAAAGCCACATGCAAAAGAATGAAACTCGACTACAGCCTGTCCCCGTGTACTAAAATTAATTCAAAATGGATCAAAGACCTAAATATAAGACCTGAAACAATAAAGTACATAGAAGAAGACATAGGTACTAAAATCATGGACCTGGGTTTTAAAGAACATTTTATGAACTTGACTCCAATGGCAAGAGAAGTGAAGGCAAAGATAAATGAATGGGACTACATCAGAATAAAAAGTTTTTGCTCAGCAAGAGAAACTGATATCAAAATAAACAGACAGCCAACTAAATGGGAAATGATATTTTCAAACAACAGCTCAGATAAGGGCCTAATATCCAAAATTTACAAAGAACTCATAAAACTCAACAACAAACAAACAAATAATCCAATAAAAAAATGGGAAGAGGACATGAACAGACACTTCTCCCAGGAAGAGATACAAATGGCCAACAGATATATGAAAAGATGCTCAGATTCATTAGTTATTAGAGAAATGCAAATCAAAACTACAATGAGATACCACCTCACCCCTGTTAGATTAGCTATTATCAACAAGACGGGTAATAGCAAATGTTGGAGAGGCTGTGGAGAAAAAGGAACCCTCATTCACTGTTGGTGGGACTGTAAAGTAGTACAACCATTATGGAGGAAAGTATGGTGGTTCCTCAAAAAACTGCAAATAGAACTACCTTATGACCCAGCAATCCCTCTACTGGGTATATACCCCAAAACCTCAGAAACATTGATACGTGAAGACACATGTAGCCCCATGTTCATTGCAGCACTGTTCATAGTGGCCAAGACCTGGAAACAACCAAAAAGCCCTTCAATAGAAGACTGGATAAAGAAGATGTGGCACATATACACTATGGAATACTACTCAGCCATAAGAAATGATGACATCAGATCATTTACAGCAAAATGGTGGGAACTTGATAACATTATACGGAGTGAAATAAGTAAATCAGAAAAAAACAAGAACTATATGATTCCATACATAGGTGGAACATAAAAACGAGACTAAGAGACATGGACAAGAGTGTGGTGGTCACCAGGGGTGGGGGGAGGGAGGACATGGGAGGGAGGGAGGGAGAGAGTTAGGGGGAGGGGGAGGGGCACAGAGAACTAGATAGAGGGTGGCAGAGGACAATCTGACTTTGGGTGAGGGGTATGCAACATAATTTAATGAAAAAATAACCTAGACATGTTTTCTTTGAATATATGTACCCTGATTTATTAATGTCATCCCATTACCATTAATAAAAATTTATTTAAAAAAAAAAAAAAAAAAGAGTATTATACTAAAGTGAAATGATCCTGAAAAAGCTAGTAACCATATGATTTCACTCACCTGTAGGATATAAAACTGAAACTCATAGACACAGACAACAGCATAGTGGTTATGAGAGATGGGGGCAGTAAAGGGTAAAGGGTCCAAATATATGCTGATGGAAGATGATTTGACTTTGGGTGGTGGGAACAGTGCAATATACAGGTCATGTACATATTACAGAAATATACACTTGAAACATATATGACCTTATGAACCAGTATCACCCCATATAAATTTAGTTAAATAAATAAACACACATACAATCACTGGAACTTGTCTGTCCACGCATCAACAAAAGTTTACTGTCTGGTGGAAAAGGCAGATAAGCAAATCATTGAAAGCAGAGTGTAATGGGGGCACTATATATAGGATTACAAAGAAGGGACATATAAAAGATGAGAAATCTGGGAAGTCTTCCTAAACAAAGTAACACTTGTGATTTGGAGAATGAATGGGTATTAGGTGTTAATTTCAGTATTTAAAGACAAATAATAGTGATGGTGAGTACTATTTCAGGTGTTTCCTGTAGTTTGTTAAAGTTGGTGGGAAGGGTGCGTGAGAAGAAAGGGCACAGAATAAGGTAGAGAAGCTTGGGAGGAGCTAGTAAACTACATAAAAGATTTGAATATTCTGGGCCTGACCTGTGGTGGTGCAGTGATAAAGTGTCGACCTGGAAACGCTGAGGTTGCCAGTTCAAAACCCTGGGCTTGCCTGGTTAAGGCACATATGGGAGTTGATGCTTTCTGCTCCTCCCCCCATCTCTCTCTCTCTTTCTCTCTCTCTCCCCTCTCTCTATCCTCTTAAAATAAATTAATTTAAAAAATAAATAAATAAAAAATTAAAAAGAAAAAGATTTGAATATTCTGAATCTCTGAATAGTTTAAACAGTGACATATCACAAACAGATTTAGGTTTCAGGAAGGTCTCTTTCTGAAGACAGTGTGTAAAATGAATTCAAAGTGTTTGACTAGAAGAAGCCGATGAAATAACTTCAGAGAGAACAAGCTGGCCTAGATAAAGTCAGTGGTAGTAAAATAAACTTAATTAGAACATATTAAAGTTTCAAAAAGAATTTCATTTTACATTTTAAAATAGGTAGCAAAGTATTTTCCTAATTCATTTTTGGGGATTATACACATTGATAAACAAGATGACATAACAATTGTCTACTGCACACTCTCCTCCCATGAGTTGTTAGACTTTTTTTTTTTTTTACAGAGACAGAGAGAGAGTCAGAGAGAGGGATAGACAGAGACAGACAGACAGGAACGAAGAGAGATGAGAAGCATTAGTTTTTCGTTGTGCATTGCGACACCTTAGTTGTTCATTGACTGCTTTCTCATATGTGCCTTGACAGCGGGCCTTCAGCAGACCAAGTAACCCCTTGCTCGAGCCAGCGACCTTGAGTCCAAGCTGGTGAGCTTTTGCTCAAACCAGATGAACCCATGCTCAAACTGGTGACCTCGGGGTCTCGAACCTGGGTCCTCGGCATCCCAGTCTGACACTCTACCCACTGCGCCACCGCCTGGTCAGGCTAGACTTTTTTTTTTAAGCGAGAGAGAGAAAGAGAGAGTGAGAGAGAGAAAGAGAAGGACAGACAGAAAAGGAGAGAGATGAGAAGCATCAACTCATAGTTGTGGCACCTTAGCTGTTCATTGATTGCTTTTTCATATGTGCCTTGATGCGGGGTGAGGGGAGTGCGGAGGGGGGCTCCAGCCAAGCCAATGATTCCTTGCTTAAGCCAGTGACCATGGGGTCATGTCTATATGTCTATGATCCCACACTCAAGCTGGGTGAGCCCATGCTCAAGCCAGAGACCTCGAGGTTTTGAACCTGGGTCCTCAACATCCTAGGCCATGCTCTATCCACTGTGCCACTACCTGGTCAGGCCTGAATTGTTAGACTTAGATAGAGCTCTGCCTGAAGTAGTCTTTTATGAATTTTATTTGATATAACCTACCTAAATCATTCTTAATCTGCATCAATTAAAAATGAAAATTATTAAATTAAGATTTCAAGAATAAAGAAAAGTCATATACAATTTTACCACCTTAAAATAAAAACTATAGGCCCTGGCCGGTTGGCTCAGCGGTAGAGCGTCGGCCTGGTGTGCGGGGGACCCAGGTTCGATTCCCGGCAAGGGCACATAGGAGAAGCTCCCATTTGCTTCTCCACCCCCCCCCCCTTCCTCTCTGTCTCTCTGTTCCCCTCCCACAGCCAAGGCTCCATTGGAGCAAAGATGGCCCGGGCGCTGGGGATGGCTCCTTGGCCTCTGCCCCAGGCGCTAGAGTGGCTCTGGTCACAACAGAGCGATGCCCCGGAGGGGCAGAGCATCACCCCCTGGTGGGCAGAGCGTTGCCCTGGTGGGCGTGCTGGGTGGATCCCGGTCGGGCGCATGCGGGAGTCTGTCTGACTGTCTCTCCCCGTTTCCAGCTTCAGAAAAATACAAAAAATTAAAATTAAAATAAATAAATAAATAAATAAATAAAAACTATTAGCAAATGTCATGTTTCCTTGTAGCTTTCACTTTGTAAATGCTTTCATAATATGGTGTGCAGAGACATGTTGTGGAGTATGGCACCTGAAACATGTATAATATGTTAACCAGTGTCATCCCAATAAATTCAATTAAAAAAAATAAAACATTTACTACAACAACGAAGACATAGCTGTGATCATTGGCACTTATAATTTTGTACCCTGTTTTTCTGAGAACATTATAAATATTCACCCATCTTTCTATATAGTCACACAACCACCATCTTAAACAATTGCATAATATTCCATCAAGTAAATAGACAATAATTTCACTTCTTTCCTGTTGTTGGGTATTTTTGTTGTTTTCTTCTTTTACTTTATACATAAGCTCATACATATGACTTTTTTCATATCTTAGATGATTCTTTTTAATTCATAAGATAGTGAAATTGCTAGCTCATAGGGTATGAACATTTTAAAGGACCCTTGGTGCATATTGCCATATTATATTTAATACCCACTTTCTGCCATTCACCACCCACAATTCTAAAGGTAGTATATAATAAAATTTTGACAAGCACAGACTTATGGAGCTCAGTTACCCGTTTGTCTTTGTATTTCTGTTGAGTAGCTAACACAGGAACACTGAGTTTCCAAGTAGAAAAAAAAAATCTAAAAGCTGCAAAAGGAGAAATGCAAAGAATGAAAAAAAAAGATTTTTGAATTAAGGGAAAACCGATAAGAGACAGGAAAAGGATTAGGCAAGCTGGTCATAGCAACAGACAGAGAGATGTGACACAATAAAAACTGGGTCATTGAGTTGGGACAGCCCTAGGACATAAGGAGGCTGAACTGAAGTAAAGCTCGGGATTACGTTGCTCTTGAATATTGAATTTTTTTCAGAAGCAGGGAGCATGAAACAGTATATAGTGATAAGCCAAGATTGGAAACATAGCCAAGAAAAAGAAGTCTTTAAGAGATTGTTTAAAATGTGCTGAAGGAATAATTTGGTTTGGTGTTAAACAGCTCAAGAAGTAAATTGACATAAAACTTTTGCATAGTGAAATAGGCATGGAGGCAGAAAACAATGAGGCAAGCAGAAGAGTTTACCCTGTAAATTTGTTACAATATAAAATATTAGGTTTTAGTTCTAGAATAGGTTTATCAGAAGACTTAAATGATGGATTTTATAAGTGCAGTTAACACTAATTTGTTATTGGTGTATAAATCTCTATTCTAGTTTTAAAAGACTTAATTTGAGAGTTTAAGTTAAAAAAGACTAAACAGTTAATTGTAAGAATCGTTCTAAAATTCTCCCCTTCCTCCCAGTGTTTAAGCATTTAAAACCATTCAGGCCCTAGAAAATGTGTTTAAATACAGGTTTAATCACAACATTTAAATTTAAATTGGTGCTCATACAAATTTATATCTTTCTGAAAATGAGCCTAGGCATTAGTGTGTAGTCATTTTAACCAAAGTCAAGAAAGTATAGAATTCTTAAAAACAAGATACCAGAGGAGATGGAATATATATATATCAAAGACAGTTCAAATTTACCTTATCTATATGCTCGATCTAAACATGTTCTATAGCAGGGATCCCCAAATTACAGCCCACGGGCCGCATGCGGCCCCCTGAGGCCACTTATCCAGCCCCCGCCACACTTCCAGAAGGGGCACCTCTTTCATTGGTGGTCAGTGGGAGGAGCACATTGACCATCTCATTAGCCAAAAGCAGGCCCATAGTTCCCATTGAAATACTGGTCAGTGTGTTGATTTAAATTTACTTGTTCTTTATTTTAAATATTGTATTTGTTCCCGTTTTGTTTTTTTACTTTAAAATAAGATATGTACAGTGTGCATAGGAATTTGTTCATAGTTTTTTTATAGTCCGGCTCTCCAATGGTCTGAGGGACAGTGAACTGGCCCCCTGTGTAAAAAGTTTGGGGACCCCTGTTCTGTAGCAACACTCTTGTCTGGAAAGAGCTTTTTAACCTATCAAGATACATTATGATCACAGCTATTTGTCCTTCATTGTTCCATACACTGATGAAGTGTTTAGTACTCAGCTACATTAAAAAAGTAAACTTTTCAAAATTTCAATCAACCAAGAATGGTCTTGTCTTTTTTTTTTTTTCTGAAGTGAGAAGCAGGGAGGCAGAGAGACAGGATCCACCTGACATGCTCCCTAGGGGCGATGCTCTGCCCATCTGGGGCGTTACTCCTTTGTAACCAGAGCCAGAGCCAAGAATGGTCTTGTCTTTTAATTTTTCAGAACCCTAAGAGCACTATTTTTGGCTGACAGGAGAGTGGTATTATTGATTCATCTTTAAAGGTTTTTAGTTCCTGGTTGAGTTATTTATATTTCCATAGAAAACAAACTGGAGCTACTACTCAATATTATAGCTCAAAGGAGAAAAACGTTGGATATTTAAACTGAAATTCAAATTTAAAAAGTTTGATGTGCACATTTAATATTTATTTCATAAATGCTTGATTCATTAGTGCCTAGAAATACTAAAATGATCACCAGGGAGAGTGGAAGTTTAGGGCTTTGCTTCAATATCTTTCCTAAAATGATAATAATAATAATCAGAGTCCATTTTTTTGCTGTTCTAAAAACTAGAGCTCCCTTGTGATCAATAAAAACCTTACTAAGAAAGGCAGGAAAACATACAACTGTCGATTATTTAGTCATTTATAAAGCAGAGCAGCAAAGGATATGTTCATGATTTATTTATATTTTTAGTATGCTATGATTTTGTTCCACAAAATAAACTTGATTTAGGTAGCTCCAACAATACACCATCCACTATGCTTTGATACTTCAGGACAAACGATAAATAGAACTGAGTCCTGCCCTTCTAGTCAAGGCTAAGCAATAATGTCTTATGATAAGATTGGAATAGAGCTATGTAACATATGAAGATAAGTGAGGAATCCTGGCTAGGGGGCAGGACAGTCTTGCAGACAGCTGGAACAACATGGGCAAAGGTGTAGACATTTGGAAATATAAGGCCTGAACAAAACCAAAAGTAGTTTGATGTGATAAAAATATAAGGTGTGTAGAGAAGAGCTTCAGATGAGTGGGGAAAGGCTGGTGTCAGGATATCATCAGTCTTTTATAGAATATATTATGATAAAGACTTTGAACTTTATTCTATAGGAATAAATAATATATTCATATTTAAACAGAATTAGAAGACATTGTTGTCATATTTGAAAATGATGGAAAGCTGAGATGAAGAGCTCATTTGGTAAATATAATCATATTACAATAGAATCTTATAACAGGCTGAAATGCGTTACACACACATACATACACACTTTTCAAAAAATCAGTTCACAAGTACATAATTAAAGAGCTCATTGTATGCTATTTTTCAAATAAAAATATCTGGGTGGTCTCAGGAGAGGACAAGCATGCATTATTAACACATGTATAATGACCAGATCACGGAGAGTAGCGATCTTATAGTGCACTTCCATGTTGTACCTAACTTTATGGTACATTCCCTATAGCTGTATTTAGTGAGATATCTAAAATCAAATCTAATCATGTCACTAATCTTTTTAAAATTCCACAAGACTCTCCATTTCCTGCAGCATAACATCCAAACTCTTTAGTGTAGCGCACAAGGCCTCTTCCAATCTGTCTGGCCTTTTTTGTCACCTCTCCAATCCTTCCTCCGCAGTTCCTCTGCCGTACCTTTCTGGGTTTTACCTATAGGTCCTTTCTTTCCATACTGGTCTGTCTGCCACGAGTGATCTTATCAACATGGTGAAAGTCTACCTCCCTTTGAATGCTTGCCTAAACCAGCATGTCCTCTACAGCAATTTCCCATCATCTCCAAACTACTTCCAGGTAACACTGGTATACTTTTCTTAGTGCCTCTGCTGTTCATATTTTATGACTGTATTTAAAACAATTTATTATATGTATTTTTCTATATTAGACTCATGTTATTTAATTGTAGGGACTCCATGAAAATGTCCTTATTAATCCTTGCATTTGCAATGCTTAACACTTTGTAAGTACTCAATAAATGTGTGGTGAATAAATGAATGAATGGACTTAGTTAAGGGAAGTCAGTGTGGCACAGTGATTTAATAAAGATGTAGACAGACCTATGTTCAAATACTTGTTCCATTTATCAGCTTGGTCTAGTTATTTCCTTTACTCGATCCTTAATTTCTTCATCTTTAAAATGGGTGCTGATAGGACTTTTGCAGGAACTAAATGTGATAAGCATAACAAAATAAACATTTATAAATGGTAAATATTCTTATTATAATTTTATATTCTGAAATTTCTGGGCCATGTGATTCCTTCTAAGTCTTTAAACTCACTTTGTTCTTTTTGGGCCCAGCAACTTGACTCTTGGGCTTAATTAGGCAGGTATTTTGATAACTTCCATCTAAACTGATAAGAGGCTTACTGTGTATAATAGGAGTTATATCTGGTCTGGGTACCCTGCACACTGGACACAGGCATAGGCTTGTCTCCCATTTAGGAGATCAAATAATAACTGCAGAGGTTGCTTGTAAAGCAAAGCTACAAAAGAAGGAAATTGGATACTATTACAAGGATATTTATAACAAGCTGACATATATCCATTAGGGACATTTCTACTGGAGTAGGTTACATCACACTTTTTTCTCTCCTTTTCTTCAGGCAATGATGATCTTAGGGTTGTAAGGGTCTTTAGAAGTCATTGCTAGCCTTACCTGTGGTGGCGCAGTGGGTAAACCATCAACCTGGAATGCTGAGGTCGCTGGTTCAAAACCCTGGGCTTGCCTGGTCAAGGCACATATGGGAGTTGATGCTTTCTGCTCTTCCCCCCCCGCTCCCCTCTCTAAAATGAATAAAAACTAAAAAAAAAAAAAGAAAAAAAAAAAGAAGTCATTGCTGTTGTAGGGAAGTGAGATAGATAAATTGTCTCAAGAGGCCAGCTAATTACTTTGATGTTGTTCTATGTGGGTCGAGCAGTTTAGTCCTTGGCCTTTCCATATAGAAAGTCAATTGTATATATTAGTATCTCCATAACTAAATAGATTCAAAAGAAGTGATCACAGTAACTAAATTCTTCAAAGACTGATATACAAAACAGAGTACAAATTTATTAATTATAATGCAAAATACAACTGCCAGTATATTTTCTTCCAGTAGGGAAAGTATTTAAAAAGCCAAGTAATAATTATTGTAGTTGCTTGGTAATCATGAGATTAAAAAAATAAAAAAAGGATGTTCATGTCATCTGCCTGTGATAACTTGAGGCACTCCTCTCCACTCTAGAAATGTGTCTGCCAGAGACCCTGAATCCATGCTGACCAGCGTCCCCTCTCCCTGTGACTGAGGGGATGCCATGAGCAAAGCAGGGAGGCCCGAAATTTCATGCTGTGTGTAGAGGATCCCAAGCACTGTGTGTAATGCTTCAGGGTAAGCTGAGAGAAAGAAAGTAGACAGATGAGGCTGAAGAGATAGATGAAATCAGATAATGGGATGTGGAGAATGGTACAAGGAGTTATCAGGGCCAGACAAAGAATTGTTAAACAGTATTGAGAGCTTAGATGGAGACAGAGACCATGGATGTGTGCAGCTATTCTAACCTAGCAATTGGGTAATTTTCTATGGATCTCTGGGTACTCTTGGACAGAAGATAAATGGTTAAGTTGATCCAGAGTTAGGAGAATATGTGGCAAATGCAGTGGAAAAACAACACTATGGAGATATCCAGGTGTTGTCAAGAGAATGGCAGAGGAATAAACCATAGGATCTCTACTAGGTAGAAGGCTAAGGGATAATGAACAGAAAAAGATGGGACACAGTCTTGACGGGGTCAAAGGTAAGTTTGAATATCTGTCTCCCTACAGTCAATGAGCATCTTGACAAGGATTAGCAGGTCTTATTCACTGTATCCCCAGCACCTATTATCATGGTTGGCACATCATAGGCATTTAATAATGTTGACTGAATGCACAGATGAATGAAAAAGCAAGCCGCATTAAAATTCAGAGCTCCTGCCTCCTGCTTCTATACAGTATTCTTTAATAGTTAAACCCTTAAAAGGTAGCAATGCCACATTTACACATATCTACATCTTTGTGGCATGAAAAATAATCCTAATTTTAAAACCTATAGCCACTTTCAAATTTCACTAGACTCCAAAAACAGATACAAGTAACAGCCACTATTTAATTGAACACCTGCTATGTAGACAAATGCTATGCTGGGACTTTATCAATACTTCATTTGATTCTCAAAAGAGTAATTCCTGTAACCACTCCTATTTTACAAAGCTAAAACTAAGACTTGAGAAAAGTTAAGGAACTTGTCCAGTGTCCCACAGCAAGTGAAGAGAAGATAGGATTTAAACCTAAGCCTGTTGGGTTCTACAGACCCCACTTTCCAAACCTGGGCTTTGAAAATGAACTTGGGTTGGTTTAGATACATCCAAACTAGAAGCCAAAGCAGGAACAATGATGCTATTTCTCAGCCTTGGACCCTCAGACCTCTAGGGATCAAGGGAAGTAGTAAAAAAGGATCTACAAGTTACTGTCTTTTTTTTTTTTTACTGGAATATTTTTACCTATGAAAAAGATGAGTGGGCAAATTAAAAAATTTGCAGTTTTTCCTTTTGGTTGGAATATTGACTACTCAGAGCATTGACCTCGGTCATTTCAAGTTGGTCTAAGCTGACTAGCTGATAAAGAGATGTGTATTTGATTAATATTTTTCAATGGGGAAGCCCTTTGGTAGACTAATTTAGAGGATTGCCATTTGAGATATGTCCTTGTGAAAAGCTAAGTACTTTTCATGTGCTATCTTATTTACTCCTCCAAGGAATTATAATAATTGTATTGTATCATAGTATATTAATGTAATCATTATAACACTACTTTCCATTTTGCAAGAGAGAAAAATTGAGTATCAGAGACATCTAATAAGTTAGCCAAGATCACATAGCCTGTAATTGGCAGAACTGAAATTTAAACTGAGGTGTGCCTGATTCCAAAGCTTTACCACACCTTTCATTTCTAGAGATTGAGATCCTATTGTTTGGCAGGCGCAGGGATTCTAGGATGAGTAAGACACTGTTCAGGAGACTTACATACCTTTGGAAATTTGGAGAGTAAGAGAAAATAATAAAGCTGTGCTTGGGGGGGGGGGGGACTCTGAGCCCCACTGGTGGGAGTCTGTCCCATTTCAAATAGCCAACGGGTCTAGAGCATGAGCTATGTTGGAGCCAGGGAGTAGCAGGGCTTTTAAAGCAGCTTGACATACACACTCCCTTCTTTCTCCCTCCTTCCCAAAAGCTACATTTTATAAAGCAAAATTCTTCCAAATACCAATTAATAAAGTACAAACCAAGAGCTTACACAAATGTTGACAAAGGAGAAAAATAATCGTTCATATGAGGCGGTCAGAAAAGGCGATTTGAATAATTGGTGGGTCTGTGCCAGTTAAGGTGTCCACATACTTCCTTTTTTCTCTTAGTAAAGGGTCTGGTTATTAAATTAAAATATAAGAAAATTTTTCCCACAAACTCATAACTTCTTGAATCCTATGAGTCTAAAATTCAATGTTTCTATTATAAATTGTAATCTTTAAAATATAAGAAGTGGCCAGATCTTCCTCAGTGATGACACCTTGGCATTTATGTTTTTAATATGAGAATTAAATATTTTTTCCATTGATTTGAGAGAAAGAGAGAGAGAGAGAGAGAGAGAGAGATGAGGGGACAAAGAGAGGAAGAAGGGAGAAAGGGGGGAGGAAGGAATAGAGAAAGTGAGAGAGAAGCATCAACTTGTTGCACTTAGTTGTTCCATTTAGTTGTGTTATCATTGATTGCTTCTTGTCTGTGCCCTGACCAGGAATCGAACCTGTGACTTCTGTTGCTCTGGGTTGATGCTTTATTCACTGAGCTACCTAGCCAAGGCCTTAGAATTAAGTATTTTTTGTAATCAATATCTGGTCCTACAGAAGCAAAAAGAACTCACTGATTCTGGTTTTCATATTTTTGAGACCATGGAACTCAAATGTAACAAGCTTACCTAATAACATTTTGACGGAGAATTTCTGTTTTGTTTTGTTTTGATGTTCAAACTTCTTTTAAAAACAGAGTTAAGGGTGAGGCACATGCACTTGGGGTGGTATTGTGTGGCTCCCTATCACACAAAATCTTAATAACACCTACAGCTTGCCAAATTTCTTTTGAAAACTTGTCTTCTAGGTTATAAAAGCAGCCCCCAGTAAGCTGCTGATTTTACCACATGAAATGGAATGAGCCAAGTATTTCCTCCCTTTGTAAACAAGCTCAACTCAACACATGGATTGAGGAGTGAAAAAGACACAACAATAATACTAAAATAATTAAGCCCCGCACGAAAATGCCCACTCCGGCACAGAATACAGGTAATCACAACTCAGTGTGGTCCTCACTAAAGACAAAAACAACTTGCTTATAGCAGATGCAGCTGTCATGAATAACATGAGCAATATCAAGAGCAGATCTGAATGCACACATGCCAGTAAAGAGATTTTCATGATTTCAGTAGAGAAAACTCCACCTTCTACCCCATTCGGGGCCAAGAGCAAAGTCAAGCAAATGGAAAATATGCTGGAAACAGTGTTGGGACTCTCCAACAAAAACATTCCTTCCTTTTCCATTTTAACTATTTGATATAGCCATGCTTTAGAGCTAGAACATGAATCAAAGTCACCACTTGCCCTTGGGGCAAACCCGCCCTAGGAGTGTTTTATCATAATCGCTTTCTATATTTACTATTTTCAATTTTCAGGGAGTATGTGTGATGTATACTACCAACCTCAGGCACCTGGTAAAGGTGTCCATTTATGGAAGGTACATTGTTTTTCAAGTTTAATTATTCCTAGCTTAACAGTATAAGCCCCTGTATTATTGACTAAAAGATAGCCAAACATCCAAAGAGGGTGTTCTGTGTGTGTGTGTGTGTGTGTGTGTGTGTGTGTGTGTGTGTGTGTGTGTCTGTGTGTGTCTGTGTGTGTGTTTAGTTTGTTGTTTTTAAATCTGGCCTCTGAGCAGAGAAATTGTGCTAAGATTCGGAAAATCTTTAATTTCACTACAAAAAAAAAAAAAGAATAGAATAAAACAGAGAGTAAACCTGCAAAGGGAATTTAGCTTTTAGGAAAACCGCATAATTGGATCTGATATAAGTGGAGGGCAATCATGGACCAGCAGAGTTTCACCTTGCTAGTTGCTTTTAGGATTGCTCCAAATATCATGAGTTTCCTAATTCCTTTTCAAAAAGCTCATTTGTTTTCAATAAAAACTTTGTTTATATATTGTTACAAATGATCTATTCCTCCTTTATGAAAAATTCAAAAGGTCAGTAATGGGGCCATGGTTTTTATTCTCCATTCAGCATC
The DNA here is from genome assembly GCF_036850995.1 of Saccopteryx leptura. Lineage (NCBI taxonomy): Eukaryota > Metazoa > Chordata > Mammalia > Chiroptera > Emballonuridae > Saccopteryx > Saccopteryx leptura. Next base: position 255,605,856 of record NC_089505.1, read on the forward strand.
ATTCTATGGCATTCATTTTAATAAATACAAATACCTTTGTACTTAGGTCAGACCTTTCTACAGTAGTCATCTGTGTTAAAACTATCATCTTGGTCAATTTCAAAGCCACTTGGGTGGCTTTAAAAATGGGGGAATCCTAGACGCAGGAAGAGAAAATGACATCGCCAGACCAAGTTCCTGTGAGCACAAAACTCGAATCTGAGTGGGATAGCTGTCCACACAAGGCCATGCTGTCCCTATACTCCTGTTTAATATGCACTGTCATCTAGAGTTATGGCGTGGAAGTGGACTGAATACCACGACCTGTATCTTAATGGTGTTCCATTCTTTATTTCAAAATAAACTAAGGATGTGATATCTGGGCAAGCTTTGTTTACTTTTTTTTTCTTCTTTTTTTTGACTCTTCCTTCAGCTTCCACTCAGGCATTTTTACGGTCAAATGTAAAAAGGCTTGGCGAAAGGTGAATGTTTATTATGAAGGTGAGCAGGACAAATGGTCCCTCAAAAATGTCCACATCTGAATCTCTAGACCCTGTGAATATGTCAGATTATATGACGGGGGGAATAAAAGGTTGCAGATGGAATTAATGTTACTAGTTGGCTAATTTTTTTTTTTTTTTTTGTATTTTTCTGAAGATAGAAATGGGGAGAGACAGTCAGACAAACTCCCGCATGCGCCCGACCCGGCACGCCCACCAGGGGGCGATGCTCTGCCCACCAGGGGGTGATGCTCTGCCCCTCCGGGGCGTCGCTCTATTGCGAACAGAGCCACTCTAGCGCCTGGGGCAGAGGCCAAGGAGCCATCCCCAGCGCCCGGGCCATCTTTGCTCCAATGGAGCCTTGGCTGCGGGAGAGGAAGAGAGAGACAGAGAGGAAGGAGAGGGGGAGGGGTGGAGAAGCAGATGGGCGCTTCTCCTGTGTGCCCTGGCCGGGAATCGAACGCGGGACTTCTGCACGCCAGGCCGACGCTCTACCACTGAGCCAACTGGCCAGGGCCACTAGTTGGCTAATTTTGAAAGAGGGAGATTATCCTGGATGATGCAGGTGGGCCCAATGTAATCAGAAGCATCCTTAAATGTGGAAGAGGGGAGCAGAAGAGTGAGTGGCAGAGGGATGTGATGTCAGGAAGATACAAAAGGTAAGAAAATACTCTCTCCTAGAGCCGCCAGCAAAGAACACAGCTCAGCTGATACCTTCACTTCAGCTTGGTGAGATCCCTTTGTATTGTTTTAAGCCACTTAATTTTTTGGGGACACATTACATAACCATAGCAAACTAGTGCAATTATTTAAATGACTGACCTTCCAAGGACTGAAACAAGTTCTAGAAGCATTATGGGATCTGAGTAAAATATAGTGAGTTGCTCTCCCAGTGTCTGCCTGGAGGGTGGCAAAACGCACCCAATAACAGAAAGGGCTGGCAGGAGCACACAGCCAACAAGGGAGTGGTGAAACTCAGACTGGAGCTGCTCCCAGGATACCCTGAATAGGGGCATGTGCTAAAAATGACAGGAAACTGCTATACATCCCACCTGTTTGCTGGGAACACCCCCCCTACCCTGGCTGTCACCAAGGTGGGCAGAAGACTCCTTCCCTTGATGTTGCCCCTCCACTGGAGCATCCACGTTGCCTCTGTTGGATCCTCTCTACCCTTCCAATCCTTTCCAGGCTGTCCTCAGCTCCTCTGGAGTTGCAGCTGGCCCTGTCTGAGCGCTGTGATCTGCCCCGGAGCTAATCCCCAGGATTGTCACCTCTGGACATCAGGTTCTATCCAGATTTAGGGTTGGGGGCTGAGTAACTGAGCAATTTCATCTTTATCCTATTCTTGCTGGAAGATCATTCCTAACTTAACATACATCATTTCATCAGAGGGCCTCCAGGAATAGAGGCAGAGCAAATGAAAAAATTTTAAATTATTTTCCCCCAGTTTATGTGCATTAATATTTTATTTTGCTCTTTCCCCAAATCCTGCTCAAGATGAAAAGCTTGAGAGGGTTCCAAAGGTGGACCAGAGCCAAACTGATTTTTGTCCATGTCTCTAGGCCCCAGCTTGCCACCCCACCCCCACCCCTACCAGCAGCCTTATCATTAAAATGAAATTCCTGCCCTGGAGAGTCCTCTCTTCCTGCGGATTCACACACACCCAGCACCCCAGCCAGGCCTGAGCAGCTCTTCCAGGTCAGTTCAGCTTCCACAGAGCTTCCACTCTGACCCACATTCCTGGAACCACTTCTTTTGCAAATCAGCAGGTTTTAAGCAAAACAAGGACACATTTTAGGACATTGAACTCTGCAATTAGCTGAGGGTAAATTTGGCAAAGCATCTGGTCTGCTTACCAAAATGGAAATACAAAAAAAAGTGCCACTTTTGAAATGAAACATTAACTGTGTAAGTTTAATTTTGTGCAAGTCTACTTGTAGCGGCACAGAGAGGCCCTGGCTCTGTACGAGGTGGTGAGAGACCAGGATTGCTGGGGCTACCAGGAGAACCACCTGACTGGGACAGATACAGAACACAGAAACAAAGACAATGTCGCGGTGCCAGGAAATGAGAGCACGTAGCCAGCCATCTTCTGTTGGCATCTCCCAAAGGCAACTTGCAGCAGCTCACATTTTACTAACTGTGAGCATTAGAATTGTTAAAAGGATAGACTGGCTTAATCAAATTAAAGATCTACTCTCTGATTTGTTGGATCTTAGAACCTATTTACGTAAAAGCCTTGTACCACTCTGCCCTTGTATAATGCAAGGTCAAAAGCACAAGTCAATGAAACAACGAAAGGGTAATGGAGCGGAGAAAGTGGTGGTGGCAAATATGTTTACTGTGAAACCCTTCGAGCCACTTCCATTTCACGAATATTTTTGAAATTTTGTAATCTCCCCTTTCTCAGAATCAGAAAGGTCAGTTTGATATAATAGTTCCAGACATTGGATGGAGTAAAATGATACGTATTAAAATCAGAAGATCAGACAAGCAGGTTTTCTTTGGGGGGGGGGGGGGGTATAGGCAAGCGTGAAAGTAAATGTTACCTTTGCTCATTTCTGCAGCAATAGGCAGCCCCGATATAATAGAAATTATGAATTGGTTAGAAAAACTATAACTGCTCTTCTTTTACCCCTCATTCTGCTCATCTGAGGAATTCTTATATAATTCTCCACTGGCTCTGCTGGTTACATTATGACTATCCTTTCTGGTTAAAGACAAACTATTTTTAATTTTTTTATTCAGTAAGAGGAAGGAAGGCAGAGAGGCAGACTCCTGCATGCGCCCTGACTGGGATCCACTTGGCAAACCCACTAGAGAGCGATGTTATGTCTATCTGGGGCATGTTCCATTGCTCAGCAACTGAGCTCTTCCTAGCTCCTCAGGAGGAGGCCATGGAGCCATCCTCAGTGCCTGGGGCCAACTCACTCCAATTGAGCCATGGCTACAGGAGGAGAAGAGAGAGAGAGAGAGAGAGAGAGAGAGAGGAGGGATAGAGAGAAGCGGGGGGGGGGGGGGGGGGGATGGAGAAGCAGATGGGTGCTTCTCCTGTGTGCCCTGACTGGAAATTGAACCTAGGACATCTACACACCGGGCCAATGCTCTACAGCTGAGCTGACCAGCCAGGGCCAAAGACAAACTATTTTTAAAAATTATGAGAAATGAATAAAAATGGATTTCAGTAGTGATAAATACAGACTTAGAAACATGGAAAAATATCAAAGCATTCAAATAGAAGGTGGAAAGTATAAGAGATTATGTACAGTAAAAGGTCCTAGTAGACCACAAACTGAACAAAAGTCAACAGGTCTTTAAAGAACAAGAATAATACTTGGGGCCCTAGCAGCACAGCCCAGTTAGTTAGAGCATCATTCAGATACACTCAGGTTACAGGTTCAATTCCAGGTCAGGGCATACACAAGAATCAACCAATGAATGCATAAATAAGTGAAATAACAAATTGGTCTCTCTCTCTCTCTCTCTTCCTTTCTCTCTCTAAAAATCAAGCAATAAATAATAAAAAAATTTTTAAATAATACTTGGCTGGCCAGAAACAAGACTATACAACATGTATGTGCTATATATAATGGGGGGGGGGGAGGGGTTTAGATACATATGACTTTTTAAATTAAACATAAAAAAAATTTAGAATTTAGTCCTCAGTCACATTAACTATATTTTAAGTGCCTAAAGCCACATGTGGCACGAGGCTACTGTATTAGACAGCACAGACACAGAATATTTCCATCACTGCAGAAAGTTCTGTTAGACACTGCTACAGTAGAGCTAGAGGAGCTCTAGAAATAGTCTGGACAAGTACCACCAACGTCACTGCAAAATAGAATCTTTGAAAGAGTCAGTAAAGACTAAATTAAGTTTCTTAAGCTCGGAAAGGAAGAAGTGAGGAGTGACTAGGCTTTAAAACTATGGTAACTGGTAAGTCAAGACCAGACGTTTTTCACTTGTTTGAAGAGCTGAAGCAGGAAGCTTATAAGTTAGTCACAAAGAACTCTAATAGTGAGGTGGCTGGATACTAGAAGAGAATAGAAAGGAACACTGGCAAATTTGTAAATTTGGGAAAGATTTAAAAATAGCCTAGCAATTTGAAATCCCTGATTTTGTATTGGGAGATGGACCAGAATGAACTTTACCTTAATCATCATTTTGCCTTGATCAGTTCAAGTCTAGTATACGAGTACTTAAATGATAGGCACATAAAAGGATTGCTTCCTGAGTCCCTTAGGATTTTGTTTTGTTTTGGTCCCTCCTACATATGGTGCCGTCATCCCAATTCACAGCCTTATATCTTGACCTCAAGATCTGGCTACTTGTACTTCACTCCACAATCGCCTTTGTTTTCAAAGGGAATTAGAAAAGCTCATCTAGGCTTTTCATTGAGCAGCCCATTTGATCTCTGAAAAGCTATAGAGACAAAGCCCTTGGTAACCTCAGAAGTGCTGACTAAATTAGCATAGCTATAATATGACCCAGTGGGTAAGTGACCAGGCTTTGGAATCTGACAGTCCCCTATTTCAGTTCTAGCACTTGCTATTACTAGTTGGGAACTTTGCACCAGTCATTTAACCTTTTTATTAGACATACTTTCTTGTTTGTAAGTAACATTTTCTTTTCTTTTTTTTTCTTAAGTGAGAAGTGGGGAGGCAGAGAGACAGACTCCCACATGTGCCTTGACAGGGATCCACCCACAAGCACCCTACTGGGCAATGCTCAGCCCACCTGGAGCTGTTGCTCCATTGCTCAACAACTGAGCTATTTTAGCACCTGAGGCAAGGCCATGGAGCCATCCTCAGCACCCTAGGTCAATGGGTTTTAACCGAGCCATGGCTGCAGGAGGGGGAGGAAGAGATAGAGAAAAGGGAGAAGGGGCAGGGTGGGGAAGCAGATGATCACTTCTTCTGTGTGCCCTGACCAGGAATCAAACCCAGGATATCCATACACTGGGCCAATGCTCTACCACTGAGCCAACGGGCCAGGGCTGCAAGTAACATTTTAAGAAAAATGGAATATTTATTGGTTTCTATACTGGGAAACCATGGGTTTGCTCTCCATACATAAGGAATCTACATTTTAGGATCTCTACAATACTCTTCTTTTGCCACCAATTTAGTTTATTAGTCTTTTTTGGTGACAACTGATATAATCCCAACCCAAACTAGCTTATTATAAATAGGAAATTTATAAGTTCATGTCACCTAGGTGGTTCAAGAGTACAGCAAATTTTATACATGGTTTAATGTAGATATCTTTCTCTCCATCTTCAAATAAGCATGTTCTACAAGGTAAGGAAGATGACTGCCAGAACTATCTTCCAGACTTAACTTGACAAACCACCAAGAGACAATGATCATATCTTTTTGGTTGGTCCAGCCTGAGCCAATGCCCATTTATGGACCAGTCACTATGACCAATAGGATAGAGTGTTCTGATTGTTCAGGACTGAGTCGCATGTTTTTCTCTTTGCCTAGGGGTAGACTGGACAAACCATACCCAAACTTCATGGATTGAGTTCCTCACAGGAAAGAGGAATCTTGAGTGCTATATGGTCCATAAAATATGCTTATTGCAACTTGTCAGTCTTGGATTCCTCATCTGTAAAATCAGAATAAAATACTTTTCTCATAGGACTATTATTAGATGAAATGTAACTTATAAAAAATCTGAAACACAGCTCAAAAGATGGTAGCTTAGAGACCAGAAGATGGTAAAGGAGTAGGTGGAAGTTACAACTCCCAACTCCCAGAACCAAAGTGGATTACAACTTAACTTGGGAACAATCATCTTGAAAAATCAACTTTGGACTAAACCAGTGGTACTCAAAGTGTGCACCTCGGTGCACAGGTGCACCCGAGAAGATTTCCAGGTGTGCCCTATGGTATTCCAGAGAAATATGTGCCTGTTGGGGACCAAAAATCCAACAGGGTTTTTGAGTTTAGATTTTTGGGGGACAGAGGTGTGGGGAATTGGCTGTAGGCTGACAGTCTGCCCAACCCCCCACCTCACTTGCCTGATTAGGTTGCAAAAGGCTGTTAAGCTGTGGTGCTGGATTGTTTACACTACCCCTCATGTTCCCCAGAAAGACTTGAGGCAAGTTTCTTCTATCCTTTGTTTGGTGTAAAGTTAAGATGATAATGTATGGTAAGGGTTTTCTGCACTCAACACAACTAAGAGTAAAAAGAGAGGAATTCTTCAATGTATTGATGAGGAAATGAGAGTTTGCCTTTCAGATATATGCCCAAACATTGAAGAAATTGCTAGGACACATCAGGCTCATGTTTCTCATAAATACAAGAATGAAAAAACACATTCATGCCAGGACCTGCTGAATTTACTAAATCTTATTAAGAATGTATCTATATATATAAAAAGATAACTTTTGTCATTTTTTTATTCTTAACCCCCTTTTTACGAATTGTAAAAAGCATAACCCAAAAAATGTAACATAAAAATGTTTTTTAATGTCAGAATAAATTTAATTTTGTCGTATTTATTTTGTTTAATTACCATAAAAGCACGCTTGGATTTTATATTTTTTCTTTAATATTTAACTTAATTATTATAACATATTTCTCAGAAATTTGTATATAGTGCGCCTACAATTATTTGTAGGATTTTAAATGCACCCTGACATAAAAAAGTTTGAGAATCACTGGACTAAACTAAGAGGAATCTATAACCAAGGATCACTGAAGAAACCACACTGAGACTGGTAGGAAGGGTGGAGACATGGAAAGGGCTGCCCTGCTCCCAGGAGTAAGCGGCGGCCTGGAGGGTCTCTCACAGTAGGGTGGGTTGCCCGGAGAGTTGTGTGTCCTTAGCCCCAGAACCAGAGCCCCAGCCTAGAGCCCCAGAGACTAGAAGAGGCATACAGACATATTTAGCTGAAAGAAGAGCTGGGTTACTATCTGCCAAAGTGAGACAGAACTCTCAGACCCAGGCTCAATCTTAAAGGGACCATGCAGAAAACCTCGTTCACAGCCACTTACTGGGGCTCTGGGAGTGGTGAGTGCTGAGAGGACTGGAGTTGTGAAAGGAGAGTGTAATCTCAGAGGCACAGGGAGAGACTGTGGGAGACAGCCACCCTAAACTCTGTGCTAAGTGACTCCCCAAATATAAGTGGCCATTTTTCCTGGGAGAAGCAACACCAGGAAAGGGAAGCAATTACCCCACCCACTAGAGGCTCTACTACTCCAGTCAGAGAAAGAGTCTCTTAGAAGCAGAGGGCGCATCAGGGACATAGGTTTTGAGTAATAAGGTCTGGGCTACACTGCCCCCCCATGCTGCTGAGTACCCTCCGAAGGGCGGGTGGGACCGGTGGGCCTGGCAGTGGCAGTGGCCACACGCTCCTGGTGGCAGCAGGGGTGGGGCCCGGGGAGGCGGCCTGTGTGGCGGCAGGAGCAGTGCCTGAGTGCCTGAGGAGGCAGCAGCTGGGAGCCAGCGGACAGACCACACCTTGGAAATACAGACACACCCACTGGCCAAGAGTAGATAAAAGCCAGCCTAGGAGTGCAGCTGATATTTACAATGGCATCTAGAATCAGCAGAGGTAGACACAAATTCTGGGTTACCTGTAGCAACCAATAAGGTTGCTAAGGGCCAGTTATAAGCAGTGGTCTCCACTGGTCTGTGCTAGGTTCTGGCCAGGGAGGTCCATGGATGGCACATCCAGTGGCCTGTTATGGAGAGCATCAGCTCAGGACCTAACAACCCTAGTTACAGTGGTATCTTAAGGAAGAGCTCCTCACACCTGACCCAGCTAAGGCATAGAAAACGCTGACACAAATAGCAAAACGAGCAGTAGCAGCAGACAAGTAGCCCACAGCGGATTACAAACAACAGCTGAGGCCAACCCAAGAAGACCTAGAAACAACACAACTGGAAGCTGGATGCAGACAACATCAACCCTATACTCAGCTAGCTACACAAACAGCACACCCAAAGGAGCAGTCTATACACAGACAAAATGGGAAGACAAAGAAATGCAATCCAAATGAATCAACAAGAGAAATTGCCAGAAAAAGAACTGAATGAGATTAAAATAACCAAGATACCAGATGCAGAGTTTAAAATAATGATTGTTAGGATGCTCAAGGATCTTAGAGCAACAATGGATGGACACAATGAGCACCTAAATAAAGAGATAGCAAGCATCAAAAAGAACATTGAGGCCCTGGCCGGTTGGCTCAGTGGTAGAGCATCGGCCTGACGTGCAGAAGTCTCGGGTTCGATTCCCGGCCAGGGCACACAGGAGAGGCGCCCATCTGCTTCTCCACCCCTCCCCCTCTCCTTCCTCTCTGTCTCTCTCTCTTCCCCTCCCGCAGCCAAGGCTCCATTGGAGCAAAGTATTGCCCGGGCGCTGGGGATGGCTCCTTGGCCTCTGCCCCAGGCACTAGAGTGGCTCTGGTCGCAACAGTGCGACGCCCCGGAGGGGCAGAGCATCGCCCCCTGGTGGGCAGAGCATCGTCCCTGGTGGGCATGCTGGGTGGATCCCGGTCGGGCGCATGTGGGAGTCTGTCTGTCTCTCCCGTTTCCAGCTTCAGAAAAATACAAAAAAAAAAAAAAAAAAAAAAGAACATTGAAATCATAAAAAAGAATCAGACAGAAATGACAAATACTATATCAGAAATTAAGACCACAATGGAAGGAATTAAAAGCAGAATGGATGAAGCTGAAGATCGAATCAGCAAGTTAGAGGACAAGATAAATGAAAGCACAGAAGCAGAACAGCAAAAAGAAAAGAGGATCAAAAAATCTGAGGAAACTCTAAGAAAGCTCTGTGACAACATGAAGAGGAACAACAATCCACATCATAGAAATTCCTGAAAGAGAATATAAAGAACAAAGGATAGAGAATCTGATTGAAGAAATCATAGCTGAAACTTCCCTAAATTGATGAAGGAAAAAGTCACACAAATTCAAGAAGCACAGAGAGTCCCATTAAAGAGGAACCCAAAGAGACCTACACCAAGACACATCATAATTAAAATACCAAAGTTAAGAGATAAAAAAGAATACTAAAAGCTGCAAGAGAAAAGCAGTCAATTACCTACAGAGGAACCCCCATAAGGATGACATTTGACTTTTCAACAGAAACACTTGAGACCAGAAGGGAATGGCAAGAAATATTCAAAGTAATGCAGAACAAGAGCCTACAACCAAGACTTCTTTATCTAGAAAGGCTATTGTTTAAAATTGAAGGAGAAATAAAAACTCAAGAAATTCATTACAACCTAATCAATGCTGCAAGAAATGTTAAGGGGCCTGTTGTAAATGGAACAAAGGGAGGAAAATCTAGAAAAAGAGGAAAGTAGATTTAAAGAATAAAATGGCAATAAACAACTACATATCAATAATAACCTTAAATGTAAATGGATTAAATGCTCCAACAATAGACATAGGGTAGCTCCATGGATAAGGAACTGGACCCGTACATATGCTATCTACAAGAGACCCACCTCAAAAACAAAAGGTACACATAGACTGAAAGTGAAGGGATGGAAAATAATATTTGATGCAAATGGAAATGAAAAAAAGCTGGGATAGCAATACTTAAATCTGACAAAAGAGACTTTAAAACAAAGGCTATATAAGGAATAAAGAAGGTCACTACATAATAATAAAGGGAGCAATCCAACAGGAAGATATAACCCATTATAAATATCTAAGTGCCTAATATATCAGCACCTAAATATATAAAGCAGATTTTGATGGACATAAAGGGCAAGATCAACAGCAATAATATAATAGTAGGGGATATTAATACCCCACTAACACAAATGGATAGATCCTCAAGAAAGAAAATTAACAAAGAAACAGCAGCCTTAAAGGACACACTAGATCAGGGGTCCCCAAACTACGGCCCGCGGGCCACATGTGGCCCCCTGAGGTCATTTATCCGGCCCCCGCCACACTTCTGGAAGGGGCACCTCTTTCATTGGTGGTCAGCATCCATATCCTGTGCTCCTGGAGTACTGTATGTAGCAGCGTCGCTCACGTACAGTACTACTTCCGGTGACGCGGGATGCATGTGTCCCGACTCCGGAAGCGCGTCATATCACTTGTTACGGCTAGCAGTGACAAATATGGAACCGGACATTGACCATCTCATTAGCCAAAAGCAGGCCCATAGTTTCCATTGAAATACTGGTCAGTTTGTTGATTTAAATTTACTTGTTCTTTATTTTAAATATTGTATTTGTCCCGTTTTGTTTTTTTACTTTAAAATAAGATATATGCAGTGTGCATAGGGATTTGTTCATAGTTTTTTTTATAGTCTGGCCCTCCAACAGTCTTGAGGGACAGTGAACTGGCCCCCTGTGTAAAAAGTTTGGGGACCCCTGCACTAGATCAACCAGAATTAATACATATCTTCAGAACCTTTCACCCTAAAGCAGCAGAATATACATTCTTTTCAAGTGCTCATGGTACATTCTCTAGGATAGATCACATGTTAGGACACAAAATGAGTCTCAATAAATATAAGAAGATTGAATTATATCAAGCATCTTCTCTGATCACAATGGCATGAATCTAGAAATCAACTATAATAGAAAAACTGAAAAACATTCAAACACTAGAAAATGAAATAACATGTTATTAAATAACAAATGGGTTAACAATTAGATCAAGGAAGAAATAAAAAATTTCCTTGAAACAAATGAAAATGAACATACAACAACTCAAATTTATGGGACACAGCAAAAGCAGTCCTGAGAGGGAAGGTCATAGCATTACAGGCATACTTTAAGAAGCAAGAAAAAGCTCAAATAAGTAACTTAACCCTGCATCTAAAAGAACTAGAAAAAGAATAGGAAATAAAGCCCAGAGGAAGTAGGAGAAAGGAAATAATAAAGATCAGAGTGGAAATAAATGACATAGAGGCTAAAAAAAAATACAAAAGATCAATGAAACCAAGAGCTGGTTCTTTGAAAAGGTAAACAAGATTGATGAACCTGTAACCAGACTCACCAAGAAAAAAAGAGAGAGGACTCAAATAAATAAAATTAGAAATGAGAGTAAAGAAATAACAACTGACACAACAGAAATACAAAATATTGTAAGAAAATACTATGAAGAACTGTATGACAAAAAATTAAGACAACCCAGGTGAAACAGATAAATTCCTTGAAACATATAATCTTTCAAAAACCAGTCTGGAAGAATCAGAAAACCTAAACAGACCAATTACAACAAATGAGATTGAAACAGTTTTCAAAAAACTCCCAACAAACAAGTCTTAGGCCAGATGTCTTCACAGGCGAATTCTACCAAATATTCAAAGAAGAACTAACTCCTATCCTTCTCAAGCTATTTCAAAAAATTCAAGAGGAAGAAAGACTTCCAAACTCCTTTTATGAGGCGAGCATAATCCTCTTTCCAAAACTAGGCAAAGACACTACAACGAAAGAAAACTATAGGCCAAGATCCCTGATGAATTTAGAGGCTAAAATTCTCAACAAAATATTAGCAAACCAGATCCAGTAATACATGAAAAAAATTATACATCATGATCAAGTGGGATTTATTCTGGGGAGGCAAGGATGGTACAATATTCGCAAATCAATCAATGTGATTCATCACATAAACAAAAGGAAAGAGAAAAATCACATGATCATATCAATAGATGCAGAAAAAGTATTTGATAAAAATCCAGCACTCATTTATGATAAAAACTCTCACCAAAGTGGGAATACAGGGAACATACCCCAACATGATAAAGGCCATTTATGACAAACTCACAGCCAACATCATACTCAATGGGCAAAAATTAAAAGCAATACCCTTAAGATCAGGAACAAGACAGAGTGCCCCCTTTCACCACACTTATTCAACATAGTTCTGGAAGTCCTAGCCACAGCAATCAGACAAGAAGTAGAAATAAAAGGAATCCAAATTGGAAAAGAAGTAAAACTATCATTATTTGCTGATGATATGATACTGTACATAGAAAACCCTACAGTCTCAGTCAAAAAACTACTGGACCTGATAAATGAACTCAGCACGGTGGCTGAATATAAAATTAATATTCAGAAATCAGAGGCATTTTATACACCAACAGTGAACTGTCTGAAAGAGAAATTAAGAAAACAATCCCCTTCACTACTGCAACAAAAAAATAAAGTACCTAGGAGTAAATTTAACCAAGGAGGTTAAAGACTTGTACTCGGAAAATTATAAAACATTGATAAAAGAAATCAAGAAAGATACAAACAAGTGGAAGCATATACGTGTTCATAGATAGGAAGAATAAACATCATTAAAATGTCTATAGTACCCAAAGCAATTTATAAATTCAATGCAATTCCTATTAAATTACCACTGGCTTACTTCAAAGATATTTAACAAATATTCTAAAAATTTATATAAAACCAAAAAAGAACACGAATAGCCTCAGCAATCTTGAAAAAGAAGAATAAAGTGGGTGATATCACACTTCCTGATATCAAGTTATACTACAAGGCCATTGTACTCAAAACAGCTTGGTACTGGCATAAGAACAGGCATATAGATCAATAGAACAGAACAGAGAACCCAGAAATAAACCTACACCTTTATGGACAATTGATATTTGACAAAGGAGGTAAGAGCATACAATGGAGTAATGACTGTCTCTTTAACAAATGGTGTTATGAAAATTGGACAGGTACTTGCAAAAAAATGCAACCAGACTACCAACTTACACATTGGTAAAATAAACTCAAAATAGATAAAAGACTTAAATGTAAGTCATGAAACCATAATCATCTTGGAAGAAAACACAGGCAGTAAGCTCTACAACACCTCCTGCAGTAATATATTTGCTTATTTATCTCCACAAGCAAGTGAAATAAAGGACAGGATGAACAAATGGGACTATATCAAACTAAAAAGTTTTGCACGCTAAAGACAATATGAACAAAATAAAAAGACAAACTACACAATTGGGAGAACATATTCAACTGATACGTCTGATAAGGGGTTAATAACCAAAATTTATAAAGAACTTGTAAAACTCAACTCCAGGAAGATAAACAATCCAATCAAAAAATGGGCAAAAGAAATGAATAGACATTTCTTCAAAGAGGACATACAGATGGCCAATGGATGAAAAAATGTTCAACATCACTAATCATTAGAGAAATGCAAATTAAAACCGCTATGAGATATCACCTCACATGTGTCAGAATGGCACTTATTAACAAAACAACACATAATAAGTGCTGGCAAGGATGTGGAGAAAAGGGAACCCTCCTACACTGCTGGTGGGAATGCAGACTGGTGCACCCACTATGGAAAGCAGTATAGAGATTCCTCAAAAAATTAAAAATGGAACTGCTTTTTGACCCAGCTATCCCACTTTTAGGAATATATCCTAAGAATACCAAATCACTGATCCAAAAGAACAAATGCACCCCCATGTTTATTGCAGCATTGTTTACAATAGCCAAGATCTAGAAACAGCCCAAGTATCTGTCAGTGACGAGTGGATTAAAAAGCAGTGGTACATATATACAATGGAATACTACGCAGCAATGAAAAAGAAGGAAATTTTACCTTTTGCGACAACATGAATGGGCCTGGAATCTATTATGTTAAGTGAAATAAGCCAGGCAGAAAAAGAAAAATATCATAGGACCTCACTTATTTGAGGAATATAATGAACAGTGTGAACTGATGAATGGAACAAAGGCAGAGGTAGGATCAAAGGGACCAGAGGAAAAGCAGAGGGAAAGGGGATGATAGGATGGTATCAGAGAAGGGAAAGAGAAATTATATACATATATATAATACAGCGTTATAGAGAGCAGAACAGAAAATCCTGGAGGGAATGGGGGAAGGCGTTAGGGGGAGGGGCAAGAGGGGTGTCGAGGGGAACACGGGGGTGGGGGAGAGATATATTTGGTGGGACACTTGAATCTATATAAACACAATAAATTAAACTCAATAAATTTTTTAATTAAAAAAAACAAAGCAAATGAAAAAAAAAAAGATGGTAACTAATATTTTTGCCAAACAATAATTTACTATTATGTTGTTTAGGACATATTTTATAATGTGTTAACTTGTCTAGGCAGAACTACATTTCTCAGCATTCCCTTTCCTGAATGTTTCTAATTAGGTTGAGCTACAAGAGAGATTCTAGTGTAAGATTTGTAAGGTGGAAGTGAAGCAGCAGCCATTTGTAGCTCACGCTTGTCATCTGCTAGCTCACCTTAGTATGGGGCAGCAGTCGAGCCTACAATTGTTCTGCCTTCCTCTGTAACTTTCTTCAGATCCTCCAATGCTGGGCCAGGTGTGTGTTTAGTTTTATGATAGAAGGTGCCAGCTTCTCCTGCAGGAAATGCATACCATCAAGTCAGAGGAAATGAGAAACTGACATAGATTTCAGTCCTTTTTGGGTTCTACCTCATGCTGGTGGGTTCCAGCTTGTCCTTGTTCTCTACTACCTTACACTCACCTGCCCTTTCCAACTATCTTCCCTGGGGACCTCAGGCATTAGACCCAAAGACAACAGCCTTATAGAGACTTCTTAACCAGCTCCCATAATTGCATAAGGCCAAATCTCTGTCCCTGTCCCTGTCTCAGTCACACACACACACACACACACACACACACACACACACACACCCCTCTAAGTGGTTCTGCCTCTCTCACTGAATACTAACTGATGAAACTAGAACCTAATTTTTCTAAACTCCCCCAAACCTCCCTTTTGGGTTTAAAGGAAAGAAATCTCTTTGGTTCAAGAGAAGTACAAATTAGGATAAAACTAGAGCTAATAATTAAAGTAACCTTCAAAATAATAATTTTTAAAAAGCAAAGGAAGCAAATAAATAAATAAAAATACCATAGCACCAACCACATTATAACTTCCTCCCAGAGGCACAGTAAATGGAATAAATGGACCAGTATCCTTTCTTATTGATCTGGCTTTGGCTCATACTTGCCCAAGGTCAGTGACAAAGCCAGTGCAAGAGGCAATAAAATGCTTGGGTGAGGGGGGAGGAATTTGATCACAAATCAAGCCAGAAACCTTTTTTGTCTAGTTATGTATAAGCTTAAGGCCAGTGAGTGAGCATGTCTATCACACCCATGTATATGCACCATGGGAATTTCTTACCATGTGCCTTTCTGCACTTGGAGACTTGGCTGGGTCCCCAGTGGCAACTTCCCAGGACAGTGTTCTCTGGACTTCCTCATTTCTGCCCTCTCTGTACAGGAAGCAACAAAGCAGTACATGTTGCTCCCTTCTCTGCACTGCAGGGAACTCATAACAGGCAACGCTGGCTAAGAAAGGAAGTATTCTCATCCCGTCACATGAATGAGGTGGATTTAGGTACAAGTGAGTTCACTTTAGGGCTCTATCAAGGCATCCCACAGGACAGGGCAGCTCACTGGCTTCTTCACCTTCCCCCCAACGCTGTCTTCACATTTTTCTTCCTTGGACGTGCCCACCTGAAACTTACCCCAGAGTCATTTTTATTGTAGACCCAAGTTACAACCATGTGAAATAGTTTAATCATCTTTTTGCCTTGTAGCAGTAACTTAAGATCCTCCCAGCAAGGAATGGGAGGTTTAATGGCAGCTGGTGAGGTTTAGGTGGGCTAGGGAGATACAGAACTCAGGCAGTAGGGCAGGGGAACCCTGAGGAGAAGGGGCAATGCAGTGCGAGCTCTGGGAGCTGCCATAGCATGAGCTTGGGTTGCTCTGGTACAGTGCAGGGCTGTGGGTCAGGGGGCCCTTCAAGGTCAGAGGTCACACATAAAGGAATGCAGAAAGGCCCTGAGCTTCTCTCTCTGCCACAGCTTAAGGGCACATACCTTCCTCCACATACCCTTCCTGTCCTTATATCTCAGTTGTTTCATGGGTCTCCTGGGGACCTGGCCAGGGTTCTCTGCATTAGGTAGGTCAGATGCCTCTGGCTTTCTGCCTATCATCCTCGATCTCATCCCTGATTCTAACTGCAGTTTGTGCTGGCCTTCCCGACAGCCTCTTATCTCAGGGGCAGGCTCACATCTTGCATCCTCCATTTTGGGGTTTCTATGATCTGTGGACCCTACTGGGAGCCTACTTAGCACTCACAATGTGTGGGGGAGTTAACCCCTCTGATGGAAGCCTCAAACAATGGGCAGTGAGAGATGCTGGGTGGTAAACGGTCCTGAGAAATTGCTCTTCATACTCCTCAGGAGGTCCTGGCTGGGATTAGACTCCCCTTACAGAGTGAGGACCTTGATAAAACACCTGTACTGGCTCTTTCTCCTCTCCCGTTCCTTGCTTGCGCTCCCTGGGGTCACCTCCCCAGTGAACGACCAGGGCACAATTTCTTATTTATTTCAGGCCCAGCTTTCCAAAAGGAAAAATAACATTTTTGTGTAATTTAAATAAATCCCAGGGCCCATGAGGCTCAGCCTTGGCAGAAGGTTCAAAGCACAGCCCAGCAAACAATATGGCATCACACAAAAAAAATTTCTATCTTTACTATTTATAAAGGTACATCAAAGAGATCCCAACACTTTCTAAATTCTCCTTGTCTGTGCCACACACACACCACACACACACACACACACACACCCTCTGTGCAGAAGCTGTTCTCCTGGTTCAGCATCCCTGAACAGCCAGCAGCAATCTCTTTGGTGGTGGAAGTGGAACGGGGTCTCTTACACCCTCCCAATGCCTCCCCATTTGGTTCTTGGATAAAAATTAGACTCTAAGCTTCTAGGGGATAAACATAGAGCCTGGCAATAGAAGCCACAAAAATGGGCATTTTTGTATCATATTCAAGTAAAGTGATAAAACTGTCGTCCCAAAGGCCAGGGGCTCCCTATCTTGTTTGACACAGCACCCCCTGTTTGCACCACACCAGCATGTCAGACCGCCCCAGTTTGGAAGGCTGTGGGATGTGCAGGGAGTGACCAGGACCCCTCACACTGTGGTGGGTCCTGAGAACACGTGCAGGGCTGGCTCCCTCTCTCACGGCTTCTCATGAACACAGCACTTGCTTGACATTTTCCTGCACATTCTTACACTTTCCAACTGCTTCCCTGCATCCATCCACACATTCCACAGCATGGCAATTAGTTGATCTCTGCTGTTCGGCAGCATTGGTGTGCACAGCCACGACTGTAGTCTTGCTCTGTTCCACGTTTAATCAGTGGCTGTCCCTCAAAAAGCACACAAAACCAGCCAGCTGCAGACCCGGCTGTCAGCAAGCCCCAACACCGGCATTCAAGTGGCCCTAAGAGAGCCCATTCAGAGCCCAGAGAGAGCCCATTCTTCTCCTTTCTCCTCCTAACAATTGACAGGCTCCGAGGAAGGAAACCACCACGAGCACTGGGCTTGGCAGCAAGGCAGTAGGCTCCAGTTAGCGGCTTGCCTTCCTGTTTATATAGGGTCTGGCAAAACTGTTAATTTCTCTCACGGAGGTGGCAAATGGGAAAAGCAGAAACACCAAGGAGTAGCAGCCTGAAAAACAGCCTTGCAGGGACTTCTTGAAGCCAGGCAGAGGCCTGAACCTGGGGGGAGGGACTCTCGTGGGTTCCCAAGCCCAGTGAAGAGGATATCCACACGTCGCTGTCTCTCCAAAAAGACACCGTGAGCCCCGCTGTGTGGGCTCGCCTCTCCAATGTTCTCTGTGGGCACGCCTCTCCGATGTTCTCTGTGGGCACGCCTCTCCGATGTTCTCCGGGCTTCCCTCCGAAGTGTGTGTGGCTTCCTCAGCCAGCATCTGTGTTAGGACCTGCAGGGTTTCCATCATCCATGAGGAACCCGAGTTGGCTTGGAAGCTGAAACCACGCCAGGAAATATTCCAGGATTCCCTGGCCCCCTTTCCTGCTGCTCCCTCCTGGAATCCTGACCCATAGGCAGTGTTTCTCCACCTTTGCTATACACTGAAAGTGCCTAGGGGGAGGTTAATTTCATAGTTCTGGGGACGGACCTGGGTGCTGATCTGTTTTAAAAGCTCCTGGAAGTGGGCCTGACCTGTGGCGGCGCAGTGGATAAAGCATCGACCTGGAATGCTGAGGCCGCACGTTCCAAAGCCATGGGCTTACCTGGTCAAGGGACAAATGAGAGTTGATGCTTCCTGCTCCTCCCTCTCTTCTCCTCTCTTTCTCTCCCTCCCTCTACTCTCTAAAATGAATAAATTTAAAAAAAAATCTTTTAAATAAAAAAATCCCCTCTAGTGACTCTAATGAACAAGCCAGGATTGAGAATGTTGGGGAGGAAAATCTTTTCCTCCACCCTCTTAGGTTCTGTGACTGAGGGACTGCAACTTTAGCTGTCAAAAGACAGATTAACAGAAGAGGAATAATTAATATTTCATGTGCACAGGAGCTCATATAAATGAAGAAAAATTCAAAGAAGTCGTGAGACTCAGGAACTTATACACCCTTCTTAACAGAAGAAAATTTTGGACGTTAAGTGACAATAAATTATGGGAAAGTGACTAGAAAATACATGAGGGAAACTAATGGATGATAAGGGTAAATTTAGTAAGGTTTGGTTATGCAGACTCATCTCAGTGCCAACCCTGATTACAGGAGTTGCTCTCCTCTTCCTGGCATGGGAAGCCTACTAGACCCCAGGGGTACATCTTTAAAAGGAAAATCTATGCTACCTTCACAGAGAGAAATTTATACCCTGCTCTTAGATGGACAAGGGACAGGCAGAGGACTCTTCTTGCATCTATTGCTTCTCAATTGCCTTCAGCTCAAAAATACTCCTTATTCCAAAATGGACACTCTGGGGTGACAGATCCTGATCTACTTCAAAAACTACTGTAAAGGATTGATTATTGTTGTTGGTATTTTCTCTATTATTATTTTAAGTCAAATGCTAGCTTATTTCAAAAGGCTGTTCATAGGGGTGGGGATGGAGACCAGCAATGAGATGGGGAGGAAGTGGGTTCCAGCAGTCACATCCCTCGGCTCCAGCTGTTCTGATTTGACTGAGATTGGGGGTATGGGTGTGGGGAAGTATTCCTGGGACTCAAGACTTGGGTGCTAAAGCTGGGAAGGTCATTCAGCCTATTAGACCCCAGGGCACCACAGACTGCCTTTTACCATGGCTTCCCTGGGCTTCTAAACCTCTTGAAGACAGGGGAGGGGTGTCTTATCCTTGCTGGTATTCCCCAGTATCTGCCATACAGGAGGTTGTCCAGTTCCTGAATTTGCTGCCTCCTGTTTAATTCAACAAAGGCCCCTAGCTGCTGCTGTTTCATGCAGAGATGTTACCATGCTTTCATGGCCTGGAGAAAGATAGTGTTGTTTGTTTTAGAGAGAGAAGCAGCTTCAGAGTGGGTGGGAGAACAGCTTGTAGGCTGAGCTTGGGGGGAGCATTTGCAAGCATGTGGACACAGCAACACTGACTACAAACATTGCAGAGAAACGGAGCTATTCTCACCACTGTTATAGAGTTCATTTAAATATCCCTATGCACACAATTCCTATCAAAGCGGCAGGATTGCAAAAAACTGGCTATTTTGGAAGTTTTGTCTCTTGTAGAAAGAAAATCAAGATTCACTCGCACCCTCTATTCACTTCAATTTTACATGAGGGAGTGAAATGTGGATCTGTAACTCTGTGGAAAGCCCTGCAGCGCTCTGTCCATGGCTCCCGAGGACCCCCAAACCCAGAGGCAGGCCCTCCTCCACCCCAAAGCCCCAGCCCTCTCCCATCTGCAATGTGGCCAACGGGGGTTCCTGTGCAGCCTGGAGGACCAGCCAGGGTCCTGCCACCCTGTCTGGGAGGCTCCTACCATGAACCTCTTGTTTTTACTCCTTTTTACAGCTCAAGCCTAAGGATTCTCTGGGAAGTCCTGCCTGCCTCCCTCTTTTCTGGAAGTTTCCAAAGCAGAGTCCATATCACACTGCCAGCATCTTCCTGTGATTCATTCTGGAAGTAACCAGGTCATTAATTCTGCCAATCAGAATTTCCTTTGCTGATATATCCTGTCTACCCACCTCGGTCCTGGTGTTCCTGAGACTATGTGAAAACCTGGGTGGCTGCCTCAGTACGAGGTGTAATCAGTAGGAAATAACCTAGGTCAGACACCAAGTCGGCAAAAGACCCAGGTGTGATCCTTTGCTGCTTCCCTCACAGCTGGGATTAGGGGCCAGGGTGGGGGGCACCGTGTCAGCTCTGCTGCCATGAGGACTGGGTGTGCGTTCTCTGTTGTGGCCGCCTTCCCTACTTCTGCGTTGCGGACATCCCTCCAGAACTCCCAGGGCCACACCCATTTCTGCTGCAGTGCCACTATGTTCCTGTCCTGAGTCCTAGCCAGATCCTCAGCTCAGCCCCTCAGGGGGGCAGCTGAGCACATGGTCAGGAGCCAGCTACCCCATTTTGGACTATGTGGTTAGATCCTCCTGGAACCTTACTTTTCTCATCCATAAAATGGTACATACTTCACTGGGTTATTGGGAGGACTGAGTGACCTACTTTATTAAAGCAATTAGAACAGTACCTGAGACATAATAAATGCTGGCTATTATTTAACATTCTTCTAATGGGAGGGAGAGAGGCCACCTGACTTGTGTGAGTCCTGTGCCCTGAAGTTTTTCCCTTTCTGGGTTTGGTTCTTATTGTTAGAGGCAGTTCTAGCCTGTGCTGTGTTTCCCAAAGAGGATAGCCAGGGCTGAGTTAGAAAAAGACTGTCTTTCATTGCTACCCTGATATAGTCTATTTCTAATTGTTTTGAATGTGTTAGTCTTGATCCCTCAGACCTGTGTGTACTTCCTGAGGAAAGTAATTCTGTCTTGTGTGTTTACTTTCTTTCTTTTCCTTCCTTCCTCCCTCCCTCCCTCCCTCCCTCCTCCATCTTCTTTCTTTCTCTTTCTCTTTCTCTTTCTCTTTCTTTCTTTCTTTCTTTCTTTTTCTTTCTTTCTCCCTTCCTTCCTTCCTTCTTCCTTCCTTCTTCCTTCCTTCCTTCCTTCCTTCCTTCCTTCCTTCCTTCCTTCCTTCCTTCCTTCCTTCCTTCCTCTTTCTTTCTTTCTTTCTTTCTTTCTTTCTTTCTTTCTTTCTTTCTTTCTTTCTTTCTTTCTTTCTTTTTCTTTCTTTCTCCCTTCCTTCCTTCCTTCTTCCTTCCTTCTTCCTTCCTTCCTTCCTTCCTTCCTTCCTTCCTTCCTTCCTTCCTTCCTTCCTTCCTTCCTTCCTTCCTCTTTCTTTCTTTCTTTCTTTCTTTCTTTCTTTCTTTCTTTCTTTCTTTCTTTCTTTCTTTCTTTCTCTTTTAAGTGAGAGTAGGGGAGATACAGAGATAGACTCCAGCATGTGCCCCTACCAGGATCCACCCAGCAACCCCTTCTGGGGCCGGTGCTCTGTCCATCTGGGGCCACTGGCAACCAAGCTATTTTTAACACCTGAGGCAGAAGCTCCATCTAGCCATCCTCAGCACTTGGGGCTGATACACTCAAATCAATTGAGCCATGGCTGCGGGAGAAGAGGAGAGAGAAAGAGAGAGAAGGAGAAAGGGGAGAGGAGAAGCAGATGATAACCTCTCCTGTGTGCCCTGACTGGAAATTGAACCTGGGACTTCCAAATGCTGGGTCAATGTTCTACTGCTGAGCCAACCAGCCAGGGCCTTTTGTGTGTTTTCTTTATCTCCCAGCTATGCCTAACAAAGTTCTAGGTATTTGGCTGAATGACACATTAGGACGTGGGAGAACCCAAAAGCAATTTTCCACCCCCATTGCCTAATATCCATGAGACCAGAAATAACACCAAAGGGACCTCCTTGACCTTGGACATCTGGGTCTAAAACAGGTAGGCTGGCAAATATACTTACCTTGGTTTTTGGTAAGGTGAAATTGTAGAGTGGCAATCAGCAGAACTTCCAGCCCTAGCCTCTGCTCACTCCCTCAGGTCTGAAGTAAGCCCTAATAGCTTTATTTAGAGACAGACAGGGGAGACACCAGCCAGACATCCTTCCCTCCTTTAGTCTTATTTCTTCAATGGTGCATCAAAATAATACTGAGCCTAGAGTCTGTAGTAATAAAATAGGCACTGGCCATGGAGGGGCTATAATTCCAGGCTGCAGGGAAATCCCCATGGCTCTGCTATGGTTCTCCATGACCACCCTTCCTCTACTGGCAACAGAGCAGTTTATAGCATCTCTTGGGTCCTTCTGGCACCTTAGAGCCTTTGTTGGAAAATGCTTTTAGATTAACATTAAGTCTGTGTTATCCTGGAAAAGACTGGATGAGTAATAAGTGAGTTAACCTACCCTATTTTTCACAAAGAACTCTAAATTCCCCCCACTTATCTGAACAAAATATCTGTATTCCCACCCACAAGTTCAGCTACCTGCTGCAGAGGTTGGAAGCCTGCCAAGTTTCACTTCGACGCTACTGCTCCCAGAGCTGGCTGCGGGCTGATTCCCATGCCAGCCAGGGTGTTGCGCTCTGTGTCTGAGTTCTTGCTCTGCTCTGGTACAGACAAAGGCATGTTAATGGGGTTAAGAGTTCCTCTGCCAGATGGACTGAGACACCATAGACTTACTGTAGTCAGCAGCCCTTAGAAAATAATCTAGACATTAAATTCTTCACTGTGCAGAAACTGTCAACAAACAGCAAGACAAACCAGCCCCTACCCACCGTGCTCATGATATTTCCTCTCGAGCATCCAGGCTTAGCCTGTACCTTAACTGAAAGGTACTCCCTTCTCCTAGGCACCTGACAATCCTACTATCTTTGGACCATAGCTCTAGCTCCTCCTTCTCTTCTGTCCATTCATTCAGAATGCATTAATTGAGCACCTACTGAACTCCAGGGAGTGGACCACAGATGGGGATACAAAGACGAAACTCACAGGCCCTCCCCAAAGCAAAGAGCTCCCAATCAAGGAAGCCCTCTCTGACCACTCCAGCCCACAAGCTCCTGCCATGTTTTAAACTTCTTTGAACATCATCTGGTTGGTCCAGCCTTGGCTTTCATTAATATTATCCCCAACTTACAGATGAATTAATAGTCCCTGAGAGGTTAAGAACATTGTCCAACATCACTGTGTCAGTTGGTAGCCTCTAAGTGCTCCGGCTGCTCTCACTGTTGGTCTTATTTCCCCAACGGATCTCTAAACTTCCCAGGAGGTAGACAAGACTTTAGCTTCTCTACCACAGCCTTCCAGTCAACAACTCTGTACACTTTAAACACCCAATAAAGGCTAACGATTTGCTGATTGCTCTTGGACCAGCCCAAGGTCAGAGCCTACCCTGCTTGAAACCCCACAGTCCAGACCAGGGGTCAGGAACCTTTTTGGCTGAGAGAGCCATGAACACTATATATTTTAAAATGTAATTCCATGAGAGCCATACAACAACCCGTGTACGTTACGCATTATCCAATAAAAATTTGGTGTTGTCCCGGAGGACAGCTGTGATTGGCTCCAGCCACCTGCAACCATGAACATGAGCAGTAGGAAATGAATGGATTGTAATACATGATAATGTTTTCTGTTTTTAACGTTATTTTTTTTTATTAAAGATTTGTCTGCGAGCCAGATGCAGCCATCAAAAGAGCTACATCTGGCTTGCGAGCCATAGGTTCCCGACCCCTGGTCCAGACCCTGCATCTTGAGAGGCCAAGTGTCTTGTCCATTGCTCATCCTTACGCTCACATTCCCACTGCGTAGCCTCCTTTTGAGAAGCAGCAGCTATCGGCCTCTGGAAGGGAACGTGCATCTTGCTGTTTAAAAACAGCCTTTGCTTGCTCCAAAGGCACTTTCCTCGGGACAGCCCAGGTGAGAAGCCTGTAGAATAGGAGAGCTTTGCTCAAAGAGGGGTCTTGGCTGTGTTCTTCTTCCTCAGAGAAAATCAAGTAACCCTGATCTTTTTTTCAATGAACGATTTGTGAGGAACAGGAGATAGTAAAGAAAGCTTGATTTTCCCGAGGACTCTTTGTAGGCTTCTCCTTGTGAGGGTCTTGCCAGGAGAAAGCAATGTGAGGGAGGGGTCAGTAGAACTGTGCAGGGAGCTCAAGGTGGACCCAGCCCCCAACAGTGGGCCAGCCACAGTAAAGTCACCAAGGACCCTGTGAGTCTGGGCCTCTGGCCAAGAAGGTTAGGCCTGGTTGTCATCCAAGGGCTGCTGTGCCCATGAAAATGAGCACCTGTGGACACAGCCGCGTATGGAATGCCATAGGCTGTGGCCAATGTCTGCCAGTGGGTATTTGTTCCTCTGGAGACAACTATACCAGGCAGGGGTTTTTTTGGGTTTGTTTTTTTTAATTTTTTTAAATTTATTCATTTTTAGAGAGGAGAGAGAGAGGAAGAAAGAGAGACAGAGAGAGAGAAGGGGGGAGGAGCTGGAAGCATCAACTCCCATATGTGCCTTGACCAGGCAAGCCCAGGGTTTCGAACCGGCGACCTCAGCATTTCCAGGTCGACTCTTTATCCACTGCGCCACCACAGGTCAGGCAGGGGGTTTTGAGAAGTGGAAAGTGAGGGTGCTTCGTAGGAACATTTAGATTTCAGGTTTCAGGTTAGGATCTTATAGAGGATTTTTTGTCCTTGTGGCAATTTAAATATCCACTTAACTCTCTCTATAGAGCTGGCTCCAGAATCTAGTAAATGGGGAGAGAGGCCTTAAGGCCTTGGAATTAAATTCTGGGGGTGGAGGCACAGGGAAAGAAGTGCTCAGAATAGAGAGAAAGGGGTCCCATGCCACCTCGTCCACATACACCGAGGTGGTTGGCGTGGTGAGGACGGCTGACTAATTGAGACTTAATTCTGCCCAAGGGAAACAAAGTGAGTGATGGGACATCTTCCCAGAGCTCAGAGACCTGGAAGAAGGAACAGCTGGTGGCCTCAAGGGTGACCTTGCTTTAGAGTCCAGGGAAATGAGAGGACACGTGCTGGAAGAGAAAATTCAAGGCCAGAAGGGGTGGGTATGGGCTGCCTCGAGGGCCGCGGAAGGGAGACCTGACAGCTTGAGACAAACTCACAGCCAGTCAGCAGGACCCAGGCTGGCCGGCGGCTGGCAGCCCGTAGACAGCCTGCTTCCTGGGCATCAGATGCTGGCTCTTCCCAAAGACCACACAGCTTCAGCCAACAGCAGAGCCCGTAGACAGCCTGCCTCTTGGGCATCAGATGCTGGCTCTTCCCAAAGACCACACAGCTTCAGCCAACAGCAGAGCCACCTGGGCCTCCTGCTGCACTTTCCTACTCTTAGGACTCAGGAGTGTGCCTCCTTTCTCCTGCCTCCCTGGCCTCACCAGCTACACTCAGAAGAACAACTAGATATTCTCCAAACACTATTTGCCTCCCATCACCTGGCAACAGGCAACAGACAGAATGAATAATTATCACCATTATTTAAATTTTTGTTTTCTTGAAATAAAATTCCTTAGAAAGAGCTCTGAAAATGAAGAAGAGAAATCCTAATCTGGCAGGACCATCTTGCAGGGCAATTCAATCTCTGAATTTTTAATTTAAAAAAAAAAAAAAGAAAAAGGAAAGACAAAAAATTAACTGAAAATGACCTTAGCAAGAAGCCAAATTAGTCCATGCAGTCTGAAAATGAGGATTAAAGTCTTAGACAAGTTCACCTTTCCCTGTTTCACACAGGTGACAGGGCCAGGGGACCTCCCACCCTTGTTCACCACATCGCCCTGCCCTGGACCCATTTTGAGGGAAGAGCTTCGCAGTCTCTACAAGCCCAAACACTTCTCCTGGACCTAACCTGAGGCTGAACTATGCCACTAGCCAACTCAGAGACATACATTCTTGTATACTGTGTTAACTGTGTGTAGCATATAAATTTATGCAAAATAAAATTGAAGTGAATGTCTAAAATAACATAGAATGCATTTATTCGCACATTTTCTGAAAAACTAAAGATATTATTTGGTTTGGCCCATGGGGGGTGCCCTGACACCAGGTAAAAGAGGGAGCTGCTGCCATGGCTGGACCTTACATGACATAGAACTGAGCTGACCCCCTAGTCCACAGTCAGAGATGGGGTGTGGGACTCTGAGCTTACCTTCCCGTCCTGGTCCACAGCCAGCACTTAGCTCTGTCAAACTCTCCTCACCTCTAATGGCTCCTTTACTCAGTTCTCTAACAGGGATAGTTACTGGAACAGCCGTCTTTTAGGTCAGACTGCTAACACGTGAAAGATAAGTATCTTTGTGTCTCTACCACGGGAGCGTGCCTGTTCTGCCTTATCAGCTACACCCTAAGGTCCTTGCAGTGAGGAATCTTACCCCTCAATATTCCGGGGTTTCAGAAGTATGTCTATGATGAACAGTCTCCACTCTGACAACCCTCCTCCCCAGTTCCATCCAGCAACGTAAACATTAAACATGGAGGTGACAGCCTGACCGGTGGTGACTCAGTGAATAGAGCATTGACCTAGGATGTTGAGGACCCAGGTTTAAAACCCCAAGGTCACATGCCTGAGCACAGGCTCACCAGCTTGAGCATGGGATCATTGGCATAATCCCATTATCACTGGCTTGGGCCCAAAGGTTGCTGGCTTGAAAGCCCAAGGTCTCTGCCTTGAGCAAGGGGTCACTGACTCAGCCGGAGCCCCCCGCCTCCACCCCTGTCAAGGCACGTATGAGAAGCAGTCAATGAACAACTAAAGTTCCGCAAGCAAGTATAAGTTGATTCTTCTTATCTCTCTCCCTTCCTGTTCTGTCTGTCTGTCTGTCTCTCTCACTACAAACAAACAAATGTGGAGGTGACTAACACAGGAACAGCCTAAGGATCCTATTTGTACTTGTATTGGAAGCAATTGATTTTTTAAGGTGACAAACATGACTGTCCCTTGAACTTCAGTCCAAATGTCAGTTGAAGATGTGGAATCCCTAATCCTGTCACTTGGGGGTCTTTCCCCCTCCTTGGAAACCTGACAGGGTGTGGACCAGGGTAGCAATGTACTGACAGCCCCCTTGGCTTCCCACCCCATGAACGGCCCTCGCTCCAGTGACAGCCTGTGTCGGAGCAGGGCGGAGGTGCGCTGGCTGTCTCCACAGCACCACGTGGCAGAGCCCAGGGCTAGGGCTCACCCCAACACAGATAAAATGGAAGGGAACTTCCAGAAAGGCAGGAAAGAAAACAACTCTAGCCCCTGCATGTTGACCAAAGCTACCACAGCCCAGGCTCTCTCAGGTCTGGGGGTACAGTTACCACCAGCAACCCTCTTCCTTCTGAGTGAGACCCAGCGGACCACCAGGGTGAAGGCACCAAGCAGTCATTTCCTCCCAAAGAGGTCCTGAGTCAACAAACACCAAGTTTCACAACTAGCATCTGCTCTGTGATTAGAAAAGAAAGAAGACAGACATAGCAGGCACACCTGTCATTGTCCACTGGCCCCTGTAAGGAAGCTCACCCACTGCCTGAGGCCCTGCCACCTGGTCCTCAGAGAGTGTGAACCTCTGTCAACACTTGGCTCCTGTGCCTCTGGAGCACAGAGCAGCCCCACAGGCCAGCAACTCCAGGCTCTCCCCGCCCTGAGTCATCACAGCCCCACCTAGTCCTCCAGCCATAAAACAAAACCGCTGAATTTCAACCGATGGGCCAGAGAGCCCAGGAGGACTCATACCGGGCCATTAGTGGGCAGCCCTGCAATGAGACTAAGCAGAACAGAGCAGGACAGAGCTTGTCAGGAACCAGACACTAGAGTGAGGCTTCCCAGAAGTGTTTTGACAAGGATACTCCAAAAGTCTCTATGATGCTTCCAGGTTCACGTGTTTATAGAGGCATTTTGTGGGGGTTTTGCAAGTCCTTTCTCCTGTCTGGATCACAGTTTTCTTATCTGTGCGATGACGGGCTTGGACTGGAGCCGCGGCTCTCCACCTTGTCAGTACATGGAAACCACCTGGGAATGCTACGATCTTGAGCTTGTGATATCTGAGATTGCTTCAAAGTAATTCAGGGGACAAGATCAGGAGGAGTCCATGGAGGAAGCGCTGTCATAAGACTACCAAGAGTTGAAAATTGTTTAAGCAAGATAATAGGCAAATACAGAGAAAATATTATTCTGTTCACTCAATGGGTTTTTCAGAATAAAAAGTTAAAAGAACAAAACTACTGACGCCCTAAACCTATCTTTCTGGTTCTCATGTGGACCTATTAAATCTGATTACCTAGGAGCTGGGCAGGCAAGATGGAGAACATTGGACTAGGCAGCCTCCATAGTCCCCCACATGCAGCTAGGCCACCCACACCTTTGACCAAACATACAAGTCACGGCCAGCTATGCCTTTGCCTTAACTTTCCTCTGCTGGAGCCCTTCCCTTCCGAAGGGACATGATGGGAGGGTCCAAGGCAAAGCCCCACAGCTTCCCTGAGCGCAGGGAGCCGGGCTGGGCCTCACCCCCAGGTCCTCTGGTCAGCCCACTCCGCCCTGAATGGCAAACTCTCAAGTCTGCTGCTTCCCACGGCCTCCAGGGACACCTGTGCCAGCTCAGGGAGGCTCCAAGCAGGACCAATCTTTCTCACCCATACAGTGAGTGTGAATTTGAGCATTTTCAGCCTCCTCATGTGACCAGGCAGTTGAGCCTCCCACTTCTCTGAACCCGGCGCGTCACATTCCTGTTGAATTTGGTTTCACTTCCCAGCAGACACTGAATGTTCCTGGACTGCTTCCCAGACCCAGCATCCTTTTTATTTATTTTATTTATTTATTTTCTCTCTGTTGCATTTAAGTATCTGGGACCAGGAAGCAGCAAAGAGGCTCAGTTTGGATTTCCGCTCAGGATACTCAGCTTCCTGGGACCCCAGATATTCCACCTGCTTTCACTGCTGTCTCCCACCCTCATCCCACCCTCCTCCATGATCCTATCCTAGCAGCTGGTGCAGACTTTCACGTTCAAAACTCCTAGCAAACGTCTCAGAAAGTTCTCTCCCTCTCTGCTCCCCTCCCTCTCGGCCTCCCTCCGTGGGGCTGGCTGAAATGCAGGGACGTGTAGGCCATGTTGTCACTCTCTCACATCGGTGCTTCCCACTGCCTGTTTCTAGCTGAGGCCGGTTTCCCATTTTGGCATGTGAGGTCTTTCCTATTATAGCCCTATTTTTAAAAAATTATTTTTTCAGTCTGCTTGTGTTTCCCAACATGCCTTGTACCTTTAGGCCTCTGCTCAAGCTAATCTTCTTGCTCTGAAGAATGGGTTGCCCTCTCCTCTACCTGCCGTCCTTTGAATTTGTCAAACCCAATAATAATAGAAGCTGAAGTTTCTCGAGCACCAGTGCCAGCAGTGCTAAGTACCTTACACTCATCATCTCATTTATTCCTTACAAATCCTGGGTCACTTTTAAAAATAGTAACTTCAGACTAACAGAAAAGTGGTAAAAATAGTAGAGAGCTCCATACACTCTTAGCTTCCTCCCGTGTTAACATCTTATACAACCATAGCACATTATGGGTTTCTTTCTCCCTAAGTGGTTTTTTTTTTCCGTCAAGGATCCCACATTTCATTTAGTTGTTATGTCTCCTTGTGCTCCTCCAATCTGTGAGCCCTTCCTTAGTCTTTGGGTGTCTTTTAAGACTTTGACTCATTCAACAGAGCAGCTGAGTTATTTCGTGGCAAGTCTCTCAATCTGGGCTTGTCTCATGTTTTTCTCGTGATTAGATGAAGTGATACACTTTGGCAAGAACCGGAGAAGTGACGTGTGTCCTCAGCACATCACACCAGGGGTATGTGATGTTGATTTGTCTAACTGTACATTTGTTATGTTAACTTTGATCACTTGATTAACATGGTGTCTGCCAGGTTTCTCCATAATAAAGTTAGTCTTTTTATCTTCAGAATTGCCACGTCCCTTAGGGGAAGATACTCGGACTATACAAGTATCCTTTTCTCCTCCGACTTCTGCCCACTGAGTTTAGACCCATCTGTGGATCTTGCCTGCAGCAGTTATTACTGGGATGTGGGCCTGAAAGGTATTTTGTATTTCAAAAGGGTCCCTGTATTTCCCACTTTACAGATGAGGACACTGTTCAGATCTGTAATGTAACTTGCCTGGGGTCCTAACGTTACTAAGTGGAGAGTCAGAATTCAGGGACCAAAACACTGTTCCTGACACTCAGCTCTTTATTCTCTTCCTTGGGAAGTGAACCACATGCTGTCCTATGACACCTCCCATTCCTCACTGACTTTCCACAGGAGGGCAGGACCTGTATCTCCAATCTCACTCCCAAAATTGCTCAGGGCCGCTATGTCTTGAGTTTAGTAAGTCCTTATGCATTGACTAGTCCTGATGAAACCAAGGGTCCTTAAGACTGGTTAAAATTTAGCTTTAAATCTTAGCTCTAGGAATCATCTCTCTTTCTCTTTACATTATATATATATCAAAGACTAGCCCTGGCCAGTTGGCTCAGTGGTAGAGCATTGGCCTGGCGTGCAGGAGTCCCGGGTTCGATTCCCGGCCAGGGCACACAGGAGAAGCGCCCATCTGCTTCTCCACCCCTCCCCCTCTTCTTCCTCTCTGTCTCTCTCTTCCCCTCCTGCAGCTGAGGCTCCATTGGAGCAAAGTTCGCCCGGGTGCTGAGGATGGCTCCATGGCCTCTGCCTCAGGCACTAGAATGGCTCTGGTTGCAACAGAGCAACGCCCCAGATGGGCAGAGCATCGCCCCCTGGTGGGCGTGCCGGTGGATCCTGGTCGGGCACATGCGGGAGTCTGTCTGACTGCCTTCCCATTTCCAACTTCAGGAAAATACAAAAAAAACCCAAAAAACAAATATATATATCAAAGACCTAGCCCTTCACTCGGAGATCAACACCCCCAAAAGCAGTAGAAGATGTAGCCTGAACCTGATTAATGATCAGAAGGTCTAGCCTTCTGGCAGGCCTTGACCTAAATTATAGTTCAGCTCCTGAGCCCTAAGGGGGTATGATCCCCAGGATATTTTCCATGAAACCAGAGGGACCACAGACTACACCTCAGAGCTATTCTCAAGACCTGAAGCTATTCTCAAGACCTTACCTCACCTCCAACCAATCAGCTCCCAGCACGACCAGGAACCCCCTAACCCACAGTGTCTGTGGTTTCACCCCATGTAATCTGTAACCTACACACCATCAGGGAGTTTGAACTTTTGAGCAACAGCACCGCATTCTCAGGTGGTGCCATTCATAACGAAATAGCCAATATTTCTCCACTGCGATGGTCAGTGTCTAGTGCTTGGCTCTGGCAGCACTGGGTGGATGAACTCTGTTCAACCACACTGGGGGAACTGAAGAGGTCATGCAAGGCAAGAGGAGGAGGTGGAACCAAAGGAATATCTAGCTTCTTTCCTCCCCCCCCCCCAAAGGCATTCTGGTTGCAGACACACCCAAGTCTGTCAAGAAGAGGACAACATTGGGCAGGGTCTCCCCGAGGGGCCGGAGGCTCAGGAAAGTATATTACAAATACCGCCAGGGGTGTGTAAACCAGAGGTTAACTGGTGGGAGGGGTGGGAGAAAGTTTGAGAGAAAAAGCAGAGGAAGGAGGGAGGACAATCTTATCAGGTCTGTCATTTTACAAATTAAATGGCCAAGGCCAGTCCTAGGGCTTTAAAGATTACAATCAGACCCTCAAGTGCAAAGTTAGGCTTACTGAAAAGATGAAAGGATTCAGGAAAGGAGTTTACTGAACTCATTAGCAGGAAACATAGCCTGAAGAGGACTTTTTTACTCAGTATTTTCCCTAATTACTAGAGTCTTTGACTCTAAATTCACATTTACCCATAATGCACCACATTTATTGAGCACCTTCTATGTGGCACCATTGAACTAGCTACTGGGAATAAAATTGTGAGCAAAACCAGGGTCCCCCTTGGGTCACTAGGGAGGCGTTGGTTTTGTCTGACTTGTCTTCCCTAAGCCATGGGTGGGTTAATTTAAGCTAGAATGAGAAGCTGAAGGGACAAGCACACTGTGACATTCTACATAGGCCAGAGAGGGTCAGTGGTTTGTTCAAAGTCATGCGAAGCTGCAATTCAGGTCTCATGATGCTGATTCCAGGGTTCTTCCTGTGCTGACACATAGCTCATCCTTCTCTGCTCACTTTTTGATGCAGGGGGTGGAAGCTGGAGGGACCTGAGATGCCTGTGGCAGCAGAGTGAGGTCAGGGGGACTCAAGTGTGGTGTGGGTGTTTATGAAGATGTTCATGCTTGTAGGGCCAGGGCTCAGGGCAGGTAGCTGGGTGTGTGGGAAGACTGGGGGATAGTCGGAAGATGGCTTGCTCGAAAGGAAGCCATAGACTGAAAACACTGTGAAGCAACCTTGGAGGTCAGTTTCATGGTTCATTTCCCAACTCCCGGATTCCTTGCTCCTATAGAAACTGTCAGCCCACTGAACTGGCCACCAGGGCTGAACACCCAGGACCTGGACTTCAGGTGTCCATAGTGAGAGGAAAATAGAAGTGAAGAACAATGGTGTTGAGTGTGGTGACAAGCACTGGACTGGGCGTGGTCCTCGGCTCTTGTCCTAGCTCAGCCAGAATGTCCGCACAATTCTCTTCACCTATCAGACCCCTGGCCACCACTGGTTGCACAAGGAGGACTGCGCTGGTTCAGAGGTTTCCAATCACCCAGAGAACTTGTGACTCGGCAGATCCCAGGCCCACCCCAGAGATGGGGTACAGGGGGCCTGAGACTCAGGGACATGCCTGGCTAACAAGTACCCCAGATGACACTGGCCACCCCCAGTCCTGGCCACACTTTGACCAACAGCAGACTTAGTCATCTCTGGGGTCCCTCACAGTGTTTATCTGAAAAAGTCAGGCTCCTTAGGCCAAGAAGAGGGGAGGCCACCATTTTCCAGGTGTCCCCTGCCTGTTGGTGTGGGGTGGGCCAGCAGGAGAAGAGCCTGGGCTGCCCCCACTGACCAGGCAGGGCGGCCAGGTGGGATACCTGCCTGCAGGGAGCCAGCACAGGCATGCTGGCTGTCAAGCCTGGGGAGGCAGAGCCTCCAGATGAAGGTAAACTGTGCTGTCTGTTCAGGCCTCTGCGGTCATGCTCACCCCATCTCTCTCCCCTTCCCTGGCCTGTTCACTTCAAATCCCAGCCAGGCTAAAGCTCATTTGAATGTATTTATTTATATAACAGAGAGCAGAGTTCAGGGCCTGAGCCCTGAAGCACTTAGTATTGTCCCAAATTTCAGGACAGCAACAAGCTGAAGAGATCAAGATGCTGGCTGGAGACTCTCTAGACCCAGTTCCTTTGTGAGAAATCACGTACTCGTACTAGCCAATTTACAGCTCTGAATCCCAGCTCATTTCACTGTGTATTGACCCCCAACACTCCATCTTTCAAGGGTTCCTTCCTCCATAAAGCTGTCCCCACCCCTCACCCCAGCCATAATTACCTGCTTTTTCTTCTACAACTTTTTAGCCATCTTTGTGCTGACAAAGTTGGGACTATCCCACTTTTGTTCACCTGGGAACTTGGCATATAGCAGGTGTTCATCAAATTAAAAATAAAATTGAATGAGGCAAGAGCTAGTCTTCCAGTTAAAAATGTGAAGAAATTATTATGTGGTTTGTCATTTTAGATAAATCATCAATCTAATGTTATAGAATGCCAGATTTTGTTAAAATAACCATTTGTCAAATAATACACTACAACATTTTTTATCAATCATAGATTATTCACAAATTAGTATCAGGGGATATCTAAAGGAGACCCAAAGACGAACTGCACCAAGTAGAAATAGCAACTGATAATACTTGGCATCTGTTTTTTTCAGAGCTTCAATCTGAATGAATGGTATTCTACCTTATAAATATATATATGTGTGTGTGTGTGTGTGTGTGTGTGTGTGTGTGTGTGTGTGTATATATGTATATATATATGTATATATATATACATGTATATATATACACATGTATATATATATATATATATATATATATATATATATATATGATAGAACTACTGTTCTTGGTAAACGGGGAAGGAATTTCTCCCAGAAAGACATGCACGACCAGAAGGAGCACATACACAGCTGGGAACTGTGAAGGAAGCCTAACCTAAGAACAGAGGGGTTCCTGTTGACTCTATGGACTTCTAGCTATCCCACAAAAAACACAAACAATTAGGAACTTTGACATAGGAGTCCTGGTGGAAGCGCAAAACCTATTTCATCTCTGAGTCTGAGGTGGCCCCTGGTGGTGAGGGAGGCAGTGGGGACGCCGAGTTCTGCAGGGTAATATCAAAGGAGCTGAGGAGGGGACATCGGCAGCCCATACGAAAAGGACTTTACCTCAGAGAAAGCACTGTTTATAGAAATAACGACTAAAAATAAATGCGACCTTCAGGATAACGCTTGTTCTTGAGTCCATCTGACAGGCTTTGAGCAAGTTCTTCTGAGGAAAGTGGATGAAAGCAAAAGATACATATGCGGTCCACTCCTCAGGTGGGATGCCCAGGTTTGATAAAGGACTTCCAGGAGAGGAGATGTAAAGGTGAGATTTTTAATTATCAGGTTAAGAGTCATCAACGGCTCTGAGATATTTATGACAAAAATGTAGCAGAGAAAAACCTAGAAGCGCAAGGACTGAGACGAAGGCCTGCAGCACACTCCAGTGGGCACTTGCCCCCAGGGCTCCCTGTGCCTGGCTCACCTCAACTACCAAATTATAGCACAGGGAGAAAGCACAGCTAGTCTACTTCGTGAAGCCTCCATTTTGTCACCTATAGCAATCATTTCTACTCAAAGGCTTGTTGCAAGGATTAAATATGATCACAGCAGGGCTAGTAGGTGTTTTTCCTGAGACCAGAGCTAACAGTACCTTGGCCTAACTAAACAATATGTAATATCTGCATTCTAGTGTAGAAAACAAAGGTGCTACCTGTAACTGAATGAGACATGAGCTCCATTTCCCCCAATTTTAGTACTTAGTATTCTAGAGGTTTTGATTTGTCCTTATTGCTTTGCTTATTTGAGAAAAACCATTTCATTGGTACCTGAGAAAAATCAAGCACTCACAAATGTTAATAGTAAGGTGGTATTTTTATGTTACAATGACATTTGGGCTGATTGTGAATGTCCTCTTTTCCCCTCTGGTGAGTTTATGCAGACCACATTAAAATTCAATTCAGCAGCATATTTTGTTTTATAAGTGAAGTTAGTGTGTAAAGCAGTGTAGGCATTCTTTGTGGAAATGAAAAATGTTAGCCCTGGTTTGAGTCCTTACCAAAGAAATCAGTCTCTTGTTGTGACAATTTTCAATCAGAAAATTCTATAAGCGGGGAAACCATACAACCCCAAAATTATACTTTTTGATATTCATTCAAGAGAAAGGAAGTTGTACAAAGTTGTATATGAATGTTCCTATCAGCTTTCTTCATAATGGATTGTGAATCTTCTCTAAGTTTACTTCAAAACTAGGATTTAGTTTCTCCTTGAACTGACTGCAGGGTTTCATATGGCAGAGTGTCTGAAGATGCCTCGAAAGGGACTCTGAGCCAGCTGTCATGGTCAAAAATATCCAAGGACCCTAAAGCACTGTCCTGGCCCAGGGTTTGCTGCAGACACAAACATATTAACCGGCAGATGCAAGAGCCCCTCTAGAAGGCCCAACTTGTCTGGGGCTTCTGGTTTCCTACTCTGAGCGTCTTCTGACCTTAGCATCAAAACCCAAGTGCCCATCACGTAGATCACGAGGAGCAGGTTGCCGGAG
The DNA here is from genome assembly GCF_036850995.1 of Saccopteryx leptura. Lineage (NCBI taxonomy): Eukaryota > Metazoa > Chordata > Mammalia > Chiroptera > Emballonuridae > Saccopteryx > Saccopteryx leptura. The sequence goes on from NC_089505.1 coordinate 255,641,933, forward strand.
GCCCTGTGCCTGGCTCAGCAGCATCACACACATTGCCTCCTGATCATCGCCGTGTGTTAAGACAGTGGGTTATGCTATACCCACTTTGCAGATGAGAAAACCAGCCTCCCCAGAGGTGAAGTAGCTTGCCCAAGGCCGCACAGCTGGTGAATTCTGAGGCTGGGATTGAACCCACAGGGACTGGCTCCTGTAGTAACTGAGGTGGCCTCATCACATGTGGAATGAACTACTGTGAATGATCTCTGAGCAGCACCAGAGAAGGGCATGAGGGTCTCATTCCACGGTCTACGCTGCTGCTTAGGGCTCTGTCAGCTTGACCAGGCTCTACTTCCTGTCCCACAGCGTCCACACCAGGCCTCTACACAGGAACAGCTTCACCCATCAGGTGGCCTTGATGCCCTCCTGAGATGACCAGACAAAGCCACAGGGTGGAAGGCCTTGAGTTCTAAGCTTAGCGTTTTACAGGTACTAACAGTGAGTGATTCCTCACAATAGCTCAGTTGTGTTAGTGTCCTCATATAACAGGCAAGAGGGCTGCCCATCCTTTCACAGGTCAGTGGGAGAGTCAGAGCTAACATTCAGGTCCTTTTCTTATACCAGATCTGGGCTCTAATCTCTGCCTTCTCTGAGGTTAAAGAAAAAAGCCATGAAGGCAAAGCTGGCTCAAGAAATGAAGGTCTTAGCTTCTCTGCAGCAGCATAGCCACTTTTAGGTTCAGTGGCAAAGCAGTGATCAGGCCAGAGACTACTGGGGGCAACCTCTCTGGTCAAGCCACAAACAAGTGGGAGAGCAGCTCATTAGATTAAGACCTTAATCACAGGCTTGGCTCAGAGCCTAGTAGTAAAAGCTTGCTGCAGCCCCCCTACAGTGCCCCTTGGCTAAGAATTTCCCATTGGGCTAGCTCAGCCCTCTGCATCCAGGCTGCCCACCCCCACCCCCATCCTCTGGATTTGGAACTTGGAACCATAGGGACTTGTGAATCAAACTTTGGCCAAGAATTGGATGCGTTCGGTGAGAAACTCATTCCAACTCTGAAGAGTTCACCGCCGCCCGGAAGTCCTTTTCTGAGCTATCAGCACACACACCGCTGCCTCCAACCCTTCCGCCCTTTATTTCTCACCAGCACAACCACACCCAGGGCCACACCCTTCTTCCTCGTGTCTCTGCGGAGGAGGTGAAGGGGAAGACTCTTCCCGCTCAGTCCTTCTCCTGCCCACCCTCTGGCGGCTACACCACAGGACAGTTCTCTGCTTTCTCTGGGGTTAGACGCGAAGCGGGCCAGGGAGAGGCGTGCTAGAATGAGAAGTAACAAAGACGCAGATGGCTGTGTGGCTAAGACACAGAAACACAAACGAAAGTGGCTGGAAGAAACGCGGCGAGCCCGGGAGAGCAGCCTGGGGACTCTTAGTGCGGGGGATGCTGACCCCTGCTGGCCGCGCGAGGACACAGCATGGCTCCGACTGGACCGTGACAGTAACCTGGGAGAGTCATCGACTGGCCCTGGGAAGGGCTGAGCGCTCAGTAGGACAACAGCCCCAGGACCTGGACCGCACGGAGGCAGTGGGCCTAGGGGGTCGGGGCGGGGGGGGGGGGGGGGGGGCGGCTCGAGGGAGGTAGAAGAAGGGGAAAGGCAGGGACAGGGAGGACTGAGGCATCAGATCCTCCTCCCCACTGCCGGGGAGCTTTGTTGGCCGCCTCAGCCCCTCCCAGCTCTCCAGTGCTGTCAACTCCCTCACATGTTCTAGAAGAATAAGAAGAAAAAGTGTAAAGAAGAACAACTATGATGTAAATGGCTCTGACGTCCTTCCAGTTCCTATCTGTGCTTCCTCCAAAGGCTTCCCCCATCAGGATCAGTCAACTCCCAAGTAACGAGCGCTTCAAGCAGCGTTCATTTAATAAATGGTGACTGACCATAGTGGGCTGAGTAAAGGCTTCCAAAGATATCCAGATCCTCATCACAGAAACTTGTGAACATTACCTTACATGGTAAAAGGGACTTCGCAGGTGTCATTAAGTTAAGGCTGTTGAGATGGGGAGAGTGCCCTGGATTATCAGGTGGATCTTTCTGTAATCACAAACATCCTTATACCTGCATGCCTTGCTTTCTTGTGCTTCACAGGTGTTGCCATTTTTACAAATGGAAGACCAGACCCGCCACCAGCAAAAAAGATTATGACTCATTTTATTGCGATACTCCCTTTAATATGGTGGTCTGGAACTGACCCCACAATATCTCTGAGGTTTGCCTGTAAGGTCTAAGGCCAAAGCAGAAGAAGACCATATAGTACACAAGAGAAAGAAAGCCATATTACAAAGAAGCAGGGAGAGAGATTTTAAGATGCTACGCTGCTCACTTGAAGATGAGTAAGGGGCCACGGGCCAAAGAATGCAAAATTAATGCAGTTCTAAAAACTAGAAAACACAAAGAAATGTATTCTCCGCTGGAACCTGTACTGATCCCTTGGTTTTGACCCATTGAAACTGATCAGGTTTCTGGTCTCTAGAACTATAAAGAGAATAAATATGTGTTGTTTTAAGTCAACAAGTTTGTAGTAGCCATTCAGAAATGAATACAAGACCTGCCATTCAAACTTTCATGGTAGGCACTTGGGATAAAGCAGCTAATGAGTAAGAAAGAGCCCCAATTCCACTCTCAGGGAAGTTTATAATCTCCCTCTCTTGCAATTTTAGAAAGCAACAGCCAAAGAGGCATTTCACTACAGAAGATAAGTGAATGACCAATAAGTACCTGAAAGATGCTCAAGATCATTAGCATTAGGGAGGGCAGGAATCATACCACAATGAGATGTCATTTCATGCAGTAGGATGGCTGTAATAGAAGAGCTAGCAATAACAAATGTTGGCAAGGGTGTTGGAAAACTGGCATCCTCATACATTGCCGGTAGGATTGTAAAATGGTGCAATCATTTCGGAAAATAGTTTGGAAATTTCTTTTTTTTTTTATTTTAGAGAGAGAGACAGGAAGGGAGAGAGATGAAAAGCTTCAACTCATATTTGTGGTACTTTAGTTATTTATTGATTACTTCTCATACATGCCTTGACCAGAGGCTCCAGCTGAGCCAGCAACGTTGAGCTCAAGCCAGCAAACTTGGACTTCAAGATAGCAACCATGGGATCATGTCGATGATCCTATGCTCAAGCCAGTGACCCTGCGCTCAAGCTAGAGACCTTGGGGTTTAAAACTTGGGACCTCAGTGTCCTAGGTTAATGCTCTATCCACTGTGCCACCACAGGTCAGGCATAGTTTGGCAGTTTCTTAAAGAGTTAAACATAAAACTATTATATGACCCAGCAATTTCACTTCCAGGAATCTTTCCAAGTCTTTTCAAGATAAACATTTATATCCAAAGATACATATATGACACATATCATTGGTGCATTATTCATAATAGCCAAAACCTGGAAATAAATGTTCAACAGTAAATAAAAATGTAGTATATACAATGAAATATTATTCAATAAGTAGAAAGGCACAGATTACTGACATACTACAACATGGATAACCTCAGAAACATTACACTAAGTGAAAAAGAAAACAGACACAAAAGACCACGTATGGTATAATTCCATTTATATGAAAAGTCAAGAGGTCAATAGGCAAACCCATAAATAACAAAAAACTAGTGATTACCTGGGACAGGGGGTCGGAATGGGGAATGGCTACAAATAGGCAGGAGGGATCTTTCTGCAGTGATGACAGTGTTCTAAAGTTGGATATGGTGATGGTTGCACAACTCAGTTAAAACAGGTACATTTTAAGGTATGTAAATTATACCTCAATAAAGTTGCTATTAAAAAAGAAGGCACAACCCAAGTATAGGTTAATGAGGCCTCAAACCTTGTAGAAGTACTTGCATGTTAAGGGGAAGGGCTCTTAAAAACTATTTCAAGGTCCTGGCCAGATAAGTCAGTTGGTTAGAGTGTCATCCTGACATACCAAGGTTGTGGGTTTGATCTCCAGTCAGGCACATACAAGAATCAACCAATGACAGCATGAATGAGTGGAACAAATTGATGTTTCTGTGTGTGTGTGTGTGTGTGTGTGTGTGTGTGTGTGTGTGTGTGTCAATTAAAAAAATATTTCAAAACCTAGAGTATTATGGAAGACCAGGTAACAGACTGGGTTTGGGGACCACAGCCTGGCACTTCTTCGGGTCAACCTGGTAGGCAGTGTCTGTTCTGCTACCAGGTACCCCAGCTATACCAGGGCCCGCCTTTACAGTCTAGGGAGCAGTGGGAACAGAGCTGCACACTGTTCACCTCCCACCGTGGCCAGGGCCCCACCGAGGAGCCAGTACCTGCCTCATGTAGCCACATTCAAGCAGCAGTACCCTGGTCCCGCTGCCTCAACTTTCCACAGCTGGTTCGGTCCAGCTGGAGCAGGTGACACACCTTGCATTCCCCTCCCTTCTCTCAGAAGGGCCCTGCACCTCATCCCCCCACCTCCCCCCTGCTCCAGCTCCATTCAGCTCCCAAGGCGGCTCTTGGGGGAAATTCGGATGTGGGAGCGGGGCAGGAGGCTGCATCTAGCCCTGTATCCCCAAAGGGTCAGGGGCCAGATTGGATGCACTCCTGTCCTGCATCTTTACTTCAAGTAGAAGAGCTCCTTCTATAGACCAGGCCCGCTCCTGGCACTGTGGATAGAGTGCTCCTGCTCCTGGAAGCTCAGGGCTCACCTGCCCACCGCTGGTTTTTCTTCTCCATCTACCATGTGTGTACACAGATTTCTTCCACTGCTATCTTCATAGGACACAAGCACCTATTCCCTAATTGTGTCTTAATAGCCCCATCCATTCAGTTCAATAAAATTAAAGCAAGCAGAGAGGGGGCAGGAACCATATTTAAGACCTCTTGTATCCTCTCCAATACATCTCCCTCACAAAATGCCAAGTGAGGGCAAAGACCAGAGGAATGATAAATGCCTAATTTTCAAAAGATAAGAAGCCAGGCCCTGGCCGGTTGGCTCAGTGGTGAGCGTCGGCCTGGCGTGCGGGGGACCTGGGTTTGATTCCTGGTCAGGGCACATAGGAGAAGCACCCATTTGCTTCTCCACCCCCCCCCTTCCTCTCTGTCTCTCTCTTCCCCTCCCGCAGCCAAGGCTCCATTGGAGCAAAGATGGCCCGGGCACTGGGGATGGCTCCTTGGCCTCTGCCCCAGGCGCTAGAGTGGCTCTGGTCGCGGCAGAGCGATGCCCCTGGTGGGCGTGCCAGGTGGATCCCGGTCGGGCACATGCGGGAGTCTGTCAGACTGTCTCTCCCCGTTTCCAGCTTCAGAAAAATACAAGAAAAAAAAAAAAAGAAGCCAAACATTGGTGGAAGATTTTAAAAAGTTGATCCACAGAGTTGTTGTTGTTTTAATATACAAAAGGGTTCCTAAGGGTCACATTGTAGGGCTCCAACATCAGCCTGGCATATACAGTGACCAAAACAGAATAAGAACAGAAGACAGTCTCTCCAAAATACAAATTCGTAATCTAATAAAATACAACCCAGGATGAAGGAAAAAGAATTAAGAGTTTCTCACCTCCTACTCTGAGGGGAGTTTCTTCTCCCTTAAAAGGGGAGAAAAGTGCTGAGGTCAAGTGAGTTTTCTTAAACCATGCTAACAGTTGCTTAGTCTGCCCATCACTTAAGTCATTCAACTTTGTAAGTTGGTACCAGGTGCTTCCTGCTTCCCTGGACACCTCTGTGGCCCACACGCATCACCTGAAGTGTCTGGGTCACTAGAGGTTTTCTCAGCCCTGTGCTAGGATTCTAGGCCACGTCTTGATGTGGGACTGAAAGTGTACAGGCCTTCTCCCCTAGGAGAGTAGGAACCACACACAGTGGGAACCACAGAGAACGGGGCCGACAAACAGGATTGGAGCCCAATTAGTTCTTCCTAAAGTCACGGGTGTCTGTGTGATTTGATGGCACAGTGAGTTTTCACCTCCAGGACAAGGTGGTCTTTCTCCCACCCACCCCCCTTTACAGAGGCAGCAGCTACCTGTCCTCAGAGCCTCAGGAATTTCTCCACCCACACCTGCAGTTCCCTCCTCTAATGAACCTTCTGGCCTCGAGCACCAGCTGGAACCTTGGCATATAGCTTAGACTGGCAGAGATTGAAGGGAGGGTGTTTGCAGAGGTCCCTCGGGTCAAAAGCAGGTACCATGGGCAGTCGCTCGGGTGATGCCACATTCTGATCCAGAGAATTTGCTTTCTTAATGTAAATTCTAGGCATGAGCCAGATGAGGCCAATAGCCAACATGAGTAAAACAGCAGTGAACACAGCAACCCCAATCAGCAGGTCCAGGTAGTTAAAGGATAATCCAATTCCTGAAATACAAGGGAACTTTAAAAATAATAATAATTATTATTATATATTTTTTAAATTTTTTTTAAAGATTTTATTTATTGATTTTTAGGGGGAAGGTGGGAGTGGGAAGCATCAACTCGTAGTTGCTTCTTGTATGTGCCTTGACTGGGCAATTGGAGGCCTTGCCCCGGCAACCTCAGCATTCCAGGTCAACTGCACCACCACAGGTCAGGCAGGAACTTTTTTTTTTCTTTTAAGAGAATCAGATAACCGACTTATATTTCATTATCTAATCAGCTCTCAAAAGCACCTTCTGTGATTCACACTCTTATGCTCCTGGTTCCTACCACATTGCCTGGCACCAAGCAGGTCTCTTCTTGACAGAATCAACAAATAAACTAACCACTAATATTTTATCAAAAGCCAAAGTCAAATTTGGAATAAAATAAATCTGGTAATGTAAAGAGTTGTCACCAACTTTTGCCATATAGATCCCTCAAGAACTCTATTCATATACTGAGAATTAACTTTAGAAAATGTCCAACATACCTTTGAGATACAGAATCTAAATTGCCTAAAAGTTAGTGACTAAAAGTCTTCCATCATAGGCATATGAGAAATTAATCTTGGTGTTTAAAATGACAGAACCTGTTATGTTTGTCACCACACACCCAGAGAAGCACAAAGGCCTGCTATATTTTGGAATGTAGTCTATCATGATGTAACTTAATATAGATTAAAAGACTTAGAACCAGTTTTTGTACCATCTAGAAACTATCTTTAGAGTAAAATTCCCAGATGGCAGATACCTGAAACGTCAAGATGGTCACCTCAGAGATTTGATTTCACCTTAACTCTTATCACTGCCTACAATGGACTGAATGCTTATGCTCCCTCCAAATTCTTATTGCAATCCTAACCCCCAATATTAACAGGAGGGACCTTTGGCAGGTGAATAGGTCATGAGGGTAGAGCCTTCATGAATGGGATTAGTGCCCTTATAAAAGAGGCCCCCCAGAGACTCCTTGCCCCCCTCTGCCGTGAGAGGACACAGTAAGAAGATGGCTAAGAACAGGAAACAGGTTCTCGTCAGATACTGAATCCAGCACCTTGATCTTGGACTTCCAGGCCTCCAGAACTGTGAGCAATAAAATTTTGCTTATAAGCCACCCAGTCTACGGTATTTTGTTAGAGCATCCAAAACAAATGAAGACACTGCCTTACCTGCACACTTGGGAGGGCAGGAGAAGAGAAACAACCTGGAAAAGTTGCTATTAGAGGAACTCACTGAGAGGACATAACTGCTTGTTGAGCTGAAAGCTGAACCTGGGCAATCAGAGGCTCCTTCACCCTCCCCTGTCCCGGAATGTCTGTCCTGCCTGCTGTCCCCACATGAGGGGCCCATTGCAAGGGTGCAGCCTTGAAAGAGTACTGTGTTGTTGAGACCATATGGACAGTACACAGGACTGAATCCTGTTAAAGCCTCTATATAAACTTTTTAAGATTCGGACAGGCAAGTGAGGAGAGCTCCTCATCTTGTGATTGCCCAGGACAAGCCTCATCAGTAAGTACGCTTGTTTATTAAACCTGCCACCTACCAATCTGGAGTGGTCTGCCCCTGTGTTCGGTCTTTCCTTGCCATCTGTGTAGAGATGCCAATTTTGAATTTCACCAGGCCAACTCCCGAGATTGTGAACCAACAATTATGAATTGTCAGTCACAACTGGGTTTCTAGGTATAAGACCATTTAGTTAATACCTACTGAGCCTCAATTTTGTGCCAAATTCAAATTTCTCCTGAAATAAAAAAACTAAAAAACACACACACAAATACCCAAAGAACTATGCAAACAACATTGTAGGATCACTGCCTGCCCTTAGAGTCCAACGGAAAAAGATTGCTGGAATTTCGGCATCTACCATTCAAAGAGCTAGACAAAACCTTTGACATCTAGTCAAACCCTTTGTTTCACAGGGTTATGGAGGCACTAGGACCAGGGTCACAGAAAGGTAGGACAATGGAAATAGAAATTGCGGCTATTGATCTACCTGTGGCAGCACCAGGCACCTTACATTATTTCTGGTCAACTGTACAGAATGAATTACCATCACCAGCAGTAACTCCTTAAAAAGGCGAAGGCCAGGAGAAGGTGACTGGCCAGTCTCCTAGTCGGCAAACTGTGGCTCACAAGCCACATGCGGCTCTTTGGCCCCTTAAGTGTGGCTCTTCCACAAAACACCATGTGCAGGTGCTACCTCGATAAGGAATGTACCTACCTATATAGCTTAGGTTTAAAATTTTTGGCTCTCAAAAGAAATTTCAATTGTTGTACTGTTGATATTTGGCTCTACTGACTAATGAGTTTGCCGACCACTGGGCCAGTCCAGTACCAGTTGCTATCTGGACCTGCTCAGAAGGAGTTCACTTGATTTCCAAGGGCAAGTCCCTGCCCAATGTTGTCTTTGGTAAGAAAACTTTTACAAGCAAGGACACAAAGGATGGAGCCTTGGGGAAACAACCGGAAGTTCAAGTTCATTCTTACGCACATCTATTTTGATCGGAGTCAGAAATAGCATCCTTATGGAAGTACTCCAAAGCTAAAGTTTGCAAAAGAAAAGATCAATACAATGAAGATTCTCATGACTTTACACATGTTCCAAGTCCTAGAACAGTTCCTGAACTTTGTATTCTTCAGAAAATATTCTCTTTGGTATTTGTGGCCAGAGCATCAGAATGAGAGCTCAACCCTGACCTGAGGCGATGCAGGTCTCAGGAGAGATCCCACAGCTCATAAGCCTCCCAAGTGGGAAGCCATTTGGACAGCCAACACCTTTGTGAGGAGCAGGCACACACAGAACACCTGACTACCTGGGGAACTTTAATTATTGTGGTTATATCCTATGCACACAGGTTTGTAGATTTTTAAAGATTTGTATTGCTGTGGTCTTTTAGTGGCTGTAAAGAAGTCAGTCAAGTCGAGGGTGCCATAATTTGATTTTGTTCAACACATATTTCTAATTTTTATTATAATAACCCTGTGATATATTGGTATATATGAGTTTTCCAGTTATATATCTCTAGGATTTCTAGAAGTGGGTCTGAGAGGCATTTGACCTGGTGGCTGAGCTGTTTTGGGGATGAACCATCCATCCCACACTCCTTATCTCCTAAGAATTCGGATGGATACTGGTTTATGCTGTAGCCAACATCAGTAACTGTGGCAACCCGGGTTCCATTCAATATTCATCTACAGTTGACAAAATCATTCTTCCTCAAACCAATATTCCTTCTGTAAAATGATCTGACATAACTTCTGTGCCTCAGTTTTCTCTTCTATAAAATAAAAACAATAGTACCTATCTCATAGGATTGTTATAAGATTAAATGAGTAAACATGAAGACTTTAAAACAGTACATGGCATGTAATACAAGCTAGTGGTCATAGAACATTGCTTATAGGGTTACAAATTATCAAGCCCCTTCTGGAAAACAGGGTAACAGAATATACAGCTTTTCTTGTGCTGCTGGCTTACAAGATGGCTTTAGAGGATTCAGGCCTCTAAACATGATTAATGGATTTGAAATATATTTAATACTCTTCAACTATGAAACCTTACCTCCTGGATTATGCTGAAATGCTAGAACAGAGCCATTTCCAGGAAGTGAGGAAAATGTTGTTACATCTCCATGGGTAACAGGAGAAAGTAAAAGAGAAATTAGTTTTGCTTTTCTACTTATAGGAATCAAATCCCTCTAGTGTTTCAAACTTAGTTCAGACATTGATCATGGTTTTAATAATAGATAGAACATATTTAGCTCATATTCCATGCCAAGGTACTGATGTTCAATATGCACTCTATAATTAAGTTGGTTAATCCCTAGAATCCTATGAGATACTATCGTTTCCATCTTACAAAGTATAAAATATAGAGGTTAAATGATTTACCCCAAGTCACACCGATAGAAAGCTGCAGACCCAAGATCGAAACCCAAGCTGTCTGGCTCCAGACACTACACTTAAACCAAAACACCTTATAAGACTATATGTGTGTTTGAGTTCCTTCATTCTCAGCCTCAGTTACCTCACCTGTAAAATGGAGATCCTACCACCAATTTCAGGATTATTGAGAGGCTAGCAGAAGAGCATTTGTGAACAGCAGTGTTTTATATAGTAGAGTCTCAACTGGCATTTACTCCCTCTCTGATGAGGAAAGATTTATTTTTATTTCTGAGAAAAAACTGAGTCAGAGAACTATTCATCCCACGTCTTGCTTAGCAGCAGCTTTGGGGCTCTTAAGATTTCACCCATGAACAAAGGATCCTCTTTCCCATCAGGTAGAAAGGACAGGGGGACAGATACCCTCCAGCTCCCAGGGCTTCCTCACCCTTATTCTAGCAGACCCCACTGGCCTCTGCCCTTCTGCTTCCCAGACGCTCATGGGTGAGACTCAGGTCTGAGATGGTTTCTAGCTGCCCCTGTGGGGCCATGTCAGAGTGAGGCTGCTCACTACCTGGGTTCATGGCTGACTCTCTCCTGGGCTCAGCAGACACAGAGCTGGCCTCGGAACACACCACTGGAGGTGATGCTCATGGGAAACAGCACCCCGTGGATAGCCAGTGCTCATGTGGCAAATATCAGACTCCAAAGACAGAAAATGCATAATAATAAATGAACCAAATAAACCCCCCATGATGCAACACAGAGAGATGAAAACATGAAAGAAGTTAAGAGATTTGGAGGATTGAATAAGAAAGTCTTAGCTATAGACTTGGAGTACCAGGGGGAAAAAAGTAGAGAAAGGAGGGGAAAAAAATAGCTGAGGAAGAAATGACTAAGTTTTCTCACATAGAAACATGCACCCACAGATCCAGGTGCATGAAGTAGTAATTAAAGATGGCCATAAAACCTCTGCTGCTCTACCCAGAGACAGGTGGAATCTAATTCTTCTCCCCTTGAACCTGGGCTGGCCTTAGCAACTTGCTTAATCAACAGGCCATAGTGGAAATCGTGCTGTGTGACCCTCAAAGCTGAGTCAGAAGCAGCCCTTCAACTCGCACCTTGGTCTCTTGGAAATTTGTTCTGGGGAAAGCCAGCCACCTTGCAGGTGTCCCCAAACTACGGCCTGCGGGCCGCATGCAGCCCCCTGAGGCCATTTATCCAGCCCCCCACCACATTTCCGGAAGGGCCACCTCTTTCATTGGTGGTCAGTGAGAGGAGCACTGTATGTGGCGGCCCTCCAACGGTCTGAGGGACAGTGAACTGGCCCTCTGTGTAAAAAGTTTGGGGACCCCTGTAAGAATCCAACCTTTGAGAGGTCTCAAAGCTACAATACATAGAAAAAGAAGGACACATGTGGGCCAGTGGCGCAATGGATAACGCATCTGACTACGGATCAGAAAAAGAAGGACACATTGCACCCAGCCTTCCAGCTGTCCTCACCAACATTCGTGATATAAATGCATATTAGTAAAGCCATCTTGTACCCTCCACACCAGCCTAGATTTCAATAAGTACCACCAAAAAATTCCTGTCAATTCCATGTGATATGGGAGGACTGCCCAGCTGACACCTGCTTAAATTTCTGACTCATGACAGTGAAATAAAAAGTGATTGTTTCTTTAAGCTACTAAGTTTTGGGGAAGTTTGTTATGCAACAATAAATATACATAAATAGAACAGAGAATACAGAAGCAGAATTAAAAATGACAAAGGAGCCTGACCAGGTGGTGACACAGTGGATAGAGCATCAATCTGGGATGCTGAGGACGCAGGTTCAAAACCCCGAGATCACTGGCTTGAGTGTAGACTTATCCAGCTTGAGCATGGGGCCTCTAGCTTGAGCACGGGGTTGCTGGCTTGAATGTGGAATCATAGATATGACCCCGTAGTTGCTGGCTTGAGTCCAAAGGTCACTGGCTTGAAGTACAAGATAGCTGGCTTGAACAAGGGATCACTGGCTCAGCTGGAGCCCCCCAGTTAAGGCACATATGAGAAAGCAATCAATGAACAACTAAGGCACTGCAACTATAAGTTGATGCTTCTCATCTCTCTCCCTTCCTGTCTGTCTCTGTCCCTCTCTCTCTCTCTCTTTAACTAACTAACTAACTAAATAAATAACAACAAAGAAATCCACACAGATATAATAAAATTATAAAACATTGAAGACAAAGAGAAGGTCTTAAAATAAGTCAGACAGAATCGATCACCTTGAAGAAACATTACTTAGACTTCTCTATGGCAACAGTGGAAACCAGGAGACAGTGAATCAACTTTGAAGATGTGGAGAGAAAAAAAAACCTGTCAACTTAGAATCATGTATCCAAAACAACTATGATGAAAGATAGTGAAAGGCATTGGATAAATAAAATCAAGAGTTTACTTTCAATAAACTCTAAAGAAACTTCTAAAATTCATTTAGAGATAGATGGCCTGAAATACAGAGAATGATATGAATGAAATGCTAAGCATATATATTACATATACATATATAATTTGCCATTTACAATTATATAATATATATAATACACACACACATTTAATTTACCAGAGTAGTTCTGGGGTGTCTCAGTCTCCAGAGAGAGGAGGGACACAACATTAGGAGGCCCTACAACCTAGGTCCATTTCCCAGAGGAGGGCCCTAGAAAGCTAGGAAGGGACACTGGCACAGCCAAGGTGAAGTCTCACTACACCCATCCCAGGGGATGGATGGATTGCCAGGGCTTCCTTTCCTGTAAAAGTGAGCCTTTTGGGGGGCTACATGGCCCTGCCAGCAGGCTCTTCAAAGGTCTCTCTAAGGGAGGTCCCTGCCCCAAGGATTTGCAGTTTAGAGACCAATGAAGCAGCCAGAGTAACATATGCCTTTGGCCCTGACGTAGCTTCATTCCAGGGGAGGAACCCAGAGAATGTGAAAGCTAGGACCCTGCAACTAACTCAGAAAGAAAAGGACGCAGAACACTGTCCGCTCTTTTTCCTTCAGGCAGGCTTGTTACTTCTGTGCTCTCTCAGCTGAAAGCAAGTTCCCATTCCACTTGAAGTAGCAAGGACCAGCAACGGCCGCACTAGAAACTGCTCAAGCCAGGAAGTACTCACTAAACTGCTAGCTGCTAGCTCTGCTCCAGCCAGATTTGGAAAGGGAGCCAGAGAAGTCAGTGAGCTCTGCAGAAGGCACTCCATTATGTAGTCTGTAGAAAGCTGGGGTCACAACTCCCAGGCCACTCAGCAGGGAGGTCAGCAGCCACTCTGCTCTCCCCCTGACTGAACAAGTCCTGGGGGGTGGTGGCTGGACTTAGGGAGCCAAGAGAGGGGTACACCTCCCCTCCTGTCTCAGACAGGGCATCTGAAGGCAATGCAAACCTGACACCAGCCACGAAGCTGATGTAGACATCCCCATGGTCCACTCCGGGGGCCCAGGAGCTTTGTCCTAGGCTGAGGCAGGAAAACCAGTGTGGGTTGGGGAGCAAACTCAGGAGCAGTTGTGGCTGGAAGAACTTAGGGGGCGGTATTGTCAGCGTCACTCTGGCCAAGCTCTCCGATGGTTCTGTGGACAGCTCCTCTGGGCTGCAGGAAGTGTACACTGGGTCTCTTTCTGTAAGATCCCCCATGATATATATCACAAGGAGACATCCTCAGAGATCACACTCTGGGGCAGGCCGTCTGTCTGGGGCAGGTGATTCAATGGGTAAGATATGTCTGCTTCACGGGGAGCCACTTGAAGACCGTGGGAGACAGTAGGTGCTGTCAACACTTCACCACCCAGACGCAATCACCAGACTCCTGCCTCATTGGAGATTAACTCAGCACTTAGCCAAGCAAGCCCCTGAGAGCAGACGTTGGGGTTTCTGCAGGAACAGCAAGAATTCCCCAGAGCAAGTTAGACAGGGAGCTCTCAGCTTGAGACACAGGAAGAGAGGACCTGGAGATATGACAAAACTGTATGATGACAGGGGCAGGATATGGTCTGCCCTCCAGGCAGCATTGGGTCTCAGTGGCCAAGCCTGTTCCAGTCTTGCCCCATAAAAAAGCATGGCATTTCAATAGGCAAGACTCTTGTTTGCGCAGGCCACTGCTTTCTCCCTCTGAGGCTGCCCTCCACCACCTGAGAGGGCTGAGAGAAAGCGGCACTCCTTCCCAGGGTACACGTGGTCCTTTCCCATCATCTCAGACTTGAGGGGTTACCTCATCCGTGAGTCAACAGGGGTTGGCCTGTAGCAGGCCCGTCCCCTGAAGCACTCGCTGGCCTTCCCCATTCTACAAGTGAGGGCCAAACTGCCCAGTCAGTGACCACCATGAAGCTTGCAGAAATCACAGTGTTCGAAGGGGCTTCTTGGCTGCCTGAAGACCAGACAAGTATACTTTCTTCTGGGGTATCTGCCCACCTGGTAGCGAAGACGGCTGTTTATGCTGGGGCCAAGAAAGAGGCCATATTCCAAATATCCTTCTCGCTAATTTCTAGTGAGTCGGTGGCCAGGATGCTGTTTGCTGCGGACGTGGTGAGGGAGCTTGATTGAACCGGACGGGACACAGACGTTCCAGAGACTCCAAGTTTCTTCTTTGATCCAGTAATATTAACAGCAGGTCTGAAGGAAGCTCTTTGAAACGGAATGGGAGACTTTGTAACATGAGGCTTCATGATCTTTCCCCCTGAATCTGCTCTAGGATCTTGGAAGACATATACTTCCTCCTGAAATGCCTGTATCTCCTACCTGAAGTGTAGTTCTTTTTTTTTTTTTTTTTTTTTACAGAGACAGAGAGTGAGTCAGAGAGAGGGATAGACAGGGACAGACAGACAGGAATGGAGAGAGATGAGAAGAATCAATCATTGGTTTTTCATTGCACGTTGCAACACCTTAGTTGTTCATTGATTGCTTTCTCATATGTGCCTTGACCGCAGGCCTTCAGCAGACTGAGTAACCCCTTGCTGGAGCCAGCAACCCTGGGCTCAAGCTGGGGGGCTTTTGCTCAAACCAGATGAGCCCATGCTCAAGCCGGCAACCTCGGGGTCTCGAACCTGGGTCCTCCGCATCCCAGTCCAACACTCCATCCACTGCGCCACCGCCTGGTCAGGCTGAAGTAGTTCTTAAATAGCAAGACCACAAGCAGATCTGGAGCTTGGGTAGCATAAATGCTCACCGTCTTCTTCCAACAGGCCAGCCAGGCTGCTCCTACCACAGAGGATATCCTCTGAAACGTGATCTTGTCAGAGTCTGCCCACGGTCATCACTTCCTGCGACCCTAAACCTGTGGACATAAACAACAATGCTGCTTTGGGGGCCGGCGCCAGTGGTCCCATTCACCAGACATTCTGAGGAAACCGCCTTGGCGTCACTGGGCAGGAGAACTCGCCCGTCTTGCCTTTCAGGGTGACATGGCAGTGTTTCATGGGGATGTAAGTTTCTGCCCCAAAGGGTCTGATTTCTCCAGGAGAAAAAGAACAGGATTAGAGGTATTGGAGAAAAAAACCTGTTCAAGCAAGTGCTCTGATAGCAAAGCACACACGTTTGCCTTGTGCACGCCTTTCCTGGGCCTGGCCTGGAAAACAGGCACATTCAAGTTGTTGAGGAGGAGTGAAGAGAGCTGTTTGAAACAATAATAATGATAAGAGAAAAAGACACCACATCCAGCTCACAGGAGACAGTGTGCCCTTCTGCTGCCATGTAGGACTCAGTCCCTCAAAGAGGAAGGGAGAACAGAGTGGGCAGGGCCTGAGGTCTCAGAGGAAAGTCATCCTCATAGAGACATTGCAGGGCAGCTCTGCTGAGGAGAGATTGTGGGGGCAGCAGTGCTCAGCGTGGAAACACAATGAGAGGTTGCAGATGCTACACCTACCTCGGCCATTTGTCACCTAGTGTATAATCAGATATATATATATATATATAGTCTTTTTCCCTGTTCCTGGCACAGAGTTGGGATTTATTAAGTGTGATAAAGTGTCTTATTATGTTAATGAGGTGAAATTTGGACTGCCTCTAGGTCACCTAAAGATGAGGGCTAGTTGCCAGGGGAACCAAGTGAGGGTCAGAACTTCCAGATCCCAATCCCCAACATCCAGTGATGAAAAAGAAACTGCAGATTGAGTTTAATCACCGATGGCCAATGATTTAATCAATCATGTCTATGTAACGAAGCCTCCATGAAAACCCAAAAGGACAGGGTTCAGGCAGCTTCCAAGTTGGTAATACACGGTGGTGCTGAGAGAGTGACATCTGGAGAGGGCACGCACAGTGGTGTTGAAAGAAAACACACGTTGGACCATCCTAAAGTTTCTAGCAAGTAGGAAGCTTTCTTAAGGGGTAGCTATTATCAGGCAGGTAATTTTACAACCTGAATTTCAGTTTCCTTATCATTTGGACTGCCCTTTCTATTTCAAAGGATTTTAGCCAGGGTTTAATCCATAACTTTTTTGTTGTTGTTATTGTTTTTTTTTTTGGGAGGGGGGTTAGAGCGAGAGAGAGAAACAAGAGAGTGAGAGAGGGGGAGGAGAGAGATGAGAAGCATTAACTCAGAGTTGCTTCGCTTTAGTTGTTCATTGATTGCTTCTCATATGTGCCTTGACCAAGGAGCTCAAGCCAAGCCAGTGACCCCTTGCTCAAGCCAGTGACTTCGGGCTCAAGCCAGCAAACTTTAGGGTCAAGCCAGAGACCTTGAGATCGTGTCGATTATCCTGTGCTCAAGCTAGTAACCTCAGGGTTTTGAACCAGGACCTCAGCATCCTGGTCAACACTCTATTCACCATGCCACCACCAGCCAGGAACCACAGCAGGTTTTTCTATACAGATATTTTCTCACCACCATTTTTATTCTTTTGGGAGTAGGAGGGATGGGGGACGGGGATCAGAGAAGCTTAAGATATGGCCCTTGAGAACACAGTCCAGTTTTGGACTGGACACAGATGTTTATAAGGAAAGAAACACACAAGACAGGCTATGGGGGCCAATGTCAGAGTTTAGAGGAAGGGAGAGATTCTTTAAATCCCTCCAGATTGTCCCCATGCTCTCTGTAGGTGTGGAACTGTGGGAAGGACAGAGGCCTTTAGACTAGAGAAAAAGGCTCCAGCCACCTAAACCCAGAAGTCACTGCTGATACTCTCTACTCGGGACTAATCCATCAGCATGTCCTGCTGGCTCCTCCAAAATACCTAGAACCCAACTGCATTTCACTCCCACCTGACACCACATCTTCACTTGGATTATTCTAGTACTCTCCTAACTCATCTCCCTGCTTCTTCTCTTATAGAATGGTCCATTCTTCAGAGATTTTTGCTCAAAGAGATACTACATTGTTCCTATTCTCCAAACCCTCCAGTAGCCTGCCCTCACTCCAGAGAACATCCTGACACCTGGAGAGAATCTTCAAGGCTTTTGACAACCTGGCAGTTGCCTCTTAGACCTGCATTTCTCTACTTTGCTCATTCCTCTGATGCTGTGCGATCTTCCCTTTCTGTTCTTAAAGCACAGGAAGCTCATTCTGACCTCAGGGCCTCAGCACTTCTGTTCCCGGACCCTGGGGTACTCTCCCTCAGGTTCACCATGTGGCTCTACCCCTCATTTCAACCAGGTTTCTGCTCAAATATTACCTCGGACGAATCTTCTCTAATCACAGTCAAAAATAGATGCCCCTCCCCAACACCTTGTTATGCTTTTCTTCCCAGAATTCTGAACAACTAGATATTTTTATTTAATGAGTGGATCAGTACCCTCACTAGAACATAAGCTTCATGCAAGAACATAGTCTGATCGTCTTCATTTTTGTATTCCCAGGGCTTAGAATAGCTTTCCCTCAGAATAGAATTCCCCGAGAACAGTGCCTAGCAAATGGCAGCCACTCAATAAATGTTGGCTGAATACGTAAATAAGCGTCTGTTAATATCTGACACTATGTCATTTGAACAGGACATAAGGTCAGTAATCACAAAACCCTAAGAACAACAAAACCAGTGGGGACAGCTACTAAAAGAGGTTTCAACCTAATATAAGTTTCATAAGTCCCAGAACAAATATGTCCCTTGTTTCTGATGATAACCAGAGTCCATTTAGCAGACATGGGTGCAGAGGAGGACAGTGGCTTTCACACTTGAGTGAGGCTGAGAGCCACCTGAAGGACTTGTGAAAAATAAAGAGTTTACTGGACTCCACCTCTAGAGTTTAATTCAATAAGTCTGGGGTGGGGCCTGAGAGTTTGCCTGTCTAGCAAGTTCCCAAGTGATACTTCTGGTCTGGGCACCTCATTTTGAGAACCACTGGTATAGGCTGAACTATACAATCACCTTGGTTCATTTCCACTCAGAGTGGATTCTACTAGCTGATCTTTGCTTGTAACGTGTCTTTCCTGCTTTCAACATCTCACTGAGGTTTGATGAAGGGTTCCCTTATTCTCTTGACTAAATTCTCCAGAACTCAAGTTTCACCTCCCCTGTGGAACTTCCTGGGACTACACTGGCTTATGTGTCTCTCCCCTTCTTCTCACCTGTGCAACTGCTCTCATGATTTAGATACTAGATCATCTTTCTAATCACTCATTTTCCTAATCACTCTATGTGCTTGTCTCGCCTCATTTCAGACCAGAAACTGAAGAGTAAGCCGATGGGATGTTGTGAAGGTGCCCTGTGAGGGCTCAGAGCCATGATGAAAACAAGATTCCACAAAGCCCGATGCTATATGTCCCTCCTAGGGAGCGCCAAGACATGACTTCATTCTGGGTCACAGCTGGAGACAGCAGAAGAAAATGACAATAGAAAATTTATCCTTCATCTCCAAAAATTCTAAATCTGGGCCTGTCAGAAATATACCAGGCTAAAACATACCAAGAGTAGCCTTTTCCTTTGTCCCTTCTTCTAGGGACAATACAGATCTTCTACCAGAGCGTGTGCCAGAAGACATGCAGGTGAGATTCAGCCCCAGTTGAGATACTAGGTGGCCGAGCAGGTATTACTGGGGTGGAGTACATATACCTCGTATTACCCCTTTTTAAGTGGCACATTGTTTGTTCTGTGGCATTAAGTACATTTATAATGTTATACAACCATCATCACTGGCCATTCATAGGACTCTGCTCATCTTGCAAAACTAAAACTTTGTACCCATTAAACAAGTAATTTCCCACTTCCCCTCTCCCTCGCCTGGCAACAACCCTTGTACTCCCTGTCTTTATGAGTTTGACTACCCTAGGTGCCTCACATAATTGGAATCATATACTATTTGTGCTCTTGTTTCTGGCTTATTTCACTCAGCGTAACATCCTCAAGGTTAATCCATGTTGCAGCATGTGTCAGAATTTCCTTCCTTTTTTAGGCTGAATAATATTCCATTGTATGTGTATACCACATTTTGTTTATCCATTCATCTGTTTAAAACCTCCCTTTATCTTTTAAGTTCTTAAAATATTTTTTCCCGCCTGACCAGGAGGTGGTGCTGTGGATAGAGTATTGGAGTGGGATGCAGAGAACCCAGGTTCAGAGCCCCAAGGTCGCTGGCTTGAGTCCAAGGTCACGGGCTTGAGCAAGGGGTCACTTGCTCTGCTGTAGCCCCCCCCCCCCAGTCAAGGCACATATGAGGAAGCAATCACTGAACAACTAAGGTGCCACAACAAAGAATTGATGCTTCTCATCTCTCTCCTTTCCTGTCTGTCTGTCCCTTTCTGTCCTTCTTTCTGACTCTCTATCTCTGTCAAAAAAATTTTTTTTTCCTATTTATAACTTTAGTAAACAAAATTATAACAAACATGTTAAAGGATGTCTTTGGCTAATATTTATGTGGCTAATATTTGGTCCCAATTATTTATTTATTTTTATTATTATTTTTTTAATTTAATTTTGAGAGAGAGGCAAGGAGAGAAACAGGAACATTGAGCTGCTCCTGTATACGCCCTTGACCAGGGAATTGAACTGGCAAGCTCCATACCAGGACAACACTCCAGCCAACTGGCCAGGGTTTTTATTTATTAATTTTTTAAAAGACTGAGAGGGGAAGGAAGAGAGAGAGGAGGAGGAAGGGAAGCATTCATTTGTTGTTCCACTCAGTTGTGCATTCATTGGTTGCTTCCCGTGTGTGCCCTAACCGGGGATTGAATCTGTGTGGACACGTCCTGCTGGGGGTGAGGACGACGTAGACGCAGAGACCCGACTCCAGAGACCATGTTCAGTGACGCAGATCCACTTTATTCAGGAAGTAAACTAGCTTATATAGATGGGTTCAGCCTATAGGGTGTTACAGCGTGTCCTTCATAGCCAATGGCTGAAAAGATCAGGGAGCTGCCTGGTTGGCGCTAAGTCACTTCCTTATAGCAGGCGAGCTTCCTTCCTGGGTATGTCCAGAGGGTTCTAGGAGCTGGAGTGTTCTCACAGCATTGCATCAGCTGCAGCTGCTAGGAATGCGCTCTGCGCTTCACCCACATCTCTGCGACCCCGTTGTTTTGGGACGACGCTCTTAACCAACTGAGTTAACCTGCCAGGGCCTATTTGTTCCCATTTATAAACTTAATTAATTAGACACACTCAAACATTTAAAACTACATTTATAAATTTAACATATGCAATTTCTTTTTTAAATACCTCAATTGTCTGATGGGCAAAATCTTCCCAACAACTTAAAAAAACACATAAATCTAATAAGCTAAACTAATAACGACAGCAACACTTAAGTTCCAACTCTTCTAACAGCATACATAAATTTATTAAACTTTCAACTCAAAATCACAAGTCTAACTCAGTGACTCAATTACACTTTTAAATTTGAATTATAAGTCTCACTTTTCTTCTAATAGATCAAGTTCTCTTCAACATTTCGAGTAGTTAAAATGCCAAATATGCACAGGGTATTCTTAGAACAAAAGAATCAACACTGTAGCTTTATTTTTAAATCCTTTCTATACTTAGTTTTAAATCTTTCTGGGCTTAACGAAGTTTCCCAGAGTGGGGGTTTCCAGACTTCCAAAAAATAAGAATCAGCTGGGACATTTATTAAATAGACAGATTCTGTCCCCCAACCCCCCACCCCACCCAAATCCACTGGATCTGCAGTTCTAGGGGAAAGACCAGTTGATCTGCATGATTATAGAAAACCCATGTTTATCTTGAAGTTGGGGAACACTTTAAAAAAATGCTTCTCAGACATCTCTGCACCAGGTTTTGGCCAGGCTTTGACTTACAGGTGTGTCATATCACTGTTCAAGATTTCAAGTCAGAGTACAGCCAGTGGGCTCCATTACTGAATCAGACTTTGCATTTTTCTGGCTCTTTTGATAATATAAATGGCTTCTCTTTCTTCATCTAAAGAACTTTGTCAATTTTATCATGTTTCTCTCCAGGCTGTCCGGACCACACACCCTTATAGATATTCAAATGCTGTCCCATTGAACCCCAGTGTCTCCCTTGGCTTTGTCTGACGTCTCAGTCACAACTTCAAAGTCACTCTTCTGATAGGCTCCTAAGTGGTACCCTGATTCTTCTAGCCCTGTCCTTTCCACGCAGTTCCTAGATAATCTTCCCAAGATGCAAGACCAGGGCACACCCTGCTAAAGCCTCCCCTGACCTGCCACGTCCAGAGAACGCAACCCCACTGGTTTGAGGCCTGGTTCACTGATGCCTGCCTTCCTTCCTCAGGTCCAGCGCAGGTAGCTCCCACCTGGCCCAGCCACACACAGCTCCCCACAGCGCCTGCTTGCTCAGTGTCGCACTCTGGGCCAAACCCAGAGCGCGCTATTGCACAGAGTCAAAGCAACCTCTGAAGCCTGCTGAACCCATTTCAGGCCTTTGCTCTTGACAGTTTCCTTTGCCTGCAGTGCCCTCTCCTGGCTTTAAAACTCATGTATCCTCCTCTGTGAAGCATTCCTGGACTACTAAAGTCAAGTCCATTCCCCTGCCCCACTGTATATCCCCACCCATCCAGCAAATGTTATACTTCTGTTTGCACACATCTACAATTATTTACTTACACAGAGCTCCATGAGGCCAGGGACCCCTGTGTCTGCTGATCACCAGCAAGGCCCCAGCACCATGCAGAGCCAGGCTCATTAACTGAACGATGCCCCACCCCAACTTCATCAGTCAAAGACAAACAGATGTCCTGGGCTCCCCTGTACCAGATCGCTTTATAGCCCTGGACTCAGAGACTGTTTTTTGACTCATTAGTGGAAAAGTACAGTTTAGCTGCTTCCCTGAGGATCCCTGACACCTGCCCCAGTGGCCTAGACAGCTTCTTCCCCTACAAGTGTGACTGGTAACCTAAGTGTGACCACTGGCCAAGACCTTTGCTCTATGTGAGAAGTGCAGACAGGTGCCCACCATGATCAGCAGACCCTGCCAAACACGTCCAGAGCTTGTGGCTTCCCCCAGCCTGGACAAGTTGGGGAGTGTGCAAAAAGCCTGGGTGAGGCCTACAGTGGCACTGGTCTGCCAACACCGCTGGCTCCAGGGGGACCTGTGGGCTAGACTCTGCCCCCTGCAGTGGTAGCTGTTGCTATTGCTACTGCCGTCCTGGTCGTGACCCCGCCCTGTGGACTGGAGTGTTGGTTTGGTGGCTGAGCCATTTCACACATCTGCAGCAAATGGCAGCTTTTTTTTCCTGCTGTCTGGGTGAAAACGCAGCAACCTCCATGAAATTCCACACTGGACAGAGTGGGCATGTTCCAGAGGACAGATCTGCAGCCTGCCTAACCTTTCTCTGGGGGCAGGGTAAATCCTTGCTAGAATGTTAAGCCTCAGTGAAGATTTATTTCTACTCAGGCCAGTGCTGAATGCTCAGGGAACAGCCCGAGGGAAAGAGGTGGTAGAAGTAGGGGTAGAGGAGCAAGAGGGGGGCGGCTGGGGGTGGAGAGAGACTCTGCTTGGGGTGGGAGGTGGGGCATGCTGCAGTGTGTAGACGGTGTTACATTGAGTTGTACACTTGAAACCTGTGTTGTTTGGCAAAAACCACATCATCCCAATAAATTTATATATATATATATAAAAGACAAAGGGACATTTTCAAAATGAAAAAATTAACAAATAAATAAAGTCTAGCTAAGAGAAATGCTAGCAGGGTGATAGCATTTCAGGTCAAGTGTCTAGTGTTTGCCAGAAGAGGGGCCAAAGAAAGCCTGCATCAGAGCTGCTGGGAGTGGAGGGCACGTTTGCTAACGCGCAGAGTCCTGGGCCCCACCCCAGGCCTTCGAGGTCTGAACCTCTGGGGAATGGGCTTCAGAAATCTGTCCAATCAGCAAGCCTTCCCACTCACCCCCAGGTAATCCTTGTGCTCATGAAAGTGCAAAGCATGGCCCGCCTAGTCCAAAGGCAATAAAATCAACATGCTTCACTTCCCTAAAGCAGGAAGAGAAAACTCATTTCTGTGCCAGCGTCCAGACTTCAGCAAGGTAAGAGTCACAATCATTAAACCACCTCTGTGCGATGCCATGGTTTTCCTGTTGTTGCTGTTTTGTCCCCAGAAGCCCTGTGTAGTGTGGGTGCACAAGTGTGGGTGCACATGTGTGTGTGGGGGGGCATGACAGGGGAGGCGGTCTTGGACTTACAGGAGATTGTAGTCTAAGGTGCAAAGGAGGAGACAAGAGGAGGATAATGAGAAAGAAAGGGGGTTCCAGGAGGAAGCCTTGCACAAAGACAAACACACAGCCCAGGATGCTTCCGCCTGCAGGGTCACAGGAGAAGGAAGTCTGAGGAGAGGCCTGACTGAAACATCAACCCCCTCGTGGCAGCAGGAGTGGATCTCAAAACCATGATAGTGGGTGAAAAGAAAGCATCACAGAAGAATACAATAGGTTCCATTTACATGCACTTTTAAACTAGCAAAAGCAAACAGCACATTGTATAGGAATGCATATGTAGGTGGTAAGACTGTAAAGAAAAACAAAGAATCCATGCACTGAAATTCAAGACAGAGGTCCCCTGAGCTCCCTCTGGGAGAGAAGGAAGGAGACCTTTTGGAGAAAAGGGATCAGAGGGGACTTCAAAGATACCAGTAAGTTTCTATTTCTTAAACAGATGGTGGGTATTCAATGTGGTCACAGGTACATCATATGTATCATTTTGGATGTATAATATGAAATAATGAGCAGCAAAAATAAAATAACATGCTTTGTTCATCAAATTCTGAAATACTGGGAAAAGGAAGCACCTTGTGGAACTTGAGGCAGGTATGGCTTGAGCAAATAAAAGGAAGTCCCGTTTATCGAGGGGATGATAACTGTTCAGCACTTTTTACGGACTGGCCGTGCCTCCAGGACAGGGGTGGGCAGAGAAGCCTTGGGGATCTGACTGAGGGAGGAGGTAAGTGTCTCCTGCCCAGGGCTGCAGGGCATGGGCCAAGAGCCATGTAGCAGTGGCCGTGTTTCATGAGAGGGTCAACAACTCCAAAAGGGACACCATGGGAAGGGGGAACTGAGAGTGAGGGCCCAGCAGGGGGCACGCAGAAGGGCCAGCTCTCAGGAATTCTCTGAAATGGGTTTGGGCCTAAGCAGGGCCTAGTCTGTGACAGGTGCTGGGGTGACTGACAAACTGACATGAAGTAGATGCCACCTCCTGAGCTAACACCAGCAGAGAGAACCCCAAGTGGCCACGGGAAACCCCTTGGGGCAGAGCCTGAGGTGGCTACCCTAGCCACACATTCTCAGAGATATAAGGAACCGTGAAGAGAACCTGTCCACCCTCTGGTTCAGTGCAGGAATCCTCTCTCCACCCTGTCACACGGGTCTGCAACCTTTGTGTGAGTATTCCAGTGGCTTGGGACCTCTGGAGGGGTCCTATTCCATTGTAAAAAGACACGCAGTTCTTTGTTCTGAGCTGTGGCACATTTCCCCGGTGGTGTCACCTCTTGTCCTTAGGGGCTCTCAACATGAGCCAAGTCTCTCTTTTACCCACCAGGTTAGCAGGACTGTGGGACAAGCCAGTAAGCAGGACAAGGTGCGCCAGGGGAACAGTGTGGTGAACACAGAGATGGGCCAACCAGACTGCCCTTCACAGAAGGACTTGCTGCAGTCAGTGAATAGTCTCTTGCTTCTCTGGCATTGTCTGAGAGCTGCATCACCAAGACCATGACCAAATGCAAAGACCGATCACAGGAAGGGTGCCAAACTCTGACCACTGCAGCCCAACTACCAAGAACTCTGATGGCCATATATGCCTGTGGGGTTGCTTTATAAAGCCTTCCACACTGTGTGGCCACTCGCTCTGCCCAGTGCTTCCTCCCCTCCCTGCCCTGCACAGTGTCATCCCTGATAAACGTCCTGCTCACCGAACTCCAGCTCCACACCTGCTTCCAGAGAGGAAGGGGAGTCTTCACAACAGATTTAACCCAAGAGGAGGTCAGTGTAGACTCACTAGCAAAGGAAACAAAAACTGTTGAAAACTTTATTCACTGCAGCTGTTTCTGGCATTTCCCTCAGAGTTCCTTCCAAACAAACAGGAAGGATTTTAAGAGCCTCCTCTGCAACTCTCCAGCCTGAGCATGTTGCTTCAGGGAACAGTCCAGAACCGGAGAGACTGCAAACACGCTCAGCTCCCTCCCCGGGGCTGGGGCTGGAAAGGCTCCCCATGGGCCGCACCCACCGCCCCTCTTCTATTTGTTGGTGCTGGAATGGGATTTGCCAGCACAAGCCAGCAGAGCAACCTGGCAGTTTCCACTCACTTGGAAAAGGGTTTCCTTTTGAATTTGGTTTCTTTCCTATTCCCAGAATTCTCAAAAGCAGCAACTCCCTGGATCTCCCCCTTCTGGACCCGTCGTACTGTGGCCCTGCACCCGTTTTGGGCACAGATGTAGGACAGTTCTGAGGCTGCTGGCTGCTCAGGTTATTTACTTATCCCTTGCATTATTATTTTCTATTAATAAGAAAACAACAGCCAGCCATTCCTATCAGACAAAAGAAGGTCCAAAGTCTGCATGAGGAGCCCATAGGAATGGCTAGCTGTTGTTTCGTTATTAACAGAAAATAAGACGACTGGGCCAGGCGTCCTCCTAGCACCTCCTCCTTGGATGGCTGCTGGGTTAAATGACAAGCAGTGATTAACCCTCTTTTAAAATGACTTATTATCATATCTCTCTCTCTCTCTCTCTTTGACTAAAAAAGAAATTCATTGTATTAGTTACCTGTTACTACTATTTAAAAATGATCACACACTTAGTGGCTTAAAAGAACACAGATGTATTATCTTACGGTTCTGGAGGTCGGAAGTCTGACACGGGTCTCCCTAGGCTAACATCAAGGTGTCAGCAGGACTCCTTTCCTTTTTGGGGGGGCTCCAGGGAGAACCCATTCTCTTGCCTTTTCCAGCTTCTAGGGGTCGTCAGCATTTTCAGACTCATGAGCCCTCTTCCATCTTCAAAGCCAGAGATGGCTGGAGTCCCTCGCCTGCCTCCCTCTTCCGCATGTGAAGACCCCTGTGATTGCACTGGGCCCACCTGGATTATCAAGGCTCATCTTCCCCTCTCCGGGTCCGCTGATTGGGAACACCAGTTCCATCTGCAAACATAATTCCCTTTGGCCCGGTCTCCTAACCTATCCACAGCCTCTAAGGATTAGGACTTTGGGAAATCATCACTCAGCCTACAATAGCTATGTTCGCTGTAAAAAATTTAGAAATACAGAAAAAGCATAAAGGAGAATATATAAACCACTTTCAACCCCACCTCCCAGAGAACCACCAACACTTTAATGTCTATTCCTCCTTGTTCAGTGAATGTTTTTATCCTTTGTAAACTAGGTTTGAATGATTATACTATATATAGTGTTTAGTAATCTTCCTTAATAATATGTATCTATTTCCATGCTATTAAATATTCTACTACACTTCATTTTTCAAGGCTATCTAGCATTCTACTATGTGGATGTGCCATAGTTTATTTAACTAATTTAGCTAAGCCTCTATTTTAATTTAGCTCTTACCCTTTCTTTATGCCTATTAACCCCATAGCAAACATCCCTCGAGCTGCAGCTTCGGACACATTCCCTAAAGTTACCCCAAAGATTGAGTGACCACATTATTTATCCTCCAAAGTACCACATTTCTGAGAAAAAAAATGTGAAAAGGGGTAACCTTTAAAAATTAACAGCAACTAATAACTACCACTAAGCCAGAACCAATCTGAGCATGATTCACGTTGCCTGCTCACCCTTTGAAATGCTGCAATGACTTACACTCTCACAGATGGACAGCACCCAGGTATCCTTGCGCTGAGCCCTCCTCCTCTTTCCTCCCAGCCCCCATCCTCCTAAAACTGAACACTCCCCAGAGGCAAGTGCCATTCTTACTCTCACTGGAGAGGTGGCAGTGGAAATCCTGTTTCTTACGGCAGGCAGGTGACGGCTAAGTCATTCTTTCTTTGCCCTAGTTGCCAATTTTACTTTGGGTGAGTCCATGGTACCTTCCGATCCAGGTTGAGGCTGGACTGGCTGCAGAACAGCTGTGACCAACCTGCCCTCCCTATGCACAGGCCCCAAGGAGCCTTCCCCATGGGCCTTTTCCAGACCCAGGCTGGTGTCCCTGGGAGTCTGTAACAACACAGTATTACCTGAGCTAACTTACCTGAGCAATAGACACTGACCCTGGGAGAGTCAAGGGCAAGAACTCAGCGCTGCCCCCTTCCTAGCACATGGAATGTGACAAGCAACAAGTTGAACTTTCTCATCAGAGAACTTCCGGAATAGACCTCCGAAACCATCAGATGTGAAGAACACACCAAATAAAGCAGTCGGCTGAAACCACAAAAATTAAGACTAAATTCATTGGGAAGATTCTAACATTCAAATAGGGATTTTTTGTTTCTTTCTTTGCTTCATTTTATATTTTGGTAAAGGTCATTTGACTCTGGCTACCAAGGTTAGAAAATGACCTCTGGGAACCGCCACCCATCCACCCACGCAGCTGCCTTGGGCATTGTGAGTGCAAATACTGAAAGGAAAAAAAAAGTATCACATCCTCAGACTTCTTGCCACAGTAATTTCTAATCTGCTGAGTCAACTAACTTCATGAAACCAGTAACCTTGTCCACCCAGAGACCACTCAGAAAACATCTGCCTCGTTCTTGGTGGCTCATGCTGGGAAAGCAAGCCCACAAGGGCCCTGAGAACACTCTAGTTTGGAGCAGTTTTACTCATAAACAGCCGGCTCCCTTGCCTGTAGAGATCATAAACCAGGGGTCAGGAACCTATGGCTTGCAAGCCAGATGTGGCTCTTTTGATGGCTGCATCTGGCTCACAGACAGATTTTTAATAAAAAAAAAAAATAACATTAAAAATATAAAACATTCTCATGTATTACAATCCATTTCCTACTGCCATGTTCATGGTTGCGGGTGACTGGAGCCAATCACAGCTGTCCTCCAGTACAACACCAAATTTTTATTGGATAATGCATAATGTACACGGGTCATTGTGAGGTCAGGAAGTAAACTTCCCTCCTCTTAATCAAGTAGTCAGCTAGCTAATTGCAGAAACCCTTTTGATGAAGAAGATGGCTAAAAGAAAGAAAGATGAGGAGTATCGTACTTTTCAGCAGGAATGGACAGAAGAATTCGCCTTTGTGGAGAGAGCAGGTTTTTCAGTGTGTCTAATATGCAATGATAAAATTGCATTGATGAAACGGTCAAATATAAAGCAGCACTTCGACACATGCCATACTACATTTGCATTGAAATATCCAGCAGGGAACAGCAGGAAGAAAGCATGTCAAGAGCTACTGTGCAGAGTGCAAGCTAGTCAGCAGCAACTCCGTGTTTGGACCCAACAAGGTGACTGGAATTTGACTAGCTTTGCTGGTGCTTTAGCAATTGTGGGAAACAGAAAGCCATTCACAGATGGAGAGTATTCCAAAACATTCGTGCTTGATGTTGCCAATGAACTTTTTAACGACTTTTTGGATAAAGACAAGATAATCAAATGAATAAAAGACACACCTCTGTCAGCAAGAACTGTTCACGATTGTACCAACATGATGGCAAATCAAATTGAGGCAAAACAAGTGAAGGACATAAATGCAGCACCATTCTTTTCTCTCACTTTGATGAGTCAACAGACGTAAGCCATTTATCCCAGTTCAGTGTGATTGCAAGGTATGCTGTTGGTGACACACTATCACACTATGTGAGGAAAGTCTTGCTGTTTTGCCTATGAAAGAGACAACAAGAGGGGAGGAGTTATTCAAGTCTTTCACTGAGTTCACTAAAGAAAAAAAATCTACCGATGGATAAACTTATTTCGGTGTATACTGAAATGATCGCCAGTTTAAAACACTGCTGGATAAAGTTGGGAATAATTATCCTGGTCTGCTTCTGCACAGCAATGTGCATCGGTTGTCAAGAGGGAAGGTGCTCAGCCATTTCGCAGCTTGTCTGAGCGAAATCTGGACTTTTCTTGAAATGAAAAACGTGGAGCATCCTGAGTTAGCTAACACTGAGTGGCTCCTGAAGTTCTACTATCTTGTGGACATGACTGAACATCTGAACCAGCTCAATGTGAAAATGCAAGGCATTGGAAATACAGTCTTATCCCTTCAACAAGCAGTGTTTGCATTTGAAAACAAGCTGGAACTCTTCATCGCTGACATTGAAACAGGTCATTTACTACACTTTGAAAAACTGGGAGAGTTTAAAGATGCATGCATAGCAAGTGACCCTGCTCAACATCTTGATCTCCAGCAGCTAGCGGGCTTCACATCTAATCTCCTGCAGTCATTCAAAGCGTGCTTTGGAGAATTTCGTGAGCGCACTCATCTTTTTAAGTTCATCACCCATCCACACGAATGTGCAGTGGACAGTGCTGACCTGAGTTACATCTCCGGTGTCTCCATCAGAGATTTTGAGCTACAAGCTGCTGACCTGAGGCCTCAGACATGTGAGTGAATAAGTTCAAGTCACTGAATGAAGATTTGGAAAGACTTGCACGACAGCAAGCAGAGTTGGCGAGCAAACACAGGTGGGGAGAAATGAAAAAACTTCAACCCGTGGACCAGCTGATTGTCAAAACTTGGAACGCGCTTCCCATCACATACCACACACTGCAGCGTGTGAGTATTGCTGTACTGACAATGTTTGGCTCTACGTATGCATGTGAGCAGTCTTTCTCACATCTAAAGAATGTTAAGACCAACCTACAAACATGTTTAACGGATGGAAGTCTCAATGCCTGCATGAAGTTTAACCTCACCATGTATCAACCAGACTACAAAGCCATCAGCAAAACCATGCAGCACCAGAAGTCACATTAATGGTAAGAAGTACTTTATTCATCATTGGTTAACAACAGCATAACAACATTATTAAAAAGAATTCAGAGACTTATTGTACTTTAAAAGTGTTGGTCTTACATAAAATGCACACATTTACTTGTATTTAGTGTTAAACATATTGTATGGCTCTCACAGAATTACATTTTTAAATATGTGGCGTTCATGACTCTCTCAGCCAAAAAGGTTCCCAACCCCTGCCATAAGCCTTCAGAAATAAAGAAATAAGCTTAGCACCCGCCCCCTGCTCCCAAATAATGTTCTAGATGATATTTTGTAAGCACACCTGCAAACTGTGCTCTGTTTGTTAACCTGGATAATGAGTAAAACACACCTGGGGACTTTGCTCTGTTCAGTGAGCAAAGGACAGAGCAGGCTAGCTTGGCACATGAACTGGCTAATAACCAGATCTCTAAACCCTAGGCATTCTCTCTAAAAGAATTGCTCATTTTAAATTTCAATTTTGAAGTCAGTGGAGACATTCATTTGGAGATCTGGGCTGTTGGATATAAGCAAAGGCAGAGTTTTGGGGTCACCATTGGTCACTGGAGGGAACCCAGCAATTTTGGGAAAGAAAACACTGGCCCGGCCAGTGGAGCATATTGGATTCCTCACATCAAGAGTCAGCTTTTGTATTGAGAAGGATGGGAGCCAGAAGGTCCTGAATCCCGACCTACAGCATGGCCTCCCCACATGTGGGCCCTTGGCAGATGGATTTCTATAAAGATATCTTTGGCCCTGGCTGGATAGCTCTGTTGGTTAGAGCATCACCCCAAAGCACAGAGGTTACCAGTTCATTCCCCAATCAGGGTACATACAGGAACAGATTGATGTTCCTGTCTCTCCCTCTCTTTCCCTTCCTCTCTCACTGATATCAAATTTTTTAAAAAAGGTATTTTTGGATGCTAAAGACAGAGGTCGGTAGAGAAGGGATAAATGATAGTTCTATTTACAGCCCCTAGACCCCTAATTATCTTGTATCATCGCCTATGCTCATCCTGAAGCCACAGCCCCAAGAAGATCCACACAAAGGGACAGGGATAGCTTTGGCCTTTGTTCCTTTCCATGTGCAATTTCTTCTCCACTCAAACCCCCACTTGGCCTTCTCCCTCACTGCATTTAGATCTCTGCACAAACAGCCCTGCTTATAAAAGTGTCTGATCAATTATCCTAACTGAATGGCCTGGCTTGATTTCCCTGCATTGCACATATTGCTGCTCACCATTACATTAGAAAGGTATGGACGTAATAACTGTCTCCCCAGTAAAAATGTAACAAACACCAAATAGCAGGTGTTTCACTGGGTAAATTAGGACTTGTCGTGGCGACAATGAACTACTCAGAGTAGCAAACCTGTCGTTTGGTTTTCGTTCCTCACACGGAGACAGTGAGCTGCTCAGAGACCAGATGACATGCTCCGAGGGGGCGAGGGGAGGCAACAGCCCTGGTCAGCAGACCGAAGGACTGAAGCCCTGTTCCCAGCCCTACTCAGATATTTATTAGCCAGTGCAAATAACTCAAGGAAACAGACAGAAGAAGTTCTCAGGGGGTGAAGGAAAGGACAAGGAACATACTGACTTCTAATCTCTGTTCTGAGAACCTAAACGTTTCTTGTTGCTGAATCTTATTCTGCTGTTTTGCTGTTTCCA
Source organism: Saccopteryx leptura (assembly GCF_036850995.1). Taxonomy (NCBI): domain Eukaryota; kingdom Metazoa; phylum Chordata; class Mammalia; order Chiroptera; family Emballonuridae; genus Saccopteryx; species Saccopteryx leptura. Next base: position 255,674,100 of record NC_089505.1, read on the forward strand.
GCACGGGGTCAGAGAGGCCCTGGACTCTCATAGGCTCAGGGCTTTGCCCTAGGACATCTCGCTCTCTCTGATTGTTTACCCTAACTCTGCAAGTCTTCATAGCATATTCCTACATGGACTTACCTGAGAGATATGTTAAAAGAGGTACAGAGTTTGTAATGGCTTTGAGGGCAGGTTGATGAGGGGTGGGGATGCCAACATCCTTGGCTTGTGCCCTGCAGTAGCAGACGCCGTGGGTGGGCACAGCCCACCGGTGTCTTCGTTCCATTCCCTCTTTATGATTCTACGTAAGCTCTCACCAGACCTTGGCAGATCAAACCCAGCACATGATACATAGCCTGGCAGAACTGAAAAAGTCCAGAGGAATCATTTGACTGATGAGTAAACAGGCATAGAGAGGCTTAAATGGCAGAGACTGGGCTGGAACCCAGGTCTATCTGATTCCCAGTCTAGCGTTCTTTCCAAAATACAACACTGTTCCAGCCATTGCTGAGGCCCTCTGGGGAGGAGTCGTCGGGGGGAAATTCTCTTTAAATCTTTAACCGGGGCCACTCTGAGGTATAAAGCAGGCTCTAAACTACATTTCTTCTGGATTTTTATACCGCTCTACCGAAAAAAACAAACAAACCAACTCTGACCTTTCTGCAACAGCATTGCCAATAGAACTTTGTGTTACAATGGCAATGCTGTATTACTGTGCTGCCCAGTAGTCACGCGTCACACGAGGCAGGAAATGTGACGAGTGTGGCTGAGGAAGTGAATTTTAAATTTTATTTAATTTTACTTAATTTGTATTTAAGTATAAATACTCATATGTGGCTAGTGGATATTGTTTTTGGACACTGCCATTCTAGAACCCTTGTATATAAAAATATTACTCTGGAATATAGAAGAGAAGCAGAGGAGGAGGAGAGAGAAACGTGGTAAGGAGTGCTCACACACGTGAATCCTGGTTGTAATTCCTCTGCGCAGCCACAAGATAGCACCATTGCCAGCTTTACTCTGGTCTTTGAAAAGCAGAGCAGGCTGCTTTGGGATTCTCTGCTCCCCTTTCTTACTTTCTTCTTCCCATTCTCCCCCTGCTCCCTCCCTCCCTCCCTTACTTCCTTTTCTTCCCTCCTCCTCCTCCTCTACCTGCTCCCCTATTTCCTCCCCTGCTCTTTCTCTCTCCTCCTCCTTCAATATTGACTTTCTGGTGGACTTGAGCAATACAAGAGCAGAGACTGTTTTGTGAAACTCCAAGGATAATCTCCCTGAGACAGATATTTGGTTACAGGACACACAGTGGTTGGCTCGCTGGGCATGACTGGAAAGGCTGTGTCCACCTGCTTCTTCTTCTTTCTGGGCCCTGCTCTTACTGCCCCAGACCTAGCCCTCGGCTTGAGGGGCCGGCAGGGATGATCTTGGTCACCCACCTTTGCCCTTACCAAGTCCCCCCAGCACCCCCAACACACTTCTTAGAAGCTTCAGCCCTAGATCTGCTTCTAGGGGGTCATCAGAAAATCTCTAGAGAAACTAGAAACACATAGAGAATGTCTCCTGGTGGGGGTTCTGAGGTCTCCTTTGTATTTTAGCCTAAGAAAAAGGCAGTCAGTGACTTAGAGATGGTGAGTGGAGCTTGTAGCATTTTCCTAAGATTCTTGTAGTTTGGGTTAAATCTCCAGGGATGGGGCAGGGCTGCAGGCTAATTCCAGTACAGCAGGATCAGGGCTATGAAAACAAGCACACAAAGGAAACTTCAAAGCTCTTCCATGAATCTGAATGGGCAGGGGCCCGCTGAAGGGTTGGATGTTAACTTTGCACCAAAGCCCTCTTAAGAGCTTTCAGATGTCCCTGCAGCTCTGAACACACACAGGACCCATCCCTTCTCAGTGGAGTCAGGATTCAACAGGCCCCTGAAGGCAAAGGCCAGGAGGGCAGAGAGAGCCTAGAAGTTGGGGGTCTGGCTCTAACTGTTCTCTGGAGTAAGAACTGAGGCTGATTTCATCGCTGCAAACTGAACCTCAGTCCCACCTCCTCCCCAAACCTGGTCAAATCCTGACACCACTACTTTGGTGGGCATGGTGAGAATTGCGAGTGCCGCTGTCATTCATCTCTGAGGCCCAAGTGACTCCTTTATCTCTGATAGGCACAGGGATCAAAGGAGGGCACTTAAGGCTTAGAGACAAACCTCCCATTCTTTCCCTTGCTATAATAAATAAAAAGCTCCTAAGCCTCCCTTCCTCGCCCATCTCTTCCCTGCCCAGTCTTTGACTGTCTCTGTACTAAAACACACCCTTCTCTCTACTATTCCTCTCCCTTTTTTTAAGAACCAGGTCAGGTCAAGCCACTGTCTGCTCAGCTCTGGAGAGTTTTGGCTGCAACTGTGCTATGGAGGGATTGGTGCTGATCCCTCTGTCCCAGGGGAGGACGGGAGGTCCCTGACCTCAGGCAGGCTCTCCCTGGAAACTTAGCACCTACCTTGCCTAGGTGTGTATATCAGCACCAGGGTCAGACTACCTGGGTAGGCTAGAAACCTGGCCCTGGCACTTATCAGCTCTGGGACCTTGGGTGAGTTACTTAACATTTATAATTCTTAGTTTCCCAATCATTAAATAGGGATAATAATAGCACCGAAGGCAAGCTTATGAGAAGTAAATAAGATAAAATCTGTAAATCAGTACAGACTCTGATACAAAATAATGTTGGCTATATTTGTCAGCACCTCAACATCTTTATTTTATTCTCAAGAACTTGTAGCTGAAGTGCACACTAAGTCATTCATGTTCTTTTAGGGCCTCGAAAAGGTGCTGAGGTGTGAACCCTACCAGGACCCCAGACCACCACTGTACCAGGAATCAGATTGTATGGGGAAGGGGGTCCTCAGCCTTAAGGAGGCTATGAGATGGGCCCAGGTCAGTGTCTAAACCTCAGCACCATTGACATTTTGGACAAGGCAAGTTTTTGTTGTGAAGGTTTATCCTGTAAATTTTAGAATGTTTAGCAGCATCTCTGACCTCTACTCACTAGGTGCCAGTAGCAGCCTTCTAGTTGTGTCAATAAAAAGAAAAAATTTTAAAACATGTCTTTGGACAATGTCACATGATCCCTGAGGGGCAAAACCGCCCTTGGTTGAGAAGCACTAGTCAACGCAGGTGGGGAATTCTGGGGCATCCCCTAAGGCAGTGGTCCCCAACCTTTTTTGGGCCACGGACCGGTTTAATGTCAGAAAATATTTTCACGGACCGGCCTTTAGGGTGGGATGGATAAATGTATCACGTGACCGAGACAAGCGTCAAGAGTGAGTCTTAGACGGATGTAACAGAGGGAATCTGGTCATTTTTAAAAAATAAAACATCGTTCAGGCTTAAACATAAATGAAACAGAAATAATGTAAGTTATTTATTCTTTCTCTGCGGACCGGTACCAAATGGCCCACGGACCGGTACCAGTCTACGGCCCAGGGGTTGGGGACCACTGCCCTAAGGTCCCTAGCTGAGCTAAGCTGGGGAGGCAGGAATAGGCAGGATCAGGGAGGGGGCTCTCCTTCCCCAGGCAGGGCTCAGGCAGACCCTCAGGGTTGAGTACAGAAGTTGGCCTTGGAACATTCCCCCGAACCCCTCTGCCCTCACTTCTCGCCCCCCAGCCCCATGGTTTCCCCTCGTAAGCATGTGACTTAGCTTCCTCAGGAGGCACTGCCCTGCTTAAGTGAACCTCCAGGATTCCTGTCACCAGAACCAAAATATATAACCCTGCTCAGCTTCAGGAGCTTTGGCCAAGCATCAGAGAACTCTCACTGAACAAACTTTGGGTCAATTCTCATCTCAGGGCAGAGCATGGAACCAGGCTGCCTGAGTGTGAATGGATCCCTGCTCTGCTACTTACTCACTGTGTGACCTTGGGCAAATTACTTGACTTCTTTGTGCCTTAAGATCCTTAGTATAAAATAAAGACAACAATTAACTTTAGAGGGTTGTTACAAAGATTAATGACTTAATACAGTGGGTTTTTTGAGTTACAATACAGTTCTGTTCCTATGACAGTGATATAACCCGAATTTTGGTGTAAGTCAAAACACACCCTAGCCTAACTCTCTTACTTATCCTAACACAGTTGTAAAATCATAATCTAAACATAAAAACACAACTAAGCCACAGGAAAAGGAAAAGGACATAAATATACCGTACTGTACACTGTACTGTAGTAACAGAAAAAAAAACGACAAAAAATTAGTGTAAAAAAAAATATGATGCTAAGGGTGGAAGCCAAAACACTCATGTCTCAATTTTTTAAAGTTTTTATGGAAGTGAATGCCATAAACTCAAAATGTTGTTTGTCGAGACTGTCGTAACCCAAGGACCCCTATAATTATAAAGTGCTTAGAACAGACCTTTGCACATAGCAAGCATTAGTGTTGTTAAATAATCCAACACTTGACAGGAAGCTGCTACAGACCAGGAAATGCCACATTCTGTAAATCAGCAGGTGCCCCTGCTATCGTCAGTGGTGATGTAGGCTCTTGGTTCTGCAACCTCCGTTCTAGAGTTCAGCAAAGAAAGAAATCAGAGCCAAGAACTCTAGTGCAAGAGGAAGTTTATTTAGCAAGTAAAGCAAAAGTATACTTGAAAAAAGAAGAATTGAACAAGGTGCACAAAGAGCTGCCTTGGCCTTTTAGAAAGAAAGTCACAGAAGCAGAAGTGAGTCAGCTGGGCTGTATAGACTCAGGAAATAAGTTATCGAGGCAGAAAAGGGGCCCTTAGATCTTAGGAAAAAGAAAGCAAAGACACATGCCTGAAGAAGGAAGGTATGGGTGTTAGAGGGAGAGAGAGCGCTCTGTGTTCTTTGTCTCAAGGGTTTTTATCTGTTTTCTAAAGGCAGGAATTTTAGGGGAGGTCTCAGGGGAGGATCTCAATACACTATTCATCAGCTTTCCAGGTGTGTCCATTAATATGCTTATGCATCAAATGAGTGCATAGAGTCAGGGTTGTGATCTCTATTGATTGGTCAGTGCTAGGGAAAGGGGTCATTAGTCATTGCATCTGGTCCTGATGCCAGCCATGGCATTACTTTGTCTGGTTTTGTTGCTTTTCTGAACCAGAAGCTGAAACACAACTGAAGCCTAGATGTTATATCTAGTTTGACCAAAACTCTGTCTCTGTGGTCAGTAGACCTGAGGCTTTGTTCCTAAGATTATTTGATGCAGGTCAGAACCCCATTGTCAAAGAATTTCAAAATGATTATTAGAAAACATATAAAATGTTACAGAATACAAGTTTTCATGCAAGAGGGAGAGGCTCGTGATCCCTTTGTAGAGGTATGCATCACTCTCATGACTCCAGGATGGGAGGGTCCATTCCTACACTCAGGATTAGTGTAGGAATTTATTTATTTTTATTTTATTTTATTTTATTTTTTTACAGAGACAGAGAGAGTCAGAGAGAGGAATAGATAGGGACAGACAGATGGGAACAGAGAGAGATGAGAAGCATCGATCGTCAGTTTTTCGTTGCGACACCTTAGTTGTTCATTGATTGCTTTCTCATATGTGCCTTGACCACGGGCTGAGTAACCCCTTGCTCAAGCCAGTGACCTTGGGTCCAAGCTGGAGAGCTTTTTTCTCAAACCAGATGAGCCCATGCTCAAGCTAGTGACCTTGGGGTCTCGAACCTGGGTCTTCCGCATCCCAGTTCGATGCTCTATCCACTGCGCCACCGCATGGTCAGGCAGGAATTGTTAATTAAGGTATGTAAACATTGTTTCATGAAGGCTTTTAAGAAAAGAGGAAGGGGTTTTCAGATAGGTTCTATCTTCTTTGCTCTAACAAGTGGTGTCAGTCCTTCCAGAGAACTATAAGAAATAGTTAAACTATGACTAGCTGACTTTTGCCCCTGTAAGCTCTTCTTCTTGTTTTTTCTTCCTCAGAAAAGAGGGGTAAGGGGGCCTAACTCTTCCTTTTAAAATACTAATGTTAACAATTTTTGCAGTTCCTTGGCACTCCCCCAGAAGAATATTCACCTGGGCACTGGCCCAGATGTCAGCCTGGCCCAGGCACACCCTGGCAGAAGCCTGTCAGACTGAACGCCTAATGCACTGGCGTGGGATTTGGTGCTGCTCCCCACTACCTCAGTCTGCTTCCTCACTGAACAGCTTATCCACCCAGGATTGGGTGAGTCAGGTCTATCCATGGTAGAGTGAGTGCTAAATGCAAGGCACTGGGTCAGAGAACCACTGGGCTCGTGGGCCCCTCTCCAAATCAAGACTGGAAAATGAAGCCTTTACACACACACACACACACACACACACACACACACACACGCACGCACGTAAGATAACAGTAGGGAAACATGTGACTGTAAAAGGTTGGCCCAAGATTTCAGACGAGGGGAACATGATGGATCTGGGGCAATTCTGCAGGCTTCATGAAGGAGACAGGACATTAGTTAAGTCCTAGCACTCAGTGCTCTTCTTGAGTCGAGACTATTGACAGCTTCCCACAGCTTCCTGATGTTTTGTGCCTCCCAACTATTGTGTATGCTTTTCCCTCTAGCAGGAAAACCTTTGCCCTTTTTATTAACTCCATTTATCCTTTCAGGTTCAGATATCCTCCCATCTGAAGTAGCTTGCCCACCTCTGTGGTCTCAAAGCACCCTCACCTCTCACAAATCTCTGCCACGCCTGACCACACTCACTACTTGCTCCCCACTAGACTTGAACCTCCTTGAGGACTGGTGACAATGTCATATTCAAATCACATGGTCCTCGGCACAGTTCCTGGTGCATACTCTGCACTGAGTTTATGTTTGTAAAAAGAAAGGAAGAAGGGGAAGAGGAAAAGGAAGGATTGGCTCAGAGGACTACAAATAATTCATCATCTTTTCTCCCTTCATTCCCCGCAAGTGGGGCTTCAAGCAAAATGAGAGCTATTGGCGAGATAGAACCACTCGCCCCTGACACTTCACATCCCAAGAGAAAACAACCTGGACAGTTCCAGTTTAAATTATATAACATGGTGTTTGAGAAACAGCTTTTGGTACTGAAGGCATGCAAAAAAAAATACAATAAAAAAATAGTGAGCTGGGGGAGTATTTGTCCCAGGATATCCTGACTTTGTCGGAGGAGCTTGAGGTTAATAACATGTTGAAACCACCCCGTAGTGACATTCTCTGTGAGAAAATCTCATGACCCAGTAGGTTCCCTGACAGAACCAGCAGTGCTGGAAGGAGGCTGAATATCTGTGTTAAAAGAGACTCAAGTCCATAATATGCGGTGATCCCAGAATGAGATCAGCTATTGGAGAATCACAGGAGACTCAAGGATCTAGGACACTTGACTTCCCCTGGAGCTGCCCACGGCTGCCCTCTGGCCTGACTCTGTCTGAAGTCCCAGGTGATATCCCTCCCTGCTGCCTCTGGGCACACATTATACCCCTGGTTATTCACAGCCACTCACTTGAGTTCTTTTTCCGCACGCGTCAGGTTAATATTTTAACTATTAACTGATGTTTTGTTTTGGTTTAGTTTTCTGTTCACTGAAACTTCATGTACGCAGAATGAATTAGCCCTCTCCTTGTTTCAGGGTGAGGGAGGAGAACCCAGAAGAATGCAGAGGAGAGGGTCTTATGTCTGGGGTCTTATGCTCCAGCCTGTGACCTCAGTGTTCCTGACTGAGGGAACAAGGGCAGACAGAAAAGTTTGAAAAATAACAAACCACGGGTGTGGACCTTGCTGGTTATCAGTTCCTTGAAATGAACTTGCAGCTCCAGAAAGAAGAATGAGGGATAGGATCATCAAGGACAGACCCTCTGGCCTCCTCTCCCCTTCCCCTCCCTAAGACAGGAAAGTCATGTGGCCTGCAAGCAAAGAAGTCATAGAAGTCAGGCATCTGTCACGTGAAAGCTGAAGCTGTAAAGGTATATAGGATGTAAGAAATCTAACTTCAGGGAGCACGTGTTTTGTTGCCTCTTTTGGGGTCACACAGCTCCGCCAGCTGAATAAATCCTACTTCCTTCATCAAGTTGTCTGGGCGTTTCTGTCCTCCTTTGATTCCTGCAATAAGGGCACACCATCTCTATTAGCAAGTGCAGGGCTGATTTTGCTTACTTTATTATTATTTTTTCTTTACCTCTTCACCCCATCCCTGTAAAGCCAGTGGCCAGGGCTACCATCACAGCCACCTGGCCCATGCAGGTTCGCATTGGATTCGGACAGTCGGTAAAGAAACAACGGAGCCAAAAGCTGATGGGCCATAGTCTTTAATTCTAGCTTGCACTCGGCGGGCAAGCAAAAACACACAGTGGGCTCCAAAACCCACTCACATTCAGTGCTCACAAAGCTACTGACTTATCCGAGTTTCCTAGAATCAAAGGTTTCTAGCTCACCAGACTTATTCACCTCTGTTCCCCATCTCCTTCCTTCTCCAGCGTCAAACTCTACAAACTGGCCTCTCACTCAGCACTCCGCCATCTTGGCTGCTTCTCCTGGCCACATGGCCTCTTTCTGCTCTCTGCTCTGCTCCCTCTGCTCTCTCATGCTAATCATCCCAGGAACCAAGAGCGCAAACTCCCGTCCTGCCCTCACTTTATACTGTAGCTTCACAACCTCTAATCCAATATACAAATAGGGAAGTCCCTGATACAAAGTCACTTCTCTGAGGCATGATTGGATTGTACCACCCCACATCAAAAAGGGTGGGAAAGGCTTAATCCCAAAACCAAGCCCCAGGCTACAAGGATTCTCAACATACATTAATATCACCTGGGTGATGGCCTCACGTGGGTAGACATTTTTAACAAAGTGAGCATAATACATTTTATCTGCCCAACAATCCCCAAACACATATTTCTCCTCTTAGCATTCCTGTAGTTCTATATGTCCTGCTAACCAATATTTCCATTTGTATACAGGCCCAGTATTGGTATTATTTAGAGCATATTTTTTTAAAATATGCTTCAGTGCTCTTTTGTATACATATCATTCTCTTCTCACTTTTCCCAGTCAAGATTCTGAGATCTTGAGAGGGCTCCAAGTTGATATAAATAAATATGTGTGAGGTCGGTTGGCAATGGGGGAAGGTCATGTGAGGAACCAGGCCTGGGAACTTTGGCTGGAACCGACCACACCCATGCTTGCCAAAAAGAAATGTCCTGGAGCCCTTTGAAAAAGAACGACCGTCTGTCAGCCAATGAAATTTCACCATATCATATCAACCCAACCACCCTACCGATGCTATAAATTACCCCCAAACAGGGGAGGTGGGGGGACTTCTCTGGCCCCTGTTTTGCAGACCAGAGAAACTTGTCCAGGAAGCGCTCTACTAAATAAAGCTTTTGCTGTTCCACACTTCGTGGCTACGCCCTTCTTTCTTCCTCGGCAGGGAAAATACCTTACATTTGGTGCCGAAACCCGGCAGGAGCTCGAAGTCTGCAAGGGACCGCTCCTCTCCCTTTCCCTTCCGAGGAAGAACCAGGACCTCTGACTTTCCACCCACTTCAGCACACGAGGAAGAACCAGGACCTCTGACTTTCCACCCACTTCAGCACACGGTGCAGTAAGTTCCCTGCCTCTAGCCTCCCCTCAGTTCTTTCCGCCAAGACTCCCTGTCCGTAATAGCAGCTGTGTCAGGGACCTATTATCCTTTCTGAGTGCATGTGTGCTCGTGGAGACGTCCCGGACACACCCACTCTACCTGTCTGATGACCAGAGCTTGAGTTGCAGGATGCCAATTCTCATCTGTTGGGCAGATAAAATATATTACGCTCACTTTGTTAAAGATGGCGCTGCCCACATAGAAGCCAGTCACCCAGGTGATATTAATGTGTGTTGGGGGTGGGCTGTGGGCAGGTTGGATCCTTGTAGCTTAAGGTTCGGTTTTATGACTAAGCCTTTCCCACCCTTTTTGATGTGGGGTGGTACAATCCCATCATGCCTCAGATAAGTGACTTTGTATTAGAGACTTCCTTATTTTGTATATTGGATTAAAGGTTTTGACTCCTACACTATAAAATGGGGGCAGACTGGGAGCTTGCTCTTTTGATTCCTGAGATTAGCATTAGAGAGGAGAGCAGAGAAAGGCCACGTGGAGGAGGCCAGGAAAAGCAGCCAAGATGGCAGAGTGCTGAAGAAAAAGCCAGTTTGTGCAGTTTGTTCAGGGAGAAAGAAGGAGATGGGGAACAGAGGTGAATAAATCTGGTGAGCTAGAAACCTTTGATTCTGTGAGCACTGAGTGAATGGGTTTTGGAGCCCAGTGTGTGTGTGTTTTTACTTGCCTGCCAGTGCAAGCTAGGATTAAAGATGATGGCCCACCAGTTTGTGGCTCTGTTGTTTCATTACCATCTGTCCGAATCCAATGTGAACCTGCATGGGCCAGGCGGCTGTGATAGTGGCTGTGGCTACTGGCTTTACATCATCTCTGATCACTTCAAGGACTGAGGGTGGCCATAGAGGCACAAGAATCTAAACCTGACTCAAAAACACTCCTGGAGTTGCCTTATCCAGAACCTATTCCTCCCTAAAGATGAAGAAACTGATCTTCTCCGATGTGGCCAGGCCACTACACCCACTGGATAATCGAACCAGGTGGCCTCCCGAAGGGACTTTCGATTTTAACACCCTCACCAATTTAACTATCGCCAAAAAACTGGGAAATGGTCAGAAATCCCTTACATTCAGGGCTTCTAGTGTTTGTGCTCCCATCCTAATCTCTGTCTCCCCCTCCTGCCTGACCCCTGGGGGATGCCTCTCTCTCGGGACCCCTCTCTGGTCCCTCTGCGGACCTCTTCCGCTCAGGTCTCTTCTCTCCAGGAAGCCCCCTCCCCTGCCGGCCAGGAGCCCCTCTCTTCTCCGCTGTGTTCTTTTTTTTTTTTTTTTTTTTTTTAAATAAATTTTTATTAATGGTAATGGGATGACATTAATAAATCAGGGTACATATATTCAAAGAAAACATGTCTAGGTTATTTTGTCATTAAATTATGTTGCATACCCCTCGCCCAAAGTCAGATTGTCCTTCGCCACCCTCTATCTAGTTCTCTGTGCCCCTCCCCCTCCCCCTAACTCTCCCCCTGTCCTCCCTCCCCCCACCCCTGGTAACCACCACACTCTTGTCCATGTCTCTTAGTCTCATTTTTATGTTCCACCAATGTATGGAATCATGTAGTTCTTGTTTTTTTCTGATTTACTTATTTCACTCCTTATAATGTTATCAAGATCCCACCATTTTGCTGTAAATGATCTGATGTCATCGTTTCTTATGGCTGAGTAGTATTCCATAGTGTATATGTGCCACATCTTCTTTATCCAGTCTTCTATTGAAGGGCTTTTTGGTTGTTTCCATGTCTTGGCCACTGTGAACAGTGCTGCAATGAACATGGGACTACATGTGTCTTCACGTATCAATGTTTCTGAGTTTTGGGGGTATATACCCAGTAGAGGGATTGCTGGGTCATAAGGTAGTTCTATTTGCAGTTTTTTGAGGAACCACCATACTTTCCTCCATAATGGTTGTACTACCTTACAGTCCCACCAACAGTGAATGAGGGTTCCTTTTTCTCCACAGCCTCTCCAACATTTGCTATTACCCTTCTTGTTGATCATAGCTAATCTAACAGGTGTGAGGTGGTATCTCATTGTAGTTTTGATTTGCATTTCCCTAATAACTAATGAAGCTGAGCATTTTTTCATATATCTGTTGGCCATTTGTATCTCTTCCTGGGAGAAGTGTCTATTCATGTCTTCTTCCCATTTTTTTATTGGATTGTTTGATTGATAAAACTCAACAACAAACAAACAATCTCCGCTGTGTTCTTAAGCCCCTCCCCCATCAGGCCCTCCTCCGCTGGCCATTGTCCCTTATGCGGGTTTGCAGGGCTCCCGACCCCACGGCCCAACCTTGTCTTCTTGCAGGAAGGCCTGGCCTTGTACTGCCTCTGGCTCTGGTGTTTCCGGCTGGATCTGGGTGCTAGGCTCCCCAGGAGCCCCCCTCCTCTTATTCTCAGCCCCCAAACCCCTACTCAAGACATGATGAACATGGCATTTAAAGTTTTTAATGGTCAGGAGAAAAAGGCCAAGGCTGTTCACCAGGCATGCATGCAGCAGAAGGTGACACTCCAAACCCAAGCTCTTGTGGCAGCCCTGAGGCTGGCAGAGCAACAGGGGCAAGGCACAGGAAGTACCTGACCCAAGTCTAGGATGCAAAGAGGAATCCCACCAGGAGCTTGCTTTAAATGTGGCAAGGAGGGTCACTGGTCCCGGCAGTGCCCCTGCCCAAGGCCAGCCACTAAGCCTTGCCCTAACTGCAAGCAGCCCGGTCACTGGCAGAACAATTGCCCCCTTTGGGCAACAGGCTCTTCCTCAGTGCCTCTATGTGGAGAACAAGCCACCCAAATGGGAGGCCAAGCCAGCCAGGTGGGCCCACCAGTCGAACTCCTAGTCCTCATGGATGACTGACGCGGCCATACTCGAAGATCCCCATCACCTAGCCCCAAGTAACACTGCAAGTAGTGGGTAAGTTCATCTTATTTCTTATGGACACAGGGGCTACCTTCTCTGTTTTGCCATCATACTCTGGACCTCTAGTTCCCACACAGGTCTCGGTTTTGGGAGTAGATGGGACCCCTTTTTTCCCTTCGCACGCCACTCCTGACATGCACTTTGGATGGAATCTCCTTTTTCGCACTCCTTCAGATTCTTTCTTTCCTCAGTCTAATAGGCTTCTTTCAACACTGGATCCCCAATTTTGCTCTCTTAGCCAAACCCCTCTATGAGGCTGCAAAAGAGACTCCCATAGGACATCTCACATCCCCCAACGCCATCAAAAGGGCTTTCTCTACCCTTCAAGATGCCCTTACCTCCTCTCCCCCTCTCACTTTACTTGACCCCAGACACCCCTTCCACCTTTTCACTGATGAAAAGCATGGTAATGCAATTGGAGTACTAACTCAACCTGTGGGGCCTACATACCTTCCCATAGCATACCTCTCTAAACAACTGGACACCACCGTCAAAGGCTGGCAGCCCTGCCTCTGGGCACTGGGCGCAGCAGCCAAACTCACCAAGGAGGCTACTAAACTCACTCTTTCCCAACCCATCACTGTCTTCTCCTCCCACAGGCTCACCAACCTCCTTTCACACAAATCTCTTTCTCTATTGGGTCCTTCCCACCTAAAGAATTTCACCTCCTGTTCATCAAAAACCCTTCAGTCACTCTTTTGCCCTCTCCCCGACTCAACCCAGCCACTCTACTGCCAGCTCCAACGACACTTCCGGAACCCACCCACTCTTGTACAGAGCTAACAGATTTCCTCAACAGACCCCGAGATGGATTATCAGATTATCCTTTAAAAAATCCAGATTTAATACTCTTTGTAGATGGGAGCTCTGTACAGGGGACCCGACGGACAACAACAGGCAGCCTACGTGGTGGTCACCACCTCCTCCACCCTAGAAGCCCAACAGCTGCCAGAGGGCACCACCTCCCAGAAAGCAGAGCTAATTGCCTTCACGCGGGCACTCACTCTGTAGAAACAATGCGTAACTATATATACTGACTCTAAATATGCTTTTCTTATCACCCACAGCCACTCTGCCCTCTGGAAGGAAAGGGGCTTCCTCACTACCAAGGGCTCCCCCATAATCAATGCTACCCTCATTTCTAAACTTTTGCAGGCATTACAGCTTCCCACTGAGGTAGCTGTGGTGCATTGTAGGGGCCATCAAACCTCTCAGGAACTGGTGGCCTTGGAAAATGCTCGGGTAGACGCAGCTCGAAACCTCACCCTAGGAGCCTCCCCCACTCCTCTCATGTTTCTCTCCACCTCCTTGAAACCTTCCTACACTCCTGAGGAAGGGGGTGGAGACGTGTGCAACCAGGAATGGCTATTTCTTGGAGATAGAATTGCCTTACCAAAAGGACAGGCTGAAACTCTCCTTTCTGATATCCACTGTTCCTTACACATAGGGCCAAAAGCTCTCTATCGATTCCTGCAACCACTCTTTTTCTTCCCAGGCCTCCAGCAGACTATCAAAAAGTTACACGCAGCATGTGCTATCTGTTCCAAAGCCTCTACACAAGGGGGACTCCACCCCCGCTTCCCTGCTCTTCAACTGAGGGGGGCACGTGCCAGGCCAGGATTGGCAAATTGACTTCACTCATATGCCCCCTCACAAAAAACTCCGTTATCTCTTAACTTTTGTTGATACCTTTTCAGGATGGATAGAAGCCTTTCCCACCTCTCGAGAGATGGCAGACACCATTGCCTCCATTCTTGTTAAACGTATCATCCCACAATTTGGACTGCCGACTACCATCCAGTCAGACAACGGCCTGGCCCTCACTGCCCAGATAGTCCAGCAGGTCGCCACCTCTCTCAACATCACCTGGAAAGCTCCGCATACCCTAACACCCTCAATCATCGGGTAAGGTGGAAAGGGCCTATGGCATCCTAAAGGGTCAGCTAACCAAACTTTCCATCGAGACTAGACTCTCCTGGCCAAACCTCCTCCCCCGGCACTCACCAGAATCAGAACAACCCCACTGGACTCAGCCCCTTTGAGCTGGTTTACTGTAGACCATTCCTAATCAATCACAACTTATCTGTCAACCCCCCTCCTCTTGCCACATACCTCCCCTTTCTATCCTTACTGCACCATCTTCTCAGGGAACACGTGGAACAGACCTTTCCTCCTATAGGGGGTCCAGATGAAGCATACCCAGTGGTCCCCCTCCAGCCAGGAGACAGGGTTCTTCTGAGGGAGCTCCAGCCCGGCTCCCTACAGCCCAGGTGGACGGGACCCCACATGGTAATACTGACTACTCCTACTGCAGCCAAACTCCTAGGGCAAACACCTTGGTACCATGTCTCTCACCTCAAGCTTGCCCCATGCAGGACCGCTGGCAGTTGGAACCACTGGGCCCTACCCATCTCCGGCTCACCAAAAGGTTGGGCCCTGCAGACCCTCCTGTTGCTCCGGTCCCTCCCACCAGAAACCTGCATCCAGAGTGATTTAAAGCAGGGAGCAATGCTGTTACATGAGACTGGCCCAATGGAAGAAAGCATTGGGGTCCTCAACCGTCTACAAGAGAAATTGCGCAAGGATCTCTCCTCCTACAACCTGCTTAACTCCTGGTGGCAGCCACCCATCCTCACTTGGGCTGCCCCTATTCTAGATCCTCTTCGAATTATCAGCATATTACTCATATTTACTCCTCTTTTTTAAATCCTTACAGGACTGCATCCATGAAGTTTTTCGAGTCACAGTCAAACAGATGCTCCTACACCCATATACTCGACTCCCCTCAGAGCCACCACCTTCCGACCTCCCCTTCCCACAACGCCCCTAACCAGCAGGAAGTAGCCAGATGAATAGCGGTGGCCCATCTAACATAAAAAGTCGGGATGTGAGGTCAGTTGGCAATGGGGAAAGGTCACATGAGGAACCAGGCCTGGGAACTTTGGCTGGAACCGCCCACACCCATGCTCACCAAAAAGAAATTGCCTGGAGCCCTTTGAAAAAAACAACCATCTGTCAGCCAATGAAATTTCGCCATGTCATATTAACCCGTCCACCCTACAGATGCTATAAATTACCCCCAAACAGGGGAGGCAGGGCAACTTCTCTGGCCCCCATTTTGCGGACCAGAGAAACTCGTCTGAGAAGCGCTCTACTAAATAAAGCTTTTGCTGTTCCACACTTCGTGGCTACGCCCTTCTTTCTTCCTCAGCTGGGAAAATGCCTTATAATACCTTGATGGCGAAACTTTTTATAAAAACCGCCCACTTTTGCAGTGCTGGTCAACCTGGTCTCTCCCGCCCACTAGTGGGCATTCCAGCTTTCATGGTGGGCCAATCGCTGCACCGTTTGGTTGCTCCGCTACAGCCCACCATGAAAGCTGGAATGCCCACTAGTGGGCGGGAGGGACCAGGTTGGCCAGCACTGCAAAAGTGGGTGGTTTTTATAAAAAGGTTCACCATCATGGTTATAATATGAACCAGAGCTTTCACTTTTATTTGCTGAATAGCACTCATCATTTGCATAGAACATTTTATTTATCTATTTTACTATTTATTAGTAAACTTCTGGGTGTTTCCAAGTCTTTGTTACTACAAACAATTCTACAAGAACATATTCACACATATTTCTTTGGGGTCCTGGGCAAGCATTTCTCTCGTCTAGATCCAGGAGTGCGGGATCGTGGGAGCTGTCTATATTCCATTTCACATAACACTTCCAAACAGCTGCCCAGAGAGATTCCACCAGTTAATATGCCCATGAGCGTTTCTGTTTTCCTTCACCTTTGTCAGAACTTGATACAATCCAACTTCTTAATACTTGCCTACCTGATAGGTATAAGACCTGGATCTACATCTTAACCAAATGTTCTGTAACTTTCACTTCCCCTCCCCATCTGGGTTCTTATTTGAAGTGTCAGGATGTGCTGTTCTCACCTCCTCAGGGAAGGGATGTGATGGCTAAAAGCAGGAGGGGAGTAGAAGGAAGGGAGAAGTATCTTTCTAGCTTCTGAGTTTCAAAATCCTGGACTCTTGGGGGACCAAAAAGGATTCATGGCACAGGAAAAAAAGACTTGAGAGAAAAACATAGTGAAAAAGAGAGGAAGAACAAGCAACCCTTTTGACCCAGCCCCACTGGGTGAAGCAATGGTGGCGGGCTGTGTGAAGGAGAACGCTGGAAGGGAGGAAGGGAAAGTTCCTGTGGATTGCAAACCAGAGTGCCGACAGCCTGAGGCAGGTGGGGTGGACGGAGGAAGTGCGCCAGGTTTAGGGGCACTAGGGAGTGGTGGAGACTGGGGTTCCCTGGGTGGCCGCACCTTCCTCTCACACTTTGCAATGCCAGTTGGTTGTTGCAGTGTGGAGATCTAGCCTAGTTACCAGATCTTTCCTTTTTTTTTTTTTCAAGAGAACCTAAAATCAGAATTTTTATGTGGAAATTCTTCCAAAAAAAAAAAAAAAAGAGGTAACTGTGGAACACTTCAAACATTAAAAATCAGCAAAATAGCATAGTGAACCTATTTATACTTATCACCAAGTCTCAACAAGTATCAATTCATGGCCAGTTTTGTTTCATCTATAACTGTACCTACTTCCCGCCATTCTGAATATTTTGAAGTAAATCCCAGACTCACCATTTTCTTTGTAAAGATAAGGACTCATGTTTCTAACCACAACACAATGTCATAACTAAATAAACCCCAATAATTTCACATTTAATAGCCCGTCAGTGTTAACAATTTTCTCATAAAGTCATAAATGTTTATATTATTTGATATTTTATAGATTGTTTGAAACTGGATCCAAACAAAGTCCATGCATTACCAGTGATTGATGTTTTTAACTTCCCTTTAACCTATAGGTTTGCTTCCCTTCTTTTTGTCCCTTGCAATGTATTTGTTAAGGAAGCCGGGCCCTTTGTTGTGTAGTTTTCCACAGTCTGAATTCTGCTGGTGTCACTTAACATGCTTTTTTGTCTTCTGCATTTCCTGTAAATTGGTAGGTAAATCTAAAAGTTAAAGCTCTCCTAACAAAATGTTCATAATCTTTTGAAAAGAATCTTTAAATACTGTCTGAGCCAGACAAAATATGTCCTGGACTGGATATGACCTGCATACTACTCATTTGCTCCCTCTAGCTTAGGTTTTAGTGGATCGTGGACAGAAGGACTCAGGGCCCCCTGTCCTGGGCTGAGCCCCAGCAAGAGAGCAAAATTTGAATGAAGATATAGGATCTGTGAGCAGGAGGCCTTGTAACTCACTTTTCAGATAGAATCCCACTCAGTCCTGACCTATGTGGGCACAGTAGATAAAGCATGGACCTGGCATGCTGAAGTTGCTGGTTCGAAACCCGAGGCTTGCCTCCCCGAGAAGCAACTACTACAAGTTGATGCTTTCTGCTCCTCCCCCACCTCTCTGTCCGTCTCACTCTCTTCACCCCACCCACCCCCAAATCCTGCTCAGAGACATGGTAAGACCTCAGAGATGGGGAAAGGGTATGTAGAGTGTGGTTGCAGATAGAGCCTGGTGCCGCCTAGCAGGATGATTTGCAGGCACCACAAAAGTGGAGAAATGCCTGGTCCTGAGGGACCCTGAGTCTCCATACCAACCAACATCTGCTCTGCCCCACCCCTATGCCCCAGAGAAGTTGTCCAGAACTAGACAATCAGAGGAAAACGGGGCAGACCCCTCATGGCTGGGAAAAAGATGAGGACGCTTTTTTAAAAAATCTTTTTTAAGACATTATTTACTCATTTTTAGAGAGAGAAGAAGGGGAGGAGCAGAAGCATCGACTCCCATATGTGCCTTGACCAGGCAAGCTCAGGGTTTCAAACCACCAACCTCAGCGTTCCAGGTCGACATTTTATCCACTGCCCCACCACAGGTCAGGCTAAAGACACCTTGATGAAATGGAGACTGTACTAGAAGTTCAGGCGCATTTAGGAAAACAGAGAAGCTGTTATGTTTCTCCATTACTCAAATCTGGGGACTGTGGTTTCTACCCAGTACAATGGGAGCCACCTCCAAACAGCTGCCCAGAGAGATTCCACCAGTTAATATGCCCATGAGCGTTTCTGTTTTCCTTCACCTTTGTCAGAACTTGATACAATCCAACTTCTTAATACTTGCCTACCTGATAGGTATAAGACCTGGATCTACATCTTAACCAAATGTTCTGTAAAGGACCCATAAGAGCCCTTTCACAGCACACCTCGGGATGTGTGGCCATCTCCCCGTGGGAGAGCTGCACTGAGGAAATGAAGGGGAACTCTCCAAGGTCAATAAAGACTCTAGAAATGTTCCTTTCCCTTCTTTCTGTTCTTTTTTTCTGTGTGTGTGTGTGTGTGTGTGTGTGTGTGTGTATGTGTGTGTGTGTGTGTGTGTGTGTGTGTGTGACAGAGACAGAGAATACAGAGAGAGACAGAGAGAGGGACAGATAGGGACAGACAGGAAGGGAGAGAGATGAGAAGCATCAATTCTTCACTGTGGCAACCTTAGTTGTTCATTGATTGCTTTCTCATATGTGCCTTGACCAGGGGGCTACAGCAGACTGAGTGGTCCTTTGCTCAAGCCAGTGACCTTGGGTCCAAGCTGGTGAGCCTTGCTCAAACCAGATGAGCCCATGCTCAAGCCAGGGACCTCAGGGTTTCGAACCTGGGTCCTCTGCACCCCAGTCTGATGCTCTATCTACTGTGCCACCGCCTGGTCAGGTTTTCTGTTTGATTTTGATAGAAATATTTGTCTAACTTCCTGAGTTTTGTATTTTTAAAAAACATTTGTGTGTACCTCATAATTAATTCACTAATAGATTTTGTTTTTTAATCTGAGCTGAGGCTCTTTGTTTTTAGTAGCACAATTTTTACTATATTCATTTACTATTTTGTTTAGTAATTTTCTGGGTTCATATTTATATTTACTTGTTTCTTTTTCATTATGTCTTTTGCTTATTTGTATCTTGTAAGTAAGTACATGTGGTAATTCACATTTTTTTTTCAGCAGTAATGGACAATTCACTTAAAACAATGAACATTTTCTTTTCTATATTTGGTCTTATCAAAGTCAGAACTTTCAACACTTTATTGTGAGAAACAAAATAATTTTGTTTTTCATTGCCTACCAAATAAAGACAAAAAGTATTCAAAAGAATTAAAAAAGTTATCATATAATAGAAAAGATATGTTTAATAGCAAAATGTTAAGAATATTGACTACAGATGACCCCAAAATATATAAAGCAAAAATGAGTATAAATCCAAAGAAAGTTCTTTTAGAAAAGCAATTACAGTAAGAGATTTTACTGGGCTCTCCTCAATCATGCTTGAATTCTACTGCATGAAAATAGAGCAGGGGTCAGGAACCTATGGCTCGCGAGCCAGATGTGGCTCTTTTGATGGCTGCATCTGGCTCGCAGACAAATCTTTAATAAAAAATAATAATAATGTTAAAAATATAAAACATTCTCATGTATTACAATCCATTCATTTCCTACTGCTCATGTTCATGGTTGCTGGTAGCTGGAGCCAATCACAGCTGTCCTCCGGGACAACACCGAATTTTTATTGGATAATGTGTAACGTACACGGGTCATTGTATGGCTCTCACGGAATTACATTTTAAAATATGTGGCGTTCATGGCTCTCTCAGCCAAAAAGTTTCCCGACCCCTGAAACAGAGGGACAAATATAGCCGCTCAATCAAATGAGGTATTTTCCCTCTTAACAAGTCCGGCAGGCCTCCAGGAGCAGTGCAGAAGCTGTGGAAGTTACCGATATTCAGGTTCCTCCTAACTTCACGCTCTGCTATAGTGTGCTGTTCCTGATCAGAATAAGCCACCTCAAAAAATATGCCACTTTGACATAAATATTTTGAGATAAAGGCAATTGAGAAGTAAATATAAGAAAAACTGTCTGCTCTCCCCTCTATTTGCCTAAAAGCAAATTTGTAAAGATGTTCCCTCTCCCCTCTTTACCAGCAAGGACAGAAGTTAATTACTAGAGATTACTCTAAACCTTTATTAGCCTGGAGACAGTACCAGAGGAATCTACCATATGCAGTCAACCCAAATACTTCATAGAGATTTTCTCTCTCTTTAACTCTTTGACTTCCCCATTTGTTTACTGTTGGAACTCTGCCTCCCCTGGAGGGTGACACTATTTTCCCATCTGTCTGGCTTGTCACACCAGCTATTCCCTTACCTATACCCTCTCTCTATTTCAGCAACACACACACTGGTTGTTTGAGTGGTGCCCTTCCAAGCTCATCTATGCTCCAGGTTCCCCTACTAACTACATTTTTATTTAAAGAGTACTTTTTTTTTTTGTTGTTTTTATTTTTTTTTACAGAGACAGAGGGAGAGTCAGAGAGAGGGATAGATAGGGACAGACAGACAGAAACGCAGAGAGATGAGAAGCATCAATCATCAGTTTTTCCTTGTGGCACTTTAGTTGTTCATTGATTGCTTTCTCATATGTGACTTGACCGTGAGGCTACAGCAGACTGAGTAACCCCTTGCTCAAGCCAGAACCTTGGGTCCAAGCTGGTGAGCTTTGCTCAAACCAGATGAGCTCGCGCTCAAGCTGGTGACAATCGGGGTCTTGAACCTGGGTCGTCTGCATTCCAGTTCCATGCTCTATCCACTGCGCCACTGCCTGGTCAGGCAACTACACTCTTACTTTAGTCCCTGAACCTGTCCCAGCCCCTCAGAAAAACTATCTTAGAGGCAGAATTAATAGATATCCTGTACTGTGCATCATTTCCAACTGTCCATGGCATCTTCCCTCATGGTCTCATATATCAGACGCTAGGCCACAAACACCATCTCAAGTAGTTCAAAAAGAACAGAAATGGTACATGCTATGTTCTCTGGCCACAACAGAATGAAATATAAAGTAACAACCAAAACAAACAAAAATAAACCAACTACTTGGAAATTTGAAAATTCTTACTAAGTCAGCAATCAGCAATTGAATTGGAAAGAAAATCAGAAACACAAAATAAGTTTATTCAGAAAACAATGATGGTTAAAACATGCCACAGTAATCTCTGTGGAATGTAGTCAAAAAGCAGTACTTTTAGAAAATTTTATGATTTGAAATTTTCTCTGTTTTGGTGGTTAATAAAAAGTGAACATTTTTGAAAGAATTCCACTGAAGATATTAGAAAAGGAATGAGAAGACAAGCCAGGCTAAAGAAGAAAATATAAAAGCAGAAGATAATTTTGAAAACGAAAAACAATTTCACTGGGCTCAGTAAATAAGACCAAAAGCTAAGTATTTGAAAAGTAAAGCCATAATTTAATAAAATTTGAATTGAGAAAGGAGGTACCAACCAATATATAAAAATTTAAAAGAAAATAGAACACAAAGGCATATGTTAATATGATTTGAACATATGAATGGAAAGAACATTTTTTTTTTTACAATATGAAAGTCCAAACTGCACCTAATAAATATTAATAACTTGGGAAGGGGAGGAAATGTAGGAAGTTACTCAACCAGAAATATTTATGTAGGAAATTACTCAACCAGAAGTATTTATGTATGTGTGTGTATATATTAGTTTTCTGTTGCTGCATAACAAATTACCATAAACTCTATGGTTTAAAAGAACACATATTTATTCTTATAGTTTCTCTGCTTCAGGAGTCCAGGTAAAAGTTAGCTGGATCCTGGGTTCAGAGTTTTACAGGTAGCAAGATATTGGCTGCACTGTGTTCTTATCTGGTGGTTTGACGGGAAAATTTACTTCCAAGCTCAGTGATCGTTGGCAGAATTAATTTGCTTGTGTCTAGAGGTCTGAGGGCACAGCTTCTTCCTGACTGTTTGCTATCCACAGGTCCTATGGCCACCTGCAGTTTGTTGCCATGTGGTACTCTCCATAGGCAGGTCACAACATGACAGTTCGCTTAACAGCCAACAGGAGAATCTCTCTCTTGTCTTAGACAGTCTTATATAACAAATGTAATTAAGGAGTGACATTCTATCACCGTAGCCACATGACATACCTAATAAAGGAATTGATATCCCCTCCTCTTTGCCATGGTATATTGATTAGAAGCAAGTCGCATGCTCCACTTGCATTTAACGGCAGGGGACTATGCAGTGTTACTCATTGGAGGTCCCCTTAGCTGGCTATTGTCTATTGTCTATTGTCTACCACAATATGAGTGAATGCGAAATTTCCCCAAACCTTCCAAGGTGGGACCTTAAAATGGCAATCAAGGAGTTCTCTCACTTAAGACTGAAGCTCCGAAAGAAGCATGTGCAACCGGCAAAACAAGCCTTTAAGAACAGCTATGGGTCCTCGCCCACATGCACTTTGACACCCACTGCTACATCCCAGTCTACAGCTCAGCTTGTGAGTCCAACCTCTGTCCTCTACTTCTTCTCCCTGACTTCAAAGTCAGCTACTCTGCTGTCAATTCTTGCCATCACTTTTTGTTTTAACAAGCAGCAATCCCAATGGAGTCTTGATCTCCATGGCATCATGCTTTCTTGCTAAGGCCATATGTGCAATGCATACAACTTTAGGGGTCTAGAGACCTTCTAAGCCCTCCCCCCTTGGTCTCTCCTGTCCTATAACCTGCTGTATCCACCAGATGCTGCAAATATAAGAAAGGGGCAGTGGGCTACAGTTTACAAAGCCTTGCTTGGTGAAGGCTGTCTAGAGATTGACTCAACTGGAATTGGAAGATTGGGGCTGATCTTGTTACTGATGACACAGGTCAAATGTATATATTTCTTTGTTTTTATAGGACGGTCAGAGAGGAGCTGATGGACAGACTTGGTCTTCACTAAAATGTATTGGCCTTAAAGCATTTCTGCTACCGTATCTTATTTCTGAACTCTGAAAAAAAGTGGCCTATTGCATAATTCATTCCAAGTTGTAAAACTACATATGTCTTGACTCTAAAACCTAAGAAAGATAATGGACAAATAAAAAATATTATCGGCCATGTATTATCAGTGGGGCAATACGGGCATGCATTCCAACAGAGCACCTTGGTTCTTGAGGGTGCTAAACATTCTTACTCCTTTTTTATGTAGGAAGTGCAGATATACATACAGCACATATGCAAATTTATAGTATATTGTGGCATTAAAGTGACACAGGGAGCAATTAAGAAAAAAATGTCTAGAGGAGAAGGTGGAGGTGGAGGTATTGCGGGAGGCTACTTCCGCCCCACTCCGGGGCCGGCTGATCTGGCGCTGAGCAGGGGCGGCAGCGGTGGCAGGTGAGCCGGCCCGGACCCTGGCGTGGTGGACAGACTCCTGCGGCAAGGCGACGTGCTTTGGCGGCTTCCTGCAGCTGTGCAGACCTCTGTCGTCAACACCAAGAATCAAGCTGTGAAGGAATGAGCCCAGGGTGTGTGCTGAAAAGTGTTTACAAATTTTAAGAGCGGCAGACTTGAGCAGGCTGTGCAGTCACTGGACAGAAATGGCACTGACTTGCTGATGAAGGACATTTATTAAAAGTGTGGGAAGTCCACAGGAAATAGCAATAGCAGCCCAGTGCTACTCCAGTGCATGAAAAGACATTAGCAGTAGGAGGACAAGTCTCCATTATAAGAGTTCTTACAGCAAGAAAGACTTTTTTTAAATTTTATTTAAAGATCCATGCTACTTTGAGAAGAAATTTGAAAACACAAGCTGGTGAAGAAGAGGTCAAACAATGGACCACCTTCAGAGAAGCTGCCAACTATTTCAGGACACACATCTGCTGACGTGTATTTTATTTTCAAGGTGAAGGGAGAACTTGTCCTATTGTTTCCTAAATACTTTGTAGGATCTGATAGTCTATGTCTTTGTCTACAAATAATGCAGCACTGACAATGTGCCTGCCAGCAGGGCTGGCCAGTGTTGGTCAGGTGAAGCGGAGCGCGCTGCCTGCTGAAGACGGGGGAGGGAGGATTTGGGCAGGTGCAGACCCAGGGGCTGCGGTGAAAGGGAGACCTTATGTTTTTGAAGTGGAAAACCCAAGGGTTTGTGCAGGTACCCCAGGCTCCCAGAGAAGGAAGGCTCTCTTGGGTCATTATTAAGTGCCTGCTGCATCCATAAAGCTCTTGGCATATATATCCAAAGAAGGCTCCTTGAGGAAGGCAAAGATGAGAAAGAAGATAAGAAGCACTGCTCTAGGGAATGAATCTTCATCTGTGGTTTTAAACCAGCCACAAATCTCACATTAAAATATACATAAAATAGGTTTAGTTATTATACTATAGTATAGTATACTATACTATAATATATACTATATTATATTATACATGGGAACATTACACCATGGCCAAAGAGGCTTTATCCCAAGAATGACTTAAGGACTTCACATAAAGGCACCTATTATTAATAATAACAATAAAATACCACCCATACCACTAGGTTAAATAATGAAAAATACATTTATTTCATGCTGATACTGCATTGATAAAATTCAATCTCCACCTCCAAGTTTTAAGAAAGAAAAAAGACCAGGGATCAAACCTGCAACACTTAACTATGTATATAGTTGACAAGGGTCAACCAATGAATACATAAATAAGTGGATCAACAAACTGATGTCTCGCTCTCTATCCACTTCCTCTCTCTCTAAAATCAATAGATCAAAAACTATTTTTTTTTTTTTTTGTATTTTTCCGAAGCTGGAAACGGGGAGAGACAGTCAGACAGACTCCCGCATGCGCCCGACTGGGATCCACCCGGCACGCCCACCAGGGGGCGATGCTCTGCCCACCAGGGGGAGACGCTCTGCCCCTCCGGGGCATCACTCTGCTGCGACCAGAGCCACTCTAGCGCCTGGGGCAGAGGCCAAGGAGCCATCCCCAGCGCCCGGGCCATCTTTGCTCCAATGGAGCCTCGCTGCGGGAGGGGAAGAGAGAGACAGAGAGGAAGGAGAGGGGGAGGGGTGGAGAAGCAGATGGGCGCTTCTCCTGTGTGCCCTGGCCGGGAATCGAACCCGGGACCCCTTGCACGCCAGGCCGACACTCTACCACTGAGCCAACCGGCCAGGGCAAAAACTAATTTTTAATAAATAAAATTTTTTTAAGGAGAACAGAATGGGTGTCTCATAGTGTTTCATGTCTTCCCTGGCCTCTCCCCGTAGGCTAAGGGCACTGAAGCAGATTGCACATTGGAAAGAGAGAGAGAGAGAGAGAGAGAGAGAGAGAAATATAGAAAAATATTACAATAACAAAATACAGAGCTATTTAAAATGAAACTGACTTTATCTTTAGTGCAAAACAGAAACAGTGTTATTAAAAATAGTAACAACCAAGAAGGTCTGCCTTTCTGATTGTCACCTTCGCCCCAGCCCCCTAAAATGATTGTCCGGACACTGCAGCCTGAGGAGGCTTCACATAAATTAACAAAAAATGACTGAGTAGTGGCGCAGTGGATAAAGCGTTGACCTGGAATGCTGAGGTCGCCGGTTTGAAACCCTGGGCTTGCCTGGTCATGGCACATATGGGAGTTGATGCTTCCAGCTCCTCCCCCCTGTCTCTCTCTCCTCTCTCTCTCTCTCTCTCTCCCTCTCTCTCTCCTCTCTAAAATGAATAAATAAAATAAAAATTAAAAAAAAAAGGTCAAGTTAAAAAAAAATGACTGAGTAAAGTGGATGAATATAAGATAAGTGTATATTCAAAATACAGCACAATTCTTTTGAACTGATTAGAAATTAATTTAAAATGGGATCCTATTCACAATAGTAACAAAAAATAAAATAGTGATTAAGAATTGAAATCATTTCAGTATTATCTAATTTATGTTTTCAAAAATCATGTTTTGTTTTTTTTGCAAGAGAGGGAGAGAGACAGGAAGGGAGATGAGAAGCATTAACTCATAGTTACGGCACTTTAGTTGTTCATTGATTGCTTCTCAAATGTGCCTTGATGGGGTTTGGGGGGAGATGGAGGAGAGCTCCAGCCAAGCCCGTGAACATTTGCTCAAGCCAGCGACATTAGGCTCAAGCTAGCAACCTTTGGGCTCAAGCCAGAAACCATGCAATCATGTGGGAATGATGATCCCACACTCAAGCTGGTGGCTCTGCACTCAAGCCAGTGGGCCTGAACTCAAGCCAGCTGAGCTTGTGCTTAAGCCAGCGACCTCAGGGTTTCGAACCTGGAACCTCAGTGTCCCAGGTCAACACTCTATCCACAGTGCCACCACTGGTCAGGCAATCACGTATGTTTCTATGTGTTTATATATGTATGTAAAGGAATAGAACAAGATCTAGAAGTCTAATACAAGTCCTTTTCCCAAGAGAAAGGAAGAGAATAGAAAGAAGGTAAGAAGGGGCCTGTCTGCTTCCTTTGAATTTCTTCCAATTATAACATATTAACAAAGAACTTAAATAATTTTTAAGACTTTATAAAACAGTATATATGACCTGTTTTGTCAAATTACAGATACATTTATGTATACTTAGAAAATGTCTCAAAAGATGATCACACACATTCAATAGCAGTTATGTATAGATGGTGGAATTTCAGATGATTTTTACTGTAATTTTTCTTTTTAGTGTTGGTTAATGTTTTTTTAATGAGCATGTGTTATTCTTAGAATAAAAAGGAATAAAGATATCTTCATTTTGAAGAGAAACAAATGTGTGCTATTCATGATATAAATATAAGGACATTATCAAAACTAAGAGAAAGAATATAAACAAATGGGGAAATAGATCATGTTTCTATATGACATAAAACCCATGCCTTTGGATTTTTTTAAGTTCCTAGCTATGTTTGCAATAATGATATTTTTGCATGCTGTTCTAATATTTACTTTTCTAGGACCATAAGTAACAGTGCTGATGGAGAAGTGACTCTATAACCTTATTGTGAATCAGACTCACCAGGAAGGATTATTAGGGACAAATTTGACCAAATATTGACAAGATCTATATACTACAGAATCTTAAAACTACAAAACATTGCTGAAAGAAATTAAAGAAGACCTAAATATATGGAAAGAAATTCTAAATACATGGATCAGAAGACTCAATATTAAGATGTTAATTCTCATGGGAAGGGTATAAAGGGGGACAAATGTAAGGTAGCAGAGGGTGATTTGACTTTGGGTGATGGGTATACACACAATCAACTGTTCAAATGATGTGGAGATATTTACCTGAAATCTATATACTCTTGTTGATCAATGTCACCCTGTTAAATTTAATTTTCTAAAAAAAAAAAAAGATATTAATTCTCACCAAGTTGATCTGTAGATCTGATGTAATCCCAATCAAAATCTCAGAAGGCTCTTTGTAGAAATTAAAAACCTGATTCTAAAATGTATCTGAAAATTTGAAGGACTTGGAATAGTCAAAACAACTTTGAATAAGAAGAACAAAATTGAAAGATAAACATCACCTTATTTCAGACTCACTACAGAGCTAACAAAAATCAAGACATGTTATTGGTATAAAGACAGACAAATAAATAGCTCAATGGAACAGAATAAAGAGTCCAGAAATAGACTCATACATATGTTGATTGAGTTTTGACAAAATTTTCAAGGCAATTCAATGGGGAAAGGATAATTCTTACAAGAAATGGTGCTGAAATGGGGGGAGAAAGAACATTGATCTTTATCTCACCCCATATAAAAAAATTAACATGAAAAACAAGGGAAAAGCTGTGAAAATATTATAGATTGGAGAAAACACAACTACTAAATTCAATATCAGATTCTAGATTGGATGTTGGAACAGAAAAAGTACATTAGAGAAAAAAGGGGTGACATCTAAATAAAGTCAGTAGTTTAGTTAATAAATCATAATTTCCTTAATTTGATAACTGCACTATGGCTATGTAAGTTGTTAACATGAAGAGAAATTGGATAAAGGATATAGATGAACTCTTTATTTTTGTAGCTTTTCTGTAAGTTTAAACTTATTTAAAAATAAAAAGTTTCTGACGGAAATGGCGCCGTGAGCAGCGCGTCCGACAGATCTCCCCAAAATCACAACAAATTTATCAACTAGAAACAGGAAAATTTATCTTCGGAGCAAACTGAAAGCAAAAGGACTGTTATCACTCGAATCTGAGAGACGAGGGTGTGGAGGAAGCTACCGCAGGGACGTTCATTCAAGCCGCGAGAAAGTGCGCCGGTGTGCTATCAACAAGACCACCCGCAGATGCCAATAAGAAAGAGGAAATCGAATATTATGGATACAAAAGAAAGAGAGGTAACACAAATAGATGTGGAAAAATCTATGGAGAAAAGACTTAACATATTGGAAGCCTTGGAGCTAAATGACAGAGAATTTAAAATAGAAATCTTAAAAATACTCAGAGATATACAAGAAAACACGGAAAGGCAATATAGGGAGATCAGAAAACAACTCAATGAACACAAAGAATATATTACCAAGGAAATTGAAACTATAAAAACAAATCAAACAGAAATGAAAAACTCAATTCACGAGCTGAAAAACGAGGTAACAAGCTTAGCTAGCAGAACAACCCAGATTGAAGATAGGATTAGTGAAATAGAAGACAAACAACTTGAGGCACAACAGAGAGAAGAAGAAAGAGACTCAAAAATAATAAAAAACGAGAAAGCCCTACAGGAATTATCTGACTCCATCAGAAAGAATAACATAAGAATAATAGGTATATCAGAGGGAGAAGAGAAAGAAAATGGAATGGAGAATATACTCAAACAAATAATAGACGAGAACTTCCCAAGCCTGTGGAAAGAACTAAAGCCTCAAATTCAAGAAGCAAACAGAACACCGAGTTTTCTTAACCCCAACAAACCCACTCCAAGGCACATCATAATAAAGATGACACAAACCAATGACAAAGAAAAAATTCTCAAGGCAGCCAGGGAAAAGAAGAGTACAACATATAAAGGAAGGCCTATTAGATTATCATCAGATTTCTCAGCAGAAACTCTACAAGCTAGAAGAGAGTAGACCCCAATATTTAAGGCCCTGAAAGAGAGGAACTTTCAGCCAAGAATACTATACCCATCAAAGCTATCCTTCAAGTATGAAGGAGATATAAAAACATTCACAAATACAGAAAAGATGAGAGAATTTATCACGAGAAAGCCCCCACTCCAGGAAATACTAAAGGGGGTTTTCCAACCAGATTCAAAGAACAAAAGAAAACAACACCACAAGTAACAGCTCCACCAAGAACACAATAAAACCAAACTTAAACTGTGACAACAAAGGAAAAAAAAAGGGGGGGGAGAGAATGGAGATTAACAGTAGCAAAGGACGATGAAGTGCAGAAATACTTATAAGATAGGGTACTACAATGAATATGGTAGGTACCCTTTTCATTACCTAATGGTAACCACCCTTGAAAAAACCACCACAAAAACACATGACTTAAAAAAGGTAGCAACAGAGGAAAGAAGTATGGAACACAAACAAACAGAAACAAATGATAGAAAAACAAAAGAGAAGAATCAAACTAGATACAAAACTAACAGAAAGCAATTTATAAAATGGTAGTAGGGAACCCACAAGTGTCAATAATTACACTAAATGTAAATGGATTAAACTTACCAATAAAAAGACACAGAGTAGCAGAATGGATTAAAAAAGAAAATCCAACAGTATGCTGCCTACAGGAAACTCATCTAAGTAACAAGGATAAAAACAAACTCAAAGTGAAAGGCTGGAAAACAATACTCCAAGCAAATAACATCCAAAAAAAAGCAGGTGTAGCAATACTCATATCTGATAATGCTGACTACAAGACAGAAAAAGTACTCAGAGACAAAAATGGTCACTTCATAATGATTAAGGGGACACTGAATCAAGAAGACATAACAATCCTTAATATATATGCACCAAACCAAGGAGCACCAAAATATATAAGACAGCTACTTATTGACCTTAAAACAAAAACTAACAAAAATACAATCATACTTGGAGACCTCAATACTCCGCTGACGGCTCTAGATCGGTCATCCAAACAGAGAATCAATAAAGATATAGTGGCCTTGAACGAAATACTAGAACACCTGGATATGATAGACATCTACAGGACACTTCATCCCAAAGCGACAGAGTATACATTTTTCTCTAGTGTACATGGAACATTCTCAAGAATTGACCATATGTTGGGCCACAAAGACAATATCAGCAAATTTAGAAAAATTGAAATTGTACCAAGCATATTTTCTGATCATAAAGCCTTGAAACTAGAATTCAACTGCAAAAAAGAGGGGGAAAAACCCACAAAAATGTGGAAACTAAACAACATACTTCTAAAAAATGAATGGGTCAAAGAAGAAATAAGCGCAGAGATCAAAAGATACATACAGACAAATGAAAATGAAAATACGACATATCAGAATCTCTGGGATGCAGCAAAAGCAGTAATAAGAGGAAAGTTCATATCACTTCAGGCCTATATGAACAAACAAGAGAGAGCCGAAGTAAACCACTTAACTTCACACCTTAAGGAACTAGAAAAAGAAGAACAAAGACAACCCAAAACCAGCCGAAGAAAGGAGATAATAAAAATCAGAGCAGAAATAAATGAAATAGAGAACAGAAAAACTATAGAAAAAATCAATAAAACAAGGAGCTGGTTCTTTGAAAAGGTCAACAAAATTGACAAACCCTTGGCAAGACTCACCAAGGAAAAAAGGCACAGGACTCAAATAAATAAAATCCAAAATGAAAGAGGAGAGATCACCACAGACATCATAGATATACAAAGAATTATTGTAGAATACTATGAAAAATTATATGCCACCAAATACAACAATCTAGAAGAAATGGATAAATTCCTAGAACAATACAACCTTCCTAGACTGAGTCATGAAGAAGCAGAAAGCCTAAACAGACCAATCAGCAGGGAGGAAATAGAAAAAACTATTAAAAACCTCCCCAAAAATAAAAGTCCAGGCCCAGACGGTTATACTAGTGAATTCTATCAAACATTCAAAGAAGACTTGGTTCCTATTCTACTCAAAGTCTTCCAAAAAATTGAAGAAGAAGCAATACTTCCGAACACATTTTATGAGGCCAACATAACCCTCATACCAAAACCTGGCAAGGATGGCACAAAGAAAGAAAACTACAGACCAATATCTCTAATGAATACAGATGCTAAAATTCTAAACAAAATACTGGCAAACCGAATACAACAACATATTAAAAAAATAATACATCATGATCAAGTGGGATTCATCCCAGAATCTCAAGGATGGTTCAACATACGTAAAACGGTTAACGTAATACACCATATCAACAAAACAAAGAACAAAAACCACATGATCTTATCAATAGATGCAGAAAAGGCTTTTGATAAAATACAACACAATTTTATGTTTAAGACTCTCAACAAAATGGGTATAGAAGGAAAATATCTCAACATGATAAAGGCCATATATGATAAACCATCAGCTAACATCATATTAAATGGCACTAAACTGAAGGCTTTCCCCCTTAAATCAGGAACAAGACAGGGTTGTCCACTCTCTCCACTCTTATTTAACGTGGTGCTAGAAGTTCTGGCCAGAGCAATCAGACAAGACAAAGAAATAAAAGGCATCCATATTGGAAAAGAAGAAGTAAAGGTATCACTTTTTGCTGATGATATGATCCTATACATCGAAAACCCGAAGGACTCCACAAAAAGATTATTAGAAACAATAAACCAATACAGTAAGGTCGCAGGATACAAAATTAACATACAGAAGTCCATAGCCTTTCTCTATGCCAACAATGAAATATTAGAAAACGAACTCAAAAAAATAATCCCCTTCACGATTGCAACAAAAAAAATAAAATACCTAGGAATAAACATAACAAAGAATGTAAAGGACCTATATAATGAAAATTACAAAGCATTGTTAAGGGAAATCGAAAAAGATACAATGAGATGGAAAAATATTCCTTGCTCTTGGATAGGAAGAATAAATATAATCAAAATGGCCATATTACCCAAAGCAATATACAAATTTAATGCAATTCCCATCAAAATTCCTATGAGATTTTTTAAAGAAATGGAACAAAAAATCATCAGATTTATATGGAACTATAAAAACCCCCGAATAGCCAAAACAATCCTAAGGAAAAAGAATGAAGCTGGGGGCATTACAATACCTGACTTTAAACTATATTATAGGGCCACAATAATCAAAACAGCATGGTATTGGCAGAAAAATAGACACTCAGACCAATGGAACAGAATAGAAAGCCCAGAAATAAAACCACATATATATGGTCAAATAATCTTTGATAAAGGGGCCAACAACACACAATGGAGAAAAGAAAGCCTCTTCAACAAATGGTGTTGGGAAAACTGGAAAGCCACATGCAAAAGAATGAAACTCGACTACAGCCTGTCCCCGTGTACTAAAATTAATTCAAAATGGATCAAAGACCTAAATATAAGACCTGAAACAATAAAGTACATAGAAGAAGACATAGGTACTAAATTCATGGACCTAGGTTTTAAAGAACATTTTATGAACTTGACTCCAATGGCAAGAGAAGTGAAGGCAAAGATAAATGAATGGGACTACATCAGAATAAAAAGTTTTTGCTCAGCAAGAGAAACTGATATAAAAATAAACAGACAGCCAACTAAATGGGAAATGATATTTTCAAACAACAGCTCAGATAAGGGCCTAATTTCCAAAATTTACAAAGAACTCATAAAACTCAACAACAAACAAACAAACAATCCAATAAAAAAATGGGAAGAAGACATGAATAGACACTTCTCCCAGGAAGAGATACAAATGGCCAACAGATATATGAAAAAATGCTCAGCTTCATTAGTTATTAGGGAAATGCAAATCAAAACTACAATGAGATACCACCTCACACCTGTTAGATTAGCTATGATCAACAAGACGGGTAATAGCAAATGTTGGAGAGGCTGTGGAGAAAAAGGAACCCTCATTCACTGTTGGTGGGACTGTAAGGTAGTACAACCATTATGGAGGAAAGTATGGTGGTTCCTCAAAAAACTGCAAATAGAACTACCTTATGACCCAGCAATCCCTCTACTGGGTATATACCCCCAAAACTCAGAAACATTGATACGTGAAGACACATGTAGCCCCATGTTCATTGCAGCACTGTTCACAGTGGCCAAGACATGGAAACAACCAAAAAGCCCTTCAATAGAAGACTGGATAAAGAAGATGTGGCACATATACACTATGGAATACTACTCAGCCATAAGAAACGATGACATCAGATCATTTACAGCAAAATGGTGGGATCTTGATAACATTATAAGGAGTGAAATAAGTAAATCAGAAAAAAACAAGAACTACATGATTCCATACATTGGTGGAACATAAAAATGAGACTAAGAGACATGGACAAGAGTGTGGTGGTTACCAGGGGTGGGGGGAGGGAGGACAGGGGGAGAGTTAGGGGGAGGGGGAGGGGCACAGAGAACTAGATAGAGGGTGGCGAAGGACAATCTGACTTTGGGCGAGGGGTATGCAACATAATTTAATGACAAAATAACCTAGACATGTTTTCTTTGAATATATGTACCCTGATTTATTAATGTCATCCCATTACCATTAATAAAAATTTATTTAAAAAAAAAAAAAAAAGTTTCTTAAAATTTAACTTTAAATGGATCATAGAACTAAATTTAAGAGCTGAAACTTCTAAAAGAAAATTAAGTAGAAAATTTTAGTAGGCTTGAGTTTAGCAAGATTTCTTAAATATGACACAAAAGGCACTATAAAGGACACTATAAAGGAAAAAAAATCAATAAATTAGACTTCATCAAAATTTAAGACTTTTGCTCTTCAAAAGACTGTTACAAAATTAAAAGGCAAGCCACAACAAACTGGGAGAAAATATTAGCAAAATACATATTTCAAAAGACTTGTATCTAGGATATATGAAAAATTTTTACAACTCAACAATAAGATAAGCAACCCAATTTTTAAAAGAAATGGGCAAAAGATTTGAACTTCACCAAAAAAGATATATAAATGGCAAATAAGCACATGAAGGTGCTCAACATCATTAGGTATTGGAAAAATACAAATAAAACCACGAGATATCATTACACATTTTTAGAACGGCTGAGATTTTAAAAGACTGATCTTACGAAGGATAGATAAGAATATGGAGAAACAAGAAGCTCATGCACTGTTGATGGAAATGCAAAACAGAACAACCACTTTGTAAAATAGTTTGGCAGTTTATTTAAAAGATAAACTACACCTAATATGTCATTCAGTCATTCTACTTTTAGGTATTTACCCAAGAGAAATAAAAGCATATATCCATTCAAAGACTTGCACATGAATGTTCATAACAGTTTTATTTATACAGTAATAGCTCCAAACTAGAAACAATCCAGAAGTCCATAAACAGGTTAATGGAAGAACAATTGTGGTCTTGACCAGTTGGCTCAGTGGTAGAGCATTGGCCCAGTGTTTGGAAGTCCCTGGTTTGATTCCTGGAAAGGGCACACAGAAGAGGCGACCATCTGCTTCTCCACCCCTCCCCTTTCTCTTTCTCTCTCTTTCTCTTTTCCCTTCCTGCAGACATGGCTCAAACAATTCAAGCAAGTTTGGCCCCAGGTTCTGGGGATGGATCCATAATATTGCCTAATATCATGGTTGGTTGCCGAGCAGTAGAGCAGCAGCCCCAGATGAGCAGAGCATCTCCTGGTAGGGGGCTTGCCAGGTGGATCCAGTTGAGATGCATGTGGGAGTCTGTCTCTCTGCCTCCCCACCTCTCATTAAAAAAAAGAAAAGAAAAACAAATTGTGCATACTTGAATAACGGAACACTACTCAGCTATTTAAAGAAAAAATAAAATAAAATACTGAAACACAATATCATATGATACACTGTGAGTGGCTGTGTAAGAGTCTGAGGTCCTAGCAAGAGCTGTCCCGGGGTCCAGAACCAGCAGGGCAGCCAACAGTGGTCAAGGCAGGTGTACCCTGGGTAAGTCCCAGAGTACTAAGCTGGCTGCTCCTGAGGCATCATTCTGACTGAGTTTTTATTCCCTGGCTCCTGTTCCAACCCAGTACCTTGGCCCTGCTGCTGATCTTATGAGCTACTGATAGTAAACCCGTTACGAGTTGAGTTGTGTCCTCCAAAAATCTGTATATTGAAGTCCTAACCCCCAGTACCTAAGAATGTGACCTTGTTTGGAAATAAGGTCATTGCAGATGGAATTAGTCATATTGGAATAGGGTGGGCCTCTAATCCAATATGACTATTGTTCTTATAAAAGGGGAAATTTGGACACAGAAACAGGGAGAATAC
Organism: Saccopteryx leptura; assembly: GCF_036850995.1. Taxonomy (NCBI): domain Eukaryota; kingdom Metazoa; phylum Chordata; class Mammalia; order Chiroptera; family Emballonuridae; genus Saccopteryx; species Saccopteryx leptura. Next base: position 255,709,798 of record NC_089505.1, read on the forward strand.
TATGTATCTATGAAGGCAAAGATCTACAAGCCAAGAATTGCCAGAGACTGCCAGCAAACCACTTGTTAGGGCAAAGGCATGGAACTTACATAATTTTTAAAATTTTATAAAACAGTGTACTGTATATCAGCCCATTTTGTCAAATCACAGATATATTTATATATACTTGGAAAATGTGTCAAAAGACAATCACACAGGCTTAATAGTGATCATGTAGAGATGGTACGATTTTAGATGGTTTTCACTGTGATTTTTCTTTTGAGTATTTTTAATGTTTTATAGTCAGCATGGGCTATTTTTATAATAAAAAGGAATAAATACATCTTTATTTTAAAAAGAAATAAACAAAATCAAATGAGTGCTATTCATGATAGAAACAAGGACATTTTGAAAACTAAAATAGAAGAAAAATATAAACACATGGAAAAACAGGTCATGTTCCTCTTTATAATTTATATTATATTCACACATAAAGATAATAAAGATAAATCTTCCCAAATTATAAATACATATATTATAATACCAATTAGTATTTCAAAATAAGAAACTTCCTGTTAAAATATTTATTCCATTCTCCTTTTATGAAAACAACTCAACATAGCAAAAGAAGTAAAAAATAGGAGGGAAGCCTCTGTTTTCAATGAGACAAAGAAGCAGCAAACTAGAAACCATGAAGGAAACCTACTGTTTACTGTGGGATCAGAGCCAGAGCAGGAAAGAGATGCCAGGTGTCTGCATGGACCCACAGTAGGACCCAGATTTTACAAGAGACCGTGATGGAAGATTTATTCCACCTATGAGATGAGGTAGCATGGGCTGCCCCAGAGACTGAGGAATACCCCATAGAGAATGGGATCTGTACCACAGAGTGGCAGGAGAGGTAGACCTGCAGGAACCACCTTGCTGACCTATCACCACCAGAGAGGCGGACATGCAGGGATGGTGCACAGGGAAGGAGGAAGTGGGAACACCACTAGATTACAAAAGGGCAGGGAGCCTGTGAGTCTAATAAAGCCACATGGATTTCCAGAAAACCAAAAGCTGAGGGGAAACAGTCCCCAAGGAAAAGAAAATAACTGAAAGGGTGTTTGAGACAACAAACCTTGTTAAATTTGAAGGACCCTAGGTGCTCTCCAATTCCACCAATTTCTACATTTGTCATTCTGTTATCCATCCAATAGTGGAACTCATTCAATGACAGTAATAATCAAGTAGAAACCATAATGGGATTTATGCATAGAAATTGCAGAGGAAGGGAACATACTCAAGAGGCTGCAAGAGGAATTAACTAAAGAAACAAAACATATGTTCAGATAAGTTCTCTATATTCTCAAAGAGATTTCAGACAATTCTATCTTTATAGAAAAAGACCCCAAAGAAAAGACATAAGAATTCAAAGAAGAAATTTTAAAAAATAAAAGAAGATTAAAGGCAAACTAGTAGATTCAGAATAAAAATGGAAGAGTAAACCATAATAGAGACAGAATCTACATTAGAAGCAACAGAAAATAGGATACAAATAATTGACTTTGTAGTTCACATCATTGTGGAAAGACTCTGAGAAATCACACAAAATGAACAACAACAAAAACGAGTATTTCTTAATTATCCTAAAGAAAACGGCTATTATTACTGAAGAAAGACCAGTAACAGAGATCCTTGGCAATTCTCAGGAAAATAGGAATTTCAGGAAAATAGGAGAATAAAAGGAATTAAATATAAATTATATTTAAAAATAAAATAGAAGGGAATCTTCTTATAATATGGATGACTTGAATTTCCAGATCAAAAGGGTATACATGTTCTAAGAAAAATTGATATAGACTGTTCAATATCAAGATACATCCTACTGAAGTTATAAAACACCAAAGATAAATAAAATCCCCCATGGAAGGCCATGTCATGTATGGAGAGAAAAATTAAGTTTATTTGGGCTTTTTCACAATGCCAAAAGACAGAGGTCCAACATCTAAAAAGGTCTAAGGGAAAGAAAATGTGATTCCAGGAATGTGTACATGTCAAGTTATCTTTCAAAGTATAAAGACAATAGACAGGCATTCTCAGGCTTACCAAACCTTAGGGAACACTTCTTGAAAAACAACTTGTGAATGAAATTTATTCAAATAACCAGTAGGTCAAAATAAATTCTAGACTAGAGAAGCTAGGTGTATTAATTTCTTAGGGCTGCCATAACAAAGTACCACAAAATAAAACAACAGATATTTATTGTCTCACAGTGCTGTAGTCTAAAAGTCAGAAATCAAGGTGTCAGCAGGGCCATGCTCCCTCTAAAGAAGGTAGGAAAGGACCCTCCCATGCCTCTTCCAGCTTCTTACAGCACCAGAAGTTCATTGGAATATGGCAGTATAACTCTCATTTTTATATGGTGTTCTCCCTATGTGTCTTCACATACTCTTCCCTCTGTGCATGTCTGCACACAGATTTCCCCTTTTATAATAAGGACACCAATCCTATTGGATTAATGCCCACTATGAAGACCTCATTTTAACTTGATTAACTCTATAAACACTCTATTTCTAAATAAGGTCACATTCAGAGATACTGGTAGTTAGGACTCCAACATATGTTTTTCTTGGGAGGATATGACTGAGCCCATAACACCGAGGTAACCTAGAGGGGTGAGCACTGAGTCCACTAAATAACAGAGCTAAATATAAATGACAATAAGAAGTATGATTAGAGAACAAAATGAAATGAAGTCTGTAAGGCCAGTGACTGTGGCCATGCAGGTTCACATTGGATTCGGGCAGATGGTAAAGGAACTGTGGAGCCAGAGGATGGTGGGCCATTCCGTTTATTAGAGTCTCTCAATGGCTGATGAGCAAGCAGGCAGAGAAAACAGCTTCCCTCTCTCTTCCTCTCAGGACTCACAAACAAAACAGGCCAGGATAGGGGGACCCCTTCTCCAGCAAACAATAGCAAACAATGGCCCCTCCCAAGCAGGCAGGCAATCTGCAATTTGCAATCTGAGGGCAAGCACCTGCAGCCTTACATAGACTATACACACATGGCACTGCCCTGTGTTCATGCACCAATCAGGCAAAGTACCAGTGAGCAAGCCTAACACACTGGTTACAAATTTGTTTGTCCAGCAAGGCCTGACAAGAAGGTGGCACAGTGGATACAGCATTGGCCTGGGACACAGAGGGCCCAGGTTCAAAACCCCAAGGTTGCCAGCTTGAGCGCGGGCTGACCAGCTTGATCAAGAGGGCGCCAGCTTGAGGATGGGATCATAAACATGAGCCCATGGTCGCTGACTTGAGCCTAAGGTCGCTGGCTTGAGCCCAAGGTCTCTGGCTTGAGCAAGGGATCACTGGCTCAGCTGTAGCACCCCCCGGTCAAGGCACATATGAGAAATCAATCAGTGAACAACTAAATGCCACAATGAAGAATTGAAGAATTGATGCTTATCTCTCTCCTTTCCTGTCTATCTGTCCCTCTCTCTGACTTTCTCTCTGTGTCTCTGTCTCTCTTGCTAAAAAAGAAAAAAAAAAGATGGAATGAGGTTCCATCTAACATTAACAATGGAATATAATAAAAATCAAGAGACAGAGTCAGGCAGCAGGCTAAAGTGTGTGGGTAACTCCTCATTAATTACAGCAGGAAGTTAATGGATATTACTTACAATTGAAACGTGTCTTTTTAAAAAAATATAAAAAGCATAGAAAATTCAATTTCAACATATTCATTCTTTTTTTTAATTCTAAAAGAATTAATCTTTAAAGAATTTGTGATGACGTGACCTGTGCTAGTGCAGTGGATAAAGCATCAACCTTGGAATGCTAAGGTTGCCAGTTCGAAACCCTGGACTTGCCTGGTCAAGGCACACATGGAAGTTGATGCTTCCTGCTCTTCCCTTCTCTCTCTCTCTTTTTCTCTCTCTCCTCTCTCTCTAAAAATGAATAAATAAGATCTAAAAAACAAAAGAATGTGTGGTGAAGAAACAACCACTTTAATTATGTCTAAGTTTCACTTCAGTTTTTTACCATTAAATCAGGTAACACTAAAAATGATTCATCTAAAATCATATGGAGAGTATGGTCCTATCTTTATGGAACTCTCTTGGTTATCTGCCTATTTATCCACATGCCTATAAGATAGGGTTTCTAACGATGTTTTATAAATGTTGGAATGGTTGTCTCTGGGCAGTAGGGTTTGGGTTGTAAGGTTTTGGGTTTGATTTTTTTTTAACTTTGTTATACTTTTCTTTATTATTTGAATTTTGATAATAAAATTTGTAATTTTGAACAGAAACAATAAAGTCCTTGTTTCACATTTTCCCAAAAGCTTTCTTGTAGGCCTTGGAGGTGGAACTCAACTTCAGGTCCTAGGAGGAAGTGGGCCCGGGAGAGGGTGCGGTAACAGCTGGCACCGGTCACAGGTCTCTGGGCTGTCAGGGGGCTCTTCTTCTTCTTCTTTTTTTAAGAATGAGTTATTTTATTTTATTTTATTTTATTTTTTTATTTTAAATTTTTATTGATTGATTTCAACAAGAGAGGAAGTGAGAGAAAGAGAGAGAGAGAGAGAGAGAGAGGAACATTGAGCTATTCCTATATGCACCCTGAGTGGGGATCGAACCAGCAACCACTATACTTCAGGACAATGCTCTAACAAACTGAGCTATCCAGCCAGGGCTATTTTGTTTTTCATTTATTCATTTTAGGGAGAGGAGAGAGAGAGAGATCGAGAGAGGGGGGTAGGAGCAGGAAGCATCAACTCCCATATGTGCCTTGACCCGGCAAACCTAGGGTTTCAAACCAGTGACCTCAGTATTCCTGGTCGATGCTTTATCCACTGCGCCACCACAGGTCAGGCCAGGAGGCTCTTCTAAAATGGGGAGTCCTATTTCACAGTCACTATGGATACAGCACGTAAGCAGCTGGGGTTTTGTGAGGCTGAGCACATCATACAACAGTGGTGGGCTTGCAGCCCTGCTTCCTGAAAGTTGGTGCTGGCCCTCACAGTCCATCTTTCTAGCCTACATAACAGAACAGTGTCTCAACAGGACACACCAGCTCAGCAGCAGTGAGCACACGGCAGGGGGGCCGCGGCAGGGAAGTCCGTAGTGGGAACAGGGTCCTGGCCGGGGAAAGTGTTTCCTACGGGGCTTGAGATGTTATCTAAACCTGACTGCAGGCTAAGGGAGTGTGGCCTGGCCCGTAGGATCCACATGCTGAGCTCTGCCGAAGGACTGGGGGTCCCCTGCAGCCAGTGTTTCCAAAGGACAGAATCCTTAGACAGGTTGTCATAGTAACAGTCCTAAAGGCAGGTGGTTGGTCTTCAGTGAGTGCTGAGCACAAACACAGCAGGAAATGTGAGGGCAGCACCTGCCAGCAGCCTAGGGAAGCTTCTTGGACAATGTTATCTATACTCTTTTTTTTAACCAGAAAGATTATTAAATACAGACAATATTAATTGTTAAAATGTATAGGAAATACATTTATTTTAAATAAAATAATACTATAACTCTTGTGTTCTCAAAGTCCCAGAATTATCTGTTGCTACTTCTCTATCTCTTCTTAGCTCTCTGCATACGTCTCAGACTGGTGCTAATTAGTCAGAGAGGCTGGGTGCCTCAGGTTATGTCCACTGAGCCGGGGCAGCAGAAACCATATCACCCCTCCCCCACCTTTGGATCACCGGTGTCTCCACTCAGAGCCCCTCTGTCTTCAGTTCCTTGATTTATGGTCAGCTTCTTATGTGTCACTGTGGCCTAGTGAGCCTTTTTCTGGTCTGATAGTTCTAGTTTGGGCAGATGGCTTTTGATCTACTTATTTATGTTCCTGTAGATTGCATTTTTTCCACACCAAAGTTTATGTCTCTAGAGAGCTACCTCTGTTTATTAAAAATATAATCTTAGCCTGACCAGGCAGTGGCGCAGTGGATATAGCATCAGACTGGGATGCAGAGGACCCAGGTTCAAAACCCCAAGGTTGCTGGCTTGAGCATGAGCTCATCTGGTTTGAGTGCAGGCTCATCAGCTGAAGTGCAAGGTCTCTGGCTTGAGCATGGAATCATAGACATGACCCCATGAGCTCAAGGTCGCTGGCTTGAAGCCCAAGGTCACTGGCTTGAGCAAGGGGTCACTCGCTCTGCTGCAGCCCCCCAGTCAAGGCACATATGAGAAAGCAGTCAGTTAACAACTAAGGAGACTAAGGAGCCGCAATGAAGAATTGATAATTCTCATCTCTCTCCCTTCCTGCCTGTCTGTCCCTATCTGTCCCTTTCTCTGTCTCTGTCACAAAATATATATAATCTTAGTCATTCAGTAAAAGTAGATTATGAATAAACAGCAAAATGAAACTAGTCGTTTTCAGCAGAACCTCCCAGCTTCCTCTTTGACCAATGCCCAAAATAGGAGCTGACAGAAGTCTGCCTCATCCAATTGTAAACCTTGGGTGACTATGCTTAAACTATGCTTTATATGAGCCACTTCAGCTCAAAAAAGGACTTCTGCCTCCTCCACTCCACTAACAAGCTCTTTCCAAGACCACCTGCAAGCCCCTACTCATGCTAAATACAACTGACCTGTTTCAACCCTCATTTCCCTGAACCTCTGTTCACAGTGAAACTACTTAACATTCCGTCCATCTTTAAACTCCCTCGTCCACTTATTTCTCTCACACTTTGCTCTCCCAGATCTTCTCACAAGCTCTCCAATCAATCCTCTCACACTTACAGGGCTTCTCTTCCTCCCCTACCAGTAAGTTTTTAGGGTTTTATTCTCAGTGAGCATGCTCTTTCATGCTCATGCTTTAGCTACCAAATATCTCTGAACACAGACCTCTGCAGAGCTCCAGTATCCTATATCCAACCCTGTTAAGATGTCTTCCTTTGCCCCAAATAACACATCATCATGCCACCAAGCACTGTCTATCATCCTGAGTTCCATTTCCTGCATTACATGGCATGTCTGCAGCCCGGGGAAATGTGCTCATGAATGGAAATGAGAACCTTTCTGGGGTCCCCAAAGCAGAAATAACTCTGAACGCTGCAATTACTATTCTTGGTTTGATTGGAAATCATGACCTCAAGGGATTTAGCAGACACTGACCACAGAGAGAAAGTTTGATCGTCTTCCTCCTGTAGCTACACCCCTAAAGGTCTTGATCTCCCCAGGTGAAAAATAACTATGCTTCACATCTGCACTAGTGGTGTCAGCCTAGAGATAAGTACATGTGAAAACAAGGATGAGGGGCTCAAGTGGATGGAGAGTGAGCTGGTAGGATTCCCACAAAAGTTCTAATGTGTCTTGAGAATACACCATGCCAACTCATTTAACCCTGAACCCTGGAGCTTTAATCTTTCAAGAACACAGTTCCCTCTCACATTTCTAATAATTACTATTTCTGGCTTTTCTGGAAATCCCACTAGTCACCCTGTCTCTTCCAAAAGAATTGAGTCACGAAAATAGAACCATGAGAAAAGTTTTTTGTTCTCAGAAATGCACTGGTGGAAACAGCCGAGGGGAATGCGGTGGGGGTGAGGAGTTCTTCAACTGGTTCTTCTATCTCAAGGAAAAATAAACCGAAGGAAAAGATTTTTAAAAAATGTTTTAAATTAGTCATTCACAGGAAAGAGATTTGGTGGGAAAGAGTTTACACTTGCACTATTGTGGTATCTAGAGGAGGTTTTTTGTTTGTTTTTTTTGTATTTTTCTGAAGCTGGAAACGGAGAGAGACAGTCAGACAGACTCCCGCATGCGCCCGACCGGGATCCACCTGGCACGCCCACCAGGGGCGGGACGCTCTGCCCATCAGGGGGCGATGCTCTGCCCCTCCGGGGCGTCGCTCTGCCGTGACCAGAGCCACTCTAGCACCTGGGGCAGAGGCCAAGGAGCCATCCCCAGCGCCCGGGCCATCTTTGCTCCAATGGCGCCTTGGCTGCAGGAGGGGAAGAGAGAGACAGAGAGGAAGGGGGGGGTGGAGAAGCAAATGGGCGCTTCTCCTGTGTGCCCTGGCCGGGAATCGAACCCGGGTCCCCCGCACGCCAGGCCGATGCTCTACCGCTGAGCCAACGGGCCAGGGCGAGGAGTTTTTAACTTGATATCCACGAATAGGCTTTATCAGAATGTGTGAGCCTCCAGAAATTGTGAGCTATGTGTTTTTGTGTTGTACATTTTTCTGAGGATAGGGTCCTGTTGGACAGATAAAATGTATTATGCTCACTTTGTTAAAAATGTCGCTGCCCATGTGAGGCCGTCACCCAGGTGATATTAATGTGTGTTGAGAATCCTTATAGCCTGGGGCTTGGTTTTGGGATTAAGCCTTTCCCACCCTTTTTGATGTGGGGTGGTACAATCCAATCATGCCTCAGAGGAGTGACTTTGTATTAGGGACTTCCCTACTTTGTATATTGGATTAGAGGTTGTGAAGCTACAGTATAAAGTGGGGGCAGAGCGGGAGCTTGCTCTCTTGGTTCCTGGGATGATTAGCATGAGAGAACAGAGGGAGCAGAGCAGAGAGCAGAAAGAGACCATGTGGCCAGGAGAAGCAGCCAGGATGGCGGAGTGTTGAGTGAGAAGCCAGTTTGTGCAGAGTTTGTATCTGGGATAAGGAAGGAGATGGGGAACTGAGGAGAATAAGGCTGGTGAGCTAGAAACCTTTGATTCTAGGAAACTTGGATAAGTCAGTGGCTTTGTGAGCACTGAATGTGAGTGGGTTTTGGAGCCCAGTGTGTGTTTTTAGCTTGCCCGCCGAGTGCAAGCTAGAATTAAAGAGAATGGCCTATCAGTTTTTGGCTCCATTGTTTCTTTACCAACTGTCTGAATCCAATGGGAACCTGCATAGGCCAGAAGGCTGCTGTGATAGTGACCCTGGCCCTGGCTTCTGGCTTTACAGGTCCACAGCTTTTATCAAATTCTCAAAGACACCCCAAAGTGTAAGAAATACTCACTTAGAGTTTAACTTATTGTACTGGTCATCTTTGCTCTATAACAGGTTGCTCTATGACAAATTTCAGTGTAACACAACTAACATCTATTATCTCACAGGTTTTGTGGGTCAGGAATTTAGGAGTGGTTTAGCTGACTGACTAGGCTCAGGGCCTCCTGTGACATTGCAGTCATGAAGTCAGCTGGGGTTGCTGCTGTCCAAAGGTTTGACTGGGGCTGGTGAATCCGCCTCTAAGAAGGTGTGCTCAGGTGGCTGCTGGCAGAAGACTCAGTTCCTTGCTGGCTATTGCCACATAAACCTCTCCATTGGGCTGCTCAGTGTCCTCCGAGTGAGTGTCCACTGCTGAATGAATGGCCAAGAGAAAGAGCAAGGAGGAAGCCACAATGCCTTTCATGACTTAGTCTCAGGAGCCCTACATTGTCACGTCTGTCACATGCTATTCTATAAGCAAGACAGCTCTCACACAAGGGGAAGTAATTAAGCTCCACCTTTTGAAGGGAGGTGTACCAGAGAACTTGTGGACATGTGTTCAAACTACCAAACCAGTAAAGAGGCCTTGCTTGATAGCCTTGCTGAGAAGGAACTTTCTCTCCCCCTGTACCGCCCTCCCCTCTTCTTTCACCACCTCATTTTGCAGTGTTTGGGACTCCCCCAGGGTGGGGGATCACCATGACCTTGTACAAATTACTAAACTTCTTTGTGTCTCAACTTTTTCATTGGTTCCTGGAGATAATAATAATACCTACTTGTAGGAGTATTATATGAGGATTAAGTAAAATGCTGGATTAATAAATGTTTTTAAATGTTAGCTATAACAATAGTGGTCCCACCCCCAATCGAAAGCTTCCCATTTCCAGTCAACAGAAATGGTCTATAAATCTTCTAGATGGAGCAGAGAAGTGGTTATTTGTTGAGAACTTATTTGTACAAATAATGCAGCAGGTACTGTAGGGCAGGGAGAGACGATGGAAGTTAAAAACAGGCCCTGTCCTCAGTGGGTCTAAAATGTAGTTGGGGAGATGTTGGGCAGATAAAATGTGTTATGCTCACTTTGTTAAAGATGGTGCTGCCCACGTGAGGCCATCGCCCAGGTGATATTAATGTGTGTTGGGGATCATTGTAACCTGGGGCTTGGTTTTGGGATTAAGCCTTTCCCACCCTTTTTGATGTGGGGCGGTACAATCCAATCATGCCTCAGAGAAGTGACTTTGTATTAGAGACTTCCCTATTTTGTATATTGGATTAAGGGTTTGGATTTCTACACTATAAAATGGGGACGGAGCAGGAGCTTGCGCTCTTGTTTCCTGAGATTATCATTAGAGGAGAGAGCAGAGCAGAGAGCAGAAGGAGGCCACGTGGAGGAGGCCAGGAGAAGCAGCCAAGATGGCGGAGTACTGAGTGAGATGCCAGTTTGTGTAGAGTTTGTATCTGGGATAAGGAAGGAGATGGGGAACTGAGGAGAATAAGGCTGGTGAGCTAGAAACCTTTGATTCTAGGAAACTCGGATAAGTCAGTGGCTTTGTGAGCACTGAATGTGAGTGGGTTTCGGAGCCCAGTGTGTGTTTTTACTTGCCTGTAAGCTAGGATTAAAGACTATGGCCCACCAGTTTGTGGCTCCGTTGTTTCTTTACTGACTGTCCGAATCCAATGCGAACCTGCATGGGCCGGTGTTGGGCAGATAAAATATATTATGCTCACTTTGTTAAAGACGGCGCTGCCCACGAGGAGGCCGTTGCCCAGGTGATATTAATGTGTGTCTCTGGATAGGCAGAATCCTTGTAGCCTGGGACTTGGTTTTGGGATTAAGCCTTTCCCACCCTTTTTGATGTGGGGTGGCACAATCCAATCATGCCTCAGAGAAGTGACTTTGTATTAGAGACTTCCCTATTTTGTATATTGGATTAGAGGTTGTGAAGCTACAATATAAAATGGGGGCAGAACGAGAGTTTGCGCTCTTGGTTCCTGAGATTATCATTAGAAGAGAGAGCAGAGGAGAGCAGAGAAAGGTCACGTGGAGGAGGCCAGGAGAAGCAGCCAAGATGGTGGAGTGCTGAGTGAGATGCCAGTTTGTGTAGAGTTTGTATTTGGGATAAGGAAGGAGATGGGGAACAGAGGTGAATAAGTCTGGTGAGCTAGAAACCTTTGATTCTAGGAAACTCGGATAAGTCAGTGGCTTTGTGAGCACTGAATGTGACTGGGTTTTGGAGCCCAGTGTGTATTTTTACTTGCCCGCCGGGTGCAAACTAGAATTAAAGACTATGGCCCATCAGTTTTTGGCTCCGCTGTTTCTTTACCTACTGTCCGAATCCAATGCGAACCTGCATGCGTCGGGCTGTTTTGATAGTGGCCCTGGCCGTGCCTCCTGGCTTTACAGGAGAAAATATATCTACACGTAAAACAGAGGAATGCTTTGAAAATCTTGTGACTCAAGAACAGGAGAGAGTATCTGCACTGAGTATAATTTTAAAGGTTAAAATTCAGGCCAGAAAGCATGAATGAAAATCAAGGGCGATGGGCACTGATGTTTGAACGGGGACCACAGAGAGCTTTTCAGGGACCACAGCAGGAGAGGTAAAGGGAGAAAGGAAAGGACTGATGACATCAAGATTTCACAGAGAAAGGAACGGACTCAAAGGATAAACAGGCATTGCTCTTCAGGAGAACTGGTTTGTGCTGTGGCAGTCTCTGAAGGGGAGCTTTATCGTATTTTCCAATCTGACTATTGAAACAAAGGTATTCTGTTAACCTTTCAAGGGCAAGGAAAGTGTCTGTAGACTTCTGTAATCTATCTAGTACACTCAGCTGAGGAGGGTGTTGTTTTTAAACAAAAATGCAAACTGATAAACTACTTCTCCATTCAGACTTTAGATTAAAATGTTTACTGGCAAGCATTCCACAGAGCTGGTTCCCTGAGGCCCAGCTTTTCTGCTTGCTGCCTATCGTGGGAGGGGCCCGATTTCCAGGAGCTGCTGAGCTCAGGCAGACTCCGATTCTCAATAGCCCTCACAGGTGACCTCACAATGCTGGGAGGAAGGAAGAGTAGAGAGGTGGCTCCAGTGTGGTCCCATCCGCGGGTTCATCTGAAGCATGGAGGGCATGGGAGCAAGGATGATCAGATACTCTTGGGGCCTTCAGTTGCCATCTTTCATCTCTGAGGTCTGACTCTCCACTGTCTTGTTTTGGGAAACTAGCTGTTGGTCAAATAAGTTTGTAAATTGATATATATGTTTGCTCACTTATAGTTTGCATTGTGTGTAGGGGACAGGCTGTAAGCAGGGCGGGTCATTATAGCCTGAGGCTTAGTTTTAAGACTAAGCTTTTCCCCACACCCTTGACTGATTGCATGATGTGGGGTGGTGCACTCTCATGAGGAATCCCATTATGCCTCAGATAAGTGACTTTGTATCAGAAACTTCCTTGTTTGTATATTGGATTAAAGGTTTTGGTTTCTATACTATAAAGTGGGGCAGACCGGGAGCTTGTTCTCTCTTGGTTCCTGAGATTAGTATTAAAGGAGAAAGCAGAGAAAGGCCACAAGGAGGAGAGGAGAGCAGAGAAAGGACACATGGATGAGACCAGGAGAAGCAGCCAAAATGGTGGAGTGCTGAGGGAGAAACCAGTTTGTGCAGAGAGAAGGAGATAGGTAACAGAGGTGAGTAAGTCTGGTGAGCTAGAAACCTTTGATTCTAGGAAACTTGGATAAGTCAGTAGCTTTGTGAGCACTGAATGAGTGGGTTTTGGAGCCCAGTGTATGTTTTTACTTGCCTGCTGGGTGCAAGCTAGGATTAAAGTTAATGGCCCACCAGTTCTTGGCTCCATTGTTTCATTACCATCTTTTCGAATCAAATGCGAACCTGCACGGGCCAGGAGGCTGTGATGGTGGCCATGGCTACTGGCTTTACACTAGCCTAAGTTACTTTCAGTCTATAAGTAGCCCAAGACATTTTGAAGTGAGTGTTTTGCAGGAATCAAAGGAGGACAAAAATGCCCAGACAACTTGATAAAGGAAGTAGGATTTATTAAAGCCGGTGGAGCACGTAGAGTTTGTAGCTCCAAAAAATGGGTTCCCCAAAGTAATTTTCTTACAGGTATATATACCTTTACAGTATCTAAGAAATGGGCATGTGATTTCTTTGTTTAAGGTTTCCCAGGACTCAAGGAAAAGTTTCAGTGGGGTCAGCAAGGAGGAGGAGTTTCTAGATCACTGGCCATAGTTACATACAGATCCTGCTATTCTTGCTTTGTCCTGTAACTATGGGATATAGTTAATTTATTGCTGGCTGACTTGGTTACCCTTGCTGGCTCCTTTCCCTTGTATTCTTTTCATTTCTTCCTTCTCAGGAAAGAGGGTGCCTTCCCCTTCTTCATTATGTGAGTGTAAGCTGCTTATTCACCTTGCTATTAAGCAATAGTGAAAGCAAATCTCAGACCAGATTTTACCCCTTTCAATAGACATTTATTAAACATTCATGAGCAATTAGGCACAGAACATTTCACACAATCTGACTGGAGCTTCCATGAAGTCTCAGCTCCTATCCTTTTAAGTGATCCAAACAGTACCTAGCATAAATATTTCATTGGAGGCAGAACCAACAAGCATTTCAGAGGTACTTCATTATCTTTGTGGTCAGCATTAGGCAGCAAGAAACCCTCCTATAGCTATGTCTGGAGACAGGAGTGGCTCAGGATAATGTGTCCGGCATCATCCTTACTAGACTCTAATGGTCTTGCTAGACTCTTAAACCCTGTTTGGGCAAACACAAGGCCTGCCTCAAAAATATTTTAGCCTATTTTCATACCTTGACTATGTTTAATTTCACCAATAAGCATGTTTATCTACCATTACTCATGCTAATTACCAAGCCACTAATTTCATCAAATAAAATCCATTTATGATATCATAGTGCTGATTAGCAGTGTCTGCTATGGAGCAAAATACCTATTACTCAAGCACTTGTAGGGGCCACCTTGGCAGATGACCTTTCTGATAGAATGCTGGCTGACGCCTCTAGGGTGTAGATTGACCCTGGAATTGAAGCTTTATCCAACTAGTGAGTAAAGAGCATGACACATCAATGCTGCAGTATTTTTAAGTAAAGTACAGATATCAAGACACTTGGCTTTGGCTGGTAAAAAAAAATGATCATTTTCACAAGATTCAGTGGAAAGGACACCAGGAACATCAATTCTAGGTTCTGTGACTATTTCATCAGTCGCGACTTCTGTCTAGAAAGACAATGCAAGATATGGTTAAAGTCTGCGAGATTGTACTGAGGACTCCAAATTCCCAAGCATTATATTACAGGGAAATACTTATTACTTGAAAGAGGTTATTGTAGTACAAGTAGAAGGACATATTATTTCACATGATCCTTATGACCCTGGCTACCCTGAAGGGTAGTTCAGTCTGTAAACAAATAATTCATTCTGGGCCAAATCAAAGGTCATGTGGTAGCCTGTAAGGCCAGTGGCCGAGGCCATGCAGGAGCACATTGGATTTGGGCAGAGGGTAAAGGAACTGTGGAGCTGGAGGATGGTGGGCTGTTCTGTTTATTAGAGTCTTCCAATGGGGGACAAGCAAGCAGGCAGGGAAAACCGCTTTTCTCTCTCTCTCAGGACTCACAAGCAAAACAGGCCTGGGCAAAAAGCCCCTTCTCAGGCAAACAGTAGCAAACAATGGCCCCTTCCATTGAAATAAGCAATCTGCAATCTACAATCTGCCACCGTAAGGGCAAGCACCCGCAGCCTTACACAGACTATACACATGTGGTGCTGCCCCGTGCTCATGCACCAATCAGGCAAAGTACAAGTGAGCAAGCCTAACACACTTGTTTGCCTAAATAGCCCACAAAAAATATTTTATTTCATCTGAGAAATATTGTAAAATTACTGAACTTGGTTATTAGTACCTTAAAAAAATCAGCTGCCATTGCCATAAAAATCTGGATTTCCAGCTTCTCTTGAAAAAAAATTTAGATCTGGCAACACTAGTTCTGCATTCTCTGCTGATATCAGGCAGGAGTTGAGGACTCATGTAATAACAGGCATTTCCTCTCCAACTTGCTCCATCCTCATGGTGCCCTAATAATTCTCAACCCTGAGGCTGACTGCCATATTTCTCGAAGTAAAGCTAAGAGAAATGTAAACTATCTGTTGTACCTTGTGCAACATTTAGCATCATAGTTAGCAGTGTGGCCTCTAGAGGCAGACAGCCTGCTTTTAAATCCTGGGTCTTTTATATTTTCTGGCTTTGTGACTTTAGGCAAGTTGCTTAACCTCTCTAAGCCTAGGCTTCCTTATTTGTAAAATGAGAATACTACTGGTATCTACTTCATAGGGTTGTTGTGAGGATTAAAGCACTTAGGGCAGGAATGACGTCAGAGAAATGGCGGCATGAGAAATACTCTAGATCTCTCTGTAGGTCAAATAAGTTTGTAAAGATGATATATATGTTTGCTCGCTTATAGTTTGCATTGGGTGTGGGAGACAGGCTGTAAGCTGGCAAAGTCATAGCCTAAGGCAGGCATAGCCAATATATGACCCATGGGCCAGATACGGCCCGTGTAATGAGTTTATGCGGCCCACGATTAAAATTTTAATATTCTCTGCTACTTTAAAATCTCAGCTATTCAGAAGGGAAGCATCTTTGATTATTAGAAATCAAGATATTTAAGAAGACAGTGATATGCAGGAAAAAATTCTGCATGTGACTAGGGTTAACTTCCAATAATTGGTTGAATAGATTTGTAATACTTGTTTTTTAAAAAAAATTCCATTATAAAGATTTATAACTTTTGTACTCGTCTGTACTCAATATGAACTATTTGATGTTTAGTGGTGATGTGAAACCCACATTCTTTTAGGAGGAGTTTGTCAGTGCACACCCAAGGTCAAACAGTTCATTATTTTTGTGGTCAAGTGTGCTGAATCAAGTGGCACTGTAGCATAGACAATAGCTACAGTTGATAACTGAAAATGTGTCCAGCTGTTTGTAAAATAAAATAATTGTTTTATTTGCAATATAACCCCTTCAAACTCATTCTATTAATTAAATATTGTTTCAATTGATTGCGATACAGTTTGGATATTTATATGATATGTAATTAAATTTTTATTAAAATAATATTGTATATTAAAATTTTTTTACTCACATTTATTCATAAACAAATTACATAATAAAATTTTGTTTACTTAAACAAATTGTTTTTGTATTTAACATTTTTTAATTTTAATATTTCGTCTGGCCTGTGAAAAAAGTTTTCTTTCTAATCTGGCCCGGGGACAAAAACTGTTGGCCACTCCTGACCTAAGGCTTAGTTTTAAGACTAAGCCTTTCCTTCCCTTTTAATACTAAGATCTTTTCAAAACTAAGGTTTTCCCCACACCCTTAACTGTTGCATGATGTGCATGGTGCATTTTTATGAGGAATCTCATTTATGCCTCAGATAAGTGACTTTGTATCAGAGACTTCCTCATTTGTATATTGAAGGTTTTTATTACTACACTATAAAATGGGGGCAGACGGGAAGCTCTCTCTCTCTCTCTCTCTCTCTCTCAGTTCCTGAGATTCCATTGCAGAGGAGAAGCCACCAAGATGGCAGAGTGCTGAAGGAGAAGCCAGTTTGTGCAGAGCTGGCGCAGAGAGGAGGAGATAGAGAACAGAGGTGAATAAGGCTGGTGAGATAGAAACCTTTGATTCTAGGAATACTCAGATAAGTCAGTGGCTTTGGGAACCCTGAATGGAAAGGGAAGTGTTTTCCCACTGTGTGTATTTCTCGCCCCCCGGGTGTGAGCTAGGATTAAAAAAGTAATGGCCCACCAGTTCGTGGCTCCACTGTTTCATTACCCACTGTCCAAATCCAATGTGAACCTGCATGGGCCAGGCGGCTATGATGGTGGCCGTGGCTACTGGCTTTACACTCTCCCTTTGAAATTTCAACAAACTCAACAACTATATGCAGAGAGAAAAAACCCAGGAGCACCTGAAATATACACACACCTGATAAAGGTATGATTTGGTGAGAAGGTGGGCCAAATGTAGAATCTGCTCACAGAGGAAAAAAGCCAAAGGATGGAGTTTTTCTCTTTCTCCACTGATCTGAGGGTGAGAGGCACCTTTAATATAGGTTTAGTTTCAGAGCTGGGAGAAGTGGAGAGACTGAGGGGCATAGGAAAAGGAGCTGAATTAAGATGGGCACGCAAACTAGAGCAGGAACACGGCCATTCCCGGCAGCTGCCTGCATTGCAGGGCTCCAATTGCGATTGCACACTACAGAGAGAGGTGCATGAATAGCCTATGGAGATCTGCCCTTGGGGCGGTGAGGCATGCTCAATCTGCCCACACAGCCTACGGAAATTGGCCTGTGTGATTCAGAGGCAAGCTTGATCTGAGATCTTCGCCCCACCCACCCCACTCCTGAAGCTGGGGCGCTGGCTCCTTGCATGCAACCACTGCCCTGCCCAGGACCACACTTTGAGTGGTATCAGAGGAAGGATTCAGTTGTGTCTCCCAAGTCCTGCATTGCTCCCTTGATGTGTGAACAGTGGCGGTAGCAGATACCCCACAGTTGAGTCTCCAGGCCACTCACTCCTGTGAGAGGCAAAGGTGCCTGGTATTTAATCCTCTGCTCTGTTACCATGTAGGGAGAGATGCAGAAGACCTGAAATAGCCATTGCTAGAGTCATAAAATTGCAAAGCCCCTCCTTGTAGGTGACTGTAACCCCACCTACTTCTTTAGGACAGTGATGCCTCAGCAGAACTCCACCCAAGAACCTCAGAGAGGCAAAGCTGTAGTACAGCGCCTCCTGCCGGAAAAAGGAAAAAGTTACCTCTCAAAACTGGAAAATTTTTTATTTTGCTTGTTCTCATTTTTTCTTCTTTCCATTTTTTTTCTCTTTTTCCCATTTGAACTTCATTATCCTTAGTTGTTATATTTTTTCTTGTTTTTTTTTTTTGTGAGGGTTTAATTTCTGTTATATTTTCTCTTTTGTTTATTTTTTCTCTCTTCCCTTTTCTTCTCCCTTTTTTTCTTTTTCTCCTCTCTTCTGAATGTCATTTTTCATCTAATTATTATATTTTGGACTCAAACATTTTTGTGGTGTTTTGCTTATTTTTTACTTTTTTTTTCTCTCTTCTTTCATTATTCCTCAGTTTCTGCTCCTTATTCTCTGCAGTTTTTCTACTTATCATAATTTATAACATTTTCATTTATTACTGTATTTTTTAATGTTTAGTTTTATTTTATTTTTTAGTTATCTCTTCTTAGTGGTATTAAAAATACCACTCTTAAATGCCATCAAGGAAAAAGAAATCATATACCATGGATATACAAGACAGAGGTGTAGCTCAGATAGATGGTGAAAAATCTCCAGGAAAAAAATCTCAATTGCATGAAAACCTTGGAGCTAAGTGACAGAGAATTCAAAATTGAAGTTCTAAATATACTCAATGAGATACAAGGAAAAACTAAAAGGCAACTTAGTGAGCTCAAAAAAAATTTAATGAACAAAAATAGCACTTCATCAAGGAAATTAAAACTATAAAAAAGAAGCAAACAGAGATGAAAAATTCAATACATGAACTGAAAAATGAGGGAACAAGCTTAGCTAATAGAACAGGCCAGATAGAAGAGAGAATTAGTGACATTGAAGATAGGCAACTAGAGATACTATAGAAAGAAGAGACTCATGAATTTTAAAAAAATGAGAAAGCCCTACAAGAATTGTCTGAGTCCATCAGAAAAGGCAATATAAGAATAATCAATATATCAGAAGAAGAGGAGAGGGATAAGGGAATGGAGAACATATTCAAAAAAATAATTGATGAGAACTTTCCAAGCCTCAGGAAAGAGTTAGAGCCTCGAATCCAAGAAGCAAACAAACACTGAGTTACCTCTACCCAAACAGACCTACTCCAAGGCAAATCATAATGAAATTATCACAAATTAATGACAAAGAAAAAATCCTCAAGGCAGCTAGGGAAAAACAGAATATAACATATAAAAGAATGCCCATCTAGCTATCATCAGATTTCTCAGCAGAGAAACTCTATAAACCAGAAGAGAGTGGATCCCAACATTTAAAGTACTGAAAGAGAAGGACTACCAGCCAAGAATACTATATCCATCAAAGCTATCCTTCAGATATGAAGGGGAAATAAAAATGTTTACAGATATAGAGAAGCTGAGAGAATTTATCACCAGAAAACCTCTACTTCATAAAATACTAAAGAGGGTTATCTGACCAGATACAAAGAACAAAACAAAAGTACAAGTAAAAGCTCCAACAAGACCACAATAAAAACAAGGATAATCTGTGACAACAATAACATAAAAGGGAGAGGACAAATATTTGTAGTAGCAAAGAGGATGGAATGCAGAAGCACTCATAAGATAATGGACTCTAATAAATATGATAATTTTTCTTTTAATAACCTAATGGCAACCATCCCTGAAAATGTCACTACTGAGACACATAGCTTAAAAAAAGAAGAAATAGAGGAAAGAAGTATAAAATACCATCAAACAAAAACAAATGACAAAAAAACAAAAGAGAAGAACCAAACAAGACACAAAACTATCAGAAAGCAATATATAAAATGGCAATAGGAAACCCTCAAGTGTCAATAATTACATTAAATGTAAATGTATTGAACTCACCAATAAAGAGGCACAGAGTAGCAGAATCGATCAAAAAGCAAAACCCAACAGTATGCTGCCTTCAAGAGACACATCTAAGGATAAAAATAGATTCAAAGTGAAAGGTTAGAAAATTATTCTCCAAGCAAATAATCTTCAAAAAAAAGCAGGTGTAGCCATACTCATATCTGACAATGCTGACTACAAGACAACAAAAGTAACTAGAGACAAAGATGGTCATTTCATAATGATAAAGGGGACATTGTATCAAGAAGACATAACACTTCTTAATATATATGCACCAAACCAGGGAGCACCAAAATATATAAGACACCTACTAACTGATCTAAAAATAGAAGCAGACAAAAATACAATCAGACTTGGAGATCTCAATACACCACTGATTGTTCTAGATTGTTCATCCAAACAGAAACTCAATAAAGAAATATTGGCTTTAAACAAAACACTAGAACAAATGGATATAATAGACATCTACCGGACATTTTATCCCAGAACATTAGAGTATACATTTTCCCCCAATGAACATGGAACATTCTAAAACATAGACCATTTGTTGGGCCACAAAGGTAACATCAACAAATTTATAAAGATTAAAATTATATCAAGCATATTCTCTGACCATAAGGCTTTGAAACTAGAATTCAATTGCAAAAAAGGAGTAAAAAAACCCCACAAAAATGTGGAAATTATACAGCATACTTCTAAAAAATGACTGAGTCAAAGGAAAAATAAAAGCAGAGATTAAAAGATATATACAGACAAATGAAAATGACAACATGACATATTAGAATCTCTGGGATACAGCAAAAGCAGTAATAAGAGGGAAGTTCATATCATTACAGGCTTATATCAAAAGAGAGCCCAAGTAAACAACTTAACATCACATCTTAAGGAACTAGAAAAAGAAGAACAAAAGCAACCCAAAACCAGCAGAAGAAAAGAAATAATAAAAACTAGAGCAGAAATAAATGAAATAGAGAACAGAAAAACTATAGAAAAAATTAATACAACAAAGAGTTGGTTCTTTGAAAAGAACAAAAAAATTGACAAACTTCTGGCAAAACTCACTAAGGAAAAAAGAGAAAGGACTCATATAGACAAAATCCAAAATGAAAGAGGAGAAATTACCACAGATATTATAGCTATATAAAGGATCATTGCAGAATACTATGAAAAACTATATGCCACCAAATTGAACAATCTAGAAGAAATAGATAAATTCCTAGAATTATACAATCTTCCTAGAGTGAGTCACAAAGAAATGGAAAGCCTAAACAGACCCATAAGCAGGAATGAAATAGAAACAACTATCAAAAACCTCTCCAATACACACGATTTGGGCCTGCAAATGCCCCGTGTAAGCCATATGCGGCCGGCATATTTAATAAATCTCCTCCTTTAATAAAACCTTCCAAAATTAAAAAAAAAAAAACTTCTCCAAAAATAAAAGTTCAGGGCCAGACAGCTACACTAGTGAATTCTACCAAACATTCAAAGAAGATTTGGTTCTTGTCCTTCACAAAGTCTTCCAAAAAATTTAAGAAGAAGCAATACTGCCAAACACATTTTATGAGGCCAACATAACCCTCATAACAAAACCTGGCAAGGACAATACAAAAAAAGAAAACTACAGACCAATATCTCTAATGCAGGGGTCTCAAACTCGCGGCCCACGGACCGCATGCGGCCCGCCCACCAATTTTGTGCGGCCCGCAGACTGGCCCGCAGACTAATCCACGAAGTTTGATTAGTCTGCGGGCCGCACAAAATTGGTGGGCAGGCCGCGAGTTTGAGACCCCTGCTCTAATGAATACAGATGCAAAAATTCTAAACAAAATACTAGCAAATCGAATACAACAACACATTAAAAAAATAATATATCATGATCAAGTGGGATTCATCCCAGAAGCACAAGGATGGTTCCAGATACGTTAAAAAAAAAACTAACGTAATTCACCATATCAACAAAACAAAGAACAAAAACCATGATCCTATCAACAGATGCAGAAAAGGCATTCGATAAAATACATCCTTTTATGTTTAAAATACTCAATAAAATGGGCATAGAAGGAAATACCTCAACATAATAAAAGCCATATATAACAAACCATCAGCTAACATCATACTAAATGGTAAAAAGCTGAAAACTTTTCCTCTAAAATCAGGAAAATGATGGAACTGCCCACTCTCTCCACTCCTATTCAGTATAGTGCTGGAAGTTCTAGCCAGAGCAATCAGACAAGAGAAAGAAATAGAAGGCATTTGTATCAGGAAAGAAGAAGTAAAGATTTCACTTTTTGCAGATGACATGATCCTGTATATAGAAAACCTCAAAGACTCCACAGAAAGACTATTAGAAACAATAAACCAATACAGTAAGGTTGCAAGATACAAAATTAATACACAGAAATCTATTGCTTTCATACATGCCAACAATGAAACTTCGAAAAATGAACTAAAAAAATCCTTTTACAGTTGCAACAACAACAAAATACCTAGGAATAAACATAACAAAGAATATAAAGGATCTATATACTGAAATCTACAAAGCATTATTAAAGGAAATAAAAAAAGACACAATGAAATGAAAAAAATATCCCATGTTCTTGGATAGGAAGAATAAATATAGTTAAAATGGTCATATTACCCAAAGCAATATACAAATCTAATGCTATTCCTGTCAAAATTCCAATAGAATAGAAATAGGACAAAAATTCATCAAGTGTATATAGAACCATAAAAAAACCTGAATGACCAAAGTAATCCTGAGAAGAAAATAAAAACAAAACAAAACACAAAGATAGAGGCATTACACAGTACCTGACTTCAAATTATACTACAGAGCCACAATAATCAAAATGCATGGTATTGCAGAAAAGTAGACACACAGACCAATGGAACAGAATCAAGAACCCAGAAATAAAACCACATATATATGGGCAAATCATCTTTGATAAAGATGACCAAGCAGTAGTGCAGTGGATAGAGCAGTGGACTGGGATGCAGAGGACCCAAGTTCAAAACCTCAAGGTCGCCAGCTTGAGCACAGGCTCATCTGGTTTGAGCAAGGCTCACCAGCTTGAGCGCAAGGTCGCTGGCTTGAGCAAGGGGTCACTCGGTCTGCTGTAGCCCCCCCAGTCAAGGCACATATGAGAAAGCAGTCAATGAATAACTAAGGTGCCACAACAAAGAATTAATGCTTCTCATCTCTCTCCCTTCCTGTCTATCCCTATCTGTCCCTCTCTCTGTCTATGTCACCGAAAAAAAAAAAAAAAAAAAAAAAAAAGAGTAAAAAATACACAATGGAGAAAAGAAAGCCTCTTCAATAAATGGCGCTAGGACAATTAGAAAGCCACATGCAGAAGAATGAAACTTGACTACAGTTTGTCCCTTTACATAAAAATTAATTCAAAATGTATCAAAGACCTAAATATAAGAACTGAAACAATAAATTACATAGAAGAAGACATAGGTAATAAACTCATGGACCTAGGCCGTAGAGAACATTTTATGAATTTCACCCTAAAGGCAAGGGACGTAAAGGCAAAGATAAATGAATGGGACTATATCAAACTAAGAAGCTTCTGCACAACAAAAGAAACTGACAACAAAACAAACAGACAGCCAACTAAATGGGAGGTGATATTTGCAAACAACAGATCAGATAAGGGGTTAATATCCAATATATATAAAGAACTCATAAAACTCAGCAACAAACAAGCAAACAATCCAATTAAAAAAATGGGAAAAATACACGAACAGGCAGTTCTCTCAAGAAGAAATACAAATAGCCAATAGATATATGAAAAGATGCTCATCTTCACTAGCTATTAGAGAAATGCAAATCAAAACTATGATGAGATACCACCTCAGACCTGTTAGGTTGGCTATTATCAACAAGACAGATAATAACAAGTATTGGAGAGGCTATGGAGAAAATGGAACCCTCATTCACTGTTAGTGAGAATGTAAATTAGTACAACCACTATAGAAGAAACTATGGTGGTTCCTAAAAATTTTAAAAATAGAACTACCATATGACCCAGCAATTCCTCTACTGGGTATATACCCCCAAAACTCGAAAAAAATTGGTACATGAAGACACATGCACCCCCATGTTCATCTCAGCATTATTCACAGTGGTCATGACATGCAAACAACCAAAGTACCCTTCAATAGAGGATTGGATAAAGAAGTGGCACATATATACTATGGAATACTACTCGGCCATAAGAAACGATGACAGTATCATTTACAACAACATGGATGGACCTTAACAACATTATACTGAATGAAATAAGTAAACCAGAAAAAGATAAGAACTGGATGATTCCATACATAGGTGCGACACAAAATTGAGGTTCATGGTCATAAATAGGAGTGCAGTGGTTACCAGGGGGAGAGGGAAGGAAAGAGAAGGAAAAGGTGAGGACAGAAAAGGGACATAAAGAGGGACAAATATAAGGTGATGGAGGATGATTTGACTTTGGGTGATGGGTATACAACATAATTGACTGTCCAAATGATGTGAAGATATTTGCCCAATGTCACTCTGTTAAATTTAACCGTCTAAATAAAAAAAATTTAAAAAAACCACCTAGGGAAGCCTCAAATAAGTGTCTCTGAGAGGGCTGCATGTCTCACCCCACCCATTTTAATCTTTTATGTTACCCACCTTGTCCCTGTAGGCACTGGGTCTGTGATATCTTATTTAAATAAATATTTGAATAGCATTTCATGAGGAATTATTGACAAAACTGAACATGTCCAGAAGACACTCCTCACTTCAAAATTATTTTATGGCCTGACTAGGAGGTGGCGCGGTGGATAGAGCATTGGACTGGGACACAGAGGACCTAGGTTTAAAACCCTGAGGTTGCCAGCTTGAGCGCGGGCTCATCTGGTTTGAGCAAGGCTCATCAGCTTAAGCCCAAGGTCGCTGGCTTGAGCAAGGGGTCACTAGCTCTGCTGTAGCCCCCCCCCTCCGGTCAAGGCACATATGAGAAAGCAATCAATGAACAACTAAGGTGCCTCAATGAAGAATTGATGCTTCTCATCTCTCTCCCTTCCTGTCTGTCCCTATCTGACTCTCTCTCTGTCTCTATCACACAAAAAAATAATAATAATTTTATGGAACACCTCTTAACTCTCTGCACCAGCCTAGCCTTGAAACTAAGTTAACAGACCAGTCTCCTGGGTGGACCATGACACTAAATCTCTGTCCAAGTGCTCTCTTGGAATAAGATGGTATTCGTGCCTCAATAGATACCATGTCTTCATGGAAAGACAAATCATAAAATGGAAGAAGATACTTAAAACACACATAGCTGCAGAGGATTGGTATCAAAAATTATATAAAGAATTTCTACAAACTACTGAGAAAAAAACAAACAGCCCTACAGAAAAATGGGCAAAAAAATGAACAGACAATTTATAAAGGAAGAAACAGGGATGACCTATAAACACAGAAAAAGATGCTTAATTTTACAGCAATCCAGAAAATAAAAGTTAAAACCACAATAAAATACAATTTCACACCCAACATATCAGCAAAAATTGTAGTGTAGCAATATCTCTACCAGGTCTATATATTGCTGGTTGAATGAAGATTATCCTGACCTCTGTGAAGAGCATTTTGAAACTCTCTGGAAAATCTGTTTATCCAAGGTCCCAGCAGTTTCACTCTTAGGAATAAACCCGAGAGAAACCCCTCTCAGAGATACACCAAGAGGCAAGTACAAAAATGTTTGTGACTCCATTGTTGGTAATAGCCAAAATTGACAACAACTAAAATGCTCATGAGAATAGATAAATTAAGTATGACACATTCATATAATAGGGTAATATGCAGTCACTATATACATCAACAAAAATGAATCTCAAAACATGTTAAATACAAAAAGCAAGTTGCATAGGAAAACACACTATGAAGTCAGTTATATAAAATAGTGTGCAAAGCAGTATGACATATTTATTGGAGGTACAGGTTGTGAGGATTAAAACACTTGGGGCAGCCTCAAATAAGTGCCACGGAGAGGGCTACATGTCCCACCTGCCCATTTTAGATATTATTCTCATAAAAATATATGAGAATAATAAATGCCAAATTTAGGGTATTGATTACCTCTAGATGGAAGAAAGGAAAATGAGATCTGGGATGGATCATTCCTTGGGTTGGGTAGGTAGTACCTGGTTGTATGGTAAATTAGCCTTTACATGTTTTTGCATTAAATATATATTTTATATATTAAATATATAAAAATTAAACATATTTAAAAATTATATAAAACATATTTAAATTATATAAAACATATATTTAAAAATTATATTAAAAATATATAAAACATTAAAAGTATATATTAAATATATAAAACAAAATTTTAAAATAAATGACATAATTTATTTCTATTTTGCAGGTTTTCTCTTTTATGTATTAGTTTCCTGTTGTTGTTTTAGCAAATTGCCAGAAACTTAGTGGTACACGAATTTCTCATTTTGTAGTATTGGCCCCATCTCCCATCTTCAAGGTCATCAGCATTGCATCTTCAAATCTCCTCCCCACTCCCACCATTTCTGTCACCACGTCTCCTATGAATTGGACCCTCCTCTCTCTCCGTCTTACGAAGATGCTTGTGATCACATTGGCCCACTCAGATAATCCAAAATAATCTTCCCGTTTTAAGTGCCTTAATTTAATCACATCTGCAAAATCCCTTTGCCATGTATAGTTACATATTCACAGGTTTGGGGGATTAGGACATTTTGGGAAGCCATTTTCTGCCTGGCACATGGGCTTTAAACAGTGCAGGCCTAGTGCTGTGCTTATTGTGCTCAAGGGAAACCCCCTGACCTGCTTAGCCCTTCAGTTTCTCTGACCTGAATGGGTTTCCTAGAGACCTAGATCAGTCAACAGTAAACCCTGGGTGGGGGTGGGAGGTGAGGAATCGCAGAGGCTGGATTCCCGAGCTGGAGAAAAGGGTCCAGAACAACTAAGAGTGGCCCTGAACTAGAACGGTTAGATCTTTAAGTTTCCTCAGAGTAGCTGAACTGATCATTCCAAAATCTGATCATGTCCCTCTCCTGTGTAAAACCTGTTCAAAGCTTCCCCTTGGCTTTAGAATGTGGAATAAAGTCTTTTTTTTTTTTAAGATTTTTTATTTTTACTGACTTTGCAGAAAGGAGGAGGGGAACAAGAACTACCAACTCATAGTTGCTTCACTTTAGTTGTTCATTGCTTGCTTCTCATACGTGCCTTGATGCAGCAAGCCCAAGCCCAGGGTTTCAAACCAGCAACCTCAACACTCCAGTTTGATGCTCTATTCACTGTGCCACCACAGGCCAGGCAGAAACAAAGTCTTTCTTTTTTTTTTTTTTTAAGATTTTATATTGATTTTAAAGAGATGGGAGAAAGAGAAAGGGAGAGGACAGGAGCAGGAAGCATCAAGTTGTAGCTGCTTCTTGGATGTGCCTTGAGCAGGCAAGCCTGGGGTTCGAACCAGTAACCTCAGCATTCCAGGTTGACTCTTTATCCACTGTGTCACCACAGGTCAGGCAGAACAAAGTCTTTAAAGCAGTGATTTTCAACTGCTGTCCCACAAGAATTTTTAAATCATGCAATACCTATTTAGTCAGGGTCATTGACCTCTTTTCCTTTAGATTGCCAAATAAAAAAAATGACAACAGCCAACACAACAATAGCCATCTGATGTGAATGAATTAAAATAATACTGCCTGATCTGTGGTGGCGCAGTGGATAAAGCATCCACCTGGAATGCTGAGGTCTCAGGTTCAAGGCCCTTTGCTTGCAAGGCACATGCAAGATACAATTACAAGTTGGTGCTTCCTACTCCTCAACCCCACCCTATCCCCTGCCTTTCTCTCTCTCTCTCTCTTCTCTCTCTAAAATCAATAAATAAAATTTTAAAATAATAATAATACCTATTATTTTTGTCAGGTTGGAAAAATATACATTTTTTGTTGTGCCACAGAATTCTAGTAATTAGTTTGTGTAACACAAGATGAAAAAGGTTGAAAATCGCTGCTTTAAAGTAATCCCAGTTTCTCAATGTCAGGACTACTGACATCTTTGGCTGGATAATTCTTTGTTGCAGGGGCTGTCCTGTGCCCTGTAGGATGTTTAGTAGCATCCAGAGCCTCGACTACCAAATGCCAATAGCAATCCTACACACCCACACAAACACATGCGTGACAACCAAGTTGTGACAATCTTGGCAAATGTCCCTGGGGACAAAACTGCCCACAGTTGAGAACTCCTGTCCTAGGAGGTACACCAGGGTGTGGGTCCTGCCCATCTCCCCACCCTTTTCTCTCTTCTTTAGACACTAAAGGAGACCTGCCCGCTGAACACAGCAGGGTCCCTCTGGCCCCCGGACTTCTGCAACCACTGTTCCCTCTTCCTGGACCACTCCTTCCCACATCTCATGTGGTAGATGCTTTCTGTCTGCTGAAGGGGAGCAGAGTTTTGCCACACCAAAATATGCCTTTTTTGGAATATTGATTATATTAAACTGGTTAGTTTTAAAAAACAAGACTCAGGAAGAAACTTTGACCTTCCCCAAAATTACTTAAATGGATTAGACAGAGAAGCTGCTCCAGGAAGGGAGCTAGCAGCGTAGATAACTATTTTAATATAGACTAAGTGTGGCAGACAAGGAGGCACCTAGAAAATCTGTCTGTTAGGCTCACCTCTGCGATCCATTGTTTCCGGGCAGCCAGGAAAGAATTTGTTTACCAAATATTTGCTCCTTTCCATCTATCTGTGAATTGCCTACCTTCCCTTTGAAGTACAAGCCACTACTCCCTTCCTCCTTAGCTATATTCCTCAAGATGGAATATAGCCTGACCAGGCTGTGGAGCAGTGGATAGAGCATCAGACTGGGATGTGGAGGACCCAGGTTCAAGACCCTGATGTCGCCAGCTTGAGCACGGGCTCATCTGGTTTGAGAAAGGTTCACCAGCTTGAGCCCAAGGTTGTTGGCTCGAGCAAGGGGTCACTCGGTCTGCTGTAGCCCCCCGGTCAAGGCACATATGAGAAATCAATCAAGGAACAGTTAAGGGGACACAACGAAGAATTGATGTTTCTCATCTCTCTCCCTTCCTGTCTGTCTGTCCCTATCTGTCCCTCTCTCTGACTCTCTCTGTGCCACACACACACACACACACACACACACACACACACAAAGATGGAATATAAGCCTTGACTACCTGATTTGTCCTTGGGTCCTATATTCTTACAGGAACCCCTGTATATACATACATAATTAAATTTGGTTATTTTCCCCCATTAACCAGTCTCATGCCAGTTTAAGTATTAGGCCAGCCAGAGTAAGAGGGAAAAGAGGAAAATTTCCTCCCCCCACCCACAGTGTCTCAGTCTAAAAGTCTCCTGCTCAGACAACCCTCCCTACCCCCTTTCATGCTGCAGTAGCGGTCCCCAGCCTAAAAACCCACTTCACACCTGCCATTATTTGTCTGCCTTCTCCATCAGACTGCCACTCCTGTGACTGTTTCCCTGCTAATTACAGTGCCTATGAATTAATGACAACATATGTGGTCTGCATTATCTCGTGATGGCGGATACTGTTGGCTCAACCCCCATTTGTCTCATAATCAGACACCCAAACAGAATCAGACCATGAAGCCAGGTAAATCCCCATGGAAGAGCTGGGAGTCACTGTCTGCTCCGTGTGATGTCTGGACTGTGTTGGCCCCATTAAAGATTAAATAGTAATTCAGAGTGTGATCTGAAAAAGAGCCTTATCCTGAGGGCAGTGAACCAAGGATTCCTATGGCTACATATAATAAAGAATCCTTTGCCCCAGGGGCTCCTGTTAAACAATGCCCTGTGTGGGGAAGAGCCAGCATCATCAACTGGCACCAGCTCATGGGATGAGAGCCAATGGGACGAGAGCCAGACAGTGGTCACTCTGCCGATGGGAAGCAGCCTAGCAAGGAGAAGGCTATTACCTATCAGCTCTGGTACAACAGACCATTCACAGAACAGCATTCCCAATAAGAGAAATCTAGACCCTGGCCAGATTCCCATTGTCCACCCCAACCTGAGGCGTCTAAATGCAGGCAAAGCAGAGATCTAATACCACAGAAATTTGGCCCCATCTTGTCAATCAATGCTTTTACCTGATTCAAACGTTGTAGCTGAGACTCTGAAATAAAATCCTCTGAACAGTGCTAAAAAGACAAAGCCCAGCCCCCAGCAGTAGGCACCCAAATTTCCCATGACAGGCAGGGTGTCCCTGCTCTTTGCTTGGGTCCGTTCCTCACAGTCTCCCAGTGCAGTCCCCCAGACTAAGTCAATCTTTTTATCCAAATGTGCACATAAATGAAATTTGACATACATAAGGCAAACTTCTTTGCTCAAATACATGTACTAAAAAGGAAACTTTCTATTAGCATCACTACTAGTACTCTGCAATTACTTCCCAGAATAGAAGGCATCCCCCAACAAATAAATACAATGTAAACAAAACAATGTGATTCAATATCTAGTCAGATACCCAGTCTCTAGGAGTTAAAAAGGGGAACTAGCAAGTATTAGAGAGGCTTGACAGGTTCGACCTGTCAGATGGTAGGGGACTTTCTCCCACATACAATTAGATGTATTGAAAGAGAATCAAAAGACAATCTTTCCCTACTTCTACTGTCATCAGTTCCACGTCTCTGCAGTAGCCTAAACTTTCTGGAGTTCCCTCAAATATCTCCCACATTCTTTTTTTAAAAAAATATTTTATTTTATTTTTTTACAGAGACAGAGAGAGTCAGAGAGAAGGATAGACAGGGACAGACAGACAGGAACGGAGAGATGAGAAGCATCAATCATTAGTTTTTCATTGCACGTTGCGACACCGTAGTTGTTCATTGATTGCTTTCTCATATGTGCCTTGACCACGGGCCTTTAGCAGACCGAGTAACCCCTTGCTGGAGCCAGTGACCTTGGGTCCAAGCTGGTGAGCTTTTGCTCAAACCAGATGAACCCGTGCTCAAGCTGGTGACCTTGGGGTCTCGAACCTGGGTCCTCTGCATCCCAGTCCGACACTCTATCCACTGCACCACCACCTGGTCAGGCTATCTCCCACATTCTATGGAGAAGGCAGGGGGCAGAGCCTACAGGGTCCCCTCAAAACAGCACAGAGGGGAAAGGCCCTGAATGCCCCAGCCCCTTTTCCCCAGAAACGTCAGAAAACTATAAAGCCTCTCACACAGCTCAGAGGCACCCGTCCCGTCCGATCCTGCCCTCCCTCAGTCCCCGTGTCCCTCCTTCCTCAGCCCGGAGCCTACAGGAGGTGTCAGGGCTCCTTTTCCTCCTGTGTCACAAAGACGCTTCTGTCCGGGAACCAACACTCCTGGGCAGGACACTTACAGTCTTGCATGTGTGTCGGTGTTAGGACAAGCCTCTCTGCCATGGGCTGGGTCCCTGGAAGGACAGAGAGACAGCAGGAATAGTGTGGGGCAAGCAGGGCACCCAGGGTGCAAAAATGAAGACAGTGCTCACTCTCCGCTGCAGACCGTCACAACCCTGGGTGGGCACCTCACTTGTCTAACCCTTTTCCTGGCCCGGGGGGGGGGGCCGAGTGGAGCCATGAAACATTCAATGTGTGCTCCTGGGATGACTGGGTATCCATGTGGGAAAGATAGCTTTGGATTTTTACCTTGGCTTACCCTACACCATATACAAAAATAATTTCGGTGTGTGAAGGCCCAAAGATGAAAGGAAACATTAAAGCTTTAAAAAATATAGAAGAAATTTAGAAATTGCTTTGCAATTTGTGGGTAGAGAAGGATTTCTCAAAATAAAAACAAAACCACCAAAGAACAAATCATAAATTTAAATGTTGATAAATTCAACCATTATAGTTATCTGATTACTTTTCTAAAGTCACCATAAACAAAGGTAGAAGACCAAATACAAACAGGGAAAACACATCTGCATTGCATATCACTGACAAAGGATTAGGATCCAGATTGGGGGGAGAGGGGGCTGTGAAGGGGGATTTTAAAAGAACACAAAGAAAAAAGGATTTAACAGGAAATTCACGGCAGAGCAGACATAAATATCCAATAAATGCACAAAAGATGCTCAAATGCACTATCCACCAGGGAAATGGAAGCTAAAATTACAATGAAATGCCAATTCACACCCATCCGGTTGTGAGAGCAGAGGCTGACCATGGGGACTGCTGGTGAGACCACGCCTGCTGGGGGGGAGGGCTGGGACAGCGGGAGGAAGGCAGTTACGTGCCATCTGGGAAAGGCGAAGACGTGTATGTAGGCATAGCCTCTTATCTGGGTTCTTTTTGTTTTGTTTTTTTAACCTAAAAGAGTTGACAATTTTATTTTCACAAAAGTTGATATTTTTTTTGTTGTTGATTTTTTGTTCCACTACTTCCCTCTAAAAACTGTTCTTTGATAAGAACCAGGGGCAAGTCTTCCTTGTCTTGCAGTTAGAAAATACCCAGAGTCACAGCACCACGATCTCCTGGTGAAATAGAACAGGTAATATAAAATTGATAGAAAGAAGCTCCCCTCTCTCCTTCTATGCCTGGTCAAATCATCCCTTGCCAACTGGGTACCAGTATGGGACAGGTGGCAGGTCTCATCATTGGCATGTGGCCTCCCATAGGCGGCCTCACTTCCACAAGCCCATCCCACTGACATCCTCCCAGGAGGAGGAGGGCCCATCACTGGCACCATGGGAAGTCCCCCACCCCCATCTGGGGTACTGGCAGCATCCCAGGGTGAGGAGTGCCTGGGATGCTGGGGGCAGGTGAGATCAGTGCCCCTCCAGGAGGAGGAGCAAGTGGTATCTTTCAGTTATTTTGTCATTCAGGCCTGAGCCTGCTTTTCCACCCATTTCTGATAATAGTCTTTCACATTTTCTTTGTGTTTCCCACCACCGCAGTGTGTCTTCCTCACAGGTGAAGACTCATGGGTGAGCTATGTGTCACAGGAGTCACAGTAAAACTTGGACATGTTGCTCTGCAGGCTGCTGGCCACTCCAGAGAGTGCTGCTGGGCATGACTTATCTGGATTCTTCTATCCTCAATTCTTCTGAAACGTGGCCTCCCACCATGTCTTCCTTGGGTTCAGCCTTGAACACAGCCCATTCCTCTTTAGGAATGATGGCTCCCCATCGCCTAGGAGAGAAACATCAAACTCCAATGACATTTCAGCCTTCCGTGCAACACCTGTCGGTTTATACCCCACTCTACCCTATGTTCTTAATACTCCTCCCATAAAATTAACTGCACGGGCTGAAATATCTCTTTTCAATCCATAGCCATATGAAATGTTAAGTGACTGTATGAAATGTTAAATAAGGGGGAGGTGGAGCTGGGAGATAATCTGATTTTGTACTATTGTGTTACAGATGAAAATACTGGGGTCCAAGGAGGCTGACTGTCTACCGAAGGCCACCCCCATGAAGTAGAGAATCAGAAGAGACCTCAGCTTTTTTGAGTTCCTGATCAGGACTCTTATCCCTGAACCTCTCCTCCTGGGCGGACCTATCGCAGGCCTGGCTATGGGAGTATATGAATCCAAACCACTTTGGTTCCCTTCACCTCACCCTACTTCACACAGCCCAGGAGTGACAGCCACCATTTGTCACAAAGTAATGATATGCCAGGGAGCTGGACAGAAAAGCACTCCCTGCGTCGGCAGCTGGCCAGTACCGAAGCCCTATCTCCCTGATTTGGGATGCCCTTGTGTTCACCTTGTCAACAGGGAGCAGCCAGATCGCTTCTTTACTGTAATTGGGTTAGTCTCATGGGTTTGCCCTCCTCCCAGCTGTCAGAAGAGATTATACAGAAATGTACCGCTGCATCAACCACAGTTCAGGTGCAGGCTGAGGCCAAAGCAGGAGGAAATTTCCAAATCCGTTCACTAATCACCCTAAATACCAGGTTGCTGCTGGCTGCACTTTCTTCCAGCTGTAATCATTTTTGCTCCAACCAGAGCTCAGAGGTCACCCTGTGAGCCGCAGTGCCCTCAGCAGAGTGCTGGGTGCAAACACAGGGCGGGTGGGGTTGGCAGCAGCATCTCAGAAGCCCGTGAGGGTCTGACCTCATCCGACAAGTCTCCCCATGACTGAGACCCATACCATTAAATAGCAAATTTTAAAACACGGGAGTCAAGAGGGAGCCCATGAAAGAAAGAAAGAAGCTTTTCTCCTGCTTTTGAACAAGAGACTCTGAATTTTCTTGCACTAGGTTCCCAGGCCAGCTCTATCTTATCTGTTCAGGCCGCTGTAACAAGAGTGCACACTCTGGGTTGCTTCAGAACAACAAAAATTTACATCTCCCAGTCTTAGATGGCAACAAGGTCAGATGAGGGCCCTCTTCCAGGTTGTAGACTTCTCACTGTAGCATCATAAAGGAGAAGGGGGTAGGAAGCTTCGTGGAGCTTCATTTATAAAAGTACGAATCCCATTCACGAGGGCTCTACCCTCAAGACTCATGTGCCTCGCCAAAGCCCTACCTTCCAATATCATCATCTTTGGGGGTTAGGATTTCAACACATGAATTTGGGGAGACACAAACATTCAGAACATAGCAGCTTCTAAACTCTAATGAGTAGAAGGGAACATATGATTCCTCAGAACCCCACAGATGCTATAAAAGTGTAGCCCAGGACACCTGACCAGGAGGTGGCGCAGTAGATAGGGTGTCAGACTGAGACGCAGAGGACCCAGGTTCAAAACACTAAGGTTGCCAGCTTGAGCGCAGGGTTACTGGCTTGAGCATGGGATCACAGACATGACCCCATGGTCGCTGGGCTTGAAGCCCAAGGTCGCTGGTTTGAGCAAGGGGTCACTCGTTCTGTTGTAGCCCCCCACATGAGAATGCAATCAATGAACAACTAAGGTGCTGCAATGATCTCATCTCTCTCCCTTCCAGTCTGTCTGTTCCTATCTGTCCCTCTCTCTGATTCTCTGTCTCTGTCCAAAAAAAAAAAAAAGAAAGTGAAGCCCAGACCATTAGGCTTCCTGCATCAGCACCTGAGGGGTTGGTCTCTAGAGCCAGGTATGTGGAGACCTCTCTGACAGTCTGCCCCAGGGAACCTCAAACTTCAATGAGCAAGCAGCACCTAGAGAGGGTGATTTCAGGGGCAGCCCCAGAGGTTCTGACTCTGAGGAGGGGCCTGAGAGTTTGCATTCTAAGGTGATTCAGGTATGCCAAGGCTACAGGTCTGTGGTCCTCACTTTGAGGGACGCTGGTAACTTCTTCACTTTACAGATGAGGCAACAGAGACCAGTGCCTTGCCCAGTGGCACACAACTGTTAAGAACAGGCACCACAGAGCCCAGGTCTCCACACTCCAGCAGCACCTTCCTACTAATCCATCATGTTCTCATGGAGTTTGAGGAAGGAGGAAGTTAGCACCATGCTCTGTAAGTTTCCATAAATGCCTGCTGAGCAAATGAGTATTCAAGCAACTGAATAAAGCCCTCCTCCATCACCCTTGGAGCCTGTGTCCTTAATGATAGCCAATATTCAAGAAGCACTTACTAGTATTTTATCCTCTTCTATGAACCTATGGGGCCATTTGAAGTTATATTTATTATGGGAGGAGGATAGTTAATATTTTAGTCAACAGTGTGGTAGCTTGAGTTGCAGCTTTTAAATATTTAGATATACGACGACATGTGGCCTCATTCTGGCCTCATATATATACTTGGACAGGCCTGTTTCTGTGCCTATGTGCTGGCCACCATCTTGAACAAGCAGCACTTTGTGGGCAGGGTTCTGTCTGCCGATCTTTTGCCCATACACGTCCTAGCACAGTGTCTATCACATGGGAGGCAAGTCAGTCAAGTCTGCCTGGGCGCCTCCGGCAGCTGAGCAGCACCAGTGGTGGCCTTCCTCCAGGCTGCCCCAGCAGCTCGCCTGATTTTGAACCCTCAGTGGTTGGGCTTCCTCTTGAGCAACAAGAGAGGATCTCACATGGCACAGGAAGGAAGCGAGAAGAGCAAAAGCCCTCACTGTAGCAAGGCAAAGCTGACTCCTTCCAGTGGAGCACAAAGTCTGACTTTAAATAAAACCATAATTATTAGGTTTCTTCCTATTTTTTATTTTATTCTTATAGAAATAATAAACATGGTTTATTTTTAAAAAATAAATAAATAAAAAAGCAACAGTTCCACCACTGAAAGTCCCTTTGTTGTGTGTGCATTATGTGTGTATATTTTTTTCTTCAATTTTCTTTCTATTCAGTTTTTTTTAATTTGCTTGGTATGGGGGCTTTTAAAAAGATAAAAGATTGTACTGTCTATTCAATCTCCTTTTTCAGGATACTAAATGTGTTTCCTAGTTTAAAGAGGTAGAATTGAAAAATAATTTTCAAAAGTTGACAATAGATTCACAATGTCAAAAAAGTACACAGTGAAGAATCTCCCTCTACTTCCCAGTTTACATCCCTGGCCATAAACAATGTTAACAGTTTCTTCTATGTCCTTTTAAAGATAGTTTATTTATATGCATTTTTATAATTTTATATATATATATAACACAGATACACATAAATATATTTGCACATACATGCAAATACATAAATATTTTATTTTTTTCCATCTACATAGTGGTGGCATTTTATATATAATAGATACAAACAAATATAATTTGTATATACACATTGATCTGCACTCTATAGATCTTGGCGATATACCTTTACATACGAGTGGTTGTCAATCTTAGCTGAACATTAGAATGATATGTATAGCTTTTAAAAATCCTGAATGGTCTGACCAGGCGGTGGCACAGTGGATAGAGCATCAGACTGGAATCTGGAGGACCCAGGTTCGAGACCCTGGGGTCGCCAGCTTGAGCACAGGCTCATCTGGTTTGAGCAAGGCTCACCAGCTTGAGCCCAAAATTGCTGGCTCGAGCAGGGGTCACTCGCTCTTCTGTAGCCCCCCGGTCAAGGCACATATGAGAAATCAATCAATGAACAACTAAGGAACTGCAATGAAGAATTGATGTTTCTCATCTTCCTCCCTTCCTGTCTGTCTTTCCCTATCTGTCCCTCCCTCTGACTCTCTCTCTGTCTCTGCCACAAAAGAAAAAAAAATACTGGATGCCCAAGCCATACCCCAGACCAACAGGTATTAGGATTTTTAAAGCTTCTTTAGATGCAGTCAAGGCTGCATATTACCAGAATATACAGAGCTTCCTCAGAAAGGAAATGAAAGGAAGAAGAAATAGAATCATTCCAATCAATGCTTATAGTAGAAAATTAGAGTGACCAACTGTCCTAGTTTTCCAGGAACTGAGGGTTTTCTAAGATATGGGACTTTCAGTGCTGAAGCGAAGACGAATGCTTACCCTATAAAGAAAATTGGTAGATATATTTAAGGACATAGAAGGGTATCACATAACAGTAAGACTATAGAAAAAAAATTTGTATTTCAATGAAAAACTGTGCATCATCTATAGCAGTGGTCCCCAACCCCCGGGCCGTGGACCGGTACCGGTCTGTGGGCCATTTGGTACCGGTCTGCAGAGAAAGAATAAATAACTTACATTATTTCCGTTTTATTTATATTTAAGTCTGAACGATATTTTATTTTTTTAAAAAATGGCCAGATTCCCTCTTCTATTACATTTGTCTAAAACTCACTCTTGTCACTTGTCTCGTAAGTTCGACAGTTATATTAAAAAATACCACAGTTTTTACGCTGGTCGCATAATTTTATTTTGTGCATTTTTCTGTCTCACCCTAAAGACCGGTCCGTGAAAATATTTTCTGACATTAAACT
This sequence comes from Saccopteryx leptura, assembly GCF_036850995.1. Lineage (NCBI taxonomy): Eukaryota > Metazoa > Chordata > Mammalia > Chiroptera > Emballonuridae > Saccopteryx > Saccopteryx leptura. The sequence continues at coordinate 255,747,161 of NC_089505.1, forward strand.
GGTCCGTGGCCCAAAAAAGTTTGGGGACCACTGATCTACAGCACACCTCCCTCGGGGCCTTACAATGGTATGTTCCACTCCTTTAAATCTTCAGCTCCAGACATATGCCTAGCTCACTCCCTCACTTTCTTTAGGCCTAGACTCAATATTTAACTGGCAAGGCTTTCACAATAATCCTCCCACTCCCACAAACACACACACACACACACACACACACACACACACGTACTTGGTCTTTATCCCCTTAACCCCCTTTTCTCTGTAGCATTTATCACTTTCTACTATATATTTACTTGTTTATGTCCCACAAAAAAAGTAAGCTCCATAAGGGCACAAAATGTGTCTATTTTGTTTACTACCAAATTCCAAGTACCTAAAAAAGTGCTTGGCACATAATAGGTGCTCAGTAAATATTTATTGAATAAATTCATATACTAAGTGAAAAAGCAAGATGCTGGGCAGTGATTTTTAATATGCTTCTATTTATGTTTTTCTTAATTTTTAAATCAGCAAACATTTATTCAATGCTAATATGTAGAAAATAGTGTAGAAACTGCCCATGAAGAATTACAAAGTTGAATAGCAGTTTATAATCTAATTCAAAAGGTAAGACAAGCCCTAAAATAAGGATAAATATATGGAGAGCAAGCTTAAGTTAGAGACATTCTCTTTCCCTTTTTTTTTTTTTTTGCAAGAGAAACAGAGAGAGGGACAGATAAGGACAGACAGGCAGGAAAGGAGAGAGATGAGAAGCATCAGTTCTTCATTGTGGTACCTTAGCTGTTCACTGATTGCTTCCTCACATGTGCCTTGACTGAGGGGGGAGGGGCACCACAGCAGAGCCAGTGACCCCTTGCTCAAGCCAGCAACCTTACGCTCAAGCCAGTGACCTTGGGCTTCAAGCCAGTGACCCTTGGGCTCAAGCCAGTGACCTTGGAATCATGTCTATGATCCACACTCAAGCCAGCGACCCCACACTCAAGCTGGTGATCCTTGGGGTTTCGAACCTGGGTCCTCTGCATCCCAGTCCAATGCTCTATCCAACGCACCACCAGGCTAGAGATATTTTAAACAATAATTTACAATTATAAACCATGTAGCAATGAATAACAATGTGCCTATATATTTTTTCAATTACAATTTACATTTAATATTATTTTGTATTGGTTTCAGGTGTACAGCATAATGGTTAGACAGTCATATACTTTACAAAGTGTTCCCCCCCCCAATATTTCCAATACCCACCTGGCACCATATTTAATTACCATTTATGTTTTTTTAAAACAGACTAGTCAGGTAAATGCTTCTGTGTGCATGAAATTTCTTTAAAAGGTTACAAAAGAAATAGGTCATGCTCATTGCCTGCAGGAAGGTGACCTTGATGGCTGGGAAACAGAGTGGGAGAAAGGTTTTTCACTCTTCTATTTGTAGACCCGTGGGGTCACTCTGGCAGACTCAGGGAGACTGTGGTGACAGAGCACGCTCTGTGGTTCTTCTTCCAGTTCAGCCAGGAGCCCCGACTACCCCAGGAGGCACCTGACAAGGCACCAGCTTCTCAGAATGACGCCCCCACCACCACTCTCATTCTTCTGTCTAATCTAAAAACAGACTCGGGGAGAAAGAGGCTGATAAGCACATTTTCACAGACCCTCACCCTTGCAAGTGCAAATGGAAGCCACATACATTCTCATTCTTTGGGTCTGTAATTGATTCTTCACTTAGTAAAAATGTGAATTTTCAAAGATTTCACCCAACTTATTCAAGTCATAAATTTGATGAGAATAATTTTCTTGCTTATTATCATGGTTTTTATTAGCAATTAAAAGTTTATTAAATAAAATATTTGTGAAGTTCTTTGCTCACAAATTCTAAGAGAAACCTGTTCAATAGAAGCTTGCTCAATTCCAGTATTTTTGGTTTTTGAAAATTTAAGCAGATCATCTTTATGAATGCCTTTTTTTTTCTTCTTTTTTTTTTTTTGTATTTTTCTGAAGCTGGAAACGGGAAGAGACAGTCAGACAGACTCCCGCATGCGCCCGACTGGGATCCACCCGGCACGCCCACCAGGGGCGACGCTCTGCCCACCAGGGGGAGATGCTCTGCCCCTCCAGGGCGTTGCTCTGCCGCGACCAGAGCCACTCTAGCGCCTGGGGCAGAGGCCAAGGAGCCATCCCCAGCGCCCGGGCCATCCTTGCTCCAATGGAGCCTTGGCTGCGGGAGGGGAAGAGAGAGACAGAGAGGAAGGAGGGGGTGGGGGTGGAGAAGCAAATGGGTGCTTCCCCTATGTGCCCTGGCCGGGAATCGAACCCGGGTCCCCCGCACGCCAGGCCGACGCTCTACCGCTGAGCCAACTGGCCAGGGCCTCTTCTTTTTTTGCTTTTTTTCTTTTCTGAGCACCACTGTCATATTTTCGAAGTTGATCCCAACTTCACTTGTACTCATCCCCAATGAGCTAAGAATTTACAAAATAAGGATGTTTTTTTCTTCTAAAACATACAAAATTATTAATATTACTAAGCAAAATGCAAAAAAAAAAAAGACCCAGGTAAATATAAAAGTTTAAGCTAAATTTTTATTTAATTTTTTGACACTTTAATTAAATATTATAAAAATAAAACTTCACAATTCTGGGTTTTTGAGGTTTTTGCAATGAAATACTACTATTATTTTTTTTAAAAAAAAGAAACTGGGCCCTGGCCGGTTGGCTCAGCAGTAGAGCGTCGGCCTGGCGTGCGGGGGACCCGGGTTCGATTCCCGGCCAGGGCACATAGGAGAAGCGCCCATTTGCTTCTCCACCCCCTCCTCCTTCCTCTCTGTCTCTCTCTTCCCCTCCCGCAGCCAAGGCTCCATTGGAACAAAGATGGCCCGGGTGCTGGGGATGGCTCCTTGGCCTCTGTCCCAGGTGCTGGAATGGCTCTGGTTGCGGCAGAGTGACGCCCTGGAGGAGCAGAGCATCGCCCCCTGGTGGGCAGAGTGTTGCCCCTGGTGGGCGTGCCGGGTGGATCCCAGTCTGGTGCATGCGGGTGTCTGTCTGACTGTCTCTCCCCGTTTCCAGCTTCAGAAAAAAAAAAAAAAGATAAGAAAAGAAACTGGGCCTTACCTGTGGTGGCACTGTAGATAAAGCGCCAACCTGGAACACTGAGTTTGCCAGTTCAAAGCCCCATGCTTGCCTGGTCAAGGCACATATGGGAGTTGAAGCTACCTGTGCCTCATCTTTCTCTTTCTCTCTCTCTCTCTCTCTCTCTCTCTCTCTCTCTCCTCTCTAAAATGAATAAATAAAAAATAATCTTTAAAAAAAGAAAAAAGAAATTGGTACAAAATGTCATACTAGTAACACAGCCTGAAGATTGAAAATTCAGAGACAATGAATTGGATAAAAATCCAGTCAGTCAATAGTCTATGAAAGAGAGACTTTTGTGAATTATGAATCTTCTAACTGGCCTGAACTGTACATCTTGGTGAAGCTGTCTCGTTAAGTGTTGTCTGCTTCAATTTCAGGAAAATCTACCTTCAGGTGACCAGAGGTTGTGCAGATGCAGTCAGTTAAATGCTCTGTTTAGATGTGTCACATGACTCGAGAAGTCTATTCCCTGGAGTTTGGCCCAAGGTTGGTTAGCAGTACTGATAGGGGCCTTACTAGTGAAGTTGAACTGTGTCTTTCTGGAGGTATCTTTCCCAACAGACAAAATATCCACTTTGCAAAGTATGTTGCTTAAGGCTTTCATCCCTGTGGAGTACACTGTGAAAAGACTGCTCTACCAGAAAATGCCTAATTTTGATAGAAGGGATTAGGCCTTTACACTATTGAAGTATAACTCCCTTTATAAGTTGCAAATCAAAAGAGGCAGGGGCCAGGTACATGGGGGTAACTATGAGTATTTCAAAGGAAGAGGGTTTATGGTTATAAAAGGGGGTATATCTGAGATTTAGAAGGACAAAAAGCAATACTTTTGGCCAAGGTATTTAAAAGGTCTCCACAAATTTTGCCAACTGCATCTTAACAATGCCATTAGTGCATTCCACTAAACCTGAGGGTTAGGGTGGCGAGTATAGTGAAAGTGTCGTAAAGCCAGCCAAACAGCATAGACTGGTCAAAGTGCCTGACAGTAAAATGGGTTCTGCAATCTCTGTGGAGTTTGAGAGGGATTCCCTTGGTAGGATACTCTTGTTCCAAAGGGACTTTTGGCCATTGAAGAGACAGTAGCCTGTCTACAAGAGAAAGCAGAAGTGCAGTGAGAAAACACATTTATATCCATGAGACAGGGGAAGCTGTATGAAATCCTTTTGCCAAACCTCAAGTAATCTATTAGGGAATTAAAATGTCTGGGTACAGTATAACAGGTTTCCCTGGTTATACTTTGAACAACTGGGATATTGGGCAAATAAGTTTGTAAAATTTGTGTTTTAATTGTTACAAAATGACACTGGGCAGCACCAGGTATATGTGGTCTGTGAAATTGCAAATGACCTTCCTGCTTGGGAAGGGCCATTGTTTTGCTAATGTTTGCTGGAGGAGAGGTTTTCATGCCAGAAAGTTTTGAAAAGAGAGAAGGAGGAGAGATTAGAAGATGGCAGCAGAGTAGGCGGATGCACAGATGGCCAGCTCTCACCACCAAACTGTAATACAAATCAATTTAGGAAAAATAAGCATGAAAAACCAACTCTGGACTACAAGAACAGCTCTCAAAAACCAAGGAGCAAAGAAGAAGCCACAACAAACCTGGTAGGGAGCGCCTGAATCTCCCCTGCTTATAGGAATGGAGGGGGGGTGAGGCTGAGAGCCCAGAGGGGCTCTCACTCCAGGGAAAAGAGCAGAAAATATTGCTCACAGCCACTTGCCTGGCGACCAGGGAGTGAGGTGTGTTGAAAAGACCAGCTTATCTCCCAAGTGGAAAGGAGGGAGAGAGGGACAGACTGTGAGGGGCTAAGGAATGCAGGAGACAACCTAAAACAGCTGACTCATCCATGCTGGAGGAAGCCATAGCTGGGGGAGGGACTGACCCTTCCACAAAACAGTACTGAATTGCTTCTGGATCAGAGATCTCCAGACATCTCTCCAGCTCCAATCAGCACAACAAGACACAGCTGAAAACAAGAAGTGGGGAGGAGGGGCAGTAACTCAGGTCTCCATGGAGATCTGAGATACACCTCCCCCTACTGAAGCTGAGAAAACACCCTGCCCCCAGAGAGATTAGTTGGTGGAAGAGGCCTTCAGAGTCTCAGGTTACACCCATTGCATTCCTGGATACAGTTTCAAGGAAGCCCCCTGCTGAGATCAGTAAACAAGACTATCACCTGTTAAAAAAACAAACAAATCAAGACTTCAAAGCTGCCCAAATCCGAAAGTGGATTACAAATAATAGCTAATACCAACCCAAGAAGACCTAGAAATAACACAACTGAAAACTGGAGGCAGACAACACCAAGCCTAGACTCAACCAACTCTACAAATAAAACACCCAAACACAGACAATGAGAAGACAAAAAAAGTGCAATCCAAATGAAACCACAAGAGACACCTTCAGGAGATGAACTGAGTGATATGGAAATAATCAAACTTCCATATGCGTTGTTCAAAATAATGACTGTAAGGATGCTTAGGGATCTTAGAACAACAATGGATGGTCATTATGAACATCTAAATAAAGAAATAGCAAGTATAAAAAAGAATCAGTCGGAATTGACAAATACAATATCAGAAATAAAGATCACAATGGAAGGAATTAAAAACAGGATAGATAGAGCTGAGGATGGAATCAGCCAGTTGGAGGACAACTGGAATGAAGGCATGAAAGCAGAGAAGAAAAAAGAAAAGAGACTCAAAAAGTCTCAGGAAACTCTTAGAGAGCTCTGTGACAACATGAAGAGAAATAACATCTGCATCATAGGGGTTCCTGAAGAAGAAGAAAAAGAACAAGGGATAGAGACTTTGTTCAATCATATCATAGCTGAAAACTTACCTAAATTAATACAGGAGAAACTCTCACAAGTTCAAGAGCACAGAGGACTCCATTAAAGAGAAACCCAAAGAAACCTACACCAAGACACATCATAATTAAAATACCAAAGCTAAGCGATAAAGAGAAAATATTAAAAGCTGCAAGAGAAAAAAAAGCTATCACCTACAAAGGAGCCCTCCGTAAGGATGACATACAACTTCTCAACAGAAACACTTGAGGCCAGAAAGGAATGGCAAGAAATATTCAAAGTAATGCAGAACAAGAACCTACAACCAAGACTACTTTATCCAGCAAGGCTATCGTTTAAAATCAAAGGAGAAATAAAAAGCTTCCCAGACAAAAAACAACTCAAGGAATTCATTACAACCAAACTAATGCTGCAGGAAATGTTAAGGGGCCTGTTGTAAACAGATCAAAGTGGGAGAAGAATATAGCAAAAAAGGAATACACCTTTAAAGAATAAAATGGCAATAAACAACTACATATCAATAATAATCATAAAAGTAAATTTATTAAATGATCCAATTAAAAGACATAGGGTAGCTGCGTGGATAGGAAAACAGGACCCGTACATATGCTGTCTACAAAAGACACACCTTAGAACAAAAGATACACATAGATTGAAGGTAAAAGGATGGAAAAAAACATTTCATGCAAATGGAAATGAAAAAAAAGCTGGAGTAGCAATAGTTATATCAGACAAATTGGACTTTAAAACAAAGGATATAGTAAGAGATAAAGAAGGCCACTACATAATGATAAAGGGAGCAATCCAACAGGAAAATATAACTATTATAAATATCTATTCACCTAATATAGGAGCACCTAAATATATAAAGCAGACTTTGATGGATTTAAAGGGCGAGATCAACAGCAATACTATAATAGTAGGGGATTTCAATACCCCACTAACATCACTAGATAGATCCTCAAGAAAGAAAATTAACAAAGAAACAGCAGACTTATTGGACACACGAGATCAACTCGATTTAATAGATATCTTCAGAATCTTTCACCCTAAAGCAGCAGAATATACATTCTTTTCAAGTGCTCATGGTACATTCTCTAGGATAGACCACATGTTAGGGCAGGGGTCTCAAACTCGCGGCCCGCCGAACAATTTTGTGCGGCCCGCAGACTAATCCACGAAGTTCAAGTAAAGTGTTGCGTAACAGTTGCTTTTTGTAGACCTAGTGCAGCCCACTAAACGGCTGTGATCTTGCTCTGTGGCCCACATGCTGAGTTGAGTTTGAGACCCCTGTGTTAGGGCACAAAAGTGCTCTCAACAAATTTAAGATTGAAATTATATCAAGCACTTATTCCGATCACAACGGCATGAAACTAGAAATGAACCACAACAGAAAAACTCAAAAATTCTCAAACACATGAAAACTAAATAGCAAGTTGTTAAATAATGAATGGATTAAGAATGAGATCAAAGAAGAAATAAAAAAATTCCTAGAAACGAATGACAATGAGCATACAACAACTCAAAATTTATGGGACACGGCAAAAGCAGTACTGAGAGGCAAGTTCATAGCACTACAGGCACACTTTCAGAAGCTAGAAAAAGCTCAAGTAAACAACTTGACCCTGCATCTAAAAGAAGTAGAAAAAGAATAGCAAGTAAAGCCCAGAGCTAGTAGAAGGAAGAAAATAATAAAGATCAGAGCAGAAATAAATGACATAGAGGCTAAAGAAACAATACAGAGGATCAATGAAACTAGGAGCTGGTTCTTTGAAAAGGTAAACAAGATTGATGAACCTTTAACTAGACTCACCAAGAAAAAGAGAGAGGGGACACAAATAAATAAAATTAGAAATGAGAGTGGAGAAATAACAACTGACACAACAGAAATACAAAATATTTTAAGAAAATACTATGAAGAACTGTATGCCAAAAAACTAGACAATTCAGGCGTCCCCAAAATACGGCCCGCGGGCCGCATGCAGCCCCCTGAGGCCATTTATCCGGCCCCTCACCGCACTTCCGTAAGGGCCACCTCTTTCATTGGTGGTCAGTGAGAGGAGCACTGTATGTGGTGGCCCTCCAACGGTCTGAGGGACAGTGAACTGGCCCTCTGTGTAACAAGTTTGGGGACCCCTGATCTAGATGAAATGGACAAATTCCTTGAAACAAACAATCTTCCAAAAATCAATCTAGAAGAATCAGAAAACCTAAGCAGACCGATTACACCAAATGAGATCGAAACAGTTATCAAAAAACTCCCAACAAAGAAAAGTCCGGGGTCTGATGGCTTCACAACTGAATTCTACCAAATATTCAAAGTAGAACTAACTCCTATCCTTCTCAAGCTATTTCAAAAAGTTCAAGAGGAAGGAAGACTTCCAAGCTCCTTTTATGAGGAGAGCATAATTCTGATTTCAAAACCAGGCAAAGACAACACAAAGAAAGAAAATTATAGGCCAATATCTCTGGTGAATATAGATGCTAAAATCCTCAACAAAATATTAGCAAACCGGATCCAACAATATATGGAAAAAATCATACACCATGATCAAGTGGGATTTATTCTGGGGAGGCAAGGCTGGTATAATATTCGTAAATCAATCAATGTGATTCATCACATAAACAAAAAGAAGGAGAAAAACCATATGATAATTTCAATAGATGCAGAAAAAGCATTTGATAAATCCAGCACCCATTCATGATCAAAACTCTCAGCAAAGTGGGAATACAAGGAACATACCTCAACATGATAAAAGCCATCTATGACAAACCCACAGCCAACATCATACTCAATGGGCAAAAATTAAAAGCAATCCCCTTAAAATCAGGAAAAAGGCAGGGTGCCCCCTCTCACCACTCTTATTTAACATGGTCCTGGAAGTCCTAGCCACAGCAATCAGACAAGAAGAAGAAATAAAAGGCATCCAAGTTGGAAAAGAAGAAGTAAAACTATCATTATTTGCAGATGATATAATATTGTATATAGAAAACCCTAAAGTCTCAGTCAAAAAACTACTGGACCTGATAAATGAATTCAGCAAAGTGGCAGGATATAAAATCAATACTCAGAAATCAGAAGCATTTTTATACACCAACAATGAACAGTCAGAAAGAGAAATTTAGGAAACAATCCCCTTCACAATTACAAACAAAAAAATAAAGTACCTAGGAGTAAACTTAACCAAGGAGACTAAAGGCTTGTACTTGGAAAATTACAAAGCATTGATAAAAGAAATCAAGGAAGATACAAACAAGTGGAAGCATATACCTTGCTCATGATTAGGAAGAATAAACATCATTAAAATGTCTACACTACCCAAAGCAATCTATAAATTCAATGCAATACCAATTAAAATACCAATGACTTACTTCAAAGATATAGATCACATATTCCAAAATTTTATATGGAACCAAAAAATAACACAAATAGCCTCAGCAATCTTAAAAAAGAAGAATAAAGTGGGAGGTACCACATTTCCTGATATCAAGTTATACTACAAGGCCATTGTACTCAAAACAGCCTGGTACTGGCATAAGAACAGGCATATAGATCAATGGAACAGAACAGAGAACCCAGAAATAAACCCACAGTTCTATGGACAACTGATATTTGACAAAGGAGGTAAGGAAATACAATGGAGTAAAGACAGCCTCTTTAACAAATGGTGTTGGGAAAATTGGACAGCTACCTGCAAAAAAATGAAACTAGATCACCAGCTTACACCATTCACAAAAATAAACTCAAAATGGATAAAAGACTTAAATGTAGGCCGTGAAACCATAAGCATCTTAGAAGAAAACATAGGCAGTAAGCTCTCGGACATCTCTCGGAGCAATTTATTTGCTGATTTATTGCCACGGGGAAGTGAAATAAAAGACATGATAAACAAATGGGACTATATCAAACTAAAAAGCTTTTGCACAGCTAAAGACAATAAAACAGAATAAAAAGACAAACTACACAATGGGACAACATATTTGACAATACGTCTGATAAAGGGTTAATAACCAAAATTTATAAAGAACTTGTAAAACTCAACACCAGGAAGACAAACAATCCCATCCAAAAATGGGCAAAAGAAATGAATAGACACTTCTCCAAAGAGGACATACAGATGGCCAATAGGCATATGAAAAAATGCTCAACATCACTAATCATTAGAGAAATGCAAATTAAAACCACAATGAGATATCACCTCACACCAGCCAGAATGGCGCTCATCAACAAAACAACACAGAATAAGTGCTGGCGAGGATGTGGAGAAAAGGGAACCTTCCTGCACTGCTGGTGGGAATGCAGACTGGTGCAGCCACTGTGGAAAACAGTATGGAGATTCCTCAAAAAATTGAACTGCCTTTTGACCCAGCTATACCACTTTTAGGAATATACCCCAAGAACACCATAGCATTGTTTGAAAAGAAGAAATGGGCCCTGGCCAGTTGGCTCAGCGGTAGAGCGTCGGCCTGGCGTGCGGGGGACCCGGGTTCAATTCCTGGCCAGGGCACATAGGAGAAGCGCCCATTTGCTTCTCACCCCCACCCCCTCCTTCCTCTCTGTCTCTCTCTTCCCCTCCCGCAGCCGAGGCTCCATTGGAGTAAGGATGGCCCGGGCGCTAGGGATGGCTCCTTGGCCTCTGCCCCAGGCGCTAGAGTGGCTCTGGTCGCGGCAGAGTGATGCCCCGGAGGGGCAGAGCATCGCCCCCTGGTGGGCAGAGTGTCCGCCCCTGGTGGGCGTGCCAGGTGGATCCCGGTCGGGCGCATGCGGGAGTCTGTCTGACTGTCTCTCCCCGTTTCCAGCTTCAGAAAAATACAAAAAAAAAAAAAAGAAAAGAAAAGAAGAAATGTCCCCCCATGTTTAAGTAGTCATATCCTAGGGAGGTGTTCTCTCTCAACAAAGGTCAATGCTTACTTTTACTCAAGCCTGTCTGTTGTCTTTTGCACCAACAATACCTGATAGCCTTTGGAATGTAAGGGTCATAGTTTTTTTCCATCAGGCCAGACATCCCACCAAAGCAGGACCGAACAGACTCCCTCATTGTTATTGTTATGTGAACCATTAACTGTTAATTGTCTTGTTCCTGCCTATGTAAAAGAAGTTTCAGTATATATACTTTTATTTTTTACCCAATCCCAGAGATTTCCTCACGTTGCCTTCTCCTGCCTCCCTAATCTATCACAAATCAATTTCATGTAACTCCTTTATGTCTTCCCCTTTGATTCTGATGCATAAAGTAAGTGGTGAAACCACCATTTTCCAGAGCACTTTCTCAATCCATTGAAACTTTGCTTCCCAGCAATTGGCAACAGTTTGGCTCAAATAAACTCATAAAAAATTCTTACAGGTTTGGAAGTTGTTTTACTATAAAGTACCCAATCCACATTCCACGGGTTTTCATAGAGACACCAAGTTCAAATGAGTTTTTGAAGAGTTTTATTAAAGGAGGAAATTTATTAAATATGCCAGCCGCATATAGCTTACACGGGGCAGTCCCAAATCGTGTGTGTCTATAATATTCTAGGGGCTGGTTATATACCCTTAATTATACATGGGTGGGGGGAAAGCCTGACATCACGGCATAAGTTTATAACCTTTGTCTTTACCTACACAGGTTTGGGAAAAGGATGAAGGAGGGGGATAGGACACAATTCATTAGCAAGTTTATAACATCTGCCTATAGGGTTCATAAAAAGATGTTTCTTCACATTAAAACTTACAAGGTAACACAATGGTAAAAATGTCACTTTACATATTAAAAGACATTCCTATATTTTCTAGTGTTCATTTGCTATTCCTTTGTCCAGAAATACATACATTAACTACATGCTTTCAGGAGGGGAGAGGTAGTTTCCATGGGGACAAATGCCTGTAAATGGCCCGTTAATATAAGATTTAATTTAATCTTTCTTTGCCTGCACCTGGCTAGCTATTCACCCATTTCCCCACAGGTGGGGGGGTATGTCAGAGAATCCAAGTCTCCTTCCCCTTTGCATTTACAACACAATGCCATCAGCCATCTTGGTTTTATGCTAATCACATGAGTACAGAGATCATTTACAAAATCTCTCTGCAGCCTAGCCCAAATTAATAAAATGTTCTTCAAGCTTCCTAAAATATTAATTTTGTAGCTTTTGGTCCCTTACAACAGTTTTATGTTGACAAATGCTATCATTTTTCAGTGGACCAAGGTTAATGCACACACAGTAACTAGCAGTAGAAATTTTAAGGCCGTAGGACTGGGTTGTTATTTGGCCCAAACCAGAGCTTTTTCTTTTTATCAAACCAACAACTGTTGGATTTCCAATCTTATTTTTCCTTTTCTGCAGTCAATGGTTGGGATTTTCTAGCCAGCTTTTCTAAGTTATTATTTGGGGAGCCATCATCCCTTTGGACCAGGAAAGAAGTTAGTTACTTCAAAGATACCATTCCTTGGGGGAGTGACTTCTTTTGTTTGTTTGTTTTGTTTTGTGTGACAGAGACAAAGAGAGAGACAGAGAGAGGAATAGGTAGGGACGGACAGACAGACAGGAAGGGAGAGAGATGAGAAGCATCAATTCTTTGTTGCGGCTTCTTAGTTGGTCATTGATTGCTTTCTCATATGTGCCTTGACAGGTGGCAGTGGGGGGGCTGCAGCAGAGTGAGTGACCCTTTGTTCAAGCCAGTGACCTTGGGCTGAAGCTGGTGAGCCCACACTCAAGCCAGCAACCTTGGGGTTTCGAACCTGGGTCCTCTGCATCCCAGTCCGATGCTCTATCCACTGTGCTGCTGCCTGGTCAGGCGGGAGTGAGTTCCCTTAGCTTTCAGAAAATCAATTGTAGAATGCCCTGGGATCTTAATACTAGTTAAAGCAGGAGGTAAAAGTCCAGCATCTAATAATTTTTAAGCACACTGTCCATTTTAAATTTTATTTCCACTGCAAGTAAGGAAATCACTTGGTTTTTACAACATTCCAAAATCATAAGCTACTTAGAGAGTAGGTCTACTGTCTTCATAAATGTTGGCAGTTTTGCCCTTGGCTAGGGTGCAGGCCTGTGAGAATGCATAAAATTTGGCTTGTTGGGCTGTAGTATCTAAAAGCAAAGATGCCACTTCAATTACATCAAAGGGTATTGATATTATATATCCTGCACAATCATTGTCACCTTTTAAGTAAGGACCATCAGTGAACCGTGAGAAGTCTGCATTACTTAAAGGAGTCTCCTGCAGATAACAGTGAGGGTCAGGAGGTGATCCATCCATGTTAAGCAGTTGTGGGAGCTCTATTGGTAATCTCAAACTCCAGGGTGAGTGAGGAAGTAGTTGATACTAGGGTTTTAATGCCACTTAATAAGCAAAGAATCTGTATCATCAACTATCTTACAGCTATAACTACACATTTACAAATTCATGGGAAAATATAAGTTCCTTCATATGGCAGAATGTTCCTCAAACACTGTAGTATGTTGCTACAGAATGGTCCTCAACACATCATCCTCCCTGTGCCCAGCTGCTTTGCAATATGATTTTTGCCTTCTAGATATAGAGTCTCTATCCTCCCTCCCGCCTTGGATCTGGAGTCCCTCAGGCTACATTGGTCAATAGAATGAGACAAAAGTAACACTGTTTAACTCCCAAAACCAGGCTTTTGCTTTTGAGCTCCAGGAACACTTCTGCTATTATGTGAAAAAGCCCATTCTAGCCTAGAAGATGAAAGGCTATTTGGAGAAGAACTGAGGCATCCCAGCCAACAGCATAACTGCCAAACGTGAATGAAACCATCTTGGATCTTGGACCATTCAGTCCCCATTCAGCTGCTAGCTGATTGCAGCCACATAAGTGACCCCAACAGAGATTGGCAGGAAAACCAACCAGCTGTGCCCAGCCAAGAATGGCGAGCAAATAAATTATTGTTTTAAGCCACCAAGTTTTAGTGTGGTTTTCTTACAGAGCAATAGATAACTGGCATAGACACTTTGTGCAACTGTTGTGAATACTGAGCTAATTTATGAATGCCTCCAGAATCACAAATTAGAAAAAAAAAGAAGAAGAAAATGAACCTTTGGCACTACTGAGAAACAATATTTGGCAATGCCACGACCTAATGAATTCATGCTCTTTAAAAGGAGGAATGTGACATATTCATTTGTCTTTTATCCATATGTATCAGCCAATTAAATTCTTTCTCCTTCCAAAAGCACTGACAGAGTCTCGCATGTGCCCAACCCGGATACACCCAGCAAGCCCACCAGGAGGGGAACCGAGAGATAGAAAGGAGAGGGGGAAGGGGGAAGAAGCAGATGGGCACTTCTCCTGAGTGCCTTGACCAGGAACTGAACCCAGGACTTCCACACACCAAGCTGATGCTCAACCACTGAGCCAACCGGCCAAGGCCGAACCTAGCACTGTTTTCAATGCTAAGAATACAGCAAGGGGCAAGACAAAGTTTGTTGCTCATGGCATTTACATCTTAAGGGAGAAAGACAGACCATAACCAAATAAATAAGTACTATGTCAGATGGCAGTAACTAGGCGCTATCAAGAATAATGAAGGTGACCCTGGCTGGTTTGCCCAGTGGTAGACTGTTGACCTAGTATGTGGATATCCTGTGTTTGGTTCCGGGTCAGGGGACACAGTAAAGGTGACTATCTGCTTCTCCTCCTGTGGGGGAAACAGCTGTGTTAGGCTTGCTGGCTGGTTTACCAACTGCAAGAACTTTGTGCAATTGGTGCAGGAGCACGTGACAGCACTATTGTAAGGATATAAGTGCTTCCTTTCAGAGGAATGAGATCAGATCGTGCCCCACCACTAAGAGGTGTGTTTGGTTTCCTGATCCCTTGCCCTCCACTACAAAAAGCAGGTTTTTCTTTGTTGTTTTCTTTTATTTCTTCTTTTGGCTTGCCTATCTTTGCGAGTCTCCAATAAATTGGTATGGCTCACCGTTTTCTGGCTCCACAGTTCCTTTACCATCTGCTGGAATTCAATGCGAACCTGCATGGCCACAACTACCAGCCTTATACCTCCCATCACCTCCCCCTTCTCTCTCTCTCTCTCTCTCTCTCTCTCTCTCCTGCAGCCATGGTTTGATTGGTTCAAGCACATCAGCCCTAGGTGCTGATGATGGCTCCATGGAGCCTCCACCTCAGGTACTAAAAATGGCTCCAGATGGGCAGAGTATCAGCCCCTGACGGGGATTGCCAGATGGGTCCCAGTTAGGGCACATGCAGGATTCTGTCTATCTCCCCTCCTCTCACTTAAAAAGAAAAAAAAGAAAAAAAGAATAATGAAAGTGGGTCCAGAGGTTGAATCTGGAGATGAGGGAAGGAACTGTGTGGCTATCAGAAGGAAGGGCAGTGTTGACTAAGGAAACATCAAGTGCAAAGGCCCTAACTTGGGAGTATGCTTGATGAGGTCTAAATATCAAGGAGGCCAGACTGGCACAGGGACAAGGGGAGGAAGTAAAGTCAGAGAGAACCATAGAGTTGGCATGTGTGCAGATTACACGGGGCCTTGTAGCCACTGGTGAGGACTTTGGTTTTCACTCTGCATGGGATGGGAAGCCACTGGAAGGTTTTGAGCTGAGGAGCAGCATGACCTGACTTAGGTTTTTAAACTATCCTTCCGGCTGCTGTGAGGAGAACAGAGGGGGCCAGGATGGAAGCAGAGAAGAGTGAAGAAGCTGCTGCAGTGAGAGAGAGAGAGAGAGAGGGTAGAGCTAATACCACGGAGGGTGAAAGTGGTCAGACTCCAGAGAGTTTTGATGTGAGGGCCTGCAGGACGCCCTGGCAGAACTGGAGGTCAGGGTGATCAAGGGGCCAAGTAGACATTAAGTAATGTTAATAAGAACAGCTAGTTTGGGAGTAATGTGAGCTTAGTGTGATCCCTTTTTGCTCAAATAAACAACAAATAAAACACCCTCTCCTCCTTGGGCATAGATCTTTGTGTAGGCATTATACAAAATTTCACAGACTGAGTGGCTTAAACACTAGAAATGTACTTTCCCTTAGACCTGCAGGTCAAAAGTCTAATGTGAAGACACTGTCAGGGTTGTTTCTGGTGCACCTCTCTGCCTTCTCGCTGTCCTCACATGGCCTCTGTCCTGTAGGGCCACACCCTGTGACCTCACTTAACCTTTATTATCTGCAAATATAGTCACACTGGGGGGGGGGGGTAGCATTTCAACATCTAAATTTGGGGAGGATATGATTCAGTCCATAATAATGAGTACAGAGAAATTTGTGAAAGGTGACCCACAAACACTTAGCATTGCTCACCTGAGGGACTGTGGGCCAGGTGAGAGAGCTTATTAATTTTGCTTTTCTTTTTTATTTTTTTAACAATTTCATTGGTGCAATAAGTACATGTTGATTAAAAAAATTGTTAACAAGGCATTTAATATAGAAATATTTTAGGAGAGGAAAAAAGCCACCTTGGCTCAAAATTCACTACTGAACATATTTTTCAGGCCACCACAAGCCTCTGGCTCTGAGCTCCTGCTCCCGACCCCTGGTCCACGCAGGCCTGGGTGGGAAAGCAGGGATGCTCAGGCCAGCTCAGCATTTGGTGAGGTGGTTCAAGGAGCCAAGGAGAAAGTAAGTAGATAGTATACCCCTCCTGGGATCAAGGGTGAGACACCCATGACAGAACCCCCTCCCAGCCTGGCAGGCAATGAGGTCAGAGTGTCGGAGTTGGAGGTGACTGGAAAGAAGAGCAATGCGTGCAGTCAGTGGAAGCCTTGGGCAACCCTGCCATCGCTCCCCGTGAGAGGATCCGGGGTGGGCTGCAGCTCTGACTCAGCTGGCAGCCTCTGTGCACCCCACCCCGCCCTCCTGGATCCTCTCAAGCTCCAGCACGCATCGTCGTTTTCTGTCATAGTTTTCCCTGTCTGCCTGTTTAGAAAGGAGAGCGCACATGTTTTCCGCTTCTCTGGCCCTCTCCCCGCACCACAAGGGAGCTTGCTTCAACTCAGCACCCCCAGACAACCAAGCTGGGGTGCTGAACTCCAACCAACTCTGCTGCTTACGTACTCAGTGACCCTGGGCAAGCTGCCTGGCTGTGCTCATCCCCTGCTGATTTCTGGTGGAGACAGGAATTGCCACGTCATAGAGGTGTGGCGAGCATTCAGTGCAAGAAGGTAGACAATTCACCCGTTTCTTCCTCTGTCAAATGGGACCTGCCCTGCTGACACACTCCATCAGCAGGAAAAACACTGTTATCTCCTAGCAGAACCTTACACAGGACTCTCCATACTCAGGCTATCTAAGGCTCAGAGACCAGGATTCATTTTACAGCTGAAGAAAACTGAGTCCGCGAAGAGAACTAATATGTCCAAGACCACACCACTCAGGAAGAAGAGAGCTGGGACGCGGGCCTCAGCTCTCCCACCCGAAGGCCTGAGCTCTTTCATGCACCAGCCACATGATTTAGTTTGTATATCACTTCAGAAGCACAGACCCCTGAGTAAACATGAGATACTGATATCTCTTTCTAACTGTTCATCCCTGGGCTCAGAGTACCCCAGGGCTGCTCATAAATTCACCAGATACCTGCTCTTATGCCCATCACTGAGGCTGACAATCCAGCCACTTGCTCGGTGGGGGAAGTCCAGTGCAGCCTTTGCCTCTGTGTCCCGGGTAAGCACCGAGGATGCTCCCCAGTGAGGAGGGCTGGAGGGCCCCACAAGCAAAGGCTGAGCCCAGTCCACACTCTAATTGACCTCTTGGCCCTTAGGGGCACAGCTGTAAAATAAAGATAGAACCTACTATAGCCTGGAGGGCTTTCAGCTATAAAGATCTGTGGTCCTGGCGCTCTCCCTTTGGGGAGTGATGGGCAAACAAGTGAGTTAGGCGTGTTCGCCTTGTACTTTGCCTGATTGGTGCTTGCCCTCAGGGTAGTAAATTGTGGATTGCCTGCCTGTTTAAGAGGGTCCATTGTTTGCTGGAAAAGGGGGACCACCCTCCCCATTTGCTTCTCAGCCCTGAGAGGGAGAGGGAGAAGCAGTCTTCCCTGCCTGTTTGCTCATCCACCTTTAGGAGGCTCTAACAAATGAAATGGCCCACCATCCTCCGGCTCCACGGTTCCTTTGCCGTCTGCCTCAGGCAGGTTCTAAGTGAACCTGCATGGCCACGGTCAGCTAGACTTACCCAGGGTACAACAGCATCTTTTCCTTCCCCTTCTCCTCATCTTCCCCCAGGCATGTATTCCTTGTCCCTCTCTTTCTTTTCTCCTAAGCAAGAAGGAACCCCACTGAGGAAGGAGGGGCAGGCCTCCCCTTCCCTGAGAAGGAAGAAACAAGAAGAATGCAAGGGAAGGGAGCCTGCAGGGGCAACTGAGTCAGCCAGTTCTAGATTCCCGGTAACTACTTCCTATAGTTCTCTGAAAGGGTGACTGGGGCCACTTGCTACACAGAGCAAAGAAGACAGAACTTATCTGAAAACCTCTTCCCCTTTTCTTAAAAGCCTTTAAGAGACAATGTTTACATTCCTTAATTAAAAATTTCAACACTTATCCTCTGAACCCACCTAAACTTACCTTCCAATCCTGAAGTCATGAGAGTAACCTATACCTCTAGACAAAGGAATCACGAGCCCCTTGCATGAAAACCTGTATTCTGTAAAAGGTATATAAGTTGTGAGAAATCTAACTTCGGGGAGCACGTGTTTTGGTTGCCTCTGTTGGAGTCACACTGCTCCACCGGCTGAATAAATCCTACTTCCTTCATCAAGTTGGGCGTTTTTGTCCTTCTTTGATTCCTGCAA
The DNA here is from genome assembly GCF_036850995.1 of Saccopteryx leptura. NCBI lineage: Eukaryota > Metazoa > Chordata > Mammalia > Chiroptera > Emballonuridae > Saccopteryx > Saccopteryx leptura. Next base: position 255,765,825 of record NC_089505.1, read on the forward strand.
GACCACGAGACTTGCAACCAGGGAAGCAGTGGGCAGCAGCAGCTCATCCCAGGCTAACCCCCTGAGCCTGTGAACAAGGCCCCTTTCCTCTTTCTTCCTGTATAGCCAATAAATTCTTTCTTTACTTGCTGGTGTAATGCCAGTGGCCGAGGCCAGGCAGGTCCACGCTGGATTTGGGTAGATGGTAGAAAAACTGTGGAGCTGGAAAGCATTGGGCCATTCCATTTAATAAAGTCTCACAATGGCAGACGAGCACACAGGCAGGGGAAAACCACTTCCAGGCAAACAAACAGCAAAAATGGCCCCTCACAGAGCAGGCAGGCAGGCAATCCACCACTCAGCCTTTGGAATCCACAATCCCCCATCTCTCGAAAGCAAGCACCCATAGCCTTATATAGGCCATACACACGTGGCACTGCCACACACTCACACACCAATCAGGCAAAGTGCTTGCAGGTGGTAACCCCATTCACAAGCCTAACACAGCTGCCTCACAGCTGGGAAAAAAAAAAAAGATTTGTGATCCTGCGGAGAAGCTGCCTGGGCCTCCACATCTGGGAGTAGGGACCTTCCCAAGAAGCCTTGAGCTTCACAATTTCTAGACAGCTCACCACAAATCCCAGAGATCTCAAATCCTGCCAGGATCCCCTGACAATGTAGAGAACATCCACACCTGTAGAAAATTCTTATAAGCGTTAATTTGAGCCAAACTGATGACACCTAATAGGAGTTCATTAAGTACCTGCTGACTAGATGAAGAACTCCACCCACAGCTCAGGTATCGTTGAATCTACACTCATCTCAGTTCAGCACTCACTCAGTAAAAATAAATTAGGGGCCCTAATAGAACTTGGTGTTAGCAATACACAAACACCTACTACTCTGTACTGAAAGAGCTTACAGGAAAATGAGCACCTATGCTGGGCCCGGTGAGAGGCAAATAGGAGAAAGACTAATTCTTCCCTCGAGCAGTTTACTGATGTGGGAGCAGGGAGGAAAAAAAGGAAAATGTAAAAAGGAGCTGGAAACAAGTCTGTGATTTAGTACACAAATAAAACAGATTATTAAACCATTCTCTTGGCCTTTGTTTGGGGAATAATTCATGTCATTCTGCTAATTACACTGGATGATGCTCACTTGCTTCTGCTTCATTCATGCACTGACCCGAGGAGTCCCTGTTCGCAGTACACAGACCCCTCCTGGCAGCACCTAAGGCAGTCTGGGAGCCTCTACAATGCCTTCTGACAGTCTCCCTGCCTCAGCCAGGGGCCTTTTAGCCAGAAGGGCCAAAGATGTACAAAAGCTAACTACTTCACCTTCCCAAAAAGCAAATTAATAAGAGGGAGGGTTTATTTAAATTACTGCAATGTACAGGAACCCAAGAAAACCCAAATAGCCAGGCCAGGCCTAGTGTTCTTAGAGCATGTTGTCAGTTCTGCAGGTTCCAAGTCCAAATTTCCAAATTCTCTTATCTTCCCAAGTTAGGCCGTAAGTCCTAGATGCTGGCTGACTGAGGGGCGGGAAGCCCCTGGGTCAGGTCCTCAGGCTGGTGCAATCAGCCTACGCCTGGACAGCAATATATAGTAAAAAACGAGGCCCGTTAGGCCAGAAATGATGACCGCAGGAGAGGACTGGGTTAGGTGGAGCGATCAACCTTTGTCCAGGACTGAGAGATTTCACTGGAAGTGTGACTTTTAGGGCTGAACTCCGGGAAGTTCCAGGCAAACCCAGGTGAGCTGATCAGCAGTACAGCCTACAGTACACCTGTTTCATATCCATATATCATTCACTCTGAGGGACACATTTCTTTACACCTAACAGCACTGAAACCGGAATGAGTTTTGCATTGTGGGGATCCTACAATGGCTGTCAGCTGGGACTGAAGCTGAGCTCTCCGGAAGAGGAGGTGTCTTTGCCAGTCACTTCTTGGGCACTACCAAACTGACCACTTCAAGTTCATTTTCTGTTTGACTTTTCAAGACCATACTGACAGTGCAAATTCTGACCTCAAACCTGCGTGAGGACAGGCTGGTGGTTCAAATTCTCAGGAGAGCATTGGTTTTCCTCCTTCCACACATTGCCAGCATTGAGACATGTCCAGCCAGCCTCTTCTTTGTTCCCAAATAAACCCATTTGCTGAAGAAACAGTCGGCTGTCTGTTTGTTTAAGGTCAACACCATGCTCCGCAAGAAAGAGCTTACGTTGTTCGGTTTAACCTAAACCATGTTATAAGACTTGAGGGTGGCCCTAGCTGGATAGCTCGGTTGATTACAGCATCATCCTGAAGCACAGAGGTTGCTAGTTCGATTCCTGTTCAGGGCACATATAGATCTATGTTCCTCTCTCCCTCTCTCTTTTTCTCTCTCTCTCAAATCAATAAATTTAAAAAAAATTTTAGAAAAAAGACTTGAGGGTGTTGCATGAAGTGGGACGAGGAGTCTGTCTGGTTTTGGTAAAAGATCACTGGGTTTAGATTCTTCCCTTTCTGGCTGTATACCTTTGGGCAGACTGCTTCTACAATTTAGGCCTTAGTTTCTCCATCTGTAAGAAGGAGTTGTTTCTACTTTAGGGTTATGTGAGGATTAAATGGGATAGCCTAAACCTGCTTTGAAGCATTAAAGCATTACAGAAATAGGGTGCTTGTGCTGGAAGGGAAGAAAAGAGAGTATTCTGTTTGATGCACTGTTTTTCCAAGAAGCGGGTTATGAGCCATCAGCAGGTGGTGGAAATATTTTTTAAAATGAATAAAATAGGCCCTGGCCGTTTGACTCAGTGGTAGAGCGTCGGCCTGGCATACAGGAGTCCCGGGTTCGATTCCCGGCCAGGGCACACAGGAGAAGCGCCCATCTGCTTCTCCACCCCTCCCCCTCTCCTTCCTCTCTGTCTCTCTCTTCCCCTCCTGCAGCCAAGGCTCCATTGGAGCAAAGTTGGCCCGGGCGCTGAGGATGGCTCTGTGGCCTCTGCCTCAGGCGCTAGAATGGCTCTGGTTGCAATGAAGCAACGCCCCAGATGGGCAGAGCATCACCCCCTGGTGGGCATGCTGGGTGGATCCCAGTTGGGCACATGCGGGAGTCTATCTGACTGCCACCCCGTTTCCAACTTCAGAAAAATACAAAAAAAAAAAGAAAAAGAAAAAATGAATAAAATAGAAAATATCAACATGTATGCCAAGTAATTAGGGTAGGTATTGTTTATTATATTTAAGTTGTGTGCCTGTTTATTAGTATATGTATTGTGATGTAAAATCTATGCCTTTTACACCACCATATACATACTATCCCTTTATTTCCATGGTAAATAATGGAACTAGAAATAAAGGGACTTGTTTGTGCTTTGTTGTGGTTTTTTGTTGTTTGTTTTTTTTTTAACCACTGTATTTCCACATTCCAAGAGTGGGAGAAGAATTCATCTTGAGAAGAATCTATCTTTTGTTTGGGAAAGCACTTTAACAGACCCTTTAGTTAAGCAAAGGTAGGACCCTGAGGTCAGGTTAAAGCAAATGGTGACTAAACTGCTCTGCATTATAAAGTCAAAAAGGTTTCTTTTTCCTTTGGTGGTCCTGGAAGAAGCAGTTTGGGGCCTGGAGTCTCAGAGAAGAAGGAGTTTGGTCTGTGCCTGACTGAGTCGCTGAGTAAAATCCCTCTACAAGAGAGAGGATTCAGGGGGCTCTCTGTACTAAATATACTGCTCACAAAAATTAGGGGATATTTTCAAATGAATATGAAGCTATAAAATAGTCCCTAATTTTTGTGAGCAGTGTACTATGAGAAGTTTTCCTCACCTTCGGTGGAATTGATTAAGCATTCTAACCTGGTTCTCTCCAGACGGCCTGCCACAGGAATGACAGGCAAGTATCTGTTTGGGAGCAAAGCACCTCAGAGAGAGGGGCAGTGTGTCGAGCCCATGATGGGGTTGCTGGAAGGATCCAGGAGAAGCTGGGAGCAGTATGGAATAAGAAGAAACAGACCATGAAGGTGGACACATCTCTGGGAATCCTTGGCAATATTTGGGAGGGGATTGGAATTCCTTTGGCTTCAGAGCATGAGTTACTCTCTGAATATTTAAGTAAGGGGTAATTCTGGCAGGCAGGAAAATGTGAGAACACCAACCATGTTACAGTCTGATGAGGCTCAAACACAGTTGAAAATTCTAGAAATGTACTGACTGCTTCAAACAAGGCTCAAGTAGACTGTGATCATTAGCACTGTTATTATTATGATTATCATTACCATCTCCTACCACAGGGCACAGGCTCATGACCCTGGTAGACAGAATAATGGCCCCTGAAGATGTCTACATCCAAATCTCCAGCACCTGTGAATATGTTTGGGTAAAGGGCAAGAAACAATTAGGGTGGCAGGTGGAATTAAGGTGTCTAATCATTAGAACAACTAACTCTGAAATTTATATGAAACTACAAAAGACCTTAAATAGTCGAAGATCTCTTGAGAAAGAACAAGTGAGAGGTATTATGTTCCCTGATATTAAACTATACTACAAAGCTACAATGATCAAAACAGTAGGGTACTGACATAAAAACCAATGTATAGAGCAATAAAATAGAATAGAAAGCCCAGAAATAAATCCTTACTTATATAGCCAATTAATCTATAACAAAGGAGGTAAGAATATGCAATGGGTAAAAATAGTCTCTTTAATAAAGTGGTGTTGGCAAAACAGATAGATGCAAAAAAATAAAACTGAACCACTTTCTTACATCTTATACAAAAATAAACTCAAAATGGATTAAGGACTTAAATGTAAGACTGGAAGCTATCAAGTTCCTGGAAGAAAACATAGGCAGTAAACTCTTTGACATTGCTCTTAGCAATACCTTTTTGGATATAATTACTCTAGCAAAAGAAACAAAAGAAAAAATTTAGTGGGTTCTAATCAACATTTAAAATATATATGTAGTGGAATATTATTCAGCAATGAAACAAAATGAAATTTTGCCATTTGCAAGAACATGAATAGACCTAGAGGGTATTTATACTAAGTGAAATAAGTCAGATAGAGAAAGACAAATGCCATATGATCTCACTTACATGTGGAATCTAAAAAAAATAAATAAATGAATATACAAAACCAAAAAGAAAAGATACAGAGAACAAGCTTATGGTTTCTAAAGGGGAGGGGATAGGGATGGAAATAAAAGGTTTTTTTATTCATATATATATATATATATGGATAAAAAGATAATGCTGAAAAATTATTTTTCTTAAAATCAAAAAAAGGCATTCATTTTTCAATTTGAAGATGGAGGTGGAAGAGGGAGTCTTAAAGTGATGTGATATGAAAAAAACTCAAGCAGCCATTGCTAGCTTTGAAATTGGAAGGTAACCATGAGCCAAGGAATGTGGGCAATCTCTAGAAACTGTAAATGGCAAGAGAACCTATTCTCCCCTGGATATTCCAGAAAAAAAACACAGCCCTGCTATCACTTTGATTGTAGCCCAATGAGGTTCTGACCTCCAGAACTGGTAGACAATAAGTTTGTTTTTAAAGACTTTCTTTTTCTTTCTTTTTTTTAAATTAAGTGAGAGACAAGGAGGTGGAGAGACAGACTCCTCCATGCACCCTGCCTGGGATCCACCTGGCAACCAACCTCTGGGGCTGATGTTCTGCCCATCTGGGGCTGCTGCTCCGTGGCTTGGCAACTGAGCTATATATTTTATATATTTTTTTAAATTTTTATTTTATTTATTCATTTTAGAGAGGAGAGAGAGGGGGAGAGAGGGGGGGAGAGAGAGAGAGAGAAGAGAGAGACAGGGGGGAGGAGCTGGAAGCATCAACTCCCATATGTGCCTTGACCAGGCAAGCCCAGGGTTTCAAACCGGTGACCTCAGCATTTCCAGGTCAATGCTTTATCCACTGTACCACCACAGATCAGGCTATATTTTTTTATATACTTTATATATTTTATATATTTTAGCTCCTGGGGTGAGGCCTTGGAGCCATCCTCAGTGCCTGGGGCCAACTTGCTCATTTGAGCCATGGCTGTGGGAGGGGAGGAAGGGGGGGAGGAGTAGAGAAGCCAATGGGTGCTTCTCTTGTGTGCCCTGACCAGGAATCAAACCCGGGACTTCCAGTCACCAGGCTGACGCTCTACCGCTGAGCCAACTGGCCAGGGCAAGGCTTTCTTTTTTAAAAAGAGCAGCTTTAGGTTCACAGCAAAACTGACAGGAAGGTACAAAGATTTCCCATATATCCCCTGCCCTCAAACAAAAATAGCCTCCTTCATTATCAACACCCCCAACCAGAGTAATGCCTTTGTTACAACTGATCAACCTACTACACTGACACATCACAATCACCCAAAGTCCATAGTCTACATCAGGACTCACTCTTGGTGTTGTATATTCTGTGAGTTTTGACAAATGTATAATGCATGTTTCATTCATGTTTCCATATGCTCAGAGACTGAGATTGTCCTTGCCAATAATTTAACACAGGTTCCGTGTGGGAATTATAATTTATAATAATAATAATAATATATCAAAGCCAATAGCAAGCAAAATAATGTCTCTTAAGCAATAAAGAAATAACATGTTCTAAAACAATAGGAGAGTAATTACACTATTTTTCCAGGCAAAGGGGAGGTGAAATCTAGTCCAAATTCAGGGGAAGTGTACCTTTCTACAAGTTGTTTCTCAGCAGTCAGTCCTTCCAAATAAAAGCTGGGTATCAGCTGCTGGCTTAGGTCCCTTGCTGCTCGAAGGTGTAGGTAGCAGGCAAAGTGGCTGGAACTGAAGGTATTCCAGGGACCATCATACTGCCTATAAGGAGTAGCCTTGCCAAGGCGGGAACAGATGTCCCTTCTCTTTCCTGAGACTGCTGTACAGTATAACTCCACTGCCCACCAAGAGTAGCCTGGCCCTGGCAGGGGCTAGTGTCTCAAAGTCTTTGGAAAGCTATTGTTACAGTAATATAATGTCATAGTAATCAAATATATGGAAATGTTAGGATATAATATTAAAAGCCATTAAGGCAAGTGGATAACACTATGTCCTCTGAGTCAAAGCTAACCTAATGTGTAGAGATGTGATAGGCAAGGCCATGCCCTCTGTGCGGGCCCAGTCAGTGTGTGTGTGAAATTATATATAAATAAAAAGAGCTCCCTGCGAGCAGCTCCCTAAAAGTGGTTTGAGGTGATAATCCCATAGATTAGCACCTGTTAGAAGGTGTATGCCAGAAAGGCCATGGAGGCCCCAGCTGCAGTTAGTTGTCCAGACTCCAACATTAAACATGGACTGTCTGCATGCCACTCTGACCAAGGACAGCCAAGAGGAGCAAACCCACAGGACCCCATTAAACTGTACGCAGGCATGCCATAGGATCTGTGAGTAATGAACTGCCTGTGTGATTCTTGCAACTAACTTGTGTGTTTGGTCATGTCTTTCCTCCAGTGGCAATCGGTCTTGATGCCAATAAGTAGAATCCTCACAGCTGCCTCAAGAGTAGTCTTGAAGAAGCCACCAGCCCTGCTGTTAAGCAGGAGTGTCCCACTCTGCGGGGAAGTCGAATCGGGGACACCTGATCGACATAGAGCTCAAGGTCTACTGAGACAGCTACTTAGAGGAGAAAAAAGTTGCCATATCCAGACAACACTCTCAATAAATCCTCACTGGCTCTTAGTAATTAAAGTTTAAATGTCCATTATGTCAGAGTTGCTATTCCATATGTTCTCATCTGTAAGTCTCTGGCAGCACCCGTCAATAGCTGAGCTATTGAGTGCTTATCAACAACCAATGTCAATGACAACATCCTGGCAAAGCTTCCTCAGTATTAACAAATTTACTCTTAGATCACAACAACTTCACTTAAGTCATACAGGTGCCTGACTTGTGGTGGTTCGGTGGATAAAGCATCAACCTGGAATGCTGAGGTCACTAGTTGTAAGCTCCAGGCTTCCCCAGTCAAGGCACATATGAGAAGCAACTACTGTGAGTTGATGCTTCCTGCTCCTCCCCATGCCCACCCCCCTCTCTCTAAAATCAATAAGTAAACTATTTTTCAAAAAAAGTTATATACCACATGTTAGGGCACAAAAGCAGTCTCCACAAATTTAAGAAGATTGAAATCATAGCAAGCACTTTCTCTGATCACAATGGCATGAAACTAGAAGTCAACCACAACAGAAAAACTGAAAAATACTCAAACACTTGGAAACTAAATAGCATGTTATTAAATAACAAATGGGTTAACAATGAGATCAAAGAAGAAATTAAAAAATTTCTAGAAACGAATGATAACAAGTATACATCAACTCAAAATTTATGGGACACAGCAAAAGCAGTCCTGAGAGGGAAGTTCATAGCATTACAGTCATACCTTAAGAAGCCAGAAAAAGCTCAAATAAACAACTTGACCCTGCATCTAAAAGAACTAGAAAAAGAACAGCAAGTAAAGCCCAGAGATAGTAGAAGGAAGAAAATAATAAAGGTCAGAGCAGAAATAAATGACATAGAGGCTAAAGAAACAATACAGAGGATCAATGAAACCAGGAGCTGGTTCTTTGAAAAGGTAAACAAGATTGACGAACCTTTAACCACACTCACCAAGAAAAAAAGAGAGAGGACTCAAATAAATAAAATTAGAAAAGAGAGTGGAGAAATAACAACTGACACAACAGAAATACAAAATATTGTAAGAAAATACTATGAAGAACTGTACGCTAAAAACAACCTAGATGAAATGGACAAATTCCTTGAAACATATAATCTTCCAAAAATTAATCTGGAAGAATCAGAAAACCTAAACAGACCAATTACACCAAATGAGATCGAAACAGTTATCAAAAAACTCCCCAAAAAGAAAAGTCCTGGGCCTGATGGATTCACAAGTGAATTCTACCAAATATTCAAAGAAGAACTAACTCCTATCCTTCTCAAGCTATTTCAAAAAATTCAAGAGGAAGGAAGACTTCCAAGCTCCTTTTATGAGGCAAGCATAATTCTGATTCCAAAACCAGGCAAAGACAACATAGAGAAAGAAAATTATAGGCCAATATCCCTGATGAATTTAGATGCTAAAATCCTCAACAAAATATTAGCAAAACGGATCCAACAATATATGGAAAAAATCATACACCATGATCAAGTGGGATTTATTCTGGGGAGGCAAGGCTGGTACAATATTCGCAAATCAATCAATGTGATTCATCACAGAAACAAAAGGAAGGAGAAAAACCACATGATAATTTCAATAGATGCAGAAAAAGCATTTGATAAAATCCAGCACCCATTCATGATCAAAACTCTCAGCAAAGTGGGAATACAGGGAATATACCTCAACATGATAAAGGCCATCTATGACAAACCCACAGCCAACATCATACTCAATGGGAAAAAATTAAAAGCAATCCCCTTAAGATCAGGAACAAGGCAGGGTGCCCCCTTTCACCACTCTTACTCAACATAGTTCTGGAAGTCCTAGCCACAGCAATCAGACAAGAAAAAGAAATAAAAGGCATCCAAATTGGAAAAGAAGAAGTAAAACTATCATTATTTGCAGATGATATAATATTGTATATAGAAAACCCTCAAGTCTCAGTCAAAAAACTAACTAGACCTGATAAATGAATTCAGCAAGGTGGCAGAATATAAAATTAATACTCAGAAATCAGAAGCATTTTTATACACGAACAATGAACTGTCAGAAAGAGAAATTAAGAAAGCATTCCCCCTTACCATTGCAACCAAAAAAATAAAGTACCTAGGAATAAATTTAACCAGGGAGATTAAAGACTTGTACTCGGAAAATTATAAAACATTAATAAAAGAAATCAGGGAAGATACAAGAAACAAGTGGAAGCATATACCGTGCTCATGGTTAGGAAGAATAAACATCATTAAAATGTCTATATTACCCAAAGCAATTTATAAATTCAATGCAATACTGATCAAAATACCAATGACTTACTTCAAAGACATAGAACAATATTCCAAAAATTTATATGGAACCAGAAGAGAACACAAATAGACTCAGCAATCTTGAAAAGGAAGAATAAAGTGGGAGGTATCACACTTTCGGATATCAAGTTATACTACAAGGCCATTGTACTCAAAACAGCCTGGTACTGGCATAAGAACAGGCATATAGATCAATGGGACAGAACGGAGAACTCAGAAGTAAACCCACACTTTCATGGACAACTGATATTTGACAAAGGAGGTAAGAGCATACATTGGAGTAAAGGCAGCCTCTTCAACAAATGGTGTTGGGAAAATTGGACAGCTACCTGCAAAAAAATGAAACTAGACCACCAGCTTACACCATTCACCAAAATAAACTCAAAATGGATAAAAGACTTAAATGTAAGCTGTAAAACCATAAGCATCTTAGAAGAAAACATAGGCAGTAAGCTCTCTGACATCTCTCACAGAAATATATAAATATTTGCCGATTTATCTCCACGGGCAAGTGAAATAAAAGACAGGATAAACAAATGGGACTATATCAAACTAAAAAGCTTCTGCACAGCTAAAGACAATAAGAACAGAATAAAAAGACAAACTACACAATGGGAGAATATATTTTACAATAAGTCTGATAAGGGGTTAATAACCAAAATTTATAAAGAACTTGTAAAACTCAATACCAGGAAGACAAACAATCCAATCAAAAAATGGGCGAAAGAAATAGATACTTCTCCAAAGAGGACATACAGATGGCCAATAGGCATATAAAAAAATGCTCAACATCACTAATCATTAGATAAATGCAAATTAAAACCACAATGAGATATCACCTCACACCAGTCAGAATGGCACTCATCAACAAAACAACACAGAGTAAGTGCTGGCGAGGATGTGGAGAAAAGAAAACCCTCCTGCACTGCTGGTGGGAATGCAGACTGGTGCAGCCTCTGTGGAAAACAGTATGGAGATTCCTCAAAAAATTAAAAATTGAACTGCCTTTTGACCCAGCTATACCATTTTTAGGAACATACCCCAAGAACACCATAGCACTGTTTGAAAAGAAGAAATGCCCCCCCCCCCATGTTGATGGCAGCATTGTTCACAATAGCGAAGATCTGGAAACAGCCCAAGTGTCCGTCAGAGGACGAGTAGATTAAAAGGCTTTGGTACATATATACTATGGAATACTACTCAGCCATAAGAAATGATAACATCGGATCATTTACAACAACATGGATGGACCTTGATAACATTATACTGAGCAAAATAAGTAAATCAGAAAAATCTAAGAACTGTATGATTCCATACATAGGTGAGACATAAAAATGAGACTCAGAGACATGGACAAGAGTGTGGGGGTTACAGGGTGGGGGAGAGGAGAGGGAGGGTGTTGGGGAGGGGAGGGGCACAAAGAAAACCAGTTAGAAGGTGACAGAAGACAACTGGACTTTGGGTGATGGGAATGCAGCATAATCAAATGTCAAAATAACCTAGAGATGTTTTCTCTGAACATATGTACCCTGATTTATCAATGTCACCCCATTAAAATTAATTTTAAAAAGTTATACAGATGGATCTGAAATCATAGCAAAACAATATAAACATAACTTGTATTCATCATTATAATATCATACAGAGTATTTTCACTGTTCCAAAAGTTTTTCATTCACACTCCTCCTGGTCCAACTCCCTGGCAACCACTGATCTTTTTACAGTCTCCATACTTTTGTCTTTTCCAGAATGTCATACATCTACATCATAGAGTATGCCTTTCCTGATTGTCTCTTTCACTTAGTAATATGAATTCAAAGGTCCCTGTCTTTCTTTTCATGGCTTGATAACTCATTTCTTTTTGGTGCTGAATAATATTCCATTGCCTAGATGTACCACAGTTTATTTATCCATTTACCTTTTGAAGGACATCTTGGTTCCTTCCAAGTTTAGGTAATTATGAATAAGTATTGTGTGTAGGTTTTTTTGTGGGCATAAATTTCCAAATCCTTTGGGTAATTATCAAGGAGCACAACTGCTGGATTGAATAGTAAGAATACATTTGGTTTTGAAAGAAACTTCCAAACTGTCTTCCAAAGTGGCTATATCATTTTGCATTCCCACTAGCAATGAATGAAAATTTATATTGCTCCACATCCAGCATTTGGTGTTATCAGTAGTATCTCATTATTTATCTTGTTGTTTTAATTAATCTGTGTTTTTGGTTTTATTTTGTTTTGTTTTTGTGTGACAGAGACAGCGAAAGAGACAGACTCTTCTGGGCTTCAGAAACCTGGAGACTAAACTACAAGCAGTAATTCCTGCCCTAGCTTTAGCAGGAATCAGTGAGTTAATAAAGGATATGACTGCTGTATAGTAACAAAAGTTACTATGTAGTAACAGTAACATAGGAAGCTGCCAGCAAAGAAACCTGGAAAGGCTGAGGGGGTGGGTTTGTGGCTCTATCAGTACCGGTGCTTTTGATGAGTTCAACTTCTTAAGAAAGCAACCTCCCAAGTCAGGATGCAGCCCATCATGACTCAGCAAGCCCTTAGGCCTGTCTAGAGGAGCAAGCCAGGGCAGGTGCTGGCCCTGCCGAGAGCCCAGGCAGGGCGTGAGTCAGGCCTGGTGTGCACCTAGATGGGATATGATAGAGCTTTCATTCAGACTTCCTTTCCACAGTAAGACCTGCTCAAGGGCAAGATCTTGCTGACATCTGGATTGCACAAACACATTTGAAATCCCAGCAGGCCCTGCCCATTTACTGAAGATATTAAATGTTCGGCAGAATTTAAGACAGACATAGACTTATAAGAAACATCATATAATAATGCCTCCAGGTGTTCTGCACTCATGGTTACTAATCCTCTCAAGAACACTGCATTGATATTCACCTTTCACAGAAATATGCACAGGTTCTAGAACTTGTACAAGGCATGCAATTAGTAAAAGGTAGAACCAAGATGTGAACTCAGTTTTGCCTGACCATTAAGTAGCCTACATCTTGGTACCTAACTGCAAGGGATCTGAGAGAGCAATGACTCCTGCCCATCATTTTATAAATGAAGAAGAGAGGTGACTCATCCAAGTTTACTCAGCTAGTTAGAGCTCAGTTTTTTGACTCCTGGTCTATTGTTAGTTACATTAACCTTTGGTCGGGGGGTGTGGGGGAGGTTCACAGATTTCTTTGGGAAGCTGATACAAACTGTGGATTCTTCTCTCCTAAAATGAACTTACACACACTTACTTTGTTTACAATTTTGGGGTGAGCTTTGAACCATCCTCCCCTACCTAGGGACCCCATGTTAAGAGTCCCTGCATTATCCCCTCTGCTCTCTCGAGTGCAGGGCTATGAGTAGGGCGGGACCTTGAAGGTGCCTGTATATTAACAAGCCTTGTAAAAGAGAGGGTTTGTTTTCCCTATAGTCAGATATCCCTATCTTTCACCTATCTTTATTTTTTATAATAGCTTCATTGAGATGTAATTCATATACTATATAATAAGCTCTTCTGCCATTGTTGCCTCCTCCATACAGGAAAATGAGAATTATTCTACAACTCCTTGCATCGTGCTATTGCTAAGAAAACCTACAAGGTCATTTATGTGTGGTAATCATTAGTGGTTTTGCCATATAGTCATTTCAGGTTTATCCCCTTCTGAGCACATGTTAGGATTATACTTGGTGTTTTTGTGGTTGGGTAGTCATGTGACCAGTTCCACCCAACGATTGGCTAGCAAATTTTGAGCAGAGGTAATGCATATCACTTGGGGGCCAAACTTTTCATTTCTGAGTGAGTCCTACCATGACATTGCATGGTCACTAGCAGTGTTTTGGCTCATGGCTTACTCCACTGCCCAGGGTCTTAGAGAGAGCAATCAAAAGGCTTGGGAACAGAGTACCTAACAGAATATCTTAATGAAGATGCAGTATGAGTGAGAACTGAACTTTTGTTGTTTTAAGGTACTGGAATTTTTTTTTTCTTTTTTTGCAGCACAATCCAGCTTATTCTGGCTGTGCTTTAAAAACTACAGGACACTCACAAATACAAGGGATAATTATTATACCTAATTGTACCCCCACAGCTTTTCTAGACACTGTCAGTCTTCACACTGGGACAATGTGTATTATGTCTAGATTGCTCATCAATGTCCTAATAATCTGCTGTAGGAATGGTGAAGGGGCTGTTTGTCACTATCCCCAGAGTGCAACTCCTAAAAGAGAGACATTTTAGACTTCTCTGGGGACGGCAGCAGAACTGACTAGCCATTAATGAAATATCCTTTGCTGTGAAGAACATAAGTTGTTTTATCCTTCAAATATAACCTCCCAAAAAGGAGTTTTGGGTAGTTGTGCTACTCGTTTTACCTGATTTCATTTTTCTTTCTTCCTTTTTTTAAAATTGATTTTACAGAGAGAGGTGGGAATGGGGACGAAAAGTAGTTGCTTCACTCTGTTTATTGGTTGCTTGTCATATGTGCCTTGACTGGGCAAGCCCAGGGTTTTGAAGCAGCAACTTCAGTGTTCCAGGTCGGCACTCTATCCACTGCACCACCACAGGCCAGGCCTAATTTCTCTCCTGTAAACTCAGCTAAGACACTCTTGATATAGTCAGCAGCTTGGCACAAGTTAAAAGAGGCTATCCTAGAGACAGTATTTGAGATGTTATCCTAGAGAACCAAAATAAGCGATCACAAAAAGGAGAATGGTACAGAAGAAAGATTTTGAGGTCAGACAGACTTATATGGTTCAAATCTCAATTTAGCCACTTCCTAGAAGTTTATTCTCAGGCATGTGACATAAACTATCAGAGCCTAGACCTCTTCACCTACAGTAGCTAGTCTGCGAAGCTGCCCTTCATCCCACAATGAACCTTGTCTCACAGTATTCCCATTCTTCTGAAGTTCCTTCCCACCCTGAATAGGGCTGCATACAATAACCAATGGGACACAGCACAAGTGCTGCTAAGTCATCAGAAGCCTTCCTCTCTCAGAATACTAGCTTTGGAGAAACCAGTAGTCATGTAAGAAGTCCAACTACCCTAATGCTACAACGCTGGGAGGAAGCTCGACAAGAAGAGAATGCTTGGAGTTAGAGATGTTCAGCCAGACTCCAGCTGTTTCTTTCACGTCCACTCAGGAGTCAGACGCATGAATGAGGAAGTTATCTTAAATGTTCAGTCTCTGGCCCTGGCCGGTTGGCTCAGTGGTAGAGCGTCGGCCTGGCGTGCGGAAGTCCCAGGTTCGATTCCCAGCCAGGGCACACAGGAGAGGCGCCCATCTGCTTCTCCACCTCTCCCCCTCTCCTTCCTCTCTGTCTCTCTCTTCCCCTCCCACAGCACAGGCTCCATTGGAGCAAAAGATGGCCCGGGCTCTGGGGATGGCTCCTTGGCCTCTGCCCCAGGCGCTAGAGTGGCTCTGGTTGCGGCAGAGCGACGCCCCGGAGGGGCAGAGCATCGCCCCCTGGTGGGCATGCTGGGTGGATCCCAGTCGGGCACATGCGGGAGTCTGTCTGACTGCCTCCCCGTTTCCAGCTTCAGAAAAATACAAAAAAAAATAAAAATAAAAAAATATAAAAATGTTCAGTCTCTGTAGCTCCAGTCTCAGCTGCCATCTTATTGCAACAGCATGTGAGAGTCCAAGGAAGAACCACCCAGCTGCACCCAGCCAACCAACAGAAGTCAAGGCATACAAGTATAAATAGTTGTTTTAACCCACCAAAATTTGGGGGGTAATTTTTATAGACAATCTGAATGCTATCTGAGAAATGGGAATAAGAATACCAAGTTTAAATGTGAGGAAAGAGTGAAGATAGGAAAATTATTCAATATATAATGAAGTCACTTTAACCAAGCAGCTTAAGTTATTAACAGTACAAAGGTTGAAGGATGAAGAAACCATTCTGTTCTTGTTTAAATTAGCGTGAGACTGTTTTTTTAATTTCCCAATCCTGTATCAGTGACTAGATATACTCCAGATAACCCTCTGATTGCCCCCTGAAGGACTTACATATCAAAACTGCCTGAAATCCACCTGACATTCATTATCCAGACCACCAGGCATGACCAGAACTTCTGGTTCCTTTCCTGCAGACCACCTGGCATCCATCATCCACATTGCCTGGTATCTGATTGATAACCATCCTCGACCAATCAATCCTAGGGCTAAGAATACAGAAATGCAGGACTGATTCTTCTCAATAATGTACTTCTTACTATGAAAACTCTTAGCTCTTCTTTCTTCTTCAGGACACTCTCAGTATTGCCTACTTGTGTTTCTGCCCTACAAATCCTAAGACCTTTGAATAAATCTTTATCATTTATTTCTAGACAAAGTCTCCAGAAATTTTTTGACTTCATTTGATACATGGCTGTAGGACAATAGAGAAAATGTGTACAAAATGCCTGACACAACGGTTTTGTACTTTATAGTAACTGTTTGTAATAAAAAAAATGGTACGTTGTCTGACCAGGTGGTGGCACAGTAGATAGAGCATCGGACTGGCATGCGAAGGACCCAGGTTCGAAATCCCAAAGTCGCTGGCTTAAGTGTGCGCTCACCAGCTTGAGCATGGGACCACTGGCTAAAGTGTGGGATCATAGACATGACCCCATGAGCTTGAGCCCAAAAAGGTCTCTGGCTTAAAGCCCAAGGTCACTGGCTTAAGCGTAAAGTAGCTGGCTTGAGCAAAGGGTAACTCACTCTGCTGGAGCCCCCCAGTCAAGGCACATATGAGAAAGCTATCAATGAACAACTAAGGTGCTGTAATGAAAAATTGATGCTTCTCATCTCTCTCCCTTCCTGTCTGTCTATGCCTATCTGTCTCTCTCTCTGACTCTCTGTCTGTCAAAAAAAAAGGTATGTCTGTATAGATATACCCAAATTGAGCAATTATTATCAAATTGAGCAATTATTATAATTGAAAAATACTGACACGCACAGTGAGGTAATTCTTGTAATACAATGTGACAAAGGAAGAAGCTAGAAATAGGTATAGCTGCTGATAACTGAAGTTATTGAATGTTATGGCAGAGCAGAGGAGCCAAGGGTGAGGTCAGTTTGGAGCTGGAGGTTTGAGGCTTCTGTTCCTTGCATATCCATAACAAGAGAAAACTAATACGGATATAAAAACCAATACCATACTTACTTTACTATACCCTCTGTAAAATATGTCCACTTAATCTTAAAGTTGGCTCTCTTTAGTATATTAATGGGAAAAGTCCTTGTATCCTAAATTAATCTTCTGCTGCTATGTAATTGAAAAACAGAAATGAGAAATAACCCTATAGTGAGTTCTCCAATGGCTCAAGTTCAACAAGGTCTGTCAGCCTCCCAGGAGCTGCTCCAGATAAGCTTTACACTTTCAAATGTCAAGGAGATTTGCTCACCCAGGAGCTTTCCAATTAAAATTCAGATATATTTTTTTAGGGCTAAAAGTCACACTTCATTATGCTCTGAGCTTGAGAAATTCCATGAGTAGCAGCTGCCTGTCTCAGGAACTAGGCTGAAAGAGAATGAAATACTTTTTCCCATCACCCATGAGACTACAATTTAAATGTACATCTGGAGGGTTAATGGGAAAGAACAGGAAGAGAGAAAGGGCAGAGAAGGGCTGGGAGCTGGCACCCCAAACTATGAGGCAGACCAATCAGGCTTGAGGTGGAGCAGAAATAGCCCCTTGAGTATCTTCTGGGTCCCTCCCCCACATCTCTTACCTGCTCCTATACCCTTTCCTTAAACCCATGCTCTGCCCTGTATATTCCTTATCAAAGCTCTTCTCAGGACAGAATTTAACAAGCAACCTTCTGCAGAGGGGAAGTGATTGCCATAGTTTAAAATAAAGATGTTTTCAAGACCTAGGAGATCTTTGAGCAGCAAACAAAGCCTCAAAGTAAAGGGCTTATTTCTCATCTGGATTTAAAGGTCAGTGAGCAGACAGAAGGAGAATGTGTTCCGAGAGGGGCATTTAGTGTCCCTGAAATGGTGGGGTCCCATTCTACCCACAAAGAACTTGTCCTGTTCTCACTCATTTGCTCTATTCATAGGGTGCCTAGTTACATTACTGCAATTGTTTGTTAATGAAATAGTCAATCCTCTGGGGTTTTACTTTTTGTTGTTGCCTGCTAGATCTGTCTTTCTAAACTGATTGTGTCTAAATCTCCCACCATAATTGTATATCTTAACTTAGAGGATAAATTCCTAGTTACCCCATCATTACTCAATTAGATTTAAGTACATAAATGTATACTAGGCTTGTTTCTCATCGTGACTGTTTCCTCCCTTCTTCATCTTCTCCTATCCTGAGACTTTTTTCTTTGATTCATTTGTTGCTTGGAAAGAAGCTCTTCTTTTGAATAAATTATTTAAATGGAGTGGGTAATACTTTTGTACCCTATCCACAAATAATTTTCACCCTGACAGGTGAGACTTGTCAGGCAGGGCGATAAGTCAAGTTTCTTCTCTTTCAGTTATCATGAGATGATATCCACAGTCTTCTATGTAGTTTGCAGTGTTGCAGTGAAAAGTCTGATGACAGTCTGATTCTCTTTTATAAGTTATTTGTTCCTTTTAGTCTGAAAGCTAATAGAAATTTCTCTTTATCCTGGGAATTGAGGACTTTTATAGGATATTACTAGCTAGTGTGCCTTTTTGTCTCAATCCCAGCCTGGAATTCAGCAAGCCCTTTTAAATGGAAACTCTTTCCTACATTCAGACATTTTCTTTTACCACTTAATTCCTCCATCTCTAACAGTTCTTTTTCCCTTCTTGAATTTCTGTTTCTCATATAAAGTGTCCTGATTCTATCCTCCAAGTCTTTTTTTTTTCTTTTTTTTTTTTAGTGATAGGAGGGGAGGCAGAGACAGACTCCCGCATGCACCCCCACCGGGATCCACCCAGCAAGCCCCACTAGGGGGTGATACTCTACCCATCTGGGGCCCTTGCTCCGTTGCAACCAGAGCCATTTTTTAGCAACTGAGAGCCATCCTCAGCACCTGGGGCCAACTCACTCCAATTGAGCAATGGCTGCAGGAGGAAAGAAGAAAGAGAGAGAGAGAAGTGAGATGAGGAGGGATGGAGAAGCAGATGGGTGCTTCTCCTGTGTGCCCTGACCTAGAATCAAACCCGGGACATCCACACACCAGGCTGGTGCATGCCACTGAGCTAACTGGCCAGGGATATCCTCTAAGTCTTTTACTGTGGCAGAACGGTATGGCCATTAATAAGCAGAAAATGTGGTTAATGATAGTACTTAACAGCTCAGTCACTGAAGCCAGACAACTGGGAACTGCCACAGCTGTGCAGCCTTGGAATAGTTCTTTAACCCTCCAGGCCTCAGTCTCCTCAGCTGTAATATGGGTTGGAGAACAATAGTAGCTAACACATAGGTTTTAATAAAAAATTAAGTATATTAATATATGAAAGCTTTGATAGGAATATGGTTATTGTTTTTGTTCATCTCTGTAGTTCCATGCCATGGTTTGAGATTTTCAACTTGATCTTACAGGTCTGTTGGGCATGCTGGCTTATACTTTGCCCGATCAGGGCATGAGCACGGGGCAGCACCACGTGTGTATAGTCTGTGTAAGGCTGCAGTTGTTTGCCCTCAGCGTGGCAGATTGTAGATAGCAGATTGCCTGCCACCATTGGGAGGGGCCATTTTTGCTATTGTTTGCCGGAGAAGGGGTCCCCCCCACCCTCTGGCCTGTTTGCTTGTCAGCCCTGAGAGAGGGAAGCAGTTTTCCCTGCCTGCTTGTTCATTTGCTATTGCAAGACTCTAATAAACGGAATGACCCACCATTTTCCAGCTCCATGGTTCCTGAACCATCTTCCTGAATCCAATGCGAATCACTGGCCTTACAAGGCCATTAATTTGTTTTACTTTTTTTTTTCTTTTTTTTTTTCTGAAGCTGGAAACGGGGAGAGACAGTCAGACAGACTCCCGCATGCGCCCAACCGGGATCCACCCGGCACGCCCACCAGGGGCGACGCTCTGCCCACCAGGGGGCGATGCTCTGCCCCTCTGGGGCGTTGCTCTGCCACGACCAGAGCCACTCTAGCGCCTGGGGCAGAGGCCAAGGAGCCATCCCCAGCGCCCGGGCCATCTTTGCTCCAATGGAGCCTTGGCTGTGGGAGGGGAAGAGAGAGACAGAGAGGAAGGAGTGGGGGGGGATGGAGAAGCAAATGGGCGCTTCTCCTATGTGCCCTGGCCGGGAATCGAACCCGGGTCCCCCGCATGCCAGGCCGACGCTCTACCACTGAGCCAACCGGCCAGGGCCTTACTTTTTGTTCATATTAAAAAACCATATTTTTAATTCCAGATAAAAAGTTTTAATGCTATAGTTAAGTCTTCTTAAATACTCTTGGGGTAGATTATATCATTGTTCCAAATTATTTGCTCCTCTCTCTCTGTAAATTGCTTATACATTTCTACTCCATGGATATTATGCTTGGAAGGCGACTTGCTTTAGCCAGTGAAATGTGAGTAGAAGCCACAGAGTAGTACACTTCTGAAAAGAAGTGTTAAGCATCTTCATGTGGTTCTGTCATTTCTTTTTCCCTCTTCCATGAGCTTTAACATTCCAGAGAAGGGGCTGTTCCTTTAGCTTGAGTCCAAAACAGAAAAGGGATGGAGCAGAGCCAAAGCCAACCGTGGGGGAGATACAGTATGCCTGAGATGGGAACCAGTGTTTTCATAAGCCATTTAAATCCTGGGGTTAGTTGTTACCACAGCATCGTCTAGCAAAAGCCTACTAATATAGCTAGTGGTAATTTTTTGTTCAAATTTTTGCATGAATCCTCCAGCATTTATGCTTGACTCTGAGCTACTTGTTCTGAGTATTCTCCTGGTTTTCATTCTCTCTAGCTACTGAGCCTCCCTATGTGTATGATTTTCAATTGCTTACATGCATGGTTCTAGTTACCTTTAGGGTTCAGGTCCAGTTACATAAGTTCCCTTAGGTGATGGCAGACCCACAGCCTCTACCCTATAAGCTAGTAATATACCCACTAGCAAGTTGTAGTCCTCAATCCAGACACCAGGTTCAGGCGATAAGAGAGATATCTGACATCCTTGTTCTTTTCAACTGCAAAGGCTACTGCTCTCCCAGCCTGACAGGGAATGGGAAATCAGCTCTCCCTTTTAACTTCCCGGTGCTTTCCCGAACCACTCACAAAGTCTGGTATCACCATCTCTTTGCCTCTGGATTCCAATCATTTGCCTACAACTCTTTGATACTGTTTTTTACACTCTTTACTTTCTTTGTGTTTCATTTTGGATGATTTGACCTATTTCCAAGTTCCCCCTTTTTGTCCCCAGTTGTGTACAGTCTACTTATAAGCCTCTGAAAGAAATTTTTTTATCTCTGACATTGTTTTATTTCTAGCATTTCCTTTTAATCTTTTTGATAGTTTCCATATCATCATGAAAAGCCTCATATTTATATATGGTGTTCACCCTTTCCCCTAGATCTTTGAACATATTAATCTTAACTATTTCAATGTACCTGTCTGATAGTCCCAACATCTAAGCCAAACTGAGTCTTGTTCTACTTATTGCTTTATCTCTTGACAATGGGTCTCCTTTTGTTTTCATATATATATATATATATTCTTTTAAAAGATTTTATTTACTGATTTTAGAGAGAAGAGGTATAAGGGAGGGAGAAGTATCAATTCTTAGTTGCTTCACTTTAGTTGTTCATTGGTTGCTTGTCATATGTGCCTTGACTGGGCAAGCCCAGGGTTTCAAACCAATGACCTCAGCATTCCAGGCTAATGTTTTGTCCACTGCACCACCACTGGCCAGGCTTCTTCATTTTTGATGAATGCTGAAGATCATGTGTAGAAAAACAGTGTGTGTATCTATATAACTTACTCACAGAAATAGGCACACTCCTTCTTCTGTCAAGCCATGACTGTGAGAAGATCAGAAGAGAGGTAAAGTCAATTTGGTTGGAAGTGATCAGAGTTGAGGTCTTGCTGTTGCTACTATTTTATAAGCTTCCTATTGATTCAGAGATAGGCTGCTGTTACTTTGTGCTTAGTGTGGGAGCTGAGATGCTGGAGGCATTAAAATGCTTTTTCAGCATTCCCAAGCTTTGAGTATCTGCTCAACAGAGAAAATCTCTCTCCATGCTCTTGCCCTTTGCCCCATATAGTCTGCTATTGTTTTGTTTCTTGATGTTAGGTTCATGGTCAGGCCTGAGAGCATTCTTGGTTCTCCTGATCTAGTCTTAGGCTTATGTGGACCTGAGAGCCTAAGCCTTGAGGGTAGGGCCTTCTCGGAGTTTCTGCACTTTCCCTATCACCAAGGTGGCCAAACTCTGCCTTGTATCTGTGTGGCAGGTGAAGGAGTTCAGGACATGCTTTCCCAAGATGTGTCCTTTGGCATGTGAATTATTTTGAGCTGAAGACAATCAAGACTGCAAGCTCATGAAAATCTTTTACCTCTCCTTTAAAGAATTTAAATTTGGGGATTTGCCCATAATAAGAGTTATCAACAGAAATGCCCCTTAATAACCTAGGCTGGAGCAAACAACTAATTAGTAAACATCTGATCTTTTTGTCCTGTGAATGACCTTCCTCCCCTCAGAAGCCCCAAGGTGCCTTACCTCATCCTTAGCTCAGAATGGCATATATGTCTCATTTTAACTTTCTGTGTCTAAACCTTTCCTATATGTGAGGTCTCTGACTCTCGTGTATGTGGGATTCCCATTTGTACGTATATAATTAAATTTGGTTATTTTCTCTTATTCATCTGTTTCAGGTATATTTAATTATTAATCAGTGGAAAGAACTTTGAGGAGTAGAGAAAAGTCCCACCCCCAGCAGCAGGTTTGGGTGTAAGAGTCCCACTCCCAGACTTAGCAGAACTCTGCTGTATCTTGCTGCAGGATCTTCAGCCCGGGAGGTTTCTCTATCTCTGCCTCCCCCAGGGGAAGGTGGATTTTGCTTTGACTTCTACCCCAGACAGAGCAGATCTTTGCCTGTTTTCAGGAGTGGGAAGTTCCTACTTATCACCCAAAGGCAGCCAGATTTTGCTTCTATACTTCCCCCAGTGACTCTGGGGTTGAAAATGTTTGCTGCCCTTCCTCTAGTTGGTTAAGGCTTTTATGTGATGATAGAGGGGTCTTTGGAAGTGAGTGGGGTTTCCTGCCTATGCCCCAGGGCCAGCCTACCTGTATCATCTTGAATGCTTGCTCCATCAGGAGTGGTACTCTTGGTCTCTTGCCTATCCCAGGTCTTTCTTGTGAGAGCTTCCTGTGGAGGCCCATGGGAAAGGGCTTCTATATGATTACAAACTCTTTATTTATCTGGAGCTCCCAGTTATTCCAAACTAATTTGGTAAACCACACTCAGCCTTCAAAGATACGTCAAGGTTTAGTTCCTTTCTTTTCACCCAAATCGCTGGCGACCACTTCTTGCTCATATTCTCTGCCAAAGACAAGACTCATTTCAAGGCACCTGAACTGCATTCAAATAGTGCCCCATACTCAAAGGTTCCGGCACTTTCATTTTTACTGGGTCCTGTAGGTTAGATAGCTAGTCCTGTCCAAAGGTGCAATAGTTCCTCTGTCCCATCTCTTCTCAGAGGGGCTTGTCATTCTTTAGAATTTAATTCATTTTGTTGCCTTGTGACATTAGTTCTCTAAAGAGTTCAAAAAAAGTAACAATTTTCAGATTCCAGGCACACCTCATTTGATTATTGCACTTCACAGATGTCATAGTTTTTACACATTGAAAGCAAGCCCCCCCCTCCACCACCAGCACCACCAGCAAAAAAATTACAGCTAACTTTATGGTGATACTTGTTTTATTGCGGTGATCAGAAACCGAATGTGCCATATCTGCAAGGAATGCCTGTGTCGGTCTTTTTCTCATTGTTTAGATGGGAGCTATATTCTTTACCCTCTTGTAGATTTCTCCATCCTAAGTAGAAACAGAACTTTGTTAATATCTATTTGGGGCCTCAAAGAAAGGTAACACTCATGTGTTTGGCTATAAATCTTTAGGGGGTAACCTGCCAAGGTGTCCCAGTAAAGCCCAACCTCTACGTCCATAAGGCATCCCTGATTCGACTTCCCTGCACAGTGGGACACTCCTGCTTAACGGCAGGGATGATGGCCTCTTTCAAACTACTCTTGAGGCAGCTGTGAGGATTCTACTTATTGGTACCGAGACCAATCGCCACCGGAGGAAAGACACAACCGACACACAAGTTAGTTGCAAGAATCGCACAGGCGGTTCATTACTCACAGATCCTATGGCATGGCTAGGTACAGCTTAAGGGGTCCCGTGGGTGTGCTCCTCTCAGCTGTCCTTGGTCAGAGCGGCATGGAGACGATCCATGTTCAACATTGGAGTCTGGACAACTAACTGCAGCTGGGGCCCCCTCAGCTTTAGTACCCTTTCTGGCATACGCCTTCTAACAGGTGTTAATCTACAGGATTATCACATCAAGCCACTTTTAGGGCATTCCTCACAGGGAGCTCTTTTTATCTATATATAATTTCACACACACACTGACTGGGCCCAAGCAGAAGGCATAGCTTTGCCTATCATATCTCTACACACTAGGTTAGTTTTTGCTTAGAAGGCATAGCCTTATTCACTTGCCTTAATGGCTTTTAATATTATATCCTAACTTATTTCTATATATTTTCTATATTTCTATATATTTATTTACTATAACATAATATTACTGTAGCACAAGGGGTAAGTTGGTGGTAGACAAGTGATGATCTCTGGATGGTGTGACTCTTTTCCTACTTTTTATTTGACTGTATTTTCCCAAATTATTATTATTATTAAATTTATTAATGTTAGAGAGAGAGGAAAAGAGAGGAAGAGAGAGACCAGGAACATCCATCTGCTCCTGCATGTGCCCTGACTTGGAATTGAACTGGCAACCTCTGCATTTCAGGACAATGCTCTAACCAAGAGAGCTATCCAGCCAGGGCTCAGATTATTTTAATGAGTAATTTTACTTGATAAAAACAACTGAAACTCTAAACTTTGAAGAATTTCTTTTAAACAACTGTTCTAAGTGACAGTGCAACATTTCCCGAGAGCCCCTTTTCTACACTCACCTTTTGTAAACAGCACATTCTAGGGAACCAGGGAATGCTGTACAGAAAATTGAAGCAAAAATGAATGTACCTCTGCTGTTCTGGGACACAGCTCCTCTTGCCCTGGCTCAGGTGGCAGGAAAGCCACTCTCTGGATATTTCCTGTCAGGGCCACCACTTCCCCCCAGATGGGCAGAGCCAGGATGTGGCCCCTATTCCTTTGTTCTCATTCTGCCTTGGTGGGAAAGAGCCAGGTGGCACTTCAGGGAATGGTGACTGTTCCCTGCGGAGATGACATGCTTTTCTAGCACTCTGGGAACTGCCAAGACCTTAGTGCAAACTTAAGGATCTTAAGCGAGGAGTAAGAACACTGGACAGAGAGTCAGAAGCCTTACTCCCAGTCTGTCATCTCAGACATATCACCAAGCCACTATGAGCCTCAGTTTCCTCATTTGTAAAATAAAAATACCAATCATAACCATCTCACAGGGGTTTTTTAGGAGGACCCAGTGTGAGGGTGTAACACAGAGCATTTTACAAACTGTAAAGAACCATCATCATTCACCTTGCTAAGCAAATTAGCCTGGGAGTAGATGGGATCAGGGAAAATAGGCCACTCATAGTCACTTGCAAAGCTACCAGAAGGGTCATATTTGGAGATAATAACAGTATCTCTCTGTTCTCTTATCTCTTAACCACACTGTTTCCCCACCCATCCTGGAATCTGTGTATGAGTGTGATATGGTAGGAGCCACCACTTCCTGTGATCACAGTACTCAGGGGGCCTCCTTCCTGTCACCTTCTACCATGGCCCGGTGGGCATGTATGTTACAGGAAAATTTTACTTATGTAAGGTCAAGTAGAAATGATGAGGTACCTGGCAAGCATTTCTCTTCTGGCTCATCGCTACTCCTTCACTTGAAAAGGAAGGGCCCCTTAATGACAATGGATGTGACATCTTCTCGTTACCTGCCATTGTGTTCCATATAGAGGCTGCCTAGCTGACTGGCCTCTCTAGAAGAGGGAGCTCCTCCCTCAAACAGATGTGCTCCAGTCCTCAGGCCATAAAAACACACTGTCCTTCTGCAGCTTATCAACCAAAAGGGGACTCCAAGATGGCAGGGCTGAAGGAACATATAGCTGCATTACCACACAGGAGCTGGTTAGGGGAGAACTGGACCAGGGATGGAGTTGCCACTACCGGCTAGTGCGTGACAGAGCCCATTTAAAATGGTGCCTCCCTTTGAATAACTTCACTTTGTGTCATAGAGCCTGACCACTTGACCATTGATGTTTTCTTTTATAGCATGTTATCATAATTTATTAATTTATTTCAAAATTATATATAAGACCATCTGTGAAAATATCTCTTAACTCAAGATCTAAAATATAAATAACTTACATTTACCTCTAGGTTTGTCCACATCTCTTTATTTTCATTTTGTATGTATAATTTCCTTCCTTTTTAAAGTAGTCTAATTATCAAGTAGTATTTAATTACTATTTAATTAATGTTGTTATATTTAATGAGTGTAATGTTTAATTAATGTTTAGTTTGAGCTGTTTTTAAACTTTATAGAAAAGGTACTAGTTATAGACCATTTATATCACTCAGCACGTATGATAGAATTATATTGTAGGAACCATGCTACATGCAGTTGTAGTTAAGTTTTCACTGTTGTATGTATAACTCACTGTGTGAATATTTGAGATTATTTATCCAATTACCTGTCAGTGAGCATTTTGGATATTTCTGAGTTTGTTTACTGCTTGTTTATTTTTGTTATTATGTATGAAGCTGCTAAGAATAGTCTTATATGTGTATCCTTATATACATTCCAAATTATGGAGAATGTGACTATTCAATTTCATAATATAGTTAATATGGTCAAACTTATCAATCTTTTCTGGGTTTTTGTTGGTGCTTTATTGAACTCTAAGAAAATTTTATTAAAGAAAACTCTTTCTCCAATGCAAGAAAAATAATCAGCTATCTTTTCTACCAAGATAAATATATGAAGACACCCTTTGAAACTGCCCGTTAGCTACTTAGAGCTGATTTCATGTGTGTAGTGTTAAATGGGGATCCTGTTTCGTTTTTATCAATACAGATGTTTTTCTAGCTCTAGTTATTGAATTATTCCTCTTTCCTCAACTGATATGACATAGCTATTAACACTGAATTTCACCTTGATCCTTTATTGGAGAAAAATATTTTTTCACTCATAGTCTTTAGAAAACACTATGTTGATACATTACTGTTAAAATATTACCTCTGAAAAACTGTTGAAAAGTTATCACTTCTGGAAAAAGTATTCCCCACTGGCTATGCTTTTGGTCCTGTTCCTCCTCCACTTCCCTCACAGCATCTGGCAAGCACCTCATTGGTTCACCACAGGCTGGAGCCAGAGAGAGGTTCTGCTATTGGTCAGCTGGGCACTCAGGAGTTCATCTACACTAAAGTCAGAGCCAACTTCAAGGGCCTGCAGGGACCAGGTATGAGGACGCTAGTTTGGGAATTGGCTAGCTTAGAATGAATCTGAAAAAAAAGGCTGTGTTGTGAGCTGGGTTAAATTATCTTCCTCCAAAAGATATGTCCTAGCCCTCTGAATCTGTCCATATGGCCTTATTTGGAAATAGGGTCCTTCCACAGATGTAAACAAGTTAAGATGAGGTCATACTGGATTAGGGTAGACTGCTGTCCTTATTGGAAAAGGGAAATTTGAACACAGACACACAGAAGAAAAGGCCATGTGAAGATGAAGTTAGAGATTAGAGTGATACATCTACAAGCCAAGAAATGCCAAAGATTGTCAGCAACCATGAGGAGCTGCAAAGAGGCAGGAAAGGACCCTCCCCTAGAGCCTTCAGAGAGGGCATGGCCCTGCAGCCACCTTGATTTCTGCATTCTAGCCTCTAGAACTACAAAAGAAGATATTTCTGTTGTCTTAAACCACCCAGTTTGTGTTATTTTGTAAGGGCAGAATTGGGTAAACAAACGTTTTTAGGTTTGCTCACTTGTATTGGGGCAACGCCATTTGTGTATAGTCTATGGAAGGCTGCAGTGCTTGCCTTCAGGGAGGCAGATTGCAAATTGCAGATTGCCTTCCTGCTTGGGAGAGACCATTGGTTGCTATTGTTTGCTGGAGAAGGGGTTTTTTCTCCCAGCCAGTTTTGGTTGGGGAGTGGAGTGCAGAAAGAAAGTGCTGGAGAGAATCCAGAGAGAGCAGAGAGTCCGGAGGGTGAGTTCGGAGAATGAGTCCAGGTTGTGGAACTGAAGCCTGAGTTGGAGCTTGGGAGCCCTGATTTCCACCCAGCCTGTTTGGCTGGGGACTGCTGAGACTGGTGGGTTCCTGAGATGGGAGAAAGTGAAGCCATCTTCCCTGCCTGTTTGCTTGTCCGCCATTACAAGACTTTAATAAACAGAATGGCCCGCCATTTTCTGGCTTTATTGTTCCTTTACCATCCTCCTGAATCCAATGAAAACCTGCTTGGCCATGGTGGCAGCCACTGGCCTTACAGCAACCCTTCTCCTCTACCAAACACCGTATTTCCCCATGTATAAGATGCACCTTTTTCCAAAAGTTGTGGGGCCTAAAAACTAGGTGCATCTTATACAATGGTTGTAGATTTTTCTTATTTGCATTTCCCGTTTTTTTGCACTTGTTGAGGAATTGTATGAATTTTATGATGAATAAAACTTGAGATCAATAACTTTATGTAATATATTTTGTTTCCAAATTTCGGGCCCCAAAATTAAGGTGTGTCTTATACTTGGGAGAGTCTTATCTCTTATACCTGGGGAAATACGGTAATAGCAAAGGTTTGTGTGAGAGGCTAAAAATGACTGACAGTTCCGAGCCTTTTCCATCCCTAGGAGGGTCCTGGCTCCACTCTCCTCGGTCTCTCCTGGACCCTATCCTCTGAAGGAAGGAGCCCTGCTCTGCAAACCATTCTTGAGGTAGAATCAGGCAGCAGGAGGAAGGAATGAATGGAAACAGCCAGGGGTTGGAGGATCCAAAAGCCAGGAGGACGGTGGGAGCACTCGTGGGAGAAAGCAGAGAGGGAAGTGTGAGAAGTACTGTGAATCTCATACTGCCAACTGGGAGAAATCAAAAGAAATATTGCTAATAGTGGTGTATGAGCCTGACCAGGCAGTGGCGCAGTGGATAGAGCATTGGACTGGGACCCAGAGGACTGTGGTTTGAAACCTCAAGGTCTCTGGCTTGAGCGAGGGGTCTCTAGCTTGAGCCCAAAGGTTGCTGGCTTGAAGCCCAAAGGTCATTGGTTTGAAGTCCAAAATCACTGGCTTGAGCCCAAGGTCACTGGTTTGAGCAAGGCGTCACTCTGCTGTAGCTGCCCCCCTCCCCCCCCCCCCCCCCGTCAAGGCACATATGTTCATTGATTAATGAACAACTAAGGAGCCACAATGAAAATTGATGCCTCTCATCTCTCTCCCTTCCTGTCTGTCTGTCCATACCTGTCCCTCTGTCACTGTCACACACACAAAAAAATCACACACAAAAAAACAGTGGTGTATAAGAAACACAAATGAAAGACTTGAGTTATTTTTAAATTACTTTTGGTTTCATGGTCTCTTGGCTGCATCATACCTTCTGCACGGAGCCGAGGCTCTGTGAGTTTTACTGCCCCCTCATCAAATGCTTCCTGCCCACCAGGCCCTGCTGAGTGCTTGCCAGACATATTTTCTCTCCTCCTCACAGCAACCCTATGAGCAGAGTGCTGATGTAGATGATAAAACTGAGGCTGGTGCAGATTAGTTAAATGATCAAGTGACAAAAGCTCTGACTGCCTTGTGTCCAGCTCAGAACTAGAAGAGGCCAGGAGTCTCAGGGCAGCACCTAGAAGCTGACCAGCAACTCTACAGCAGTCTGCACCCTCAGATACAGCCCTACCTCCTGGGAGATCTTCCGAAAAAGGTAAAGAAGCCTGTGGTTCTTACAACAAGGCTTCTTTCTGGTGTTTTCCTAGAGGCAAATTGGATGGGTACGTGTTTCTGGCACTGAGGACTAGCCAGGAAGAGGGGCAGAGGTGGCAGCTACAGAGCAGCCTCTGGAACCAAACCGCCCGAGTTCCCCCAGCTCTACCTCTTTTCCAGCTGCACGAGCCTGTTGTTAACTCCCTGGGCTTCTGTTTCTTACCTTTAAAATGGGCGTAATAATAGCTCCCACCTAGAGAGTTGTTGTGAGAGAGCGGCACTGGTACAAGCTGGCTTTTATGCCCTCATCAGATCTGACTAGCCCCTTGCTACAAAACACATACGTCATCAAAAGGACTCTGATCGGTGGATTTCATTCATACAAGACTCAATCTCACTCTAAGTATATATTGTACCTAAGAATATATTAATTACAGTGCTACATATATATTTAAAAATACATATATTGACAAATCTCCCCATGCTGGAGCATTCCAAATAATGTATGTAGATATGCTGCCCTGGAGGGAAGCACAACTCCTTAAAGTGTGGGCTGCGCATAGTAACTGACTTCCAGATTTACAGTATGGAAGGCAGTATGGGGAGAGTAATTTCACAATTTTAAAAAAAAACCTGAGCCTGACCAGGCGGTGGCACAGTAGATAAAGCATCGGACTGGGATGCAGAGAACCCAGGTTCGAGACCCCAAGGTCACCAGCTTGAGCGCAGGCTCATCTGGTTTGAGAAAAAAAGCTCACCAGCTTGGACCCACGGTCACTGGCTTGAGCAAGGGGTCACTCGGTCTGCTGTCGCCACACAGTCAGGGCACATATGAGAAAGCAATCAGTGAACAACTAAGGTGCCACAGCAAAAAACTGATAATTGATGCTTCTCATCTCTCTCCGTTCCTGTCTGTCTGTCCCTACCTATCCTTCTTTCTGACTCTGTCTCTGTAAAAACAAACAAACAAACAAAAACCCTGACAAACACTACCTCAATCAGATGCCCAAGGTCAACATCAAGAATGATAAGTCAGGTTAATATCACATGATGTGATAACACTTTACCTCTGTGATCTTCCATTTCTGAACCCAAAACCCCAGTCTACAATGAGAAAAGCCTCAGACAAATCCCAGTGGAGGAGCTTTCTAAAAAACTACCTGACCAGTACTCTTCAAAACTGTCATCAAAAACAGGGAAAGTCTGAGAAACAGCCACAGCCAAGAGAAGCCTGAGGAGACATGACAACTAAACGTAATGTGGATTCCTGAATGAGATCTAGGAACAGAAAAAGGACATTAGGTAAAAACTAAGAATATATGAATAAAGTATGGACTTTAGTTACTAGTAATGTATGAATATTGATTCATTAATTGGGACAAATATCATACTAATATAAGATGTTAGTAGAAAGAGAAACTGATTACGGTGTATATGGGAATTCTGCACTGTGTTCACAGTAATTCTATGAATCTAAAATTGTTTTAAAAACAAAGTTTATTTAATAAAAAATACTGGGAGCACATGCTTTTGATGACTGATT
Source organism: Saccopteryx leptura (assembly GCF_036850995.1). Classification (NCBI taxonomy): domain Eukaryota; kingdom Metazoa; phylum Chordata; class Mammalia; order Chiroptera; family Emballonuridae; genus Saccopteryx; species Saccopteryx leptura. Next base: position 255,797,287 of record NC_089505.1, read on the forward strand.
GGGTATACAACAATCAACCTCATTCATTTGTTATCATGCAGTCTTTCTTAAGACTTTGTCAAGTGATTCTTTAATATGAAAAAGCAGGCACCAAATTGGCTATTTGAAGCTGATTCTGCCACTCTCCCTGTGTGACCTTAGGCATGCACCTAAACCACCCTGAACCTCCCCTTCCCCTTTTGTAAAGTAAAGGAGGTATGCGTGGCAACATTGATGATAACAAGAATGGCTGAAAACATGTACTCAGTACCTGAGGCTGATACTTGGACCGACCAAGCTATCCTTAACGCCGAGAGCCAACACTCAAACCAATTGAGCCACTGGCTGTGAGAGGAGAAGAGAGAGAAAAGGAAAAGGGAGGGGAAGAGAAGCAGATAGTCACTTCTTATGTGTGCCCTGACCGGGGATTGAACCCAGGACATCCACACACTGGGCTGATGCTCAGCCACTGAGCCAATCAGCCAGGGCCAGGTGTGTCTTCTACATGGGAGCGTCTTATATCTTATACTTGGGGAAATATGATAATAGCAACGGTTTGTGTGAGAGGCTAAAAATGACTGACAGTTCTGAGACTTTTCCATCCCTAGGAGGGTCCTGGCTCCACTCTCCTCAGTCTCTCCTGGACCCCATCCTCTGAAGGAAGGAGCCTTGCCCTGCAAACCAGTCAGAGAGTTGAGCCAACTCAGCTCTGCTTCAGTGGCAACATGGTGCAGTGAGTTCCAACGACAGACAGATCCACTCACATTCTGGGCTCGTTATCTTCTGGGGACCTAAAAGATTCTGATCACTAATTCCAATGTGTGTGCACTGAGGTGAGGTAGGGATGGGTGGGGGTCCCACACCAATAAGCAATTCTCTGACACCAGCTGGTATCCTGTGATTGAACACAATGCTGACACTACTACCTACCTGGAGATAGCATCAGCTCCCACAGGCTCAGTCCCACAAAACTGCTCCCTCCCCATTTCAGATGCTGGTCACAAATCCAGGTTGCCACCTGCACTTCTGACCAACCAGTTATAGATTAGAAGTTCCAGTGACACACCCTTCTCCCCTCGCCCCCACAATTTGCTAGAATGGCTCACAAAACTCTGAGAAACATTTCACTTACTAGATCAAGGGTTTATTGTAAAAGGAGGTAACTCAGGAACAGCCAGATGGAAGCGATGCAAAAAGTATGGGAAAGGGCACAGGGCACCCTCTCCAAACATACCACTCTCCCTGAATTTCTACATGTTCACCAGCCCAAAGCTCTGAACCGCACACACACCCCTTTTTTATGTAGGCTTCATTACATAGGCAGGATTCATTAAATCATTGGCTGTTTGGCCACTGATTCAACCTCAAGCCCCTCTCCCCTTCCCAGAGGTGGGGAGTAGAGTAAGACTAAGAGTTCTAACTTCATTGGTTCTCTTGGAAACCAACCCCCTCAGGTGTGGTCCAAATACACTTTCATGGGTCTCATCACAGGAAATTTTAAGGGCTTTAGGAGCTCTGTGACAGAGAAGAGGAGGAAGATCAAATATACATTACTTATTATAAATCACAATATTATAGGACCCCATTTGCCTCATCTACAAAATGCAGATGCCAAAGCCTACTGACTGAGCTCTTGTGAGGACAACAGGAGGTCATTCTTGAGAAAACACCTGGTAAGCAGCACTCTTTAATAAAAGCCACTCAAACTACAGTCAATGACATTACATTAACTTTGCATGGTGACAAAGGGTAGCTGGACTTGTGGTGATCATTATATAATGTATACAAATGTGCCTGACCAGGTGGTGGTGCAGTATATAGAATGTTGAACTGGGACACAAAGGACCCAGGTTCAAAAACCCAAGGTCACCGGCTTGAGCACAGGCTCACCAGCTTGAACACGGGGTTGCTGGCTTGAGCTTGGGCTCATAGACATGACCCATGGTCACTGGCTTGAGTCCAAAGGTCACTGACTTGAAGCCCAAGGTTGCTGCTGGCTTGAACAAGGGGTCACTCGCTCTGCTGTAAGCTCCTCCCTTCCCCATCAAGGCACATATGAGAAAGTAATCAATGAACAACTAAGGTGCCACAACGAAGAATTAATGCTTCTCATCTCTCTCCCTTCCTGTCTATTTATCCCTATCTGTCCCTCTCTCTGTCTCTCTCTCTGTCTCTGTCACCAAAAAAAAAGTATATAAATAAACATCTGAAATTGATATAATATTGTATGTCAATTACATTTCAGTTGTGGTTTTTTTTTTTAAAGGCCACTTGAATCTGAGATTCCTAACCCAAGTCGTTGCTCCTTGGTTTCCCTACCTGTAAAATGGGAACAATAATCAGCACCACTTACCAGACATAATGTGACAGCTCTCTGATCACTAGATAAAGGTTCTCTCAAACTAACCTCAGGGACCACTCCTACAAGAACTACATAAGCGCAGCCATTGCTCTCCGCCCTCTATAAGTCCCTGGCTGGCAGCAATACCTGCTGATCAGTCGTAGAGAACCCCCGGTCCCCTATCAGAGCTCCACGCCTTCTGGCAGAGGCGGATTTAACGGCAGGCACACCCAACGCGCACCCTGGGCACTGACTTCTGAAGGGCCTCGCAAAATCCCAACTTTACACTTTTTTCTAATGACACCAAGTTTGGTTTCATATGTGCAATTTTAACATTAATAGTACATAATGTTTTTTATTTATTTAAAAATATGGTTAACATGTATTTTTATTTTCCCTCTCTCTTTTTTTTAAGGGGCCCAATATTTCCTTCTGGGCGCGGGGCCTCCAACGACCTTAATCCGCCTCTGCCTCTGGCCTCCTTGCAGCCCAAGGTCCAGGCCTGCTTCCTTTCACCAGGCAGCTGCCCCAACCACCCCTCTAGGAAATACGCAAGCACAGAGCAGACTCGGGTTCAAGATCTTCTCTTTTTTTGGTTGCCCTATAGATAAGCACACAGGCCATTATTGCTTTATGAGTTTCACAACTAATGATTTATAGAAAGCATGGATGATAAAAATAGTTATCACGGGGAAGTTACAAAGTCCTCCCAGGCTGGTTCCTGATTTTACTTCCAAAGACTGTGGCAACAACCAGGGCTTCTGCATTGAATATGAGACCCAGACACAGAGGAGTGTGTCTCCAATGGAGAAATTTTAGCCAGTGACTGTTGCCTTTAAGGAAATGCAGAGGGGGAACAAGTGGTCTGCACTCTTCACAAAAGACACCCAGGGAATGAATTCCACTGTTCGGAGACGCTCACGCTTCCTCTGGTCCCGGCGAAGATAGCCCCGGCAACTAGAAATACTCACAAAAATAAGTCATAAAAAGAAAGCAGAAGAATCGGTGAGATGTGTAACCAAGTTCCCTTCTCCATTTCACAAAGCAGGGACAGGTGGTGGCAAACAATGCCAGAGGGCCCCTACTTGAGAAAGCCTCGCACCCGCCCTACTTCCGGTGGGGGGCGCGCCCTACTTCCGGCGGGGGGGCTGAGGCTGCGAGGGGAAACCGAAACTGCTCTCCAGCAGGAAAGCCCTGCAGGAAGCCGGCTGGCCCTGGGCAACCGGAGAGGATGGCCTGTGGAGGCCAAGATGTATCCTGACTTGTGAACCTGAATAAGAAGCCTTGACCTTGGACAGAATCGAATAACAGCGAATCTCCTGCCCTCCCATCTCACTTACTCCACTTACTGAAGGAATCAGGGTGATGATGCCCATTTTCACAGTGAGGAAACTGAGGCTTTGAGACATTAGGCAACCTGTCTAAATTTACATGACAGAGAAGTAGCTCAGATCCACCCTGAGTTGTTTTTTTGTTTTTTTGTTGTTGTTTTTTTTGACAGAGACAGAGTCAGAGAGAGGAACAGATAGGGACAGACAGATAGGAAGAGAGACATGAGAAACATCAATTCTTTGTTGTGGCTCCTTAGTCTCCTTAGTTGTTCATTGATTGCTTTCTCATATGTGCCTTGACTGAGGGGCTACTGCAGAACGAGCAACCCCTTGCTCAAGCCAGCAACCTTGGGCTTCAAGCCAGTGACCTTTGGGCTCAAGCCAGCAACCACGGGATCATGTCTACAATCCTACACTCAAGCCAGCGACCCCACACTCAAACTGGTGAGCCCGTGCTCAAGCCAAATGGGCCTGAGCTCAAGCCAGCAACCTTGGATATTGAACCTGGGTCCTCCGCATCACAGTCGGACGCTCTATTCACTGTGCCACTGCCTGGTCAGGCCAACCTGAGTTCTTAAACATCCACTGTATATTCCCCCATCACAGCCGACCTATTGAATCAGTGGCACGAGGTGTTTTCAAGCACTCTCCCATCTATGATTGCCTTCATTCTGGGTGAGAAACTCCAGGCATGGGTCGCTCCCCTCACCATCGCCCACATCACAGGTGAGAAACAGTGGCCCACGGAGGTGGGGCTGCCGACAGCAGCCGTCTGTGTGGTTAAACAACCTTTGACAGATACTCAAATCCAGGGCTTTTTCCATGACACCAGCGGGCTGCCTTTCCCCCTCACCACACCTGGAAAAAATGACTCAGGTGACAGTGGACTACCCATGTCGTCCTCCTGTACGGAAGATGCCAGTTGTTTATGAAATACTTCAAAGTGGGAACACTTGCCCTGGCTTTCCCCCAGGCCTTTATGAAGTAAAGGTCATGCTGTTTGTTGAAATGTGAGTGTATTGGTGCCTGGCTCACAGGAAAGGGCTCAGAGGCTGTGCCCCAGATAAGGCTGACTTCTGGGGCCTCTGCAGCTGGGCAGTTCCCACCTGCCACAGTGTCTCTTTGGATAATCGGGCTCAGGAGCTCCTATTCCCCTTCCCATCTGGCTGTTTCCAGCCCTACGTCTGACAGGATGGCCACTTTTCTCATCTACCTGAGGTCTGCACTATAGAACATTCCAACCACTCAAGAAAGGCAGAACAAAGAAGCTCAGGCCCAAAGATGACTTCCAGTCTCCCTCTGGAGTGGCAAATTTTTCCAGCTGTACAGAATAGTTTCCAATCCTGACTTCACAGATCCTGGCTCTTGATTCCAGATTCAGGGCCTCAAGGTGGCCTGAAGCCCTTACCTGGTCATTGCACTAAGATTTAGCTTATATATTTGGCTTCCTTCTCTGCGCAGAACAAAAAGGTCGGCAACATCCATACCAGTCTCTCAGAGGCTGCAACAGAAAATAGCCCTCCTAGCCACGCCTCTCCCACCTACCTATGTCCCCGCAGGTGATAATTGTAGAGATGAACAGGTAAGGAGGGAGCTGGATTGAAACTTTAATTGGCTTTGAATCACTCATCACTCCTGCCTTTCTTAAGTAGTTAAAATGAGCTCAACTCTTCTTTTCTTTTTTTCTTAAGATTTTATTTATTGGTTTTTAGAGAGAGGAGAGAGACAGAGAGAAAGGGGTGGGGATGAAGGGGAAGCCTCAACTCAGTAGTTGCTTCCATATGTGCCTTGACCAGGCAAGCTCAGGGTTTTGAACCAGTGACCTCAACATTCCAGGTCAAATGCTTTATCCACTGCGCCACCATAGGTCAGACAAAATAAGCTCAAGTCTTATTATCCAGGGGGCAATGGGGGCTTCTTGCCTATTTGCAGAAAGGCTTCCAGAAGTCAGCTTTATCTTGGTCACAGCCTCTGAAACTCTTTCCAGTCAAGCCTGGTACTAAGGCACTCAAAAAAATTTTTATTAAGACATTTTTTTTATTACATAAATTAACCCATTTATTTCAGGCTAGCAGTGTTTCCGATTGTGGAGCTCCTTCCTACTGGCCTTTCAATTCTTTCAGTCTTTTGATGAAAGACTTGACAGAGACCACAGAGGTGGTATTGTAGGTCCTGGCACCACCAGCTACTGTTTTCAATCAGGATCCACAGTGCCAGATGCCCACAGCCCGCCTCTTCACCTTGATCCTGCCACAAAAGGAGCAAATGTACTTGGCGTGCTGGCTGATTTCAATTTTCTTCACCATCTTCCTGAGGGAGGTGCCATAATGGGTGCCATATTTACCAATGACTACGACCTTGGTGCGTTTAGCCATGTCACTGCAAACTAGGTCAGAACCCAAAAGGAAGCCTAATTAAGACCATTTTTTAAGAGCAGTTTTAAGTTCACAGAACAAATGAAGAGAAGGTACAGAGATTTCCCACATACCCCTGACCCCATTTATTCAAAGCCTCCCTCATTATCAACATCTCCCACTGGAATGGTCTACTTGTTACAATTGATGCATCATAATTACCAAAAGTTCACAGTTTACATTACGGTTCACTCTTGGTTTTGCCAAGGTTTTAGCCATGCAATCAACCAGACCTGAGGCAAGCAGCCAGCATCTTTCTTGAAGAAGCCCAGATATGATGCTTCTGATCCAAGAAGTGTCAGGTTCTGTCTAGGAACATTGGGTGTATGAGCAGAGCTGCCCCCAAACAAGTTAGACACATGTCTTAGGTTCTCTTTTCTTAAATCTGGTTTGAGGCTGCCCTGAGGCTAAAAATAATCCTCAGCTCCTGGGAGATGTGGATATGGTTTGTCCAACTCTGCTCAAGGGAGATGCAGTGGCTAGACGATGGCACACCTGACCCTCGCCCACCCCAGGCTGGAAGACAGGCTGTGACCAGGCTCTGGTGCTACTTAGAACGGTGCTACTCAGACTGGCCGGTAGCTCTGAGAGCAAAAAACTCAGACTGGAGACTCTGATGGATCATTTTGGTAGGTGGGTGGGGACAAGGTGACCGTCCCTAACAGATAGGGGTGTTCTCACTGTCAGTCATCCTGTGGCAGGCAAGGAAGAGTGCCTTAGCCTGGGGGAGAGAAATATTTCCTCCTCTCTCTGTGGGGTAAGTGGGCCTAGGGATTGTTGTTGGTAGGGGCTAGAATGCCCCTGCCAGATGGAGGACAGTAGCTACCAGACAATTCTCTTCTGAAGCAGATGGTAATTACTTTCTACAGTCTGTTTTCCTCACTCCGGGGCTGGGTCAGAAGTCATCAGCCTCAACTACCATCAATCACTCAGGGTATATATATTCAAGAGACTCCTCATCAATTTCAGACCGTAGCCTTCTATATTGGAGCGAACATTTTGCCCACCCAGGCATACTCTTCAGGGGTGAAGGTCACCTTTGAATCCCCTCCTCCCCATAGCTGTAAACCTGCTCTCCTAGGGTCTGACTGTTAATCCTTCAAATTCTTCTTATTTCTTCAGGCAGTCCCATCGAGTTCTCATGCAAAACAGATACAGTACCTGAAATACCATTTGCATATGCTGACACATACTACTTCCCTCGAATACACCTGTGGTCCCAGCAGCCTTTGCCACATGATTATGACTTGTCAGATGTACCCTAACCTTGGCAGCCTAGTTCTGGCCTGCTCTGAAATGGTCCACCTTCCAACACAAGTGACCTGTTGTCTCTTGGTGTTTATTCACAAGAGATAATACTATTTAACAACCAAAGCCAACCCGACTTCCAATAAGGTGCTTGAATTAAACCAAGAAGCCTCTCCCTCTAAATCCACAGTGGATTAGATTTCTCGCGAAAAGAGCATTTTAGAGAAGCAGACCTCAGTCAGTGCTCACAGAGCAGCTCCGTGAAGAGAGCTCTCAGACCGATACAGAAGGGACTCCAGGATGGTTAGACGAGGCTTTTTCCTGGAAGAAACTTTTGACTTAGTTTGGAAGATAAGAGTGACTGTATTTGTTGTGTGCCCGCCACAGTCCCAGTTTACACAGATTGTCCCGCTGTAATTAGTACTTGTGCCCCTTTTTAAAAAACATCATGGTTTGAAGACTAAAAGTTATACAGTCACCATAGAGATAAGGCATATGAAAAGAGAACTTAACTATCTGGGGTGGAAAGCACTATTGGTTAAAGAACTGTCACAAAGTTTCTTAGAGGGGAAACCAAGTGTCCAGGTATTTAAGTGGCTTCCCAGGACCATGAGGTCTATTGGGGACAGTAGGACCCAGTGTCCAAGACTCCTTTCCTACCAGCCCCTTCCCACATCTCTCCTGGCAGAGAACAGGAGGCTTCCAAAGAGGGAGAGGCACGCACATCAGTAGACCCAGCACACAGTTACGGGTTTTAAACCTATGAAGACTACGTGGCAGTTATATATACACAGGTTCTGAATGCAGAGTGAAAAGTATCTTAGGATCAGTGTGTGTGTGAGAGAGATAGACATGATAGAGACAGATAGAGATGCGGGTGGGGGAGAGAATATGTTTGACTGCATTTTAGAGGCCCAAGTAAATTATGTAGGGGTTCTGCCTGGGAACCCCTGCCGCTGGGGCTGGCCCTGCTGTGTGTGCACTGGCTCACTCCCCAGGTACGCAGAGCTCTTCCTACGAGCCACGTTCCCAAGGCTCATTGTTGAGGAGACCCTTGTGCAAAGGCAAGAGGTGAAGGTTCTTTTATCCCCTGCCTTTGTCTGAAGTTAGAAGCTAATAGAACATCTGGCTTGGGCGCCCATGTTCAGCTCAATCATTTACCCTTCTCGGGGTTAACCCCATTACCACACCCTGAGATGTCCTCAAAGCACTCTACTGATTAATTCTGAAAACCTAAGCCCTTCCTTGGCTTGACAGAAGGGGACAAACAGGGAATCCCCACAGGTTGGGAGACTTGTAAAGACAGGCAGGCCAGCAACATCCTAGTTATTGACATCTTTCTTCATCTTCCAGCGAAGAATAATTTTCAAAAAGCCAAAGACCGGTCTGGCCAGATAGCTTGGTTGGTTAAAGCATTGTCCCGAAGCACAGAGGTTGCCAGTTTGATCCCCGATCAGGGCACATACAGGAATAAGATGTTCCTGTCTCTCTCCTGCTCTCTCCCTTCCTTTTTCTAAAATCAATAAAATAAGCATAAAAAAAAAAAAGTCAAAAACATGGTATAATCTGGATGAAGCTGAGGACATTATGCTAAGTGAAATAAGCCAGTCACAAAAGATACCGCTCCATTTTTCGCTCCATAAGACGCACTTCCCCCCAAAGTGGAGGGGGAAATGCCCGTGTATCTTATGGAGTGGATGTTCTTTTTTTTTTTTTTAGCTGCTGCGGGTTCCCGGACAACTAGAAGAGTATTTGAACATTAAAGTCTCTTTTCATTTGTTAATAACAGTGCTAATGGTTAATACTCATGTTGAGTTTACACTGTTGAAATATTATTGTGGTATATTTTATTAAATATTTTAACACATCATTTGGTTCAGAATATTCTTTTTCTTATTTTCCTCCTTAAAAACCCTACGTGCATCTTATGGTCAGGTGCATCTTATGGAGCGAGAAATACAGTAAATACTGTATGATTGCATTTACATGATATATGTAAAGTACTGTAGTCAAATTCATAGATATAGAAAGTTAGAGCAGTGGTTACCAGGTGCTGGGGGTTAGGGGCCAAGGGACAGTTGTTGTTTAATGAGCATAGACTTTCAGTTCTGCAAGATGAAAAAGTTCTGGGGTTCTGTTTCACAACAATGTAAATATTTTTAACACTACTGAACTGTACCTTAAAAATGGTTAACACTAAATTTTATAATGTGGGTGTGTTTTTACACACACAGAGTCAAAAACATGATTTTGCAGGTACAGCACAAGTAAGTTTTGGGGGATGGTGAAACTTTCTATATCCTGATTGTGGTACTGGTTGCACAATCCTTTATATGGGTAACTGTTCATAGAATTGTACATGAAAAAAAGTTTATTTTGCTATATGTTCATTTTTTAAATTAAAATTTTAAGGCCCTGGCCAGTTGGCTCAGTGGTAGAGTGTTGGCCCAGCCTGTGGATGTCCTGGACTCAATTCTCTGTCAGGACACACAGAAGAAGCGACCATCTGTTTCTCCACTCTTCCCCCTCTCCTTTCTCTCTGTCTCTCTCTTCCCTTCCCGCAGCCAAGGCTCCATTGGAGCAAGTTGGCCCGGGTGCTGAGGATGGCTCCATGGCCTCACCTCAGGTGCTACAATGGCTCAGGTTGCAATGGAGCAATGCCCAGATGGGCAGATCATCAGACCATAGTGGGCTTGCTAGGTAGATCCTAGTCAGGCACATGTGGGAGTCTTGTCTCTCTGCCTCCCTGCTTCTCACTTCAGAAAAAAAATATTTAAAGAGCATGGCTTTTATACAAATGTACACTGCATATGTATTAAAAATATATTTAATTAATTAATGAGAGAACCAGCAGGATGATAAAGCTAGTTTGAAAAAGTACAGGAGTGGCCCTGTCCAGTTGGCCCAGTGGTAGAGCATCAACCCAGTGTGTGGAAGTCCCAGGTTCGATTCCCAGTCAGGGCACACAGGAGAGGTGACCATCTGCTTCTCCCTCCTCCCCCTTCTCTCTCTCTCTTTCTTCCCCTCCCACAGCCATGGCTCAATTGATTTGAGCACTTTGGCTCCAGGCGCTGAGGATGGCTTGGTAGAGTATCTGCTTCAGGTGCTAAAAATAGCTCGGTTGCCAGTGACCCCAGATAGGCAGAGCATCAGCCCCAGACAGGGGTTGCCAGGTGAATCCTGGTCAGGGTACATGCAGGAGTGTGTCTCTGTATCTCCCCTACTCTCACTTAAAAAAAAAAAAAAAGAGAGAGAGAGAGAGAGAGGAGGAGGAGGAGGAGGAGGAGGAGTAGGAGGAGGAGGAAGAGGAGGAGGAGGAGAAGAAAAGAAAAGGAAAAAGTACAGCAGATACTGAAGTGTTTATATTAATGGAAAAAGATAATATTGAAATAATTGCTAAACTGTATCATATAAAATAAAACCTTAGCCTTCTGACTAAAATATTTTTATTTGCATCATCATATATCAATCCTGCATTGCTATCAGTTTTCTATACCTTCCTATAAAGTTATAAAATACCTTAATCAATACTAAACAGAGCCCTGGCCGGTTGGCTCAGCGGTAGAGCGTCGGCCTGGCGTGCGGGGAACCCAGGTTCGATTCCCAGCCAGGGCACATAGGAGAAGCGCCCATTTGCTTCTCCACCCCTCACCCCCTCCTTCCTCTCTGTCTCTCTCTTCCCCTCCCGCAGCCAAGGCTCCATTGGAGCAAAGATGACCCGGGCGCTGGGGATGGCTCCTTGGCCTCTGCCCCAGGCGCTAGAGTGGCTCTGGTCACGGCAGAGCGACGCCCCGGAGGGGCAGAGCATCGCCCCCTGGTGGGCAGAGCCTCGCCCCTGGTGGGCGTGCCCGGTGGATCCCAGTCGGGCGCATGCGGGAGTCTGTCTGACTGTCTCTCCCCGTTTCCAGCTTCAGAAAAATACAAAAAAAAAAAAAAAATACTAAACAGAAAGTTAGACAAAGGTACACACTCCTAGAAAACCAGGTAATTCTCCGGGACAGGACTGCTGGACAATGCCCCAGCATGGCATGCCTCAGGGCTGGCAGGAATTCATCTAGTTCCAAGTCTTGGACAACTTTTCTAACTGTCCAGCTGAGGGGAAACAGGGGATGTGAGGCCTATGCTGTGCTAGGAAAGAAATAGTGAGCAGTGCCGTCACCAAGCAAAGGGCTTCGGGTGCCTGCTGTCCTGAGGAAGCTGGTCCTTATGCTAGCAAGTTATCAGAAGTTTTCAGGAATATAGGTATTTAGAGAAAGGACTGCAAGAAAGAAAACCAGGAAGGGTTTTCTGGCTCCACAAACCAGCCAGATCATCCTTGGGCCCACCAGGTTCATTCTTGCCCCAGGATTTTAGACCCACAGCAGAATGGTACTGGCAGGGAGCCTGGCATCTCTCCCTCCAGGTCTCACAGGCACTATTCTGAGGTAAGGTCTTCCTTTGTGGAGAAGAGGAGAAGCAAAGCTGCTTTGCAGGAGAGGAATGAGAAAATGTGTGACAGGGGAGCCAAGAGCCTAGCCAGGAGGTGAGTGGCAGCCTGTAAACGAAAGGCCCTGAAAACCCCGAGAAATCCAGGGTGGAAAGGCAGGGACAGACGAGGCCAGGGTCCCTACAAGCCAGTCAGATGCCCTTTTTACAGTTCTGGTCACACTGGGGCTGCCAGAACTGGAAGCCACTGGATTCTTCACCCCTTGGGTGACTGTGAAGAGAGCATGCATGGGCGATTGGTTTCCCCTTGGCACTGGTGCCAGCCAGCCTCCCTCCCAGGGCTTAATAATTCAAGCTTTCAACCTCGTGGGCCCTGGGCCTGCAGCACAGGCACAGTTTCTGTTTCCCTGGGTGCCGCCCCATCCTCTGAGCTTATGGGGGTGGGAATAGGTTTTAGGCGGGCCCTCATAAGGCCCTCGGCCCCACCCACCAGCCTAGATAGTCCTGACTGACCTTCAGCTTTGTCTCAGACAGCTGCCGCCTGGGGGAAACAGGAAGGGGGGGCTGTCCATAGCTCTGGTTACTGTTCTCTGGCAGCCACTCAACCCCTCCCTTGGGATGCTAGATTCACACCTCACTGGACACAGTTCAAAAAAGGAAAGTTCTCATTACCCTCCCTCTCCCTTGCCCTTCTCCTCATCTCCTCCCCTGGCCCCAGCCCCCAGCTCCCCCGGCCTCAATCCCAGCTGTCCCCACTCCTAGCCCTGAACTCCCTGCTAAGTGAGGGGGACCTGCATGGCAGATGGTGGAATTCCAGCACCACCCCTCCCACAAGACCCCAGATTCTGTTCTGCAACTGTCACAGAAACCCCCAGACCACAGAGGTGATGGAGGGCGTGGGGTGTCACGGTTCCATGACCTGATGAGCCAAGTGTCCTGTGGGACTTCATTCCCTCTGGGAAGGGCAAAGGGAGGGGCAGGTTCCTGTCGTTACTGTTATGGTCCTGAGTCAGGAAAGAGGCCCTTGAAAGAGCCTCCACCCCAGACACAGGCTGGGGCAGAGGGGCAGTTGCTGACCTGGGTTCTGGGCCTCTGACGGAGCACCATACTGGGGACAAGCAGGGTCTGAACACCATACTGGGGACAAGCAGGGTCTGAACAGAGCAGGAGAGGATTCCTGGCAGTGAAACTTTTCACAGAGAGCTGAAGTCAGGCTATTGCTGCTGCAGCAACAAAAACAACCCACTCACGTGGGGCAAGTAAGAAGCCTGCCTTGCCACGTGCAGTCACCTACAGAGGTCCTGGAAGACAGCAGTCCAGGGCCTTGAGAGAAAGCAGGGGAGGAGTAATCCTGCAATGCAGAGGAGACAGGGGTCCCTAGGGAACTGCGGAAAGTCTCCCCTCTCCTGAACAGCAGGGGCCATCTCAGTGGCACTGAGAGTTTCTGTACTTCTTTGATGAGGAAGAGCCTAGAGCTCAGCTTTGCTGACTTTGGCACCTAGACAGAACCTCCTGGACGAGAGGCAAGGAAAATACCTCTTATACAACCTTAGTTCACAGATGAACCTTTAAAAAGCCACAGGATGCCACTGATTCATAATAACACTGTTTTGATCTGAGGCTGCTCCACAGTTGGTGTTCTTATCACCAGGCCTGCTTCTCACTAGAGAGGTTCCTCTACCCTGAGCAGCTGCGTTCCGCACCTGGGCTGACCCTTGTGAGGTGGGAATCAGCACACTGAGATCATGGAGGCTCCAAAGTTAAGCAACTGTTCCTTAATTAACTGTCTTCGCCCTGGGTTTCTACCAATCATGTTTTGGACCCAAACGTAGAGCTGTCACATTTTCCCGTTAAAAGTAATTTCGAAGCCTGTTACAAAAGAACACATATAGTATGATTTCATTGAAATGAAATGTCCAGAATAGGCATATCTAGAGACAGAAGGTAGATTGGTAGTTGCCTCGGACTGGGGGAGGGTTGGGAGAAGCAGGAGCCTAGAGGGTACAGGGTTCCTTTTCGGGGTGATGAAATATTCTGAAGTTGATTGTGAAGATGGTTGCACAACCCTGTGAATAGAACACACTAAACTGTACGCTTTAGGTGGGTGAACTATATGGTATGTGAGCTATAGCTCAATAAAACTGTTAAAAATATATAATTTTGACAGATTTTTGACTCACAAGATGATCTGTCATTTGGCCTATGGGCTCTGCATCCAGCCTCAGGTCAGCCATTCCTGTGCCCAGCATGCCCTCCTCGAATGCATTTTAAAAGCCCCCGGTGCAAAGGGGTATTGTCACCCACCCCACCACGTCCTCCCTGCCCTTACTCAGGGCAGTCCTACTAGCCTCAGCTGCAGCGGGGCCCCACAGAGCTCCATCGGACACTTCTGTGTCCTCTCACATGAAAAAGGTTACAAGGGCCCAACTATTGTACCTGCAAGGCCCGTGAGCATGGAAGGGAAGGAGCTATTCAGGTTGTCAAGAACATGACAGGAAGAGACAGATCAGCATAGGCTCCAAGTGAAGGGAGGACAAAACTGAGCAAGCCCACCTTGCACCCCGCCCCAGACTCGGGCACCCTGAGCTATAAGCTTATACTAGGCTCGTGGTAAAATGAGGCCTAAGTGTTCAAAGAGAAGTCAACATAAGATCTCTCAAAGCTGCCCTCCCTCCTATCTCCGAGTTGGTGCCAAGGCCTTTGGAAGATCTCCCTACAGGTCAGTGTGCCTTAAGATATTGATTCTCCTTCACTGTATGGGGTGTCTGGGATGGCCAGAGCTCTTGGGCAGGTAATCTCAGGCTATCAGCAACCTGGGCCAGGGCTCTAAATTTCTTCCAGTTGACCCAAGAGAGCATGCCAAGAGGTAGACATGTCTGGGCGGAATAGTTGCCTAGCCCCATGGCTCCCAAAGGGAGATCCCAGGATTGCCAGCATCAGCTTCACATGAGAACTTGTTAGGAATACAGTGTCTCTGGCTACCTGGACCTACTACTGAATTGGAAATTCTGGGGATGGGGCCCAGCAATCTGTGTTTTAACAAGCCATCCAGGGAAGTCTGGTGTACATTAAAGTCTGAAAACTGTGGCAGAGATTTTAAGGGCGGGGACAGAGAGCCTTGTTCTAGTGTGCATCCTCAGCTCTCAGCCATGTCCACCTGGTGCGTGGGAAGCAATCACGGGAAGTCTATTGACTGAGAGAGTGAGGGAAGGAAGGAAGGAAGGAAGGAAGGAAGGAAGGAAGGAAGGAAGGAAGGAAGGAAGGAAGGAAGGAAGGAAGGAAGGAAGGAAGGAAGGAAGGAAGGAAGGAGGGAAGGAGGGAGGGAGGGAGGGAGGGAGGGAGGGAGGGAGGGAGGGAGGGAGGATTTAGCTCCATTTGTCACTAACTGCTTCTGTCCAACCAGGTGCCAACCAGGACATTTGCAAGCTGATAAAAAGAGAAGGGTGTTGGTATATCTGATCATTCTCTCCAGCTTCTTATTGGCTCAGTTTGGTCACTGAATTATTAAGCAGGACTCACAGCCCATTTCACGTTTTCTTTTTAGAGATGAGGCCTTGGCTCTTTGACAATTTTTTCCTAATCTCCATAAACAAAAGCCTGTTCTGTTTGATTTCCAAACCAAGCTCCCCACCCCACCCCACCCCACCTCCCTGCATTATTCTGGCCCTGGAAGGAAATGGAGGATGCAGCTGGGAGGATGTTTTTGAATTTTCAAGTTAAAAATGTAGCCCCAAATATGATACATCTGGCTCCCAGGAGAACCAAGAAATACAAGCCAAGCATTTCTTAGAAATCCTGGGGGGTAGACAGGCTACACACAACAAGAAACAAACCTGCTTCCCTTTTACACTCAGCTGGTGACCAGAGGCTGGGTGGAGTGTGGTCCCTTCCTTCATCTGATTCTGAATTACTGGCTGACTTTCCTGTCCTCTGCTATTGCCACCTCTCCCTAATGCCCCAAAGCCAGGCTTTCTTCGGGCTCACTCACAACTCCTGAAACCATTGGCTCTATTCCCCAACCCAATTCTCTTTTTCCTGTAACCACACACATTTCAGCTGGCAAGATGCTGGCCTCAAACAGGCTGGGCACAGTGCCAGGACACACAGAGGTATTGTCTGTTTCCGGAGCTCATGGCTGCCTGCCACTAGCCCCACCCTGACGAGGTCACCACACTCAATTGCTGTGCATTGACCTCCTTGTGGGGCTATCTCACCCCACCAGACATCTAGCACCCTCTCTCTCTCTCTCTCTCTCTCTCTCTCTCTCTCTCTCTCTCTCTAGAACAGGGCCCCTGCAGCAGTGTGAGAGAACAGCCAGGCTGAGAAACTCAATGTCCCTTGTTTTCTGGGCTGCAGGCTCATTATGAAAAAACAAAGTATTCTCCTTCCTCCTAATGGATTACCACGGTTTGGGTCTGGGTCTTGAAGTTTGGGTTTCCCTTGAGAGGTTAATCTTTCTTTTTATCAGGTAGATTAAGAGCTGGTGGGAGGGCATGGGGGGGTAGCTAGGGAGGAAAGCCTCCCAAAGTGCAGGAAAGGAAGGGGGATGAGTCACAAGGATTTGCATTCAAGAGTGGTGGTCCCTTGAAGGTGAGAGCAGTGACACCAAGGGTGGTGGCCTGAGACCCTCCACAAAGCTAGTCCTGGCATAGAAGAGAAGTCGTGAGCCTGAGAGAGATCACGAGAGCAGTGGACAGAGGGCACTGGGAGGAATAGTTGATGCTGGATTGAGGTGGGGACATTTTCCCAAGCTTGTGCAAGTCTGGGCTTCCTATGCACACCCACAGCTGAGTGGGAGCTTAGGGGAGAGGGATGGAAGTGAGAGAAGAAGGGAACCCTGACAAATGACAGACTGTCTTTCCTACCAACCCAAGTGCCAGGCTTTCCTATTGAGATGTGAGTGGGGACCAGATGAGATTTGATTTGTCATTGCTTATACTTCAGGGATCCTTAAGAAAATTTCACCTCTCCAAATAGATTGCCAGCTCCTAGAGACAAGGGGCAGATCTTATACTTTTATATTTCTGCCCCAGCACTTTACAGTGACAGGAACAAGGAAGGTGATGAATTGACTGGGAGTTTGATCATTTTATGTGCTAATTTTCTTCCTCCACTTCCTCCTCGTCCTTCCCTTCCCTTTTCCTTCCCTCCTTTTTCCTTTTCCTTTTCCTTTTCCTCTTCTTCCTCTTCTTCCATTTCTTTTTAAAGTAACCTTTTCAGGTAAAATTTATACACAAGGAATACACTTTTTTTATAATATAGTTCCAGTAGTTTTATAGACTCATTTAGTCATTTGATCTCATCACAATTAAGTTATAGAACATTTTCATCATCCCCAAAAGTTCTCTTGTGCCCCTTTAGTCAGTGCCTTCCCCCACTCCCAGTCCTGGCAATTGCATATAAACAGAATCATACAGCATGTCATTGTTTTGTATCTGAGTTTGTTTGCTTGGTATGATGTTTTGGAGAAGTATACATGCTTTTGCATGTATGGGTACCTCTTTCATTCTTATTGCTAAATAGTAACCCCTTGTAAGATTATACCATAATTTGTTTATTTACTCATCTGCTGACAGATTTGGATTGTTTTCCGTTTGGGGCCACAATAAGCTCCTATGAACATTCATATGTAAGTCTTTTTGTGGGCATATGGTTTCATTTTCCTGGGTAAACATTCAGGAGTAGAACTGCAAGGTCCTATAATAAATATACATTTAACTTTTTAAGAAACTGCCAGACTATTTTTTAAAGTGGTTTTACCATTTGTATTTATATCAGCAATGTTTGAGAGTTCCAATTGTCCCACATCCTTGTCAACACTTGGTTTTGTCGATCTTTTTAATTTTTGTCATCTAATAGATAGGTAGTGGTATTGTACTGATTTTAAAGTGCATTTTTCTGATACTAGTGATATTGAGTATCTTTTGATATACTTATTGGGCATTCATATATCTTCTTTTGTGAAGTGCCTAGGCAAATTCTTTGTTTTTATTTATTTATTTATTTATTTATTTTTAGCAAGAGAGACAGAGAGAGGGCCAGACAGACAGGAAGGGAGAGAGATGAAAAGCATCAATTCTTTGCTGCGGCACCTTAGTTATTCATTGAT
The DNA here is from genome assembly GCF_036850995.1 of Saccopteryx leptura. Classification (NCBI taxonomy): domain Eukaryota; kingdom Metazoa; phylum Chordata; class Mammalia; order Chiroptera; family Emballonuridae; genus Saccopteryx; species Saccopteryx leptura. The sequence goes on from NC_089505.1 coordinate 255,815,134, forward strand.
TGCTTTCTCATATGTGCCTTAACAGGCGGGCTTCAGCCAAGCCAATGAACCCTTGCTCAAGCCAGCAACCTTGGGCTTCAAGCCAGTGACCTTTAGGCTCAAGCTGGCTACCTTGGGGTTTCAAACTGGGTCTTCTGCATCCCAGGCCAACACTATACCCACTGCAATACCACCTGGTCAGGCTTGTTTTTATTTTTAAAATAAACTTTACAGGGGTCCTTGGGTTACAACAGTCTTGACATACGATATTTCAAGTTTACGACACTCACTCCCATAAAAACTTTAAAAAATTGAGACGTGAATGTTTTGGCTTACTCGTTGTACTTATTACGGACACATGGCAAACTAGTTTGGTTGCACGCAGCAGAAGGATACGCAGTAATACGGCGTATGAGTGAGGGAGTTGGCGTCCCCCAGTACACTTACCTACTCCATTTTGTACTGTTAAAAGTGCAAGTGTTCTGTTTGTGTTAGGCTAGGGTGTGTGTCAACTTACACCAAAATTCGGGTTACGTCACTGTTGTAGGAATGGAACTGTGTCGCAACCTGAGCACTCTCTGTATTTTGGAATAACTTCAGATTTGCAGAAAAGTTGTAAAGATAACACAAAGAATTCCAATTTACCTTTCACCCTCTTGGTCATTTTTTAAATTGGGTTGTTTTTCTTCTTACTGAATTGTAATCATCCATATATAGTTATATTCTGGATACAAGTCCTTGGTAAAATATATGCATTGCAAATATTTTCTTCCAGTTTTGGGGTTGCTTTCCATTTATTTAATGGTGTTTTCCAACAAGCAGGTTTTTTTTATTATAATGAATTTCAATTTGTCAATTTTCTTTTATAATGAATGGTGCTTTTTTGTGTGGCCTGTCAAGTCAAGTTTTGCCTATCGCAAGTTTATGAATTTATCCTATGTTTCTTTTACAAGTTTTATTATTTACTTTTAGCTTTAACATACTTCAGGTGATTCGTTAACATTTAAAATACCCTAATTGTGCATAACACTCCAGAGGTGATTATTTAGTAGTTCGAAAATACTATCATAATCTACACCAACGGGTCCATTAATTGATCTAAGGGAATTTAGAAACTCATTTTTATGATATGCAGACTATCAGGTCATATTAAGTTATATCATAGTCAGTCAAGATGCAGCAGTTGACTAAGAAGTGGCACAGGCTGCCTCTGTGGTCTCACGCCTTCCCCAAGCTTTTGAGGCACAGGTCCTAGGGTCCTGAGCCCCACCTACTTCACTGAAGGGCCTGTTACCTGCCTCAGCCACAAGGCTAGCTGACACTAGAGCCCAGAGAGAGCGACATCACCTCAGAGAGAACCTTTCAGTCAAGAGGCCAGGTGGGTTCTCAGGACAGAGAGCAAGGCTTCCCAAATAGGTTGCTTTTGTGACTGTTTGCTGGGAAGCATTCATGTATTTTGTGGACTCTGGTCTCAGGCTTGCTTTCAGTGGAGCACACAGCTAGTAGGAGGTTCATGTGACCCTTAAAGGATCCCAAACTAACCAAAAGAACCTGAGGGTTGATTGCTAAATAGCCCAATCAGCTTAGGTAGGATAACATCTGAAGGAAAAGGAGGGGAACCATTCCAGGCAAAATAAATAGAATTATTGTGGGGATGTCTTCAAAATGTGAATTCTACTGAAGGAAGGATGCCATCCCTATTTGGGGAAGTGTGGCTCACATCAGGCCCACGTTATGCCGGAGCTCTGCTCGGATGGAACAGTGACCCTGTGCCTCAGAATAAACTCTCCTTCACGGCTGTGCCCAGCCCAGCTGCCGAGACACTTCTAGACCTGACGCTGTTCCACCTGCACCCAGACCCCTCCATCAGACTCTAAATTTTCTCTCCATAATCAGAACCCACCTCTGATTATAGTCTTTTCTTCCTGGGATGTACCTCTCAGCCACAGCCAGAGGGGCCTCTACTTCTCCAAGAGAGTCACACCTGGCCAAGTGGGGTGAAGACTGCCAGGGAGCCGAGGCCCAGATTAATGACTGTGCTTTCGAGGGGCTCCAAAAGAGTCCACTGTGCAGGCACATCCAGCCTTTACCCTGACTCTTTCATTTATTTATCACACAAGCAACTCTTGTCATTACACACAAATCAGAACAGTGGAAAACAAAAAGGAAACAACCAAAATTCCACCAATAAGCAAAGGATTTGAACAGAAATTTCTCCAAAGAAGATACATAAATAACCAGTAAGCACACGGAAAGATGCTCAACATCATTAGTCATGAGGAAAGTACAGTTCAAAGCCACAGTGAGATACTAATTCACACCCATTAGAATGGTTGTTAACCAGAGAAAGAGAAAATAACAAGTGTTGGTGAGGATGCGGAGAAATTGGAAGTCTCATACATTGCTGGTGGTGATGTGAAATGGTGAAGCTGCCGTCGAAAACAGTTTGGCAGTTACTCAAAAAGTTAAACACAGAATTACCATACAATCTAGCATTCCACTCCTAAATTTATACCCAAAAGAAGTAAAAATACATGTTCACACAAAAATTGTACTTGAATATTTATAGCATCATTATTTATGATATCCAAATAGTGAAAACAACCCAAATGTCCATCAACTGATGAATGAATTAACAAAATGTGGCATATATACAAAAAAACATAATATTATTCATTAATTAAAAAGGAATGGAGCCCTGGCCGGTTGGCTCAGCGGTAGAGCGTCGGCCTGGCGTGCGGGGGACCTGGGTTCGATTCCCGGCCAGGGCACATAGGAGAAGCGCCCATTTGCTTCTCCACCCCCACTCCCTCCTTCCTCTCTGTCTCTCTCTTCCCCTCCCGCAGCCAAGGCTCCATTGGAGCAAAGATGGCCCGGGCGCTGGGGATGGCTCCTTGGCCTCTGCCCCAGGCGCTAGAGTGGCTCTGGTCACGGCAGAGCGACCCCTTGGAGGGGCAGAGCATCGCCCCCTGGTGGGCAGAGCGTCGCCCCTGGTGGGCATGACAGGTGGATCCCGGTCGGGCGCATGCGGGAGTCTGTCTGACTGTCTCTCCCAGTTTCCAGCTTCAGAAAAAAAAAAAGGAATGGAGGCCCTGGCCAGTGGCACAGTGCATAGAGTGTTGTCCCAGAGCCTTGAGGTCACCAGTTCAAGCCTGGAGTTTCCAGCTCTACCCCAAGGTCATCAGTTCTAGTCCCACTGAGGGCACATATAAAAAGCAATTAATGGGTGCAATTAAACTCTCCCTTCTGAAGGTCTAAGGTGCACTGGCTATACACCTGTTGAATACTTTTCCCTAGGTATTATGTATTAATATAAGCTTGCTGCTTCATGTTGTCCAGAATTCAGAATGGGTGCACAACAAAGTGGAACAACGAGTTGATGCTTCTCTTTCTCTCTCAAAAAAAAAAAAAATGTTATAAAGTACTGACACTGCCACAATGTGGCTGAACCTTAAAGATACAACATTAAAAGAAGCCAGACACAAAAGGCCACCTATTGTATGATTCCATTTATATAAAATGTCCAGAATAGGAATATCTATAGAGACAGAAAAGATCAATGGTTGCTGAGGGCTGGTGAGAAGAAGAATGACTGCTAATGGATATGAGGTTTCTGTTTCAGGTAATGAAAATGTTCTGGAATTAGATAGTGGTGATGGTTACACAATTCTGTGAATAACTAAAAAGCACTGATTTATATATTTTTAAATGGTGAAGTTTTAAAGTGAATGATAAAGTGTATGATATGTAAATTACATATATCTTTTTTTTTAATTATTCTCTGTTGCCTTTTTTTGTCTTTATTTTTTCCTATTTTTTAAATTTTTTTTTTAATTTTTATTGAATACAGAGAGAGGAAGGGAGTAAGGGGGAGACAGAAGCATTAATCAATTTCTGTATGTGCCCCAGCCAAGGACTGAACCAGTCACCTCTGCATTGCAAGACAATGCTCCAGCCAAGTGAGCCATCCTGCCAGGACTACATATATCTTAATCAAAAGCACATCCTAATAAAAGCAGTATATGCACTTTAAAAAAAAAAGCACATCCTATCAATCAACCATAAGCATTCTGGATATATATATATATATATATATTATATATTATATATATATGTGTGTGTGTGTACTTTTTAAAAAGACACCATAATATTTAAATTATTTGTTAACCTGCATTTGTCACATTACATTTTTTGAATATCTGTCCATAACAATAAATATAAATCTACATTGTCTACTTTGATGGCTACATGTATGCTGTCATATAGTTGTAACAATTAATCAGCTAATCTCTTATCATTATTTAGGAGGTTGTCAGTTTTTTATTATTTACCAACAGCACCCTTGAATATACCTCTTGATTGTCATTCTTAATTATTCCCTTAAGATAGATTTCAAGAAGGAGGACTGCTAGATTTGTAAGATATTGAGAAATTGTTAACTTGCTGCCCAGAAGTTTGTGTGGTTTACCTACCCATCCGGAAAGGTGAGGGAACCCAAGCCCTGGAATCTTCAACACTGAGCACTTTCAGTCATTTCCACCTTTGAGGTGGAAAAGTGGCACCACTTTCCCGCTTGATTTCTAACGACTTTGCTGCCTGCTCTTTCCTTTCGTGCCAAGACAATTTGCTACTTAAGTTGTTACATTTCATTTTCTAGAGCCCCCAACCCTCTTTGATTTACTTTATTATTTATTTAATATTTTGATGTTAATTTTAACATTGACTAAATGTCTGTTTTGTTGTGTCCTAGTTTACTCTTCACAACACCCTGGGAGGTAGGTACCACATCCCTTTCACAAGTAAAATAACTGAGTCTCAGAGATCATTGATCTTTAAGTGGCAGAGCTGAGATTCAAACCCACAGCTATTTCATTCTAAAGTCTCCACTGTTTCCACTCAGGACATGGGATCCTCCACCTAAACCTTTTTTTTTTTTTTTTTAGCCAGAGAGACAGAGACAGAAGAGAGAGTCAGAGAGAGGGACAGATAGGGACAGACAGACAGGAAGAGAGAGAGATGAGAAGGATCAATTCTTCATTGCAGCTCCTTAGTTGTTTATTGATTATGTTCTCATATGTGCCTTGACGGGGGTGGGGGAAGGCTACAGCAGAGCGAGTGACCCCTTGCTCAAGCCAGCGACCCCACACTCACACCAGTGAGCTGGCGCTCAAGCTGGATGAGCCTGCATCCAAGCCGGCAATTTATGGGTTTCGAACCTAGGTCCTCCACATCCCAGTCCGATGCTCTATCCACTACACCACCACCTGGTCAGGCTCCTGAACTTTTTTAAACTCTCCCTTCTGAAAGTCTAAGGTGCACTCTGGCTATACACCTGTTGAATACTTTTCCCTAGGTATTATGTATTAATATAAGCTTGCTGCTTCATGTTGTCCAGAATTCAGTGACAATCAACAACTCACTCCCTTGACATCCTTCCATCTGAGAAAACATTGAGACCCTGCTCTTGGCTGTCCAGGCCCTGAAACGAGTCCATCCAGGCAAGTGGGGCCTTACACACCAAGTTTATCTGGACAATCACCACTGAAAACCAGCATTAGCAAAGTGCATCTCAGAGCTAAAGGCTCCCATAGAAACTGAGCCCCAAAGGATACCTAGAAAAACAATGAGATTTCTTTCAACAGTGAGGTTTCATCTAAATAGTGTACCAAATGTCGATATTTCTGGGGATGTTGGCAATTTTCTAAAGCAACTCAAGTGTGTGTTGAATAAAAATTTGGCTTCTAAGATGACAGAGTTCCTAGAAGTGAAACGAGAGCTGCTGTAGTTGGTTTGCAAAGCTGTTGCACAGCCAGGACTGAGCAGGTACAAGGGAACGGCTTCCAGGGTGAGGAACAAACAGTGTGCTAGTTCCACAGGCTCATCCGATCCTCTAGCAACATGCTAAACCAATCTGGGTAGATCACTTTAGTCCCACTGGACAGATGAAGAAATGGAGGCTCAGAGTTAAAATGACTTGAGATATCACTGATGATAGAAGAACCTGGCCAGCAGCAGATCTTCACCTTCCAGGCCTGAGTCCTTTCTGGGACAGCAGGAACTGGGGACACTGTCTGACTGCAGATTGCTGATCTTCTGCCCTTTACATGGGTCTTGGCTTCTGTCCCCTGGAGCTGTTCTCCTCATTCACTTACTTCCTGGCACTGGGCCTTGGGGTTTGGAAACCTCCTCTAGACAGTCTCTTTGTGGCACATTTCACCTTGGTCTTATTATCTATTGCCACATAACAAACCACGCCGAATATATCAACAGAAAACAACCTTTATTCTGCTTCTGGATTCTGAGGGTTAGGACTTGGTGAGGACACTGTTAGGGTGACTTGTCTCTGCACCAGATACCTGGGGCCTCGGCTAGGAACACAGGAGCAGGATGGAGTGACTCCAAGGCCTGGGTACTGAAATCATCTAGAACTGCAGTGTCAAAAATAGTAGTCACATGTGAATATTTAAATGCTCATTTAAATTAATTAACATTAAATAAAATTAAGAATTCAGTTATTCAGTGGCATGCGCCACATTTTAAGACTCAATAGCCATATGTAACTAGTGGCTTCTGTAGTGAACAATACTGACGGAGAACATTTCCATCATCACAGAAAGTGCCGTGCGGAGCCTGCTCTGAAGGCCTCCTCAAGCACACATATGGTATCTGGTCTGGGACCTCTGAGCGGCACAGCTGTGTGAGACTTGGGCTTCTCACAGCATGGCTATTGGTTTCCAAGAAGGTATGTCTTGAGCAGCAGCAGCAACAGAGTAAGTATTCTAAGAAGCCAAGGCAGAAGCTGCAAGCCTTCCTCTCACCGAGCCTTAGAAGTCACACGCATCCCTTCTGTCACATTCCATTAGGTACATGAGAGTAGGGTTGCCAGATAACACAAATATTGCACGGAACATACTTATATATTTTAAAAATCCTTAATTATTGCCCTGGCCGGTTGGCTCAGCGGTAGAGCGTCAGCCTGGCGTGCGGGGGACCCGGGTTCGATTCCTGGCCAGGGCACATAGGAGAAGCGCCCATTTGCTTCTCCACCCCTACCCCCCTCCTTCCTCTCTGTCTCTCTCTTCCCCTCCCACAGCCAAGGCTCCATTGGAACAAAGATGGCCCGGGCACTGGGGATGGCTCCTTGGCCTCTGCCCCAGGCGCTAGAGTGGCTCTGGTCTTGGCACAGCGACACCCCGGAGGGGCAGAGCATCGCCCTCTGGTGGGCAGAGCGTCGCCCCTGGTGGGCGTGCCGGGTGGATCCCGGTCGGGCGCATGCGGGAGTCTGTCTGACTGTCTCTCCCCATTTCCAGCTTCAGAAAAATACCAAAAAAAAAAAAAAAAAAATCCTTAATTATTTATCTAAAAATTCAGATATCACTGGGCATCCTGCATTTTTATTTGCTAAACTTGGCAACCTTACATGGGAGTCACTAAAGCCAGCCAGATTCCAGGGGAGGAGATTTAGACCCACCTTTTTTTTTTTTATAAGATCCACTTTTTTTTTTTTATGACAGAGACAGAGAGAGGGACAGGTAGGGGCAGACAGACAGGAAGGGAGAGAGATGAGAAACATCAATTCTTCGTTGCGACACCTTGGTTGTTCATTGATCACTTTCTCATATGTGCCTTGACAGGGGGCTACAGCAAAGTGAGACTCCTTGCTCAAGCCAGTGACCTTGAGCTCAAGCCAGCAATCACGGGGTCATGTCTATGATCTCATGCTCAAGCCAGCAACCCCCTGCTCAAGCCAGTGACCTTGGGTTTTGAACCTGGGTCTTCTGTGTCTCAGTCCAACGCTCTATCCACTGTGCCACCGCCTGGTCAGGTTAGACCCACTTCTTGATGAAAGCACGGAAAGGTGACATTACAGAGAATATGTGGGATGGGAGATACTGTGGACATCTTTGCAAAATACAATCTGCCATATGCTGCCACATGGGCCCTCATTCAAGTTTTGTGGCCTGGAAAGATAAAATTGGAAGAGAGGACCCTCTTTTATCTGTTTTCCCTTTCACTCTGAGCTTTGGGGCCAACTGTGCTCGGATAGTAGCTCTAAGAAGCCCTATTGACAATAGGCATTCTTCAACTACACCATGACCAAGTTACAAATACTAATAACAGATACTGCATAGCACCAGTGTAGATAATGTTCTTGCTAAAATAAGGCTTCCTGAGGTGACAATGCATTGTGGACACATTGAGTGATCAAAAAACTTTGTTAGTAACAAATGGCTCCCCATCTGGAGCTCCCAAAGACCTAGCTGGACAGGAGAGATTCTCCTGTGCATGCCTATCCTCTCACCAGCACCAGGTGTGCAGGTGTGTCTATTCCTTGCACAATAGTTGGTGTTATCAGGTCATATAGAGATATGTATCCTATTGAGTCCTGAAAGGGTGAGGCTGGGACTTTCCAAGAATGTGCGGTCACTCCCAGTGTCAAATCCGAGTCAGCCTGGAGAAGAATATATTCATTCATATTCTCTCCCCCCCCCCTCAACTGAGGTGTCCCGATGTGCTGGGAGTCTGAGAGGGAGCCCCTTGCTGAATAGTGATAAGACAGTGTACCTCAGGCAGCAGGAAGTCAGGGCCTTCCCAAGTCAAAAGCGAGTTTTAACTCAACAACCACTACATGGAGACCTATGGTGTGTTTTGTGCTTATTTTTCTTCCCTTTGGATATGTGTGAAGAGGAACTGGGACCAAGAGGAGAACAGCAAGTTCATTTTAAAATGTTAAGTGAAAATTGACGGAACACTAAATTATATACAGTGTGTGGCAAAAGGAGGTTTACTGTTGTTTGTATGAAAAATAGTACAATAATTAATAAATAATAATACAAGAATAAACTCTGGCCCTGGCCGGTTGGCTCAGCGGCAGAGCGTTAGCCTAGCGTGATGAGGACCTGGGTTCGATTCCCGGCCAGGGCACACAGGAGAAGTGCCCATTTGCTTCTCCACCCCTCCGCCGCGCCTTCCTCTCTGTCTCTCTCTTCCCCTCCCGCAGCCAAGGCTCCATTGGAGCAAAGATGGCCCGGGTGCTGGGGATGGCTCTGTGGCCTCTGCCCCAGGCGCTAGAGTGGCTCTGGTCGCACCATGGCGACGCCCAGGAGGGGCAGAGCATCTCCCCCTGGTGGGCAGAGCGTCGCCCCATGGCGGGCGTGCCGGGTGGATCCAGGTCGGGCATGCGGGAGTCTGTCTGACTGTCTCTCCCTGTTTCCAGCTTCAGAAAAATGCAAAAAAAAAAAAAAACAAAAAACTCTGTTTCCCATACTCACAACTGTAAACCTACTTTTGCCCCACCCTGTGTAATACAGCTCCAAATTTGTGTAATACATTTATATATATACACTCATGCACATACACATGAACTGATTTTTATTTTTTTGTATGTATTCTATATTCTACCCATTGAGCTATCGGCATACATTGCTTTTCTAAGAAACACATAGATATTGTCAAACAAGAAAAAGGAGAAACAGACTATTGACAGAATTCTAATTTAAAAGGAACACTAACTGCCTGACCAGGCAGTGGCGCAGTGGATAGAGCATCGGACTGGGATGCGGAAGGACCCAGGTTCGAGACCCCGAGGTCGCCAGCTTGAGCACGGGCTCATCTGGCTTGAGCAAAAAGCTCACCAGCTTGGACCCAAGGTTGCTGGCTCCAGCAAGGAGTTACTCGGTCTGCTGAAGGCCCACGGTCAAGGCACATATGAGAAAGCAATCAATGAACAACTAAGGTGTCACAATGAAAAACTGATGATTGATGCTTCTCATCTCTCTCCATTCCTGTCTGTCTGTCCCTATCTATCTCTCTCTCTGTCCCTGAAAAAAAAAAAAAAAGAGGGAAAAATAAAAGGAACACTAACTGAAGAGCCACGAGTGGCCGTTACAGCTGACTGTTTACTCGGCTGCAATCTCCTTTCTTGTTAACATGATTTGGTTCAAGATCTATGGCCAGCTAAAGAAGATTAATTATAATTGGTCCAAAGCTCTTCCTCTTTGTCAGTGATCAGTCTATGGGTGGGTACGTGACCAACTTTGGCCAATAAAACATGTGGAAGTCCACTGGTGGCTTTTAGGGAAGATTTTAGTCTTTGGTTAAAAACAAGAGAGAATCACAAGAGGAAAACTTTTCTATGTCCTCCTTCACCGCCATGTTAGGATGCTGTCATATGACAACAATACTTGGTGCTACAGCAGCCATCTTGTGACTAAGAGGGGAAACATTGCCAACATGCTGAAATGGGAGAAAAAAGATGAGAAGCCTTCAGGTCTTCAATGACATCATTGAGCCACCAAATTCACCCTGAAACTGCCCACTACCAGATTTAATATAGAAAATAATTAAGTCTGTATTGTTGAAGCTATTTTAGTTGACATTCTATTATCTGCTGCCAAATATATCCTAAATAATATTCACTATCAGGAGACAAGGTTAGAAACCAGAAGTTGAGGCCATTCAGTTAGTTGAAGCCATTTGAAGTGATAGGAAAAGCCATGTTGAGTGGGACAGGCCAGAATGATATTCACAGCATTTAACAACAGGTCCATCATGGACACAAAACAATATGAAAGAATACCGGTCCAGTCAGAATGGACACCAGCCATATATAATAAATATTCCTATGCCAATGTGTCCTAGCTGAACATCAGCACCAGAGTAGTTACAGCAAATCAGGAGATTCAATTAAACCTATGTGCAGGGTGAATTTGCTTGGACCAGATTCTGGCTCTACCTTCTGAAGCCAAGTCTTCTATCAGCTTAACGTGTACCAGTGGCTGATTCAACTCTAAAGGCAGTGCCTGGAAGTTGTCAACCTAAACAATGAACCGTTATGGTAATGGTAGTGGTGGTTCTGAATCATTGGTTTTGGGCTTTTTCTTCATTGAAAAAGTAATACATAATCTTGATATAAAAATGCCAACTTTACAAAGATAAAAAAATAATAATAAAAAGTGAGTCTCCCATCTTGACACTCCTACATGTACATTAACAATGTTTGCATACATTTGCATAAATTAGTGAAAAATATATATGTATATATTTATATATATTTTTTTTTAGTGAGAGAGACAGAGAGAGGGACAGAGAGGCAGGAAGGGAGAGAGATGAGAGGTATCAATTCTTTGTTGCAGTACCTTAGTTGTTCATTGATTGCTTTCTCATATATGCCTTAACTGGGGGGCTCCAGCAGAGCAAGTGACCCCTTGCTCAAGCCAGCTACCTTGGGCTTAAGCCAGTGACCTTGGGTTTCAAGCCAGTGACCTTTGGGCTCAAGCCAGTGACCATGGTGTTGTGTCTATGATCCCATGTTCAAGCCAGTGAACCTGTACTCAAGCTCATGAGCCTGTGCTCAAGCCAGATGAGCCCACACTCAAGCCAGCAACCTTGGAGTTTTGAACCTGGGTCCTCTGCATTCTAATTTGATGCTCTATCCCCTGGGATACCGCCTGGTCAGGTTATTTATATAGCTTTTTAACACAGAGCCTACTCACACATATGTATGTACTTTGTTATTCCCACTATTTCTTAGACCTATCCCATATCTGCATATAAAACTAGTTCTTTCTTTTTCACAACTGTTTAGCATTCCATTGTATAAATATTTCATAATTTATGTAATGAAACCTCTGTTTATTAACATTTAAGGTGTTTGCTATTACAAACAATGCTGTAATAAACACTATTAATTAGATTGTTTTAGGGTGAAAAATAAAAGAATACCCAAGTAAAAGTAGTTTAACCATTAGGATTTATTATCTTACAGCATAAAAATTCTAAGTGAGGTGTTCCCAGGATGGGTTAATTCAAAGCCCCAACAATGTCATTATAGAAACAGGTGCTATACCTATTTTCCTTACCATCCTCAGTGTATTGAATTTCTCTCTTTCTTTCGTTCCTTCTTTTTTTTTTTTTTTTTTTTTTTTCTTTATTTCTTCTGAAGCTGGAAACGGGGAGAGACAGTCAGACAGACTCCCGCATGCGCCCGACCGGGATCCACCCGGCACGCCCACCAGGGGCGAGGCTCTGCCCACCAAGGGCAATGCTCTGTCCACCAGAGGGCAATGCTCTGCCCCTCTGGAGCATCACTCTGCCACGACCAGAGCCACTCTAGCGCCTGGGGCAGAGGCCAAGGAGCCATCCCCAGCGCCCGGGCCATCTTTGTTCCAATGGAGCCTTGGCTGTGGGAGGGGAAGAGAGAGACAGAGAGGAAGGAGGGGGGGGGTGGAGAAGCAAATGGGCGCTTCTCCTATGTGCCCTGGCCAGGAATCGAACCCGGGTCCCCCGCACGCCAGGCCGACGCTCTACTGCTGAACCAACCGGCCAAGGCCTCTTTCCTTCTTTTTTAGCAAGAGAGAGGGACAGATAGAGACAAACAGGCAGGAAGGGAGAGAGATGATAAGCATCAATTCTTCATTGTGGCATCATAGTTGTTCATTAATTGCTTTCTCATATGTGCCTTGATCTGGGGGCTATAGCAGAGCGAGTGACCCCTTGCTCAAGCCAGTGACCTTGGGCTTAAGCCAGCTACCATGGGGCCATGCCTATGATCCCACACTCAAGCCAGCGATCCCTCACTCAAGCTGGTGAGTCTGTGCTCACGCTGGATAAGCCCACACTAAAGCTGGTGACCTTGGGGTTTTGAACCCGGTCCCAGTTCAATGCTCTATCCCAGGGGTCCCCAAACTTTTTACACAGGGGGCCAGTTCACTGTCCCTCAAACCATTGGAGGGCCGGACTATAAAAAAAAAAAAACTATGAACAAATCCCTATGCACACTGCACATATCTTATTTTAAAGTAAAAAAACAAAACAGGAACAAATACAATATTTAAAATAAAGAACAAGTAAATTTAAATCAATAAACTGACCAGTATTTCAATGGAAACTATGGGTCTGCTTTTGGCTAATGAGATGGTCAATGTCCAGTTCCATATTTGTCACTGCTAGCCGAACAAGTGATGCAAGTGTAACCAGAAATAGTACTGTGTGACGCCGCCACATACAGTGCTCCTCTCACTGACCTCCAATGAAAGAGGTGCCCCTTCTGGAAGTGCGGCGGGGACCAGATAAATGGCCTCAGGGGACCACATGAGGCCCGCAGGCTGTAGTTTGGGGACCCCTGCTCTATCCACTGTGCTACCACATGATCAGGCTGGATTTCTTTTTAAAAAATTATTGATTAATTTTAGAGAGAGAGGAAAGGGGAGAGAGACAGACAAACAGACAGAAACATCAATCTATTCCTGTATGTGCCCTGACCAGGGGTCAAACCCACAACCTTTGCATATTGGGATAATGCTTTAACCAACCTAGCTATCTGGCCAGGGCCAGAGTGTTGAATTATTTGCCCTCAGTTTGGAAATAAGATGGCTGCCACAATTCCAGACATCTTATCATCATTCAACTTTGTTCAAAGAGAAGTCCATTTTTCCTTATACATCTCCTTGCCTCTGGTAGGAAAACTTTTCCCAGAAGCCCTGCTGTAGACATCCCCTCACACATCATTGGCTAGAACATGCCCATCCATAGACAATCACTAGTAATCAGGATTAGATTGACTATTATTGGCTTATACCAGTGGAGACTCATTCCCCTGGGCTGGGCAAGAACATGCTTTAAGGTCCTATTGGCAAGAAGGAAGGGTGAAATATTTACTGGGTATCAAGCAAAAGGGTCTTCCATTTCACATATCTATTTGCATGTATATATGCAAGTATATTCATAGAACAGAGTCCCTGCAATAGACTTGTTTGGTCAAAAAAGTTTGTTCATTTAAAATATTGAGAGACAGCAATGGATGAATGGATAAACAAAATATGGTATATACATAAAATAGAATATTATTTAGCCTTAAAAAGGAATTAAATTCTGACACATGGTACAAGAACAGACCTTAAAGACATTATGCTAAGTGAAATAAGCCAGACAAAACAAAACAAATATTGTTCAATTTTACTTTTATGAGGTACCTAGAGTAGTCAAATATATAGAGACAGAAACAGAGGCTGAGGGGGTAGGGAGTAGAAAGTCATTTTTTAAATTTCAGTTTGGGAAGATTAAAAGAGTCCTGGAGGTAGATAGTGCTACTGGTCGCACAATAATGTGAATGAACTTAATATCACTGAATTGTACACTTAAAATGGATAAAATGGTAAATTTTATCACAATAGAAAGTGTTGATAGATATTCCCAAATTGTCCTCAAAGCGGCTTTCGCATGTAAGGCTCCTACCCCAGTGCACAGGGGGCGGTGCTTGGTTTCTCATAACGTTTTGAGCCCAGTGCTAGATCAAGGGTCCCCAAGTGGTGACACAGATGATTTTGGTGGATATAAGAGACCTTTATAAGATCAGTAACAGAAAGGTCTGGTTTTTTTTTTTTGTTTGTTTGTTTTTTTCATTTTTCTGAAGCTGGAAACGGGGAGAGACAGTCAGACAGACTCCCGCATGCGCCCGGTCGGGATCCACCCGGCACGCCCACCAGGGGCGACGCTCTGCCCACCAGGGGGCGATGCTCTGCCCATCCTGGGCATCGCCATGGTGCGACCAGAGCCACTCTAGCGCCTGGGGCAGAGGCCACAGAGCCATCCCCAGCGCCCGGGCCATCATCTTTGCTCCAATGGAGCCTTGGCTGCGGGAGGGGAAGAGAGAGACAGAGAGGAAAGCGCGGTGGAGGGGTGGAGAAGCAAATGGGCGCTTCTCCTGTGTGCCCTGGCCGGGAATCGAACCCGGGTCCTCCGCACACTAGGCCGACGAAGGTCTGGTTTTATAAGTAACAGAAGAATCCCCAGGAGGGGAGCGCAGAGAGGCATTCCTTTGTCTTCCTGAAGCCTGTTATCACCTCTGTGCTTCCTTTACCAAAGCACTTCCCCCCCATCCTGGTGGCTCCACGCCCCTGCTGCTCCTCTCGTTCTCTGACCCACATGACCATGGTCTAGTAGACTCTTGTTTCTGTTTGTTAAGAAAAAAATATCTCAAAATTGAAAATTCAGCGAAAAGATTACTGCATGCCCTTTCAATGCCACATGACTGAGTCTGTGTGACAACCTGCCCTCTGGTTTTCTAAGGGATGTTACTTTGTTTGGCCTCCTAAAAATTTATAACTGATTAGGCCAGGCTCTGTAAAGCTACATTTAATGTGTAAAACAGTGTTGCATTTTGCAAATGACTTTTTTTCCCCCAGTAGGGATGTAAATAATTTCTGCCTGTAGAAAAGATAACCCAAAGGTTAGAGTTTGATTGCCAAGGATATTAACCTGTTCTGTCTCTAGCTTGGCCATCTTATTACAATGGTCCCCTCTTCACTGACTATATATGCTGCAGTCTAGTCTCCTTGAACTAGCTTTGTCCTTATGCTGGGTCTCTCCTTAGTGAGCTAAATAAATGACACGGGCTCACTGTATGTTTGTATGAGAGCTACCATTTTTCCCCATGTGTAAGACGCTCCCATGTATATGATGCACCTTAATTTGGGAGCCCAAACTTTTTTTAAAAAGTGTATTATATATAGAGTTATTGAACTCAAGTTTTAATCATCCTAAAATTCATAAAACTCCTCAACAGGCACGGAAAGTGGGAAATGCAAGTAACAAAATCTACAATCACTGAATAAGATGCATCCAGTTTTCAGACCCCAATTTTTCAGAAAAAGGGTTACGTCTGTGTATGGCCAGTAGTCGCGGCTACCATCAAAGCCGCCTGGCCAATGCAGGTTCAGGTTGATTCGGACTGACCGTAATGAAGCAACAGAGCTGAAAACTGGTGGTCCATTGTCCTTTATTCTAGACTCGCACCACGGCCGACAAAATACACACAGCGGGAAACACTTCCCTTTCCATCCAGGGCTCCCAAAGCCACTGACTCATCCGAGTATTCCTAGAATCAAAGGTTTCTACCTCACCAGCCTTATTCACCTCTGTTTCCCACCTCCTTCTCCTCCACAAACTGGCTTCTCCTTCCCCTAATCCACCATTTTGGCTGCCTCCTCCCCATGGCTTCCCTGCCCTGCCTCCATGGGCTCTCCTAGAATGTAATCACTCTCCCCAGAACAACGTGATCTCTTCTCCTTCCAATGGACTCCTAGCTCCTCCTTTTAAAAACTTTTGGTGTGAAAGCCCTCCCCCAACACACATCACCACAACCATGCCCATCTCAAGCAAGAAGGACATTAATATTATCACCTAGGCGATGGCTATCCATGTGGGCAGTGCCTCTTTAACAAAGTGAGCATAATATATCTTATCTGCCCAACAGTCTGATACATGGGAAAATACGGTATGTTTTTAAATTTTTGAAAATTATTCTTTGACACTCTACTAGGCTTTCAGAATGACTGCTAACTATAAAAGAAAGGAAATAGGCCCTGGCCGGTTGGCTCAGTGGTAGAGCATCGGCCTGGCGTGCAGAAGTCCTGGGTTCGATTCCCGCCCAGGGCACACAGGAGAAGCACCCATCTGCTTCTCCACCCCTCCCCCTCTCCTTCCTCTCTGTCTCTCTCTTCCCCTCCCGCAGCAAGGCTCCATTGGAGCAAAGATGGCCCGGGTGCTGGGGATGGCTCCTTGGCCTCTGCCCCAGGCGCTAGAGTGGCTCTGGTCACAACAGAGCGATGCCCCGGAGGGGCAGAGCATTGCCCCCTGGTGGGCAGAGCGTCGCCCCCTGGTGGGCGTGCAGGTGGATCCCGGTCGGGCGCATGCGGGAGTCTGTCTGACTGTCTCTCCCCGTTTCCAGCTTCAGAAAAATAAATTAAAAAAAAAAGAAAAGAAAAAGAAAACAGAAGAAATCTAAGTGATCCTATCAACAGTTAAAATGTTACCTACTTCATACTTTGTCCCCAAATATAACAAGTGGCTGCTGTAGAAGGCCACAGTGACCTTCTGACTTTGCTTCCTAGCTCTTCAACATGCACTCAGAGTACCGTCTGACCAGCTGCCAAGTCCAGGCCCCCTAGCACCTCCAAAGTTAGACCACACAAGTGTCAAAATCTACGACTCTGGTGTGGAACCTGTTTTGTGATTTGTGGCTTCACTTTTCCCCAGATGGTCAGCAGAACGATAGAGACTGGTCATGGCTGTGTCCCCTTCCTCTAGATGCCCCTCTCTCACCACCAGCTGGGTGGGACTTGGTTTCTTTCAGCACCCAACAGTTTAACTGCACCCTTACTAGGCATGACAAATGTGGCCTGGGAAATCCTCAGTTTCAGGGAGTTAACCCATTTGTTAACTTTTGCATCTAAAAGGCTTGCAGGAATGTGCATCCCTGGGGTTATCCTTCCTTCCAAGCCACCTCATTCCAATGGTCTATTCCCACCGCATGCCTACATCCTGTACCCTGAGCATTTCCTTCTTTTGGTCCCACCCCTGGACCCGGCTCCCTCCAGGCTTCCCAGAGCTTTCACTGGCCCAAAGTAGCTGTGTACAGCAGATCTTGTAAAGGTTTGGAGAGGCTACCACCATTTTCATCTTTACTATTAGAACCCACCAACATTCCTGCCTTTTTGAGTGTTTTTGCTGGCTGTCCTTTCTCAGGCCTCATGCTGTGCTATCTGGACATTAAGTCCTTCCATTCTTCTTTCTCTAAACCTCCCATATCCCCTCCCTCCTCTTCCCTGCCCTTCAGCCCTTCTCTCTAGGGCTCTCTCTAAGAATTCAGGTCTTCCCACCTAAGGAGGGAAAGCATAGCCCCAGCTCTTTTGGCCTTGGATCTGAGTATTCACCTTTAACATTAAGGGCAGCAGGTGAAGGCATTCAGAACTGGCTTTCCCAAATGTGCCACTTTGGTATGTGAATTATTTTGAGCTGAGGGTAATCAAGACCCTGCAGGCCCAAGAGAAACTTTTACCTCTCCCTTAAAGAATTTAAATTGGGGGCCTTGCCCATAACAAGAATTATCACCAGAAATAACATTTTGTGACCTATCCAGAGGGCAGAAAAAACTCCTAATTACTGATTATCTGCTCTTCTTAGTGTCCTGAAAATGACCCTCCTCCCCTGTAAAGCTCCAAAGTGCTTTATCTCATCCTTAGCTCACACTGTCACATACACCTCATTCCCCCCTTTCTGTCTCTGAGCCTCTCATGCCCCTTACTCTCTCATGTATGTGTTGTTCCCGTATGTACATATGTAATTAAATCTCATTATTTTCTCTTGTCAATCTAATCTATCTCATGTAGATTTAATTATTAGACCAGCTAAAAAAAGCCAAGAGAGTAGAAGAAAGTTTCTTCCTCCCCCACAAAGGTATTCTCCTTGGTTAAGAGCCATTTCCCCTCACACAAAACAGGACATTTCTCTAGAATGGGAAGTTGGCAGCAGTTGCTTCTTGTTTTAAAAAGCAAAATCTTCTCCCACCACACATGGGAGAGGATGACATAAATACATAGCAAAAAGGAGGCAAGAAAAAAGAATTTTTTGTCACATGTTTTTCCCAAGAAAATTGTTCCTTAATTTACCATATTTATATTCTCTATCTCAGAGTTTAAAAAAGAGCTGGATTGAGAATTTCCCTAATTTTTAAAAGTTTCTTACAGTCCTCTTCAGCTACTTCATTAGAATAGTAGATAGTATAAGGCGATCAATCGTCCTCCTGTAGGGAGGACAGTCTTTCTTTTGTAAGTTCCGTCCTCCCTAGAAAAGTGTCCTCCTACATGTCCTCCTATTTGATATTGGAAGACTAATCTGTAAATGTCCGTATTTGATCGATGCAGAGTCAATCCAGTGCGTGTGATGTGACGTATTTGTATTTGACATGATGATTCATCAAGGATCAGAACAGTGCATGAGGCTCGATTATGAGACACATGTGCTCCATATGGGAGACCTTGAGAGAGCGTGGGATATACGGAGCGCGCAGATGGCTTTGTGTACTTCTTACTGAAACACTACACGGCACATACGACATTGTAGACTCACGATTATTTCTTTCTCAGTGCATATTCAATCATAGATAGGTAAGCACAATTCATGTAAAATTCAATATGAGGGATATTTCTTGTTCAGATATTTCTAATATATTGTTACAAGATGATATATTGACAAAAAATATTCATTCAATGGAATACAATTTCCCTAATTTTTAAAATTATTATTATTTCTTACAATTATTATTAAAAATTAATAGGCATGTAAGCATAATTACAATATATTATAAATGTTTTATTATGCATTTTTCATATTATAGTGTATTATTGTTGTAATGAATAAAATGTTTCTTTTATTTACGATATTGTTTTCTTCAATTTATTTTTGTCCTCCTTTTCATTGTAAAAAAGTTGGTCACCTTATAGTAGCACTCTTTTGAATTTCAAAAAGTTTCTGCTAACTGGCCTTTCTCTGGAGAAAAAGAAATTCATGCTAGATACAGGAAGTGAGTTCTAACTGCTACCAGTTAAAACACATTAAAATGACAATGATTCTTTCCACCCTTTTATATATCCATTTATGGACTTTGACTCATAAGGGTGCTCTGTCACTGGAAAAGTTAAAAATCAAATTTCGCCATGGCATATTGATGATTACTACTAGGAAAATTCATGTTAAGATTGTGGCTGATTTTTTCCTTTGGTCTTTATTTTTTCTTTCCTGTGTTGTAACAATGTTGATTATATAATTACAATCTTTTCTAAACAATTGTAAAGGATAATAATGAACATTGAATTCTTTGTTTTAGAGAAAGAGCAGGGATGGGGAGAAATGAGAAGCATCAACTTGTAGTTGCATCACTTTAGTTTCATTGATTGCTTTTCAAATTTGACTGGATCAGGGGCTCCAGCCAAGTCAGTGACCCCTTGC
Organism: Saccopteryx leptura; assembly: GCF_036850995.1. Classification (NCBI taxonomy): domain Eukaryota; kingdom Metazoa; phylum Chordata; class Mammalia; order Chiroptera; family Emballonuridae; genus Saccopteryx; species Saccopteryx leptura. The sequence goes on from NC_089505.1 coordinate 255,834,901, forward strand.
TCAAGCCAGCGACCTCGGGTGCCGGGGTCCAGCCCCAGGGGGAATCCAGGGGTCCCACAGGAAGAGACGGTGTTGGCACGAAACGAGTGAGAGAGCTGAATTCTTCAGCATTAACTGCCAGTCATCTCCGCCAATGGCTAGTATAGCTTTATTTTTATACACACACACTAAATTACAATCACATGGTATATAGAATACATTGATTAATAATTGGTTTTGTTTCACTATGGTTACATATTTCTAGGCAACGGTTAGTACATTTCTATAAGCTATAAATCAAGTGGTAAGTCATTCTAAGTACAGTTAGTTATACAATAACTTGAAAACGGTAACAACAGTTTTTGTGCAAGCTTTTAAAAGGTCAGTATTGATTAATAACTCTACCTTACCTAATGGCCTATTGTCTAGTCAAATTTTATTTGTCTACTATATTCATGTACTAGTTAAGTACTAACTTTATTTTTCTCAGAGTGTCCCACTACCTGCATGCAGGTCAGGTATGCAAGAGGAAAGGAAAGTTTTTCTATTCTATTATATGAAAAGGCTAGGGAGGTAAAGTAATGGATTAGGCAAAAGCTGAAAGGTGCTTTTCTGTATAGTTACTGTTTCCTACCTATTCATAAGTCACAATCTATTTTTTCCTAATATGATTTATAGGAGGGAATTTTCCCACAGACTTAGCCCTTTTCGGGGGATATCATAGCCAGCCTCCTATGTCTATGGGCCCAGGCAAGGGGGTTTATAGGCTTTTCTGTGGAACTCACACCCTCTGTCTCATTTCCAGAGAAATTACTACAAATCTGCAGGGAAAGCCCTGTGCCATAAATGAAAGCACACACACCCAGAAAAGGGGGAATAAAAAACAAATTAATTCAAAAAGTTAAAGGGGGAAGAATTGTTGCGCCTTTTCTTTGCTGTGACTGTGTCAACCAGCAGCTATTGATCAGCTTCCGACACTCAGGGTTTCAAACCTGGGACATCAGTGTCCCAGGTTGATGTTCTATCCATTGCATCAACACTGGTCATAGTTGAAAATTTTTTAAATAAATTATACATCAAGACACTACACTACTAATTATTTCAGCATTCATCTCCATTGACCTATATAATTATAATATTATCAATAGTAATGAAAATTTCCTAACATAATCTAATATCCAATTCAAATTCAAATTTTCCCTGACTGTCCCCAAAATGTCTTTTATGCTAGGTTATGATCCAACTAGGGTCTAATCAAGGTTTATTCTTTGCATTTGGTTATTTCTCTTTAGCTTTTTTAATATAGAACAATCCCCAACCATTTTATTACTTATGACACTGACTTTTTGAAAAATTCAAGCCATGTGTCTTACAGAAAGATCCATAGTGTGTGTGTGTGTGTGTGTGTGTGTGTGTGTGTGTGAGATACAATATAACTTGTTCCTCTAGGACCTGTGTTTCCTATTAAATAGAGGTTGGGTGATTCAAGTTAAACCTTATTGGTAAAATATTTCATGGCTGATGCTTTATATTTCATAAGGTATCCTATCAGAATGCATATGTCAGGCGTCCCTCTTTTAGTGAGTAGGTTGGATTGTATGGTTAAAGTGCTAATCAGATATCTCCCTTGGCAATGAATAAATGATGTGTGAAATGACACCCTGTTTGCTGTGTTCATTTTTGTAGCTCTCAGTTCCTAGCACATGCCACACCCGGTGGATAGATGAATTCTGCATTGGCCCTACATTCTAGGATTGATCACAGCACTAAGATCTCACCAAGGCATTCCTGTTAATGGATTATTCTAGAGTAATGGAGTCCCTGCAGCCTGGACAGAAGGCAACAGGGACCCGGGAGCAGCAGAGGACAAAGCTCCCTCTGCCAAAGCCTCAGGAAGTGCTCCAGGACTCGCACTAAGTGCTTGGGATGGGCCCGCTTTCAGAGACTGCTGTGGGAAGCTACCCAGAGACCAGTAGCAGGCAGAAAAACAAAAATTTTAAAAAGCTGTAATTTCAAAGCTGAGGACAATTTTCAGTTTTGCAAGAAGCGAAGACTCCAGAATCTCCCTTTGTTCTTAGAAAATCAAGTGTCTAGTTCATTAATGTTATGCAAATGTTAAGCATGAATATTTGAGGTATATTGCTTATTATCATGTAAGAGGGTGTCTATGCTTTTTGTAGAGTCAAATCTCTTCAGAGTATGTTCCCTCAGGATAAATACAAGAAATGAGGGGTGTGTGTGTGTGTGTGTGTGTGTGTGTGTGTGTGTGTGTGTTCCCAAAACATGGTTTGAAGATTCTCAGCACATGAAAACTGCTGCTGACAGATCCAAAATGGTGGTGGACTAGGGTGAATGTAACACTAACATCCTCCCAGGATGAAACTGGAATTACAACTAAAATATAGAACAATCAACATGAATAACCAACTGAAGACTAGCTGAATGGAAGTCTTATAACCAAAGATTGACAGAAGCCGCACCGAGACTGGTAGGAAGGGCAGAGAAATGTAAAGGGCTGCCCCCCCCCCCCACAGGCAGTGGCTGAGTTTCTGGAGGGACACCTCTGCTGCTGGAGGATTCCCCCTGAGAAGCACGGTCTCAACCCCACACAGGGCTCTTCAGCCCAGGGCACCAGAGCCTGGAAGAGGCACCCACATAGTATCTGACTGTGAAAACCAGTGAAGATTCTGTTTGCCAGGGAGTTACGGGAGTCTGCTAGAGACACAGGCAACATCTTAAAGGGCCAAAACGGACAAAATCTCATTTGCAGCCACTCAACCTGGGCTCCAGTGGAGGGAGGGCAAAGTGGACTGACCTCATGTGAGGAGAGATTGAGGTTTGTGGCTCTAGGGAAAAAGCTGAAGGGAAAGCTGTCAGGACCCCTGAGCTGAGTCCCTCACTAGCACCACAGATGCCATCTTTCTTGGGTGGAGCATAACCCTCCTTACAGCATCAGCCTGGTGAAATGCAGTAGCCCCACCCCCTGGACTTTCTGTCACCCTACCCTGTGGAGTTCATGCCCGGCTGAGCAGTGAGCTGCCTGGGCCTGGGTGTAGAGGTCTGGGCAGACTCAGGGGGTATCAGTGTGAGCCGTGCAGCTTTGGGACAGGGGGCCATTCCCACCACTTCCCCTTGAACCTAACTAATGCCATCCCCTCATGGGAGATGCTCTAGCCCCACCCTCCAGGCTTCAGGTTGCCCTCCTCTCTAGACTCCTGGTGGTATTGCCCTGCTCAGATCTGAAGAGAATCCAGGACAGACTGAGTCATGGGGCTCTGAGGCAGGGGTCACTCCTCATACCTTCCCCCAAGCTTGATCAGCTCCTCCCCCTCACAGGAGAGCCAGCCCAACTATGCAACTCCTGGTGGCCCCACCCTGCTGAGCTCAGGCTCCTGGCAGAACCTTGGGCAGACTGAGTTGTGTGGCTCTAAGATGGGACCATTGTCCCTCATGTTCCTGACCAGTGCAGAGCCTTCCATCCACACAGCTAAATCTTGGTATTTTGGGGCCTGATAAATGCTGCTGGTCTTATTGTAATGACTCCCTGATACCCTTCCACACCACAAAGATGTGCAGGAACCTAAAAGGTGGCAGCTAGACTTGGTATACTTTGGGACATTTGCTGAGTGGCCTCTGACCCAGGACTGGCAGTAAGTTTGAACCTGCATCAGTCTGATGAACAACACTCGCCCCTACCTGGTGACTCACTGTAAACCTACCTCATGCAACTTGAGTAGCACCAGAGGTTCTTTCAGGGACTGAGCCTATCAGGCAGCTGTCAGAAAACGGCAAGCAGAGGTGGATCTCAGGTTGCCTTGGAACTTTTGTTGACCTGCCCCTAGGCCCAGTGCTTATAAAAGCAGGCCTCGGTGCACAGCTTGGTCCTTCCTGCACACACCCAAGCCCAGCAGAGGCAGTTTCAAACTATGGATCACTTTGTAGCTATAAACAGCTTATGCAGAGCCAGTCACAGGCAGCAACTGATATTGGCAGGCAACAGAGTCCCTCTGAGGCCCCAGAGTCAACAGATCCAGTGGCCAGCTTCAGACAATATCATAGCAGGATTAAATTAGCTTCACAAGCAGCCTATCCAAAGGGAAATCTTGGAAGGCACCAGACCCTGCTGAGGTGAATTCCACTTCATGTGGTCAGCACTTACACAGCAGCTCATTCACTGTGAGGCTTATCCTCACCGTCACCCGGCCTGAGGGCCGACCTCACACACGAATGGGACAACAGCAATCAAGACACAATTACAACAGGACAGCTCATGTAACCCACACAAGGAACATTCCTGGAGCATCCAGATCAGGTGATCAAGGAAACTGCACCACTAGATCCCACAGGATACCTACTACATGAGGCCACCCTACGAAGACTGGGAGTCATAGCAGATCTACTTAATTCATAGAAAGAAACACAATGAGGCAGCCAAAGTGGGGAGACAAAGAAGCATATCCCAAATGAAAGAACTTAAGAAATCTCAAAAAAAAAAAAAAAAAAGAGAGAGAGAGCTAAATAAAATGGAGACAAGCAATTTATCAGATATAGAGTTCAAAAAAGGGGGTATAAGGATGCTCAAGAAACTTAGTAAGAAGTTCAACAAAGAGAGAGCAAGCATAAAAAAGGACACAGAAACCATAAAAAAGAATGAGTCAGAATGAAGAAGACTACAGTATCTGAAATGAAGAATGCACTAGAAGGAATAAACAGTAGGTTGGATGAAGCAGATGACTGAATCAGTGATTTGGAAGATAAGACAGCAGAAAACACCTAATCAGAGCAGCAAAAAGAAAAAAGAATTTTAAAAATGAGAATAGTTTAAGGGACCTTTAGAACAACATGAACATAACAATTTGCATTAAGGGGTTACCAGAAGGAGAAGAGAGAGATCAAGAACCTACTTGAAGACATAATGACTGAAAAATTCCCTAATCTGATTAAGGAAAAAGACACACAAGTCCAGGAAGCACAAAGAGTCCCAAACAAGATGAACCCAAAGAGGTCCACAGCAAGACAAACGTTAAAGAAAAAGATCTTCAAAGTAGCAATGGAAAGACAGTTACCTACAGGGGAGCTCCCGTGAGACTGTCAGCTGATTATTAATGGGTCAGGATTTTGCCACATCAGAGTGGATTTCTTCACTGGGATGAACACATTATCCAAAAGTTTCTTGATTTCTAGAATTCCTCAATACCTTACACCTCTTAGCAATAAAATTTGGGGAATAGTTCACCAATCTCTACGTATCTCAAACCAACGATAAGCACTCTCCTAAGTCCCCAGGGACAGATAATGCGCTTTGAGGATCCAACCTGTGAAAGATCTTAGGCAGAGCTGGGACTGATCTGTGCAGGTCTCAAGACCTCAAAGTCTTGTCTCTCTTGTCATCTTTCTTTGTTAATTAAATGTTTTTGCCTTGAGAGATTATCCATTAAAATAATCATAGTGCTTTTCTTTTTTAATTTGTTAATATGGTAACTTACATTAATTCAGTTTTTTGTTTGTATGTTTATTTATCGATTTTAGACAGAGAGGAAGGGAGAGAGACACACACACAGAAACATCCATCTGTTCCTGTATGTGTCCTAATCAGAAATCAAACCCACAATCTTTGTGTATCAGGATGATACTCTAACCAACTGAGCTACCCGGCCAGGGAATATTAATTCAGTTTTGAGTGTTGAACCAATCTTACAATTCTGGAATAAGTGCTATGAGGTCATGATTATCCTTTTTAGATACTTCTGGATTTTATTTGTTAAAATTTTGTTTAGAATTTTTGCCCCTGAGATCGTAATGAATATTGGCTATCATTTTCTTATAATTTTCTTAAAGAGTTTGTATGGAATTAGTATTATTTCTTTCTTAAATGTTTAGTATAATTCACCAGTAAGGCCTTCTGGACCTGGATCTTTCTTTGTGGGAAGGTTTTTTAACTATAAATTCAATTTCTTTAATAGATATAGAGCTATTTAGGGAAATCAATTTCTTCTTGAACTTTGGTAGTTTATATCTTTTAAGAAATATTCATCTGAGTTTTAAACTTGTTGACATAAAATTTTTTAGAATGTTCTCTATGTTCCTGCTAATATCTGTACTCTGTAGTGATGTTACCTCTTTCATTCTTAATTGGTATTTTGTGTCTTCTCTTATTTTCCTTATAGTCTGACAGAAGGTTTACCAATTATATTGATTTTTCTTAAATAACCAGCTTTTGGTTTTCTTGATTTTCTCTACTTTTTTAAAATTTCATTGATGTTTGCTTTGATCTTATTTTCTTTCTTTTGCTTACTTTAATTTGGTCTCTCTCTCTCTTCTTTAGTTTCTTAAGGTAAAAGGTGAAGTCACTGATTTGAGATTTCTCTTTTTTCTAATACAGGAACTTAGAACTACAAATTTCCCCCTATGCACTGCTTTCATAACGTCCCACAAATTCTATGTTGCGTTTACATTTTCATTCAGTTCAATAAAGACTTTCTAATGTTCTTTTTTATTTTTTCTATTACCTATGGCTTATTTAGAAGTGTGCTATTTAGTTTATAAGTATTTGGAGATTTTTCTGGAGGTCTTTTACTGATGTCCAATTTGATTCATTATGGCCAAAGAAATACTTACTATGACTTTAATCATATAAAATTTATTGAGATTTGTTTTATGGCCCAAATTGTGGTCTATATTGGTAAATCTTCCACATGTACTTGGACATGTTTTATTCTTGTGAGGTACAGCCTTTTGGGTCAAGTTGGTTGATAATATTGCTCAAATCTTCTATATCCTTAATGATGTTCTGCCTTCATGTCTATCAATTATTGAAGAAATGGTATTGACATCTCCAACCATAATTGTGGATTTATTTCTCCTTCCTGGTCTATCAGTTTTTGCTTCATGTATTCTGAAGATACATATTCTGTTCAGTACATAAACATTTAGGATTTTTATATCTTCTTGATGAACTGACTCTATTTTCATTATGAAATTACTTTATCTCTAGGAAATCAACTTTGTTTAATGTAATACAGACATTCAAGCTGTATTTTGACTAGTGCAGTGATGGGCAATCTTTTTAGCTTGGTGTGTCAAAATTTGCCAAAAAAACGAGCATAACTCAGGTGGTGTGTCACTTTGAGAAAAAAACCATAATTTCGCGATATTTATAGTTTAAATAACAAAAATGTATAATTGTAATATATAACTGTATTTAATAAACCAAAAACTAATTATTTAACTTACCTGCTTAGTGACTTCTTTGTTCATCTGTCAGTCGATTTCTTTTTTTGGTCTTGATATTATTTAACTTGTGTGGGGTGCCATGAACTAAGATAAGTGAGGGGTAGAAGAATTCATTAACTAACCTGCCTATTAGTGACTTTTTTGTTGCTGAATATCATTGGCTAAATCTTCAATTGAAGGTTGGTATTTTGCATACTTCAAGCCCAAGCAAGCACTACTAACTTCATCTGTCAATCTGTTTCTTTTGTTGGTTTTGATATTATTTAACGCTGAGAATAAGGTCTCACAAAAGTACATAGAGGGAAAAATTGTGAGTAAAGCCATTGCTATATTCTTCAGGGTGCTAAAAGTGTCTGGTAATCACTTCCAGGCACTCCAAATTTCCTGTTCGTAGTGGCACTCCTCTTGATTCTCCAAGTGGCACCTCAAGCTTTGACCTCAAGTCAACAAACACCTGAGCCCAGATGCTGTCTTGAAATTCTGCAAGTTGCATCTTATGTAAATTAAGATGGCTGTGCTATTTCTAATAGCAGGAAATGGCACCCACAGCACAGGCCCTCGCCTCTCCCAGCCTCCCCCTCACTTATCTCAGTAATGATGGTCAATTAGAAATTCACAACACCTCAGAACAGTAGATTGGATGATGGTTGCTGTGGTTATGTGGTTGCTGGTAATGGCGATCACAGGGCCCCCAGAGATGCGTCCCCTGTGGCATTCCACTGCTCCCTGCTCCGCCGGCCGGAAGTGAGGTTGAAGATCCCCTAACAGCCTAACCGGAAGTCCCAGAACTAGACGCCCTGTGCCAGAGTTCTGTTGTTTTGGCCGACAGACCTCCGGCACAGAGTGTCTACACTACAGCAAATGTTTTATCCTCGGCTACTGCACCTGGCCATGCAGGAGCCGAGGATGAAACGTCCTTCTTGGTGTACTGCCCCATACTTCTTTGGTATGCAGCAGCATGTGGCCGCATGTCATCAAAAATGGCTATGCGTGTCAGTGCTGACACGCATGTCATAGGTATACCATCACAGGACTAGTATTTGCATATATATCTTTCTTTATCCTTTTACTTTTACTGTATGTATCTTTATATTTATATGTGTTTCATGTAGGTAGCATATAGTTCAGTCTCGTTTTGATAACCTGATATTCCTTATCTTTTGATTAAAGGTATTTATAATAGGTCATTTTCATTTTATATAATTATTGTCATAAATTAGGTTTTAAGTCTATCATCTTATTTGTTTTCTATTGGTTCTATATGTCCTTTGTTTTCTTTTTCTTCTTCTGCCTACTTATAGATTAACTGACCATATTTTATGATTCTATTTTATCTCCTTTATTAGCTTATTAACTATAACTCTGTTTCTTTACTTTTTTTGTGACAGAGAGAGGGATAGATAGGGTCAGACAGACAGGAAGGGAGAGAGATGAGAAGCACCAGTTCTTTGTTGAGGCACCTTAGTTGTTCACTGATTGCTTTCTCATATGTGCCTTGACCAGGGGGCTCCAGCAGACCGAGTGACCCCTTGCTCAAGCCAGCAATGTTGGGTTCAAGCTGGTGAGCTATGCTCAAACCAGATGAGCCCACACTCAAGCCAGTGACTCAGGGTTTCAAACCTGGGTCTTCTGTGTCCCAGTCTGATGCTCTATTCACTGCACTACCGCCTGGTCAGGCTGTTTCTTTAATAGTTGCTTTAGGGTATATAACATATATCTTTAATTTATCACAATCTACTTTTAAGTAATATACCATTTTACATATCACATAAGAACTTTACAATAATATACTGCAATTCCTCCCCTCCTAACCTTTATGCTATTGTTTTCATGCATTTTACTTTTGTGTGTGTTATAAACCTTGCAATACATTGCTATTTTTGTTTAAACGGTAAATTCTTTTGAGATGTTAAGGAATACAGCCTTGTAATCTTAACCCTGCTAAGAGAGGCTTTCTCAGCCTGAGACCACAATCTAAATTGAGACTGAGAGTCAACCCCAAATCTTTCTCAAGAGCTACCTATTAATATTTGGCAGCTAGCATAATGACAAAATCCAGATTAAGGAAAATGCCTTCCTTGTAAACCTATTGTTTCTGACGCCCTAAAGTAGCTTATGCTAAGAGAGCACTGCTGAACAGAGCACCTAGTAACCTGAGATTTCAGAATGTTGAGTTATGTTTAAATGAGATATTATGAGTTATTTGGCTGTAATTACTCACTTATATAGCTGACAGGAGATAAATAGCTGGAAAGCCTCTTAAGTGTGGGCAGGACTTATATTGCCAACAAGATCACAAGTCAGGCCTGTAAGCTGGTCTTAAACCAGGGGGATTCTAACTGGTTCCCCCAGAATGTGGCATTTGACTTTGCTTCCTTCAGCACTACACCCTCCTTCAGACTGGCCTTCTGTTTTGCCTGGAGCCCCATATCTGTCATATTGACTTGCTCAGCCCTCTGCATATTTCCCACACCAGATTCCTGTTCCAAAGTTCCAAATACCCCTCTAATACTTGAACAAGGTCTGCATGGTCCTGGCTGGTTGCTCAGTGGATAGTGTTGGCCCAGCATATAGATGTCCCAGGTTTCAATTCCAGTCAGGGCACACAGGAAAAGTGACCATTTGCTTCCCTCCTTTCTCCTTCTTTCCCTCTTCCCCTCAACTGATTTGATTGAATTGAGCATGGCCCCGGGTGCTAAAAATATCGTGGTACTCAAGCATTGGGACCCAGACAGGGTTGCCAGGTGGATCCTAATTGGGGCTCATGTGGGAGTTTGCCTCATTATCTCTGCTCCTCTCACTTAAAAAAAGAAAGAAAAGAAAGAAAGGGAGGAAGGGAGGGAGGGAGGGAGGGAGGAAGGAAGCAAAGGAAGGAAGGGAGGGAGGGAGGGAGGGAGGGAGGGAGGGAGGGAGGGAGGAAGGGAGGGAGGAAGGAAGGAAGGAAGGAAGGAAGGAAGGAAGGAAGGAAGGAAGGAAGGAAGGAAGGAAGGAAGGAAGGAAGGAAGGAAAGGGAAGGGAAAAAAGGTCTACATGACACTGTTCATGGATGCAGAGTATGCCTACTGAGCTAGACTTAATCTAGGGCTTGACCTCACAATCCCCCTTGCCCTACAATTTCAAGTCCAATCTACAAGTACCAGCCCCACTGGGCAGGCCTGAAATGCCACCCTCAGCATCCAATTTTCTTTGTTTTTTGTTTGTGTGTGTGCTTGTTTGTTTGTTTGTTTTTACAGAGACAGACAGAGAGTCAGAGAAAAGGACAGATAAGGACAGACAGGCAGGAACAGAGAGAGATGAGAAGCATTAATCATCAGTTTTTCGTTGCGACACCTTAGTTGTTCATTGATTGCTTTCTCATATGTGCCTTAACCGCGGGCCTTCAGCAGACCGAGTAACCCCTTGGACCCAGCGACCTTGGGTCCAAGCTGGTGAGCGTTGCTCAAACCAGATGAGCCCACACTCAAGCTGGCGACCTCAAGGTCTCTAACCTGGGTCCTCTGCATCCCAATCCGACAGTCTATCCACTGTGCCACCACCTGGTCTTCAGTATCCAGTTATTGAAAAAGGAGATTTCAGGCCTGAACTGTGGTGGCACAGTGGATAAAGTGCCGACCTGGAATGCTGAGGTCACCGGTTCAAAACCCTGGGATTACCAGGTCAAGGCACATATGGGAGTTGATGCTTTCTGCTCCTCCCCTCTTCTCTCTCTCTCTCTCTCTCTCTCCCCCTCTCCTCCTTTTCTCCTCTCTAAAACGAATAAATAAAGTCTTTTTTTAAAAAAAAAGCCTTTAAAAAAAAAAGAAGCCTGGCCTGTGGTGGCGCAGTGGATAAAGCATCGACCTGGAAATGCTGAGGTCACCGGTTCGAAACCCTGGGCTTGCCTGGTCAGGGCACATATGGGAGTTGATGCTTCCAGCTCCTCCCCCCTGTCTCTCTCTCCTCTCTCTCTCTCTCTCTCTCTCTCTCCTCTCTAAGAAAAATGAATAAATAAAATAAAAATTAGGAAAAAAAAAAAAGAAAAAGAAAAAGGGGATTTCAGATACCATGGATTCCACTTGCTTGTCCAGGCAGAGTCCTCAATAGATGGTCAACTTTTTTTTTTTTTTTTTTTGTATTTTTTTGAAGTGAGAAGCGGGAGACAGAGAGACAGAATCCCGCATGTACCCGACCAGGATCCATCTGGCATGCCCACTAGGGGGTAATGAATGCTCTGCCCATCTGGGGCTGTTGCTCAATTGCAACTGGAGCCATTCTAACACCTGAAGTGGAGGCCATGGAACCATCCTCAGCACCCGGGCCAACTTTGCTCCAATGGAACCTTGGCTGCAGGAGGGGAAGAAAGAGACAGAGAGAAAGGAGAGGGGGAGGGGTGGAGAAGCAGATGGGCACTTCTCCTGTGTGCCCTGGCTGGGAATCGAACTTGGGACATTCACCTGCCAGGCCAACACTCTACCACCGAGCCAACTGGCCAGGGCTGATGGTCAACTATTTAAAAAAGCGTTTCTCTCAATTAACTGAAGTATCTTTGAATATAACTTCCACCCAAGGTTCTGCTTCCACCACTTCCCAGTTTACACAGCACTTCCCTGCTTCCCCTCCCCCAACCACCTGGAGGACACAGCTTTAGTCATGTGTTCCTTCTGCTTCCTCTCCTCAACACCAAAGCATTTTCAGTATAATTCAATTTTTTAAAATAATAATTATTAAGCCCTCCTAAGGATATATAAGACACACAGCTGGACTTAGAGATGGGAAGGTAGAAAGAAAGAATCTCAATCACAGAATCCCCATCCTGCCCGAGGGAAGGTGGAGCAGGTCCCAACTTTCCACCAGGAAGCTTATGCAATTTTGTGCCCTCTTTTGAAAAAAAAAAAAACACACAAAATTCCACAGATACACAAATTTCTTTTTCTTAAAATAAGTTAGAAAATCACAACAAATTAAAAATTTTATAAAGCTTAGAAGAAATAAAAGAATCATAAAACCCTAAAGAATTACATATTTTTACAAACCACCTGACATAACTATAATACCTTTTTTTGTGGTCTGCACACTCTGATCATTACTTTATGCAACAATTTTATAAAATAATTTATTATAGAGAGAATAGAAGGATAATTCAGTCTTTCTTCTAGCATGTTTGATCAAAACTTGCTATTCACTGACAGTGTAGAAAAGTTTATTTTGCCTGACCAGGCGGTGGTGCAGTGGACAGAGCATCAGCCTGGGATGCAGAGGAGCCAGGTTTGAAACCCTGAGGTCATCAGCTTGAGTGCAAAGTTGCTGGCTTGAGTGCAGGGTCGCTGGCTTGAGTGTGGGATTAGAGACATGGCCCCATGGTTGCTAGTTTAACCCCAAAGGTCACTGGCTTGAAACCCCAAGGTTGCTGGCTTAAACCCAAGGTTGCTCGCTTGAGCAAGGGGCCACTGGCTTGGTTGTAGCCCCTCCACCACCCCATCAAGGCACATATGAGAAAGCAATCAATGAACAACTAAGGTGCCGTAACAAAGAACTGATGCTTCTCATCTCTCCCTCTTCCTATCTGTCTGCCCTATTGGTTTCTCTCTATCTCACTAAAAAAAAAAAAAGTTTCTTTCAGCCTCACAATGAATTGTTTATAAATGTCATGTATTTTGTTACAATTTTCCCCTAATTTGGGTAAGACTATATATAACTCCTTTCCTTTAGGAGTTACATATACCGCTCACAAAAATTAGGAGATATTTCAAATGAAAATGAAGTGATAAAAAAGAAGCATTTGCTCTTTTTTTATTAAACAAGAACATCAGAAAAGCAAACGACAAGTCAAAGAAGGTTGTTCAATTACGCAAATGAGATGTAAAACCAACTTTTATTTCATTGGTGAAAATGCACTGTACAAAAGGCTGAAAGTACTAGAGTATCTGCATGTTCCTTGATCCCCTAATTTTTGAGCAGTGTATAATTTCAGGGACTTTCAAGTTTGCTTGTTCAGTGACTCACTGTATTCTCTGAATTGACTATGCTAATCATCCAGTTTGCCATCCATATCATCATAGTGACTTACGTTTTATGTTATGTTAATATTTCAAATCAAGACAGCAAACACTCAGTAAGAACCTATACTGATGTGCTTCAAAGAGGGCACTCCAGGCTGAGGCTGAAGTATGAGCAAAGATAGGAGTTCCATGGATCAAGCAAAGGGTACAGGGATGGCAGCAATGAGTGATGAGGGTGCTAAACCTGATAGGAAAGCGGAAAACACTGTCAAATGAAGTAAATATCCAAAGATGACTCTCATGCCTTTAAGATAGGAATCAAAGCCACTGATGGATCATGGAGCTGTGAATGCCAACTTTGTCTAGTGTAAAATCCATGAGATCAAACTTGGCTTGAGTCCTAACTCTGCCAAGTACCAAGCTGTGAAAGTTCTCTGGCCACAGCCACATGATGCATACCCCAATATCCCAGGAAATGTATCTCCAAATCAACTTTTCCTTAGCCTACTCCTCAAAACACCCCAGGTGTTCCCACACCCCCCAACCGTCCCCATACCAACAGACACAAGAGGAAGTACGAAGGGGGGGAAGTAGAAGTATAACACGCACCAGCCCCAGCCTGACCAGGCGGTGGCACAGGGGATAGAACATTAGACTGGAACACTGAGGACCCAGGTTGCAGGCTTGAGTGTGGGCTCATCTGGCTTGATTGCAAGCTCATCAGCTTCAGTGAGGGGTCACTGGCTTGAGTGTGGGATCATAGATGTGACCCCATGGTCACTGGCTTGAACCCAAAGGTTGCTGGCTTCAAGCCCAAGGTCACTGGCTTGAGTCCAAGGTCACTGGCTTGAGCAAGGGGTCACTGGCTCAGCTGGAGCCCCCTGGTCAAGACACAGGTGAGAAAACAATGAACAACTAAGGTTCCACAACTATGAGTTGATGCTTCTCATCTCTCTTCCTTCCCATCTGTCTGTTCCTGTCAATCTTCTCTCAAGCGCATGCACACTGTTGGTCAAATAAGTTTGTAAAATATGATCTTTATGACTGAATTGGGGGCTGGGCAATGCTAGGTATATGTGGTCTGTGAAATTGCAAATTACCTTCCTGCTTGGGAAGGGCCATTGTTTTTGCTAGAGGAGAGGTTTTCACACCAGAAAGTTTTGAAACGGAGAGAAGGAGAAGAGGCAGAAAGAAGCCATGTTTGCAGAGTGAGAGCAGAGAGAATGCAGGGTGCTGAGGAAGAAGCCAGTTTGTGCAGAAAAGAAAAGGTGTGCAGATGGGGAACCAGACTGGTGGGGCCTTTGATTCTAGGAGAAACTGGAGAAGATTCTCCTGGTTGTGGAACTGGAGAATGTGTGGCTTTGGGAGCCCTGAGTGAAAGGGAAGTGTTTGCCCTGTGTGTTTGCTCATCGGCCAGTGTGAGACTTTAATAAAAGGATGGCCCAGGCCCGACCTGTGGTGGCGCAGTGGATGGGGCGTCAACCTGGAATGCTGAGTTCGCAGGTTCGAAACCCTGGGCTTGCCCAGTCGAAAAGGATGGCCCACCATTTTTTGGCTCCACTGTTTATTTACTGTCTGCCCAAATCTAATGTGAACCTGCATGTGCACGGCCGCGATGGTGGCGGCTCCTGGCCATATACACACTAAAAAAAAAAAAGAGGCACCAGCCCTGACTGCAGTTAAAATATTTTCTGTAAAATTTTAAAAAAACATATGACTATGTGAACACATTACTAGGGACCTTCCCAGAGCCGGGCCAGAAATTTAAGTTTCACCAGCTTCATAGTAAATTCATCTCAATGAATCTAAAACAAAATGTATGTATGATATATTATCTCCTGTTGAGTAATAAATTGTACCAAAACTTAGTACTTTCAAACCACATAGATTTATTATCTCACAGTTTCTGAGAGTCAGGAAGGTTGAACAGCTTAGTTGAGTTCTCTGCTTCATGGTCTGTCAAGCCTACAATCAAGGTGTATTGGCCTAAGTGTCTGCCAACTGAAGGCTCAACTGGAGAAGTGGCTGCTAAGCTCATTCATGTGACTGTGGCAGGATTCAGTTCCTTGAGGACTGCTAGACTGAAGACCTCATCTCCGAGATGGCAGATGGCCAGAGGCCACACTCAGTTCCTTTGCCACATAGCCTCTCCAACACAGCAGCTTGCTTCATTCAAACTAGCAAGAGAGAGAGTTTGCTAACAAGACAGAAGTCATAATCATTTATAACCTAACCATGAGCATGAAAGCTGGTTATTTGCTATATTCTGCTCGTTAGAGGCAAGTCACTAAGTTTTCATACTTTCAGGTTCTAAGAGTCAAACCAATCTCTGGAACAATTTTCAGTCTTCTTCTATTGGCAGGGACACTGGGCAACACACAACCTGGCTGGCTGGCCCACAGGGGCAGGAAGTAGGAGTGTCTCTCACCCGCTGTGGCCATAGGCAGGGCTGGAGATCAAATGCCAAACTCTGGTCCAATGGCTCATGCTGAGATTCAGGTCTCAAAATAAGCCATCAAATGCAAGACTAATACCAAAGGTAAATACAAGGACAGATATCAAAGCTAAGAACAGAAGCAAATGGAAATTGGAAGACTGGACAAGAAGAGGTCAGGTAGTCCTTGAGGTAAGTGAATGACACCTATGGCCAGATGTTTACCTATCCTCAGGTTATCTTTGCATAGGCAGTTTGGGTACATGTAGGATGCCAGGACAGGATAGATATAAGGACATAATTAAGAGTCAGTGACTATAGGGAACGAACGTTTTCTTTCTTTCTTCCTTGCCTCTCTGAAGACCTTCTGAGCATCACTCTAATTTTTCTTTTTTCAACAGATAATATCATGTTCCTCCCTTCATTCAACTCTCTATTGGGCTCCTATTATGGACAAAATATAGAAGTGAACTTCTCACCTGCTTTCACATGTAGTTTGATTGGAAGAAAACAGAGATTAAATTTAAATTAAGTCACTTGATCTAATAAGTTCAAAATCTTAGGAAAAACACTTTGGAAATCTGAAACTATTATCTATTCAGTCACATACTTCTTCCTTCAACAAATATTACTATGTTCATCTGTTCATTCAACAATTACCTCTTCAGCACCCATCACAGGCAGGTACACAGGTGAGCAGGACAGACACACTTTTGCCCTGTGGAACTTTTATTTTAGGGGTTGGGAGACAATATGCAAACAAAGAAACCAGTAATTTGAAGACAATAAAGTGGAGGAATGAGACAGCAGGCAATAGGGACTCAGGGACAAACAAGACAGAACCAGCCTCTACCCTATGTGAACTCCTAGTCCAACAGGAAAACAGATGGGATTGCGGCGAAGTGACTGTGCCCAGTGTGTTACAGCCTTGTGTTCAGACTTCACCCCTCACTTGAAGCAACCGGCTCACCAGACAGGCAGTGGTCTCATCGCATCACAGAGTCAGAACTACAGAATCAGCATCAGAACAGGACTTATGCCTATATTGTCTCCAGAACTGGGAAGGAATGTATGGCCAACTTCTTCCAGGGCAAGCTCCCATCCTGGGGGAAGCTTTAATTAAAGGGACTCTTCTGGTGGGCAGTAAACCAAATAGAGCCTAATGGGAAGGTCCTGTTTGTTACTGGTATGAGGGAACAGTGTGAATTGTCTGATTTGGTCTATTTTGTGCAAGACTTAGAATTGACGCCCTGCCTTACTTTTTTTCCCCCTTAGATTCAGTGAGATTTTGTTCATTGCAAATTTATTATAGAGATATAACTCACTTATAACACAATTCACCTATATAAAGTGTATAATTTAATTCAATGCTTTTTAGTATAGTCAGAGTTGTGCCACCATCCCCACGATTTTTAGACCGTTTTTATCATCACACACATACAAACTGCTCACCCCTTAATAGTCACTTCCCATTTCCCTCCCCCATCACCTCCAAACACTAGGCAATTACAAACACTGCTTATTTGAAATAAAAAGGTCACACCCTCTATGAGCCTTCTCACTTAATAACACATCTTCTCAGTGGCCACACACCTTCATTAACAAACCCTGTAACAGGTTTGAGTAAAACACCAGGCTTTGCACAGTGAGGCACCAGGGTGAGGCTTGGGTCAGATTCTGGAATGACAAAGCCTGAGTGAGGCAGATGATGGAGGAAAACATTTCTAAACAGTGAGATCAAAAGCAAGTCCAAGTTCATGACTGTGGACTTTGGCAGAGATGACACAGCACTGACACTTCTTTGGACCATGATGGCCTTTCATGGGCCTCCTCTGGAAGACCCAGGGAGATAGGCCCTCATCAGGGTAAATCCCATAGAGCAGGGGTCGGGAACCTATGGCTCGCGAGCCAGATGTGGCTCTTTTGATGGCTGCATCTGGCTCGCAGACAAATCTTTAATACAAAAAATAATGTTAAAAATATAAAACATTCTCATGTATTACAATCCATTCATTTTCTACCGCTCATGTTCATGGCTGCAGGTGGCTGGAGCCAATCACAGCTGTCCTCCGGGACAACACCAAATTTTTATTAGTGCGTAACATACACGGGTCATTGTATGGCTCTCATGGAATTACATTTTAAAATATGTGGCATTCATGGCTCTCTCTGCCAAAAAGGTTCCCGACCCCTGCCCTAGAGCTCTGGAGTCAGAAACCTCAAGTATAAAAGTCCTGGCTTGGTGCTGTCCCTCACAGGAGCATGCCAGTGCCTTCCCCCACCCCCTCCTCCCTCTTCTCCCCAGGTGCATTTTCTTTGTCTCTCTTTCTCCCAAGCTCTAAGGGACCCCGAGACTCACAACCAGGGGAGCAGTGTAGGTTGATAGAACTGTGAGCTGAGGTTGATAGAACTTTTTAAGCCTCACTTTCCACATCTGTAAACTGAGGGAGGAAACCAGGGCTGGCTGGGCTCAGTGGATCACAGAGCACAGTTACACTGAACTCTTCCTGTGGCCAGAGTGCCTGCCACACAGCCAGACCCTTGACATCCCCCCACCCCAGCGAGGCGCAGAGGTCCCATCCCCAGTGTCTACCAGCACCAAGCACGTGTTCAGGAATGAGCACATCGATGATGAAAGCAGGGGATTGTCAACTGGCTCCGCCCACCTCAGCAGCTGGGTGCTGCTGGGCCCCAGCTTGCTCTGGCCCAGGAGAACCCTTTGCAGCTTGGAGCACAGAACTTTCTAGTGAGCATACGTCTTCCTTCCCCTTCCCAGCTGGGCCAGGCTGCTCAGACCCCACTGTGGAGCAACCAGAAACTGCACCAGGCCTTCCCTCCCCTGACCACAAGGCCCACACAGCACTGAAGCTGCTTTTTAGGATATTGATTTTAAGCTATTTATTAAGGAACAAAGACTCAGAAAGAACATTTGACACTGCCCCTTTTTCTGCCCACAGATTCAGACAGAGAAACCTGCTTCAGGAAGAAGAGTTTAAGATGTCACCTTAGCCCAATTTGAATAAAGTGTGGTAAGGAAAGCTTCACGCTGAGGACTGTTAGCCAAACACCCATAGCTGTGGTCCCATTGTTTCTCAGTCACCTAGCAAGAATATGACTGCTCTTATAGAAAGAATGTCCTTCAGTTTGGTAACAATTTGTTAAACCCAGGATAAGATACACTGCTCACAAAAATTAGGGGATCACGGAACGTGCAGATAGTCCAGTACTTTCAGCCTTTTGTATAGTGCATTTTCACCAATGAAATAAAAGTTGGTTTTGCATCTCATCTGCATAATTGAACAACTTTCTTTAACTTTTTGTTTGATTTTCTGATGTTCTTGTTCAATAAAAAAAATCAAATGCTTCTTTTTTTATCACTTCATATTCATTTTGAAATATCCCCTAATTGTTGTGAGCAGTATATATGTGTTGAGGTAAGAAACATCCAAACCAGGCCCTGGTCGGTTGGCTCAGTAGTAGTGTCGGCCTGGCGTGGGGGGGGGGGGGGTCTCGGGTTCAATTCCCGACCAGGACACACAGGAGAAGCGCCCATCTTCTTCTCCACCCCTCCCCCTCTCCTTCCTCTCTGTCTCTCTCTTCCCCTCTCACAGCTGAGGCTCCATTGGAGCAAAGTTGGCCCGGGCGCTGAGGATGGCTCTGTGGCCTCTGCCTCAGGCGCTAGAATGGCTCTGGTCGCAACAGAGCGACGCCCCAGATGGGCAGAGCATCGCCCCCTGGTGGGCATGCCGGGTGGATCCCAGTTGGGCGCATGCAAGAGTCTGTCTGACTGCCTCCCCATTTCTAACTTCAGAAAAATGCAAAAAAAAAAGAAAGAAAAAAAAAAGAAACATCCAAACCAGTAGAGAATTTTTTGAAGAGTTTGAGACAAACTGATGACATGTTGGAATGAGTTTTTCAGTTTCTTTTATGCATTTGGAATTGAGGAGGAAAAAATACATGAAGGTGAGAAAAAGCAAGGCACAAGATAGTCAAGATTATGTGCTCCCTTGCCAGGTACAAAAAAAGAGGATTGCCTCTGGCATTTCAAAAGTGTATTAACCTAGATGTATGAGAACAATGAACGGGGCTTGCTTAGGGTAAAGATAAACCTTTTGTAGACATGAGTACCCCCCACGACAGAAGTCAGGAACCTTTTTGGCTGAGAGAGCCATGAACACCACATATTTTAAAATGTAATTCCATGAGAGCCATACAACAACCCATGTACATTACGCATTACCCAATAAAAATTTGGTGTTGTCCCAGAGGACAGCTGTGATTGGCTCCAACCACCTGCAACCACGAACATGAGCGGTAGGAAATGAATGGATTGTAATACATGAGAATGTTTTATTTTTTTTTTTATTTTTTTTTTTATTTTTCTTCATTTTTCTGAAGCTGGAAACGGGGAGAGACAGTCAGACAGACTCCGCATGCGCCCGACCGGGATCCACCCGGCACGCCCACCATGGGGTGACGCTCTGCCCACCAGGGGGCGATGCTCTGCCCATCCTGGGTGTCACCATATTGCGACCAGAGCCACTCTAGCGCCTGGGGCAGAGGCCACAGAGCCATCCCCAGCACCCGGGCCATCTTTGCTCCAATGGAGCCTTGGCTGCGGGAGGGGAAGAGAGAGACAGAGAGGAAAGTGCGGCGGAGGGGTGGAGAAGCAAATGGGCGCTTCTCCTGTGTGCCCTGGCCGGGAATCGAACCCGGGTCCTCCGCACGCTAGGCCAACGCTCTACCGCTGAGCCAACCGGCCAGGGCGAGAATGTTTTATATTTTTAACATTATTTTTTTTTTCTTAAAGATTTGTGTGCGAGCCAGATGCAGCCATCAAAAGAGCCATATCTGGCTCGCAAGCCATAGGTTCCCGACCCCTGCCCCACAACCTGCCCAGTTAGGAATTTACGATCAGTTCACTTTGTGAGGTAAATTTTCAGACAGATTTATTACAGAGCCTCTTTTTCAACTACACATGTATTGTTACATTGCTCACTGTACTTCTGTATGTCTGAAATATTACATAATAGAAAACAACTAAATTGAAATGGTACTTAAAAAATGTTAAAAAAAAAAAAAAAGACTCACAGGGATTCACACCTCATACTCCAGCTGTATGCCCCATCTATTCACAACCTACAAACATCTTCTCCCAAGGACCTGAATTCTACACACACACACACACACAGACACACACACACACACACACACACACACACACACACACACACACGAATTTACCTCTCTCCTCTTTTTCCAGGTTTTTCACATCCCCAGAGCAAACACTTATAAACTGAGCTTATAAAAACTAGATCCTGAAAGAGAAACTGTAAACTATCTCACCCAAGGATTTCCAGATCTGTACTGCACACACTCTGGGAGAAACAAAGGACTCTTCTCTACTGTCTGCTTCTTGCTTCCTAAGTTTTTCTACTCAAATTCTTTGCCCTAAGACAAGTATATTAATCTCCATGCCCAGCTGTCTAGTTGGAGAAAATGACTTAAATTGGATTTTGTGGGGTAGGAATCTGAAGGCACTCACAGCTGGACCTAACCTAGAACTCAGGGAAGGAACACGATGTTCATGCTATCAGCCAGGACCAAGAAATCCAACTCCAGTGCGACTGAGCAAAGAGGGGGGTGTAGAGCTGGGAGGCGAGGGGTGGAGTAGATCCAGGGCTCACCGCCACTCTCTCCAGTCCCCTTCCTGCTTCCACACATGTTGCCCTTATTCTTCTACTGGTGGGAAACGTCCTAGACATAGTCAGAGAGCTGGCCTCATCAGCCCCTTTTAGCAACCCTGTTGGTCAAATAAGTTTTTAAATATGATGTATGTTTGCTCGCTTATAGTTTGCATTGGGTATGGGGGACAGGCTGTTAGCAGGCAGGGTGGTTATAGCCTAAGGCTTAGTTTTAATACTAAGTTTTTCCCCACACCCTTGACTGATTGCATGATGTGGGGTGGTGCACCCTCCTGAGGAATCCCATTATGCCTCAGATAAGTGACTTTGTATCAGAGACTTCCTTGTTTGTATATTGCAGAGGTCGGGAAACTTTCTGGCTAAGAGAGCCATGAACGCCACATATTTTAAAATGTAATTCCGTGAGAGCTATACAACGCCCCGTGTATGTTATGCATTATTCAATAAAAATTTGTTGTTGTCCTGGAGGACAGCTGTGATTGGCTCCAGCCACCCGCAACCATGAACATGAGCAGTAGGAAATGAATGGATTGTAATACATGAGAATGTTTTGTATTTTTAACGTTATTTTTTCTCTTAAAGGTTTGTCTGCGAGCCAGATGCAGCCATCAAAAGAGCCACATCTGCCTCGCGAGCCATAGGTTCCCGACCCCTGGTATATTGGATTAAAGGTTTTGACTCCTACATTATAAAATGGGCAGACTGGGAGCTTGCTCTCTCTAGGTTCCTGAGTTTAGCATTAGAGGAGAGAACAGAGAAAGGTCACATGGAGGAGGCCAGGAGAAGCAGTCAAGATGGAGGAGTGCTGAAAGAGAAGCCAGTTAGTGGAGAGTTTATGCAGGGATAAGGAGATGGGGAACATAGGAGAACGAGGCTGGTGAGGTAGACACCTTTGATTCTAGGAAACTCGGATAGGTCAGTAGCTTTGTGAGCACTGAATGAGTGGGTTTTGGAGCCCAGTGTTTTTACTTGCCTGCCGGGTGCAAGCTAGGATTAAAGATAATGGCCCACCAGTTCTTGACTCTGTTGTTTCATTACCATCTGTCCGAATCCAATGCGAACCTGCATGGGCCAGGCTGCTGTGATGGTGGCTGCGGCTACTGGATTTACAAACTCCAAGGAAGAAGAGCACCCCTCTCCCAGCCCGGGAAGGCCTCCAATAGGCCCTGCTCGGTCACACATCCCACCTTCAGTCCTGAGGTCTCCAGAAAGGGTGGATGAAGGAAAGCATGCTAAGCAGGCTAAAACAGTAACTTCAACAGTTCTCTTCATGGCAGCAATTTTCAAACATGGGGAACTTCTCATCTCTAAGTAAAAATAGAACCCAAATGCTCTAAAGTAGGGGAAGAGGCCAAGAAAGCTGCCAAGGACAGCCATTCTGTAAATAAGGCTCTGTGTGCTAGAGCAGGACAAGCAATCCCCCGGGACGCAGTTCATTGCAGGCTCTCCTGAGCACACTGACATCTGCTCTCGTCTAGAGGGAGCCAAGGTTGGGCATCCTCGCCCAGTGCCAGGAGGGCTCTACCACATGGAACCTTGATGCTTCCTCCACCCCTGACCTGACACCTCTGAATGCCAGAGGCAATCCTGTTTATACCCCTCAAGGGGGCACGTAATCTTGTTAACTATTGTGCCTTGCTTTCTCCCATCTTCATGTATTCTTCCTCCTTAATGCCATTTGTATAGAAGAAACTGAAAAACTCAATTCTCTGAAGCATTTGAGACCCAGCTTCCCAGCATGTCATCAGCTTGTCTCAAATAAACTCTTCAAAAAATTCTCTATCAGTTTGGATGTTTCTTACCTCAACACAGATTTAACAAATCATTACCAAACTTCAGGACATTCTACAAAGGCCACTTCCTACAAAAGTAAAGTCATGAAAGGCAAAGAAAGGTTGAAGAACTGCAACAGATTGGAGGAGACCAAGAAAAAATAACAATGCTATGTGGAATCTGAAAAGAAAATGGACATTAGTAAAAAAAAAGAAAAGGTAAAATTCAAATTAAGGTCTTAGTATAGGTAATAGAATTTTTGCATTGATTTCCTATTGTTGGTTGGTCCGGTGTTGATTTTGAACATTGTAATATGGTTACATAAAATGTTAACGTTAGGGAAAGGCAGGTGAAGGTACACAGGTACCTTCTGTACTATAACTTTTCTGTAAGTCAAAACTTCAAATTTTTACTTTTTAAATTATTTTAAAATTTGTTTTCTGTGTGCAAGTTTCTCCAAAGAAATCAATTTCATATCAGAAGAATAACTGATTGTATTAGTTCACCAGTAATGAAAAAAGTCTGGACTTTGGATAAAGCAGAAAATATTTCAACTGTCTGCCATATTGTTAGAATTCTGCCATAGCTGTGGGGATTTATTGCTATAATTGCCCTCATTTGTTGAGCTGGTACTCAAATGCAATTACTTCAATAAGCACCTCTGCAATTTCTGGAGGTGTGATTGACAAGAAAGTTTGCCTCCTACAATAAAATGCTCCTCCCAGCTTCACTGGGGCAAAAGGTTCTCAGTGAAATTGTTCTGCATCTTCTGCATCTCTGCTCTCCTCTCTAATGCTAATCTCAGGAACCGAGAGAGAGCAAGCTCCCGGTCTGCCCATTTTATAGTGTAGGAATCAAAATCTTTAATCCAATATACAAACAAGGAAGTCTCTGATACAAAGTCACTTATCTGAGGCATCTTCTACTTGTCTTTTTTTTTTAATTCATTTTTAGAGAATGGCGGGGGTGGGGGAGAGAGAAATGGGGGAGAAGCAGGAAGCAGCAACTCTCATATGTGCCTTGACCAGGGTTTCAAACCAGGGACCTCAGCATTGCAAGTCAATGCTTTATCCACTGCGCCACCACACGTCAGGCACTTCTGCTTGTCTTGTTCTTCAATCCAAGAGGACTTGGTGAATAACATAGTTCTCTAGCTTTCTTGACAATGCATCACAACCCCTCCTTCTACATTCCTTCCATGGTGACTCACTTTTGGAGGATTTTGCAACCAAATAAAGGCATTTCCCACCAACTTGAAGCCCTTCAACTTTATCCCTCAGTGTCTGCCACTCATTTCTCATAACCCACAAGGGGAAAAGTAAATGTGAAATTATTGATATTTTGTCCACATTTGATTATTTTGTTTTCCTTTGTGCTTCCCCAGGTTGCTTCCATCTCACCAGCCAGGTCAATGACAGATGAGAGGCTGCAGACTCTACAGCTCTGGCCTCCCGGTAGACTACAGCACCGAAAGGAGATAAGTTCCTTTTCAAAGGTTCCAAAGAGCCGAACAGGCAGGACTTGGCCTTGTCACTGTGCTGGACCATGGCACCTGCCGTCTGATTCCTAGGTGTCTGCACGGTTAGGCTTCCTACTAGACCCCTACCTGCAATACTGCTTCTTGGCTGTCTGTGTCCTGTTTCAGCAAAGTTCTGTTTTGTTTGTTTTTTTCTCTCCAGCCCACAGACTGAAAAATAAATTATCTAATCATTAGTTAACACCTCATGACTACGCACATTTTGCAATGAGGTAAGACAAGTGGAAATAGGAATTCACAGCCCCAAGCGTTGGACCCTTGAATGTAAGGAAGAGCCAGAGGCTACTGATTCAAAGGTGAGAGCTGGGTTTTTCTCCAATACAGGGGGATCTTGGGTAGGGCCAGACTGAGGCTGGGGGTGCTCAGCCACTTCCCACCTACCCGGGAATACTTTGGCAGCTGAAGGAGTGCTGCCTGGGCAGGGCTGAGTATCTGTAAACGAGCCCCACAGCCCCCACCCAAGGCCAGCTCCCTGGCTGCTGAGCTCTGCACAGAGGGCAGCGTGGAGGAGAGGGCTTACAGATGAGCAGGAAGAGAATGGTAGTTGAAGACAGGCTAGGAAAGCACTAGTCATAAGATGGTAGGTTTCTAGGACAATGAGTAAGCCCTTGTTCACACTTAGGTTGCAAGTTCCTGTGGCTTACTGCTTGAAAGGATGAAAACGCATTCCCCTGATGCTGAGCAGCTGTTGGAAGCTGCAAGCACCTCTGTTCCACCACCAGGCCCAGGCTTAGACATAAATAAGCCCTTGGAATACAATCAAATCAAAAACTTTACTTTGCTACTTCAGTGCAATCAATTCATCCCTTTCACAATGCACAACAGACTGGAAGAAAGCAACGGCCAAAGCTCAAAGTTCCCACCATTGCTTGGGTAAAATTCCTAAACACAGACAATAAAAGAAATAAGAGAAGCAAGATATACACCTAAACAAGGCTCCATCTTTCAATTTAAGGGTGTAGTATGTGTGTATGTGTGTGTATAATTGAAATACAGTATTAGTATATTACTGTGTATGTATATACCCTAATGCTGTATGTTATTCTAAGATATAACCTTTCAATTTTAACATCTCTATAATTGAGGCACATCATATAATTGATATAAATCATATCGAATTGGCAGTATTTTTAGTGATATGTAAAAAAGTACTGCATCTTAAAATTAATAAATATGGTAATTCACATGCAATGTGACAGTATTTTGGGGGGGCTCCCCCTTAAGACAAAAGTGCCTCACTCATAGCCTCTACCTTTCAATATACCATATAATGAGCAAAAAAAAAAAAAAAAAATGCATTTCTAGTGCCTTACTCTGAGACCTGAACAAATCTGGATAATAGTTTTTCTTATTTATTGCTAATGCTAATAATGTTCATCAAGATTATTTGGCAGGCCTGACCAGGCAGTGGCGCAGTGTAGAGCGTTGGACTGGGATGCAGAGAACTGTGGTTCAAAACCCTGAGGTCACTGGCTTGAGCGTGGGTTAACCAGCTTGAGTGTGGGGTCGCTGGCTTGAGTGGGGATCACAGACATGACCTCATGGTCACTGGCTTGAGCCCAAGGTCGTTGGCTTGAGCAAGGGGTCACTTGCTCTGCTGTAGCCCCCCAGTCATGGCACATATGAGAAACCAATCAGTGAATAACTAAGGTTCCACAACAAAGAACTGATGCTTCTCATCTCTTTCCCTTCCTGTCTGTCTGTTCCTATCTGTCCCTCTCTGTCTTGACACACACACACACACACAAAATTATTTGGCAGGTGTTCATAGCATTTAAAGAATAAAATCAATATAGAATTCACATTAAGGAAAAACTTAATTTATCCAATAACCTCAACAACCCAGCACATAAAGTATTTGTTTCCCATTTCAAATAAGAATTTTCACTTCACCTGATATTTTTCTTAGGAAGGTAAAACAAGAAGTTAACTTTTAGCCCAAGTAAAGATTTCATTCTTTTCAGCTTTCCTGGAAGTGAAAACTAAGTCACTCTTTACCTTACTTAATGAATGCCTTCTTCCTTTCTGCATGAAGGGGCCAAGACAACCTACTACATCTAAAATTCAGACCAGTATCAATCAGGGGTATTAAAGTAGGAAACGGTCACACTTTGGGTGCCTTAACTCTGGATTCAATTTCCAAGTGTGACTTAAAGTAGTTTCCCAACTTCCTGCTCTTCTTTCCCATTCTCCCTCATCCAAATTAAGAACAGAGATGGGTATAAGCAGGGTCAGGGATGGAAATGCGCCATTCTGGTCTCTTTCATCCTTTTCCTTTTAAGGCCTAGTTGGGTTTACGAGAAATCCCAACCTTAGCAATGTTTATTCAGCCTTTTTGAACTTCAAACTCAAAGTCACATGACTCAGTTTCAATGAGGCCTCTATTAGTGAGCAGTTCTGAAAGGATGAACGAACTGTGGTGCTTGCATTCATGAGATGGAACCTCAAGGGGAGACTCCACGTTGTGGCACCAAGAGAGGGTTTCACTGATTTCAGGATCAATCAGTACCATGGTTGAACCTAAGCATGTGTAGAGCTCTAAAACCTAAGTATCCCTTTGCTGAAAAGCCTGTGAGATCAAAGACCGGTGTCATGGGCTCAGATAACCGCCACACAAGAACTTCTGCCAAAGAAAGAAGAGCCAGAGATAACCCACCAAACATCACCAACATCAAGGACTTATGTTCAAACAACAGCACGTGCCAGCTGGAGGCTCACAAAAGGCCCTCGGTAGCCCTCCAAACATATTTCAAAAGCTGCTACATCTCTTCTTTCTCTGCAGACTTGAAATACCAGTGAAGAATTCTCTAAAAGAAAAAAGTTAAAGCAGTTACCCTCAGAAGAAACATCTATTTACTTGAAAATGTATGGTCGGGTTATACAAACACATGCAAATTATGAACCAATTACTAGTGAATGTTCTGAGAGCTTTATTCTTCTCTAAACCTAATGTGATAATGCTGCTCTCTAGGAGATGTGCTAGCAACAACCACTGGAGTAGAGAGGTCAGGTGCAGGCACATGAAACCTTTAGAAGGACCAATTTCACAACAGTCTTCAATTCAAACCCACATTAAGTACCTCTGTCCTCGTAATTGCTCATTTACGGCCTCAGCATTCCCAGTAGGAGAGGACAGTCTGCTAAAGGTTCTCACAACACTGATTCCTTCTGTTTTCTGAGTTTCCTCAAATGTCTACTTGCTCTTAATTGATCATTATCAATTTCTTCTTACCTGAGTCTAAGTAAGAAACTTGAGTGGTAAAGGCTGCCTCTATTATTTCATCAATGTGGATACAAACTTCAAAATGGATATGATTTAAGACAAGCTTTTTTTAAAATGCCGTCCCATTTCCTAATTAAATTCTTTATATTCACTGAAAATGGAAGCATAAATAAATATTCATTCTCCTCTTTAAAGATGAAAGTGGGAAAGCACTTTAAAAAATTTTCGAATCCCCGAGGTTGCTGGCTTGAGTGTGGGCTCACCCTGTTTGAGCAAGGCTCACCAGCTTGAGTGTGGGGTCGCCAGCTTGAGCATTGGATCACAGATATGACCCCATAGTCGCTAACTTGAGCCCAAAGTCTCTGGCTTGAGCAAGGGGTCACTCGCTCTGCTGTAGCCCCTCAGTCAAGGCACATATGAGAAAGCAATCAATGAACAACTACGGTGCGGCAACAAAGAATTGATGCTTCTCATCACTCTCCCTTCCTATCTGTCTGTCCTTCTCTCTGTCCAAAAAAAAAAAAAATTTTTTTTTTAAATGTGAAGGCAGATGACTCATTGAGACAGAGAAAAAGTTATTGTTCAATACCACTATAATATTTCTGGGGGGGAAATGACCTCATTGGAAAAAAGTAATCAAATACAATAAACAAAAAAGGATCACAGATTATTACACATTACACACAACAATTAAAAATACAGCGCCTTTATTTCCATCATCTTGCCGTCTCAAGGAGCACATCTGGTAAGACTCCTCAACTCTATAAACACATAAAAATTTCAAAAAAGCATGTTACAAGATGGTATACATAAGCAACAATTTGGCAGAATTTTGTCAACTCTAGTAGTTCACAGCTCCCGCAAAAATGAATTTTAAAATTCAAAAATAACAGCTTTATTTAACATATGTTACACCTTACATTTAAAATATCATGCTCTAGTTAAATATTTCCTCAACAACACTGTATACAAATAAAATAGTACACAAAATATATTTAAGAAAATGTTTTGGTCATTGATCTGAACAATAAATAAAAACACAGGCACTTCTACACTGAGACAGGGAAGCAATCACTACGCAGAATAATTCTGTACAAGCAACATGTGAAAATATGGCAAGAATAGAATCCTGGAGTTTTAAACAGACAAACCACTCAGGAAAAAGTCTGCAACTTTAATCTTTTCACTTAAAGTTCAAAAGTCACATATGCTTTTCTGGTCCATATTAAAAAATCATAAACATGATATGACTGCCAGGGTCAATTCAATCTTTAGTTGGCTATTATGGAATCATATTCGTTATTTTCAAATACTAAAAATAGAGAACTATTATGATACCACCCAGCAAACCAAATACAACAATGGTCATTATGTTCTTGTATCATAATCTCATTATGACCATAAGACCATAACAAGATAAACGGGATCACATAGTGATCCTCATTTTGCAAAATTAACTGATTATATTAACATAAAAAAATACTGTTGAGGTGGCAGGGAATTTCGACAGAAGTCAATTTTTCTAGACAATTTTAAAAAATTCATCCCAATTTCATGAAAATAAACTTAATTCCATTTCACAAAAACCTCTGAATCACATATAACAAATCATTTGCAGCCAATAGCTTTATAAACACCTAACCTGCACACAATTCACTCATTACAATGGAAGTGGGAATATCACCATATGAGGGCAAAACAAAAATAACTTATAGTAGTTAAATTCCAAAAACATATTTCAGATAAGAAGGGTGACAAATCAGAAAATACCGTAATGACCGCTAGCCAGTAGGAAGAACCAGAACCAATCATCCTGCCATATCCTCCTTTAAAAATCTTCTGCTTTCCCTCTTCAGGAAGTACCACATTGAAGGGTTCAGAGGCCCTCAAATAGATATGAAGGCAATTTTGATGATTCAACATAGAAATTACCCCAATGAGAGAAACAACATGGGAACTATCCAAGATACGTCTTTCTATGCAAAATTTAGTCTGTATACATTTTAGCAATTTAAATGAGTATTTTGCAACCGAGACCAAATATCAATCATCTCTTGAGGTTTTCTACTATGTACTAACATCAAGTCTACATAGGAACAAATGTTATTCCTTTTTTTCTCTTCTATATCAAATGTCTTGAAGCCTTTGTGTTTCTCTGGAACGAGGCCGAGCTTCTGAAGGCACATTCCAGTATAAACATCATCAATGGGGTAGAGAAGGACCTGGTCAGTAATATTGTACAGCCTCAGAGCCAGGCGGCCAGAGTAGAGGAACCCACCTCCCCCAGCATACGGCGGATAAACACCAAGGTAAACAACTTCTGGGATGTAGTACTTCAGTTTCTTATCCCGATGAGGTCCAGCGTTGTGGATCACATCACCTATAAACAAATCTTTGGCTTTGTTCTTGGGTAAGCTATTCAAGTAATTCAGGATATGATGGGTATTCACAAAAACATCGTCATCACCCTTGAAAACGAACTCGGCGTTTGGGCAGGAAGTGCTCACCCACCTGAGAAAAAGCACTTCTTTCAGAGACAAGTTGAAGAAAGTGTCTCTGTAATTCCACATAAGAATGTCTTGGTGCTTCTCACTCTCAAACTTGAGCATATCTGAAAGATCGGGATGGTTGTCCTCTGGGGGGGTCTGGCCCAGCAAGAAGACTCGCACCACCGTTTGGTTCCCCATACTGGTTTCTCTGCCCCATGATTCCCGAATTGCTTGCCTTCTAGCGAAATGTGGAGTGAGGGACTTAATCGCCAGCAGTAAGAAGGGTTTCTTTACACACTTCTCTGGTTGATCTATAAGCAGTGAATAATTTCGACATCTCAAATACAGCAGAAAGTCTTTAAATCTGTCCGGCAAATTGTTGAAACCTGCAACTACAGATGTGACCCTCAGGTCAGGTTCACAATAATTCAGATGGCTCACGTTGGAAAACCCGTGGAGTTCCCCCGTCTGGTTTGCCAACATGCTCAGAATGGGGTTGTACCGCCTGTTCAGCTTTTCTTGTTCTTGGTTCCAATATGCTGCAGGAGGATCAAATGTCTTCCAGAACTTTTCTTTGGGTATTATTACTTCCCCCTTTCCATTTTTTTCTTGGTTACTGCTTTTGGAGGCTTCCAAAATCAAATAAATGAAGACATTTACCATCATCAGGATACCCAACAACTTTATTCTTCGACGTCCAACACTCATTTCTCATATCTGGAACAAAAGGGGGAGCATTGTGTTAATTAAATAATTGTTAATCTGCATTTGCTCACATATGTAACTTGCCTCTTTGTCTTTACCTCCCCTGGAAGTGTGGTTTAAAGCACAGATTGTAGACTTGCATGCCCAACGTTCAAATTATGGCCCTACCATTCTAACTGTGTGACCTTGGGCAAGTTGTATAACTGATGTCTCAGCTCCTCCATCTATAAAATGGAGGTCATAACCTACTTCATAGGATGGGTGTGAGGACTACCTAATTTTATACGTAAGGCTTTTAAAAGTGGCTGGCCCATAGCAAGCTGTATGTAAGTGGTTGTTAACACTGTGACTGTTTTAGAAACTGGAGGGCAGAAATATATGTTTAATAAATAACCTCACAGGTGTTCAACTTCCTTGCTTATAAGGACACATACAAATCAGTGTGCTACAAACTGACTTGCCCACAATCATATTAAATACATTTTATATTGTGATCCAGTACACACATGTGCACACACATGTAACTGTACAGAATGGGGCAAAAGTGGGTTTTCAGTTATAAGCAAAAACAATAATTTTTGTAGTTATTTATTAATTATTGTATTACAATATTTTCCCTATGAACAACTGTAAACCTAATTTTGCCACACCCTTTACTTTTAGGTGTTATAATGTGTGTAGTTCTATATAATTCACTCCAATTTTTTTTATTTTGTTCCATTTCATTTTTTGTAAAATGGTGTTCCCAACCCACCATTTTCACAGATTAGGAAACAAAGGCAGAGAGATGAAAACGCTTGCCCAGGGTTGAAGGGCTAGGAGATAAAGGAGACACTAACCACGCTAAGTGCTCAGAGAAAAAAAATAAAAAGAATTCCACCAGCTTTATCCTAATATCCAAAAACTGTGAACCCAAATACCATCAACAGAAGAATAGATTATCAAATTGCAATAAATTCACACAATGGAATAACTCTCACAATAAAAAGGAAACTCTTACTACTAGCCACAAGAGTGCATTATGAATGAAAGACCTCAAATTCCATTTATGTTAGGTTCAAGAGGGCAAAATTAATCTAGATCATAGATATATGAAGGTGAAAGGGATAGAGGTTTTATCTGGAGAAGGGTAGGGGTAGGGGTGAACATTTGGAGGATAGAAATGTACTATGTATGTCTTGATCGGAATGAGAACTTCATGGGTGTATACATTTGTCAAAACTCAAAGTGTATATTTAAGATCTCTGCTATTTATAGCAAAAAGAAAAAGAGAAATGAAAATGACATTTTAGTGAAATATCAAAGGCCAAGAACAGATTTCAGTCTGTAGTCAATAGAAGAACAAAGAAGAATGACATGGATTGCTGGGAAAAGAACTCCACAGTTCTAACACTATCGAGATGGATGACTTACAGAAGAACAACCGTTTAGGCCTGACCTGTGGTGGCGCAGTGGATAGAGCGTTGACCTGGAACTCTGAGGTCGCCGGTTGGGAGCCCTGGGCTTGCCTGGTCAAGGCACATATGGGGCTTGATGCTTTCTGCTCCTCACTCCCTTCTCTCTTTCTTTCCTCTCTAAAATGAAAAGGGGGGCGGGGGGGAGAACAACCATTTAGATAAGCTTGACATTAAACAACAATCCAAAAAAGTGGACTGGCAATAAATACACTGTAAGAATTTTCTTTCCAGAGTAATTCTATAACTGAAATTTTATTCCTAGAAATGAATCCCAAAATAGCATTGCATCTCAAGCACTGTGCATTACTGTACTTGATACACTGAGCCTGTGAAGTTGGTAGTGTTACTTTTATTCCCATTTCATTTCACCCTACAAAACACTTAAAGAGGTAACTGTTAACAGCAGAGGTGGAATTCCAGCCAAAGCAATGGAGCATCAATGCCACCACGTCAAATGGTAACCACTCTTCTCCAACCTCTACAACAAAGTTGTGTGGCTACTTTTTAAAACAAGGGTAGTGTTTACTTCTTTTTTTATATATAATGTAAGAGGACTTTTTAAGTTTACTGAGTTCTACATGTCGGACTACCCAGATTAACTAATTAGAATTCCCAAGCTATTTTGTGTCTCAAAATCTGTTTAGTATGTCCTAATCTACAGTGACTGCATTTACCACTGCTAAATAACTTCAGTTATGAACATATAAGTAAAAGGTGTTTTTCAAAAACAAGCCTCTACCCCATTCCCCTACTCCGCCAAAGCCTTTGGACATAGAGAACAGCAGATGATCAAGTTACGTGGGTGCCCTCAGCTCACCCAAGTACAACTTCCCATCACCACCCCGTTTCTCCCCTCACTTCTCCACCACTCAGCTACCAGAAAGGGCCTTCTTAATCTCACTCCAGAGAAGGTAGTAAAAACCACAAGACATTTCTTATGCCTTAATTACCGTTTTAAAGGACAATGTCATCACACACAACCTGAATAATTCAAAATGTCCAGACCTAAATCAAGGGGCCACACCCTCCTTAGGTCAGTTCCTTTCAAATGAGCTTTTGGACAAACCTTATGAGAAAAATGAAGTCTCAGTCCAGTATGCCTTTGACAACCTAAACCTCTTTCCTATGGGCCTTATTCTCAAGGAAAAGAGAGCTCAAAAGAACATGAAAATGTATTTGCATGAGTATTTCAAATAGTTAAAGCATCAGTCATCTCTTTAGAAAATGAATCATTGGTAGTTTTAAGCTTTTT
This sequence comes from Saccopteryx leptura, assembly GCF_036850995.1. Taxonomy (NCBI): domain Eukaryota; kingdom Metazoa; phylum Chordata; class Mammalia; order Chiroptera; family Emballonuridae; genus Saccopteryx; species Saccopteryx leptura. The sequence goes on from NC_089505.1 coordinate 255,868,666, forward strand.
TTTTTTTTTTTTTTGGCTTTCAAATTTGAAACTAAACACTATTCAAAACAAACAATTCTCTCTATGTCGGGATAACTCTCCTAAAGCTAGCACTTCACCCTCTATCTCCAACCTCTAGGTCTTAGGCCTTTTCAGTGAATAGTTTAAAAGAAGGGCGAGGAAAGGTATGTGGCTGAACAAGACCACAATGAGGAAAAATATTTGGAAGGGATTCTCAGGGAAAAACAGCATTACTATGAACAGCTAATTACTTCACAGAAATTTTCAACTCAGAAAATGAATATGAGTATCAGTAGACTATTCTTAAAATTATAGAGTAAAAGAGGACAGCTTAAGGAAAAATAAAGCAGCATAGTACTCTACTAAGTTTATTTTTCCTTAAGTTATTCAGGGAAAAGATTCGGGGTGAATAGTGTATGTGATGACTTTAGATTAAGGAGCCAGCTGTGCATCCAGGTTATGGGGCAGGACCATGAGCATCTGGATCCAGCCAGAACCACTGAAGAGATGGTTTGAAGTTTCTACCATTGAAAGCACCAGTTCTTCTTTTGGGAATACTTTGAGGAATACAGTGGGCTTGACAGACCTGGACAAGATTTCCTACTTCATCCACAGCAATTCAGGCTTTTATTTCCATGACCAAGACCCAGCCAGGGCCTCCCACTACCTCGGCTAAGACAGGCCTTTGTAGCTCTCAAAGGAACACCAGCCGCACCTTTTGTTTGCTCAAGTATTCTCAAGTATTCCAGTCTGCAATGTCCTGCCCATTGCTTATTTGCACCCCCTAAGGGAAGGTGAGAGGGTAGCACTTTACCAGTGAGAAAAATGGAGGCTCAGAGGGAGTTTAACTGAGTTGTCTTAAGTGTTACATAAGTTAAGCAACAAGGCTGAGATGGCTCAGCCTCCTGGCTCCCAATCCAAGGCTCTTTGCATCTCCTGCGTTTTCTATTAAGGCACATCCTGGTCAACAGTGAAGGCATTGGTCTAGGTCGCCAGTGACACCTGAAGGGCTGGCTCAGTACTAAAAAGACCGAAAGCATGGGGTCGTGACGCATTTGATGTTACCAAGACTCTTCAAAGAAAGGACCTAGACGCTCTCAGCCCTGTTCTGAGAATGGGCCAGCCTTTCTTGTTCCAATTTCCAAACGTTCAGCTGAGGCTGACTCTCACCAATACTTGCTAAAGGGCACTTCTTCCCCAACCAACCTGAGAAGGAATTGTGGGAAAACCAAGATTCTCAACTGCACATCTCCACAGAGTTTAAATGTCATCATTCATTTGTGAACTGGGCACAATCCCTCGCATGAAAACTGCTTCTGGCAGACTTTTGCAACAAACCAAAGTTCATGGAAAGGAGGATAAAGCAATGACACCCCCCCCCCCATGAAAATATCTGCAGGAAAAAGCTCTCTGAATATCTAACTAAATATTCCCATTGCAGGCATAAAACCAATTCCGTGTCCTTTTAGAGCAGGAAGTTACATTACTTAAGAAGAATTTGAGTAAGAAAACTTATTTCAATGCTGGGGAAGATGTTATACAACCCTCACTATGAAACACAGAATTTTTACTGGGAGTAACGGAAATAAAGAACAACCTTAGCTTTTCACCATGTGCTTGGGCTTATAAAGTCGGCCCAACAAGGACCCAAGAGTTTTGAAACACGTCAGTTGATTCCGTTTAATGAAAAACCACTTCCCTCCTGTATTTTGTAACAAAAATATTTAAAAAGACAAGGTAGAGACAGAAAAAAACATATTTGTTAGCTGAAAATGGATTACAAAATAGTACAGATATGAAAAATCCAGATGAAACACCACACCAAAACAGAACCAGTTTAATCCGGGTGCTAGGATTACAGGCTATTTTAATATTTTTGAATGCTGCCACATGAACTCTCTCTTTGAACAGCCTCTACCTAGACTGCTGGGGTGAGTGTGGGAGCACATCACACAAACTTCCTGATGCTAGGCTCTCACGGTTGCAGCCCGTGTCACTAGCCTGTGTCATGGCCTCAGTGTCCCAGACACCCAGTCCCGTCCTGGACCCTGCAGTGCTCAGCAGAAGCTGTGCCACATCTACCCCTAGACCATCCGCTCACCTTTCCTTGGACCTGCGCTGTCTGCCTGAAGCACTCTATTAGAGAGGATCTCCTAAAAACAATAGTAAAATATGAACATCTGCTTTACTTTTATAAATACTTAGGCACCTGCCAGGCACTAGCAATCCTATGAGGCAGATAGTCACACAGACATGATTTAACTTGCCCAAGGTCACACATCCAGTAAATGGCAGAGCCAGGATTTAAACCCAAGCAGTTTGGCTCCAGCATCCTAGGTTTAAACTATGATACAAGTGAAGGCTGCACACAGGACTGTGACTAAAGGAACTAAAGGGATGCAGGTCTTACTTCCAATGGTTCATCTTTAAAAGTATTAAATATTTTAGAACTTTATACATTTTTACTGAAAAAACTATCATTAGTCAAAGTTAGATATGGGAGGCGGAGTGGAATCATAAATAACATTTACTGAATGATTACTGTACAGGCCAGCTCTGGGCAAAACACCGCACAGACCCCATTTTATTTCCCAATATACAATCCAAACAACCCCAATGTTTCATTCATAGACACTACTAGACTGGGAAGCACGGAAAAGGATGATTCTTAAAGGTTCCCTCCATTTCTGAAAGCCCTAGTTTCATTCATGGACACTACTAGACTGGGAAGCACTGAAAAGGATGATTGTTAAAGGTTCCCTCCATTTCTGAAAGCCCTATAAACACTGAACCAAAGTGCTGTCCATCGACAGCCACCAGTCGGCAACTGACAGCCACCCCCCGCAAAAGGCTCCAACAAGTTAGGTAGGTAGCACCAATAGCTAGTCAGGGACAGAGATATCTACCACACCCAGACACTCAAGTACCAAGGTTAAGGATAAAATAAAGGCAGAGCCTTCTTGTAATAATGAAATAAAATGACCAGCCACCCCCACTCAGGCAGGCTGAGGCAAGGAGGCTGGAAATTCAAGCCGATTCGACCACAGGAGACTGAGCTAGCAGCCTCCAAGTCCACGGGTCCTGCTTCCTGATCATTCTCTTCCATAGACCTGACACACAAATCCTCAAGGAGAGAAAGAGCCCAAGCCCGCTGCTATACCATGGGGGGTTGGGAGGAAGTGGGGGGAACACATTTACTCTTTGGAGAACCTGTCCATCACTGTCTGCCCCGTTGCCCTCCCCTGTTCCCAGAGCCTGGCAGAGTGCCTTTCCTAAATCGTTTCCTCCCGGGCTGCTTCCATCTGTTGCCTGGCCCGTGCCAGGCCCTTCCAGGTTCTTCTCAGATGAACAGGGACAGGGACAGTCTGCAGCTAAGTGGTTCCAGCAGAGAGAACAGCATCTAGCATGCAAGGCAGAAACTGGATGATAAGATTCAAATGAAGCAACTCAGTTGGACCAGAGAGCTGGGCCATACCTAAAGCTTGTTTTGTAACAGGAACAAGAAGCCTGGTCTTGGTTTTTGTCAGGCCAGGGGCAAGGGAGCACCAGGACGGCCCTTACCACCTCACTTAGAGACTGGTGAGAAGGGAGAACATGTGTCTGTCTGACTCGGCTCTCTGGTCTGTAAGTTTGAACCAACAATCAAGAAATTTGGTTCATGGTCATTACTAGTACCCTTCATGTTCAAAATTAAAAGGGAAAAGTACATATAATGAATATATTCACCTACACATCCCCACGGGAGACAGTATACATCAAAAAGTCTGGCAGGACACGTTCTGGTCCCCAGTGACTAAATTTCCTCAAAGGCCAGCATGGCCGATTTTTCTCAAATTATATTCACCATTTAAAATAAAATCAATCACTAAACTAATTCTTCAAGTAAGCCCATATCTAGTACTTACAGAAAAGGAGAAGAAAATTTAGTTAACAACAGAGAATTAACCCTACCAGAGGGCATCTTGCTCCTGCCTTTAGTAAATCTGATGAGAGTTTTATAGTCCCAAGTCCGTTTTCACTTTGGAAAGTTGGTCTGGCATCTGGAACTGGACAGCCCAAAGTTAAATTCAGGCTATGCTACCCACTTAGCTATGTGACCTTAAGCCAACTGTTTGACCTCTCTGAGCCTCAGTTTCCTCATCTGTAAAAGGAGGATGATATAATCTACACCAATTTGTTGTCTGCCATGCAATGAGCAGTCAATAATTCTCTTCAGAAGTTTAATTTCTCCACCAAATACTAAATGAAAGCATGCTTCTAAAGTTTTGTTGTTCACTCTCTTATAAATTTTTTTTTTTTTTTAAAAAGATTTCATTTATTGATTTTACAGAGAGAGCAGGGGCAGAAAGAGCGTGAAGTATAGTTGCTTCACTTTAGTTGTTCATTGCTTGCTTGTCGTATGTGCCTTGACCGGGCAAGCCCAGGGTCTCAAACTAATGACTTCAGCATTCTAGGATGATGCTCTAGCCACTGCACCAGCACAGGCCAGTATAAAGTCACTCTTTTAGAAACTCATATATCCACTTCCTTAAATATCACCTCCTAAAGGAGGATTACAAGTTGACCCAGCTAACTACAGATATTAGCCTCTAAATGTTTTGTGCAGACCTTCTTCCCAGGTCTCCATTTGCAATGAATCAACTTCTCAAGCACCGGGGGTGCACACCCCAGCATTACCTTGATTTGCTGCGTCTCCCTGTTCTCCACATCCAGCCAGGAACCAAGTCTTGTGTTCCTACCTCCATAAAGTCACTTGCCGCCTTCCTCATCTGCCCTCTACTCCATTCAGGCTCTGCTACTGGCTACTGCCGTAGCCTAATGCCTCATCTTACTACCATGCTTCCAAATATGCCCTATTCCCCAGCCACTCAGCCTCAGCCCCTGTATGTCCAGTCCCTGCTCACACCGCTCTGCCTGTTTGGTCAGACCACCACACATGCTAACTCCCTCACCGCCTACTTTTAAGTGTGTGTTGTCTCCGAGAACTCCTCTCTTCTACTCACAGAGCTCAAGCTCAGAGCCTCATCCCTCTATCCCTCTAAGAGTTCTCCTCCCCAGGGATTTGCCCCAGCCTCACTCCTCCAATTTTTTCATTCATACGCCAATCTGGTCCCAGCCAGAGCCTTATATGATGATCTGTGCTTCCCTTCACATTACCTCCTGACAATGCCTCCCATCTCCATACTGCATACACTTGAACCTCTAACCAGAGCAAACAAGTTTGTTCCAGAAAACCAGCTTCTCTCCACCTTCTTTCTGTTCTGCCTTCCTGGAGAGCTGCTACCCCTTCCAGATTAGCTTGTGTCACCTCCTGGCTGAAGCACCCACCTCCCAGGAGTCAGGGCATCCACTCCTGGACACTGGGGCCTACACCTGGGCATCTTCCATGAGCGAGGCCTTCCCACTGTACCACCATCACCCAACACATGGCACTTGAGACGCAGTCAGTATTTGCTGAACAAACATTCTGGTCATCTGGTCAAGTTATTGAATATAGTGAGATATTCAGTAGAAACTGGATTAATTAAACATACACACCTTTCTCCAAAGACATGACACTGGAAAATCACTTACAGATATACTGGTAAATGACACATACATATACAATATTTATAAAAATCTATCTCACAGTTTTAAGTATTAAAGTACAATAGGAAAAATTTAAAGAACTTTCTAGAGCTAAGGGAGATAAAGAGTTTCAGAAGCAGAAAGTCCATGAGACTAAGAAGGTGGGGACAAGATTTGAAGAGGTAAACTGGAGTGGGTAGTATAACCTGGCCCCTCACTTCCTATAGTCAGCGGCAGACCCACCAAAGGCCACACAGATGTGGATGTGTTCTGACTGAGCACACTCTGAGTGGGAATGGAGATGTGCGGTTCAGCAGTGCTTCCAGGTGAGGGCTCCAACCAGGCTCCTGCAAACAGATCCAGCCAACCTGTCTTCCAGCCTCTCCCACAAGAGGGGGCTCTAGAGCTCCTACCTGGCGAGGGAAGAACCTTCAGCAACTGTTACCCCACCAAGGCCACGAAAGTACGGGGACAGGGTGAAGACGCCTGAAGGAAGGCAGGCCCCTAGTACAGATGTAAAAGTTGGGAACATCTACTTACCTAAGGTGAGAAATCATTTACTCAGCCATAAGAAATGATGACATCAGATCATTTACAACAAAATGGTTGGATCTTGATAACATTATACAGAGTGAAATAAGTAAATCAGAAAAAAACAAGAACTGCATGATTCCATACACAGGTCCCATATACATAGGGACATAAAAACAAGACTAAGAGACATGGACAAGAGTGTGGTGGTTGGGGGGGGGGGGGGGTTGGGGGAGGAGAGGGAGAGGGAGGGAGGGGGGGAGGGGAAGGGACACAAAGAAAACTAGATAGAAGGTGACGGAGAACAATCTGACTTTGGGTGATGGGTATGCAACATAATTGAATGACAAGATAACCTGGAGATGTTTTCTTTGAATATATGTACCCTGATTTTTAATGTCACACCATTAAAATTAATAAAAATTTATTTTAAAAAAAAATAGCTGCAATGCAGGAAGTCACTTCCTGGCTATGGCTTGGTAAATGCTTCTACTTCGAGCTCTGGGACCTATGTACAAACAACTAGTCTGTTAGGCTTTCAACGAGCCCTCAGAGAAATCCCTAGAACAGCGATTTTCAGGCTTTTTCATCTCATGGCACACATAAACTGATTACTAAAATTCTTTGGCACACCAGAAAATATATGTTTTGCCAATCTGACGAAAAAATTAGGTATAATTTTGATTCATTCATATCAGACAGTTGTGTTGGCTGTTGTCATTTTTTTTATTTGACAATCTAAAGGAAAAGAGGTCAGTGTCCCTGATTAAAGAGTCAGGTCTGCATATTTTAAAAATTCTTGTGGCACACCAGTTGAAAAATCACTGGCTTAGAACGTTTCTCTCTGATTCATTCTGTTTGCTCACTTTGGTTACATGGTTTGTATTTCAGTCTGGGTCCCACCAGGAGACAAAATACACACAGTTAGTATAAAGAATATGATAACCAAGTAACTGTAAAAACGCACTAGATCTCTAATGGGTTCCCAGCAGCAGATGAAAAGTACCAGAAAAAGTACTAATGCGGAACGGGTGTCCAGAGCTTGTTGAAGTAGGTATGGATGGCTTAAAAGTCCCTGAGTGCACAGACCGGGGAGGGTCCACTCACCAGCAGAGCAGAGACAACCCTCTGAGATGCAGGTACAGAGCCTGGAACACAGGAGCCCCAGCAGGACTGCAGGAAGCAGACCCTGGGGATGCAGGTGAGCCTGGACTACAGTGCAGGGTGGGCGCACAGAGAGAATGAGGGTGCAGAGGAAGTCATGCACATACAGTGGGTCCGGGTGCTGCTCAACTGGGAACTGGGGGGGCCTCCTTCTGCAGAGGCTCAGCACCACCGTGTGGCTTGGCCAGGAGCAGCCCAAGGCCGGTGCTCAGGACAAATACTTGGTGGCCAGCTCACTAAATAGCCAGGACCACGGGACTCAAAATGTACACACATGTGGGGGTTGAGGAGAGGGTACAGAGAAGCGGTGACCTGGGCTGTATCCCCCCAGCGCAGGCTCCCCATTCCACCACTCCTGCCAGAGCTGGTGCAAGCACAGAGCAGCCAATGGCGAGAAAAAGCTGTGCCCAGCGGGCACCTAAAAGTACAAGAAAAGCAGCAGGCTCTCTGGCAGCCTGAAGACACACATTATCCAGTACACTAGGAACCAGGAAGGAAAATCCCTTCCTCCAGCAACATCCTCTTCAGAGCCCTCAACTTACAGAAGAAAAAAAAAAATTGGGGGAGGGGAAGGATTCCAATCCCTTTTCATACATCAGGCAACGAAGGGTGAATTTGGAACTGAGAGGCAATAGTCAGAAACTGGCACAAGTTGTAAATCTCCTGAATCACCATCTCCAAGTCATCTCCAACCACAAACATTTTTACTCGAGTCTGGAGTTAGGAGAAAAGGGCCTAAAACACAGGCCCTGTACAATGAATTGGCTGATAATCAATAAATACAGGACAGGCGATTCTCCAATAGTAAGGGACAAGGCAGGGCCTGAGCGGGGCTTGAAACGGTAGATTTCAGAAACGGGTAAAACTGGGAAGGCAAGAGACACGGTAGGGACACAGGGTGTTCCCAGGTAGAGACTGACACCGAGTTTGTGGGCAGATGCCACACAGGAAAGAGTAGATCAGGGCCGGTGGGCCCAGGGCCTCTCCAACAGGACAAGGACAAGCCATGCCTACACGTAACTTAATAAATGCTGCTGCTGGAGAATCGCAGGAATGTTTTCTTCCACAACAAAGAAAGAAAACTGACTAAATCACACAGGTATATGAAATAAGGAAAAATTGAAGAGCTCCAAAGTAGATGTCCATGACGATTATAAATGTGGCTGGCTTTTGTGTTTACTAATAAGATTGAATTTCTGCAGAGCAGATTCCATTCACAGTGGGGAAAGAACATGGTCTGAGTAGGCCGTCTTCTGTCATCAGCTCTCCAACGCACCTCTAACAGAATACGGGCATTTGGTCTGATTTGCCAACACTAACCCACGACTTGTTTCTGATTTTCTCCTATAATTGAAAAAGAAAATTGATGCGCAACCTCACGTGTGCCTTTTCCCACTGTCTTATGTTTCCTTTGGAAAAACTATAAACGGCAAACAAAATTCTTAAGCCATTTAGTATATAATCAAATTATTTCTCTCCCCTTCCCTTCCATCCCCCAGCAAAAATGGAGGCCATGCTGACTTACCCTCTTACTGTACACCCACAAGCATGGAACTGTCCATCCTGACTGTAGACATTGTCCTTTTTAACCTGTACTGAAAAACAGGGCAGCTCCCTACTTTAATTTGCACCATCTCCTCATATGCTTCCTTCCTGACTCTCCTACTCCCCATGCCCTTTGTCCATTTTTTCTATGTCGGATGTTCTCATCTCATTTAATCTTCACAAGCTCAAAAATGTGTAGCAATTAGTCCGAGATCACAGAGCTAATCCCAGTGGAGCCAGCACTTGGACCCTGGACCCTGACCTCAAGTCTAAGCTCTTCCTCTTCCTACCACACAACACTGTCGCTCAAAGAGGATTTCAAGAATCCCTAAATACATTTGCACTTAAAAAATAATAATTTAGGAAGTAATATACTATTTTTGTGGACACCCAGAAGATGTAGACAATTGCAAGGCTTAATCAGCACGAGAAAGGAATAATGTAGATAAAACTGCAAGTTAAACACTATTCACTGCTTTCAGGCGCCCAGAGGTCCTAATCTGGTAACCCAGACACCTTCCTACCATGGGTGGAGGCCCTGCAGGAGTGGTAGGCATTTATCCATACTCAAGAATGAGAGATTGGCAGGGGCTTAAACTGGCCTAATCACAAACAAGTCCAGGCAAACCCTTTTGTCAGAGCTATTTACACACAGAAAATGCAGCCTTTTCTTTCCCCTCCCTCCCAGCACCACAGCCTGACGCGAAGGGCAGGCAGCCAGCACAGACCGGCGACCGGCTGCAGGGGAGCACAGAGGTGCTCAAGCCCAGCTCTCCTGACTGAGGACAGGCCACCACTTGTGTCAGAAGAGGTGCTGGCACAACAAGGAAGGAAGGCTGCACACTGAACCATCCCACCCTTTGTTTTCTCTGTAACAGGCACACACATTCCACACACAGACCGTAACCCAATTCCATTGCCAGAAAGAAGCTACAAGAATTTCTTTACCAGTAGATGAGTTTCAACCACATCATTTACAGAAGAGGAAACCAAAGCTCAGGGAGGCGCAAAGCATCACCCGACATCTCCTCTCCCACAGGGAGGAGAACCAGGGCAGCTAGAAGTATTATTAGTGACGAAGTCTTTTTCTCCTAGTCTACACAACTTCAATTCTAAGCCACCAACAAAAAAACAAAATGGCCAAAAAAGGCCAATTGTCCCAGCACCACCTCCCAAGACACCTTCCCTGATCCCTCCCCACAGGTGGATGTTTTTATTACTTCCTTTCTGCTGTTAAACCTCACACTCACATTCACCTGACTTACTGCACCTTGTTGTTAACAAGTCTGACACACTGACAGGAAGTGTGGGCCTCCAGGGCGGGGGCTGGGCCACGTTCATTTCTCTATCTCCGGTGTCTGCCTCTCAGACAATTTATCAGCGGACACAAGGACATAAAAGGGGTGGGGCAATAACGGAAGCATGACTTTTACACTGCTCTAGTCTAGACACATCACTGTTGAATAAATTCATACACAGGTGCTACCTTTCCAGGCCTGGCCAGAGCACCCTTCCCAGGAGTACCCTCCCTGACCCCTGGCTGTGTAGCTGTCAGTCCAGGTTGCTTCTCTTAGGAAGGGCTGGTCATCAGCCTTTTCCCACTCCTGTGCTTTCCCCGCAGTGCCCACCCTTCACCCACCAGGAAAGCATTACCTGGGGTCCTCTGAGTGCAGTACAGCTCTTAAAAACATTTCCGGAAACAGTCTCGTACAATTAAACAAATCCATAAACATAAGCCCAAGGGATGGTGGAAGGGAGGAAGAAGGCAATTAAAATTTAATAAAAATGGAAAAATTAATAAAAATCCACAGGTATATAGTACTGGGTTAGAAACAGAATCCCATTATATAAACCAAGTTATCAAAGTGACCTTGTATAAATGCTTCTGGAAATAAGTAGGCCATCAACCATGATTTAGCAATCTTAGCACCAAGACAGGGAGGGGAGGAGGTAATCTGGCGCCTGCTATGTGAGCTACTTGTGTCTATAGACACACACAGAGAAAAGCTGGTGAAATCAACTAAGAATATTTTCATACAAGTATTTACATAGTAAAATGCACGAAAAATTCAACTGAAGACTTAATTGAACTAAATTAAAATTTTACTTTCCTGAAAGTTTTAAGATTGACTTCTGGCCTTGGCCAGCTGGCTCAGAGGTAGTATCGGCCCGGCGTGTGGAAAGTCCTGGGTTCGATTCCCGGCCAGGGCACACAGGAGAAGCCGCCATCTGCTTCTCCACCCCCTCTACCGCCTCCCCCTCTCTCCCCTCGATCACAGTTGGCCCAGGAGATAAAGATGGCTCAGGGCACTGAGGATGGCTCAGCTGAGGATGGCTCCATGGCCTCGCCTCAGGTGCTAAAATAGCTCGGTTGCCAAGGAACTGAGCAGCGGCCCAATGGACAGTGTTCTCCGGGGGAGGGGGGGCTTGCCAGGACTCGCCAGATGGATCCCAGTTGGGGCTCATATGGGAGTCTGTCTCTCTGCCTCCCTGCCTCACCGGGGGGAAAAAAAAATTAGCCTTCTTTCCATAACTTCAATCAATGACCTTCATTGTGTTTATTTTACGTAATTTAATAAATTGCCTTAGGAATTCTCAATTTCTTGGCTGTAAGGATGAAGGCTTTCAGAAACGTGTTTTCTATGTTATTTTTTTAGATTTTATTTAATTGATTTTTGGAGAGAAGGGAGAGAGATAAAGAAAGAGAGGGAGAGAAAAAGGGAGAGGAAGAAAGAGGGGGGAGAAGCGAGAAGCATCTACTCCTAGTAACTGCTTCCTATATGTGCCTTGAAAGGGCAAATTCAGAATTTCAACTGGCAACCTCAGCATTCGGGTCAATGCTTTATCCACTGCACCACCACAGGTCAGGTGGAATGTGTTTTCTTTCTTTCTTTTTTTTTTTTTTTACAAAGAAAGAGAGAGAATCAGAGAGAGGGATAGAGACAGACAGACGGGAATGGAGAGAGATGAGAAGCATCAATCATTAGTTTTTCATTGCGCGTTGCAACACCTTAAGTTGTTCATTGATTGCTTTCTCATATGTGCTTTGACCGCGGGCCTTCAGCAGACCGAGTAACCCCTTGCTCGAGCCAGCAACCTTGTGTCCAACCTGGTGAGCTTTTGCTTAAACCACATGAGCCTGTGCTCAAGCTGGCGACCTCGGGGTCTTGAACCTGGGTCTTCCACATCTCCAGTCCGACGCTCTATCCACTGTGCCACCGCCTGGTCAGGCGGAATGTGTTTTCTTAAAGAGCTCTTGCTGTTGGTTACAATGAAGGGGACACCAAGAAGCATAAGGCACTGCAACTTGGGCTCCAGGACTCCTGACTGACCACTTGGAGCCCCTTAGAGCTTACAGCCTGACTCGCTCTCTAATACACGGAAACCACAGAAAGTTGTGCAGAATTGGCATGTGCAGAGATTTGAATAATATTGTATTAAAATAAAAGGATTCAACAGGTCTAATACTTTGGGGGAGGAACAAAAAAGAAATAAAGAAACAGGATGGAGCTTTTTACAAGACAAATCGACTGCACCACACCAGGCCCCGCCCACCCACAGAGTGCTTGTCCACCTGCCAGGAAACATGCCAAGGACCCAACTGGATACATAGTTCTGTGGAGTTTTACAGATAAGCCAGGGTGGAGGGGAGGTTGTCATCTCTGTCCCATTAAGTGTTCTCACAAAAACCTGGTCCTAGATCCAGATATGTGATACTTAAAATCCCTTCCCAGAGAGACCTCTCCAGTGCCAGCACCCCTTAAGAACTGCTGTCCTCCCCACTCAACACCTTTGCTCATGTGGCTTCTCCCTGTCTAAAATGTCCATTTTCTTGCTTCTCAATTCCACCCCTATCCTTGAAGGTCCAGGTTCAAATCCCACTGCCTCCTCTTCAGTTCCCTCAGTGCAGTCTACTTAATCCTCCCTCCTGGCATTCAGGGTTCCCCCCAATCTGGAGCCTCTCCAAAGGAATACCAAGAGCTCATCACCTTATCACCCACAACCCCATCAATGCTTCCCAGCCCAAATGACCCAAGGGAGCCAAGATCCACACTCCTCAACTCTGAGGGAGGCAGGACCGAGGCGCCCCACCCTCCCTGTGCTGTAACCATGAGGTGAGCACCAGGCCCTGCTCCCTACACACTGAAAATCCAATTAAACTGGGCTCCCCTGGGAAGCCACCCCTGCTCCAGAGTCAGGGACCGTCCTCCTCCCAGAAGACACCCTTTCTGGCGACAAGTGGCCCTGGGGTGGCAGCTTCAGAAAGGAGTGCCAAACAAGTGAGACAGAATCCGCTCTCCCCTTTTTCTCTCTCAGGTGTTGCTTAATTTCAACAAGTTACTGACAGATGCTCTACCACTGTTGTTTTTAAGGTGTGGTTTTTATTTTTTTTCAAATATCAAAATAAATCATATGGATTTAAAATAGATATCCTCAGGACAGTGACATTTTGGCCTTTTATCCAAATGTTCTATTGGGGTGAGGAGGGGGGTGCTGTTCAACCATGACTTAGGTCTACATAGTTAAAAGAGATGAAGTAGTAACAGCACTTTCTCTGGTCACCTGCCAAGAAAAATTTACTTGCCAAAAATAAAAGAGAACACATTGTTTGCTCACTATACAGGCACACTACTGAGCAGCTGAGAAATTGGGCCTCTTTTACCAAGTCCACAGTGAGTCTGTGAACATCACCTTCACATATCGCAGGGGTAACAATCCCTGCATCTTCCTGTATTGAGCTGCCACCTTCTGCCCACTTCTCTAAGGTTTTTTGTTGTTGTTTTTTTATAGTCAGAGAGAGGGATAGACAGGAATGGAGAGAGATGAGAAGCATCAATCATTAGTTTTTCATTGCGACACCTTAGTTGTTCATTGATTGCTTTCTCATATGTGCCTTGACCATGGGGCTACAGCAGACCAAGTAACCCCTTGCTCGAGCCAGCGACCTTGGGTCCAAGCTGGTGAGCTTTGCTCAAACCAGATGAGCCCGCGCTCAAGCTGGCGACCTTGGGGTTTTGAACCTGGGCCCTCCGCATCCCAGTCCAACACTCTATCCACTGCGCCACCGCCTGGTCAGGCCCACTTCTCACTTCCCCTGGGGATCCAATCCCCCCCATAGCTTCTACTATCTCGACAGTGATGACTCCCATACCTGCATTCCAGCAGGGACTTGTTCTCCCACTCCGGGTGGTTCCTACACAACCTCCTAGTCATGTGTGGGGTAGAGACAAAAAAGCATCATGCTTAAACCAGCAATGGCCACCTAAGGCTTCATTATACACTCTCTATGTCTGTACTTGTTTGAAACTTTTCATTATTAAGAGATATTTTAAAAAGGACCCATCAGAACCATGAGGGGGGAAAAAATCAAAAGAGAAACATTCAGTTAAAAATAGAAGTATTCATGAGAGGTATTTTAAGTTCATTTGAAGAAAATAATTCCTTATGTGGTAAAGGAGGAAGGAAAATTAAGTGGTGCGTCTCATTTTCTTGAAGAGTAAAAGCTACCTAAATTCATTATAAACAAGTGTCAAATTCAACCGTAATAATAATAATACATGTAAAATATATATCATTTGTTCCAAATGTTAAAATATTTAGGAAGGATGGTATTTGTCACAAACCCACTTTGACCCTTGCAATGCTAGACAAATATAACTGATTCCGAAAACATCACCAGGCTTCCCAATGAACAATCTAGAGCCAGACCTAAAGGGTTTGGTTTTGTTTTTCTAAAAACACAATTGTGTTACTCCCTGAAAAGGACTCAAAAAAGAAGCACTTCAGAGAAGTATGGGATGTTAACTGCTTTTCAAAGAAAATAAAGAATTCTTAAATTTTAAGCCATAGCAAGTTTATGGTCCATAGAAATGGCCTTACTGGAGTGCTACTACCTTCCTATTCCTGACTGCATTGTACTCAATCAATATGTGAGGCTGGCTGTGCAGGCTTTTTCTTTCAGGGGTGGGGTAGAGGGAGGGAACAGAAGCTAAGTGGTTGCCATGGTTACCCAGCTATTTGATGTCAGCCCTGGGACCAAAATCTACTTCTAGTTCTTCACATGGAGCAGTTACTCTTGTCAGTAAATTACAGCCCCAGATTACCATCCCTTGCTGCCTGCTCCCTGGGGTCCTGTCTCCGTGGCAATCTCCACTTTCTTCTCCACCTCACAGCTCCTCCTCTCCAGTGGCTCCAGGCACAGGGTCCTCTTTCTTTCTCTGCCACCTTCCTGAAAAGGTCCCGTCCCTCTGTCGTGCCTTGACTTCCTCAAGCCCCGTCCCCCTCTAGAATCTTCAGTCATTGACCTCCCCGGACTTCCCAGGCACCTAACACTGCTGGCTACCACCTCCAACCCCACCCCAAGCACCCCAAGTTCAAGACAACCCCTAATCCTGATTCTCCTCCTCCCAGTTCTCTAGCATCTTTGCTCCTGGCCTCATCGCTCAAAATGGGCCCTCTCCAAAGTTCTGGACTCAAGCCTATTGCTGGGTCTTTCCTTGACCCACACTCCTGTTCCCTAGACCCTCTTTGACACCATTAATGTCCCAGGCTACCTGTATCTATAACTTACCTCCTCCACATCTCCCTGAATTGGTTTCCAAATCTCATCCCTCACTCCCTTTCAGAAATCATACACATACTCTTACTCCCCCTGCCCCTTTAATCCTGTAGCATCCCTGGCCTGGTTTGAACCCTCTGTTTTTCCCTCAGCAAGACTGATGAAGTTACTTAATTCAATGATTATCAAGCACCTACTTAAATGGAGCAGTGTTTAAAACAGACAAGGAAAGCCCCGGCCAGTTGGCTCAGTGGTAGAGCGTCAGCCCAGCGTGTGAATGTCCCGGGTTCGATTCCCAGTCAGGGTACACAGGAGAAGCACCCATCTGCTTCTCCACCCTTCCCCCTCTCCTTTCTCTCTCTCTCTCTCTCTTCCCCTTCCACAGAAAAGGCTCCACAGGAGCAAAGTTGGCCCAGGCGCTGAGGATGGCTCCATGGCCTCTGCCTCAGGCGCTAGAATGGCCTCCGTTGCAATGGAACAACACCCCAGATGGGCAGAGCATCACCCCCTAGTGGGCATGCTGGGTGGATCCCGGTCGGGCACATGTGGGAGTCTGTCTCTCTGCCTCCCGGCTTCTCATTTCAGAAAAACACAAAAACAAAATAAAACAAAAACCAGACAATGAAGAATAAAGTTATAAGGTCATTTTCCATAAGGTTGATAAGTGTTTAGACAAAATACAAAGCAGAATATAGGGGATGAGGATAAGGATGGTTAGAGAAAGCCTCTCTTCTCATAGAGGAGGTGGGGGGAGGCGGAAGGGGACAATTCCATGAAGAGGGAACAGCCAGTGCAAAGACTAGAGGCAGGCTAGCTCAGAGGCCAATGTGGCTGGAGTAAATTGAGCCAAGGGCCTGGTACAACTTTGGCTTCACTCAGAGGGACATGAGGAGCCAGCCACTTAAGGATTTTGAGTATAGTTACTTTTTTTAAATTCCTCCAACTTCTTTCTGAGAATGTACTGTTGTGGGGCAGTGGGGCAAACAGGAAGCAGGGAGCCCCCTCAGGAGGACATAAAATGGCCCAGGCCCATGATCACACCTGCTTCTCATCCACCTCTAACTCAATCTCATCTTCCTAAACATAAGCCTGGCCATGACATGTCACCACAGCCGCTCCACGAGAACTTTCCAGGGCTCCCTATGACCTCCATAACCATCAACTGCCACCTTTCGACACGGTCAGCGAGGCTGCACTGTGGCCTGTTACCCCTTTCGAAGCACTCTGCCATCCACACCAGGGGATCACATCTGCTGTCTTCCCCAGACACACTCCATAAACCTGCCATCCCAACTGTCCCACCCTCCTTTCTCTGCCCCTGACAAGTTCTTTATTCACCCTATGAAGGTGAAACCCAAATGCCACTTTCTCACAAGCCTTTCTTGGCAGCCCCCAACACTGCACTTTGCTTAAACCTCTGCTAAGCACGATTTGTTCTACCAGACTGCTAACTCCCTGGGGGCAAGAAATGTGCCTAACCCATCAAGGAATACACATGGTGCCAAGCACAGTGCTAGGCATAAACTAAGGGCTCAATCAACGCATGTTCCAAGTAAACAAATTGCCCATCTCATTGTATGTCAACCTGAGGTCCTGTGGGGTGGGGGGGTGGGGGATCCAAGAACAGGTTTTCCCTCTTGGCTACTGTCAGCTGCAGGCCAGGCGGCCTGTCTGATGGACTGTGGCCTAGCACTCCTGACAATGGCACAGCCACAAGGAGGAGCCCGAGTGGGGACCTGGGGACCGGGCCTTCAAAGCCTTCTGCCCTCTCCGGCAGATATCTCTAGGCAGGCATCTCTAGGCAGGCCCACACAATCTGTTTTAAGTCTGCCTGAAGTGTTTGTTGTCAGTGCGTTTTCCCGAAGCTCAGTTTAGAAGTGACCCGTGCAGAGGACGCACCTAGAGGGATCCAAACTTAGTAAACAGTATTTGTGTTAAAAGATGGCAGAATTAATTTTATTTTCCTTTATCTTGATTTGTTTCCCTAAAAAAAACCCTAAGGGGGCCTAAAAAGTCTTTTAGAAAAAATGCAAATTTCCAACCAATTTACACATTTAAAAAAAGGGCCCCAACTCCCCTCCCACAGCATAAACCTGGGGCAGCAACTTTCAACCTTCTTCATCCCATGGGACACATACCACTAATAACGAAAATTCTGCGGCATACCAAAAAATATATAGGATATGACAGAAAATTTAGGTATAATTTTGATTTTTTCAGACCAGGCAGCCACTGATGTGTTGACAGTTGTTATATTTTTGACAACCTAAGGCAGGGGTCTCAAACTCGCGGCCTGCGAGCCGCATGCGGCCCGCCGAACAATTTTGTGCGGCCTGCAGACTAATCCACGAAGTTCAAAATATTTTGGATAAAATTAAGTAAGCCTAGGGGCCTACTTATATTTTTCATTTCTCTAGCATCCTAGCTAGATATTAGCTTAGTTAACAGCAGTTGTGATGCGAACTACAGTTTCTGGTCGTTTTGTGACACTGAGTAAACTGCATGTACGATTGTGCTTGTTGTACTGATTTTTTTTTTGTTTTCAACTGCAGTGAGAAGTGTTACGTAACAGTTGCCTTTTGTAGACCTAGTGCGGCCCGCCGAAAGGCTGTGATCTTGCTCTGCGGCCCACATGCTGAGTTGAGTTTGAGACCCCTGACCTAAGGAAAAAGAGGTCAGTGCCCTTGACTAAATAGTCAGATATTACGTGTTTAAAAATTCTTGAAGCACATTGATTGGAAATCACAGACCTGGGGGAATGCAATAGTCTTACCCTCCGGTCTCCCTGTCACTCCACACTGCAAAACTCACATGCTGCTGAGGAGTCAGCTGCCTGGGCAGACACAAGGGCGGCAATGACTGAGTGGTGAGGCTTTGGGGCAGGGGCCATTACCCCACTTTCCCGTGAACATGACGGGCACCTCCCCCTCATAGCAGATCCTCTAGCCCCACCCTCTAGACTCGTGTAGGCCCTACCCAGCCCAGGTCTGGGCAGAATCTGAACAGATTGACTTGTGTGGCTCTGGTGTGGGAAACACACAGCCTGACCACGCACCACTCCTCACAGGAGATCCACTAGCCCCACATTTCTGACACCCAGTGGAACTGTCCTGTTCAGTTCAGGTTCCTAGAATTATTCTGGACACACTGAGTTGTGTGGGTCTAAGGAGGAGGCCATTTTTCACTTGCATGCCAGACCATTGCAGAGCCCTCCCTTCATACAGTCAAATCTTGGGTCTCCTTGGGCCTTATAAACTCTCCTGGCCTCACCCTAACAAGCCTGAGGCCCCACCCCTCCACAAAGGTCTGCGAGCATCCAGTAGAAGGTAGCTACACTTGGTATACCCTAGACCAGGGGTCCCCAAACTTTTTACACAGGGGGCCAGTTCACTGTCCCTCAGACTGTTGGAGGGCCGTACTATAAAAAAAACTATGAACAAATCCCTATGCACACTGCACATCTCTTATTTTAAAGTAAAAAAACAAAACAGGAAAAAATACAATATTTAAAATAAAGAACAAGTAAATTTAAATCAACAAACTGACCAGTATTTCAATGGGAACTATGCTCCTCTCACTGACCACCAATGAAAGAGGTGCCCCTTCCAGAAGTGCAGCGGGGGCCGGATAAATGGCCTCAGGGGGCCGCATGCGGCCCGCGGGCCGTAGTTTGGGGACCCCTGCCCTAGACATTTGCTGAGTGGCCTCAGACTCAGCACTGGCACTGAGTTTGGACCTGTATCAATCTGGTGAACACTCACCCCTACCTAGTGACTCACTGTGAACCTACCTCATGCAACTTGAGTACTACCAGACACTCTTTCAGTGATGGAACCAATCAGGCAGCCAGTAGGTAGGAGACAGATTACAGGGTAATCTGGGACTTTTGCAGACCTGCCCCTGGGCCCAGAGCTGGTTAAAGCTGGCCCTGATGTACAGCCTGGCCCTTCCCGTGCACACCCAAGTCCAAAAGAAGCAGCCACAAACTGTGGATCACTTTGTAGCTCCAAACAGGTTGCTTACAGCCAGTCACAGGCAACATCTGGCACAGGCCTACAACAGAGTCCCTCCCAAGGGTTCCCAGAACCAACACACTCAGTGGACATCCATCAGACAATATCAGAGCAGCACCCAATTAGCTTCACAAGTGGCCAATCCAAATGACCAGACCCTGCTGAGGTGAATTCTACTTCATGTGGTCAGCACCTGCACAGTTTCGTACACTATGGTCAAGTATGATCCTCACAGTCACTCATCCCGAGGGTTGACCCCACACGTGAACGAGACAATAACAATCAAGACTCAACTGAAACAGAAGAGCCCATGTAATTCACACAGGGAACATTCCTGGAGCACCCAGATCAGGCGATCAAGGAGACTGCCCCTCTGGGTCCCACAGGACACCTCTTCTATAAGGCTAGCCTACCCACACTGGGAGTCATAGCACATCTACCTACTTCACAGAAACAAGGCAGCCGAGATGGAAGACAAAGAAACATGCCCCAAATGAAAGAACATGAGAAATCTCCAAAAAAATTAAAAAAATAACGCTAAATGAAGTGGAGGCAAGCAATTTACCAGATATTAACAGTTTTTTAAAAAAGGGTTAGAAGGATGCTCAAGGAACTTAAGTGAGAACTTCAACAAAGAGAGAGCAAGCATAAAAAAGGACATAGAAACCATAAAAAAGAATGAGTCAGAAGGAAGACTAGAGTATCTGAAATGAAGAATGCACTGGAAGGAATAAACAGTAGGCTGGATGAAGCAGAGGATCAAATCAGTGATTTGGAAGACAAGGTAGCAGAAAACACCTAATCAGAACAGCAAAAAGAAAAAATATTTTAAAATGAGGGTTGTTTAAGTGATCTTTGGGATAACATGAAACATAACAACACTTGCATCATAAGGGTACCAGAAGGAAAAGAGAGAGCAAGAGATAAGAACCTGTTTGAAGAAACAATGACTGAAAACTTCCTTAACCTGGAAAAGGAAAAAAATACACAAGTCCAGAAAGTGCAGTCCCGAAAACAATAAACCTAAAGAGGCCCACCCACACACCAAGACAAAGAGAATCTGAATAGCAGCAAGAAAGACAGTCACCCTACAAGGAAGCTCCCATAAGACTGTCAGCTGATTTCTCAACTAACATATTCAAAGTGATGAAAAGCAACAAAGGACCTACGTCCTACAACCAAGACAACTCTACCTAGTAATATTATACTATCGTTTAAAATTGAAGGAGAAATAAAGAGCTTCCCAGACAACAGAAAACTAAAGGAATTTGTTACCAACCAAACTAGTATTATAAGAAATGTTAAAGGGTCTTCTTTGAAGAAGAAAAAAACAAAACAAAACACAGGAACATTGTTATAAGAATAAAATGGTGATAAACATGTACTTTCAATAATCGCTTTATTTATTTACTTATTTATTTATTTATTTTGCTGAAGTTGGAAACGGGGAGGCAGTCAAAAGTCAATCATAGGGAAAAAAAAAAAACAGAAAAACGCACAAAGACATGGAAGCTAAACAACATGCTATTAAAGAATGAATGGGTTAACAATAAGATCAAGAAAAATAAATAAGATATCTTGAAACAAATGAAAATGAGAACACAACCCAAAATCTATGGGACACAGCAAAAGCAGTCCTAAAAGGGAAATTCAGAGCATTACAGGCCTACATCGAGAAACAAAAAAAACCCCTCAAACACTCTAATTCACACTTCAAAGAATTAGAAAAAGAGAACAAAGCCTAAAATAAATAATAAAGATCAGAGCAGAAACTGACTCTAAAATTACAAAACATCAATGAAACCAAGAGCCGGTTCTTAGAAAAGATAAACAAGATTGACAAATCTTTAACCAGATTCATTTAGGGGGGGGAAAAGCACCCAAATAAATTAATCAGAAATGAAAGAGAAGTAACAATTGACACGAAAGAAATACATAGATTGTAAAAAATATTATGAACTACATGCCAACAA
This sequence comes from Saccopteryx leptura, assembly GCF_036850995.1. NCBI lineage: Eukaryota > Metazoa > Chordata > Mammalia > Chiroptera > Emballonuridae > Saccopteryx > Saccopteryx leptura. The sequence goes on from NC_089505.1 coordinate 255,890,019, forward strand.
ATGGGACAATCTGGACAAAATGCATAAATTCCTAGAAACATACAATCTTCCAAAACTGAATCAGGAAGAATTAGAAAATCTGAAAAATAGATTATAACTAATGAAACTGAAGTAGTAATAAAAAAACTCCCAATAAACAAAAGTCCTAAACCAACGGCTTCACAGTTGAGTTTTACCAAACACTGAAAGAACTAACACCTATCCTTCTCAAACTAAAAAATTCAAGAGGAGAGAAGACTCCCAAGTTCATTTTATAAGGCCAGCATTATCCTAATTCCAAAACCAGATAAGGACACTCCATAGAAAGAAAATTATAGCCAACATTCCTGATGAACATAGATGCTAAAAGCCTCAACAAAATATTAGCAAACTGGATATAGCAATAATTAAAAAGATCATACACGATGGTCAAGTGGGCTTTATCTGGGATGCAAGATTGTTGGTACAATATCTGCAAATCAATAAATGTGACACATGACATAAACAAAGGATAAAAAACATCACAGGATCTTATCAACAGATGCAGAAAAAGAATTTGACAAAATCCAGCACTCATTTAGGATAAAAATCCTCAGCAAAGTGAGAATGAAGGGAACATACTTTAATGTAATTAAGGCCACATATGACAAACCCACAGCCAACATCATATTCAATGGGCAAAAACTACAAGCATTTCCCTTAAGATCAGGAACAAGACAGGGTGCCTGCTTTCACCACTCTCATTCAACATAGTACTGGAAATCCTAGCTAAGAATCAGATAAGAAATAAAAGACATTCAAATTGGGAAGGAAGAAGTAAAACTGCCATTATTTATAGATGGCATGATAGTGTATATATAGAGAATCCTAAAGATGCCACCAAAATACTACTAGAACTGATAAATGAATTCAGTAAAGTAACAAGATACAAAATAAATATTTAGAAATCAGTTGCATTTTTATACATCAGTAATGAACTATCAGAAAGGGAAACTTAAAAAAATATTTCTCATTTACAATTGCATCAAAAATTTAAAATACCTAGAAATAAATTTAACCAAGGACATAAAGGACCTGTACTCAGAAAACACTGAAGAAAAATTATTTTAAAAGATACAAATAGCCTGACCAGGCACTGGCGCAGTGAATAGAGCATCGGACTGGGATGCTGAGGACCCAGGTTCAAAACCCCACAGTCATCTGTTTGAGCATGGGTTCACCAGCTTGAGTGCCAGGTCACAGGCTTGTGCATGGGATCATAGACATGACCCCATGGTCACTGGCTTGAGCCCCAAAGGTCACTGGCTTGAAGCCCAAGGTCACTGGCTTGGGCTCAAAGTCTCTGGCCTAAGCAAGGGGTCACTTGCTCTTTGCTCTGCTGTAGCTCCCCCTCCATCATGGCACATATGAGAAAGCAATCAATGAACTTTAAGGTGTTGCAATGAAGACTTGATGCTTCTCATCTCTCTCCCTTCCTGTCTGTCCCTATCTGTCCCTCTCTCTGTTGCAAAAAAAAAAAAAAAAAAGGGATACAAATAAATGCAAGTTTACATTGTGTTTATGAATAGAAAGAATTGACACATCATTAAAATGTCCATACCACCCAAAGCAATCTATAGAGTCAACACAATTCCTATCAAGATACCAATGCCATATTTCACAGAACTAGAATTATTGTTTCAAAAATTTATACAGAACCACAAAAAAACCCTGACTAGCCAGAACAATCATGAGAAAGAAGAAAAAAGTTGGAGAAATATCACACTGCCTGATATTAAACTACACTGCAAGGCCACAGTAATCAAAATAGCATGATATTGGCATAAAAACAAACATATCAATTAATGGAACAGAATAGAGGGCCTAGTAATAAACCCACACCATTATGCTCAAATTTATATTTGACACAGGGGGCAAGAACATACAATGGGGTAAAGATAATCCATTCAATAAATGGTACTGAGAAAACTGGGCAGGTACATTCAAAAATAAATAAATAAAATTAGACCACCTTCTTATACCATACACAAAAATAAATTCAAAATGGGTTAAAGACTTAAATGTTAGACCAAAAACCATTAAACTAGAAGAAAATAGAGTAAAATCTCAGACATTTCTCATAGTAATTTTTTCTCTGTCTTCCAGAACAAGGGAAACAAAAGAAAAAGTAAATGAATGGTACTACATCAAACTAAAAAGTTTTTGTATAGCAACAGGAACCACTGACAGAATGAGAAGACAATCCACTGAATGGGAGGACATTTTTGTCAATGATACATCTGATAGGGGGTTAATATCCAAAAACATACAATTCAACACCAAAAAAATAAGCAATCCAATTAAAAAATGGTCAAAGGACTTGAATAGGTACTTCTCTGAAGAGGACAATACTGATGGTCAATAGACATATGAAAAGAGGTGCAACATCACTAATCATCAGAGAAATGCAAATCAAAACCACAATGAGATATCACCTCACACCTGTCAGAATGGCTATCATCAATAAATCAACAAACAAGTGTTGGCAAGGATGTAGAGTAAAAAAACCTTTATGCATTGTTGCTGGGAATGCAGATAGGTGCAGCCACTGTGGAAACAGTATGGAATTTCCTCACAAAATTAAGAATGGAACTGCCTTATGACCCAGCAATTCCACTTCTGGGAATATATCTGAAGAAACCTGAAACACTGATTTGAAATAAATATGTGCACCCCTATGTTCACTGCAGTATTATTTACAATAGCCAATAATTGAAAACAGCCCAAGTGCCCATCAGTAGATGAGTGAATAAAAAAGCTGTGGTGCATTTACAAAATGGAGTACTATGCAGCCCTAAAAAATAAAGAACTCTTACCCTTTGTGATGGCATGGATGATGGACCTGGAGAGTATTCTGCTAAATGAAATAGTCATAGACAGACAAATACCATATGATTTCACTTATATGTGGAATCTAACGAACAAATTAAACTAACAAAAATAGAAGCAGACTTATAGATACAGAAAACAGACTGACAGCTGTTAGGAGGGCAGGGGGATTTGGGGGTCTGGGTGAAAAAGGTGACAGGATGGGGGGGAAATGCTCATAGACACAGATAACAGTATGGTGATTACCAGAGAGAAAGGGGTTGGGAGAAGGGAGAAGAGGGTAAAGGAGAGAAAATGGTGATGGAAAAGAAACTTACTTGGCTTGGGGTTGTGAACACAAAATATAATATATAAATGATGTATTTTAGAATCGTAGACCTGAAATCTATATAATTTTACTAACCAAGTGTTACTCAATAAATTCAAGAAAAAGTTTTAAAAATGGTTCCCAAAAATGTATCCAATAAAACCACCAAAACAGGCCCTGGCCGGTTGGCTCAGTGGTAGCACGTTGGCCTGGCGTGCAGGAGTCCCGGGTTCGATTCCCGGCCAGGGCACACAGGAGAAGCGCCCATCTGCTTCTCCACCCCTCCCCCTCTCCTTCCTCTCTGTCTTTCTCTTCCCCTCCCGCAGCCAAGGCTCCATTGGAGCAAAGTTGGCCCAGGCGCTGAGGATGGCTCCATGGCCTCTGCCTCAGGCGCTAGAATGGCTCTGGTTGCAGCAGAGCAACGCCCCAGATGGGCAGAGCATCACCCCCTGGTGGGTATGCCGGGTGGATCCCGGGTGGGCGCATGCGGGAGTCTGTCTGACTGCCTCCCCGTTTTCAACTTCAGAAAAATACAAAAAAAAAACAAAACAAAACACCAAAACATTTGGGACATGAATGTATATTGAATATATACAACTCCCAGAGTAAGATTATAAAAGTTTAAAACATTTAAAATGGCTTGTCTGAAACATGCAATTAACAAATGGCCCTGTGCTTTCACTTCTGAAATAATTACTTCACAAAACATAAAGCAGTAAATGTTGTTCTAGGCATCCTGGGCACTTACTGATGCCTCTTATCAAAATTAAACTCTTCCATGGCCTTATAATAAAGTGTAATCTAGCTGTCAGCACTGCACCCTTCTGCACACTAGATCGTATCACACAAGTGACCAACCAATCAGCTCTGAATGGGATATTTCAATGACTCTCATCTCATGAGAGAGTAAATGTCAATTAAAAATAATAGTGGATCAACAAATAATGTCTTATTTAAGCTAAATGCTACAGTAGCAAAGTGTTGAATCAAGATTTGGCCTGTAAATTTCAGTAAGAGATCTATATAACTTTATAATGAAACAGCACCTCAAAACGCATATAGTTCCTTTCGTTATAACTATTTTAAAGAAACAAAAGGGGAATGAGGAGACTGGATTGTTAGGTACAGTGCTAGGTATTTTAGATGTTTCATCATGATAATTTTCTTAGCAAATCTACATGGGGCTTTAACTCCCCCATTTCACAGATGAGAAACTGAGGCTCAGAAAGTTTAAGTAACTTAGTCAGTCACGTCATAAATTGTAAAATGGAACTCAAATACCAATTTAGTTCACAAAGACTACATACACACTGTATGATTCTGTAACTCCACTTATATGAAGTTCAAGAACAGGCAAAACCAATCTATGATTGATATAAGTCACATCTAAGATGATATAAGTCAGAATATCAATTCCCTCTTTGGGTGAGACTGACTAGAAAGGGGTATAGGCACCTTTTGAGCAACTGAAAACATTTACTTCTTGATGGGTGGTGGACACATTCGTGAGTTGCACACTTAATATTAGGGCACTTCCCACACTTTACTGTATGCTATACTTGAAGTTATAAAAAAATCCTCATATGATTGACTTCAAGTTCACCACTTAATCACCACAGGGCCACTTGGATAGAGAACGTGGCTACAATCTAGAATTGATTCTCTTGGATAATCAGTTTTCAAATCATTCTGGTAAGTGACATATATCCTAACCACACTAGAGTGAAGAAATCAGAATAATAAACCTATTTTTAAATACTACAGAATGAAAAGTAGAAAGTTATCAATTCCCTGACTACTGGGAATTTCCCCTTTGTAGCCACATCAGATTAAAACTTTTAAACCCTACTCTAAGGGAATGTTCATAGATGCACAGAAAATAATTTGTAACAAAATTCTTAGAGCTATCTATGAAAACACCTAAAGCAGCTAAAATTACACCAAAGGTTTCAAGACATATGTTATAACTTTATCAACAATGCTAACTCTCAAAAGAGGTGAGTTTTGTTACAAAAATTAAGGCAAGGAAAGATGACAACAAAGCTGATAGGCAAAGAGCATAAAACTCCCAGTAGGGTCAACACAGAGTGCAAAATCTCAGCTCAGCATTGTAATAAGTAGGTAACTCATATAAATAACTTTTTCTAGCAGTCAAGTAATTGTGTCACATATTCCCTAATAAATTCTTCATCAAGTAACAAGTTCTTCCCACAGAAGCTTTGTTCAGTGGAGCAAAGCCTCACAGCCTTTGATGATGAAATCATTACATCAATTCTCTCACAGCTTTATCCCATACATACACACACCTCTTATTCAACTGTAATTGTCTCTCCAGAGAGAAGAATGTATTCATTCTATAATGCGGAGACATATTTGGCAAGCACCTATTAACAGGTAAGGAGGAAAGGCAGCTGGATCTATACCTGTTGAGTATATATGTGCTGTAGTCTTTACTGGGTGCTTTCAATTATGCAAGCCAGGAATCTCAACTTTCAAATTGCCTGAGCCCAGTTTAATTCCCATTTTAATGTTCTGTACACACACTACAAATGCCAAGTAATTGACTGAAAAGATTTCAGTTTCCCCTGAGCATCTGCACATACAAGATCAAAATGCTTTTCACGAAAATTTTTCATTTTTTTTTTGTTTGTTTGTTTTTTGTATTTTTCTGAAGCTGGAAATGGGGAGAGACAGTCAGACAGACTCCCGCATGTGCCCGACCGGGATCCACCCGGCACGCCCACCAGGGGCGACGTCTGCCCACCAGGATGCGTCGCTCTGCTGCGACCAGAGCCACTCTTGCGCCTGGGGCAGAGGCCAAGGAGCCATCCCCAGCGCCCGGGCCATCTTTGCTCCAATGGAGCCTCGGCTGCGGGAGGGGAAGAGAGAGACAGAGAGGAAGGAGAGGGGGAGGGGTGGAGAAGCAGATGGGCGCTTCTCCTGTGTGCTCTGGCCAGGAATCGAACCCGGGACTTCTGCACGCCAGGCCGACGCTCTACCACTGAGCCAACCGGCCAGGGCAATTTTTTAGTATTGATCATTTATATACCATGATTGGTGTGTTGCAATAGGTTTCATAACCAAAAATTATCCCAGATGCAAGAATCTAAATGTTCATAGAAGTAGCCACTTGCATTTATTAATTTTCAGTCTTTAATAAACTTTCCCAAAAAACTGTAAAAAAAAGAAACAAATAAATCAAATATTTATATTATAGCTATTAAGCAAATTAGAAAGAATTAAAAGCACTGACCCAGTATATTAAAAACAGAATGTGCTTCAGGTACTCACAGCCCTGGGTGGGTCAGCATCCCTAAATTATGTTGTTGTTGTTGTTATTATTTATTTATTTATTTTAATTTTTTTAAATTTTATTTTATTTATTCATTTTTACAGGGGAGAGAGAAAGACAGAGAGGGAGAGAGGAGAGAGAGACAGAGAAAGAGAAGGGGGGAGGAGCTGGAAGCATCAACTCCCATATGTGCCTTGACCAGGCAAGACCAGGGTTTCGAACCGGTGACCTCAGCATTTCCAGGTCGACACTTTATCCACTGTGCCACCACAGGTCAGGCTTTTTTTTTTTTTTTAAAGATTTTATTTATTCATTTTAGAGAGAAGAAAGGGAGAGAGAGGGAGACAGAGAGAGAGAGAGAGAGAGAGAGAGAGAAGGGAGGAACAGGAAGCTTCAACTCCCATATGTGCCTCGACCGGGCAAGCCCAGAGTTTTGAACCAGCGACCTCAGTATTCCAGGTCAACACTTTATCCACTGCGCCACCACAGGTCAGGCCTGTTGTTATTTTTCAATCAGCATTACTAAAAGATTAAAATTTCAAAGTTTCTTTAAGAAACAAAAGATTCACCACCTTTTCTCTTATCCCTGAATCACGTGAAAAAATCCCACACGTTCCTAACAAGAACATCTTTAGCTTTATACCAACATTGCATCATGTAAAGCAAGATGATTAATAATTTCTGGCTTCTCACTCATTTCCTAATGCAACTCTTTTATTTAAAAAACCACCCATTTAAACAAAATGTACAGGGAAAAATCAAGCATGATTAATCAGTTCCACTTTCCTATTCTTATCAACTTTAGTATCTTAGAATAAAAGAAATCTAAATTGTGGGTTTTTTTAAAAAAAACAAACCTTCAAAACTACAAGCCATCTATATACTCACTTCTCCATAAAAAATAAAAAAAATAAAAAAACAGAAAAAAAATTCATAATTTTACAAATATATTATGTTTACTTTCCTCAAAAGACTGCTTTAATCCTTAGACTTAAAAAACTTTCTGTTTCTGACAAATTTGGCTGGTTTCGGTTAGACAACTATAAACCGTTTTCAAACCAGTTACCAGTTTTTGTTTAAGGGGAAGTTGATGCATGGAGGAACCTTTTTTTTTTTTTTTTACAGAGACAGAAAGTCAGAGAGAGGGACAGATAAGGATAGACAGAACAGAGAGATGAGAAGTATCAATCATCAGTTTTTCGCTGTAACACTTTAGTTGTTCACTGATTGCTTTCTCATATGTGCCTTGACTGTGGACCTTTAGCAGACCAAGTAACCCCTTGCTCAAGCCAGGGGCCTTGGGTCCGAGCTGGTGAGCTTGGCTCAAACGAGATGAGCCCGCACTCAAGCTGGCGACCTCGGGGTCTCAAACCTGGGTCCTCGGCATCCCAGTCCGATGCTCTATCTAAATTGTGTGTTTTTTTAAAATAAACCTTCAAAACTGCAAGCCATCTATACACTCACCTCTCCATTAAAAAACCCTAGAAAATAAACAATTCATAATTTTACAAACATATTATGTTTACTTTCCTCAAAAGACTATCTTATTCCTTGGACTTAAAAAACTTTCTGTTTCTGACAAATTTGGCTGGTTTCGGTCCCACAACTATAAACCGTTTTCACACCAGTTACCGTTTTTTGTTTAAGGGGAAGTTGATGCATGGAGGAACTTCTATACTGACTACACAATGTCTACCACTCATTAAGCACTTCTTAATTGCCATGATGCAAAGCTAGGCGTTTAGCAAACATTATCCTCTTTGTCCTCAAAAACAATCTGGTGGTAGAGCAGACATTACCATCCCCAAAACTAGATACAAAAAATGAGGCTGGGATGCTAAACTTGCCCAAGGTCAATAAACAAACAGTACGTGGCAGAATCACAACTAGTGAACAGTTAGGGTGGGAAATTGGAACTTCTATGGAGAATTAGATCTTTCACCATACACCTGCCATATGCGCAAAAAACTAAAGAGCAGTGAGCCCCTGCTGTAGGGAGATTCTCAAGAAGAAAAAAAACAGTATACCAAACTGAAAAAGTAATTTCAAAGAGAAGATCTAGGATAGACATGTAAAGGCTGGGCAGCGGCAAATGGTTTACTAAACCTGGTCTTAAAATCTAATCTGATTTAAGAGTACAGTGCCTCTGTGTAACATTCTTCCAAATTCCACCAGGCTTAATAACCTCTATTGAAAAGAAACAGAAGTGGGAACTAGGACAGTGGGAAGTGACCGCCCAGCCTTTGGGTCAGCTGTCAAGATCTGCAGGGGTGCGACCACAGACTAGAGCTGGAGAGCCCTTGAACTCGGATCACCTCGGGTCTCCGCCTTTCCAGTCCCAGTTGGCCACATTGTTAACCATCCCATCACCTCCCGAGGCACAATTACACTGGAAAATTTTGTTACAACAAGTAGAAGCCCATATTCACCTACTGGCTTTGCAATCTGAAACCTACAGCAAGCTTCCAACAAGGGAGGGGCAGAAGAATATTGGTATAATTGTTCTTAAAACTATCGTTCTACGAAAATGCTGAGGTTCAGGAGGCCGGGGCGGGGGGGAATAGGAGGGTAAAAACAAACATACTGCTTCCACGTTTCAGGAACGAGAGAGCCTCCTCGACAACCTGGGTTTAAAATGTACGTATTTTTTTTTTCACAGATGAGCTTTCGCGCTATGACACTTGTGGGGAGTCCGTGGGTAATGGGGCTCCCCAGCCGAGTGTAAAATATCCTGGGCCGGTAACTTGGTTTTATTGCCTCCAGAATGGACCGCCTACCGACCCCAGGCAGCCGCCAGGACTTGCGCCCGAAGCCCCCGCGGAGTGCCCACCCAGCGCCCAAGTGCCTACCCTACCCGCGAGGTGTTTTGCAGAGGCCGGTTGGACGCGCTCCCCGCAGCACCCACCCTTCCCCCTCCCCAGGTCTCAGCCTAGTTAATCATTCAACGCGGGCACTGTGGAATATTTTTTTAGAGGTCAAAGCGAAAGGTTCTCCCTAAGTTTCGCAGAAACCAGCCCTTGGGGACCCAAAGGTGGCGGCGGCAGTAGCAGGCAGCTGGGGGTGGAGAGAGGCCCTGGCGACTCTTTTGCTCACAAAACACCTGATCTCCCCGTGCGGCATAGGAGACCAACGCAGCGCAAGTGGGGGTTGCGGGGGTGCGAACGCGAATTCACGCACGGCCCCCTCCCCAAAATGCCGGTGCAACTGGAAGAGGACGCCGGCCCCACACGCCCCTTCGCATTGCGGGCAGCACCCCGGCGCCGGCTCCCCCGGAAGTTGGGGTGCAGCGAGGCGGAGGGGATGTCCCCGATCCCCGGGCCGGAGGTGGGGGTGGAATGGGGCAAGAGGCTCCAAAGACACATTACCGCGGGGTTTCGTTATCCTCTTCCTCTAAGGTGAGGAAGGTGGCGCGGAATGGGGATGGAGGTACGGGGTTGCGGTGGGGGAATAGGCGGGACGTTAAATGCGGCAGGAGCCACCTGGAGACAGTTTCCTCCGCTGGGAGGCCGGTATGAAGCCGGAGCCGGCGAGGAACGGGGTTTAGGGTGGCGAAGAGGGAGGCCAGTGATGGGAGGGGGGAAGGGAGCTGTTAGAGCGCGGGGCAGAGCTGGCTTGGGGAAGCCGTGTGGGAGGAAAGTGTGGAGGAAGGCAGCGGGGGTGCACACCCGTCCGGCCCTACCTTGTCCGGGAGCAGCTCCTGCTCAGCGGGGCGGGGGCGGGATACCGTGGCCACATCCACGTCCCGGCCGCTCGGCGCGGCTCAGCCCGGCGAACGCCGCCGCTGCTCCATGCGTTGCGCCCGCGACTGGCGGCCCGGTGGCGTCGGTGGCGGGGACAGCTCCGGCTCGGCTCGGCTTCGCTGGGTTCCGGCACTTGTTGCCGCCACAGCCGGGGCGCCTCACTCCGGATTGCAGCTCCCCGCGCGGTCGCCACCCCCGGCGCTCGGGCGCAGCCCCGCCCTCGCCCTCGCCCTCGCCCCCGCCCCCGCCCGACAAACCAATCAGGCCCGGCACCGCCCCCCACGTCACCTCCCAGCCCCGCCCGCCGCCCCGCGCCCCAAGTTTGGGGAAGGCCCAGCTCCCAGTCTGTCAGCTAGTCCACGCCCAAGACGTACTCAGGCTCCGGTTCCTCCTGGCTTCTCAAGACCCTTCGGGTCCCCCAAGACCACAAATGGAAAGCGAATGGATAAGCTGAAGGAAGGCGACCCCAGGAAGTAGACCCTTCGAAAAATGGGGCAGCTCCAAGTTCAAAAGAACTCTATTCTATTGCCAGTTTAACCTAAAACCTTTCAGCTGCAGGTCGCCCCTCTTGTAGTATGTCTGATGTTGGGGAACTAAGCACATGGTCTCGTGAGGGTTCCAGTGACCTTCTCTGGCTGGAGACTGTGACTGGGCCTATACAGGACCCCCACCATACCTCTGGTGCTTAGGCGTGTGTGCCCCGCAAAACTCGAGGTTTGGTGGGGGAAGGAGGAACCAAAGCCAAACGGGACCTGACCTATGTATACTCTGCCCACTCAGTACCTGTCGCTACTTCTTAGGTGCCCAAAGGAAGCCCTATAGCCCAAGGACTAGGGTGTGCCCTATTTGCCACTGTCACCCTATCTTCAGATTTATGAAGCCATCTAGAAAATGAGAGGAAGTTTTAGTTCTCCTTGCAATGTCCGGCAGAAGGTTTCCTTGAGGTTCCCCGGGTGGAAGCCGGAAACGTAAGGTTCCCAGACGCTGGGCCTCCAATCCTCTCTAGGGGCAGGGCGTATCCCTAGGTACAACCTAAATGACTGAACTCTGACTCTCTCTCTCTCTCTCTCTCTCTCTCTCTCTCTCTCTCTCTCTCTTCACGGAGTCCCCGGGGTTGGAAGGGGGCTTGGCGCCAACGACACCCACTAGCCAAAACTCGGGGCCACAGACGCACCCTCCTAAGCCCTGCGCCCCCGCGGGCTTGTCGGAGCATTGCATTCTAAAATGAGTCCAAGCCGCTGTTGACACATTGGGGGGCCCTGGTAAGCCCTGAGCTACAGAACGGAGAAAGGTTGCCCAGGCTTCAAAGGCCCCACGCAGTCAGCTTGTCACAAGTGCGCTCTGAGCGGTGCGCTCTAGCCCTAAGCGCCCTTCCTGTAGTTCCTATCTCTTCGGGAAGAAAACAGCCTACTCCTTTTAAATAATCAGACTGAGGAATTAAGGACACTCAACCTTCAACTGCTTGCATTTTTCAGAAGCCTTTCTAAAGCGGAATTAGCCCAAAGGGAAGGGATTGTTACTGTAGGAATTTCAGGCACCTTATGAGCTCAGCCCACTTAGTCTTAAACTTAGCGAGAAAGAGCAGGTTGAGGCTGGATGCACGAGCCGTTCGAGTTCACTAGAAACAGGAACGCTCAGTCAGATCTAGGAATGTTTTGATTTGCAGCCTTCAAAACTTTTTGCTTTTATGTTGATCACATGATTCTCCTAAAAATGCGACAGAATGTCCAAAAACAAGCTAGATTTTTGTATATTCACAGAAAAACATCTGGAAGGATGCAGACTGTTAACTACGGTTACCCTAGACGAGAGATAGGGGTGTTGGAGAAGGGGAGATAAAATTTATACCCTTACTGACTTTGAAGTTTATATTTTTCCAGTTATATTAACTTTCATAATTTAGAAAGCTAATAAAACATTTGTAAAGAAATATAGAAATTAGAAAATCTTTAAGAACACTATGGAAAGTATAAATTGATAAATGAAGCCTATGTCTTTTATTTTGTGTCTAAACATTTAATCCTGAGTCCATGTTTCTTTGTTTAAATAAAAATATCATATCTTTAGGCTGTTGTTCTTGAATTGCTGTGATTGGACAACACTAACATTTGAAAGTTTTTCTGTGCCATGAGATTGGTATATTGTTCCTATGCATACATGTCTTCCCTTTAAATGCACTCCGGAGAGCCACAGACACACTTTCAGGAACTGCCAGCCAAGGAGTTTTTAGTCAAGGAACTGCTACAATGTCAGCTGGCAGCCAACAAGGAAATTAGCTTGTGTCCTTTGCAGCTGCCAAAAGCTACTGCAGGCCCTGAAATTTTAAAAAATAAAGGCATTCTCTTCATTGTGCTATTAATCAATGCAGCTGAGAGTATATCAGTGACAGTTACACTGCTTTTGGTGACTAAAATCCACATCCACTTGGCTGTAGTCTCTACTCTTGGGTTGGGGCATGAGTCCTTCATCATTAGGTAAAGATGTATTATTTATATATTTAACAAATATGTGTTGACCACCTACTAGGTACACATCACTGGGCTAGGCACTGGAGTGGTGAACATGGCAGACATAATTTCCTTCTTGGGGCTCATAGTCTAGCTGGAGAGAGAAGGGCTTAACAATTAAATGCACTCTCATTTATGGCCAAAGGGAATCTAAGGTTGCATTTGTCTGGTGAATCGAAGAGGAGGTGATATTTGAGTTGCGCTCTGAAGGGTGAGCAGGATCTATTCAGGCAAAGAGGAGAGCAGAACCAAGTCCCTGGCTGTTTCAGGCTACCAAGGGGGATGCAATTGAGAGGGAAGTTGGAGAAATATGCAGAGGCTAAATCATGCAGGGCCTAGTATATTTTCAGTAAAATCACTCTGCCTGCAATGTGAAGGAATTGGGGAGGGAGAAGGGCAGGGTGGAGGGACAGGAGGCTGTTGCTATAATATAAGTGAAAGAGGTTGTTTATCTGAGTAGAGCAAATAGAGAAGTAGACATCAATAAGAGTTGGTGATTGCTTAGATAGGAAGTAATTAAGGCAAATTGCTAGGTTTCTCTTCTTCAACCAGATGGATAATGGTACAATTTTTTGAGTTAGGGAACCCTCAGGGTGGGGGGTTGAGAAAACTTTCCCAAGGTTCACATTTGGTCACAGTGGGTTTAAAATACCTGTGAGGGTAATAGCAAATGTTGGAGAGGCTGTGGAGAAAAAGGAACCCTCATACACTGTTGGTGGGAATGTAAAGTAGTACAACCATTATGGAAGAAAGTATGGTGGTTCCTCAAAAAACTGAAAATAGAACTACCTTATGACCCAGCAATCCCTCTACTGGGTATATACCCCAAAAACTCAGAAACATTGATATGTAAAGACACATGCAGCCCCATGTTCATTGCAGCATTGTTCACAGTGGCCAGGACATGGAAACAACCAAAAAGCCCGTCAATAGATGACTGGATAAAGAAGATGTGGCACATATGCACTATGGAATACTACTCAGCCATAAGAAATGATGACATCGGATCATTTACAGCAAAATGGTGGGATCTTGATAACATGATACGAAGCGAAATAAGTAAATCAGAAAAACCAGGAACTGCATTATTCCATACGTAGGTGGGACATAAAAGTGAAACTAAGAGACATTGATAAGAGTTTGGTGGTTACGGGGGAGGGGGGAAAGGGAGAGGGAAAGGGGGAGGGGGAGGGGCACAAAGAAAACTAGATAGAAGGTGACAGAGGACAATCTGACTTTGGGTGATGGGTATGCAACATAATTGAACGACAAGATAACCTGGACTTGTTATTTTTGAATATATGTATCCTGATTTATTGATGTCGCCCCATTAAAAAAATAAAATTATTTAAAAAAAATGAATAAGTAAATAAAGCAAGGAAAAGAAAATACAAAAAAAAAAAAAATACCTGTGAGATGTCCAAGTGGAGATATTCAGTAGGTGGTTGGTTGTAGGGTCTGGTGCTCCGTGGAGATGCGGAGGCTGGAGTAGCAGGTATAGAGGTAGTTATAAAACCAGGTGGTTTTCTGGGAGAACATAGCATTCAGAAGAGGGCCTAGGACTGAGCCTTGAGGAACATTTATGTAAAAGCTTAACAGAGGTAAACAATCTGGCCGAGGGGTTGGAGGAGCAGCCAGTGAGGCAGGAAGAAATCTAGGAGCTGGGGAAGGTGGGGTCATAAAGCTCAAGGAAATAATGTGTTATAAGAAAGAGAAAGTAGTCAACAACACTCAAAATGGCTGAGAGACCCAAGGAAAATGACTGAATAACCTCCACTGTATTGAGTGAAGTTGGTGTCTTTGGGACTTTTACAAGACATGTACTGGTGGAGTGAAGGGGTGAGAGATAGACTGGAGAGCATTAAGGAGTGAGTGAGAGACGAAGGAATGAAGAAAGGTACTAAGTACAAACAACTCCTGAAAAGTTTGACTGACGGCTCAGAAAGAAATAACTAAAGAAGGATATTATGCAGCAGTGGGTTTATTTTAGTTTATATATTTTAATTTTTTTAGGATGAACTAACTTGTGTTTTTTAAAAGTTTTATTTATTGATTTTAGTGACAGAGGAAGGGAGAGAGAGAGACAGAAACATCAATCTGTTCCTGCATGTGCCCTGACCAGGGATCAAACTGGCAACCTCTGCACTTAGGGATGGTGCTTAACCAACTGAGCTATCTGGCCAGGGCTTGTGTATTTAAATGTAGATGGGGAGGATCCTACAGTGAAGAGAAAGATGAAGGTACAATAGAAAGGACAATGGACGATAAAGGTTCCTGCGACCATGGGAGGGAAAGGAACCAAAGTATGGGTGGAAAGACTAACGTCATGTGGGAGATCACCTCCTTTATTATAACACGAGGGGAGAGGTTGGAGAAGGACTGAGCCAGGCAAGTTTGGTGTGGAATGCTGAGTCCTTTCACCTGATAACTTACTCTAACTCTGTGACAAGAGGCTGGGGGTGGGTCAAGCGGAGAGATTTGGAGAGAGTAGAGGCTTGACACAGTCATTACAGCAGATGAGAGGGTTAAGATGACCAGAGAACATGCCAGCTGACAAAGTAGCATGGCAACCCATGCTTGACTGGTAACTTGAAATTGTGACGTGCCCATTGGCCTATCTGCTCTGGTGCAGGCACAGGTGAGGGAATTGCTAGGAGAAGCAAATTGGAGACCTTGGCAAAAGTGAAGTTGACATAATGTATGATCAAAGAGAAAGGACAGAAGTCAATGAGTTGAAGGGGTCAACAGGGTCAAGGCTCAGTCATGCTGGAAGGAGAGGGAGTTGAGCTGGAGATCTGGATGCTTAAATAAATGGTTTAGTCCTGTAAATAAAGATTAAATTCCACCATGTTGTTACATCAAAAAAAACTAGTGGTTCAGGAGATAGAAAAGTTTAGGGACATGACAAAGCCGGGATGTGATGGGGGAGAGTAGAGGAGAAAGTCATTGGGGAAATATGAGATCAAGGGATTCAGAGGCAGGGAGGGTACTGGATGGGTCATCTGTGTGGACAGTGAAGCTATCCAGGATGTGGGCAGAACTGGGGGCATGGTTTGAACGCCACAGAGCTGTGAACTAAAGTCATAAGAGAGCAAGAAAGAGGGAGTGACCAAGAGGTGAGAAGATGGGACCACCAGCAAGGGTAGAGGAGATATGGCTAGGTGGCCTCCTCAAAGGAAAAGGCTGTTTGCAAAAGGTGAAAGAGATATCATCAGGAAAAGAGGACTCTTCCCACGCTGAGGTCCAGGGGGACATAGAGTAAGCAGTGGGAATTTCTTTCTAAGCAGACCTTAAAAGTGGGTGGAGGGCATGACCTGTGGTGGTGCAGTGGATAAAGCATCGACCTGGAACACTGAGGTCGCCAGTTTGAAACCCTGGGCTTGCCTGGTCAAGGCACATATGAGAGTTGATGCTTCCTGCTCCTCCCCCCCTTCTCTCTCTCTCTCTCTCCCCATCCCCTCTCTAAAATGATTTTTTAAAAAGGGAAGTGGTTGCATGGACTGATGCCTGCATTGATAAACTGCCCTTCAATTTTGTTTGCTTTTTGAAGTCTGCTGTCCTAGAAGCCTGTGAGGCAGCTGTGTTAGGCTTGCTTGCTGGTGTGCATAAGCACCTGGCAGAGGCACGTGTGCATAGCCTATATAAGGCTATGGGTGCTTGCACTCAAGAGAGACGGGGGATTGTGGATGGTGGGTTGCCTGTCCACCACTGTGAGAAGTCATTCTTGCTGTTTGTTTACAGAACAGAGGTTCCAGCCATTGAAAAAGCGGGGGAAGTGGGTCGCCCTGATATCTGCCAGAAAAATGGCTAGCATTCAGGTTGCAGGATCCCCAAGACCCATTGTCTCAGTTTGACAAGGGGGAAGGGTGAGGGACCTGTCCAACAGGGATGGGTGGGGGCCAGAGGCCCCATGTGAAGTTGGCAATCCACTGGTCCCCTTCTAGTGTGCAGCAGGTGTTGGCATTGCCTGCAATGGACCTTTATCATTGTGATTTGCACAGACAGCTGGGCTGTCTATCATGGACTGATCTTGGACTGCAGCTATGAGAAACCCTGATGGGGCGGGGGGTCGTCATGGCAGCTGTGGAAGCCTTCCTGCACCAGGAAGCTGCTCTCATCCAGTTGCAGAGATGCACCAAGGACACTTTTTTATTTCAATGGACATGGCCCTGGACTGTACAGGCCCCCCATCTGAGATGGGTGGCCTTATTGGCACTGTGGGGTATGGGGCTAGAGGTGGACCTCCAGTTAACTCCCTGGGCATCCAGCACCTGGCCACCTAAGGTAGAAGTGTATTATCCCTTGAGCGCTAAGGGAGACAGCATTATGAAGGGCACCTTTGTAATTTCTTTATGGCCCATAACGAGTTCCCCCATTTTGCTGCACATTGAACCAGCAGATCCTGGTGTGAAGGCCAGTAAGATTTGGTACGCCCACCTGGGGCGGCCTCTGGTATCAGCTACTGTGCTGTCTGCAGACAGAACTCTGGCCTGTATTCTGCCAGAAGGAAAAGATTTGCCTTTCTTGGTGCTGCTGACCACTCTATCATTTCGTCCATAGCTGTGTTTGTAATTCTCTTGCTGTAGTCTGTTTCCTGTCATGTAGATTGTGAAGTGAGCAACCTTAAAGGGATAGAATGTGGGGCGGCTGTGTTAGTCTTGCTCGCGGGTTTACCGGCTGCAAGCACTTTGATTAGTGCGTGAGCACGTGGCAGAGACAGGTGCACATGGCCTATATAAGGCTATGGGTGCTGCCCCTGGGTGGTGATTCTCCCAGATCGCTCTCCTGCCACTCTGAGGTGTGGTTTTCCTTGCTCCCTTGCCCTTACTGCGAATAGCAGATTTTCCTTTGTTTATTAGCTCTTTCCCTTTTGTTGTTTATTTGCTCATCTGTTTCTGTAAGCCTCCAATAAAGGGGTATGGCCCGACACTTTCTGGCTCTGCAGCTTCTCTACCATCTGCCCAAACCCAATACAGACATGCCTGGCCATGACGAAGCCACCGGCATTATAAGGCCCATAGATAAGGTTTGGATGGGAGGGGTGTAAGACAGGAGGAGGTCAGGTGCCAGAATGAGCAGACCATTGTGGTATGATGGCAGGATAGAGGATATGTTAGGGAATGACAGTGGAAATAGAAATTATTTTGCCCAATTGTCTCCTTATGCCTGACCCAGAAGTTCTGCAAATCAGGACCATATCCTCTCACATCTTCTCCCCAAGATTTCCATCAGAAAAAGGCATGTGGAAGCCTCCATTTACCCACCTCTTCTCCACTGAGGACTTCGTTGTCCAGATGAGCCCCTATGCGACCCTGGTGGTCGATCAGGAATCCCAGGTTTGTCTCACCTCTATGACACTCACCTTCTTTCTTTCTCAGACAAGTTGTTACCTCTCCTGTCTCAGTTTCATTGTCTGTAAATCGAGGATGCTAAAACACGCCATTTCTCAGGGCAATTATAAGGAGTCGGGAAGGTAACTTAAGTAAAAGCACTCACTAAACTGTAAATTGCTACAGGAATGTGAGTGATTTCCCTTGTTCAGAACCCCACCACATACACCCACATCTCTCTCCCAGAAGCCCTCCCAAAAAGATTCTGAGTCCCAAACACGCTTAAAGCAATTAGAGAAGAATGCAAAGCTGTGTCTGATTAAGTGCTGAATTGTAAGGTGTAGAAAATAAGGGTTCTGAGATCAGAAAAGGGAACAATTAGCCAGAGTTGGAAAGTCTGGGAGGCTTCCTGGAGATGGAGTGGAAGGTACCCAGATTGCTCACTTATCCTAAGGATAATATTTGCAGAGAAGCCTGTAAGGCCAGTGGTTGAGGCCAGCCAGGTCCACATTGGATTCGGGCAGATGGTAGAGAAATTGTGGAGCCAGAAATGTAGGGTGATTCCTGTTTAAGAGATTTTTGCAACACACGAACAAAACGGGCAGGAGAAAACCTCTTGTCAGGCCCCTCACAGTGGCAGGCAGGCAATCCACAATCTGCCCCGAGCGCCAGCACCCAAGCCTTACATGGACTATCCACCTGTGGCAGCGCCACGTGCTCACGCACTGATCCAGAACAGTGCTTGCAGCCGGTAAACCAGTGAGCAAGCCTAAAACAGCTGTTTTCCCCACACGTCCATTTCCTTTTGGCTGCAAAGACTCGATCTGACAGTCTGCCATAGGTCTACAAAGAGTTTTTAGGTCACAAATTTCTCTCTTGGCACCCCTGCTTCCCAGCCTGTGGTCACTCCTAGAAGCCCTGCCCCCTCTCAGTCTCCCTGGGTGATTGGACGGGCTGAACCACACATTGAATCCTATGTGCTCTGCCCTGGGCCTCTCATGTTGTCATCTATCTTTGTCACCTGTTCTCCTGGTGAAGAAACAGAGGTTGATCTTCAGCAAGTTTTCTGTGCCCTTTTTGGTGCCAGCACACACCTGGTATTTTTTGCCCAGACAGGCTATGTATGCTTTTGAGTAAGCAGCCTTAGATGTTCCTCCTGCATCTGGCCAGCCTAAGGCACCTCCATGTCCACAGAGCCAAAGCCCTGAGCCAGCTCTCACACCAGCCTCCTTTGTTTTTTACTGCCTCTGCCTCATTGTCCAGGAGCACCTACCAACCCACCATTCAGGTACAGGCCCAATGGAGCTGCCACACCCCAAGTACTGCGAGCACCCAGAGTTGGTTTCCATCTCCTCAGTTGTGTTAGAGCCAAGTCCTGCAGGCCTTTGGACATGGTTCAGAATGTAGACCTTCTTCCTCAGTGGCTAGCCCCATGAGGTTGGTGCTGCAGCCCTGTACCTTGCTCCTTCCTTCACCACAGGCCTGTGAAAGCTCCCAGCATGCCACTGGGCCAAGTGCACACAGGTAGTATCAGCAGCACAAATCCCCACATCTCATGTATGCTATAGACTTAGGTCACTCCAGAAGGATAGCAGTGTTTTGTTAGTCTGTTAATCAGTCCCAGGTGGTGCTATGATAACTTCAGAAAAAAAAACAGCCACCTCTGTCAATGGCTAAAGTATTAATTACTAACGGTAAGGTAGAACCTTGACACTGGAATTCCTTGAATTCCAGTCCAAATCCCTTGGAACTTGTAAATAAGAAAAAGAAGACCCCAAAAGTAGCTTTCTGGAGGCTAAACACCTGATATTAGATATAATATTGTGAATGTTGAACAAGAGTTACAGGTTAAAAATCAACTGACTCCGGCCCTGGCCGGTTGGCTCAGCGGTAGAGCATCAGCCTGGCATGCGGAAGTCCCGCGTTCAATTCCCGGCCAAGGCACACAGGAGAGGCGCCCATCTGCTTCTCCACCCCTCCCCCTCTCCTTCCTCTCTGTCTCTCTCTTCCCCTCCCGCAGCCGAGGCTCCATTGGAGCAAAAGATGGCCCAGGCACTGGGGATGGCTCCTTGGCCTCTGCCCCAGGCGCTAGAGTGGCTCTGGTCGCAGCAGAGCGACGCCCCGGAGGGGCAGAGCATCGCCCCCTAGTGGGCGTGCCGGGTGGATCCCGGTCGGGCGCATGCGGGAGTCTGTCTGACTGCCTCCCTGTTTCCAGCTTCAGAAAAATACAAAATAAATAAATAAATAAAATAAAATCAACTGACTCCTGCCTGACCAGGCGGTGGTGCAGTGGATAGAGCGTCAGACAGAAGACCCAGGTTCAAAACGCCAAGGTCACCAGCTTGAGCACGGGCTCATCTGGTTTGAGCACCGCTCACCTGCTTAAACCCAAGGTTGCTGGCTTGAGCAAGGGGTCACTGGGTCTGCTATAGCCCCCCATCAAGGCACATATGAGAAAGCAATCAATGAACAACTAAGGTGCTGCAATAAGAATTGATGCTTCTCATCTCCCTTCCTGTCTGTCTGTCCCTGTCTTTCCCTCTCTCTGTCTCTTTCTCAGTCTTTGTCACACACACACACACACACACACACACACACACACACACAAATCAACTGACTCCTAAAACAAACACTTTTCCCTGAGATCACTTTGATTTTGCAACAGCAGAAAAACATAAAACCTTACTATCAGATGATGATACTAGAAACCAATGTCACGATTCCGAGGGGATTTATGCCATACCCCATAGAGTCCTGATGCTGGAAGAATTCAGAATTCCCAGGTTAGTAAAGTCCAGCTTGTAAATGATGTTGTGGTGGGATATAAGGTCAGCAGTCTGAAGGGAATAGTCATCTCTATTAGGACCATCATATTGTTTGGTGAATGGAACTTTAAGGAGAAATGCAAAATCATATTCCCAATTATTATCAAACTGGTAAATTACATTCAAGAGGAGAGGCCTATAATTGCAGCATCAAGCATGAGATAATACCAATAACATGATTATCAGGACATAAGCCTATTAGAGGACCTAATGCCTCTTTGCTAACATCATCCTTTGTAAAGCTTCCTGGTCTGGAAACCATCTCAGTTGTAAACACAACTGTTATAAAACAGTGATTTCCAAGGAGCATAACAAAGATCTGCTGGCCTTTACCAAAGGTCAAAGCTCTGCAGTAAGGAGAACAGAATATTTCTGGAAAAAGAAAAGACTTATCTGCTAACTCTAGTTGGCTCTTACTGAGAAAGGAAGTAGGTACATCTAGCTCCACATCCTCTCTAGCTCTGCAGCAATCCAGTCATAGTTATAACTGTGAGGTCTAATAGTCACCTGAAGATATGCATGAGCCACCTTAGATGTACACAGAAGCCTAGGTCTTGGCTGCTGCTGGTGAAAAATCATGGTATAGACGTCTACAAACCAGGTTCAAATCCCACTCTGGGAATAAACCATGTTTGTCCTTATGGGTAACACCTATCTTAAAGAGTTCCCAGGCAGGGGCAAGGGGGTCATTTATGACCAAATACCTGTATACCCTTGGTGCTTAATGGATGTTTGTTTCTTGCCCATGGCAGTGGGACCAAGTCCTCACCAGGATGAAGTACAGGTGGTATCCTGACATAGAATTCTGGGGAATTGTCCTGGCAGTTCGTAGGAGGAACTGCTATTCTATTTTTATTCCAAAAAGTTCAGACACCATCATCATCATCACCATGTAGAATGGAAATCTCAATTAGCTGTCCCTGGGAGGAACCACTTGCTTGGCCCTTAGGGACCACTGCCTCAGGACACTCATTTAGCAGGTTGTCTCACAGAAAAACCATCACCAGGATAGGCAGAACCTCCTCATTTAAACATGACATTTAGAGAAATCAGAGAGCATGGACTCCATGATAGTCTTTCCCTCTCTTTCTCTTTTTTTTTTTTTTTTTTTTTTTTAGTGCTCACATGAGAGAGAGAGAAAGAGGGACAGAGAGAGACAGGCAGACAGGAAAGGAAGGGAGAGAGATGAGAAGCATCAATTCTTGCTTGTGGCACCTTAGTTGTTCATTGATTGCTTTCTCATATATGTCTTGACCAGGGGGCTCCAGCTGAGCCAGTGACCCCCTTGCTCAAGTTGGCAATTTTGGGCTCAAGCCAGAGACTTTGGGCTTCAAGCCAGTGACCTCTGGGCTCAAGCCAGCGACCATGAGGTCATGTCTATGATCCCACACTCAAGCCGGTGACCCCGTTCTCAAGTTGATGAGCCCCCACTCCAGCCAGTGACCTCAGGGTTTCAAACCTCGGTCCTCAGTGTCCCAGGCCAATGCTCTATCCACTGCACCACCACCTAGCCAGGTCCGTGATAGTCTTAAAAGGGAAGCAGGTTACATGTAATAACATTGGTGAATCTCAAAACATGTTGAGATAAATAAGTCGTACACAAAAGAATATACATAGTGTTCAAGAACAAGTAGAAACTAGTCTCTGGTTATATGAAGTCAGATCACTAGTTGCTCTGAGGACAAGGACAAAATTAACTGGAAAGAGGTATGAAGAAACTTTCTGAGATGAGACAAATATTCCATCTGTTGACCAAAATGATAGTTACATAAGAGCATGCCATTGTCAAAACTCATCACACTGTGTACTTTGGATCTGTGCATTTTATTATTTGTAAATTGGACCTCAACTAACAAAAACAAAAAAAAGCAATGGTCTTTAGATGGAAGGGAATACTGGAAAAAGGAAGAAAGAGTAGACTCCCCATCAACAGTTCCACTACCAGGCCAGGCAACTTATTCTGCACCAAACTCTGGGGCAGCTATGCACTGACATTTCCAAATAACTACAGATAGGAGAGACTGCATTTTTCTAAAAATGAATATCCTACTCTTGGCCAAATATTAGGTTCAAGCCCTTGTTCCTCTACACTTTGAAAGTCTTCTCTTCACTATTTCTTTTCTTATCTAAAACCATCCCAGAACATGGTTTTCCAGGGTCAGTATCCTCTAGGAGTCACTCTTCCTCCACCCTCCTGCTATGTGTACACATTATCGGTTAACATTAACTCTACAAACTTCATGCCCATAATACCATAGAAAAAGGAAGTGGAGTTGAATTGATAAACCAAAGTAAAATTAATGATCATCAAAAGTAAAAAATAAAAGAGAATTTGGGTCACTAGGAAACTTTCATGAAAGAATCTTGACAATCAAACACTTCAGAAAGTACAGACCTGGCCCTGGTCTGTTGGCTCAGTGGACTGAGCATCAGCCAGGTTTGCAGACGTCCCAGGTTCCATTCCCAGTCAGGGCACACATGAGAAGCGACCATCTGCTTCTCTTCCCCTCCCTTTCTCCCTTCCCTCTCTCTTCCCCTCTCACAGCCAGTGGCTGTATTACGTTGACCCTGGGCACTGAGTATAGCTCAGTTGATTTGATCGTCAGTCCCAGACGGGGGATGATGGGTGGATTCCTGTCAGGGCACATGCAGGAGTCTGTCTATCACCCCTCCTCTCGTGTAAGAAAAGAAAGAAGGGCCCTGGCCGGTTGGCTCAGTGGTAGAGCGTCAGCCTGGTGTGCAGAAGTCCCGGGTTCGATTCCCGGCCAGGGCACACAGGAGAAGCGCCCGTCTGCTTCTCCACCCCTCCCCCTCTCCTTCCTCTCTCTCTCTCTTCCCCTCCCGCAGCCAAGGCTCCATTGGAGCAAAGATGGCCCGGGCACTGGGGATGGCTCCTTGGCCTCTGCCCCAGGCGCTAGAGTGGCTCTGGTCGCAACAGAGCGATGCCCCGGAGGGGCAGAGCATCGCCCTCTGGTGGGCAGAGCGTCGCCCCCTGGTGGGCGTGCTGGGTAGATCCTGGTCAGGCGCATGCGGGAGTCTGTCTGACTGTCTCTCCCCGTTTCCAGCTTCAGAAAAATACAAAAAAAAAAAAAGAAAGAAAGAAAGAAAAGAAAGAAAGAAAGAAAGAAAGAAAGAAAGAAAGAAAGAAAGAAAGAAAGAAAGAAAGAAAGAAAGAAAGAAAGAAAGAAAGAAAGAAAGAAAGAAAGAAAGAAAGAAAGAAAGAGGCCTCCCTCCAAAGAGGGGGAAATGGAATAGGCAGTCAGACTTAGAACAACATCAGAGATTGTATACCTAACTCCATCATTAAGAACTTGTGTGACAAATCACTTCTGTGCTGTCAAAGGGGATCTATCTAAGGTGACCAATTGTCCTTTTTTAGGGAGGATAGTCCTTCTTTTGTAAGTTATGTCCTCCCTTGAAAAGTGTCCTCCTACATGTCCTCATTTTGGATATTAGAAGACTAATCTGTTAATGTCCGTATTCGATCAATGCAGAGTCAATCCATTGTGTATGATGTGACGTATTTGTATTTGACATGATGATTCGTCAAGGATCAGTACAGTGCAATGAGACGCGATTATGAGACGCATGTGCTCCACATGGGAGACCTTGAGAGAGCACGCAATATACCGAGCACACAAATGGCTTTGTGTACTTCTTACTGAAACATGACACGGTTCATATGACATTGTAGACTCACGATTATTTCTTTCTCAGTGAATATTCAATCATAGGTAAGCACAATTCACATTTTATTAATTCATTATCTATTTAATAATTTCCAAATACGTATAATTTTATTTACAAGTATTTTCCTGAAATTCGAGTTTTAAAGTGGAAATCTAACCTCAAACCATATCTATTAATAACGCATTTTGATTAAATAGTTGCATAAAACAGACTTTTTTAATTAGAAAATGATAAATACATCCGAATATCACTCCAAATTAGTGGTTTTGTTTGATATTTAGTTTTGTTAATTTAGCTTCCGGAAAATTCTCCTACCATGATGTAACGTTTTCAGTTCCTAATGTGCTTGCATTGTTCATGTAGCTCTATATTTTATTTTTAATTTTTAATTTCATTTAAGTGATGGAAAAATAAAAAAAGAGAAAATGCCATTTTAATGATAAATTGAAAAAGGAATTTCCATTCCTCATATCAAAGAAAGATACCATTGTTTTCTGCAATATTTGCAGCGGAGAATTTTGTATTGCAATTGGGGACAGAGCAGTGATACCGAAACATTTGACCACCAACAAACATAAGCAATCATTAGATACATCAGTTCCCAGTTGTAAAGTAACAATTTTTTTAAAACTTCAAATTATCCTGAAGATGAAAAACAGTTGGCTGCAATGGAGAGAACATTTGCATTTCATACCATAATTAACAAAGTTTTCATAGTATGGATTGTACAACTAAAAATTATTGAAAAAGTTTCACAATGCAAAATTTTCATGTGCCAGGACAAAATGCGAGGCTATTTTGAAATCAGTATTTAAAAATTACTGTGACAAAATATTTAAAGAGAACTTGGAAACTGCAGCATTTGTAACAATTTTATCTGATGCATCAAATCATAATGAAATTAAATTGTATCCAATAATAGTAAGGTATTTTAATGTTACCAAGAGCATTCAAGTAAAAATTTTAAATTTAGAATCCATTGAGGGCAAAACTTCTGAAATTTTTTCAAACCATCTATACAGAGTAATAAATGAAAACAATTTGAAACCCAAAGTTGCTGCACTAACGGCTGATAATACAAATACAAATTTTGGTGGGCAAAGACGCAACGGGGTGAATACTGTGTATGTAAAATTACAAGAGTTACTCCAAAAGAAAAACTAGGAATAGGTTGTAATGCACATATTTTGTCAAATACAATCAACACAGCATCATGTGCCATGCCAATTGATGCAGAATAATAACTACAATTTATTTGCATTTTAGTCATTTTATCGTTCGTGTTACTACTTTAAAACAATTTTGTGAAGAAGCAAATGTTGACTACAAAAAAACTTTTAGGATATTCAAAAGTTAGATGGCTTGCTCTAACAACTGCTATAGTGTTCTACAATTATTTGATCCTCTCCGTTCATATTTTTTAAGTTTAGACAAATGTCCTAAAATCCTGGAATTGTTTTTCAATAATAAAATATCTGAGATATTAATGTATTTTGTTTATAATCAAGCATCTATTTTTCACAAAATGATTCAAGAGATTGAAGGTGAACACATTTCAGCTATGGAAATTAACCTTATTTTGAATGACTTTATCCCACAATATAAATCTCATTTTGAAGAAAAATTTCTTCCTTTAATTATAAAAAGAAAATTGTCAGACTTAGAGGAATCAAATCTGGGCATAACAGAAGAGTTTATCAAAGAAGTGCAGAATTTTTACCAGACATGTTTTCAATATATTGAAGAATAATCTGAAACAACATCCTGGGAAATAACAGTTTTCAATGGTGTTTTTTTACTTCATCGCAAGTATATTGGACAGATATTGAATCTTGTCTTGAGTTTTTATCTAAAGAAATACCAGACATCAAAATAGATGACAATTGTCTCTTTGAAGAAATTAGAAGACTGAATGTATATTTAAATTATGAAAAATTAATACAGTGGGAAAATGAACACGTCGAAATTGATAAAAGATGAATGGAAATATTCAGCCATTTCAAAAATGAACATATTCTATGTGAAAATTTATTTATTCTTGTTCAATTTACATTGTGCTGTCCTGGAACTAATACAGCTGAAAGAGTTTTTTCAATTGCTAATGATTTTGGACAAGTGAGAAATCGAGATTGAATGTTGATCCTCTAGCTGCAGCACTTGCCGTACAATTCAATATGAAGGATATTTCTTGTTCAGATATTTCCAATATATTGTTACAAAATGATACATTGACAAAAAATATTCATTCAATGGAAATATTATTATCTAAATATTATATTTAGATATATAATATTTATAATATAAATATTATATATCTAAATATTATAATATTATCTAAATGAGTACTTTTTTCTTAAAATTATTATTAAAAATTAATAGGCATGTAAGCATAATTACAATATAAAATATTACAAATGTTTTTATTATGCATTTATAATATTATAGTATATTATTGTTGCAATGAATGAATTGTTTATTTACTTTATTATTTTCTTCAATTTATTTTTGTCCTCCTTTTCATTGTAAAAAAGTTGGTCACCTTATCACAGATGACAAAAAGATCATAGGCGAGGTAGGCTCTGCCTCAGTTTCATTTCTCTGCTAGTCTGCTTGCTCCATCTTCTTCCTACCTCTCCCTTTTTACAGCTATTTCAGGAATCTCATTCAGGGCTAATATTAGCAGAAAAGGGGCTCTTTTTTGCCTTGTCTCTTTTTATGGTACCTAAAACCTTTCCTACAGTTTTCTACCAGATTTCCCTTCTCATCTCATTGGCTGGGATGAGGTCACATGATCCTTCCTAAGTCAATCACTGGCTAAATAAATGAGACCATCTGACTAGCTTAGACCAGTTATGGTTTATTCCTGAGTTATCACATGAAGGAGGCATGGGTCCCCAAACAGAGTCAGTGCAGTACCAACCAAGATAAGATAAAGGGGGTGTTGCAGGTAGGGTCTCCCCAGCCCTGAGACAGAGGTTTGCATGTAGGAATTTTATTGGGAGTACAGCATCAATACCTGAGGGGAGCAAGGTAAGCAAGAATGGATAAAGAACTTGAACTGCAGCACAGTGACAATAAAGGCCTTAGCTAATCTTTCAGGGAGCTCTGAGACTAGGATAGCTCAGAGTTGTCCTAAATCAGAGAGAACTATAAGCCTTTTTACTCTTGCATCAACCACACATTAGATGTGGGTTGCACTTTGGAAAGGAGCCTAATCATCAGCAAAGTGGTTGTTTTCAGCAGAGGAGAAATCTCGGAGAGGAACTCAGCTTGACAGTTGCTGCTGTTAACATTCCCAGTAGATTGGGAAATGAGTGCTTCTGTCATAGAGGGCGGATCTGGGTGGCAAGACATGCCATCCACTGTAGGGGAGATGGATGTTGCATGGGCAATCCCTAGCTCAATTCAGGTCTCTTAAAAACCAACTTGGGCAACCACACTCATGTCCCAAGAAAACATGTCAGCCTTTACCAAACCATCTGTGGAACCCAATTATTTTACTACCCTTCTACTTCCTTAGGAAGAAGTGACAGGAAAGCTTCCAAGTGTCAGCCAGGATCCTGGTTTTTAAGAGTCAGACAGCTGGGAGATGGCTGTGGGTACTGAGTTTGGGTGGGACCCAAGCCCTCAGACTTAAGAGGCATGCTGCCCACAAGAATGAAAATCTACAGGATTAGTCTTGAACGAGCTGGGAGCCTGCTAAGCCCTGGCATCTGCTGAACTACCCAAATTACACACATTAAGCTGTTCAGTTCCACATTTTCAAAGTGAGCTTCCTGCCAAGGCTCCTAGCACAGTCTACACAATGGGAAATGAAAATGAGCAGTTAGAGCAATTATGGATATAGCAGGTCAAACAAATAAGCCTTTATTTAGGATTTAAACAGACATAATCAACAAAGATCTAATCCAAAATTGAAATTTGGACAAAGAAATGCTTTATCAAACAAAAAGTGTGTGTAGTGAGGTAGGGGGTTGGGGGCGACTAGAGACGTTTGCATGAATTTTCTCTGTCTCACTGAAAATACTAAAATAACATTTTTATCCAGCCTCTCCATGATGATGCCCTATCTTCCCACCCCAAGTCCCTTGAACATTTTCCAGCTCTGGTACTAATCTGGCTTTAGTGTCAACTCATATGCTAGGGCATAAAAGTAGTCATCATTGAAAAGAGCTGGGGTGCCTGACCAGGTGGTGGCACAGTGGATAGAATGTTGGCCTGGGACACAGAGAATCCAGGTTCAAAACCCATAGGTTAGGCCCTGGCCGGTGGGCTCAGCGGTAGAGTGTTGGCCTGGTGTGCGGGGGACCCGGGTTCGATTCCCGGCCAGGGCACATAGGAGAAGCGCCCATTTGCTTCTCCACCCCCCCTCCTTCCTCTCTGTCTCTCTCTTCCCCTCCCGCAGCCAAGGCTCCATTGGAGCAAAGATGGCTCGGGCGCTGGGGATGGCTCCTTGGCCTCTGCCCCAGGCGCTAGAGTGGCTCTGGTCGCGGCAGAGCGACGCCCTGGAGGGGCAGAGCATCGCCCCCTGGTGGGCAGAGCATCGCCCCTGGTGGGCGTGCCGGGTGGATCCCGGTCGTGCGCATGTGGGAGTCTGTCTGACTGTCTCTCCCCGTTTCCAGCTTCAGAAAAATACAAAAAGCAAAACAAAACAAAACAAAAAACCCATAGGTTACTGGCTTGAGTGAGGGCTCACCAGCTTGAGTGCGGGGTTGCTGGCTTGAGTGTGGAATCACAGGCATGACCACATGGTCATTGGCTTGAGCCCAAAGGTTGCTGGCTTGGAGGCCAAGGCCACCAGCTTGAGCAAGGAGCCACTCACTCTACTGTAGCCCCCCCCCCCCCCCGTCACGGCACATATAAAAAAGCAATCAATGAAGAACTAAGGAGTCAAAGCGAAGGATTGATGCTTCTCATCTCGCTCCTTCCTGTCTCTCTGTCCCTCTCTCTGTCTCTCTTGATAAAAAGAAAAAAGCCAGGGAATTAATTTGTTTATTGTTATATATATATATATATATATATATATATATATATATATATATAACATTAACTATAATATATATATAGTTAAATACCCAAGAATTAAAGCCATACACATGAATGTTTGTGTGTATATTCAGGAAATACAGAGACCCCAAGCATTTCAGCTAAGTGAGAAATAATAGGCAAAGGGGCTGAAATCTGATAGTGCCACTATTGTAGTAGGGAGCCAGATGTGGTGAAACTTTATACATACATACATATATATATATATATATATATATGATTTTTTTAACAAGAAAAACTGTTTACAAGAGTTTGTTACTCCTCTACAAGAAGAGACCTCAAGTCTCATGACTTGTCATTCAGCGGAAAGAGAAATGCAGAACAGTTTCCTTTTCTTTATCGTTTTTCCCCTCCCTGGACTGACAACGGCTGCCCCTTCTGACACAGGTCCATAATCTTCTCTGCAATTCTGAAATCCACAAAGTTCTGAAAAATGAAAGTTTTCTCATAAGGTGGCACTAAAACCAACTCAGTAGCAAACTGACTGGGACCTAGGACAGGGTGGGTATAGTTTTTCTGTATCCCATGTTTCACTATAAATATGTTAATGTGATCACAGGTTCTGCTCCAGACATACTAGTATATTTGAATAAAGATATAGATTTTTGGCCCTGGCCAGTTGACTCAGTGGTAGAGTGTCAGCCTGGTGTGTGGAAGTCCCAAGTTTGATACCCGGCCAGGGCACATGGGAGAAGCACCCATCTGCTTCTCTACCCTCCCCTCCTCTCCTTTCTCTCTATCTCTTTTTTCCCCTTCTGCAGCCAAGCCTTCATTGGAGCAAAGTTGGCCCAGGCGCTGAGGATGGCTCCACAGCCTCCACCTCAGGCACTAGAATGACTCTGGTTGCAATGGAGCAACATCCCAGATGGGCAGAGCATTGCCCCCTAGTGGGCATGCTGGATGGATCCCGGTGAGGCGCATACAGAAGTCTGTCTGTCTGCCTCCCTGCTTCTCACTTCAGAAAAATAAAAAATAAAAAAGATAGATTTTTGGGGAATTAGCAGCATATAGATGGTAGCTGAAGTCCTGGGAGTGGTTGAAATAGTCTAAGAAATAAAAAGAGACTGAGAGAAGCCTGACCAGGTGGTGGTGCAGTGGATAGAGCATCAGACTCGAACGCAGAGGACTCAGGTTTGAAACCCGAGGTCGCAGGCTGTGCACAGGCTCATCTAGCTTGAATGCAGGCTCATCCGGCTTGAGCCCAAGGTTGCTGGCTTGAGCAAGGGGCACTCGCTCTGAAGCTCTCATTCCTCATTCAGAACGAAAGACTGGAAAGACAACGGTCCAGGCACATATGAGAAATCAATCAATGAACAACTAAGGAGCCGCAACGAAGAATTGATGCTTCTCATCTCTCTCCCTTCCTGTCTGTCTGTCTCTCTCTGTCTCTGTCTCTCTGTCTCTGTCACAAAAAAAGAAAGAAAAAATAAATAAAGAAAAGAGACTTAGAGGAGACGGGGCCTAGGATGGAGCCCCTGCCAACCAAATTTAGTGAACAGACCTGAGGGAGGATCCAGCAAAAGGAAGCCACAAGGAAGTGAGAGAGGAAAGAAGAAAACAAGGTGTGGGGATGCAGCAGCCCAGAGAAGAGAACGTTTCAGCACGGAGGGGTGGTTATTGGGGTTAGCTGCACAGAGGTCAGTGCGGAGACAGAGACAACTGGGATTTTCAGTCTCAAGGTCCTGTCTCCTGGAAGACTGAGAACGTGTCTTAAACCTATGAGCCATTTTAACAGCACTGAGCTGTGCTTTTTACATTGTAGATGCCCGATAAAGACTTGCTGATCAACTGAATATGTCAACTAAAGCCATAGATCAGAGAGAGGCAAGCCTGCTTTTGTGAGGCCTCATTCAGAATGAAAGACGAAAGACAACAGAAAGAGCAGAGAGAGAAAACATGAAAATGACTAAGAAGTGAGATGCGTTTGCTCACTGGCATGAACAGCTGGAGAGGAGAACATGTCACTCCTCACTGCATGGGAGAACAGCAGGGCTGGGTATGAGAAAACAGTAAAATTGGTAGGTCTTTGAGATGGGAAGGGTAAAAACCGCAGTGGAGAGAGAAAGATTAATCAAGTAAACATTTTGTTGTGAAACTATGGTTTGGAGCAATTTATAGAACTTTAGAAATAATCAAGTCAATTAATATTTCACGATTGATAAAATAAATACGCAAAGAGGCTGAGAGGCTTCTCATAAGGTAACAGCTAGTTACTGGCAAAGCCTGGACTCAAAATGTTTGTAATGGAATACCAGCCCAATGCTCAAAATGTTTGTAATGGAATACCAGCCCAATGCTCAAAATGTTTGTAATGGAATATCAGCCCAATGCTCAAAATGTTTATAATGGAATACCAGCCCAATGCTATATTCTGACTGTCTCTCTATATTTTTATCAGTAAAATCTGGTTAAAATGAACATCTGGGCAGCTGTGATCATCTGCATGAAATCACAGGCACTAGGCTGGCGCACTCTCAATGGGCAACAGGTACCACGCTGGAATGAAGGGTCAGAGGTGAAGGCTTTGCTCATCTACCTTGGCTGAAAATGGCTGGGAGGGAAGAGTCAAGCATGGCTTCAGAAATTCACCCTGAAAAATCATTTTTTAAATGTGTTAAGAGTGGTATTTATTGTTTTTATAATCAGAAAACACACATTTAAAAAATGTTTCCTAATGAAAGAATGGGTAGATGGCAAGAGTTAAAGTGAATCAGGTTTTTTGCCAGTGTGACCAGCAACCACTTAGAATCAGGTTGTGTCAGATGAAAAACAGGCAGGACTTAGGGGAAACTAGTTCTACTTTCTCTTCCCTCTTGTTTCTTTTGGTTGGTTTGTAGGTTGCTAGTTTGGTTTAGAGGTGAACTTCTGCAGTGGTAGTCAACCTGGTCCCTACCACCCACTAGTGGGCGTTCCAGCTTTCATGGTGCGCAGTAGTGGAGCAACCAAAGTATAAATAAAAAGATAGATTTAGCAGCTCTGGCCGGTTGGCTCAGTGGTAGAGTGTCGGCCTGGCGTGCAGGAGTCCCGGGTTTGATTTCCGGCCAGGGTACACAGGAGAAGCGCCCATCTGCTTCTCCACCCTTCCCCCTCTCCTTCCTCTCTGTCTCTCTCTTCCCCTCCCACAGCCAAGGCTCCACTGGAGCAAAGTTCGCCCGGGCGCTGAGGATGGCTCCATGGCCTCTGCCTCAGGCACTAGAATGGCTCT
Organism: Saccopteryx leptura; assembly: GCF_036850995.1. Lineage (NCBI taxonomy): Eukaryota > Metazoa > Chordata > Mammalia > Chiroptera > Emballonuridae > Saccopteryx > Saccopteryx leptura. The sequence goes on from NC_089505.1 coordinate 255,922,808, forward strand.
GGTCGCAACAGAGCAACGTCCTAGATAGGCAGAGCATCGCCCCCTGGTGGGCGTGCCAGGTGGATCCCAGTCGGGTGCATGCGGGAGTCTGTCTGACTGCCTCCCCGTTTCTGGCTTCAAAAAATATAAAAAAAAAAAAAGATAGATTTAACTACAGCAAGTTGTTTTATTCTGCCAAACTTAGCGAAAATCCAACATAAAGTATTTTGGTAAGTAATTATTATTGTATGTTTTAACTTGCTGTAACTCTGCTTTATAAATTTTATAAGGTAAAGTTACTTCCCTACTTTATAAATCACCATTACTGTGGAACCGGTGGGCAGTTAGAAAATTTTACTACTAACAGATACAAAAGTAGGCGGTAGGTATAAAAAGGTTGACTACCCCTGGTGCAAGGCAACAGCTTGTGTTGGGAGACAATGAATTCATGTTTCTTCACTTGGTGAGATGGGAGATCCATTAAAGGAGGAAAAGAGACACTGGAGAATGGGTGATGCCTTATGACTTTGGGGGAATCATTTTCCCCAGAAAGGAGAAGTTTTCATTTCTACAGCTTGGAACAGAACATTCCAAAACAGCTAGAAAGCTCTTGATAACTTCTCAGATGAAGTTAATTAAAACCTTCCCCTGCTCCACAGGTCAAACCCTACTGTTCATGAATAACCTTCAAGTTGCTGCTGTTCAGCTGAGTCTCCCAAAGTCTTGACAGTTTGGTATGAAAAGAAATGTCATGTTGAAAGTGCCAGTTGTTCCTGCAAAAGAAACAGTTGGAGAGTTTTGTTTTGTTTTGTTTGTTTTTGTTTTTTGTTTTTGCCTCAGAGATCCTAGGCTAGAAGTGTAGAAGAGCCCACAAACATTTCTGCTAGCTATTTCCATGATAGCTCATACCCCCAGTTTTTAGCCAAAGGAATTCTGTCCCTCCGATCCACCCAGGAAGAAAACATGGCTAGGATACACAGCATAGAGTCCTATGTTTAACATCAGAAAGGCCAGTTTTGCTCTGGGAAGACTCTCCACAATGTCGATAAGCTTGTATCTCTGCAATGGAATAAGAGAGTTACCATAGCAGGAAGGCAGTGCCTCACTTGCTTTCTTGCTCCTGTAAGAGCTTTCTTCGTGCAAGGAACTGAGCCTAGCCCTGGCTTGGCCACACACAACTGGGAGGCATTTCAGGAAAAGGGGAGCCATGGTTCCCAACAGAATGCACAATTTTTGAGCATGTCTCTTCATCAGCCCAACACAGGTTGGCTTCTCTGCCTGTGGATCAACAAAAAGACCTTCTTAACAAATGTCAGATATCTTTGTGTTTTAAAAGATCCCCAAGAACGAATGTGGTTGAGGTAGATAATTGTAACATAGGGGTTATTTTAACCAGTCTAATTCAGTAAATATCAACTGGAAAACCAATGTAAGTCCCTAGTCCCTGTCCTCCAGGAGCTTATCCTCAAGTAGTTGGGGGCTCAAAGCATGTCAGCTATAAGCTCTGCCACACCAATTATCTCCTTTAGAGGAGAAGCTGTCCCACCTAGAGCTCCCTGCTCAGAGAGATAGCACCAAGCTCTTCCATGTCTGGGAATGGCCACTGATTGGGCCAGGGCCAGGGGACTAGTTCAATGGTCACCCCTCATGGGCAAGGGGGTTCTCCATGCCCCAGGAGGCTAACCTATAGTTACTACATTTAAGGGATTCCTTATCCTCTGACTTATAGTAGGGTTCAGCCAAATAGGGAGTTCTAGCCAGAGACAGAGGGAAGGAGGCTAGTGCTATTGGGCTAGTCACACCTCTACTGGTGGCTGCATTCTCATAAGGCAGCCTTCTCCATATCACCCAACCCTCTACCTCCTGGTTCCCTCACGCCTTCAGGTCTAAACCTGGCAACACCTCCCAACCTAATGCTACCAGCCCAAGGTAACACCAACGCTTTGTAGTTTCCCCACCAACCCCTTTATTAAATGTTCCTCAGAGCAGTCAGTGTGAGTGTACCATCTGTTGTTCCCTGCTGAGACCTTGACTGATAGAGGTTTACAAAACTCAAGCCTGTGCTCTTCGAATTTGGTTTTCTCTCTGTACTAGTACATTCTGCTCAACTCTGTCAGCATACACTCATTGCTGCACAGAGACAAGTTGGCCAGGAAGACATTTGTTCAAAGTGGCCGAGTGTGAGGTGAGGGAGGTGGAGTGGCAGAAGGGGAGCAAGGGAGTGACCCGCCTCAACACCAGCAAATATACTGCATGAATGCTAAGCGAGAAGGATACCCTGGTAGCTACTTCCCCCGGGAAGAAGTCTGGGTCCGACCTTCTGTAGGGCAAGAAAGTGTTCCTTCCCTGATCAAATTAGTTTCTTCAGCTGAAAATGCTTTGTTTTGACTTACACAATCACAAAATAATATTCCAAAAGGTTCTCTTGGTGAGAAGACCATTGTGCTGCTCTACCACACAGCTAATTTATCCAAATTCATGCAGCTGAAGCAAGGTGGGGGTGGAATCTCTTTTCTATGTCATTTTTTGCCTTTTAAATATTGATAAGCTCTCAAAAAGCAAAGGTTACTATGCATAACAAGCTGTGCTCCTCTTCCGGCCTTTAGTGTGCAGTTAGGGAGAGTGGGAGGCTGTAGGCAATAGGGCTGTTTTTATTTTTATGACAATTTACCCTCTCTGAACACACTAATGGGGAGAGTTACATTGTAAATTTTCTTAAAAAAAAAAAAAAAAGAGAGAGAGAGAGAGAGACTAACAGGGTCTCATGTGATCCAAAGCTGTCTCTCACCTCTAAGAAAAATATCCTCCTTCAGCTCCCTGGTGCACATTATCTTGTCTGCTTGGGATCTGGCTTTTAAAAGCAGGTCTCCTACTGGGCAGATTCAACAGCAATCTAAGAAAGAAATGCCTTATTTCCTACCTAAGACTCAAATGGAAAAACACAGAATCTGAATGTATTTTTCTTTCTTTCTTTCCTGTACCCCCATTATCTTTTTAAGAAAAGAATATACTGGTTTCTTTAGTCCTCAGTCTTTTGGCAACAGGCATTTAAAAGAAAGAATCATGCAGTAATTATTAATTTTGCATGGGATCAACTCTGGCCTCAGCTTTCATTTGAGATGCAGTTACATGAAAAACAGACTGCATTAATTTCATCCCCTCTGAGGTTGCTTGGCAACAAGGCCTTGTTCCAGATCATCTCTTCTCTTTGGCCCAGAGTGATCTCTTTGGGCTGTCGCTTATGCTAAGGCAATCATCACACTGTTGCTATTGCTTCTAAATGTGTCCCTGTGATCCTGAATGGCACAGGGGACTGGTGGTGGCCTTGCTCCAGTAATACTGTCTGGGGGTCTCTATATGCCCCGAGCTTGTCAGCACAGAGAATAAACTATGTGTGGCTGAGGAATTTGGGATTCAAATAATCGAGGTTAGACAGAAAGTGAGAGAGCATGAGCAATGTCTGAGGTGATGCTGAAGGGCAGTGGGGCTGAGATGGGATAAGTACTGATGTCTTTTTAAAAAAAGAAAAAGAAAAAAAGCATAACTATGTTCCGCTTTGGAAATCTTTCTAAGCTATATTCTTAAATGATAGATGCAAAGTCCAGAACAGTATGCATAGGATGCTAGCTTTTGGGCAGTGTGGAGAAGAGAGAAGAGGGAAAGGTATGAAAATATTTTGCTTATGTTTGCATAAAAAAAAATGCAGGTGGCCTGACCAGGCAGTGGTGCAGTGGATAGAGTGTCAGCCTGGGATGCTGAAGACCCAGGTTCAAAACCCTGAGGTCGCTGGCTTGAACACAGGCTCACCAGCTTGAGCGTGGGGTCGCAGGCTTGAGTGTGGGGTCACAGACATGACCCCATGGTCGCTGGCTTGAGCCCAAGGTCACTGGCTTGAGCAAGGGGTCACTGGCTTAGCTGGAGCCCCCCGGTCAAGGCACGTATGAGCAAGCAATCAATGAACAACTAAGGTGCCTCAACAAAGAATTGATGCTTCTCCTCCCTTTCCTTTATTGTCTGTATGTCCCTATCTGTCCCTCCTCTCTCTCTCTCTGTCTTTCTAGATTAAAAAAAAAAAAAAACAGGTGGTCACCTGTGAGTTTGTGAGAAGTGAAGAGTGAGAGTGATGGAGTAGAAAAGGTAGAGGTGAGAACAAGATTTTTCACCTGCATACCTCTTTATATTATTTTGCTTTATAAACTAAAATAAATGTGTTACCTATTTAAAAAAATTAAATAAACATTAAACAAGTGTTGGAAACCTAAGGCTTGTTGTTCATATTTGGCAGTGTTGAAGAAGTTGGGTAAAATAGCTTGATCAGGCGGTAGCACAGTGGATAGAGTACCGGACTGCGACAGAGAGGACCCAGGTTCAAAACCTCGAGATCATCAGCTTGAGTGCAGGCTCATCTGGTTTGAGCAAGGCTCACCAGCTTGAGCCCAAAGTCGCTGGCGAGTACTCAGTCTGTTATAGCCCCCCAGTCAAGGCACGTATGAGAAAGTAATCAATGAACAACTAAGGTGCCACAATGAAGAACTGATGCTTCTCATCTTTCTCCCTTCCTGTCTGTCTGTCCCTCTCTGCCCCTCTCTCTGACTCTCTGTCAAAAAAAAAAAGAGTATATGGAAATTCACTGTACTGTTTTTGAACTTTTTTGGTGAGTCTGAAATTATTTCAAAATTAAAGTTAAAATAAATATTTTCAGTATTAGCAACCCAAATACATTTTTTAGGCTTTCCGTTCTGTTTAACATCCTTTTTGCCACCTTTAGTGAAGAGAGTCAATCTGTACGTTTTGAGTGACGTGGCAGGAAATGTGGGCATCTTTGAGCACTTGGGGCTGCAGAGAAAGCTCTCAGCTAGGATCGTTATTAGCCTTAATCAGAGTGTGGTTCCATCCATCTCCCTATGGGTTTCAGCTGTGGTCCCCAAAGATCTGAGGAGAAATAAGTGACAGCTACCTTAGGGACTGGCCTCTCTGAGTATGGAACTCCCATAATGAAGGCATCACTCTTCAATTCATGTAAGCCTTCAGTTGTGCCTTAGTGGTTTTCCTGGACAACCTTCAGAGTTTTCTCTCATCTCTACAGCAGGCAGCCATCTCCTCATCTTCAGAATCACTCTGTCATTTTCTCCACAGGACTGAGCTCCTTGAGGGTAGGAACAATGGCTGGGTTATAGACCCAGTTTTCTGGCATAGCACAGTACATATCTTCTACTTAAGTTTTTATTTTGAAATAATTATAGATTTAGCCTGACCAGGTGGTGGCACAGTGGATAGAGCATCGGACTGGGATGCTGAGGACCCAGGTTCGAGACCCCGAGGTAGCCAGCTTGAGCACAGGCTCATCTGGTTTGAGCAAAGTTCACCAGCTTGGACCCAAGGTCACTGGCTCGAGAAGGGGTTACTCGGTCTGCCAAAGGCCCACAGTCAAGGCACATATGAGAAAGCAATCAATGAACAACTAAGCTGTCCTAACGAAAAACTGATAATTGATGCTTCTCATCTCTCTTCGTTCCTGTCTGTCTGTCCTTATCTATTCCTCTCTCTGTGTCCCTGTAAAAAATAAATAAAATTAAATAAAATTAAAATTAATTAATTAATTAATATTATTTTTAAAATTATAGATTTAAATGAGGTTACAAAAATATGCAGAGAAGGTATAAATGCTTATATTTTAAAAGAAGCAAAATCTTAAATAAATTGCTTAACTTTTTACCTGAAGTAACAAGAAAAAGAAGAGCAAACTAAAACCAAAGCAACTGGAAGGAAAGAAGAGAGAGGGTATATTAGAGAAGAAATGGATGAAATAGAGACTAGATAAACAATAGAGCCCTGGCCAGGTAGCTCAGTTGGTTCGAGCATCATCCTGATACACCAACGTTGTGGGGTCTATCCCCTGTCAGGGCATATACATATACAAGAATCAGCCAATGGCCTGACCAGGCGGTGGTGCAGTGGATAGAGAATCAGACTGGGACACAGAGGACCCAGGTTTGAAACCCCAAGGTCACTGGCTTAAGTGTGAGCTCATCTGGTTTAAGCAAGGCTCACTAGCTTGAGCCCAAGGTCGCTGGCTTGAGCAAGGGGTCACTCGGTCTGCTGTAGCCCCCCTCCCCCAGTCAAGGCACAGATGAGAAAGCAATCAATGAACAACTAAGGTGCCACAATGAAGAACTGACACTTCTCATCTCTCTCCCTTCCTGTCTGCCTGTCCCTATCTGTCCCTCTCTCTGTCTATCTCTGTCACAAAATAAAAAAGAATCAACCAATGAATGAATAAATAAGTGGATAAACAAATCAATGTTTTTTCTCTCTCTCTCCCTCCTGTTTCTCTCTAAAAATCCATCAATAAAAATTTTAAAAGAAAAACAATACAGAAAAATCAATAAAACCAAAAGCTGGTTCTTTGAAAAAATCAACATTGACAAGCATTTAGTTAGACACACAATGATAAAAGGAAAGAAGACTCAAATTACTATCAACCTTATAAAAATAAAAAAGACTATAAGGGAAAATTAGTAATCATTGCATACCAACAAATTAGATGACACAGATGAAATGGAAAAAATTACTAGAAAGACAAAAGCTACTAAAACTAAGTCAATAAGAAATAGAAAAATCAAAACTATAATGAAGTATCACTTCACACTCACTTGTATGGCTATAATTGAAAAGACAGATGATAACAAGTTAGTAAGAATGTGGTAGAATCAGAACTTTCATACACTGATGGTGGGAATGTAAAATAGTACAGCATCTTAGAAAATTATGTCAGTCCTTCAAAAAGTTAAACATAGAGTTACCACATAACCCAAAAATTCCACTCATAGTTACATACTCATGAAAATCAAAAATATATATTTAAAAATAAAACTTGTACATAAATGTTCATAGCAGCATTAGTCATAATAAGCAAAATATGGAAACAACCTAGATGTCCATCAATTAACGAATGCTTAAACAAAACATGGCATATCTATATACTGGAATATTATTCATCCACAGAAAAGAATAAAGTACTGATACATGCTACAATATGAATGAATCCTGAAAAGCTACTGAGTGAAAGATGCCAGACACAAAAGAACACATACTGTGTGACTCCACTTACATGAAATATCAAGAATAAGCAAATCAACAGAGACAGAAAGTAGATCTAGAAGAAAGTAGTTTCTAGAAGATAAGGGAGGGGTGGAATGGGGAGTGATTACTAATGCATATGGGGTTTCTTTTGGAGTGAAGAAAGTGTTCTGAGCTTGACCTGTGGCGGCGCAGTGGATAAAGTGTTGACCTGGAAACGCTGAGGTTGCTGGTTCGAAACCCTGGGCTTGCCTGGTCAGGGCACATATGGGAGTTGATGCTTCCTGCTCCTTTCTGTCTGTCTGTCTGTCTCTCTCTCTCTCCTCTCTAAAATGAATAAATAAAAAATATTAAAAAAAAAAAAAAAGAAAGAAAGTGTTCTGAAATTAGTGGTGATAGTTGCATAACTGTAACTATATTAAAAACTACTGGGCCCTGGCTGGTTGGCTCAGAGGTAGAGTATCAGCCTGGCATGTGGAAGTCCTGGGTTTGATTCCTGGCCACAGCACACAGAAGCACCCATCTGCTTCTCCACCCCTACCCCTCTCCTTTTTCTCTATCTAACTCTTCCCCTCCCGCAGCCAAGCTTCCATTGGAGCAAAGTTGGCCCAGACACTGAGGACGGCTCCATGGCCTCCACCTCACGCACTAGAATGGCTCTGGTTGCAATGGAGCAACAGCCCCAGATGGGCAGAGCATCGCTCCCCAGTGGGCTTGCCGGGTTGATCCCAGTTGGGTGCATGTGGGAGTCTATCTTTCTGCCTCTCCGCTTCTCACTTCAGAAAAATAAAATAAAAAATTTAAAAAACACTAAATTTTATGGATAACAGGTTAATTTTAGGGTGTATAAATTATATTACCATACGAAAAAAGAATGCATAATAGCAACACCTAATGCCTTTTAAAATGTAATGAGATTCCATTTACCCTTTACTTATTTCTGCCAATGGTAACACCTATAGTACTATGTTACAACCAGGAAAATGACATTAGTACAATTCATAAAGCTTATTTTAATTTTACCTGCTATACATGCACCCATCTGTGTGTGTGTGGGGGGGCATGTAGTTCTATCCAATTTTATCACATGTGTAGTATATTTCATGTAAGTACCACTACAGTCAAGATACAGAACAGCCTGACCAGGCAGTGGCGCAGTAGATAGAGCGTTGGATTGGGATGTGGAGGACCCAGGTTCAAGTCCCCAAGGTCACTGGCTCAAGCAAGGGGTTTCTCGGTCTGCTGAAGGCCCACGGTCAAGGCACATATGAGAAAGCAATCAATGAATAACTAAGGTGTCACAAGGAAAAGCTAATGATTGATGCTTCTCATCTCTCCCCATTCCCGTCTGTCTGTCCCTCTCTCTGACTCTGTTAAAAAAAAAAAAAAAGATACAGAACAGATTCATCATCACATGGATCCTTCTTGCTACCTGTTTGTACTCATGTCCTCCTTTCTCCCTTCATTCCTAAACCCTAGCAACCACTAATCTGTTCTCCTTCTCTATAAATTTGTTATTTCAAAATTTTAATAGATTGTTATATGTTATATAAAATATTGTATAAATGTAACCTTTTGAGTTTGGCTTTTTTCACTCAGCATAATTCCCTTGAGATCCACCCAAGTTGTATGGACCAAGTTCATTCCTATCATTTATTTATTTTTTGGTAATGCAGTATTTTCTTCTCTGCATTAATAACATATTTAAGAACACTTACAATATAAATAGAGCTTAATCTAAGAGAAGTTATATTTTTGTATCTTTATACTTGCTATTAATAATACTTTACATATTAATACTCAGTAATAAGACAGTCAAAATAATTATGGTCAAAATTATTATTTCAAAAACTTACACATAAATGCTTAGTGTCAGTATGTCTACACATAACTCAGATTTTGGTGTTAAGTTCTTAGGATGCAAGAAGAACATTTGGTTTACTTCACTAATAGGAATATCTCTAAATGCTGAGATGGCCTTTGTGTGTGTGTGTGTGTGAGAGAGAGAGAGAGAAAGGAAGGGAGAGAGATGAGAAGCATCAACTCATAGTTGCAGCACTTTAGTTGTTCATTGATTGCTTCACATAAGTGCCTTGACCTCCTGGCTCAGCTGAGCCAGAGACCCCTTGCTTAAGCCAGCGACCTTGGGCTTCAAGCCAGCAATCTTTGGGCTCCAACCAGAGACCCAATGCTCAAGCTGGTAAGCCTGCCCTCAAGCCAGGGACCTTGGGGTTTGGAACCTGGGTCCTCAGCATCCCAGGTTAATGCTCTACCCACTGCACCACCACTGGTCAGGCTGTGATGGCTTCTTTTGATATTTCTTCTGTCAATTTTTAGCATAGTTATCTGTGATTGTATGAATGGAATTGAATGAAGTGGTACTCATCATGCTGACTCCAAATAAGAGTACATAGCTGGGTACTGTAACCAATTACTGTAGCAATAAGGAGGTAGACAGGTAATGCGACTGCCTGACATTTTTGAGGCCAAGAGGTTAAGCCTAAAGAGTGCAGCCAAGTTCAGGAATAAAAACCCAGAGGAGATATAGTGTGAAGCCAAATAAAGAGCTTAAGAACAAAGCCATGAATTGCTCTTTCTGGCAATGACAACATATCCCAACATTTTCTCAGTGGCTTTAGACAATCTCAGCCCTGAGTGCCCTGTACAAGCACTGTTTAGGTGGGGGTGGAGAGGAAAATGTCGAAGGGAAGGGCAAGGTATTCTGGGACCCTCTCCAGGGTTGTTATAGAGCAGCGGTTCTCAACCTGTGGGTAGCGACCCCGGCGGGGTCGCCTAAAGCCATCGGAAAATACATAATGCATATCAGGTATTTACATTCCAAATCATAACTGTAGCAAAATTACAGTTATGAAGTAGCCACCAAAATTATTTTTTGGTTTGGGGTCACCGCAACATGAAGAACTGTATTGCGGGGTCACGGCATTAGAAAGGTTGAGAACCACTGTTATAGAGGAACTGTGCCCATCTCTTTTATTTTAAAATAAATTTTTATTTTTATAACAGTTTGAGATGAATAGAATTATTGTGAAGATAGTACAGAGTGCTCATATATAGCACATTCTTCAATTCCCCTATCATTAGCATTTCACATTAGTATGCTATATTTGACACAATTAATGTACCAATTTGGATACTTTCTTATTAACTGAAATCTATGCTTGAGATTTCCTCAGTTTTCCCCTGCTGTCCCCTTTGTGCCAGGACCCCATCCAGGATACCATATCATGTTTGTAGCTGTATCTCTGTAGGCTCCTCTTGACTGCAACTGTTTCTGAGACTTCCCTTGTTTTTTAATGACCTTTTAGAATTTAGAAGAGTCCTGGTCTGCTATCTGTAGAATGTCTTTCAGTTGTGATTTGATGTTTTCCTCGTGGTTGTACTGGGGTAATGTGTTTTGGGAGGAAAACCAGAGAGGTAAAGTCCTGTCCTCCTCACATCATATCAAAGGGATACACTATCATTATGGCTTATCACTGCTCATATCACCCTTTCCCACCTAGCTGAGACAGTGTTTTTCAGATTTCTCCACTGTAAAGTTACTCCTTTTTTTCCCACTCTTTCCATGCTGTGTTTTTTGGAAGAAAGTGACCATGCATAGCCCACATTTAAAGAGAGAGGAATTATGTTCCACTCTCTTACACACAGAATAGCTATATCAATTATTTGCAACTCTTCTGCATGGGAGATATATCTAAACTCCCAAATTTATTTATTCAATCACTTATTTACATCAGTATGGACTCATAAATATTTACTTTATACTTAGGGTTACAATACAATATAATATTATTTTATTCATTTTATTACTCAAATTGTTCCAGCTTTGGCCGTTAGGAGCTCTTTCATTTTGCTCCTATATCCCTTTGCTATATGACCATCATTGTGGGTGTTTTTTTGTTTTGTTTTTTTTGTTTGTTTGTTTTTTATTCATTTTTTAGAGAGGAGAGGGAGAGACAGAGAGAGAGAGAGAGAGGAGAGACAGAGAGAGAGAAGGGGGGGAGGAGCTGGAAGCATCAACTCCCATATGTGCCTTGACCAGGCAAGCCCAGGGTTTCGAACTGGCGACCTCAGCATTTCCAGGTCAACGCTTTATCCACTGCGCCACCACAGGTCAGGCTTGTGGGTGTTTTTGAACTTTGTTTTGTGAGCATTTTTTTACTTCCTGGCACTACAAAATGTTCTAAGCTTAAAGTGTATCTTTCTTGTCCTATTCCTAGAATCAGCCTCTTTTCCATGAAGCTCTGGTTCCTTTTATTGGAGAATGGCATAAGATCCAAGAGCTGAGCTTTGGGTGGGTCTATTGCAACTGGAGACTCATTTCTGTCAATCTCCCAGTTGACAAAGCAAATAAATATAGGTGTGATGCTAACCCATATATATATTTCTATCTTGTACATATCTAAGGTAACCACTTATACCTATATTAAGCTAAACATGAGTTCATACTGATATTTCCAGCTCTAACCAATTACAACATGGATAATTGTAGTGTCTTCCCCTTGCTTATCTGTAACCTCTCATTTCAACAACAACTTGGCTGCCATCACCCATCATTCATTTATTTAATTCTTCAATCCAGTAAAGTACAAGTGTAGTGGTTTCAGAATTGCTCCCATGAGAAATGGTACTTATATAGAATTCCTTTTGCCCTTAGTCTTACAGACTCCTGTCATTTCCAAAATCATTTAGGTCAGTACCCTATTTCCCTACCCCCTTTAGTGAGGTTATTTCATACATTTGGAATATATGTATGTTCTTTGGTCATACTTTGTATTCCATCATGGGGTTTCTAGACTCCTAAATAATTTTTTAAAATATGCATACATAAAGATTCACTTTTTTTTTTTTTTTACAGAGACAGAGAGAGAGTCAGAGAGAGGGATAGATAGGGACAGACAGACAGGTACAGAGATGAGAAGCATCAATCATTAGTTTTTATTTGCAACACCTTAGTTGTTCATTGATTGCTTTCTCATATGTGCCTTGACCATGGGGCTACAGCCGACCGAGTAACCCCTTGCTCGAGCCAACAACCTTGGGTCCAAGCTGGTGAGCTTTGCTTAAACCACATGAGCCCATGCTCAAGCTGGTGACCTTGGAGTCTCGAACCTGGGTCCTCCGCATCCCAGTCCGACTATCCACTGCGCCACCGCCTGGTCAGGCGATTTACTCTTTTTGATGCGAAGCTCCCACTGGTTTTGAAAAAAAATACTGTACTTAATGTCTTGTATTCATCATTACAGCATCATAAAGAACAGAATAATTTCACTGCTCTAAAAATCCCGTGTTTCACCTTTTCAAGCCTCCCTACCCTGAACCCCTGGCAGCCACTGATCTGTTTACCATCTGTATAATTTTGTATTTTTCAGAATGTCATAATAATTGGACTAATACAGTATGTTGGGTTATTTTTTTTTTCTTTTTTCAGACTGGCTTTGTTCACTTAGTGGTTGGTATGCATTTAAGCTTCATCAGTGTCTTAAACAGCTTGTTTCTTTTTTATCTCCATATAATAGCCCACTGTATGAGTAGCGTACCAATTTGGTTAGTCCTTCACCTATTGAAGGATATGTCAGTTGCTTCCAGTTTGGGGCAGTTATGAATCAACCTGTTATAAACATTCACAAGCAGGTTTTTGTGTGGCCATAGCTTGAAGCAGTTGGGATACTAGTTTTCAAATCAGGAGCACCATTGATGGATCATATGGTAAGACTACGTTTAGTTTTGTAAGAAACTGCTATACTGCTTTCCAAAGTGGCTCTACCACTTTGGATTTTCAAGAGCAATGAATGAGAGTTCCTGTTGCTCCTTAGTTTCTTCAGCAGTTCATATTCAATGTTGGGTTTGTTTGTTTTTAAGTCATCTAATAGATATGCAGTGGTATCACATGATTGTTGTAATCTGAAATTCCTAACGGCAAATGATGTTGAGCATATTTTCATTTCTAGATCTTCTTTGGCGAGGTATCTGTTCAGTTCCTTTGTTAATTTTTTAACTTGGTTGTTTTCTTATTGTTGAATTTTATAAGATATTTAAATGTACTTTATATACAAGACCTGTATCAGGTGTATTTTTTTTTTTTTTTTTTGGTAACCAAAACTTTAGTCCCAAGGATTCCCACAAAACATATCACAAATGACAGCATGAAAAAGAAATGTTGCACAGTAACTCAAAGTTCAGCTCTATAATGTACCCTTAATCTCGCAGGACACTGGTATCTTAAATACTCTCAAATTTTCAAATAAAGAATGTTACAAAGAGCTATGTGTTCATATACAACAATCACATAAGAAATTTATGACCTAAAGCAAAGAAAGGCAAACTAACTTTTTTGAAACTTCTTAGATTCTACACCAACTGGACAACTTCTGTTTGGTATAAAGACTAGTTGGATTTATTTATTCTTTTTTTTTTTTTTTCTTTAGAGAGAAGAGAGAGAGAGAAGGGGGGTAGGAGCAGGAAGCATCAACTCCCATGTGTGCCTTAACTGGGCAAGCCCAGGGTTTCGAACTGGCAACCTCAGCATTTAAGGTCGATGCTTTATCCACTGTACCACCATAGGTCAGGCAAGACTAGTTGGATTTTTAAAAAAAAAAGAAGAAGAAGAAAAAGCCTGACCAGGTGATGCAGCAGTGAATAGAGCATCGGCCTGGGACATTGAGACCCAGGTTTGAAACCCCGAGGTCACCGGCTTGAGCATAGGCTCACCAGCTCGAGTACAGGGTTGCCGGCTTGAGCATGGGATCAACATGACCCCATGGTCGCTGGCTTGAGCCCAAAGGTCACCACTGGCTTGAGCAAGGTATCACTGGCTCAGCTGGAGCCCCAGCTAAGGCACATATGAGAAAGCAATCAACGAACAACTAAGGTGCCGCAACTATGAGTTGATGCTTCTCATCACCCTCTCACTCTCTCTTTCCCTCTCTATCTCTCTAAAAAAAAAGAAGCCTCTAATCTAATTTAAGGGTGCAGCTTTAATTTTTACCTGCTAGCTTGTGTTCACAGCAGATTTTGAAGACTGCTTGTTCAGCTACAGCTGCATATTATTTCTCAGCTATAGAAAGTCTTAACTTCAATTTTTGCCAGTTTTGTTTCCATAATATTAAATATCACACTTTAGCTAGGTAGGGGTTAAGAGGTTTAATATCAGTTCATGCAAGACTAAAGTTCAAAGCAAAATAAATTTTGCTTAAGGGAGCATTGTAAAGTAAGAATTCTTGATATTACATGCCTCATATGATCCAATTCAAACCACAGAGAATTGAATCTTTATGTGTGTCACTGTTCCAAGACAAGCAAATATGAACAGCTAAGACATCCTTAAAATGCACCAAGCTCACGAAGTCTCAAACAAAACGCCAATTTTCTGTACATATTCCTGTCAAATGAAGTTATTTCTTGTACATCACTTCTCTTGCAAACTGGTCTTCTATTTCCTTTTATTTGACCTAAATGGGCTACGAGACCTAGAGAAGGAGCAGGATGGCTTGTGATTTCTCTCCCGAGACCAGGATCTCTCTTCTCCTATCTGTAGGAAGGGGCCTGCTCCAGCTGCGGCTGTGGGAGAAGCTTCTCCACCTTGGGGATCTGCAAGGAGGTGGAGAAGGACTCCTTCTCTGATGATCATCTCAAGGGCGATGACCCCAAGAGGGAGGCCGGCCACGATTTGGACTTCTTTTCACTATTTGATAGTTCCACTCTTATAGGCAGCCACATCGTGTTCTCCCATCTTGCACTCAGACCACCTGGTCTGCAGTTTGAGGATCTTCCAATTCAACAAATGCAAAGCTTGTAGGGTTCACAGCAACCCACACACTTCGGAGTGGCCCATAAGAGCCAAAAGCTCATTCCAATTCTTGCCTTGTTACTGTTGTTTCCAAGATTACCTACATAAACCTTACAATCCAAGAAACGCAGCGGCTCAAATCCACACACCCTCCGACGCTCTTTCGCGCCCCTCTGCCGGCTCCCACAGATCCTGTCGCCAACCAGGCGCTCACGAAATGGCCTTTGACTTGTCCTGTCATTGTTTTAAGAGGTTTTTTTAAAGGAAGACACCTTTAATTCTGATAAAGTCAAACATTAACTTTTTTTCCTGGATCATGCTATTGTGGTTATAGTTAAAAACTCGTAACTAACCCGAGAACACCCTTGCCTTGTTCTCAATCATAGAAGGAAGGAGTTCCAGCTCTCACTGTTAAGTGCGATGTTAGCTGTAGGTCTTCTGTAGGCGCCCTTTGTCAAACCAAGCACATCCCCATCTATTCCTAGTTTGTGAGCTTTTATCATGAATGGCTGTTGAAGTTTTAATTAACTGTAGATTTACAAGCAGTTGTAAGAAAGAATAGAGTGCGCCATGTACTGTTTACCCTGTTTCTCCCAATGCTAACAGCTTGAAAAACAATAGGACGGCCAGAATATTGACACTAATACAACCCACCAATCTCATGCTCATTGGTATGTGTTTTTACAACTTAATCACATGATTAAGTTTGTATATCCACTACCACAGTCAAGATACAGAGCAGTTACATAAGCATAAGGATCTCTCCTTGCTTTTTATAGCCACACCTATCTCCACCCTGCCCCTTCCTCCTACATCCCTAACCCCTGCTATCCACTAATCTGTTGTCCATTTCTACAATTTTCATTTTTGAGTTCCATCCAAGTTGTTCTGTATATCAATAGTTCACTCCTTTTTTTTTTGTATTTTTCTGAAGTGAGAAGCGAGGGGGAAGACAGACAGACTCCTGCATGTGCCTGACCAGGATCCACCTGGCAAGCCCACTAGGGAGCCATGCTCTGCCCATCTGGGGAATTGCTCCATTGCAACTGGAGCCATTCCAGTGCCTGAGGTGGAGGCCATAGAGCCATTCTCAGCACCCAGGCCAACTGTGCTCCAATGGAGGCTTGGCTGCGGGAGGGGAAGAGAGAGATAGAGATAAAGGAGAGGGGGAGGGGTAGATAGGCTCTTCTCCTGTGTGCCCTGGCCAGGAATCGAACCTGGGACTTCTACTCACCGGGCCAACACTCTACCACTGAGTCAACCGGCCAGGACAATAGTTCACTCCTTTATATTGCTGCATAGTAATATAAAGTATTCTATGGTATTCTATGGTATAGAAGCACTAAGTTTGTTTAACTATTCACCTGTTGAAGAACATTTGGGTTATTTCTGCTTTTTGGCTATTATGAATAAAACTGCTATAAACATTCATCTACAAGTGTTTTGTGAGCATAGGTTTTTATTATTCTAGGATAAATATCCAAGAAGTGAAATTGCTGGGTCATGTGAAAAAATGAGTGTTTAGGTTTGTAAGAAACTGCCAAACTGGGCCCTAGCTGGTTGGCTCAGTGGTAGAGCGTCGGCCTGGCGTGCAGAGGTCCCGGGTTCGATTCCCGGCCAGGGCACACAGGAGAAGCGCCCATTTGCTTCTCCACCCCTCCCCCTCTCCTTCTTCTCTGTCTTTCTCTTCCCCTCCCGCAGCCAAGGCTCCATTGGAGCAAAGATGGCCCGGGCGCTGGGGATGGCTCTGTGGCCTCTGCCTCAGGCGCTGGAGTGGCTCTGGTCGCAACATAGCGTCGCCCCCTGGTGGGCAGAGTGTTGCCCCCTGGTGGGCGTGCCGGGTGGATCCCGGTTGGACGCATGCGGGAGTCTGTCTGTCTGTCTCTCCCTGTTTCCAGCTTCAGAAAAATACAAAAAAAAAAAAAAAAAGAAAAAAAGAAAGAAAGAAACTGCCAAACTGTTTTCCTGAGTGGCTGTACCAGTTTACATTCTCATGGGCAATGTATGGGTGATTCAGTTTTCCTGCACCTTGTCAGCATTTGGTGTTATCACTAATTTTGTTGTAGCCATTCTGATAGATGTGTACACACTTTGTTTTGGAAAGCCATAGACATCTGGTATGCCTGGCTCCAAGTTAGGCTCTTTGAGTGCAGAGGAGACCCAGCTCCTGCAAGCAGGAGACTGGAGAGGCAAGACTAGAGCATAAGAGGAAGCCAGTTCTCCTCAAAGTCATCAGTATAAACCCTACAGGCTAACCAGTAATGATGTGTGTTCCTTTAATAAACCTGAGCCTCTAACAGGAACCTGTGTCAGGGAAATCTCTGTGGCACCCAGAGGGTAAAAAAAAAAAACACAAAGAAAACCCAACAAGTTTATGGAAAGGTTAGGGGGAAAAATCATTGTCTGGATAAAGCAGAGGCTCACGTCAGCTGTTTGAAACTCCAGGTGAAAGAAATGGCATTCACTCTCTGGGTCTCCAAAAAGGGGTTCAGATTCTGCCCGTGTTTTGCAAAGAAATAGGACAAAGCTAACATAGGCCTCCCTGTGGCAAAACGGGACTGATTTTCAACCTGAGAGAGTACTTTGTCCCTTTCTTTCTGTTAAAGTAGACTCATAGATTATTATCCAAGTTTGGTTTGCTCATTTTCCTCAACTTTTGTTTGTTGTATCAAGTTCAGTGCATTAACATCCATTCAATGACAGTTGTGAATGTAGATAAAACCACATGACTGTATAGTTCATTTGGATTTCAGTTTTCTAAGAAGTAGATGGCCTTAATGTATCAAAAATATTTGGCTTTTAAAAAAAAACAACTCTTTAGACAAAGGTCAGTTTTGTCTGAAATGACAGAACATTGTGCTTGGGAACTTGTAGAAGCATAATGCTATCAGGGGACTTTCTGTCCTTCCTGCCATACTTCCTCTACTCCTACCCTTTCTGACGTTCACCACAGGGGACACCTATTGTCTACACTCTGGTCTTACTTTTTTTTTAAATAATTCATTTATTTTATTTTTAAAGATGAATGCCATCGTCTCCATTTTATTTTATTTTTTATTTTTTACAGGGACAGAGAGAGAGTCAGAGAGAGGGACAGACAGGGACAGACAGACAGGAATGGAGAGAGATAAGAAGCATTAATCAGCCTGACCAGGTGGTGGCGCAGTGGATAAAGCATCGGACTGGGATGCGGAAGGACCCAGGTTCGAGACCCCAAGGTCACCAGCTTGAGCGTGTGCTCATCTGCTTTGAGCAAAAGCTTACCAGCTTGGACTCAAGGTCGCTGGCTCGAGCAAGGGGTTACTCGGTCTGCTGAAGGCCCACGATCAAGGCACATATGAGAAAGCAATCAATGAACAACTAAGGTGTTGCAATGAAAAACTGATGCTTGAGGGCAACCTGTATAGCTAACGGGTATAGGATTTCTTTTGGAGAGAATGAAAATGTCTAAAATTAAATTGTAGTGATGGTTGTACAACTATATGACTTTACTAAAGAACACTGGCTTTTACCCTTAATGTGGATAAATAGTGTGGTATGTGAATTATATCTCTTTTTTTTTTAATTATTTATTTATTCATTTTAGAAAGGAGAGAGAAAGGGAGAGAGAGAGAGAGGAGAGAGACAGAGAGAGAAGGGGGGGGAGGAGCAGGAAGTATCAACTCCCATATGTGCCTTGACCAGGCAAGCCCAGGGTTTCGAACTGGCGACCTCAGCATTTCTAGGTCGACGCTTTATCCCACTGCGCCACCACAGGTCAGGCGTGAATTATATCTCAATAAAGCAGAGAGAGAGAGAGAGAGAGAGAGAGAGAGAATTAAGCTTTATTTCAAACTATCTTTTGTACTTTTAAAAAACTTATTTGGAAAAAATTTCAAGATTGCAGAAAGTTGCAAGATTCACCAATTACTGAAATTTTTGCCTGTTTTTTTAAGGTTAAATTCCATCAGCCTTGGTCTGATGTATTGATTGTTTTGTTTCGTTTTTGTAAGTGTGGATTTCAGATTGTATTACTTACACTACCCCAGTAGTTCTCAATTGGGACATCTGGGCATGTTGGTTCTGGGGCCTCTTGGGTGGGACATTGGTTCAGGCCAATGTCAGACCTCAGGTAGCCTGTAGTAACAGGAGTACCTTAGTTCATGTTTTTCTCTGAGAAACTGGCTTTATCATATCTTTTCTTATTATCATCAGAAAATTTTCAAGATCAATAATGCTTGTCCATGGGAGCAACAGAGGAGCCAACTGTTGAGTTTTCAAGAAGGGTTAAAGCCATCAGCTGGAGTCTGAGACTACTGGAAAAGTCTTTCTTAAGATTCTTACTTAAGTGGATAAGCCACTGAAAGCTCAGTAATTGAACAAAATAGTAAAATAGAAAATACGTAAAAGTTGAATCATATATGTAGAAACTGAACATAAAACTTTGAAGACATCATACGGGAAATTCAAGTGATGACTTTCTAAATGAATGTAGTGGCATTTGAGTATTAGAAGCTAAGAACATTCTTGAAAGCAAAATATAGTTATTGTGAACCAATTATAGTTGTGATCTAAATATAGTTACTGATCTACTTTGTCTTGAGATTTGCCTATTCTGGACATGTTATACAAATATAATTATTATAAATGTAATGTGTGGCCTTTTGTTACTAGCGTCTTTTACTAAGAGTATTTGCGAGGTTCATCCATGTTATGGTATTTATTAGTTATTCCTTTTTATTGATGAAAAAATAGTTTTTGATGAATGTATATTTTCACTTCTCTTGGGTATATACCTAGGAATAGAATTACTAGGTCATACGATAACTCTGTTTTGATTTTGAAGAACTGCCAAACTGCTTTTAAAAGCAACTATACCATTTTATAGTCCCACCAGCAATGTATAAATATAAGGCTTCCAATGTCTCTGCATCCTCCCTGACACTTGTTATAGCTAGCCTATCTCATTGTGGTTTTGATTTGCAGTTCCCTAATGACTCATGATGTTAAGCATTTTTCATGTGTTTATTACCTATCTGTATATTTTATTTAGACAAATGTCTATTCAAATCCTTTCCAATATTTTTTAAAGTAAGCTTTTCATTGTGAGGTAATTGTAGCTTTAACTATAGCTTTAAGAAATAATACAATGTCTATGTATCCTTTACTCAGTTTTCCCCGTGGTAATGTAACAAAATTATAGTACAATATCACAACTAGGATACTGACTTGATACAGTGAAGATACACAACTTTTACATCACCACAAAATCCCTCCAGTTCCTTTTTATAGCCACACCTACTTCTCTTCCACCCTCACCTCTTCTTACCCCTGGCAACCACTAACTGTTCTTCACTCCTACAATTTTGTCATTTTAAGAATGTTATGTAGACCTGTGGTGGCGCAGTGGATAAAGCATCAACCTGGAAATGCTGAGGTCGCCGGTTCGAAACCCTGGGCTTGCCTGGTCAAGGCACATATGGGAGTTGATGCTTCCAGCTCCTCCCCCCCTTCTCTCTCTCTGTCTCTCCTCTCTCTCTCTGTCTCTCTCTCTCCCTCTCCTCTCTAAAATGAATAAATAAATAAATAATTTAATTTAAAAAAAAAAAGAATGTTATGTAGCCTGACCAGGCAGTGACACAGCGGACAGAGCATCCAACGGGGATGCTGAGGACCCAGGTTTGAAACCCAAGGTTGCTGGCTTGAGTGTGGACCCACCAGCTTGAGCGTGGGGTTGCTGGCTTGAGCATGGGATCATAGACATGACCTCATGGTCACTGGCTTGAGCCCAAAGGTCGCTATCTTGAAGCTCAATGTCACTGGCTTGGCTGGAGCCCCCTGGTCATGGCACATATAAGAAAGCAATCAATGAACAACTAAGGTACCGCAACTAGGAGTTCATGTTTCTCATCTCTCTCCCTTACTGTCTGTTTGTCCCCCCCCCCCCTCTCTCATACACACATACACCAAAAGGTTATATAAATGAAATAATACAGTATATAACCTTTTGAGATTGTTTTTTCCGCTTAGCATAATGACCTGGAGATTTATCCAGGTTGTTGGCATGACCAATAGTTTGTTTCTTTTTATTCCTGAGGAGTCTTCCATCATATGGATGTACCAGTTTGTTTAAACATTCACGTACTGAAGGACACTTGGGTTGTTTCCAGTTTGAGCTATTATAAATAAAGCTTCTATAAACACTTGTTCAGGTTTCAATTTAAACATATGTCTTAATTTCTCTGGGATACATGCCCAGGATTGCAATTGTTGGGTTGTACAGTAGTTGCATGTTTAGATTTTTAAGAAACTGCCAAACCAATTCCCAAAGTGCTGTACAATTTCACATTCACTCCAGCAATGTATGAGTGATCCAGTTTCTATGAATGAAGGCCGAGTGGGAGAAGACCCAGTCCTCCCTACTAGGCTTGTCTACTATACAACTTTTGCAACAAGGCACTGGGGGCGGGGTGAGAACACTGGCAGCCTGCCCCTCCCGGGGTTAAACTGTGACCCCAGATTGGGAGCTCTGGGTAGAAGCCCTGTCTTCCAAAGATAGATTTTTCTTGAATGAATGTTTTTTTATTTGTAGTATGCACTTAGAACAATTCCCAGAGACTTTTTAAAAGATGATTTGGGCCATCCACCGACCCACTACCAACAAATCTGCCCGACTCTCGCGTGCACCATGTCTGGTTCCTCCAGTGTCACCGCTATGAAGAAAGTAGTTCAACAGCTCCGGCTGGAGGCGGGGCTCAACCGCGTGAAGGTTTCCCAGGCAGCTGCAGATTTGAAACAATTCTGTCTGCAGAATGCACAACATGACCCCCTGCTGACTGGAGTATCTTCAAGTACAAATCCTTTCAGACCCCAGAAAGTCTGTTCTTTTTTGTAGTGAAATTAATCTTTGAAGGTGTTCTAAACCACTTTTCATGGCTGGAGAATATTCAAAGAGACCGAAATATGAAGCCTGTACAAAAAGCTTATTCCTGTAACACGTGCCATACTACACAAAAATTCTGCTTCTGTCAGTCCTTAACATCTACCTCTCTGAATTTTCACGAATTTCTGTTTCACAAGGGTAATTATTTTATATACACTGGCAGCAGCAAATAAAATACCTATAAAAGTTAAAAAAAAAAAAAAGATGATTTGTACCAAATCGTTTGCTGAGGAGGTCTACTGAGCTCCTTACTCTGCTATTCTAGAAGTCCATCCATAAAAATAAATTGGATTTCATCAAAATTACAAGCTTCTACTCCTTGAAAGACACTGTTAAAAAAAAATAAAAGACAAGCCACAGACTAAGAAAATACATCTCTCGCCTGACCTGTGGTGGCGCAGTGGATAAAGCGTTGACCTGGAACGCTGAGGTTGCCGGTTCGAAACCCTGGGCTTGCCCGGTCAAGGCACATATGGGAGTTGATGCTTCCTGCTCCTTCCCCCCCTTCTCTCTCTGTCTCTTTCTCTCCTCTCTCTAAAATGAATAAATAAAAATAAATTTAAAAAAAAAAAAAAAGAAAGAAAATACATCTCATAAAGGACTTGTAACCATTAGGAAAATGCAAATTAAAATCACAATGAGATACCACTACACATGCACTAAAATGACTACAATGAGGAAAACTGACCATATAAAGTGTTGGTGAAAATGTAGAGAACTGAAACTCTCATATATTGCTGAAGGGAATAGAAAACGATACCATTACTTTGGGAAAGTCTCACAGTTTCTTTTCTTTCTTTTTTTTTTTTTTTTACAGAGACAGAAAGAGAATCAGAGAGAGGGATAGATAGAGACAGACAGACAGGAACGGAGAGAGATGAGAAACATCAATCATTAGTCTTTCGCTGCGACACCTTAGTTGTTCATTGATTGCTTCCTCACATGTACCCTGACCACGGGGCTACAGCAGACCGAGTGACCCCTTGCTTGAGCCAGAGACCCAGGTCCAAGCTGGTGGGCTTTGCTCAAACCAGATGAGCCCACGCTCAAGCCGGCGACCTTGGGGTCTCGAACCTGGGTCCTCTGCATCCCAGTCCGACGCTCTGCCCACTGCGCTACCGCCTGGTCAGGTGTCTCACAGTTTCTTAAAGAATTAAATATGCCGCCTGACCTGTGGTGGCGCAGTGGATAAGGCGTCAACCTGGAAATGCTAAGGTCGCCGGTTCGAAACCCTGGGCTTGCCTGGTCAAGGTGCATATGGGAGTTGATGCTTCCAGCTCCTCCCCACCTTCTCTCTCTGTCTCTCTCTCCTCTCTGTCTCCCTCTCTGTCTCTCTCTCTCTCCCTTTCTCTCTCCTCTCTAAAAAAAAAATGAATAAATAAATAAATTTAAAAAAAAAAGAATTAAATATGCCCCTCCTCAATATTTACCCAAGAGAAATGAAAATTTGTGTTCAAAAAAATTCTGTATGTAAATGTTTATAGTGTCTTTATTCATAACTGTGTAACACTGTAAACAACCCAAATGTCCAACACACTGATAAATGGACAAAATGTGGTAACTCCAGACAATGAGATACCACACCACAATAAAAATGAACTACTGATACATGCAAAAAACATGAATGACTCTCAAATGCATTATGCTACATGTCATGGGTTCAATTATGCTCCCTCCCCCCCAAAAAAAGTCCTAACCTTCTTTTTTTTTTTTTTGTCTTAACCTTCTAACACCTGAAAAAATGCCCTTAATTAGAAGTAGGGTTATTTCTAGTAAGAGAAGAGAAGAGGTTTCATCCTTTATGAACACATGGTTCACCAGGTACTGGACTGTACATTGCAACCAACTGCCCAGTTTTAGGACTCCTAGCTACATGTCCATGTGTTGCCACTTCCCTTCCCAAGCCTCAGCTTTCTTGTGTATAAAATGGAGAAGATAATAATAATATTTACTTAACATGATCATTGTACAAAATAAAATAGCTTATGTGCCTGACACATTATTAGCACTAAATAAATGCTAATGATTTCTCTATTGAAATAAAAATAAAGGGAGTCATTGCAGATATAATTAGTTAAGATGAGGTTATACTGAAATAAGGTGGACCCTTATTCCAATATGAGTGGTGTGTCCTTATAAGAGACACACAGGGAAAATTCATGCAATGACAGAGGCAATATACTGGGAAAATGCTATGCAATGACAGAGGCAGAGATTGGAGTTATGTAGCTATAAAATATGAAATGCCAAGGACTGCTGATAACACCAGACACTGAGATAAAGGAATGAACAGATTCTCCCCTAGAGCCATCCAGAAAGCACAGCTCTTCTGACAACTTGATTTTGGACTTCTAGCATCCAGAACTGTGAGATAATAAGTTTGTTGTATAAGCCACCTAGTTGTGGTACTTGTAACGGCAACCCTTAGAGACTCTTACACTAAGTTAAAGAAGCCAGACTCATATGGCATCCTGGAAAAGGCAAAACTACAGGGATGAAGAACAGACTGTGATGCCAGGGGTTGGGGGTAGGATAAGGGGCTGACTACAAAGAGACATGGGAGAGCTTTGAGGGCAATAGAAATATTCTAGAACTAGATTGTGATGAGAAGTACACAACCGCATGTGTTTGTCAATCATATATTACACTACATAAATTAAAAATTTTTTAAATTTTACACTATGTAAATTATAGCTCAATAAACCTGACCCAGCCGCCATCCAAAAACCATAAATAAAAAACCTTGCATGGTGACTGTCCTTATACCTTCTACCAATAATTCTAAAGTGCCATCTAATATACAGTCCATATTCCAACTTCTCCAACAGTACTCAAAACGTCTTTTGTAATTGCCTTTTCTCTACCACGATCCAATCAAGGGCCATATAATGCATTTGGATGTTATGTATGTTCAGTCTCTAAATCTAGAATAATCTTCTCATCTTTTTCTTTTCATGACCTTTTGTTTAGGCCATTCTGTTAGGTCTTACAGAATGTTTTATAATTTCTGTCTTTGATTGCTTCCTCATTGTGTTATGAAATATTCTTCTCTATATTTTCTATAAACTGGAAGCTAGGTCCATAGGCTTCGTTAGATTCAAGTTAAACACTTTTGGCAATAGGTCACAAGTAATAGAGACATATTTTCCATCTTGTTGGCCCCCTGGCATATCTATTTCTCTGCCTTTCTTTCTCATGCTGTGAAGGACTTGTGTACCTACTTGTGCAATAAAATCTTGTGGAGGGCCTGTTGTACTAGCAAGATGAAACCACAGAAACCAATAATCAAAATATTGAGTAACTGCTACAAGGAGCCAAGTCCCGTGCGAGGTGCTGGGGATATAGCACTAAGCAAATGCAAACATGGACCCTGCCTGCAGGAAGTTTATAGTCTAACAAATCAGATAGACATTCATGAAAAAGAAAATTCAGAAATAATGTGATAAATGCTATGAAAGAAAAGCACAGGAGAACATGGCTCTGTACAATGGGGAAAGGTGACCGTGTACCATTTGATCTGGGACTGAAGGATGGGCAGGTATCAAGAAGGAGAAAAGCAGGGGGAGATGGGGCAAGGGGAGCTGGGCTACCAGCAGCTCACTGATCGGTGGCCGGGTCCAGATGCACAAAGAGGTGATCACAATCCTCTCCGGTGAAGCCAGGGAAGCCCAGAGGCAGCTTTCCTGGGAGAGTGCTGTCTAAGCTGAGGCCTGAACGGTGACCAAGTCAGTGGAGCTAAACAGAGAAAACATGGGGAGGCAAATAGCTAACCAGTTAATGACTAGAATTAAATCTGTGTAGAAATTTAGGTTCAAGAAAACTAAGAAGTATTCTTGCCCAAAAAAATTAATTGTAATCAAGACTCTAGACCTAACTTTTGATTTAAAGGAAATACTGGGGATAGAGAATTTTAAAATCACATTGTCTTTAATTTTAAAACCCTAACCAGAAGAGTTCAGAATTATAGTTAGACCAAAATTCTATTTTTCTGAATATTTGGGTTAGGCCAAAGGGCTCAAATTCATTATGTACTAGAATAAATTGCCCTGTTTAATAGTAATTATGATAATTTTTAAAATACACATTTTTCCTAAGCCACACAACAAGTAGCAGAGACAGACTTCGATCCAGGCCTGACCTGTGGTGGCACAATGGACAAAGCGTCGACCTGGAATGCTGAGGTTGCTGGTTTGAAACCCTGGGCTTGCCTGGTCAAGGCACATACGGGAAGCAACTACTATGAGTTGATGTGTCCTGCTTCTACTCCTTCTTTCTCTCTCTCCTGCTCTTTCATACTTTCTCTAAAAATCAATTTATAAAATCTAAAAAAAGGAGTCAATTCAAAGTTGCTGGCTCCAGAGCATCTGTACTTAACTATCACATAGCACTGCCCCCAGTAATGATGAAAACAGTACCATTTAAGGTGAAGGAACAGAAAGGGGCTTTCTGTAATGTAACTCAAAAGAAGGGACAGATCCTCAGCACTGTAAGGACACAAGAGTGATGCGAGCAAGACGTTAACTGACCCAGTATGAATGGTCTGGTTTTTTAAAAATTTATTTATTGAGGTGACATTGGGTAATCAAATTATATAGGTTTCAGATGTAAAATTCTATATATCATATTGTTAAGTCTCCTCCAAGTGAAGCCTCCTTCCATCACCATTTATCCGCCTTGACCTTATCCTACCTCCCCCAACCCTTCTTTCCCTCTTGTAATCACCATTTTGTTGTCCATGAGGTGTTTCTTTTTGCTTAATCCCTTCACTCTTTCACTTAGCTCTCCAACCCCCATCCCATCTGACAGCTGTCAGTCTGTTCTCTGTGTCGATGAGTCTGTTTCTATTTTGTTTATTAGTTTATTTTGTTCACTAGAATCCACATTTAAGTGAGATCATATATTTGTCTTTCTCTGACTGGCTTATTTCACTTAGCAACTGCTCTCCAGTCCATCCATGCTGTTGCAACGTAAGAGTTCCTTCTTTTTATGGCCACACAGTATTCCATTGTGTAAATGCACCACAGCTGTTTTACCCACTCGTCTACTGATGGGCACTTGGCCTGCTTCCAAGTCTTGGCTATTGTAAATAATGCTGCAGTGAACATAGGAGTTCATTGTAATTTTTAAGGCTTGAACAGGAGGCCACACAACAGCAGAAATTTCCCAACCCTACCCTCTTTACCCTCCACCAGGAATAGAAAATGACTATGCTTTTAAGAAATAAAAAGCGGGAGGGATTCCAAGATAGCAACGGAGAAGGCAGGCATTCCAACTGCCACTCCCAGGACCAAATTGGATTACAAATTAAAAATAATCGCCTGACCTGTGGTGGCGCAGTGGATCAAGCGTCGACCTGGAATGCTGAGGTCGCTGGTTCAAAACCCTGGGTTTGCCCAGTCAAGGCACATGTGGAAGTTGATGCTTCCTGCTCCTCCCCCCTTCTCTCTCTCTCTGTCTCTCTTCTCTAAAATGAATAAATAAATAAATAAATAAAACCACAAAGCTTTCAGAAAAAAAGAAAAGAAAATCTTCTAGATCTTGGGTAGGCAAAGATTTCTTAGATATAATGCCAAAAAAAAAAAATAATCATCATCATCTTGAAAAACCAACTTTGGACTAAACAAAGAGGAGTCTATAACCAAGGACCACAGAAGAAGCCACACTGAGACTGGTAGGAAGGGCAGAAAAGTGGAAAGGGCTGTCCTGAGTGAGTGGCAGTGGAGGGTCCAGAGGGACTCTCACTGTGTGAAGTTCGCCCTGAGAGGAAGGGTCCTCAGGCCCAGCACCCCAGCCTAGAGCCCGAGAGTCTAGAAGAGGCACCCACATAGCATTTGGCAGTAAAAAGAGATGAGGTTTCTGTCTGCAAAAAAGAGATGGGAGCTCTCAGAGATGCAGGCTCCATCTTAAAGGGCCAGCATAGAAAATCTCATTCACAGCCACTTACTGGGGCTCTGGCAGAGGAAGGGCTGCGACGACTAGAGCTACATAAAGAGTATGAAATTAGAAGCCCAGGGAGAGACATCATGGAGGAAGGCCATTGGAACCCCTGTGCTGAGTCATTCTCCAATACTGCAGTCGCCATCTTTCTTGGGTGGAGCAGTCCCCTCTGTGTGGCATCAGCCTGGGGAAAAGCAACTGCCCCACCCTTGGGATCCCTCCTCCCCCACCCTATGGAGATTGGGACGTTCTGAGAAGTAAAACAGGTCACAGGGGACAAGTGAGCCCAGAGCTTTCCCTGCGCACTTCTGAGACTATGACTGATGCTTTTGCCTCACAAGAGACTCATTAGAAACTGTCAGGACTGTGGGCAGCCCACAGTTTCTGGGTCTCAGAGGCCACACTCATCAGACTCCTGGGGGCCACACCCTACTGAAGTCTGTGAAAAAAGTCTGGATAAACTGACACCTGGGGGCTGAGGGGCAGAGCCATACCCACCACCCTTTCTAATCTGTGAATTGCCCCAGGCTCTAGACCCCACCAGAGGTTTTTATCAGTGGTTTAGCCCAAGAAGCAGCCAACAGACAGAGGCTGCAAGAGGCAGGGATCAGGAAACCTTGGCCTTTTGTGGACCTTCCTCCAGGCTCAGAGTGGGTAAAAGCCAGCCTAGGTGTGTGGCTTGGTATTTGCATGTGCACCTGGGCCCAGCAGAGGCAGCCACAAACTAAATTGCTTGTAGCTCCAAGGTTGCTGAGGGCCAGTCATGGGAAGTGTCCCCCACTGGTCTGCACCAGGTTCCCTCCACAGAGGCCCAGAGTCAGCAAATCCAGTGACCGGCTGCAGAGAGCATTGGTTTCAGACCTAATGACCCTGCTGGCAGCGTATCCTAATGGAGGGTTCATCAGACACCAGGCCCATCTGAGGTGAGTTCTGCTTTTGTGGTCAACACCAACCAGCACAGCAGCTCATGCACATTGGACAGGGTGGAGCTTCACAGTCAGCCAGCCCCAGTGCTGGATATCCTGCCTGGCTGGGCTAGGCTCCACAAGGGGGAGGGAGAGAGACTTGCAGCATGGACATTTAAAGTGTGAGTCCCCAAGAACCTATTGTCAGGTATGGTCAAGGGGCTTAGCTACTTTCTGGGAGTGGGACACAGTCAGCCCTAGGAGAGGACTCTCAGTCTTCCTCCTTGAAACCAGGGTCTCACCAGCTGGACGAACTTCTGCAGAGGGGAATGTCAGCCCCATCAAATCTAAACCTGCTGCTTACTTCTCTGGGGAGAAATACAATTGGAGTATCCAGCAGTGTCTGAGGGATTAGACTCTAAAGTAGGGGACACTTTCTCCGTACTGAGCTCCTGACCAAGAGACACCTGAAGTAACGGGTCCCGCTAATGTAAACCTCAGCAGCCCTAACCCATCAAGCTTGCAAACTGTAGAGGAGTTGATGGAGTGAGGCCAGTCTGAGATCACACCAGTCTTTCTACAGAAAACTCTGTGGGAAGACCAAGCAGCTGCAAGAAGAGGTGAAGCAGCTGAAAAATGGAGGCAAATCTTACAGAGTTTGGGGCTTCTATAGAGCTTGGGGCTTTTACGGAGCTGCTGTCATCTCTAAGCAGGAGGATGCTGATCCTCATACACAGGTTGGCCCCTCCCACACTAACCAGGTGCAGAAAATACGAACACAAACAGTGAACAGAGCAGTAGCTCCAGAAAGGTAGCCCACACCAGGTTACAAACAATAGCTAATGCCAACCTGAGAAGACCCAGAATCAACACAACCAGTAGTGGGTGGCAGACAGCACCAACCCTAGACTCAGCTAATGACACAAGCAGCACTCAAAGGAGGAGTCCAGGAGGCACCAGACACAGTGGAGAATAAATATGCTAACCAGGACAGACACTGCACAGTATCTAATACACATGATCAAGGTTGAGCCTTACAGCCAGCCAGCCTGAAGGGATAAACACAGCCATGAAAGGACCAACTGCATTCAATACTCACATACAAAGGAGAGAAAATACTACCCTCAAGAAGCATTCCTAGAGCAAGAAAATCAGGTGGCCTGGAGGTAAGTACCACCAAGCCCATCTTCCTCATAAAGACACCACAACAAATTTCCAAGTCAGACAGCACTACCTAATACACAGACAAAATGGGCAGACAAATACGACCCAAATGAATCAACAAGAGAAATCCCCAGAAAAAGAACTAAATGAAATGAAAGCAACCAATCTACGAGATGCAGAGTTTAAAATAATGATTTTTAGGATGCTCAAGGATCTTAAAGCAATAATGGATAAGTACAATAAGAATTTAAAGAGATAGCAAGCATCAAAAAGGACATTGAAATCATAAAAATAAACCAGCAATAAATGACAAATACAATATAAGAAATGAAGACTTCACTTGAAGGAATCAACAGCAGGCTGAATGAAGTGGAAGACTGAATCAGTGATTTATAGGACAAGATAAACGAAAGCACAGAAGCAGAGCCACAAAAAGAAAAGACTCAAAAAGACTGAGGAAACTCTAAGAGACCTCTGTGACAACATGAAGAGAAACAACATCCACATCATAGGGATTCCTGAAGAAAAGTACAAACAAGCAATAAAGAATCTGTTTGAAGAAATAATAGCTGAAAATTTCCCTAAATCCGTGATGGCAAACCTTTTTATGAAAACCACCCATTTTGCAGTGCTGTTCAACCTGGCCCCTCCCGCCCCCTAGTGGGCATTCCAGCTTTCATGGTGGGCCAATCACAGCACTGTTTGGTTGCTCTGCTACTGCCCACTAGTGGGCGGGAGGGACGAGGTTGACCAGCACTACAAAAGTGGGTGGTTTTGGTAAAAAGGTTTGCAGCATGGCCCTAAACTGATGAAGAAAAAAGTCACACAAGTTCAAGAAGCACAGAGAGTCCCATTAAAGATGAACACAAGGCCTGACCTGCGGTAGTGCAGCGGGTAAAAGCATCAACCTGGAACACTGAGGTCACTGGTTCAAAACCCCGGGCTTCCCTGGTCAAGGCACATATGGGAGTTGATGCTTTCTGCTCCTCCCTCCCTTCTCTCTCTGTCTCTGTCTCCTCTCTCTAAAATGAATAAATAAATAAATAATCTAAAAAAAAACCACACACACAAGGAGACCTACACCAAGACACATTATAATTAAAATGCCAAAGTTAAGTGACAAAGAAAGAATACTAAAAGCTGCAAGAGAAAAGCAGCTAATTACCTATAGAGGGGGCCCCCATAAAGATAACATCTGCCTGACTAGGCAGTGGTGTAGTGGATAGAGCGTCACACTGGGATGCAGAAGACCCAGGTTCAAAACCCCGAAGTTGCTGATTTGTGCGCAGACTCATCCAGCCTGAGCATGGGCTCACTGCTTGAGTACAGGGTCACTGGCTTGAGCATGGGACGATAGACATGATGCCATGGTTACCGGCTTGAGCCCAAAGGTTGCTGGCTTGAAGCCCAAGATTGCTGGCTTAAGCCCAAGGTCGCTGGCTTGAGTAAGGGGTCACTTCCTCTGCTGTAGCCCCCCAGTCACGGTACATATGAGAAAGCAATCAATGAACAACTAAGGAGCCACAACAAAGAATTGATGCTCCTCATCTCTCTTTCTTCCTGTCTGTCGCTATCTGTCCCTTTTACTGTCTCTCTTGCAAAAAAAAAAAGAAAAAGGATGACATCTGACTTCTCAACAGAAACACTTGAGGCCAAAAGGAATTGGCAACAAATATTCAAAGTGATGCAAAATAAGAACCTACAACCAAGACTACTTTATCCAGCAAAGCTATCATTTAAAATTGAAGGAGAAATAAAAAGCTTCCCAGGCAAAAAAATACTCAAGAAATCCATTACATGCAAACAAGTACTGCAAGAAATGCTAAGGGGGGCCTGCTATAGAAAGAGCAAAGAAAAAAAGAAATCTAGAAAAAGAGGATTGTAGGTTTAAATAATAAAATGGCAATAAATAAGTACATATCAATAATAACCTTAAATGTAAATAGATTAAATGCTCCAATCAAAAAACATAGGGTAGCTGCATAGATAAGAAAACAGGACTCATATATAAGATCTCTTCAAGAGACCCACCTCAGAACTATAGAAACACATAGATTGAAAGTGATGGGATGGAAAAAAGTATTTCATATAAATGGAAATGAAATAAAAGCTGGGGCAGCAATACTTCTATCTGACAAATAGCCTTTAAAACAAAAGCTATAGTAAGGGATAACGAAGGTTACTACATAATGATAGAGGGATCAATCCAACAGGAGGATATAACCATTGTAAATATTTATGCACTGAATATAGGAGGACCTAAATATATAAAGCAGATTTTGATGGACATAAAAAGCGAGATCGACAGGAATACTGTAATAGTAGGGAATTTTAATACCCCACTAAAATCAATGGATAGATCCTCCAGGCAGAAAATTAACAAAGAAACAGCAGCCTTAAATGACACTCTAGATCAACTAGATTCGATTGATATCTTCAGAACCTTTCACTCCAAAGCAGTAGAATACACATTCTTTTCAAGTGCTCATGGTACATTTTCTAGGATAGACTACATGTTAGGACACAAAACAACTCTCAATAAATTTAAGAAGATTGAAATCATACCAAGTATCTTCTCTGATCACAATGGCATGAAACTCAAAATTACAACTACAATAGAAAAACATTCAAACACACAGAAGTTAAATAGCATGTTATTAAATAACAAATGGGTTAACAATGAGATCGAGAAAGAAATAAAAATTTCCTTGAAAGAAATGAAAATGAACATAAAACAACCCCAAATCTACGGGACCCAGCAAAAGCAGTCCTGAGAGGGAAGTTCATAGCATTATAGGCCTACCTTAAGAAACAAGAAATAGCCTGACCAGGCAGTGGTGCAGTGGATAGAGCATCAGACTGGGATGTGGAGGACCCAGGTTCGAGACCCTGAGGTCACCAGCTTCAGCGCGGGCTCATCTGGTTTGAGCAAAGCTCATCAGCTTAGACCCAAGGTCGCTGACTCGAGCAAGGGGTTACTCGGTCTGCTGAAGGCCCACGGTCAAGGCACATATGAGAAAGCAATCAGGCCTGACCTGTGGTGGCGCAGTGGGATAAAGCGTCGACCTGGAACACTGAGGTCGCCGGTTCGAAACCTTGGGCTTGCCTGGTCAAGGCACATATGGGAGTTGATGCTTCCTGCTCCTCCCCCTTCTCTTTCTCTCTGTCTCTATCACTCCTCTCTCTCTAAAAAATCAATAAATAAAATAAAATAGAGAAAGCAATCAATGAACAACTAAGGTGTCGCAACGAAAAACTAATGATTGATGCTTCTCATCTCTCTCAGTTCCTGTCTGCCTGTCTGCCCCTATCTATCCCTCTCTCTGACTCTCTCTGTCTCTGTAAAAAAAAAACACACCTCAAATAAACAACCTAACTCTGCACCTAAAAGGACTAGAAAAGGAACAACAAATAAAGCCCAGAGGAAGTAGAAGGAAGGAAATAACAAAGGTCAGAGAGGAAATGACATAGAAGCTAAAAAAAAAACAAGACAAAAGATCAATGAAAGCAAGAGCTGGTTCTTTGAAAAGGTAAATAACATTGATGAACCTTTAACCAGACTCATCAAAAAAAAAAAAAAGAGAGGACCCAAATAAATAAAATTAGGAAAAAAAGTGGAGAAGTAACAACTGACACTACAGAAATACAAAAGATTGTAAGAAAATACTATGAGGATCTATATGCCAAAAAATAGAACATAGGCGAAATGGATTAATTCCTAGAAACATACAATCTTCCAAAACTCCATCTGGAAGAATCAGAAAAGCTAGACAGACTGATTACAACAAATGAAATTGAAACAGTTATCAAAAAACTCCCAGCAAACAAAAGTCCTGGATCAGATGGCTTCACAGGCAAATTTTACCAAACATTCAAAGAACTAACACCTATCCTTCTCAAACTATTCCAAAAAATTCAAGATGAGGGAAGACCTCCAAACTCATTTTATGAGGCAAGCATTATCCTCATTCCAAAACCAGGTAGATGCTAAAATTCTCAACAAAATATTGGTGAACTGGATCCAGCAATATATTAAAAAGATCATACATCATGATCAAATGGAATTTATTCCAGGGAGTCAAGGCTAGTACAATATTTGCAAATCAATAAGTGTGATTCACCACATAAACAAAATGAAAGATAAGCCTGACCAGGCAGTAGAGCAGTGGATAGAGCATCAGACTGGGACACAGAGGACCCAAGTCAAAACCCAGAGGTGACCAGCTTGAGTGCAAGCTCATCTGGCTTTAGCATGGGCTCACCATGCTAAAGGTTGCTGGCGTAAGCATGGGATCATAGATATGACCCCAAGGTTACTGGCTTGAGCCCCAAAGGTCGCTGGTTTGAAGCCCAAGGTTGTTGGCTTGAGCCTAAGATTGCTGGCTTGAGCAAGAGGTCACTCACTCTGCTGTAGCCCCTGGGTCAAGGCACATATGAGAAAGCAATCAATAAAAACTAGGGTGCTACAACAAAGAATTGATGCTTCTCATCTCTCTCTCTTCCTGTCTGTCCCTTTTTCTGTCTCTCTGTCACAAAAAAAAAGATTAAAATCACATGATTATATCAACAGATGCAGAACAAGCATTTGATAAAATCCAGCATCCATTTATGATCAAAACTCTCAGCAAGCCCTGGCCGGTTGGCTCAGTGGTAGAGCGTCGGCCTGGTGTGCAGGAGTCCCGGGTTCGATTCCTGGCCAGGGCACACAGGAGAAGCGCCCATCTGCTTCTCCACCTCTCCTCCTCTCCTTCCTCTCTGTCTCTCTCTTCCCCTCCTGCAGCCAAGGCTCCACTGGAGCAAAGTTTGCCCGGGCGCTGAGGATGGCTCTGTGGCCTCTGCCTCAGGCACTAGAATGGCTCTGATTGTGGCACAGCAACGCCCCAAGATGGGCAGAGCATTGCCCCCTGGTGAGCATGCCGGGTGGATCCCGGTTGGGCGCATGTGGGAGTCTGTCTGACTGCCTCCCCGTTTCCAGCTTCGGAAAAATACAAAAACTAAAAAATAAAGTAAAATAAAAACTCTCAGCAAAATGGGAATACAGGGAACATACCTCAACATAATAAGGGACATATATGAGAAACCAGCAGCCAACGTCATACCCAATGGGCAAAAATTAAGGCCTGACCTGTGGTGGCGCAGTGGATAAAGCATCGACCTGGAAATGCTGAGGTTGCCGGTTTGAAACCCTGGGCTTGCCTGGTCAAGGCACATATGGGAGTTGATGCTTCCAGCTCCTCCCCCCTTCTCTCTCTCCTTGCTGTCTCTCTTTGTCTCTCTCTCTCCTCTCTAAAAAAATGAATAAATAAATTTAAAAAAAATTAAAAGCAATCCCCTTAAGATGAGGAATAAGACAGGGGTGCCCCTTTCACCACTCTTATTTAACATAGTTCTGGAAGTCCTAGCCACAGCAATCAGACAAGAAGAAGAAATAAAAGGTATCCAAATTAGAAAAGAAGAAGTAAAACTATCATTTGCTGATGACATGATACTGTACATCGAAAACCCAAAAAGTTTCAGTAAAAAAAAACTAGACCTGATAAATGAATTTGTCAAGATGGCAGGATACAAAATTAATATTCAGAAATCAGTGGCATTTTTATACACCAACAATAACCTGTCAGAAAGAGAAATTAAGAAAACAATCCCCTTCACTATTGCAGAAAAAAAAAAAAAAAGTACCTAGGAGTAAATTTAACCAAGAAAATAAGACTTGTACTCAGAAAATTTTAAGACATTGAAAAAAGAAATCAAGGAAAATACAAACAGTGGAGGCATATACTGTGTTCATGGATAGGAAAAATAAACATCATTAAAATGTCTATGCTACTCAAAGCAATCTATAGATGCAATGCAATACCAATGGCACACTTCACAGATCCAGAAAAAATATTCCAAAAATTTATATAGACCAAAAAAGAACCCAAATAGCCTCAGCAATCTTGAAAATGAAGAACAGAGGGGGAGTTATCACAATTCCTGATATCAAGTTATACTATAAGGCCATTGTAATCAAAACAGCTTGGTACTGGCAAAAGAAGAGGCATACAGATCAATGAAACAGAACAGAGAACCCAGAAATAAACCCAGACCTTTATGTTCAATTGATATTTGACAGAGGTAAGAGTATACAATGGAGTAAAGACAGTTTCTTTAATAAATGGTGTTGGGGCCTGACCTATGGTGGCACAGTGGGATAAAGCGTCGACCTGGAACACTGAGGTTGCCGGTTCAAAACCTTGGGCTTGCCTGGTCAAGGCACATATGGGAGTTGATGCTTCCTGCTCCTCCCCTTTCTCTCTCTCTCTGTCCCCTCTCTCTAAAAATCAATAAAATATTAAAAAAATAAATAAATAAATAAATAAATGGTGTTGGAAAATTTGGACAGGTACATGCAAAAAAATGAAACTAGATCACCAACTTACACCATTCATAAAAATAAACTCAAAATGAATTAAAGACTTAAATGTACCATATTTTTTGCTCCATAAGACACACCTAGGGTTTTAAGGAGAAAAATGTTAGATTCAGGGAGGTGTGCTGTGGCTGCCAGAGTGTAACTATTGAAGGAGCAGGAACAGGGAGTGCTGATAGGGCCCCTGTGAGGCTGAGAACAAAAAAGTTTATGTTTGAAATTTGCCACTAAGCTAAACCCGGCCCCTGTTGCTATGCTCTGGCCCCTGTTGCTATGCTGTGTGCAACCTCCCTAGCGAATAGCTAACTGCCACATCTGCTTCTGTATACTGCTTGCTCACTTAGGATATATAAGGACCTAGCTGTAAGCACCAGGCGCGACTCTCGTTTGCAGCTCCTGTGAGTACGATGTCTCCGGACATCTTGGGAGTTCGCCCCTGCGCAGGTTAAACTGGCCAATAAAGTACCATCTACACTCCTGAAAGTCTCTGAACGGATGTAACAGAAAATAAGGAAAAAAATATTTTGAATCAAATGGTGTGTTAAAATATTTAATAAAATATACCACAATAATATTTCAACACTGTAAACTCAACAGCAGTATTAACAACCATTAGCACTTTTAATAACAAATGAGAAGAGACTTTAATGTTCAAATACTCTTCTAGTTGTCTGGGAATCCCAGGAACTCTTCATTGTTAGTTTCAGAATTTAAGAAGCTCAGTTTCTCACAATCACTGGTATCACTTTCTTTGCTATTTTCATATATGATACCATCTTCAGTGCCATCTAAGGCATTGCTAATGCCACATTTTTTGAATGACTGTATCACGGTTTCATTCTTCACTGACTGCTATGATGTTTTCACCCATTCACAAACTTGAGTGATAGTGGGTCTCTTCATTCGTCCAGTTGGTGTCAGATCATGATTACCAGCAGCCATCCATTTATTTCACTCTTCTCTCATAAAGACTTTAAACGGTTTGTTGATGGAAACGTCGAGAGGTTGCAACTGGCTGGTAAGACGCCTGTGAATTACAGCTAGATGAGTCTTCACTTCTTTAAAGTTTTTATTTGTGGTTTCGCTAATATGTGCTCTAAACTGGTAAAGCACTAATAGGGCAGATTTTTTCAGAAGCCCTCTAGCACCCTTGGCCCCTCCCCTATCTGCCAGCCAGCCAGCCAGCCAGCCAATGAAATGCTATTAGGCTGGCAACAAGTGACGTCAGCACTTCACACAGAGCTCCGGCAGCTGCAGCGCAGCCCTCCACCACTGCAGCTTGCCTCTCACGTCTGCCTCAATGATGCCAGGTGAACACGTCCACACCATGTCGCTCGCCTTCCCTCCTGCACTACATGCAACTGTGGAAACCAGAACCAGCAGATCACTCAGCAGATGCCGGGGTTCCACATGCCACCGTGGTGGGTATGATTATGCTCCCACTGGCGCTCATTCTACATATGTTTACCGGTGTAGTGCCCCACAGCAGCTAAAAATAAAATGAACATTTGCTCATAAGATGCACAGGCATTTTCTTCTCCATTTTTGGGGAGAAAAAAAGTATGTCTTATGGAGCAAAAAATATGGTAAGTCATGAAACCATAAAAATCTTGGAAGAAAACATAGGCAATAAACTCTCTGATATCTCTCATAGCAACATTTTTGCCGATTCATCTCCATGGGGAAGCGAAATAAAGGACAAAATAAACAAATGGGACTATATCAAACTGAAAAGCTTTTGCACCGCAAAAAATACCATGAACAAAATAAAAGGACAACTCACAGAATGGGAGAACATTTTTTTTTTTAATTTTTTTATTTTTATTCATTTTAGAGAGGAGAGGGAGAGACAGAGGAGAGACAGAAGGGGGGGAGGAGCTGGAAGCATCAACTCCCATATGTGCCTTGACCAGGCAAGCCCAGGGTTTCGAACAGACGACCTCAGCATTTCCAGGTCAATGCTTTATCCACTGCGCCACCACAGGTCAGGCTGGGAGAACATTTTTGTTGATGCATCTGATAAGGGGTTAATAACCAAAATTTATAAAGAACTTTTAAAACTCAATACCAGGAAGGTAAATAATCCAATTACTAATGGGCAAAGGGCCTGACCTGTGGTGGCGCAGTGGATAAAGCGTCGACTTGGAATGCTGAGGTTGCCGGTTCAAAACCCTAGGTTTGCCTGGTCAAGGCACATATGGGAGTTGATGTTTCCTGCTCCTACCCACTTTCTCTCTCTCTCTCTC
Organism: Saccopteryx leptura; assembly: GCF_036850995.1. NCBI lineage: Eukaryota > Metazoa > Chordata > Mammalia > Chiroptera > Emballonuridae > Saccopteryx > Saccopteryx leptura. The sequence continues at coordinate 255,961,260 of NC_089505.1, forward strand.
TCTCCCCTCTCCTCTCTAAAATGAATAAATAAATTAAAAAAAATTTTTTAAATGGGCAAAGGAACTGAATAGACACTTCTCCAAAGAGGACATACAGATGGCCAATAGGCATATGAGGAAATGCTCAACATCACTAATCATCAGAGAAATGCAAATCAAAACCACAATGAGATATCACCTCACACCTGTCAGACTGGCTATCATCAATAAATCAACAAACAACAAGTGCTGGGAAGGGTGTGGAAAAAAGACAATCCTCCTGCACTGCTGGGAAGAATACAGACTTGTACAGTCACTGTGGAAAACAATATGGAGTTTCCTTAAAATATTAAAAATGAAACTGCCTTTTGACCCAGCTTTCCTACTTTTAGGAATATAGTCTACGAATCTAAAACACTGATTCAAAAGATGATATGCATCCCCCACATTTATTGCAGCATTGTTTACAATAGCCAAGATCTGGAAACAGTCCAAGTGTCCATCAGTGGACAAATGGATAAAAAAGCTTGGTACATATACACAATGGAATACTATGTGGCCATGAAAAAGAAGGAAATCTTACCTTTGTGATGACATGGATGGACCTGGGGATTATTATGCTAAGTGAAATAAGCCAGGTAGAGAAAGACAAATATCATATGATCTCAATTATATGTGGAATCTAATGAACAAAGTGAACTGAGGAACGGAATAGAGGCAGAGGCGGGGTCACTGGGAACAGAGAGACAGCAGTTAGAGGCAAGGGGGATGAGAAGACCACGGGATCAGAGAAGGTGAAGGGATTAGTGAAATTATATATACATAACACATAGATATAGATAACAGGACAGCAAATCCCAGAGGGAAGGGGGGAGGGAGTCAGAGGGAGGGTGGCAAAGGGGGTATAATGGGGGCACGTTATTGTGGGGGTGAGGGTGTTATATTTAGTGGGACACTTGAATCCATGTTAACGTGATAAATTTAAAATTTTAATAAAAAAGGAAAAATAATAATAAACAAAAAAGAAGAAATAAAAAGCAGATGGGATCTTTGGGGGAAGCAATAGAGACAAGGACTATGGGGAATAGGGAAGATGAAAGAGGAGGCAGGAAGGAGATGCTGAGGTGAGGTCTGCTAACCAGCGGTTGGCTCTGTAAATGCCATGGCCACTGAGTCCCCTTACTAATAGTTAAACAGCTTATGGAGGCCATTCAAATCTCTGTCATGCCATGAACTCGAACTCTGGTTAGAATATCATGCATGAGTGCAAGCCAACAGGACCCTTACGGTTTAGATTTTTGGGGGACAGAGGTGTGGGCAACTGGCAGTAAGCTGACAGTCTGCCCAACCCCCTACCTCACTTGCTTGGTGAAGTTGCTAAAGGCTAAGTTTTTTTCCACACATCCGTGTTAGCTATGAGGCTGGATTGTTTCTACTGGTCCTGTCCTCCATGTCCCCTGGAAAGACTGGAGGCAGTTTCCTTTTTATCCTTTGTTTTATGAAGTTAAGATGTTATGCAGGATGGATGGTTTTATGCACTTAGGAGAATTCTTGGGTTGCCTTGGAAATGTGACTTTGTTTTAATGATCTCTTTGATTTGTTAATGACTTTGCCCTATAAATGCAGCAGGTAGGGGGGTGGAGACTCGCTTTTTGCAAGCTATCTTCTGCGTTGCAGAGTCCTCCTGAGCCCACCTTTTTTCTCTTTATGCCTATTTTCTTAATTCCGCGCTGTTCCCACTCAGGACCTGGAATTACTAGCCGCACTGGTTAACAGCACACGAGCCTGAATAAAAAGATTCATTCATGTTCCATGAATCTGTGTTTAACAACCAATTGGAAGATAGTCCTGTTAGAAACTGTTCCATTATAGGCTTCCAATAACTTATATTAACATCAAGTACTGTGCTAGGTACTTTATATATATTAACTCTAATGCTCTCAATGACCCAGCAGAAGAGGTCATTGAGAGTTAGTCACCTAAGATCACCAAGCTTCTAAACAGAGAATTTTTTTTTTTTGAGAATTTTAGTTGTGCTTGTCTGACTTGGATACAGCTGAACTAGGTCAGTGCTTCTAAGTCTGTGAGAAAGCATTTTTAAAAAATATTTCCAATCTATCATAATAAATTATGTAAGATAAATAATTTTGTGAAATATAAATATGTACAGCCTGACCTGTGGTGGCACAGTGGATAAAGTGTCGACCTGGAATACTGAGGTCGCCGGTTCAAAACCCTGGGCTTGCCTGGTCAAGGCACATATGGGAGTTGAAGCTTCCAGCTCCTCCCCCTGTTCTCTCTCTCTCTCTCTCTCTAATAAAGAAATATAAATATGTACAATATAAGCCCAAACTTACTACATTTAACATACTCTATGAAATTGCTATACGTGTTTCTAAACATTTACTCTGAATTTCTGTACCAATTTTGTCGCAGAGTGGCACTAGAGTAGTGGTTCCTACTCATGAGGGCACAGCAGAATCATTCCAGAACTTAGGTCAGATACATGTGCCTGCCTTCCTCCCAGCTCTGATACAGCAGGTTTGTCATATGTTATAGACACTCCCCAGGGGATTCTGATGTCCAGCCCTGGTTAAGAAGTCCTTGCTGCACTAACATATAGCCAAAGCTAGTTTCCAGTTTGGTGCAAATTCAGAGAATCAAGATTCTCTTTCAAAATTCAGTTAAGCCGGTACTAGGCAAGGTGGTGGGAGGGAGGAAGGGTAAGAATGCCAGGGAATTTGGGGGTTCAACTCTTGCCCTCCCTAACATCTGTATTAGCTACCACCTGGTGCTATTTCAGCATCAGTTTAAAACTTTTGATGTCTGCTTCAAGTATGAAATCTCTCTGAGCAGCCCATTAAAAGCAGTCAAAATTGCATTTTGTAGATAATCACTCCCACCTAAGATGACATCTCCATTATGTTTCCTTCTACAGGGGCCTGCTTTTGTAAGAACAGGTCACGTGCACTTGAGAGATTCTCTCAAAAAGAAAAGAAAATTTTAAAAAACCTTTAGCTTAGCTGGAAGCATGTGCTTAATTCTAACTCGGTGATTTAGCCACCTGGCAATACAAGAATGAAAAATGAACAAGTCATCAGCCATCTTCCCAGTCCTTCTCCAAGACCAGGATAAGATAAAAGAATGGAAGGACAAGAATTTAATCACTACTTGTCTCCTCAAACCAGCTCCTTAACAAGCCATGTACACCGTTAATTGGCTAAGCTCCCAGGCGCAAAACTAGGTGTGGCGTTTGATCTACAAAGAATAATAGCTCTGCAGTTACTCAGCAACCCCTTCTCTCCTGGGCTCACGCAAGACAACAGAGACTTGCTGGGTCTTGCCCTCCAGCAGCGGTTCCCAGCTGCGTGCCCACAGGGGCTGCACTTTGATTCTCCCAGGGTCAGGTCCCCAGTGAGATCTCTCCAGCTCTTTAGGGGCCTGTTGGGCTGATAAAATATATTATGCTCACTTTGTTAAAGATGGCGCTGCCCACGTGGAAGCCGTTGCCCAGGTAATGTTAATGTGTGTTGGGGGCGGGCTGTGGGCAGGCAGGATCCTTGTAGCCTGGGGCTTGGTTTTAGGACTAAGCCTTTCCCACCCTTTTTGATGTGAGGTGGTACAATCCCATCATGCCTCAGATAAGTGACTTTGTATTAGAGACTTCCCCTATTTTTTATATTGGATTAAAGGTTATGAATCGGCCCTGGCCGGTTGGCTCAGCGGTAGAGCGTCGGCCTGGCGTGCGGGGGACCCGGGTTCGATTCCCGGCCAGGGCACATAGGAGAAGCGCCCATTTGCTTCTCCACCCCCCCCCCCTCCTTCCTCTCCCGCAGCGGAGGCTCCATTGGAGCAAAGATGGCCTGGGCGCTGGGGATGGCTCCTTGGCCTCTGGCTCCTAGCCACTCCCAGGAGCTAGAGTGGCTCTGGTCGCTTGCGGCAGAGCGACGCCCCGGAGGGGCAGAGCATTGCCCCCTGGTGGGCAGAGCGTCGCCCCTGGTGGGCGTGCTGGGTGGATCCCAGTAGGGCGCATGCGGAAGTCTGTCTGACTGTCTCTCCCTGTTTCCAGCTTCAGAAAAAAAAAAAAAAAAAGGTTATGAATCTACACTATAAAGTGGGGTCAGATGCCTGACCAGGCGATGGCACAGTGGATAGAGCGTCGGACTGGGATACGGAGGACCCAGGTTTGAGACCCTGACGTCGCCGGCTTGAGCACGGGCTCATCTGGCTTGGGCAAAAAGCTCACCAGCTTGGACCCAAGGTCGCTGGCTCAAGCAAGGGGTTACTCGGTTTGCTGTAGCCCCACGGTCAAGGCACATATGAGAAAGCAATCAATGAACTAAGGTGTCGCAATGAAAAACTGATGATTGATGCTTCTCATCTCTCTTCATTCCTGTCTGTCTGTCCCTGTCTATCCCTCTCTCTGACTCTCTCTCTGTCCCTGAAAAAAATAAAAAAATTAAAAAAAATAAAGCAGAACGGAAGCTTGCTCTAAGCTTGCTCTCTTGATTCCTGAGATTAGCATTAGAGGAGACAGCAGAGAGCAAAGAGAGGCCAGGAGAAAGAAGCAGCCAAGATGAAGCAGCCAAGATGGTGGAGTGCTGAGTGAGAGGCCAGTTTGTGCAGAGAGAAGGAAGGAGATGGGGAACAGAGGTGAATAAGTCTGGTGAGCTAGAAACCTTTGATTCTAGGAAACTTGGGTAAGTCAGTAGCTTTGTGAGCACTGAATGTGAGTGGGTTTTGGAGCCCGGTATGTGGGTTTTTTTGTGTGTGTGTTTTTTTTTTGTATTTTTCTGAAGCTGGAAATGGGGAGAGACAGTCAGACAGACTCCCGCATGCGGCCGATCGGGATCCACCCGGCACGCCCACCAGGGGCGAAGCTCTGCCCACCAGGGGGCAATGCTCTGCCCCTCCGGGCGTCGCTCTGCCGCGAGCGACCAGAGCCACTCTAGCGCCTGGGGCAGAGGCCAAGGAGCCATCCCCAGCGCCCGGGCCATCTTTGCTCCAATGGAGCCTTGGCTGCGGGAGGGGAAGAGAGAGACAGAGAGGAAGGAGGGGGGGGTGGAGAAGCAAATGGGCACTTCTCCTGTGTGCCCTGTCCGGGAATCGAACCCGGGTCCCCCACACGCCAGGCCGACGCTCTACCGCTGAGCCAACCGGCCAGGGCTCCGGTGTGTGTTTTTACTTGCAAGAGCTAGGATTAAAGATGATGGCCCATCAGTTTTTGGCTCCGTTGTTTCTTTACCGACTGTCCGAATGCGAACCTGCATGGGCCAGGCGGCTGTGATAGTGGCCATGGCTACAGGCTTTACAGGTCCTTCAAATCAAATTCCCTTAGCTTTTTAATAACTGCTCCCTATGTGTACAGAGAGAGGGAAAGGCACCATTTGTTAAACTGTTGCAATGGCCTTTCCTATTTATTAAAATTATAAGCTTGAGCTTTTGCAAAGAGAAAGATCAGCTTTTTCCGCCTGTCTCAGAAAGGGAATTAGGTGGGTCTGTTAAGTCTCCTATTAGATGCTCCTGGACCCAGATGATCTGTTTAGTTATTACTTACATACTATTTTGTTTTTACTTTCCTCCTGATGGTGGGGGAAAAGATTTTTCTCCAAATTCCCTGTAAACCATATTTGAATGGGGGTATACTATCTAGCAAATGGTTACATCTCTGGTTTAATGGACTGTACAGTAACTTAAGAAGAAAGATTTGCTTTCTTCAAGCTCTGAGGGGATCTGGGGAGCGCACCTCCTTGGTATATGAAGTTCAAAGCCAGGTGGTCCCTCTGTGTCCAGAAGGGTTTGGCACCTTACTTCTAGCCCCCATCCTGGCCAGCCAATCCTAGCCAGACTGAGGCTCCAGGGAAGACTGAAAAGTTACATGGCCCGCCTGCCTTCCTGTGCCATTCTTGGCTGATATTGGTTGATAGCTACTATAAACCCTTGAGGCAAATTTAGTTGTGAGTAGAACAACTAGCACCCCCTTTAAGCAACTAAACTCTGCTTTGAGGAAAAAAAAGTAGAGGGGATTTTTTTTTAAGAATCCTCATTCAGCAAACTGCTTGGAGCAGGTAAACATGAATATTGTGAGCTAATAAGACAAAGGTTCTTTTTATATGTTCTCCTCACTTTCTGTAAGGCGGTGCCCGTGGCCATGCAGATTCGCAGTGAATTTGGGCAGACGGTAAAGGAACTATGGAGCCGGAGGATGGTGGGCCATTCCAGGTTGTTGGAGGCTCACAGAGACAAGTCAAAAGAAGGAAGAAAAAAAAAACAAAAAAAAAACTGGCGTGCGCTCTCCCTCAGACCACTGTTGGAGTTGCTGCCGCTTGGCCAAGCTAGACAATAAAGCTTTGATGTGTAATCAAAAAAAAAAAAACAAAAAAAACACAAAAAACAAAACAAAACAAAAAACCCAAAGGGAAAGGAAAACTTGCTTTTCCCAGCGGAGGGCAAGGGATTAGGAAACTACCAGCACCTCTCAGTGGTGAGGCTTGATCTGATCTCATTCCCCTGAAGGGAAGCACTTAAATTCTTATAATAGCGTTGTCACATGCTCCTGCACTAATTGCACAAAGTGCTTACAACCGGTAAACCTGTGAGCAAGCCTAACACAGCTGTTTTCCCCACACTTTCCCTTCCATTTCCAGACTCTAACCCCTGGGGATTCTTTTCAGGAGGAAGGTAAAAGATCCGTGAAAGAACAGCAGACCTCACCTTCCTTCCCAATCAAGCCAGAATGGGACCCATAACTCTGCCAGGACAGCTCTGGCCTCAACTCCCCAGGGAGGGAGGGAGCCTTGGGGTTTGTTTGGTTGCATAGTTCCACATGTTAGCAGTCATCGGTTCCCTTTCTCTAGCTATGTTTAGCTTTGTTTGTCTTCCATGGGAACACAACTTTTCTCAGCTTTCCATTTATAACAACTCATCACCAAGACCTGAGCCCCAGACGATGAGCCGGATATCATCTGGGTTTGTAAACATCTATCATGAGAAAAGAGAGGCCTCTTCCATGACCCCACTCGCTTCTGGAAATGTGTTCCCTTTCCACCTCCAGATCCAAAGACATACTGCTCTATCCTTCACAAGTTCACCTGATTTTAAAGCTTTGTCTTACAATACTGCAGTAACTATGCACGCTGTCAGATGGGTACTGGACTCATCGGGGTGATCACTTCCTAAGGTATACATATAATCATGTTGTACACTTGAAACTAATATCGTATGTCCACTGTAAGTGGGAAATAAATTATTTTTAAAAACTGTAAAAAAGGAAAAGAAAACTTTGGCTTAAAACCTTTCCTGATGACTCTACCCCCTCTAACCTTTTTCTTTGCTAAATTTTTATTTTTTTTTAGCAAGAGACAGATAGGGGCAGACAGGAAGGAGACGAGAAGAATCAATTCTTTGTTCACACCTTAGTTGTTCATTGATTGCTTTCTCAAATGTGCCTTGATAAGAGTGGGGTTTGGGCCTGACCTGTGGTGGCGCAGTGGATAAAGCATCAACCTGGAAATGCTGAGGTCGCCGGTTCGAAACCCTGGGCTTGCCTGGTCAAGGCACGTATGGGAGTTGATGCTTCCAGCTCCTCCCCCCCTTCTCTCTCTTTCTCTCTCTCTCTCTCCCTCTCCTCTCTAAAATGAATAAATAAATAAATAAAAAATTTAAAGAGTGGGGTTTGGGGGACTACAGCTGAGCCAGTGACCCCTTGGTCAAGCCAGTAACCTTGGGCTCAAGTCAGCCACCATGGAGTCATGTCTATGATCCCACGCTCAAGCTGGTGAGCCCACACTCAAGTTGAATGAGCTCGCACTCAAGCTGGTAACTTCGGGGTTTCGAACCTGGGTGCTCTGTGTCTCAGTCCAATGCTCTATCCGCTGCACTGAAATTCTTATAGCAATTGTAGTTGCACCTTTCGATTTAGCACTCTATTTGGCTAGTGACTTGTATTGCTCATAAACTACTTCGTGGTTACTCATTTCAGCTTCCTAAGGAGACAGTTCCAAACAGTGGTAATGATGATGGTAACAGCGGCAAACATTGATAGATGGCTGACTCCGTGCAGTTATTATTTTCCACGTGTTAACTCATTTTATTTCCCCAATATCCTATTGAGGTATGTACTACTGTATTATCACCTTATTTTCTTTACAACTGAAGAAACTAAGGCACAGAGATGTTAAATAAGTTTCCCAAGATTGCAGAACTAGCAAAGAAGCCAAGCTGAAGAACCCTTAGGTCTCTAAAAGATGTCTTTTAGATCAGTGGTCCCCAACCCCCAGGCAGTGGACCGATACCGGTCCATGGGCCATTTGGTACTGGTCTGCAGAGAAAGAATAAATAACTTACATTATTTCTGTTTTATTTATATTTAAGTCTGAATGATGTTTTATTTTTAAAAAATGACCAGATTCCCTCTGTTACATCCGTCTAAGACTCACTCTTGACGCTTGTCTTTGTCACATGATACATTTATCCATCCCACCCTAAAGGCCGGTCCGTGAAAATATTTTCTGACATTAAACTGGTCCGTGGCCCAAAAAAGGTTGGGAACCACTGTTTTAGATTATCTCCTAAATCAGGGGTCTCAAACTCAACTCAGCATGTGGGCCGCAGAGCAAGATCACAGCCGTTTGGCGGGCCACACTAGGTCTACAAAAGGCAACTGTTACGCAACACTTTTCTCACTGCAGTTGAAAACAAACAAAAAAATCAGTACAACAGGCACAATCGTACATGCAGTTTACTCAGTGTCACAAAACGACCAGAAACTGTAGTTCGCATCCCAACTGCTGTTAACTAAGCTAATATCTAGCTAGGATGCTAGAGAAATGAAAAATACAAGTAGGCCCCTAGACTTACTTAATTTTATCCAAAATATTTTGAACTTCGTGGATTAGTCTGCAGGCTGCACAAAATTGTGCCACAAGTTTGAGACCCCTGTCCTAAATCCTATTTAGTCCATAGTAGCCAACCCAGTGAATTAGATTTGTCATCCCTATTTTCAGATGAGAAAACTAAACATGCCTGAGGTTCCACAGCCAGGACCCTGTGGAGAGCTGTGATACAAACCTAGACCTAATGCCTTCTTTGTCTCCCACTAAATGGAAACCATGGATTTGATTAATACTAAACCCTATCATCATACCTCCAATGCTCATCTCTTGTACAATGGTAGAGGCAGCTGCAGGCAGGGGGAAGAGGAAAGGATACAAAGATGCATGAGATAAGGTCCCTACCGGTAAGGAGTTCACAGCCCTGGGGGAAACAGATGGCAGACAAGGAGATATACTAAAACGTAGGTGCTGTGATGGCAGTTGTGAAAGGTTTATCAGGCAGAAACAGATGAGGTTAGAGTGTTGAGGGATCCTTAGATTGTCACAGAGGAAAATGAATTTAGACTCTTTATAGTTTTTAACCCAAGGTTTTGTGATGAAGAAAAATTTTGTGATAAATTCTGTTGGCCAGAAAATTCAACTAAGAGCACCCTGAGTATTCTGGTTCATTAGGTGTTTGTTATAAATAATAATACCTTCCCAATACATTCTCTAGTCTTGCCTAGGTAACCCCTGGCTACATAAGGAGTAGGTAGAGGTGGTCAACCAGGCACTAGAGTGGCTCTGGTTGCAACAGAGCAACACCCCAGATGGGCAGAGCATCGCCCCCTGGTGGACGTGCCGGGTGGATCCCGGTCAGGCGGATCCCGGTTGGGTGTATGCGGGAGTCTGTCTAATTGCCTCCCCGTTTCCAGCTTCAGAAAAATACAAAAAAAAAAGAAAAATAATTTAGAATAGAATTCAGTATAAATTCATTGAGTTTATACTGAATAAAAAACTCAATGAATATGTGCATGCCCCCCCCCCCCCCGCAAAAGACAATCCATAGCTTTTACTAGATTCTTTAAGATGTAAAGTGTTGCCTGACCGGGCTGTGGTGCAGTGGACATAGCATCGGACTGGGATGCGGAGGACCCAGGTTTGAGACCCTGAGGTCGCCAGCTTGAGCATGGGCTCATCTGGTTTGAGCAAAGCTCACCAGCTTGGACCCAAGGTCGCTGGCTCGAGCAAGGAGTTTCTCAGTCAGCTGAAGGCCCATAGTCAAAGCACTATGAGAAAGCAGAAAGCAATCAAGGAACAACTAAGGTGTCGCAACGAAAAACTAATGATTGATGCTTCTCATCTCTCTCCGTTCCTGTCTGTCTATCCCTATCTATCCCTCTCTCTGACTGTAAAAAAAAAAAAAAAGACATAAAGTGTCATCCAAAAGTTAAGAACCACTAAAATGACACTTTGAAGGGATACCTGAACATAGAACTATACACAATTACACACACACACACACACACACACACATACACACACATTTTCGTGGGTATAGAAAATGTCCAAACCCTGGCCCGTTGGCCCAGTGGTAGAGCGTCGGACTGGCGTGCGGAAGTCAGGTTCGATTCCCGGCCAGGGCACACAGGAGAGGCGCCCATCTGCTTCTCCACCCCTCCCCCTCTCCTTCCTCTCTGTCTCTCTCTTCCCCTCCCGCAGCCAAGGCTCCATTGGAGCAAAAGATGGCCCGGGTGCTGGGGATGGCTCCTTGACCTCTGCCCCAGGCGCTAGAGTGGCTCTGGTTGCAACAGAGCAACACCCCAGATGGGCAGAGCATCACCCCCTGGTGGACGTGCCGGGTGGATCCCGGTCAGGCGGATCCCGGTCGGGTGTATGCGGGAGTCTAACTGCCTCCCTGTTTCCAGCTTCAGAAAAATACAAAAAAAAAGAAAAAAAAAAAAAGAAAATGTCCAGAAGGAAACAACAAACTATTAATAGCAACTACTTCTGAAGACGATTTTTTAAAAAAGCAGAGGGCAAGGGAGACTCATTTTTGTTCCATACAATTCTATACTAATCTTAAAATTAAATATTAGAAAATTTTAATGAACATATTTTACTTTTATAATTAAAACATTTTTAAAAATATGTTTTATACCACTGTGGGTAGTCCATGTTGAGAAAACCATAATAGTGATGAGGTAGCTGCTACAGAATTTACTATAAACATTGTTACAATGAGTTGATGGCCAAAAGTTATGCTGTATTTAGCAAGTGTGGATCATGGTTGTTATTGGGCAAATAAGTTCATAAAATGTGCTTTTTAGGTTTGCTCACTCCTATTTTGCGTTGGCCTGGGTAGGGCCACGTGTATGTAGTCTGCAGAAGGCTGCAGTGCTTGCCCTCAGGGCAGCAGATGGCAAATTACAGATTATCTTCCTGCTTGGGAGAGGCCATTGTATTGCTAATGTTTGCTGTAGCAGTGATTTTTCCCGAGCCTGGGTTTTGCAGGAAGAGAAGGAGTGCAGATGTGAAACCCGAGCTGGGGGGCTTTGGGAGCTCTGCTGAGGCTGGTGGGGGCCTTTGATTCCAGGAGAAACTGAAGATTTTCCTGGTTGTGGAACCGGAGACTACGTCAGGGCTTTGGGAGCTCTGCATGAGAGGGAAGCGGTCTTCCCTGCCTGTGTCTGCTGGTATGAGACTTTTTTTTTCTAATTATTTTTATTTATTCATTTTAGAGGAGAGAGAGAGAGAGAGAGAGAGAGAGAGAGAGAGAGAGAGAGAGAAGGGGGGAGGAGCAGGAAACTTCAACTCCCATATGTGCCTTGACCGGGCAAGCCCAGGGTTTTGAACCGACAACCTCAGCATTCCAGGTCAACGCTTTATCCACTGCGCCACCAAAGGTCAGGCTGGTATGAGACTTTAATAAACACAATGGCCAACCATTTTTTGGCTTGTAAAGCCAGGAGCCGCCATCGTGGCCATTCACATGCAGGTATCCACGGCCAGGGCTGCCATCACAGCAGCCGCCTGGCCCATGCAGGTTCGCATTGGATTCGGACAGTCGGCAAAGAAACAATGGAGCCAAAAGCTGATGGGCCATAACCCTTAATCCTACCTTGCACCCGGCGGGCAAGTAAAAATACACACTGGGCTCCAAAACCCAGCCACACTCAGTGCTCACAAAGCCACTGACTTATCCGAGTTTCCTAGAATTAAAGGTTTCTAGCTCACCAGCCTTCTTCTCCTCAGTTCCCCATCTCCTTCCTTATCCCAGATACAAACTCTACACAAACTGGCATCTCACTCAGCACTCCGCCATCTTGGCTGCTTCTCCTGGCCTCCTCCACGTGGCCTTTCTCTGTTCTCCTCTGCTCTCTCTTGCTAATCTCAGGAACCAAAAGCTCAAACTCTCATTCCGTCCCCATTTTATAGTGTAGAAATCCAAACCCTAAATCCAATATACAAAACAGGGAAGTCTCTAATACAAAATCACCCTCTGAGGCATGATTGGATTGTACCGCCCTACATCAAAAAAGGTAGGAAAGGCTTAATCCCAAAACCAAGCCTCAGGCTACAAGGATTCTACCTGCCTTTAGCCCACCCCAACACACATTAATATCACCTGGGCGACGGCCTCCTCGTGTTATCTTTAACAAAGTGAGCATAATACATTTTATCTGCCCAACAGGCTCCACTGTTTAACATCTGCCCGAATCCAGTGAGAACCTTCATGGCCACAATGGCAGCGCCCACTGGCCATACAGTTGTCCAGCGAGGATGATAAACAGCAGTACTCTACCTAGGGTACTGAAAGCCCCACATGACTGCAGATTCATCTTGCACATGGCACCAGAGATGGTGCATTGAATGGGCAGTTAGGCCAAGGCCAGCAAAAACAGCATCAGGCTCTACAAAAGCATCAGCAGAATCTGCGCAGACAGGTTTAACATGGATGCAGCCTGCAAGAAAAAAATGAACCTCACTGCCCCCACTGTCACATGTGCATACAGAATCATCACTCTAGAAACTGTCATCATTTAAACACAATGAGCAAGGACCTAGATATTTTTTACAAGCACAAATTATTCTTTTGGAGGGTCTGGCAGGTAGAACATAGAGCTGGAAGACAGTACTCCAAGGTCTCTTTCTGACCATGGCCTCGTAGAAGTTCTCTGTCTTCTCCATCCAGATGGTTCACCATTTTTTTTTTTCTTTTACAGAGAGAGAGAGAGAGTCAGAGAGAGGGATAGACAGGCAGGATCGGAGAGATGAGAAGCATCAATCATTAGTTTTTCATTGGGTGTTGCAACACTTTAGTTGTTCATTGATTGCTTTCTCATGTGTGCCTTGACTGCGGGCCTCCAGCAGACCGAGTAACCCCTTGCTTGAGCCAGCGACCTTGGGCTCAAGCTGGTGAGCTTTTTGCTCAAACCAGATGAGCCCGCGATCAAGCTGAGTCCTCCACATCCCAGTCCAACGCTTTACCCACTGCACCACCGCCTGGTCAGGCGGTTCACCATTTTGACAGGATAAAATAGCTTCTACAAAAGCCTGTACATCAGTCATTCTGAGGTCAGTGCCAAATCTTTGCCAAAGTTCTAAAAATATTCCGAATGTGAACCATATAAAATCCCCAAATTTATTTTTACTTTTAATATAAAAACAGTATCGTAACAGCATTAAAGATTTTAACTACTTTCACCTTTCGGCCTAAGTTTTTGTTTTTTTTTTTAATTAAGTGAAAGGCAGGGAGGCAGAGACAGACTCCCGCATGAACCCTGTTGGTCAAATAGGTTTGTAAATATGATATATATGTTTGCTCGCTTTGGGGGTGGGAGACAGGCTGTAAGCTGGCAAAGTCATTATAGCCTAAGGCTTAGTTTAAAAACTAAGTTTTGCATGATGTGGGGTGGTACACTCTCATGAGGAACCTCATTATGCCTCAGATAAGTGACTTTGTATCATAAACTTCCTTGTTTGTATATTGTATTAAAGGTTTTGATTTCTATACTATAAAATGGGACAGAGGAGCCCATGCTGGAGGAGAGCAGAGAAAGGCTATGTGGACAAGAAGAGCAGAAGGAGAAGTGAGTTTGTGCAGAGAGAAGGAGATGGGGATCAGAGGTAAATAAGGCTGGTCAGATAGAAACCTTTGATTCTAGGAAACTCAGATCAGTCAGTGGCTTTGGGAGCCCTGAATGGACAGGGAATTGTTTTCCCACTGTGTGTATTTCTTGCCCGCTGGGTGCAAGCTAGGATTAAAGGTAATGGCCCACCAGTTCTTGGCTCTGTAGTTTCATTACCGTCTGTCAGAATCAAATGTGAACCAGCACTGGCCAGGCAGCTGTGATGGTGGTCGTGGCTACTGGCTTTACAAACCTCGACTGGGATCCACCTGGCACGCCCTATCTAGGGCGAATGCTCTGCTCTTCCGGAAACACTGCTCCACTGCTCCGCAACCGAGCTATTTCATTGCCCAAGGCGAGGCCATTGAGCCTGTAAAGCCAGTATCCACTGCCACCATCACAGCCGCCTGGCCCATGCAGGTTTGCATTAGATTCGGACAGATGGTAATGAAACAATGGAGCCAATAACTGGTGGGCCATTACCTTTAATCCTAGCTTGCACCCGGCGGGCAAGAAATACATACACTGGGCTCCAAAACCCACTCATTCAGTGCTCACAAAGCTACTGACTTATCCGAGTTTCCTAGAATCAAAGGTTTCTAGCTCACCAGCCTTATTCACCTCTGTTCCCCACTTCCTTCTCTCTGCACAAACTCTGCACAAACTGGCTCCTTCAGCACTCCACCATCTTGGCTGCCTCTCCTCTGCTCCATGTGGCCCCTCTCTGCTCTCCTTTCTCTGCTCTCTCCTCTAATGCTAACCTCAGGAACTGAGAGAGGGCAAGCTCCCGGTCTGCCCCACTTTATAGTGTAGAAATCAAAAGCTTTAATCCAGTATACAAACAAGGAAGTTTATGATACATAGTCACTTAACTGAGGCATAATGGGATTCCTCATGAGAGTGTACCACCCCACATCATGCAATCAGTTAAGGGTGTGGGGAAAAGCTTAGTCTTAAAACTAAGCCTTAGGCTATAACCACTCTGCCTGCTTACAGCCTGTCCCCACACCCAATGCAAACTATAAGCGAGCAAACATATATATCATATTTACAAACTTCTTTGACCAACGGCTATCAAACACTATTCCCCTTCTTTCCACTTCTCCCTTCCTGCATCCTCTCAATCAGTGAAACTTGAAACCCTAATACCAGCAGGAAACTAGCTAAGAGAAGGTAAAAAAAAAACCCCAAAAAGGCCTAATTATAGTCCTCTGTGAATAAACGATGTTAATACCCATATTTTGCTATCTGCTCATGTATAGGTTTAATATTTTATTCTGATAGTACATGTAGTGAACTTGTGACGTATGCAGTTGGCACCATTATATGACAAGAAGCAGACACAAGCAGGTTCCTTTCTAACAGAGGTCGGCTCCATGGCGCATACAGTTGAGATGCTATGAGAGACAATTATGGCCAACCCCAGGTAAGGGAGAACTGACTGCACTTAGATAAAAATGGTTATTTCTCAAATTTTGAGGTAAAAACTATGTATTTTGCAATTAGAATTAAGCCCAAACTAATTAAGTTCTATCTGGGTTTCCCTTCTGCCATCTAAATCACCACCTACATTATTTGAAAACCTTGACTGGAAAGTTGGACAGCTAAGACTTATAAGGTGGCAATAGTGCCACAAAGGTCCATCCCTCCTGACATCCTGTTCTTTTAGGAAAATATCTACTAATTTCTGAGCTGACTCTAGAAAGCTTTCTTCTTACTGGTCTAGATATTTACCATGCACTCCAGAAAAAAATATTTTCTAACATTCTGTTTAACATTTATTTAATTTGATTTCTATTTATATTCTGTATTCCAAAATTTCACTCAGGTCTAAAAAAAAAAAGAGCTTCAGTAACTAATACCTTGACACAATGGCAGCTATTTAAAATTTCAGATACTCAATGTCATCCTTGTCTTTTCACCACCTTCTTGCATTTGGGGGAGGATAAGTTAAACTAAATTTTAAAATGCTGTAATTGTTTTTGAATCATTATTAAAATAAGACTGGGGGAAGAGAGAGTTATGTAAAGGAAAGGGGAGGATAACGGTGGAATTTAGGCCTTCAGTGATGGAAGATGATAAGAACCAAAGCTTTCAAGAAAAGCCAGCCCTGAGGATAAGGCCAACCCTTTGCTTCTTATCAATGCGAAACTACTGACGTCTGGGGTTTCTGTCTGACTTTATTCTGAAAGCAACTTTTGGCTTGCCTGGATTGTCTCTAAACAGGCAAGTTAGACTGCTTATTGCTCAAGCAGGGACAATTTCTATCAGGCTGAGGATTCTTTTTATTTTGCCCCACATTTCCTGAACTCAACGTGGCTTCACCCTAGGATGACACGGGGAGGAAATCTAGTGGGGTCTGCTGGGACCATTCTGCCAGTTTCCTCCTTCCCTGGTCCTTTCCCCAGGGAGATGTCCTGGTTTAAATAAGGGTCTCTTGCAAAAAACAAGTTAGTCCCAGAAAATATAAAAACAGATAATATGCAAGTAGGCAAGAAGGGGAGTGTTTTATTCTCATACTTTCTTAGAGGAAGTATAAACTGATATAACCTTTCTGGAGAGAATTTGCCAGTGTTTATTTAGCGAAGTCTTTTATAACAGTATGCTCCACTTAAAGGAATTTATTCAGGGAAAGTTAACTCTTCTCCAAGTTTTATTTAGCCTTCTTTCTCTTATCTCTGTGTATCGAATTGATGAGTCATTTAACTGTTCTTAATGTATTCTGTATTTTCACAATAGACTATAATAAACACATACCCTTTTTGTAAAAAAAATAAACAAATCACCAGTAAATATAAAACACACATAAAACACCCTATCCAAAACCACTTACATTCCAAAGCGCTTAGTGTTAACCTTCAGCAACCAGTTTCTTTGATGATGATGAAGAAAAACTCAGTGTACATTAACAGTTTTTTCCAATAATCTATGGTTTGGGGATATAATTTTTTTTTTTTTTTTGTATTTTTCCGAAGCTGGAAACGGGGAGGCAGTCAGACAGACTCCCGCATGCGCCCGACCGGGATCTACCCGGCACGCCCACCAGGGGGCGATGAGAGCCATTCCAGCGCCTGAGGCAGAGGCCACAGAGCCATCCTCAAGCGCCTTGGCAAACTTTGCTCCAGTGGAGCTTCGGCTTCAGGAGGGAAAGAGAGAGACAGAATGGAAGGAGAGGGGGAGGGGTGGAGAAGCAGATGGGCGCTTCTCCTGTGTGCCCTGGCCAGGAATCGAACCCGGGACTCCTGCACACCAGGCCAACGCTCTACCACTGAGCCAACCAGCCAGGGAGGGGATATAATTTTTAAAAAGCAACGTCTACTTTTATAGGTTATGTTTTTATAGGATGAAACAGAGCTTTCTCTGTAGGCCCATGGACTATTCCAGTGGTCGGCAAACTCATTAGTTAACAGAGCCAAATATCATCAGTACAACAACTGAAATTTCTTTTGAGAGCCAATTATTTTAAACTTAAATTATATAGGTAGCATTCCTTATCGAGGGAGCGCCCACATGTGGTATTTTGTAGAAGAACTGCACTCAAGGGGCCAAAGAGCCACATGTGGCTCGCCAGCCGCAGATTGCCGACTGGGGGACTATTCCGTTAGGCTTCCACAAGCTTTCACTGGATATGTGAGTTAATACTAATGTGTTCGGTAGCTACAGTTCTTCCTTCAATGGCATCTGGAATATCATTTTCTAATGAGATATTATTTACCCTCATTTTAAAGGAGACATTATCTAAATTCTTCTGGATCCCATGATGGTAGCCCTGGGAACAGAGAGCAAGTTTTAATAGTTCTTTGGCCAAACCACACTACTGTACTATTTCAAGATGTTTTCTGAAGGGTCCAGAGGGGCTACATTTAAAACCTTCTGGTTATTGTTTGCAAACAGCTGGGATGGTTTTAATCAGGGAGGAAGCCAATATTTTCAGCTTGGGTGTTGGAAGGACTCGTAAAATGTCTCCAAACTGATTTAGGAGAAAATGCTTTAACAGAAGAGGACTTACTCCTGCCCTGGAATAAACTCATTAGAACTGACATATGATGTAACCATACGATCAAGAGAACTACATTTTTAAAAAACATATTACATCCCAAAAGCAACTGAGGTTTCTAAATTTTATCAGTATCAGATGACAAAACCTGTTCAAGGACCATAACCTTAATATACTGGTTGACAGCTTCCTCCTCTTAGGATAATCTTATATTGCTTCTCTATTAGGATCTGGTTTTTGCACTAGTTTTCTTGAAGAAATCTTCTTGAAGAGGTTTTATTTGATAACTCAAGCAAAATTTTCTGAGGTAAAAAAACCTCACATCACCTCCACAGACATTTTTCTCTCCCCACATTCCTGACTTGAGGTTAAGTGAGGGAGTCCTTTTGTGATGAGGCCAGTTTATTTCTAGGTTCTAGAAAAGCCCCTGTTTTTTAGTAGCTCAGGTCAAACTAGACCCCCCTCTAGAGTGGGGCAGAACTAATTCAAATACCTGGATCAGTTCCAGAAGCATTTCTCATTTTAATGATGAGGGTCAATAAAACTCAAGGCCTCTACTCAGGAAACACGGTATTTGGTCAGCCTTGTATATTTCTGAGTAAAATGTTTTCTAATTGTTGTATAATTTATCATGTAAAAATTCCTACAATCCTACCCAGGAACAAACCGCCATAGCAAGAGTTTCTAAAATTAACCCCTGCCTGGCCCACCTGCATCCCAGTCTCTGGGGATCAGGTCCTGGATGCCCCCGTTTTGAAAAAAAAAAATGCTGTTACAAGTGCTTCTACATGCTAAAGTATAAAACCCTTTGCAGCACAACAACTATAAGAGTAAACAGAAGAAATAAATCCCAGAAGCAGAGGCAGGGAAGATTTGAATCTGAGGATTTAATACTAATAGATGAATATTTTTTTTTTAAACAGGTCAATGGGGAGGAATGAACACCTTTGCTTCAACAATTCCAACTTCAGTTAGGATGGTTGCATCAGTGTACTGATACTTTCTTCTACCTCTGAAAGCTTCTTCAGGACTTGGTTGACCTTGGCCTCATCAAATTCCAAACATAGAAATTCAGATTCCTGTAAAACATAAAAGGGTGTTTTAGCTAGAAGAGTCCCTCAAGACAGCCAAAGCTCTGGATCTGGAGTGACCAGGTGCAAAGGCCTAGAGCCCTTCCCCAGCAAGCCTGACTCAAGCATCTATACCTAAGTGATCATTTACCCAGCACAGTAAGTTCAACACAATGCCCCAAATGAAACTACTTCTCTGAGGTGTTTCTTAAATAGTAAAGAAGTATTCAAATGTCAGGTGTTCTCATTATGAGGCACATGAGAAGCTCTTCTCATCTGTCATCACATTTGATCCCATAATAATTTTTAAGGTAAGTATTTAAGTATTGTTGTTTTATACATGATGACCCCAGGACAGAGAGATGTTAACCTGTATCACAAAATCAGAAAAAGACAGAGTCAGACTGTGACTCCAAAGTCCATGCTGTCTCCACAGCACCCTGTGGTATAAAGTAGGAGAATTTGGATTGGCTCTCTGTTATCTGGGGAATTGGGCTAACTTGGTTTTAATGATTATACTAGAAATTGTGACAAGTGGTGACCAAGCTGCTTGGGAAACATCAATCAGATAATTAAAAGATAACCAGATCTTGAAACAGCCATAAATATTTATAGGGCTCTTCTATGTGCTACAAGCCAGCTCTCCCAAGATTTCCCTCAAACACCTTCCCTTTAATCACTGTTAGAATCAACTGACCCTAGATTATGTAGCTAAAAAAAAAAAAAGGCCTTTGAAGTATGGTGACAGAATTTTCATAAGCACTAACCAAATCCTAGGTGTACATTGTCTTGAGAGACAAGGGCAAACTATATATATCCAAGAGTAACTTTATTCAAGATTCTTAAGAACAATAATCACATACTTTTAAATCAGCATGAATTATTAGAAATCATATACTCCAACTGCTTTGTTTTTAGATAATAAAATTAAGGCCCCAGGCACGTTAAACGACACGCCTATTGTCTGTCCCTCTGCTGATGGCAGAACCACCAGAATCAATGCTCTTCTCTACAGTTTCCTTTGTAAACACTATGGCCTTTCCCACCCTCAGCCCCAAAGTGGCAGGCAAAAGATTGCCACAAGCCTCTCTAGAGGGAGGGAGTCACTGTCATCAGCTAGAAGAACCTTCAGGAGTTGATTTTTGAAAAAGTACCTTTGCTGTTACTAAGCGGCTGTGCTAAGGCTATACTGATGGCAATGACATTCCTCAGAAAAAAACAAATGCAGAGAAAAATAAGGGACCTCTCAGATGAAAGTCTCCCAAAAGGAGGGAAGGGAGCTTTCCCTGACATCAGGAAACTTTGTCCTCAAATATGTTATTGGATAGGAGAGGGGTACAGTCTCATATATAAGCTTAGAAATTGCAAGGTTTTTATTTAGTCAAAAGCAAAAAACAATTTTTATTTATTTATTTATTTTTTACAGAGAGTGAGTCAGAGAGAGGGATAATCAGGGACAGACAGACAGGAACGGAGAGAGATGAGAAGCATCAATCATTAGTTTTTCATTGCGCGTTGCAACACGTTAGTTGTTCATTGATTGCTTTCTCATATGTGCCTTGACCGCGGGCCTTCAGCAGACGGAGTAGCCCCTCGTTGGAGCCAGCGACTGTGGGTCCAAGCTGATGAGCTTTTTGCTCTAGATGAGCCCACGCTCAAACTGGTGACCTCAGGGTCTCAAACCTGGGTCCTCTGCATCCCAGTCCGACACTCTTTCCACTGCGCCACCGCGTGGTCAGGCCAGATTAGCTATTATTAACACGACAGGTAATAGCAAATGTTGGAGAGGCTATGGAGGAAAAGGAACCCTCATACACTGTTGGTGGGAATGTAAAGTAGTTGTTGGGCAGATAAAATGTATTATGCTCACTTTGTTAAAGATTACCCTGCCCACGTGAGGTCATCGCCCAGGTGATATTAATGTGTGTTGAGAATCCTTGTAGCCTGGGGCTTGGTTTTGGGATTAAGCCTTTCCCTCCCTTTTTGATGTGGGGTGGTACAATCCAATCATGCCTCAGAGAAGTGACTTCGTATTAGAGACTTCCCTATTTTGTATATTGGATTAGAGGTTGTGAAGCTACACTATAAAATAGGGGCACAGTAGGAGCTTGGCTCTTGGTTCCTGGGATGATTAGCATGAGAGAGCAGAGGGAGCAGAGCAGAGAGCAGAAGGAGGCCACGTGGAGTAGGCCAGGAGAGGCAGCCAAGATGGCGGAGTGCTGAGTGAGATGCCAGTTTGTGTAGAGTTTGTATCTGGGATAAGGAAGGAGATGGGGAACTGAGGAGAAGAAGGCTGGTGAGCTAGAAACCTTTGATTCTAGGAAACTCGGATAAGTCAGTAGCTTTGTGAGCACTGAATGTGAGTGGGTTTTGGAGCCCAGTGTGTATGTTTTTACTTGCCCGCCGAGTGCAAGCTAGAATTAAAGACTATGGCCCACCAGTTTTTGGCTCCGTTGTTTCTTTACCGACTGTCCGAATCCAATGCGAACCTGCATGGGCCAGGAGGCTGCTGTGATAGTGGCCCTGGCCTTGGCTTCTGGCTTTACAGTAGTACAACCATTATGGAAGAAAGTATGGTGGTTCCTCAAAAAACTGAAAATAGAACTACCTTATGACCCAGCAATCCCTCTACTGGGTATATACCCCAAAAACTCAGAAACATTGATACGTAAAGACACATGCAGCCCCATGTTCATTGCAGCATTGTTCACAGTGGCCAGGACATGGAAACAACCAAAAAGCCTGTCAATAGATGACTGGATAAAGAAGATGTGGCACATATACACTATGGAATACTACTCAGCCATAAGAAATAATGACATTGGATCATTTACAGCAAAATGGTGGGATCTTGATAACATTATATGAAGTGAAATAAGTAAATCAGAAAAACCAGGAACTGCATTATTCCATACGTAGGTGGGACATAAAAGTGAAACTAAGAGACATTGATAAGAGTGTGGTGGTTGGGGGGGGGAGGGGGAAGAGGGAGAGGGAAAGGGGGAGGGGGAGGGGCACAAAGAAAACTAGATAGAAGGTGACAGAGGACAATCTGACTTTGGGTGATGGGTATGCAACATAATTGAACGACAAGATAACCTGGACTTGTTATCTTTGAATATATGTATCCTGATTTATTGATGTTGCCCCTTTAAAAAAATAGAATTATAAAAAATAAAACTGGAGCTTAACACATTTTTTTTTCAAATTTCACATTTGACTGTATGTAGTACCTTACCGAAATTCTAATGCACTTTAAAATAGCTTTAGAAACGTAGGTGATGCTTGTTTAAGCCAGAGGTAGAAAGTACAGAGCAATCTGAAAGACCTCATTTTTACTTTTTCAAAGTTTTTCACCCCGATCTGGACCTAACTGATCATAATAATGAGAAATGACAAGACTAAAATTCCTGTATTTAAATATCTGAGTAAAGAGTTAGAGGCTGTTTTTTATGTTCGTTGGTTGGTTTTTTTAGTAGCGTGTGGATACTGTATGGGGTAGAATCAGAAAATGATTAGCAGATGAATAAGCAAGCACATCAGTATTATGAGTATGTAGTTTGTGATCATGAGGAGTACAACATTGTATTAAACTCAAAGATATAAATAACTATTTTTTTTAAAGATTTTATTTATTGGCCTGACCTGTGGTGGCGCAGTGGATAAAGCGTCGACCTGGAAATGCTGAGGTCGCTGGTTCAAAACCCTAGGCTTGCCTGGTCAAGGCACATATGGGAGTTGATGCTTCCTGCTCCTCCCCACCTTCTCTCTCTCTCTCTCTGTCACTCTCCCTCTCTCTCTCCACTCTAAAATGAATAAAAAAATTTAAAAAATTTAAAAAAATTAAAAAAGATTTTATTTATTCATTTTAGAGAAAGTAGAGAGAGAAAGAAGGGGGGAGGAACAGGAAACATCAACTCCCGTATGTGCCTTGACCAGGCAAACCCAGGGTTTCGAACTGGCGAATTCAGTGTTCCAGGTCGATGCTTTATCCACTGCGCCACCACAGGTCAGGCTATAAAGAACTATTTTAAATTAGAAAAGAAAGCAGAGGCAAAATATTAAAATATTCTTTGCAAGTGCAAAAGCTATAAAATTTTAAGAAGAGATCCTTCAGAAGCCACCCTGGCCAAACCCAAAAAACAAACAAAAACCAAAGAAAATAAACTAGCCTTTAATGACTTACAGAGAAGGACCTCTCACAGGTTCCTAAGGAATGCCTTCCCAGGTAATCACTCTAATATTCTTCAGGAAACTCTTAACTTGTCAAACTTACAGTAAATCTTTTTTTGTGTGTATGTGTATGTGTGTGTGGCAGACAGAGTCAGAGAGAGGGACAGACAGACAGGAAGGAAGGGGATGAGAAACATCAATTCTTCGTTGCAGTTCCTTAGTTGTTCATTGATTTCTCATATGTGCCTTGACCAGGGGCTACAGCAGACTGAGTAACCCCTTGCTCGAGCCAGTGACCTTGGGCTCACGCTGGTGAGCCCTGCTCAAACCAGATGAACCCGCGCTCAAGCTGGCGACCTCGGGTTTTCAAACCTGGGTCCTCTGTGTCCCAGTCCGACGCTCTATCCACTGCGCCACCGCCTGGTCAGGCTACAGTAAATCTTTAATTTATCTGAAACTCATTTCCTAGCAAGATCAGAAAGTATAACTGAATATTATCTTTTTAATTTTTATTTATTTATTTTTACAGGGAGAGAGAGTCAGATAGAGGGACAGATAGGGACAGACAGAAAGGAACGGAGAGAGATGAGAAGCATCAATCATCAGTTTTTCGTTGTGACACCGTAGTTGTTCATTGATTGCTTTCTCATATGTGCCATGACCACGGGCCTTCAGCAGACTGAGTAACCTCCTCCCCGCTCCCCGCTCGAGCCAGAGACCTTGGGTCCATGCTAGTGAGCTTTTTGCTCAAGCCAGATGAACCCGCGCTCAAGCTGGCAACCCCAGGGTCTCGAACCTGGGTCCTTCCGCATCCCAGTCTGATGCTCTATCCACTGCGCCACCGCCTGGTCAGGCAGTATAACTGAATATTAATTTATATAATAATGAAAGGCTGTTACTAAGCATTTGGTTTTCCCATCTACACACTAAGTAACTTCTTTGTGTAGGATGTCCATTTAGATGACCTAGGCCCATAAGTGTACTCTGAGCAATTCTTTTTTTTTTTAATTTATTCATTTTAGAGAGGAGGGAGGGAGAGGGAGAGGGAGAGAGTGAGAGAGAGAGAGAGAAGGGGGAGGAGCAGGAAGCATCAGCTCCCATATGTGCCTTGACCAGGCAAGCCAGGGTTTTGAACCGGCAACCTCAGTGTTTCCAGGTTGACGCTTTATCCACTGCGCCACCACAGGTCAGGCTCTGAGCAATTCTTTAGTAAAACAATACTACAGTGATAAAATGCTAAAAATAAAAAATAGAAAGGACTGCAACTTATTAAATACCTAAGTAGAAGCATTTAGAATAATTTCAACATAAAACAGAAATTCTTCAATCTATTTTCTATATCATTATTTTCTTTTCTTTTTTTTTTATAAATAAATTTTTATTAATGGTAATGGGATGACATTAATAAATCAGGGTACATATATTCAAAGAAAACATGTCTAGGTTATTTTGTCATTAAATTATGTTGCATACCCCTCGCCCAAAGTCAGATTGTCCTTCGCCACCCTCTATCTAGTTCTCTGTACCCCTCCCCCTCCCCCTAACTCTCCCCCTGTCCTCCCTCCCCCCATCCCTGGTAACCACCACACTCTTGTCCATGTCTCTTAGTCTCATTTTTATGTTCCACCAATGTATGGAATCATGTAGTTCTTGTTTTTTTCTGATTTACTTATTTCACTCCTTATAATGTTATCAAGATCCCACCATTTTGCTGTAAATGATCTGATGTCATCGTTTCTTATGGCTGAGTAGTATTCCATAGTGTATATGTGCCACATCTTCTTTATCCAGTCTTCTATTGAAGGGCTTTTTGGTTGTTTCCATGTCTTGGCCACTGTGAACAGTGCTGCAATGAACATGGGGCTACATGTGTCTTCACGTATCAATGTTTCTGAGGTTTTGGGGTATATACCCAGTAGAGGGATTGCTGGGTCATAAGGTAGTTCTATTTGCAGTTTTTTGAGGAACCACCATACTTTCCTCCATAATGGTTGTACTACTTTACAGTCCCACCAACAGTGAATGAGGGTTCCTTTTTCTCCACAGCCTCTCCAACATTTGCTATTACCCGTCTTGTTGATCATAGCTAATCTAACAGGGGTGAGGTGGTATCTCATTGTAGTTTTGATTTGCATTTCCCTAATAACTAATGAAGCTGAGCATTTTTTCATATATCTGTTGGCCATTTATATCATTATTTTCCATGCAAAAATTTCACAATGCTTTCCCAATTTATTGGCCAAATTTAGAATTATAATACAACTTTGTCAAGTTCTAACACACAATAATTTCTTTAAAAATGCTAAAGTTGGAGGAGGGAGAGTAAGACTGGGAAAGGGTGCCTTAGGGTCCTGCTAAACCAATCCTGACTGAAGAAGGCCACACACAGCTGCCCAAATTTCATAAGGCTTATTTTCAAAATTTTTCTTTTGGTTTTCTAACTGGCGATGTGGGCTCTCGGTTCTTGAGTTTAGCAAAGAATTCAGAACCAAGAACTCTAGTGTATGAAGTTTATTTAGCAGGCAAAACAAAAGTACACTTGAAGAGAAGAATTGAGCAGGCTGTAAGAAGAGAGCTGCCTTGGCCTTTTAGAAAGTCATAGAGGCAGAAGTGAGCTAGCTGGAATGCGAAGACTCGGGAAACAAGTTGCAGAGGCAAAAGTAGAGCCATCAGAACTTAGGAGAGATAAAGCAAGATATATTCCTGTTAGAAAGTGGGGAAAGTGAAGGTGTGCGTGTGTGTGTGTCTGAGAGGGGGCACACACACATGAACTGAGTTCTTCTGTCTTAAGGGTTTTTATCTGTTTTCTAAAGGTGGGAATTTTAAGAGAGGTCTCAGGGGAGGATCTCAACTGAATATTTACCAGCTTTCCGGGTGTGTCCTTTAATATGCTGTTGCATCAAAATGAGTGATAGGAGAGGGTCGTGGTCTCTACTGATTTGGTCAGTACTAGGGTAAGGGGGTTTGTACGGCCAGTATCCACGGGAACCATCACAGCCACCTGGCCAAGGAAGGTTCAGGTTTGATTCAGACAGATGGTAAGGAATCAACAGAGCTGAAAACTGGTGTTCCATTGTCCTTTAATCCTAGCTCGTACCCAGAGAGCGAAAAAATACACAGTGAGAAATACTTCTCTTTCCATTCAGGGCTCCCAAAGCCACTGACTCATCTGAGTTTTCCTAGAATCAAAGGCTTCCACCTCACCAGTCTTATTCACCTCGGTTCCCCATCTCCTTCTCTACGAATTGCTTCTCCTTCCCCCATTCTGCCATTTTGCCTGCCTCCTCCATGTGGCTTCCCTGCCCTGCTCCAGCACGGGCTGCGGCTCCCCACAAGAATGTAATCACTCTCCCCAGGAACAACGTGATCTCTCCCCAAACGGCCTCCTAGCTCCTCCTTTTAAAACCTTTTGGTGTGAAAACCCTCCCCCAACACACATTAGTATAACCACGCCCCTTCCAAGCAAGAAGGGCAATTAATATTATCACCTGGGCAACAGGCATCCACCAGGTGGGGACTGCCCTCTTTAACAAAGTGAGCAAAATATATCTTTTCTGCCGGACAGGGTTGTTGGGTAAACAAATGTTGTTAAAGTTTGACTGCTGAGACTAGTGGGATCCTGAGATGGGAGGAAGGGAAGTAGTCTTCCCTGCCTGTTTGCTTGTCCGCCCTTGGGAGACTTGAATAAACGAAATGGCCCACCATTTTCTGGCTCCACAGTTCCTTTACTGTCTGCTTGAATCCAATGAGAACCTGCATGGCCATGGCGACGACGACTGGCCTTACAGGGGTCATTAGTTACTGCATCTGATCCTGATGTCAGCCATGGAGTTGCTTCATCTGGTTTTATTGCTTTCCTGGCCCTAGACATGAAACACAACTGAGGTCTTGATGTTATCTCTAGTTTGACCTGTCTCTGTGGTCAACAGACCTGAAGCTTTGTTCCTAAGATTATTTGATGCAGGTCAGAACTTCATTGTCCTGAGGGCTTAATGCTTAAGGGAGTGGTTATGCAAGGGAGAAGGAGGCAAGTGAGTCAGGGTGCTGCATGGTGCCAGTGTGAATCAGCTATCTGTTTTACTTTCCCCTTCCATTTGCCAAGGAATTTCCCAAGCTTTTTACTCTCCTGCCTCAGTTTTAGTTATTAACTCACAGGGACTCTTGGCTGAGCAAAAATGTTAGCCATAAGGCCTCTCTCCCTGTTTGGGCCGTCATTTCATAAACTTAAATTAACCCTCTGACGCACAGCTCTCCACTTGTGTTTTCTGAGGTTAACAACTAGAGAGAACAAGAATGTGCAGCAAAGGGCAAAATTGACAATGGCTTCTTGAAGAGCAATTATATAATAAATAAGCTACCTAATACTTTGAATCCTGTCCATCAGAGAAGTTCAAAACGTCTTCGTAAGTAAACCTGTGTTCACCATTCATCCCCATACTTCCTGTGGCTTTCTCAGATTTATCATTGATACTGTTACCAAACGCCTTCAGGAGACCTCAGAATAGCTTCTCTGTGGCAAAGGATCTTCCAAGTTCCTTCCTAAGGAACCATTTACCCAAAATTAAAATTTTATGGTTCCCTGAAAATTGTGATTCTTCTCCACTTGTTTTTTCATTTCTATTCTACACCCTTCTCTGCTTTGTTCCAAGCCCCGTGAAGCTGGTCTCTAAGACTGTGTCACCCCCTATGCCTGATCAGGTGGGGGCAGTGGACAGAGCATCGAACTGGGACACAGTAGGCTCAGGTTTGAAACTCCAAGGTCGCCATTTTGAGCGCGGGCTCACCAGCTTGAGCACGGGATCATAGACATGACCCCATGATCACTGGCTTGAAGTGCAAGGTCGCTGGCTTGAGCAAAGGGTCACTGCCTTAGCTGGAGCCCCCTAGTCAAGGCACATATGAGAAAGCAATCAATGAACAACTAAGGTGCTGCAACAAAGAATTGAGGCTTCTAATCTCTCTACCTTCTTGCCTGTCTGTCCCTCTCTGTCCCTCTCTTTGTCTCTAGCTTAAAAAAAAAAAAAAAAAAAAAGAGCCCTGGCCGGTTGGCTCAGTGGTAGAGCGTCAGCCTGGCGTGCAGAAGTCCCGGGTTCGATTCCCGGCCAGGGCACACAGGAGAAGCGCCCATCTGCTCCCCCTCTCCTTCCTCTCTGTCTCTCTCTTCCCCTCCTGCAGCTGAGGCTCCATTGGAGCAAAGATGGCCCCGGCGCTGGGGATGGCTCCTTGGCCTCTACCCCAGGCGCTAGAGTGGCTCTGGTCACGACAGAGCAACGCCCCAGAGGGGCAGAGCATCGCCCCCTGGTGGGCGTGCCGGTGGATCCCGGTCGGGCGCATGCGGGAGTCTATCTGACTGTCTATCCCCATTTCCAGCTTCAGAAAAATACAAAAAAAAAAAAAAGATCGGGTCACCCCCTTGCTTTCTGGCTTACATCTGGGTTAGGGCAAAAGGAGAGAGAGGTCAGGATATTTATTCCCCAACCCCTAACTCCTTTTTTTAAAATTGATTTAAATTTATTGTGTTTACATAGATTCTAGTGTCGCCCGGAATGCACCCCCCCATTCCCCTCAACATCTCCCTTGCCCCCCTCCCTATAGCGCCCTCCCCCCTTCCCTTCAGGTTTATCCCATCCTATCATCCCCTTTCCCTCTGTCCTCTTTTCCTCTGGTCCCTTTGATCCCTCCTCTGCCTCAATTCCATTCCTCAGTTCACAGTGTTCACTGGATTCCTCAAATGAGTGAGGTCATCTGATATTTTTCTTTCTCTTCCTGGCTTATTTCACTTAGCATGATAGTTTCCAGGTCCATCCATGTTGTCGTGAAAGGTAAGATTTCCTTGTTCCACATGGCTGTGTAGTATTCCATTGTGTATATGTACCACTGCTTTTTAATCCACTCGTCCACTGACGGACACTTGGGCTGTTTCTAGATCTTGGCTATTGTAAACAATGCTGCAATAAACATGGGGGTGCATTTCTTCTTCTGAATCAGTGATATGGTGTTCTTGGGATATATTCCTAAAAGTGGGATGGCTGGGTCAAAAGGCACTTCTACTTTAAATTTTTTGAGGAATCTTGATACTGTTTTCCACAGTGGCTGCACCAGTCTGCATTCCCAACAGGAATGCAGGAGGGTTCCCTTTTCTCCACATCCTTGTCAGCACTTATTATGTGTTGTTTTGTTAATGAGCGCCATTCTGACTGGTGTGAGGTGGTATCTCATTGTGCTTTTAATTTGCATTTCTCTAATGATTAGTAATGTTGAACATTTTTTCATCTGTCTGTTGGCCATCTGTATGTCCTCTTTGGAGAAGTGGCTATTCATTTCTTTTACCCATTTTTTTTTTTTAGAATCTTTTTTTATTTTTATTTTATTTATTCATTTTTTTTTAGAGAGGAGAGAGAGACAGAGAGAGAGAGAGAGAGAGAGAGAGAGAGAGGAGAGAGAGAGACAGGGGGCAGGAGCTGGAAGCATCAACTCCCATATGTGCCTTGACCAGGCAAACCCAGGGTTTCGAACCGGCGACCTCAGCATTTCCAGGTCGACGCTTTATCCACTGCACCACCACAGGTCAGGCTCTTTTACCCATTTTTTGATTGGACTGTTTATCTTCCTGGTGTTGAGTTTTACAAGTTCTTTTTTTTGTGTGTGGCAGAGACAGAGAGAGTCAGAGAGAGTGACAGATA
Organism: Saccopteryx leptura; assembly: GCF_036850995.1. Classification (NCBI taxonomy): domain Eukaryota; kingdom Metazoa; phylum Chordata; class Mammalia; order Chiroptera; family Emballonuridae; genus Saccopteryx; species Saccopteryx leptura. The sequence goes on from NC_089505.1 coordinate 255,991,107, forward strand.
GGGATAGACAGAAGACAGGAAGGAAGAGAGATGAGAAACATCAATTCTTCGTTGCAGCTCCTTAGTTGTTCATGGATTGATTTCTCACATGTGCCTTGATGTGGGGGGCTACAGCAGACTGAGTGACTCCTTGCTTGAGCCAGCGACCTTGGGCTAAAGCTGGTGAGCCTTGCTCAAATCAAATGAGCCCACGCTCAAGCTGGCAACCTCGGGGTCTTGAACCTAGGTCCTTCACATCCCAGTCCGACGCTCTATCCACTGCGCTAACGCCTGGTCAGGCGAGTTTTACAAGTTCTTTATAAGTTTTGGTTATTAACCCTTTAGCAGACGTGTTATTGAATATGTTCTCCCATTGTGTAGTTTGTGTTTGTATTCTGTTCATATTGTCTTTAGCTGTGCAAAAGCTTTTTAGTTTAATATAGTCTCATTTGTTTATCCTGTCTTTTACTTCACTTGCCTGTGGAGATAAATCAGCAAATACATTGCTCTGAGAGATGTCGGAGAGCTTACTGCCTATGTTTTCTTCTAAGATGCTTACGCTTTCATGACTTACATTTAAGTCTTTTATCTATTTTTGAGTTTATTTTTGTGAATGGAGTAAGATGGTGGTCTAGTTTCATTTTTTTTGCAGGTAACTGTCCAATTTTTCCAATACCATTTGTTAAAGAGGCTGTCTTTACTCCATTGTATGCTCTTACCTCCTTTTTCAAATATCAATTGTCCATAAAGGTGTGGGTTTATTTCTGGGTTCTCTGTTCTGTTCCATCGATCTATATGCCTGTTCTTATGCCAGTACCAAGCTGTTTTGAGTACAATGACCTAGTAATATAACTTGATATCGGGAAGTATGATACTGCCCACTTTATTCTTCTTTTTCAGGATTGCTGAGGCTATTCGTGTTCTTTTTTGGTTCCATATAAATTTTTGGAATGCATGTTCTATATCTTTGAAGTATGTCATTGGTATTTTAATTGGTATTGCATTGAATTTATAAATTGCTTTGGGTAATATAGATGTTTATTCTTCCTATCCATGAACATGGTATATGCTTCCACTTGTTTGTATCAACTTTGATTTCTTTTATCAATGTTTTATAATTTTCCGAGTACAAGTCTTTAACCTCCTTGGTTAAATTTACTCCTAGGTACTTTATTATTTTTTCAATAGTGAAGGGGATTGTTTCCTTAATTTCTCTACCCCTAACTCCTTCTAATCTGCTACTTCCAGTGTTTTCTATGTGAGGGTATTGTTTCTTCATTTCTCATTTTACTTTCTGGCCTCAATCATTAATATAGTACAAACATAACAATGAGTTTCTTCAGACTGCCAAAGTACATATTCACCAAATACAAACTCCAAAGATGAGCACAGCAAGGATTTTCATCAAGCCTAAGTTGGTAGGGATGCTGCCCTCCAAGTATAAACAACAGGATAAACCAAAACCAATATTTTATTTATTTTCTAATCATACCATATTGAAATCTTGTATAGTAAAACTTTGATATTAATGATCAACAACAGCAGTAACAACTGCGGAAGATGAGATTTCATTAAGAATTTGTACCACAGGTCTTAATAACAGAAACATGGCCTCATCTCTATCTACAACCTGATCTTATATCCTCTATCTAAAACAAGGGATAGCTTAGCATTAGCTTAAAACAATACATCAAGGCTTGACCTGTGGTGGCGCAGTGGATAAAGCATCGACCTGGAAATGCTGAGGTCGCTGGTTCGAAACCCTGGGCTTGCCTGGTCAAGGCACATATGGGAGTTGATGCTTCCAGCTCCTCCCCCTTCCCTCTCTCTGTCTCTCTCTCCTCTCTAAAAATGAATAAAATAAAAAATAAAAATAAAATAAAACAATACATCAAAAGAGAAAACTTGTGATTTATAATATTTTTTAAGTATTTCAACAAAAATATTTAGCAATACATATTACAACCAATGGTCCTCAGTCAAGCCATTGTTATCTTAAGGAAATCCTCATTTCAAATATAACAGCCAACAAGTCCTACCCCTACTGTGTAAAGAGCAGGCTAACCCAATCTTCCAAAAGGGGGAAAAATGTACTGTGTTTCACAAAACAAATCGTCCTACCGAGGGTGAAAAAAGACTGAAATCAGACTCTTTTAGAGATCTAAGATTGCAACTTAATGGCCAAGCAACTGAAGTAAAATGACTCACCCCAAAACTCAATAGGTGGCCATAATGTTCTAAGAGTAATATGGGACTAAGATAGGGTCTCCAAGAACTAAAATAATTCATTCTAATAAATGAAAATAGCAATACTTTAGCGCATACTAAGTGCTTTCAGAGCCAGACCAGCTGCAGGGGTCCCCAAACTTTTTACACATGGGGCCAGTTCACTGTCCCTCAGACCGTTGGAGGGCCGCCACATACAGTGCTCCTCTCACTGACCACCAATGAAAGAGGTGCCCCTTCCGGAAGTGCGGCGGGGGGCCAGATAAATGGCCTCAGGGGGCCTGTTGCGGCCCGCGGGCCGTAGTTTGGGGATGCCTGTTCTAGAGGAAATATTTTTCCATATTCCCACAATCTCCTAGAATATGACAGGGTATTACCAGTGTAGTATAAAAGCATTAACCATTACTGGGCAACAATTACTGAGTTTTCTGGAGATTTTTATGAGGACAACAGGAATTAAAGTGATTAAAAAAAATTTAAGCCCCCATTCCCTCAAATTCTAATTATATTTAAAAAATTAACTTTCTGGGGGAAAAAACCTTAATTAGTTAACTAGAAACTCAAAAGATAAGAGAGACATTGGGTATCTAGAAAGTTTCAGACCTACTACTGATGTTAAGTTACTCCTAAACAAAACTAAGGCAACTAACTTCAACTTTACCAATGGCACACACACTTTATATAAAAAGTGGCAAAATTTTGAAATAAAATAACATCAAATCTTAATTATTTAGACTCTTATAATCTGTGTCTTTGCTGTTTCACTTCTTTCTCCTGTTTTGGATCATCTTTTAAGTTATTCCCACAAGGTAAAACAAGAAAATGAAATAAACCAGTTAATCAAACTAAATCATAGCAATTCTGCAAGAAGTTTTACATAAAAGGAGATAAGAGCTATTGGAGGAAACTTTAATCGTGATTTTATGTAACTACTTTTGAAAATCATAAATATACAGTGCAATTTAAGTAAAAAAGATCTTATCCCAAATATTTCATTTCCTTTAGTAACCAGGACTACTGTTCTCAGCCTAAATGTCTTTAAAACATAAGCATTCCCAGAAGAGTGTTACAAAAAGTTATTAACACCTTTCCATTACTTAAATCAAGGAGATTTCATTTTTCCAGGATGAATGAACTCAAGTAGCCTGCCTTAATTCACAGGGTATCTACCATTAAGAGGTATATATAGGGCACAAATATATATATAAAAGAACTAGAAAAGTACCAAAGGCAAATCCTCCTTACCCCATAACCCATATCAGATGCAGAGATCCATAGGTGAAATATATTAAGTAACTCAGATCCTTGATCCATATTCTCCATGCCTTTCTAATCACCTGATCACAGAAGTTGCCAGGCACCAGGGAAAGCTAGGGAATCTTACAAAAGGAGCATTAGCAATATAATTTCAATGAAAACCAAAGGTTGAACTTACACACACAAATATATAAACATATCCTTCTGCTGCTGTGCTTTCATTTTTATATGCAGACTCAGGGTCTAACCCAGGGGTAGTCAACCTTTTTATACCTACCGCTCACTTTTGTATCTGTTAGTAGTAAAATTTCTAAGCACCCAGGTTCCATAGTAATGGTGATTTATAAAGTAGGGAAGTAATTTTACTTTATAAAATTTATAAAGCAGAGTTACAGCAAGTTAAAGCATATAATAATAATTACCAAGTACTTTATGTTGGATTTTTGCTAAGTTTGGCAGAATAAATCTTTATAAAACAACTTACTACAGTTAAATCTATCTTTTTATTTATACTTTGGTTGCTCCGCTACCGCCACTATGAAAGCTGGAATGCCCACTAACGGGTGGTAGGGACCAGGTTGACTACTACTGGTCTAGCCAATAAAGCAATAAGATTCCAAGAACACTGTTCACTCAAAGTTGTTTAAGAGGAAGGGGAGGGAGGGAGGGAGGGAGGAGGGAAGGAAGCCAAAGACTAGTCTCATGTAAAGCCATGGCCACCATCACAGCCGTCTGGCCCATGTAGGTTCACATTTGATTTGTACACAGATGGTAATGAAACATGGAGCCAAGAACTGGTGGGTCATTAGCTTTAATCCTAGCTCGCACCTGGCAGGTGGGAATTGCACACAGTGGGAAAACACTTCCCTTTCCATTCAGGGCTTTCAAAGCCACTGACTTATCTGAGTTTCCTAGAATCAAAGGTTTATACCTCACCAGTCTTATTCACCTCTGTTCCCTATCTCCTTCTCTCTACACAAACTGGTTTCTCCTTCAGCACTCCACCTTCTTGGCTGCTTCTCCTCTCTTCCATGTGGCCTTTCTCTGCTCTCTCCTCTAATGCTAATCTCAGGAACCAAGAGCAAGCTCCCGGTCTGCCCCATTTTATAGTGTAGAAATCAAAACCTTTAAGCCAATATGCAAATAAGGAAGTCTCTAATACAAAGTCACTTAGGGTGGGAAAGGCTTAATCTTTTTTTTTTCTTTTTGTATTTTCATTTTTTAAAAATTTTATTTATTGATTTTTAGAGAGGGGGGAGAGAGAGAGAGAGAAAGGGGAGGAGCAGGAAGCATCAACTCCCATATGTGCCTTGACCTGGCAAGCCCAAGGTTTCGAACCGGCAACCTCAGTGTTCCAGGTCGACACTTTATCCCACTGAGCCACCACAGGTCAGGCTGTATTTTTCTGAAGTTGGAAACGGAGAGGCAGCCAGACAGACACCCGCATGCACCCGACAGGGATCCATCCAGCATGCCCACCAGGGGGCGATGCTCTGCCCATCTGGGGCGTCGCTCTGTTGCTCTGTTGCACTGTTGCAACCAGAACCACTCCAGCACCCGAGGCAGAGGCCACGGAGCCATCCCCAGCGCCCAGGCCAACCTTGCTCCAATGGAGCCTTGGCTGTGGGAGGGGAAGAGAGAGACAGAGAGGAAGGAGAGGGGGAGGGGTGGAGAAGCAGATGGACACTTCTCCTGTGTGCCCTGGCCAGGAATCGAACCTGGGACTCCTGCACGCCAGGCCAACGCTCTACCACTGAGCCAACCGGCCAGGGCGAAAGGCTTAATCTTAAAACTAAAACTTAGGGTATAACAACCCTGCCTGCTTACAGCCTGTCTGCCACACCCAATGCAAACTATAAGCAAGCAAACCTATCTATCATATTTACAAACTTATTATGCAAAACCTAGAATTCCCAACTCTTTGATTTAACCTATCACCCGCTAACACTCATATCTGACTCTTGAGTTTGGACACTTTCAAACATGATTCGTACAGTACATGTAACAGAGTAGAATAGGAACTTATTTAAAATGCCTAATTTTATGCTGATTTTACATAAACACCAGGACATAAGCATTTTCAAAGATATTCTAGAAAAACCCAACAAAAATAAAATAAAATGGAGCCAAGTTATATAAATTTGAATAGCTGAACACAATTAGATCATTGGCTGATTTCTATGTTTTTCAAACCATTGTATTCCAGTTCATTTTACAACTTTTCATTTTCAGCATTATTTAATGTTTAGCTATTAAGATTTTCTGTATTTTGAAAAACTTTGGCTGAAAAATATTTGGATAGAAAACTATTTTTAGGTGCTCTGATTGGATCTGCAGGAACTCATACAAGCTTTTTGCTAAGTAGAAATCCTTCCCATGTGAAAATGGACAAAGAACCACAGGAACAACTGCTGAAGAGCTGAAAAGGCAAATCACACTGAAAGAAGGAGAAATTTCACTTAAATCTTAGAGAAGCCAAATGACAAAACTCAATAGCACTTGAGAAAAAGTATGTTGCTAATTTAGTTTGAAGGTCAAATTGGGGCCCCTCCTCATTCCTGATGAGGTACATTCCAGAACAAATTCATTTGCAAACAACTCTGACAGACAAACTGAAATATATTTACATGACAGGAATAGGATAGATTAAAAACAAAACAAAACTCACCCAGAGTTGATTGTTTAGGCAATACCATTGGTCAGGCAAAGAAAAAATTTGCAGTAGCGTTTGCTTTCTAAGGGGTTCTCGATAATCTATAGATTAAGATGGAGAAAATATCCAAATATAGCCCATAAAAAGACAGAGGTGTGGCAATGAATGACAAACTTCTTCGGAGGAGAGGAAGACAGAAGTAGTACTAATCAAACCAATCCTGGGAATACAAATTTTCTCCAACTAAAGGGATAACCAACTTGCCAATAGCACCATCCCTCTATTTCCAGCCTTCTCAATGTGATTTTTTAAAGTCATTAATGACAGTACCATTAAGCAGAAATGGGCAGAGTGAGAAAGCAGCATTTCTCTTGGCCCTTCTCTTGAGGAAGCAAGTAGGTAAAAAGGCAAAGATGGAAATGACCAAGAAAGAACTTTCAAATTCAGAAAATGATAATTTTAAGAAAAGGGTTTTTTTGTGTGTGTGACAGAGACAGAGAGAGGAACAGACAGATTAGAAGAGAGCGAGATGAGAAGCATCAATTCTTTGTTGCGGCACCTTAGTTGTTCATTGATTGCTTTCTCATATGTGCCTTGATGGGGGGGGGGGGGGGAGGCTATAGCAGACCAAGTAACCCCTTGCTCAAGCCAGCGACCTTGGGCTCAAGCTGGTAAGCCTTGCTCAAACCAGATGAGCCCGCGCTTATTGGGCAGATAAAATATATTATGCTCACTTTGTTAAAGATGGTGCTGCCCATGAGGAGGCCGTTACCCAGGTGATATTAATGTGTGTTGGGGGCTGGCCATGGGCAGGCCGAATCCTTATAGTCTGGGGCTTGGTTTTAGGACTAAGCCTTTCCCACCCTTTTTGATGTGGGGTGGTACAATCCAATCATGCCTCAGAGAAGTGACTTTGTATTAGAGCAGGGGTCCCCAAACTTTTTACACAGGGGGCCAGTTCACTGTCCCTCAGACCATTGGAGGGCCGGACTATAAAAAAAAAACAACTATGAACAAATCCCTATGCACACTGCACATATCTTATTTTAAAGTAAAAAACAAAATGGGAACAAATACAATATTTAAAATAAAGAACAAGTAAATTTAAATCAACAAACTGACCAGTATTTCAATGGGAACTATGCTCCTCTCACTGACCACCAATGAAAGAGGTGTCCCTTCCGGAAGTGCTGCGAGGGCCGGATAAATGGCCTCAGGGGGCCGCATGTGGCCCACGGGCCGTAGTTTGGGGACCCCTGTATTAGAGACTTCCCTATTATGTATATTGGATTAAAGGTTTGGATTTCTACACTATAAAATAGGGGCAGAATAGGAGCTTGCTCTCTTGGTTCCTGGGATGATTAGCATGAGAGAGCAGAGGGAGCAGAGCAGAGAGCAGAAAGAGGCCATGTGGCCAGGAGAAGCAGCCAAGATGGCAGAGTGCTGAGTGAGATGCCAGTTTGTGCAGAGTTTGTATCTGGGATAAGGAAGGATATGGGGAACAAAGGTGAATAAGGCTGGTGAGCTAGAAACCTTTGATTCTAGGAAACTCGGATAAGTCAGTGGCTTTGTGAGCACTGAATGTGAGTGGGTTTTGGAGCCCAGTGCGTATTTTTACTTGCCCGCCGGGGGCAAGCTAGAATTAAAGAAAATGGCCTATCAGTTTTTGGCTCCATTGTTTCTTTACCGACTGTCCGAATCCAATGCGAACCTGCATGGGCCAGGCAGCTGCTGTGATAGTGGCCCTGGCTGCTGGCATTACAGCACTCAAGCTGGCGACCTCGGGGTTTTGAACCTGGGTCCTCCGCGTCCCATTCCCACGCTCTATCCACTGCACCACAGTCTGGTCAGGCTAAGGAAAAAGGTTTAAATGATTTTTTTCTGGAAGTTATGGGAAAAGGGAACTAACTTTGTGTTATTTCCAACAAATTCCAAATACAGTTACATTCTGAGGTACTACCAGGGGTTGGGACTTGAACATGAATTTGCAAGGGACACAATTCAGTTCATACAGTCCCCAATGCTTGGAGGATCATCTGTTTATTAAGCAGTGGATAAGTGTTTGCAGTTGATGTTGTTATAAAGTAGCGTACCTTAATTCTGTGGGTTACATAGAGACAACAAGTCAGGATACAGAAGTTTTAGGAGGAGATTTATTAATAAGCTGGCTATTAATAAATGACTCACACGGGGTATAGCTAACCCAAATCGTGCAGCCTCGAATATAGCTCTGAGGATAGTTATATAGACATGATCACATACAGGTTGGGGAGCATGACACCATAGTTAATTACTAACAAGTTTGCAACATTCATCTATAGGATCTACTGAAAGGAAAAAAACATTCCTACATATTAAAACTTAAAGGTAACACAATAGTGGAAAATGTCGTTTTACATATCAACACAGTAGCAATAAATGTCGTTTTACATATCAAAAGACATTTCCAACTCTTCTAGTGTCTACCCCCCATTCCTGTTCCCACAGCGAAATGCTTAGCTTAGGATAAGGAAAGAGGACAAATGAAAATACCCTTGGAAACCTAACAAGCTAGTCCCTGCTTGCTTAGTTTACAAGTTTTTATACATATAAAGGATTTCAAGAGGGATGATTATTAGAAAGCATATAAAAGGCCTGACCTGTGGTGGCGCAGTGGATAAAGCGTCGACCTGGAAATGCTGAGGTCGTCGGTTTGAAACCCTGGGCTTGCCTGGTCAAGGCACATATGGGAGTTGATGCTTCCAGCTCCTCCCCCCTTCTCTCTCTCTCTGTCTCTACTCTCTCTCTCTCTCTGTCTCACCCTCTTCTCTCTAAAATGAATAAATAAATAAAAATTTAAAAAATTAAAAAAAATAAAAAAATAAAAAAAAAGAAAGCATATAAAATGTTACAGAGTGCAGGTTTTTCAAGCAAGGGGAGTAGGCTCATGACCCCTTTGTCTAGAGGTACATACATCAATCACGCGATTTCAGGCTGGGAGGGGCTTACATGATGTCAGAGGATAAGCGTTTATAAATCTCCCATTAAGGAAAAGAAAGGAGGAGAGGAAAGGACTACTCAAATCTCTCTTCCCCTTCCCGCCAGGGCTCAAATCTCTCTTTCCCTTCTCGCTTTCCTGGCTGTTTACCTTCTTCCTCACAGGTGTGGGGAAGGGATGGGGTCCAAGTCTCCCTCCCTCCATTCAAAACCTACTACAAAAACCTCTCTATTTACAATATATTGATAATAGCCCTTCCTAAACAGGAATGCGATTGGCCATCTTGAGCTGGTGTAAATCACACACAAGTATAAAAATCATATTTACAAAATCTCTCTGAACGCTTGGCCTAAATCATAAAATGCCTTTTAAGCCTCTTAGTAAAAGGGGGTTTCTTATCTCAGGACATAGTATGTCCTTGTAAGCCAGGAAGCTCCCACATTCTTCTCCCTCCATTCTCTGCAGAAAGGAGGGGGCAAGAAGCCTCCTTATTTTATTTTTTGTATTTTTCTGAAGTTGGAAACAGGGAGGCAGTCAGACTCCCACATGCACCCGACCAGGATCCACCTGGCACATCCACCAGGAAGTGATGCTCTGCCCCTCTGGGGCGTCGCTCTGTTGCAACCAGAGCCATTCTAGCACCTGAGGCAGAGGCCACAGAGCCATCCTCAGTGCCCGGGCCAACTTTGCTCCAATGGAGCCTTGGCTGCAGGAGGGGAAGAGAGAGACAGAGAGGAAGGAGAGGGGGAGGGGTGGAGAAGCAGATGGGCGCTTCTCCTGTGTGCCCTGGCTGGGAATCGAACCCGGGATTCCTGCACGCCAGGCCGACGCTCTACCACTGAGCCAACCGGCCAGGGCCTGACTTTTCCTCTTTAAAATGGCATTGCCAATACTAAGTTTTACAGTTCTTTGCTACCTTATCACAATGTTGATGATGATGATGATCTCACACATGATTCTAGGCTTGCTGTTCATATCATACAGAAAAATAATTTCTACTAGTCCAAAAACAAGAAAAACACATATATACAAAAGTACCTGAGCATTGTTCAGGTCTTCCAGCCCAGTTTGGCAGAAGCCATATCTAGCCTCATCCTTACTGCACTTGATTTTGAAATGCCATTTAATCTATGGGGGATGGATACCAGGATAAAAGCTACCAGGTAAGGGATGGGAAATAGTAAAAAAAGAAATCTCTCATAGTCCTTACTCCCAGAGCCTAATATGTACCTTGCCTCCCATGCTATGCCCCACCGTCCAGCCCTGAAGACTGACTCAGGGTCTGGCACACTATTCTGTGACATAATATGGGGATGAGAGAAACAGAAGGGATTTTTGGACATGCATGAAGTCACTAGCCTCTCTAGCTCAAGTAATTTACTGCAAACTTCTGGAGGTAGCAGAAGAGAGAAGATTAAATCTTTATTACATAGGGTTGAATTCTAATATGACTTAAGTTGTTGAGCCTTTGTTCACAGGCACTGATCATCCTTCACATGAACCAGATGCTTTTACAGTTTAGAAAGCACTTTCACATGCATGGTCTCATCTGATCCTAGAACAGCCCTGTTAAGAGTCTGTATGGCCAGTAGCTGCTGCGTGGCGGCCATGCACCTGCAGGTTCCCATTAGATTCAGACAGATGGTAAAGAAACAATGGAGCCAGAAAATAGTGGGTGTTGGGCAAATGAGTTATAAAATCTGTTATTTTCTGGATTTTTCTCAGTCTTATTGTTAAAGATGGCCACTGCTCTCATGTGGTGATGCTCTCACATGATACAGCTAATTGCCTTTCATGCTTGGGAAGGGACTTAGTTATACTAATGTGTATTGGGGAAGGGCTTTGGCACCAAAAAGTTTTAAAAGGAGGAGTTAGGAGGCCATTTTGCAGAGGAGACCACATTGTTCCAGTGGAGAGAGGCCACGGGGAGGGAAAGGGGCAGCAAAAATGGCGGAATGCTGAAGGAGAAGCCAGTTTGCACAGGAGAAGGAGGTGGAGAACAGAGGTGAATAAGGCTGATGGGGCCTTTGACTCTAGGAAAACCAGAAAGATTCTCCTGGTGTGGAACCGGAGAAAACTCTCCTGAATGAATGGTGGCCAAATAAGGAAGTCTACTTCTTCCCCAGTAGGACCCAACTACCTCCTCTGTCTTTTGCAAAAGACTGAATTTTTGACTGAACTTTAATCTCTAGTTTCTAGATTTGTTGGCTCTTTTCCTACATAATTGGATCAAAAGTATATAAAAATCTATAAAGTCCATTGCACTATCTGACAAAGTCTTTCTGTAGAACAGAGGTCCCCAAACTATGGCCCGCGGGCCACATGTGGCCCCCTGAGGCCATTTATCTGGCCCCTGTCGCACTTCTGGAAGGTGCACCTCTTTCATTGGTGGTCAGTGAGATGTGGATGCATCCTGTGCTCCTGGAGTACTGTATGTGGCGGCGCCGCAAAGCACAGCATTGCTCACGTACAGTACTACTTCCGATGACACGGGACACACACCTCACGGCTCCGGAAGCACGTCATATCACTTGTTACGGCTAGCAGTGACAAATATGGAACTGAACATTGACCATCTCATTAGCCAAAAGCAGGCCTATAGTTCCCATTGAAATACTGGTCAGTTTATTGATTTAAATTTACTTGTCCTTTATTTTTTTTTAATTATTTTTTTATTTTTTACAGAGACAGAGTGAGTCAGAGAGAGGGATAGACAGACAGGAACGGAGAGAGATGAGAAGCATCAATCATTAGTTTTTCATTGCGTGTTGCAACACCTTAGTTGTTCATTGATTGCTTTCTCATATGTGCCTTGACCGCGGGCCTTCAGCAGACCGAGTAACCCCTTGCTGGAGCCAGCAACCTTGGGTTCAAGCTGGTGGGCTTTTGCTCAAATCAGATGAGCCCACGCTCAAGCTGGCGACCTCAGGGTCTCGATCCTGGGTCCTCTGCATCCCAGTCCGATGCTCTACCCACTGCGCCACCACCTGGTCAGGCTTGTTCTTTATTTTAAATATTGTATTTGTTCCCATTTTGTTTTTTTACTTTAAAATAAGATATGTGCAATGTGCATAGGGATTTTTTCATAGTTTTTTTTATAGTCCGGCCCTCCAGTGGTCTGAGGGACAGTGAACTGGTCCCCTGTGTAAAAAGTTTGGGGATCCCTACTGAAAAGATCTGCTTTGGGTCAAATTGACAAGGTCTGTCACTTCTATAGTTGTTCAAAGAAGCCTATTCTTGGCTTGGGCTCTTTTGGGCAAATAAGTTTGTAAAATTTGTGTTGAGTTTGCTCACTTTTATTGTTAAAAACTGTGCTGGGCGGAGGACCCGGGTTCGATTCCCGGCCAGGGCACATAGGAGAAGCGCCCATTTGCTTCTCCACCCCTCCGCCGCACTTTCCTCTCTGTCTCTCTCTTCCCCTCCCGCAGCCAAGGCTCCATTGGAGCAAAGATGGCCCGGGCGCTGGGGATGGCTCTGTGGCCTCTGCCCCAGGCGCTAGAGTGGCTCTGGTCGCAATATGGCGAGCCCAGGATGGGCAGAACATCGCCCCCTGGTGGGCAGAGCGTCGCCCCATGGTGGGCGTGCCGGGTGGATCCCGGTCGGGCGCATGCGGGAGTCTGTCTGTCCCTCCCCGTTTCCAGCTTCAGAAAAATGGAAAAAAAACAAAAAAAAAAAAACAAAACTGTGCTGGGCAATGCCAGGCATGTGTCTGTGATATTGCTAATTACTTTCCTGCATGGGAAGGGCCATTGTTATGGTAATGTGTGCTGGAGGAGGGGTCTCTGTGGGCCCAGGTAGTTTTTTAGAAGGAGGAAGAAGGAGAAGGAGGAAGAGGAAAGCCAAGAAGGCAGGGTGCTGAAGGAGAAGCGTTTGTGCAGAGAGGAGAAGGGAAAAGGTGTGCAGAAGGAGAACCAGAGGTGACTGAAACTGGTGGAGACCTTTGATTCTAGGAAAAAACAGATGTGTCAGTAGCTTTGTGAGTTCTGAGTGAAAGGGAAGTGTTTTCCTTCTGTGTGTGGTTTACTCACTGGCTGGGGCGAGGCTAGAATAAAGGAATGGCTCACTGTAATGCTAGTAGCCGTGGCCACCATCACAGCCACCTTGCCAACACAGGTTTGCATTTAATCCGGACAGATCGTAAAGAAACAGTGGAGCCAAAAGCTGGTGGGCCATTTTCCTTTATTCTAGACTCGTACTGGCCAACAAGGGAAAAATAAACACTCACATATTCCTCCAGCTCCACAACCAGGAGAATCTTACTGGTTTTCCTCGAGTCGAAGGCCCCACCAGCCTTAATCACCTCTGTTCCCCACCTCCTTCTCCTGCGCAAACTGGCTTCTCCTTCAGCGTTCCGCCATTTTTGCTACCTCCTTCCCTCCCCGTGGCCTCTCTCCCCTGGAACAATGTGGTCTCCTCTGCAAAATGGCCTCCTAAAATTAATCTTGAGTGGCCTATAAAAACATTTGGATAGGCAATAAATATATCCTGGTTGCACAGAGAGATTTCTAGCTTTATTTTAAGTGTAACGGGGTGACAGCAAAGCTAAGTTAAAATGTGCCTGTGGCCCTGGCAAAGAAGCGTATCATAAAGAGACTTCTTATTTTGAAGCAAGATGGACCTTTAGTCCCTCTTTCTGTGTGTTTGAGGGTTGGTGGGGAGGGAGCAGTAGGGAGGGCTCGCTTATATATAAAGCTATTTGTCCCTGTCACCAGCAGAGTTGGAGGCAAAGTGTATCTTTGTTGTTCTATGGACTAACATGTGGAGCTCCCTGAATGAGACTCTTACTCCCATTAACCCAAATCACAGTCAGCAGAGTCAAAATACCTTGCTTAAACCGGGGATTCTTTCCATCTATAATGAGAGAATTCCAAATTCTACTTTGTTGTCTAACCAAAGAACACCAAATAATTCAACTTGAGAAAAATCACATCAGCATTTATAGGAACTTTTGGGATGCAAAAAGGATAAATACATCATATTGTGATTTTAAACCATTAACTTCCTTCATTATTTGGCCCACATCTATTCTCTGACCAGGAATAGGTGGAGTGAAGGGATAAAGAGCTCTTGACAATGCCCAAAATAGCACATTTCAGAGTACATTTGCCGGACATACAATGTAAAGAGTGCAGGCGGCATGTACACTGTCTTAAACTAGAAATACAAACTTCCTAAGAGGCATCAAAAGAAATGAGCCCAAAATAGTAAAAACAGTTATGTTGAAGAAAAGTGGCATCTGTTTCCTAATGGAGGTATAAGAAAAAGGTCTTGACACTGTAACATGTATTTCCTCTGTGAAACTGCAATCTATGTTTCTCTCCTAATGTAGTCTGGCAAATTCCTTGCTAATGGAGGAAGCATGAATATAGTTCTTAACTCCTGGCTGATTTGGATTTTAACAACGCTTCGGTTGGGAGTTGGCTTTGCTGGTTCCTGAAGAATTTTATACAAATTTGTAGACTATAAGGCACTTAAATTTTTTTGTTACATATTACAAGTTTACAAAAAATATGACTCCTATCCTTTCTCCAGATTCATCGTTTGTTCATTTGTTTAAATGTTGCCACATTTGCTTTGTCATCTCTTTCTCTATCACACAACCACCTGAGAATAAGTAGGAGATGCCATACCCTTTTGTTCTGAAAAACTTTACCGTGTACTTCCTAAAGGCAAGGATATTTTCTTATACAGTATAGTTATGTCATCTAATCCAATCTCTATTCAAATGTACTAAATGCCCCAACAATGTCCTTTATAAAGTTTTTTCCTGCTCCCAAATCAAATCCACACTCACACACTGATTACATGTACATGTATCATCAGTCATCTTTAATCTGCAAAAGCTTCTCGGTCAGCTTGATATTTTTTAATAACACAAGCTAGTTACTTTACAGAATGCCAGTTTGGGTTTGTTGGATGTTTCCTCATGATTAGATTCTATGTGTGAACACATGCTTCAAAGTCATACAAACTTAAATTCAAATCTAAATAAAAACTCCCCCACGTTTTTATTTTTATTTATTGGTTTCAGAGAGAGAGCGACAGGAGCAGCGATCTGTTCCTGTATGTGCCTGAATGGGGATGGAACTGGCAACCTCTGCACTTCAGGACGATGCTCCAACCAATCAAGCTATCCGGCCAGGACAAAATTCCACCACTTTTGAGCTAGGTTTTAGTTTCCTAATCTGTGAAATGGGTGATTTAATAGATTTAACTGGTAAGGCTGCTGTTAAGATTTAATAATGTGACATACCTAAAGCAACTTAACAGTTTTTTGGGAGTAGGTAAAACTGTATTTTATACCTCTCTGATTTAATCACAGCATTTTATACCCTGCAACATTAAAATAATATTGGTTGGTTAATTAGCATCTCTCTTTACTTTCCCAAGGGGAAAACGAAGTACTTCACTCTGACATTATACGCTGCTTCTAGCAATCTAGTCTAGCCAAAGTGTCATTGCCAGCCAGAAACTGGCAGCAGCATCTCGCTTCTTGGATGCTCCTACTGGCTGCCTCCAGATATCCTGCTGCTGCCTGTACTAACCCACGAAATACACAAGCAGTGTCTGGCGAAAGAACACCAAAGCTGCTACAGTGTGTTCCTTCCTGCTGAGCTCCACAGAGACACTGGCCAGTGCAATGGAGTGGAAGAGTATGCAAAGGCACCAAACACAAAGAAGACTCCAGGCTAGAGCTACCAAGAATGTGAACCTGTTTAGGGAACTGATGATTAGTACTCTGACTAAAAGCAGGGGCAGGAGCCTGACCAGGCGGTGGCACCATGGATGTAGCATCAGACTGGAACACAGAGGACCCAGGTTGAGACCTCGAGGTCACCAGCTTGAGTGTGGGGTTGCTGGCTTGAGCATGGGATCGCAGACATGACCCCATGGTTGCTGGCTTGAGCAAGGGGTCAGTCGCTCTGCTGTAGCGCCCCCCCCCCCCCATCAAGGCACAAATGAGAAAGCAATCAATGGACAACTAAAGAGACTAAGGAGCTGCAATGAAGAACTGATGCTTCTCAACTCTCTCCCTTCCTGCCTGTCTGTCCCTATCTGTCCCTCTCCCTGTCATAAAAAAAAAAGCAGGGGCAAGGTCTCAAGTGCAAGCTCTGTCCTTCCTGTCAATCCATCACTGACAATCCTAAAAAAGAAGAGAATACATAAATCAAGCGATTTTTACAGTCAAATTGAGAGATAAAATATTCAATAACCCTGAAAAATCAGGAAGTCCACAGTCAAAATGCCATTCACATATTTCATTTCCGTAATTCCCTTGCCAGTAGCAAGAGGTAAGGGAGCTGGCACACAGAGCATTGCCAATCTATTGTTTTAGTACAATAGTATCCTCTTGTTGAAGAAAACCACAGGCCCAAAATCGTGTCACTCCTGCTAAAAGCCCACAATTTAATACCTGATTTAATTGCAGCTTCAACCTCTCCCAGAAACATAATCTTAGTCAACCAGTATAGAATTTTTGGGTCAAGCATCAGTAAAGTAATCTGTCACATCAGCCCTCTCCACATCCCATAGAAAGAAGAAGCAATCTACGTAATAAAAACCCTCCCAATCTGTTTCCCCCAAGAAAAGATGTCTGCCAGAAAATAATCTTTTCTTTTCTTTTGTCAGTAGCTTCCTAGTTCCACCCTTCTTGCCATAAAATTTTTTTGTTTTGTACAACCCTCAGAGAGCCCTTCTAGTTGCTTGATAGGACGCTGCTGGATTCATGAATCACTTAATTAAAACCAATTAGAGCTTCCCATTTACTCAGCTAATTTGTTTAACAATCCATACATTCTCTTAGAAAACACCAATAAAATGATTTCCTTTGTTAAACCAATCCTTTATGTCAGAGATTAAAGCAAAACAAAAAGAGGATTACAGTAGCTGCACCAATTCTTCTAAGTACAGAAGTACAAACCCATTTTTGAGATTTGGAGTCTAATTTAATCTGGGTTTTCTATGTTATTAACTTAAATATTGCATCATTTTTCTGTTTTACCCCTCTGTTAATTAGACCTTCAAATGACCCCTTGCAGTAAAGAAAAAGAAGAAAAAGAAAAAGAAGGGAGGGAGAGAATAAAACAACAAGAAAATTCCTGTGTTCCAAATTTCAACTGTGAGGAGGGGCCTCTAGCAAAGCAAATGGAAAAAAATATTCTCATAACTGTTTACATCTGTATGAAAGAAAATTCTAATGCAAAGCCTTTATTTTATTTTATTTTAATCAGTGAAGAATAAAAGTACTGTAACATGAACATTAAGACAGAATATCCATTAATTCTATCATTTATAGGGTAGAGGCCCTAAGTCTGAGTCTAAGAAATACTTAGATTGAAATGAACTGTTTTAGACATGGGAATTATCCATTGGAGGTTAAGTCCAAATATGTGACAATGAAGATGCTATATCCTGAAGGTCACTATCAGCCTGTGTTCCTTTTAACATAATAGCTGTATTGGAAATTTCCAGAAAGTCATAAAATAGTCCTCCCTTATCTGTGGGGAATATATCCAAGAACTCCCAGTAGATACCTAAAACCAACAGGTAGTACCAAACCCTATATATATTTTTCCTATACATATATACTTATGATAAAGTTTAATTTACAAATCAGTCACAGTTAAGAGGTTAACAACAACAACAATAATAATATAGACAACTATAACAATGTACTACTGTGGGGGAGAAAGACACTTTCCTCCACACTGCTAGCTTCTTTCAGCAAGTCCAATTAAATCTACTACATGAGACAGAATCGATTAAAAAGGGACAATAACCAAATTTAAATATATATACATACATATGGGAACCCCATACATGAGAGTCAGAGAGCCCACCTACAGGAGAGATTCAGGAGAGAACATGAGGTCTGTATGACATTCTGAGCTGAAGATGAGGTAAGGCACATGAGAGCTTCAGAGGGGAGGCAGGTCATTTGGAGGATGATCTGAAGATCAGATGTTCAGTAATTAGAAGTTTGCCCTGCCTTGTAATTAAGCCATGAAAAGTATTTTCTGGTAATAACTCTTACTATGGGCAAGGCTCCCAATGTAGGTATTTTACAGAAGAGGTAAACGTTTCTCTGGGGCCTGCAGAGCCTCCACTGCTTTCAGCTCAAAATGATCCGCATGCCGAAACAGCACATCTTGGGAGGCCTGTCCTGAACCCCTTCTGAAAGTTATGTGAATGTGGTCTCTCTCATGTGCCAAGTATCTTACTGTACTCACCCTTCTTCCTTTGATGATGTGAGATGATAACAATACCTACGTGGTGAGATAACAATACCTACGTGACGAGATGAAGAGAGGTGAATGATGTAGGCATTGTGGCTTAGTGTTAGGCTACTATGACTTTCTGGTGATATGTCAGAAGACATCTGCTTTGGATGATCCTAGATCACTGAGGATGATGATGTTTTTATTTATTTATTTAATTATATTTTTTATTAAATGAGAGGCAGGAAAGCAAAGACAGACTCCCACATGCATTGCAACCAGGATCCCCCCTGCAACCTCCTACAGGGCAACGCTCTGCCCATTTGGGGCAGTTTGCTCCATTGCTCAGCAACTGAGCCATTTTTTAAGTGCCCCAGGCAGAGGCCAGGGAGCTATCCTCAGCACCTGAGGCCAACTCGCTGGAACCAATCAAACCATGGCTGTGGGAGGGGAAGAAAAGGGGGGGCAGGAGTGGAGAATCAGATGTCACTTCTTCTGTGTGCCCTGACCAGAAATCGAACCCAGGATTTCCACATACTGGGCTGATGCTCTATCACTGAGCTCACTGGCTAGAGCCACATGACAGTGTTAAATGGTTGGATATCAGAAGCAGACGATGTTGATAGTTGGTGAAATTTAATATATGAGCACTGCAGTTGACCTCAGGTAACTGAAACTGCAGAAAGCAATACTGTGGATAAGAGAAGACTATTGTATACACTTTTACAAACATCTTTCGTTTGGGGAGAAAAATACTTCTCAGTTCACTCCACTACAACACTTGTAAAATCTCAATGTTATGCTTAAAAATGTAAAGTTCACTATATTTAAAATATTTTAAAGGTGAGCATTAGAAAGAAGTATGTAAATTCTGCCATTTTATACTCAGTGTCTCCCTTTTTAGGACAACCAGGAAGTGAGCCCCATCCATCATTACCCATGAAACCCAAAGCAGTATGATGAGGGTAAGAAAATCACTGGTGCCTGACCAGGTGGTGGCGCAGTGGATAGAGCGTCAAACTGGGATGCGGAAGGACCCAGGTTCGAGACCCCGAGGTCACCAGCTTGGACCCAAGGTTGATGGCTCGAGCAAGGAGTTACTCAGTTTGCTGAAAGCCCGCGGTCAAGGCACATATGAGAAAGCAATCAATGAACAACTAAGGTGTCGCAAGGCGCAACAAAAAACTAGTAATTGATGCTTCTCATCTCTCTGTTCCTGTCTGACTGTCCCTGTCTATCCCTCTCTCTGTCTCTGTAAAAAAATAAAAAAATAAATAAAAATTAAAAAAAAAAATGATGGCCCACCAGCTTTAAAAAAAGAAAAAAAAAAAAGAAAATCACTGGTTTCAGAGTCAGACAATTTGAATTTAGATCTGGCTCCACTATTGTTAGCTGTGCCACCTTGGGAAAGTCATTTAATGATCTTGGTTTCCAAATCTAGAAAACAGGAAAATAATATCTATCTCATAGGACTTGTATAAAGACTAAATAAGATAGCACATGTGCAAACACCTCACATTATGTCTAGTGTGAAACAGACTCAATAAATGTTAGCCTTTCTTCCTACTGTCACACATATCCTGTCCCCTGACACTTTATAAAGAGTTCAGCTAAACATTTAACTACCAGTTCTGTTTTCTTCAAAACAGGCACTTGGCTCTTAATAGTGACAAATAA
The DNA here is from genome assembly GCF_036850995.1 of Saccopteryx leptura. Taxonomy (NCBI): domain Eukaryota; kingdom Metazoa; phylum Chordata; class Mammalia; order Chiroptera; family Emballonuridae; genus Saccopteryx; species Saccopteryx leptura. Next base: position 256,011,094 of record NC_089505.1, read on the forward strand.
ATAGTCATGTGAAAGACTCCTGGGGCTTGACATTGGCCCCAGGAAACAAGAAGGTTCTCATGTTGGGAAACAGCACCAATTGATTCAGACTAAGACAAGTTTAAACAGTAAATCGATTCCTTTGAATGTTTTTATCGTGTTACATCTTGAGAGCTTTGTGCTCTTTCAATCATTTTTCTCCCTTGCAAGGATCAAGCACACTATTTTCCCTCTTTCCCCTTTAAACACAGCTCTTTATTCAACAAGACCACCCAATACATTCAAATATTAGGAATCAGAAAAGGCTAGGTTCAACCATAAAGAAACTGGCAGTCTCAGGACTAGAAAGTTGGCCTTTTAGCATCTGAATTTTTGTGCTTTCTGTTCTTGGAAATAGCGCGCTTGCACTGGTTCAAACATGTCTGTGTGTTTCCCTCACCTACATTATCACAGAACTCTTAGCATGTTCAAGAGTTCTTATTGAAGTCCAGAATCTCAGATTCTAACTACAATCTAATAAAGCAATGCTTCATGACCTTTCCCACTTCATGGCATAGACAAACCTTTACACATGGCACCTCTGAACTAAAAGGACTTGAAAGTATTGATGGCTACAGAGGATTAAAGTAACAGCAGCACTGAGAGAAAAGGTATACAAAGATAAATTTATTTGCCAACTGATTCAGACTTTTACTACATAAACATAATTATTTCAACTCCAAACAGCTCTGGGTCAATGTCCATACTTTTTTTTATAGGGCTGACCACTCCTGTCAACTCTAAAGGGGAAAGTAGGTGTCAGAAAAGCAACCAACATTTGATTTGGGACAGTGAGTTCTCAATGTGAGGATCATAAAATACTGTTAGTGAATCAGGCATCAAATTAGGCTAATATGTAATTTATCATTATTCTGATTTGAGAAGTAAGCTGGGCCTTGCAGCTAGAGATAGGAGAGGACATTTCAGGTTAGGCAAACGTGTGCAATGGCATTAAGGTAAAGTACGCTTGGTATGTTATGGAGAGGGAGAAGAATGAACAGACCAGTTTGAATGAAAAAGAGAATTCCTTTAGTGAAGGAATGGGACACAGATGGGGGAAAAGTGTGAAAGACACTAAATTCTAGAGTAAGAAGTTAAGATTTTTATAGATAATCTTTAAAAGATAATCTATAGACAATAGAAAGCCATGAGAAGGGAGAGCATTGTATTTCAAATCCTGCCAGGAGTTATATGTTGCTGTTCTTCCCATCTCCCCCCCCCCCCTAAAATATAGGGTAAGGCTGAATGTGGGCTTATGAAACTTAAAAGTTCTGAAAAATTCCCAAATGAATGCCAGTTTGAGCAACCATATTATAAGGCAATTCCATTGTTGCTGGTGGTCAAAGCTTTGAAAACATAAATTAAATTATCTACAGAGGGCTATTTCTTTCTGATCAATAAGAACATTTAGAATTTAAAGCCCAGAAAAGGCTACAGGACAGTCTGGCACACTGCCAGCTTTATCATCAGAGCTCTCATCAGACTGTCTGTCAGCTAGCAAGAAGCTGGTGGCGGAAGGCTGGCCTCCTAAAAGTCTTCCTCCAGGGGCACAAGCCCCAGGACACACCACCATCCACATCAGGTATAGACAAGCCACAGAGCCATTTGTTTTATTCTGCAGCAAGATTCTGGGGCTTCCAGTCCAGTTGATATTCTCAGTAAAATTCCTGAAAACAAACAACCAAGAGAATAGAGCTAGTGACTACCATCATAACCTGTGATGATACTAAAACACCAAATTAAATGAACTCTGCTCTTTTAGAAAAATTATCCCAGAGGCAGAGCTGGAAAAGGCCATGTACATATTTCTAAGAAAGTTAAACTTTATTACAAAAGCAATGAGGGAATCATTAAAGATTTTTGGCCAGATCAGAGCAGCTTTTAAGCAACACTAGCTTGGTGGTGATATTCAAGATGGCTTGAAGAGGAGAGAGGGGCCAAAGGCAGGGAAACCAATTTAAGCAGATGCATGGAGATGGGGATGGGCCTGGTAGGTCTGTGGGACAGTGAGGCCAGCCTGTGCCTCTCAAGGCCTAGGAAACCATCAGCAACTGTTGTTACTCTTTCAGGCATATATCTTTCTCTTACATATGCACAATGATCTTATGCATAACACCCCACATACAGTGTCTCTACTTCTGCTTTTCGGTTCTGTTAATCTTCTTTCCAGAACACTTCTGCAATAAACAGATGGCTAATAATCACTACCCTACCACAAGCTCCATGTGACCTCTCAGCTGCAGTGCTCATCACCATTTGGCAGCTTCCCTACATTAAAAAATTGAAAGTCCTGAGAAGACTCTATCTTACCCCCAAATCACGATCTCTGCCTTAGCTATGAGTGTCACACCATGTCACAAATAATTATTTAGCCTATTGATGGGCTGGCCTTGTCAGGGTTCCCGCTGATCTAATTAGCTGGAACCAGTAGGGAAAAATAGCTTTTCTTAGATCAATTGGCATGGTAGGGTAGACAATGACAGACTTTTTAAAATTTTTATTTTTCATTTACAGTTGAAATACAATGTTATTAATATATTAGTTTCAGGTGTACAACACAGTGACTAGATATTTATGTACCTTATGAAGCAATAATTCTGATGTCTAGTACCCATTTGACACCATAAATAGTTATTATAATGTTATTGACTACAGTCCCTATTTTTTATTTTATTTTATTCCCTATTTTCTGTTTTGCTTATTTATTTGTTTTTTAGATTCCACATGTAAGTGATATATGGCATTTGTCTTTTTCTATCTGACTTATTGCACTTAGCATAATACCCTTCTAGGTCTATCCACGTTGCAAATGGCAAGATTTCATTCTTTTATGGCCGAGTACTACTCCATTGTATATAGCACATCTTCTTTATATATGCATCTATTGAGGAGCACTTAAGTTGCTTCCATACCTTGGTATTGTAAACAATGCTGCAGTGAACATAGAGGTACATATATCTTTTCAAATTAGTGTTTTTGGAACTTCAGATAAATATCCAGAGTGGAACTGCTAGGTCATATGGTAGTTTCATTTTCCATATTTTAAAATAATCGCTATACTATTTTTCATAGTGGCCAAACCAATTTACAATCACCAACAATGTACGAGGGTTCCGTTTTCTCCACATTCTAATCAACACTTATTGTTTGTTGATTTATTGATAACAGCCATTCTGAAAGGTGTGCAATGATACCTCACTGTGGTTTGAATTTGCATTTCTCTGATGATTATGGCTGTTGAGCATATTTTCATGTCTAGTGGATATCTAAATGTCCTCCTACTATAGTTCAAGAAGAGCAGAAAATAAGCTACTCTAGGTAGAGCATAGAGGACTTTTAAAGCCAAATAGATGTGATGGCCATTTAAGATAAACACGTAAGATCAACTGGTACCCAATGGAGATAAATTATTCACTCAACTAAAAATGGTGTATATGTGCACATGTGTGCACTTGATTTAAGCAAACTAATACAAAGACTTAGTTTCCCACAAGTGAAAAATAACTGTTCATTTTCTAAAGTTTTTCATTGGTTTTTTAAAATATAATTCCCTAATCCTGAAAATTTATTAAAAGTGAAAATATTTGATATTCATGCTCGTTTAAGCAGCACATATACTAAAATATTTGATATTCACATAATTTTTCTAAGAACATATATTATTTAGTATAAATAACATTTAGTTCAAAAACTATATTTAACTTGCCTGACCAGGTGGTGGCACAGTGGATAGAGCGTCGGACTGGGATGCGGAAGGACCCAGGTTCGAGACCCCGAGGTCGCCAGCTTGAGCGCGGGCTCATCTGGCTTGAGCAAAGAGCTCACCAGCTTGGACCCAAGGTCGCTGGCTCCAGCAAGGGGTTACTCAGTCTGCTGAAGGCCCGCGGTCAAGGCACATGTGAGAAAGCAATCAATGAACAACTAAGAAGTCGCAACGCACAACGAGAAACTGATGATTGATGCTTCTCATCTCTCTCCGTTCCTGTCTGTCTGTCCCTGTCTATCTCTGCCTCTGTTAAAAAAAAAAAAGAAAAGAAAAAAAAACTATATTTAACTTTAATAAGTTCTATTTAGATTTAATACTTATAAGTCACTATATAATCTGAAACTCAAAATATAACCCCTAAACAAAATTAGCATAGGTAAGGAAGGTGATGGACAAGCAAGGATTTAAAAAAAATTAAAACATGAAGATTTTAAATCTTCATGTTTTAGTCCAGATTTAGTCCAGATTCTAACAATCATCTAGTAATTGATTTTGTTTTCTTAGCATTTTGTACAACTCTTAATCTACTTCTATATTGTATATATATGCCTTTTTTACATGACTATTTTCTGAACCTAGAACACAGATTATGTTTGTTTTCAGTTGTGTTCCTAGTTCCTAAAATTGTACCTGGCAACACAGCAGATACTACCATCTGATGAATAAGTGGCTGATAGGAAGAATATAAGGAGGAACAAACTAAGATGTTTTGAATCCTGTAAGATGGTATTAATGTCCTACAACAATTTCATAAAAAATAATATAGGTAGAATATATACAAGTTGAAAATTTTAATTATTTAAGAATGGTTTACTATGAACAATAAAAGATTCTGTTTCTATCTACAGTTTGATTTTAGGAAACATGTACATAGACAGCAAGTTTTTCCTGAGCTGTTACCATCTATGAAACAAAATTATCCTTTCTAGTAATTTTTAGGGGTAGTATAAAGATGAATCAAGTCTTAAAATTGCTCAATTGATCTGCTTAATAAATTGTAGAATTCAAGTGAAAAGGCAAAGCAAAGACTACTACATGCAAAGTTATTAAGGTATGGTTATTCTACATAGAGCCTCCGTCCACAACAGGCTCATGGTAGCACAGAAGAGATGTGTATACACAATAAGCTACAATTCAAAATAAAATGTCTAAAGGTATCACTGAAAAGGCTTAGTCCTGGTATTTAGATATTTTTTGTGATGGGGAAAATTAAAGAGGTTCATGAAGGAAATGCATTTGAACTAGGATTTTTATAGAAAGAAACAGAAGAAGAGAAATTTCAGAGTAGAGGGAATAGCAAGAGTACAAAAATAGTGCAGAGTTTGTATAAAGTTTAAAAATCTAGGCCTGACCTGTGGTGGCGCAGTGGGATAAAGCGTCGACCTGGAACACTGAGGTGGCCGGTTCAAAACCTTGGGCTTGCCTGGTCAAGGCACATATGGGAGTTGATGCTTCCTGCTCCTCCCCCTTCTCTCTCTCTCTGTCTCTCTCTCTCTCTCACTCCTCTCTCTCTAAAAAATCAATAAATAAAATATTAAAAAAAAAATCTAGTCTAATGGAATTAGAGTCAGGATGCGATATCTTTATTATATGCGGCTTAAGTGTCTGTCACCAATAGCTTATTGGTTGCTTGCGTAACTGTACTAGCCAATGGGGTGAAGTTGCCACAGCATTCAAATAGTCCCGCCTTCTGGCATGCCACCTCACAAACTGAGGTTAAAGATTGGAGCAATTATTATGCTGTTAAGAAATCTTAACACCAGAAGGGATCTTTGCAATGGTACAAGACTAGAGGTTCTCCAATTGAAAAATAATGTCATAATAGCTAAGTCTTTGGCTCCTCTAAAGGTGAAATACATGTCATTTCAAGAATTGATTTGGCTACATCTCAAACAGGGTTGCCGTTTCAATTGAGACGTAGACAATTTCCTGTAAAACTTGCCTTTGCTATGACCATCAATAAGTCTTAGGGCCAAACACTTAAGCGTGTTGGCATTTTTTTTACCTGAGCCTGCATTTGGACATGGTCAACTTTATGTTGCCTGTTCAAGAGTTCATGAAAGAACAGACGTAAAATTAAAAATAATTGATGGTCCTCTGCAAGGTGAGCTTAAAAATGATGGAAAGATCTACATAAGAAATGTTGTGTACAAAGAGATCTTTGACATGTGAATTAACATTTTATTATTTAAATCACCTTTATTTATTGAGCTAGCGGTGGCTCTTAAGAAATGTACCACCAGTGGTTTCCTTCATTGCACTCTACTTTAAGCAATTAAGCAAGTAGAAGGGGGAAATCCTGTAGGGCAGTAAGCAAAGGGGCGTCCTCGCCGCCTGCCCTGGGTAATTCAGTTTGAATTAGCAGACACCTTTGCACAAATCATTTTAATTACAATTTATAATATCTAGAACAGCGGTCATTTCGTATGACTGCTGGGCTTTCTATTAGTCTCATAATAAGGCATTATTAGGACTTCAGGTAATGGAAGCCATTTGAGAGGAGTTCAGTAGTCAGGTATGTATTTCAAGAAACAGTGTGAAAGGCTAGAAAGGTAAAGATTAGAGCCCCCAAAAAGAAGATCTGATTTAGTGCAGTGGCCATGGGAATGACTGACTGAATAAATGGCGTATTAAATACTACAGACATATGGGAGTAGGTAATCAAATGGATTAGAGGTGAGGGAGAGAAAAGTAATAAAGGTACTGATATTTTCAGCCTGTCATAAGATGCCATTAACTGAAACAGGAAATAAGAGACAGAAATACATTAAAAAAATTTTTTTTTATTTATTTATTCATTTTAGAGAGGAGAGAGAGAGGGAGAAAGAGAGAGAGAGACAGGGGGGAGGAGCTGGAAGCATCAACTCCCATATGTGCCTTGACCAGGCAAGTTCAGGGTTTCGAACCGGTGACCTCAGCATTTCGAGGTCAACGCTTTATCCACTGCACCACCACAGGTCAGGCCACATTTTTTTTTTTTTTTTTTTTTGCATTTTTCCGAAGCTGGAAACAGGGAGGCAGTCAGACAGACTCCCGCATGCACCCGACCGGGATCCACCTGGCATCCCCACCAGGGGGCGATGCTCTGCCCCTCTGGGGCGTCACTCTGTTGCATCTAGAGCCATCCTAGTGCCTGAGGCAGAGGTCACAGAGCCATCCTCAGCACCCGGGCCATCTTTGCTCCAATGGAGCCTCGGCTGCGGCTGCGGGAGGGGAAGAGAGAGAAAGAGAGGAAGGAGAGGGGTAGGGGTGGAGAAGCAGATGGGCGCTTCTCCTGTGTGCCCTGGCCGGGAATCGAACCCAGGACTCCTGCACGCCAGGCCAATGCTCTACCACTGAGCCAACCAGCCAAGGCAAGAAATACATATTTTTGAAGAATAACAGACATTAATGAATAGAAATGTCTCTACAAAATTTAACAAGATTAATAGCCTGCACTCCAAATTAGTTTTTTTTTTTTTAAGATTTTACTGATTTTAGAGAGGGAGAGAGAGAAGGAGCAATATTGTAGTTGTTTTACTTTAGTTGTTCATTGATTACTTCTCATATGTGCCTTGACCGGGCAAGCCAAGCGTTTTGAACCAGTGACCTCAGCATTCCAGGTCAACACTCCATCCACTGTGCCACCACAGGTCAGGCCTAAATTAGTTCTGAATGCTAGATATACTGTCTAGTCCTGGAGAACCTTTAAGAACAAAAGGTTATTCACATAAGGACATTTGGGCAATAAATAATACAGTGCTCACTGTTTTCTGCAGACTCTTAGATATTTTTTTATAAGGATCATTATCACAACTATTAAGCACCCATCAGAAATATTTAGTTCAGCACAAAATGCACTAACCAGAACAAATTGAGATTACCATTTCATGTTTTTATCTTGTGACTAGAAAAAATTCAAACCACACTATAATAACCTTTATAGTTTTAAAAAGAGCAATTATGGACTTACAGCAGTCTAGAAAGATTAAGACAGTTTTTAAATTCATTTCTACTTTTGTTTTTTAATTTATGTGACTAACCTTTTAAAGACTACAAACTACATTTATAAGTTAGGATAATAGATTTGCCTGCCCACTTCAGAGGGTCATTTGAGAATTATGAGATAATGTTCTTATAGCTCTCTGAATTGCACAGATGAAAGGCCTTAATTATTAATGTAATTATTCTGATGTCATTTTTCCTACCACAGGTTTACCTAAAGTTTGTGTTTAGAGGAGACTACAAAATTAAAAAAAAATACATTAGATATACATCTTGGCTGGTCTAATCTACATAGGCCTATAGAGCCTATGTAGACCATTTAAAAGAATACTAATACAATAAGATGTTTAAACATTAAAAATAATGGTTGGCATCTAAGGAATAAAAAACCACTTAGAAAACAACTGATGGTGGCAGCTTCACGAAACTAGAAAAAAAGATAAAATGAGCCTTTTTGAGATGTCATAAACTGAATATTTTATTCTATTTTTGAAACAGATGGGTATTTAATTAGGTTCTTTGTAAGAAATTTAGAACACCAGTTTAAGGGGATAAATCCCATTTGCAAGAGCAAACATTGACCAGAGGTAGCCCTGGAGCTGAGGAACAAACAGCTTTGATTTTTGGCAGAATTTGCAAGTCCACAGCTTTCTGATCAATCCTGCACTGCTCTGTAATCTCATATTTCTCTTTCTCTTTCTTTTTGTTTTTCTTTTTTGAGAAAGAGAGAAAGGGAGAGAGGGAGAGAGGGAAAGAGAGAGAGAGAGAGAGAGCTGAGAAGCATCAACTCATAGATGTGTCACTTTAGTTATTCACCAATTGCTTCTCATACATGCCCTGACTGGAGGGCTCCAGCAGAACCAGTGACCTCTTGCTCAAGCCACCGACCTTGGGCTTCAAGCCAGCTACTTTTGGGCTCATGTCAGTGACTATGAGATCATGTCCATGATTCTATGCTCAAGCTGGCAACCCTGCGCTCAAGCCGGATGAGCCTGCACTCAATCCAGCAACCTTGAGGTTTCGACCCTGGCACCTTAGTGTCCCAGGTTAAAACTATCCACTGTGCCACCAGTGGTCAGGCCACAGCTTCTTCCTGAAGTAAGCATCAGTGATGAGAAGTTTGGGGATTTTCACACCACTGATATCAATATTGGTGGAGGTGATGATGACAGATTTCTGGTGTGTTTTACGTAGAGGAACTCAATTGAGGGACAGAGGACTAGTGACAAGTAGCAAGCCACTGCTTACTGCTTCAGGAGGAAAACCACTCTCTTACCTCTGTGGCGTCCAGTGAGGATGATCAGAATGGTCCTAAGAGGAGTGATGCTGGCTCACAGTTTCCTCACATGTGGACCGAGGGGTTTCTTTTTTATTTTTTTTATTTTTAAAATTTTTTATTTATTCATTTTAGAGAGGAGAGGGAGAGACAGAGAGAGAGAAGGGGGGGGGGGAGGGAGCTGGAAGCATCAACTCCCATATGTGCCTTGACCAGGCAAGCCCAGGGTTTCGAACCAGGGACCTCAGCATTTCCAGGTCGACGCTTTATCCACTGCACCACCACAGGTCAGGCTGAGGGGTTTCTTATAGCCCTGGCTCAACAGCTTTCAAGGCACATCTTCAGTAGGGTAAGATGCAGACATATTGCAAAATTTCACCACTTGGGTTCCACCATTCTTATCACCACCAACTAGTTTTGTGACAGCAAGAACCTCCTCCTTTTGCCTTTCAATCCTGGATTTAGCTGCCGAATAATTCCTCTACCTCTTGAGACTTGTTTGGAGGTTCTAGCAGGGGAGTGCAGCTATTCATATGCCCTTGACTGAAGAACGGTCCTCTCCTCTATCGGGGAAGGTCGTCCTCTTCCACCGAGCTTGCAGCTTCGGGAGGGATGTACATGGAGCAGTGAGGGAGGAAGGGGACACCTGCCTCGCCAGCCAGATCAGCCGAATCAACCCTGGCGATCAATGGGGTGGCAAATGTCGCAGCCAGATCGCCCTCACATCCCCTCTACCTGTTTTACACGGCCTTTTAGGAATACACAGCCAATCAGGAATATCTGCCAATTCCTCTGACTAGGACTAGATTTTGGCTGCAGTGCAGCTTCTTCTCTTTAGGCATGTTGGTCTTGAGGTTACTCTTATTTTAAAAATAATTTATTGGGGTAAAATTGGTTAATAAAATTATATAGGGTTCAGGTATACAATTCGATAATACGTCATTTGTATATTGTATTGTGTGTTCACCACCCCAAGGAGGTTACCCTTCTTAACCTTGCCACCAGCATTAGTCTTCTTGGCTTCAGGTTTCTTCTCCTTAATGAATGGCTTCTCAGTTTTTACCTGCCATCTTGCAAGATGGGAAAGAGCTTCAGTATTTTAATAACGAATTAGGAAGTCACTGAATAAGCCATGTGCTCTCCTAACAATGAAAGTTGTGTTTAGAGCTGATTCTTTTTTTTTTTTTTTTTTTTTTTTTTTGCATTTTTCTGAAGCTGGAAACAGGGAGGCAGTCAGACAGACTCCCACATGCGCCCGACCGGGATCCACCCGGCACACCCACCAGGGGGCGATGCTCTGTCCATCTGGGGCGTCGCTCTGCTGCGACCATAGCCACTCTAGCGCCTGAGGCAGAGGCCACAAAGCCATCCCCAGCGCCCGGGCCATCTTTGCTCCAATGGAGCCTTGGCTGTGGGAGGGGAAGAGAGAGACAGAGAGGAAGGAGAGGGGGAGGGGTGGAGAAACAGATGGGCACTTCTCCTGTGTGCCCTGGCCGGGAATCGAACCCGGGACTTCCGCACGCCAGGCCGATGCTCTACCACTGAGCCAACCAGCCAGGGCCTAGAGCTGATTCTATAAAGAAAAACAACATGAAACAAAACCATCCAGAAACATTTCAAAGGTTTAACTGATTTAGAAAAATAAAGATATTTAACTTAAATTTTTTATTTATTTACTTTTATTTATTTCTTATTTTCAGTGAGAGGAGGGGAGATAGACTCCAGCATGCGCCCCAACCGGGATCCACCCAGTAACTGCTGTCTGAGGTTGATGCTCGGACCAGCTAAGCCACTGGCTGCGAGAAGGGAAGAGAGAAAGATGGGGGAGAGGGAAGAGAAGCAGATGGTTGTATCTCATGTACGCCCTGACTGGAATCAAACCTGGGATGTCCTCATGCCAGGCCAACACTCCATCCATTGAGCCAACCAGCTAGGGCCTAATTTAAAATTTTTAAAGCCAGAACTTCAGTATCCAATAAGATTGACTACTATGCCTAACCAGGCGGTGGCGCAGTGGATTAAGCATCAGACTGGGATGCGGAGGACACGGGTTCGAGATCCTGAGGTCACCAGCTTGGGCGCGAGCTCATCTGGTTTGAGCAAAGCTCACCAGCTTGGACCCAAGGTCACTGGCTCGAGCAAGGGGTTACTTGGTCTGCTGAAGGCCCGCGGTAAAGGCACATATGAGAAAGCAATCAATGAACAACTAAGCTGTTGCAACGAAAAACTGATGATTGATGCTTCTCATCTCTCTCTGTTCCTGTCTGTCTGCAGCTATCTGTCCCTCTCTCTGACTCTCTCTCTCTCTCAAAAACAAAACAAACAAACAAAAAAAACTTTTGTGAGTGCAGTATGTAGTCCATTAATAAATGGGCAATACACAGGAATGACTTCATGAAAACTAAAAGCCTCTTTTGTCCAGTACCTGGGAATATTTTTCTGTCACTCCCTCTGTTCTGGCCACACCTTCTCAGATGCCAGATCCCTTAAAAGTCTGGGTATCATCCACTAAATTCTATACTCTAAAAATGGTCTTTCCTTTCTCCCTTTCAGCAAAACTTATGTTTAAAACTTCATTGGCGGGCCCTGGCTGGCTATTCAATATATAAAGCATCATCCTGGCACACCAAGGTCACGAGTTTGATGCCTGGTCAGTGCACATATAAGAAGCAATCAATGAGTGCACAACTAAATGGACAGCTAAGTAGAACATGTTGATGCTTCTCTCTCTTCTCTTTTCCTCTCTTCTTTCTCTCTCTCTCTGTCTTACTCTCTCTCTCAAATTAATGGAAATTTTTTTTAAAGAAGCTCACCTATAAACTTGTCATAAAGGTTTAATCTGAATCTAACCAAATCTTTTGACTTTGATTTTACCAAAAACATAGCAACGAAAAGAATAAGTTCAATGACACATGAAACAACAGTAGTAAGATATCCAAAGGGAGAGCTCGTCAGGCACCAAAGCTGGGGTGGATCTGCGTCCTGCAGTCAGCATCTGCACAGCACTGGTCGAGGTAGAGCCTCACAGTCAGCCAGCCTGAGGGCTGAGCCCATGCACAAGGGGCCAATAACAACCAAGACTCAATTACAATAGGAGGGCCCACATAACCCACACAGGGACATTCCTGGAGCACACAGCTCAGGTGATCAAGGAGTCTACACCTCTGGACCCAAGAGAATACCTACTACATAAGGGCACTCCATGAAGACTGGGAATCATAACAATCTATCTCATTCATAGAAGCAAACACAAAGGAGCAGCCAAAATGGGGAAAAAAAGAAACAGGCTTCAAATGACAGAACAGGAGAAATCTCCAGAAAAAGTTATATCCAGTTCTTAATCTTCCACCCAGTAATAAAGTATATTAAAATATTGGATACAATGTTAAATTAGAGATACAATGATATGTGTATAATATTTAATGACACTTTAGAAAAAGGAAATTAGGGCCCTGGCCGATTGGCTCAGTGGTAGAGTGTTGGCCTGGGGTGTGGATATCCCAGGTTCGATTCCTGGTCAGGGCACACAGGAGAAGCGACCATCTGCTTCTCCACCCCTCCCCTTTCTATTTCTTCCCCTCCCACAGGCATGGCACAATTGGTTCGAGCACATCAGCCCAAGCGCTGACAATGGCTCCTTGGGGCCTCTGCCTCAGGTACTAAAAAGAGCTCTGTTGCGAGCATGGCCCCAGCTTGGGGTTGCAGGGTGATCCCAGTCAGGGTGCATGCAGGAGTCTGTCTCTTTATTTCACCTTCTCTCACTTGGAAAAGAACAAAAAAAAAAAAAAAAAAAAAAAAAAAAGGAAAGAAAAGGAAAATTAGACCCCTGGCTTACACTATATACAAACCCCTAAATGGGTTACAAATTTAATGTTGATGTCAGAAAATAAACAGAAAAACACAAAAAAGAATATTTTTAAAAGAGAGCTAACAAAAATCAGGAAACCCAAAAGCATAAAGAAAAAGACTAACATATCTGAATATATACGATCTTTCTGGAAAATAAATCATCATTAACAGAGTAAAACAGAGCAATAAACTGAGATACATAATAGATTTTAAATCCCTCAGCTTCTGTAAATTGATAAAGAAATCATAAGCAATCCAAAAGAAGAAATGGGCACAGGATGTGCATAGGCAGTTAATAGGAGGAGATCCAGATAGATGGCTAATGGACATACAACAGTCTCATCTTCCCTATGGACAAGAAAATGCAGGGTAAAGCAACAACAACGTACCGTTTTTTAAAACCCTGGTTAAGAAAAAATAACATTCAAGGATGGTAAAGATGTAGGCAAAGGAGCAATTTTACATGTTACTGACAGAAGTATAAAATATTACAACCTTTTGAAAAGTGATCCAGCAATAGTTATTAAAGGTTAAAATATACACACCCCTTGCAACAGAAACTACATTTAGGATTCTCTGATAGAAACAAAGGCAGCAGTATAGAAGAGCTATATTTTTGCTACATTGTTTGGAACAGTGATTTTCAACCTTTTTCATCTCATGGCACATATAAATTCATTACTAAATATATTTTTGGCTGATCTGACAAAAAATAGGCAAAATTTTGATTTCGTCAAACTGGACAGCTATTGTTGTGTTGGCTGTTGTCATTTTTTTATTTGATAATCTAGAGAAAAGAGGTCAGTGCCCCTGACTAAACAGTTAGGTACTACATGTTTTAAACATTCTTGCGACATACCAGTTGAAAATCTCTGGTTTGGAGTAGCAGAAACAGCAATTAAAAACAAAGTGGAAACATATGGAATGCACAATTAATAGGATAGTTAACAAGGATGCAGAGTATTATTCAGCTCTTAAAAAAAGGATGATTTGTCCTGGCCAGATGGCTTGGTTGGTAGAGCCTCACCCCAAAGCACAGAGGTTACCAGTTCGATCCCCAGTCAGGGCACATACAAGGAACAGTTCAAAGTTCCTCTCTCTCTCACTCGCTCTCTCTCTAAAAATCAGTTTTTAAAACAGGATGATTTATGCCTATATCTCCTGACCTGGAGAGTTGCCCAAAATCTGCTTAGTGGTAAAGCAAGTTGTCAGAGTAATATGCATCATATAGTCCAATTTTGGAAAAACATCCAACCATTCCTTAAAACCTTGTAAATATAATTATGTTTGTATTGCAAGGAAGACAATGTAAAAGAATTTGACTTTTGGTAGAATTGGGGGATATCTTATTAAACACTTATGTACTTTTGTATTTTTTCCACTAGTTTTGTGTGTGTGTGTGTGTGTGTGTGTGTGTGTGTGTGTGTGTGTGTGACAGAGACAGAGAGAGGGACAGATAGGGACAGACAGGAAGGGAAAGAGATAAGAAGCATCACTTCTTCATTTCACCTCCTTAGTTGTTCATTGATTGCTTCCTCACATGTGCCTTGATTGGGGGGGGGGGGGCAGGGGCTACAGCAGACCGAGTAACCCCTTGCTCGAGCCAGCAGCCTTGGGCTCAAGCTGGTGAGCTTTTGCTCAAACCAGATGAGCCTGAGCTCAAGCTGGCATCCTCAAGGTTTTGAACCTGGGTCCTCCGTGTCCCAGTCCAACACTCTATCCACTGCACCACCGCATTGTAAGGCTCCACTAGTTTATGAGCAAGTATTGCTTTGTAATTCTTAAAAAGAAGCTTAATAAATATACTTGAGAAGGGAGTTCTTTATCCTATTTAGTGACTGTTTCAAGACAGCTGGGACTATAAACTTGTTCCTCTGCTAGAAGTCAATTGCATACAACTTCCAGTGATACCGCTGTAAGGGCTATGTATCCAATTTCTTCCCTGACCACAATGCAACCCAAATGTACATCTTTAGGTACCAGTTAACATACAACAGCGCACAGGTTACTCACTTAATCAAAGCATGCTTATTTACAACCAACTTACTGGGCACTAGGGACAGAACGGTGAGGAAGGCAGACAGTGCTAGTTCATCTTCATCCCAACAGTCTTTGAGGACATTCTTTTTTTTTTCTTTTTTTCTTTTACAGAGACAGTGAGAGAGTCAGAGAGAGGGACAGATAAGGACAGACAGACAGGAAGTGAGAGAGATGGAAGCATCAATTTTTCATTGCAGCTCCTTAGTTGTTCATTGATTGCTTTCTCATATGTACATTGATGGGGGGCCCTCCAGCAGAGTGAGTGACCCCTAGCTCAAGCCATCAACCCCATCCTCAAGTTGGTGAGCCCACATTCAAGCCAGATGAGCCCACACTTAAGTCAGTGACCTCAGGATTTTGAACCTGGGTCCTCTGCATCCCAGTCCGATGCTCTATCCACTGTGCCACTGCCTGGTCAGGCTGAGGACATTCTTTGGTAGCATATTATTTATATTTTTGAGAGAGAAAGACAGGAAGCGGGGGGGGCATCAACTTGTAGTTGCTTCACTTAGTTGTACAGTGACTGCTTCTTGTATGTGCCTTGACTAGGAATCAAACCTCCTGCTCAAGCTGAGCCAGTAACCCCTTGTTCAAGCTACCAACCTGAGGCTTTTACACGAGTGACCTTTGGGATTGTGTCGATGATCGATTCCGTACTCAAGCCAGTGACCCAGCTCACAAGCTGACAAGCTGCACTCTAGATTGTGACCTCCAGGTTTCCAACTGGCAACCTCAGCACTCTGGGTTGGGGCTCTATCCACTGCGCTACCACTGGTCAGGCGGGAAGCATATTCTTTATATGGTAGGTAGAAACAAAAGCAAATAATACAAAACACCAGCCATTTCTACAAGAAATCTGAGGTACACAACTATTTATATTTCCCAGGAAGTAGAACTATTTGGCGTGCTTACTTTCAGACCTTTTGGAAAGATTATATTCAGAGAGGTATTATTATTCAATGCTTCACATTCTACCATTCCCAACTTATTTAAATGCTGCATAAAAGCCTAAGTATCAATTCTCAGTGATTTTGCTTCATGCAAATTTTTTTCTGTTAATGTTGGACAAAGGCATAAGCAGATAGAATTTTGCTTTGGAAAGATTTCTTTTTAAATGAGGATTCCAGGAATGTAGTGTAAAGGAAAAATGGTTTGTTTCTGAACACCTACCATGTCCACACATTGTGCTTGCTAGCCACTAGAAACACTAAAATAGTAAGATTAGGTCTTTATTCTCCCAGAATTTGCAGTCTCCTAGAACACAGATACATAAACAGATCTTGTCCAAAAACTAAAGTACAATGACAGAATATGTACAGGAGGCTATGTAAGTTACCTGTGACATGAATGGCAACATCAACTCTGCTTGATAGCCCAACTCTAGTTTGCCATTAATAAAAATATCAGAAAAATCTCCATTTGAGAGAGATAACTATCTTCAATGAGGTTTTTAACCCTCTACCAGTCACTTCTCAAAATAAAAAGGGGAGACTGATTTGGTTAATCTTAAAATCATCTGTTTAAAATTCATTATTTGTTCCTTTTACAATATTAACTTTAACAAGTATATTTAACAAAATTAATTTTGTAATTTTATTACAAAATTGGAACAATGAGTAATATTTTCTCATACCTTAAGTCAAATTAAGCATATACCACTAGCTAGGATTTAAACAGTCTAAGAATTATTCTTAACAAATAATACATGAAAATTATTTTTATTCTTCAAAAGTAGGAAGAATCTTCACTTTATCCTCTCACTCAGTAAACAGATGTTCCTCAATTTTCTGGCTTTAAATATCTTCCTTATTCCCTTCCTCGGTAATTGTGAACTCATTATTGTGACAATCAACTCTCTGTAGATTACTTTCAGATTAATAATTTCTACCCTGACATATCTCCCAAGCACAGTTTCTATATTACCACCTTATGCAGGACATCGCTACAAAGCCATTCTGATAGTGTCTTTAACCTAATACATCCCCCAAAATGAACTCTTTTTTTTTTATTCATTTTTAGAGAGGAGAGAGAGAGGGAGAGAGAGAGGAGAGAAGAGGGGAGGAGCTGGAAGCATCAACTCCCATATGTGCCTTGACCAGGCAAGCCCAGGGTTTCGAACCAGCGACCTCAGCCTTTCCAGGTCGATGCTTTATCCACTGCGCCACCACAGGTCAGGCATTTTTTCTTTCTTTTTTTTTTTTTTTTCCAAAATGAACTCTAATGTCACATAATCCTGGGTTGAAATACTAGTTCCACCATTTACTAGCTGTGAGACAATGGGTAAATTACTTAAATTCTCGGAGCCTACTTTCTTCTCTGTAAAATGCAGATAAGAGTAGTTCCTTCAGGAATAAGATAAGGCATGTAAAGACCTGAGCACACACAGAAGTCACTGAATATACACAATATTAGACATGTTCTCTCTCAATTTGCTCTCCACCTTTGTTCTCCTTTCTGTAAAGAGCATCACTATCCATCCAGTCACCAACCTTTAATTACCATGTTTCCCTTTAACATTTTTATTTTCCTTGTAGCAAACATCCAACTAACTAGTTGTCAAGTATTTCAATTCTGCCCAGATAAATACAATTAAAATCAACAAACATTTGTGGAACACCCCTTATGTTTATAGGCATTGGGCTACTGTGTTTGGGGATATAAAGAAGCGTAACATGCCTTTAAGAATTGGTTGGGAGCCTGACCAGGCGGTGGTGCAGTGGACAGAGCATCGGACTGGGATGCAGAGGACCCAGGTTCGAGACCCCGAGGTTGCCAGTTTGAGCGCAGGCTCATCTAGTTTGAGCAAAAGCCCACCAGACTGAACCCAAGGCCCCTGGCTCCAGCAAGGGGTTACTCAGTCTGCTGAAGGCCCACGGTCAAGGCACATATGAGACAGCAAACAATGAACAACTAAGGTGTTGCAACGTGCAATGGAAAACTGATGATTGATGCTTCTCATCTCTCTCCGTTCCTGTCTGTCTGTCCCTGTCTATCCCTCTGACTCACTCCCTGTCTCTGTAAAAAATAAATAAATAAATAATTTAAAAAAAATAAAAAATAAAAAGAATTGGTTGGGAGCCCGACCAGGTGGTGGCGTAGTGGATAGAGCATCGGACTGGGATGCAGAGGACCCAGGATCGAGACCCCGAGGTCGCCAGCTTGAGCGCAGGCTCATCTGGTTTGAGCAAAAAGCTCACCAGCTTGGACCCAAAGTCGTTGGCTTGAGCAAGGGGTTACTTGGTCTGCTGTGGCCCCACGGTCAAGGCACATATGAGAAAGCAATTATTGAACAACTAAGGTGCCCCAACGAAAAACTAATGATTGATGCTTCTCATCTCTCTTGTTCCTGTCTGTCTGTCCCTATCTATCCCTCTCTCTGACTCTCTCTCTCTGTCTCTGTTAAAAAAAAAAAAAAAAAAGTGGCTGGGGGCCATAGGTATAGGGCCATATAAGGCCAGTATCCACGGCCACCATCACAGACGCCTGGCCAATGCAGGTTCACATTTGATTTGGACACAAGGTAATGAAACTATAGAGCCAAGAACTGGTGGGCCATTATCTTTAAGAATGGTGGGCCATTATCTTTAATCCTAGCTTGCACCCAGCGGGCAAGAAATACACACAGTGGGAAAACACTTCCCTTTCCATTCAGGGTTCCCAAAGCCACTGACTTATCCGAATTTCCTAGAATCAAAGGTTTCTACCTCACCAGGCTTATTCACCTCTTTTCCCCATCTTTTCTCTGCACAAACTGGCTTCTCTTTCAGCACTCCGCCATCTTGGCTGCCTTTCTCCTGCAATGCTAATTTCAAAAACCGAGAGAGTAAGCCCCACCCCACTCCATTTTATAGTGTAGAAATCAAAACTTTTAAGCCAATATACAAATAAGGAAGTCTCTGATACAAAGTCACTTATCTGAGGCATAAATGGGATTCCTCATAAGAGTGCACCACCCCATATCATACAACAGTAAAGAGTGTGGGGAAAAGCTTAGTTTTGAAAAGATCTTAGTATTAAAAGGGCGGGAAAGGCTTAGTCTTAAAACTAAGCCTTAGGCTATAATGACTTTGCTGGTTTACAGCCTGTCTCCCACACCCAATGCAAACTATAAGCAAGCAAACATCTATATCATATTTACAAACTTATTTGACTGACAGGCCAGGTGAGCAGAACTATACAACCAATAAAAAATGGGATTTTTTTTTATAAATTCTTTTTTTTTAATTTATTCATTTTTAGAGAGGAGAGAGAGAGGGAAAGAGAGAGAGAGACAGAGAGGAGAGAGAGACAGAGAGAGAGAAGGGGGGAGGAGCTGGAAGCATCAACTCCCATATGTGCCTTGACCAGGCAAGCCCAGGGTTTCGAACCGGCGACCTCAGCATTTCCAGGTCGACACTTTATCCACTGCGCCACTACAGGTCAGGCTAAAAAATGAGATTTGAATTCTTATTCTTCCATGTATTATGAAGCTTTGGGAAATTCACTTAGCCAGTTTCAATTTGTTCAACTACGAAATGGGAGTTACAATACTTCCCTTATCTGATTATATTCAGAATTGAGATGGCACATAAAGGGCTCTAGCGAGAGTCTGATACATTACAGATAGTCTTTTTTTTTTCTTTTTAACTTAGTGTAAAGCCAGTAGGCACAGCCACTGTTGGGCAGATAAAATATATTATACTCACTTTGTTAAAGATGACGTTGCCCACATGAGGCCATCGCCCAGGTGATATTAATGTGTGTTGAGAATCCTTGTAGCCTGGGGCTTGGTTTTGGGATTAAGCCTTTCCCACCCTTTTTGATGTAGGGCGGTACAATCCTATCATGCCTCAGAAAGTGTCTTTGTATTAGAGACTTCCCTATTTTGTATATTGGATTAGAGATTGTGAAGCTACAATATAAAATGGGGGCAGAACGAGAGTTTGTGCTCTTGGTTCCTGAGATTATCATTAGAGGAGAGAGCAGAGCAGAGAGCAGAAGGAGGCCACGTGGAGGCCAGGAGAAGCAGCCAAGATGGCGGAGTGTTGAGTGAAAGGCCAGTTTGTGCAGTTTATGCAGGGAGAAGGAAGGAGATGGGGAACTGAGGAGAATAAGGCTGGTGAGCTAGAAACCTTTGATTCTAGGAAACTCGGATAAGTCAGTGGCTTTGTGAGCACTGAATGTGAGTGGGTTTTGGAGCCCAGTGTGTATTTTTACTTGCCCGCCGGGTGCAAGCTAGAATTAAAGAAAATGGCCTATCAGTTTTTGGCTCCATTGTTTCTTTACCATCTGCCCGAATCCAATGCGAACCTGCATGGGCCGGGCTGCTCTGATGGTGGCCCTGGCCTCTGGCCTCTGGCTTTACAGCCACCATCACAGCTGCCTGGCCAATGCAGGTTCAGATTTGATTCAGACAGATGGTAATGAAACAACCGAGCCAAGAACTGGTGGGCCATTAGCTTTAATCCTAGCTTGCACCCGGCAGGCAAGAAATACACAGTGGGAAAACACTTCCCTTTCCATTCAGGGCTCCCAAAACCACTGACTTATCTGAGTTTCATAGAATCAAAGGTTTCTACCTCACCAGCCTTATTCACCTCTGTTCCCCATCTCCTTCTCTCTGCACAAATTCTGCACAAACTGGCTTCTCCTTCAGCACTCTGCCATCTTGGCTGCTTTTCTTCTCTTCCACATGACCTTTCTCTGCTCTCTAATGCTAATCTCAGAAACCAAGAGAGCAAGCTCCCGGTCTGCCCCATTTTATAGTATAGAAATCAAAACCTTTAATCCAATATACAAACAAGGAAGTATATGATTATATCTGAGGTATAATGAGATTCCTCATAAGAGTACACCACCCCACATCACGCAATCAGTCAAGGATGTGGGGAAAAGCTTAGTCTTAAAACTAAGCCTTAGGCTATAACCTGCCTGCTTACAGCCTGTTCCCCACACCCAATACAAACTATAAGCAAGCAAACATACATATTTACAAACTTATTTGACCAACTCCTTCTCTCTGCACAAACTGGCTTCTCCTTCAGCACTCCACCATCTTGGCTGCTTCTCCTCTCCTCCACTTGGCCTTTCTCTGCTCTCCTCCAGCATGGGCTCCTCTGCCCCATTTTATAGTGTAGAAATCAAAAGCTTTAATCCAATATACAAACAAGGAAGTCTCTGATACAAAGTCACTTATCTGAGCCATAATGGGATTCCTCATGAGAGTGCACCACCCCACATCATGCAACAGTCAAGGGTGTGGGGAAAAGCTTAGTTTTGAAAAGATCTTAGTATTAAAAGGGTGGGAAAGGCTTAGTCTTAAAACTAAGCCTTAGGCTATAACGACCTTGCCAGTTTACAGCCTGTCCCCACATCCAATGCAAACTATAAATGAGCAAACATATAAATCATATTTACAAACTTATTTGACCAACACTTAGTGATTCCTTAAAGATCAAGTTACGGAATGGGGAAAGGGGAATGAGAGGTAAGGACTGAAAAAGTGTAGAGTTCTAAATTGGCTTTTAAAGGGGGTGGCCACTATTCTACTTCTGCCAAGTATTGCTATACAGAAACACAGACCCAGTGATATTTTGATTTTAAAACAAGCCAGGAAGTTCACATTAATGTAACTACTTTAGTTTTTTTAAAACACTGGCATATAATTTAAAAATAATTTTTAAGTGTGCAACCAAATAAAACATCTGCCAGCTAAAATCTATGTCATGAATTTGCAATCTATGCCTTATGGCCCAGAGGGAAGGAAGAAACAGCAAATATAGTTCCCTCCCTAGAAGTTGAGAAGACTTGAGAAGAGTGGAAGGCAAGGCTTAGAACATGGTAATCAACAAAATAGAGAAGACAATTTAGATACTGCTGTTCAGAAACAATGCCTGGCATAGAAAAAAAAGGGGGGGCCTTAAATACTGCTTAGCCCCCTGGCTCCACACACACACACAGTGTTGTATAATACAGAATTTGACTGGTTTTAGTACCTGGTCCAGGGAAAGAGCATCCAAACCTTTGGAATGTCTTTGTTATTCATGGTGGATACTGGTAGTCTGTGCTAATGAGGTGACTCATTGGGGGCCCTTTGATAGCTTTTGCTCTAGAGATGATATAGGATCAGGGCAGGACAAGCAGGAAAGACCAACCATGTGAGCAGGGGGCTGGCTTTGATACACTTAATAGCAGCCCAACCTCTGAGAAGAAAAGGAGAGCCAAAGACTGAGTTAAATCATGGCTAGGTCACACAACCCGAACAAAAACTTAGGACAGAGAAGCTCAGGGGAGTTTCCTGGGTTGATGAACACATCAGTGTGCTAGGAGGGCGAAACGTCCTTATTCCAAGGGGAGAGGGCATGCAAGCTCTATATTTGGAATTCTACTAGGCTTCAGCCTCTGTCTTCATTTGGCTGGTCCTGACTTATATCCTTTACCATTAAACTGTCATCATTAGTACAGTGCCCTCCTGAGTTCTGTTAGTTGTTAAAGCTAATTATCAAGCCTGAGGAGGGTAGAACCCCCATATTTGTATCCAGTGGTCAGAAGTGTGGGTGTTCTGGGACCGCAAAACTTGCAACCAGAGTCTGAAGTGACAGTAGTCTTTTGGGGACTGTGCCTTAACTGTGAGGTCTGCACTAACTCTTGGTGTTTCCATCAGAATTGAATACTGCAGTATTCAAGAGCATACCCTTTATGTGTAAGATTTAACATTATTAACACATTTTGATATACCTAAATTGTTGGTGCCAGAGAGAATTCTAATCTCAGGACTAATCAGGAGTTAACCCTTTTGTTATAGTTTAAACTTAACAGTTTGTATTTCAACCACAAGTGACAAGGTTAGCAAAACAGGTGACAATGAGAAGATAAAGTCAAACTGGAAGTTACCTTTTTCTTAAAGCAAAATAGTAAGGTGACCAATCTTCTACCTTTAGGGAGGACAGTCCTTCTTTTGTAAGTGCCATCCTCCCTCGAAAAGTGTCCTCCTACACGTCCTCCTTTTTGATATTGGAAGATTAATCTGTAAATGTCCGTATTCGATCGATGCAGAATCGATCCATTGCGTGTGATGGACATATTTGTATCTAAATGAGTACGTTTTTCTTACGATTAGTATTAAAAATTAATAGGCATGTAAGCATAATTACAATATAAAATATTACAAATGTTTTTATTATGCATTTATCATATTATAATGTATTATTGTTGTAATAAAGAGTTTCTTTTATTTATGATATTGTTTTCTTCTATTTATTTTTGTCCTCCTTTTTATTGTAAAAAAGTTGGTCACCTTAAAAATAGAAAACTAATATTTATTCCCCCTTAAAAACTTCTTGTCACAAGTCTGCCAGAAATATAACCAGTGAGGGTTTGTCCTCCAGGCACCAACAATATGTATATTACTTATTTTCATTCAATTCTTCCCTTCCCACCCACCCACCTCCCCTTTATGGCAGGCCTCCTACCTGACTTCTACTCTCACCATTCCCTGAGCTCTATCTATTTCTTCAAGTCAAATAAACTTGTCTGGCCTTAATCAATGAGGATTCTCCTTTCATTGTCACTTATTATCAGACTGTTATATAATTTTGGCTGTCTCACTCCAAGAGATATGCAAAAAACCTTCATATCTCCTTTATCTGTTTCTGTCCTTGTTCTACAGAGTACTAAAATGCCCAGGGTTAAAATCATGTTAAAACTTAATGTCAATACCAGAGAAAAAAAAAATCAAGTCATAAAATATCTGCCCTTTTCACACCCATGGGTGGGTGAGCCCCAGGGTGCATGCTCTGTAGCCCTGGCGAGTGGGTGTGGTGAGTAGGTGCTGGTTGCTGTGGCAGCAGGCAGAGCCCAGAGCCCAGCAGGAGCTGAGCCTTGTCCCCCCCCCACCACCGTTGCCACCTGGGCTGGCCGTGAGCAGGCCCAGGGCTCTCTATGCTGCCCCCCTGGGACTGCAGAGCCAGCCCAGTAGCTCTTGTGATGGCAACGGAGAGGAGGCAGTGGTGAGAGTTCAAGTGTTAACAGAAAACAACCAGTGCATTGCTTTCATGGTTTCCAATCATAAGCCCATGGACAAAACCCACAGCTATTGGATGTTTTGGCCTACATGTGACAAAGTTTCCAAGAAAATGAAAAGAAAGTGATTAAGATCTATCAAAAAACAAAGATGGTAATCAAAGAAAAAGGAAGTCCTTCAGAGAAGTTCACAAACTGAAAAGTGGAGCAGGTAAAATGAATAACCTGTTATCCATGATCACTTAGTTCAAGTCCGTGACACAAAAACTGGACAAACCTAGTTTTAAGGATGGCCATTTAACAACTGAAATCTTTAAAAGGCACAACAAATAATTACACAGAAGATATTTATCAACCTTCATTTATCAGGAGAATGAGCTCAGACACATAATTCTTAAGACTGCAGAACGCTTTCTATTTGTGGCTGAATGTGAAAGAGAAGTGTTGGGCAAACAAGTGTGTTGTTAGGCTTGCTCACTTGTACTTTACCTGATTGGTGCATGAGCACGGGGCAGCACCACGTGTGTATAGTCTGTGTAAGGCTGCAGGTGCTTGCCCTCAGGGCAGCAGACTATAGATTGCGGATTACCTGCCATCATTGAGAGGGGCCATTTTTTTTGCTATTGTTTGCCAGAGAAAGCCTGCCACCCCGCCTGTTTGCTTGCTCATCAGCCATGAGAGAGAAAGGTTTTCCTGATCTGCTTGCTCATTAGCCATTACGAGACTCTAATAAATGGAATGGCTCACCATCCTCCAGCTCCACAGTTCCTTTACCGTCTGCCCGAATCCAAGTGAACCTGCATGGCCATGGCCATGGCCACTGGCCTTACAAGGAGAAATTCTCTTCCTTTCTAAGTCAGTCTCCAAAATACTTAACTATGATCAGACTGTAAAGACTAAACAGGATTGTTTTCTTCACTATGTTAGTGGGGTTTTTTAAAACATATTTCAAAGATCCTTTTCCTTCCATTGGGCTGTGAGATTAGTTTCTGGTAAGTTAGAACTCCAAGGGATATGGAAAAAAATATATGGAAAGAGTATTGATTCTTATTACAGACAAGAGTTTTTACTTTCTAACCAATAGTAGCTTATTTCACCTTCCTGAATCTCAGCTTCCTCCTATGTAAAAAGTGAAAATGATTATACCTGTCTCTCAGGATGTAAAGACTAAATAAACTCATATTTGAGAGTCTTAAAAGTAAAATATCTGCCCTTTGTTATACAAAGTCATATTTACCTACATGCCAAATATTATAGCTCTGGACAAAAAGTATTTAATAAGGTTGGACTGATTGTATTTGACAATGGTACTTCCATTTTTCAAAATGTCTTTAGTATCTTTTCAAAGTTAATTAACTTTTATTTGTATTTCTTAATGAATTTAGTCATGTATTTAAGAATATATGCAACATATAGTAGGCCTTAAGAATAATAAAAACACTTGGTGCCCAATCACCCAGCTGACATTTTAACACAATACCAGTATCTTTGAAGCCCCTGTGCATCTACCTTCTCAATTGCATTCTCTAATTTTCCCCCTAGAAGTAACCATTATCTTTGTGGTAACTTTTGGGAGTCACTTTTAATTCCAAATGTTTCTTTGCTCCTATTTCTTGAAAAGACTACCCTTTTTCCTTTGACTCACCTTTGCTGAAATCAATTGACCATGTATATGTGGATCTATTTCTGGACTCTATTCTATTCCATTGACCTATGTGTTTATCCTTCTTTAATGAACCATAAACCAAATGACTTTGATCTGATGGCTACACTGTGATCAGTATGTTTCTTTACTAACTGGAAATTGAGACATTAATCATCATCCTATATGGAACATAAAACAAAGAATCAATGGTAGTTAATTCTAGTACATGTCTTATCATCAAAGAACTGAAGTCACATACTTCCATGTGTCTTGAGGATAGAGATAATTACCATATGGGATTATTGAAGGTCAAGTGAAAAACAGAAAAATACCATGAATGGGTTACATAAATATTTTTTCTAATTTTTCATTTAGGAATCTAATGTAAGTACTCATAAGTACCAGTTTCCATCCTTTTCTCCACATATAAATATTAAAACTTGAACCTAGGACTTTAGCAATAACATGAAGCCATCAAATTTGTATAAATTTGGTCTTGATTTGCATCCCTGATCAGCCATGATAGGAGTGAAGCAGCTGTAGTCAAAATTTCTCACTGTCCCCTGGGAATGTAGGCATTTTCATAATCACTTTCATGCAGATGTTTTGCCTTCTTCTCCTCCCTCAATCTACAGTATGAATACTGAAATGCTCAACAAAGATCATAAGAGTTAAAGCACACTAGTAAAGAAAAGAAAAAAGGGTGAGATGAGGAGTTTCTTTCCCATTGGTCATTTTCAAGAATTAATTGTGAAATTAGAAATAAATAATTTGCCTAGCATGTGGTGGCACAGTGGATAAAGCATTGACCTGGAATGCTAAGGCTGCCAGTTCAAAACCCTGGGCTTGCCTACTTACGGCACATACAGAAAGCAACTACTACAAATTGATGCTTCCCACTTCTCCCCAACCTCTAAAATCATAATAAAATCTAAAATAAAATAAAATACATTGAAATAAATAATTCAAGAATCTAGTTCTCTTCTCTCCAACTTTATCTTTAAAAACAAATGGGGACAAGAACCTTTAACCAATTCAAATTAAGTCTGAGTAATGTCAGTTTCACTGCCTATAACTAGCCAAAGTGAAGGGGAAATATCAGTGTTAATTCAGATGCACTTCTAGAGTGGTGAACGGAAAGACGCAACCATCACACCAACCCACCGGGTTTGTCATTTACTCACTCCTTCCATGGTGACTAGCTACTTCCCATTCTTATTTTTCTCTCATTTTCTTTCACAGCTTTTCTAATGCTAACTTAATAATCAAACTGCATAACAGAATTCAAATCACCATTAATAGTTTCCCAGTTAAACGGTTCCTCCCCTTCTGAATTATATAGAAACAACTAGGTTAATTTTTGCCTTGAGCTATAATCTATCAAAAGTTTTACTCAAAGGACTTTTATTAAAAACAAATAAACATGTATATAAGCATCATGTCTTCATCATCTAAATGATATTATTCTTAAAAGAGCATTTGAAATGAAAGTAACAATTAAATTCTGGTCCCTTTTAAAGTAAATGCATACAAAGTATCACTACTATAATTTTCTGGGTCATGGTGGTCTGGAGTTGTAATTTGTTTTTTTTTGTTTTGTTTTGTTTTTGTATTTTTCTGAAGCTGGAAACGGGGAGGCAGTCAGACAGACTCCCACATGCGCCGGACCGGGATCCACCCAGCACGCCCACCAGGGGGCGATGCTCTGCCCATCTGGGGCGTCGCTCTGTCGCGACCAGAGCCACTCTAGCGCCTGGGGCAGAGGCCAAGGAGCCATCCCCAGCTCCCGGGCCATTCTTTGCTCCAATGGAACCTCAGCTGCGGGAGGGGAAGAGAGAGACAGAGAGGAAGGAGAGGGGGAGGGGTGGAGAAGCAGATAGGCGCCTCTCCTGTGTGCCCTGGCCAGGAATCGAACCCGGGACTTCCGCACACCAGGCCGACGCTCTACCACTAAGCCAATCGGCCAGGGCCTGTAATTAGTTTTGATTCATATATTTTGAATCTCTGCATCCTACTTATAGTATTTCAAGCTTCACCACTCACTCACATGTAAAGTTAGCATATATTTTACAATGACAAATATTGATATAATAAAGCTGATGGTGTTCTATTATATATTTGCATCCATCCAGTACAGAATAACTTTAAGAATACTGTATGAGTTAAAGAAACTCGAAACTTGAATTTCTGAGAACACAGTAGACAATTTCCCTTAAAAGAAATTTAGAAATTTTAAATAAATATAAAAATATCCTTCTAAATAAATAGCTAAGTTCACAAAAAAGAAACAAAGTAAGCTGAAAATCAATGAATTTTAATGATCACATAATAGAGAAGACAAAGCCTTAAATCCATACAAGCCAAGGAGGGAACTGAGATTCTTGAAAAACGCTGCAAACTTCCGAACTCTTTCCCTTTGGCAAAATGGGGAAGTCTAAAATCTACCTTCCATAAGAAAAGGTAACAAAGATGATGTGAAATCTCAATTCAAATTTATAAAACACGGGAAGAAAGAAGCCACTGTAGTGATTAATTTTATGTCAACTTGACTGAGTTAAGAGATGCCCAGAGAGATGGTAAAATACTAGTTTGGGGTTTGTCTGTGAGGAAAGATTAGCATTAGAATCAGCTAAGTAAAGAAGATGTGTTTTCAACAACGTGGGCAGGCATCATCCAATCCACTGAGGGCCCAAATAGTACCAGAAGGAGGAAGGGTGAATTCTCTCTCTCTCTCTTTGATCTGGAACATCCATCTTTGACCCTTGGACATGGAAGCTCCTGGTTCTCAAGTCTTTGGCCTAAGACTGGTAGTTACACCATTGGCTCCCCTGGTTCTCGGGTCTTTTGACTTGGACTCAAACCTAAAACCAGTTTTCCTGGTTCTCCAGCTTGCAGATGGCAGAGAATGGGATTTCTAGGCCTCCAAACCTACATGAACCAATTCCTATCTCTTCTTATCTCTGTATCTACATGTTATCCTATTGGTTCTGTTTCTCTGGAAAACCATGACTAATACAGTCACCATGAGCAAGAGTTTAAGCAGATACAATTTGCAGAATTTAGACCTTAAAGAACTTCACAAAATGGAATCATAAGACAGAATGAAGAACAATACTGTATCATTTTATTGTTTTCAGGTCTCCATTGATTCCAATGTAATGTTATTTGTCACACAGAACTACTATAATGTGCCATTTTTCATTGGCTGTTTTCAAGATTTTCTCTTTCTTTCAGCAGTTTGAATATGATGAACATAGGTGTGAGTTTGTTTGTATATATCCTCCTTGAAATTTGCTTTTTTCCCCCCTAATTTGTGCGTTTATATCTTCTACCAAATTTGTGAAACTTTTGGCTATTATTTTTTCAAGTACTTTTTCTGCCTCATCATTCCCTCCTTTCTTACAGAAGTTTAATTACACATATGGCAAATATTTTAATATTTTCTCACCTGTTCCTCAGGTTTGGTCCCACCTCGCCCCGTTTTTAAAAAGAACTTTCCCTCTCTGTTCTTCATATTGGATAATTTCAATCAATTTGTCTTCAAGGCCACTGACTTATCTGTCATCTCCAAATTGCTGTTTTGACCATTTACTGAACTTTTTCTTTAGATATTTTTGTAGTTTTAGAATTTCTTTTTTTCTTTTCCCAGTGAGAGTAGGGGAGGTAGAGAGATTCCCACATGAGCAATAACTGGGATCCACCTGGCAACCCCATCTGGGGCCAATGCTCTGCCCATGCTCACAACTGAGCTATTTTTTTAGTGCCGGAGGTAGAGGCTCCACGGAGCCATCCTCAGCACCTGGGCCGATGTGCTCAAACCAAGAGAGATAGAGAGATAGATAGAGAGATAGAAGAAGAAGGAAGAAGGAAGAAGAAGGAAGAGGAGAAGGAAGAGGAGGAGGAAGAGGAGGAGGAGGAGGAGGAGGAGAAGGAGAAGGAGGAGAAGGAGAAGGAGGAGAAGGAGAAGGAGGAGAAGGAGAAGGAGGAGAAGGAGAAGGAGGAAGAAGGAGAAGGAGAAAGAAGGAGAAGGAGGAAGAAGGAGAAGGAGAAAGAAAAGGAGGAGGAAGAAGGAGGAGGAAGAAGGAGGAGGAGAAGGAGGAGAAGGAGGAGAAGGAGGAGAAGGAGGAGAAGGAGGAGAAGGAGAAGGAGAAGAAGGAGAAGGAGAAGGAGGAGAAGGAGGAGAAGGAGAAGGAGAAGGAGAAGGAGAAGGAGAAGGAGAAGGAGAAGGAGAAGGAGAAGGAGAAGGAGAAGGAGAAGGAGAAGGAGAAGGAGAAGAAGGAGAAGGAGAAGAAGGAGAAGGAGGAGAGGGGGAGGGAGGAGAAGCATATGGTCACCTCTTCTTTGTGCCCTGCCCAGAAATTGAACCCAGGACATCCACACGCTGGGCCAACGCTCTGCCACTGAGCCAACCAGCCAGGGTTTTAGAATTTCAATGTGGTTATTGTACAGTTTGTATTTCTCTGCTGATAAGGCCTATCTGTATTTGTTTCAACTATTTTTTTAAATGTCTTTCCGCATAGGGTATCATCATAGCTCTGTTAATTTCAACAATTGAATCATTTCAAGTTTAGTCTCTATGCATTGTCCTTTCTTTTCAGTGTCACATTTTCCTGTTTCTTCATGTGTCTAACAATTTTATATTGTGTAATGGACATTATAAATAGTGTATTGTAAATAGGTCCTATTATGATCCTCTGAGGAATGTTGATTTTTTGTGTGTGTGTGTTTTCAGGCAATTAACTTGATTGAATCCAATACCAAACTCTCTCCCCTGCAGTGGGTAGCAGCTGTAAGTTCTGTTCAGATCTAGGCTGCTTATTAGAATCCGTCCTATATGTGTAAAGTTTACCTGTCAGTGAGAAATTTCAGTAGAGTTTATATGCAGAATGTGGGATTTCTTCTCTGTCTTTTTTTTTTTTAAGGATTTTCTTTCTCTCAATGTTATGGTCACCTCAGATTCTATCCTTTTAGTTCCTTAAGCCAGAAAGATAACAGATTTTGGATTTTAGCTGTGAACCCAGCACTCACTGGAGCCTGCTGTCTGTGAAAAGCTGTTTAATGTATTAAAAGAGGTCAGAGGGGCAACAAACTCTCTTACACAGTGCCATTCCTAGATGTTGACTTCACAGCCATTTCTGTCTGCTATTGTTTTTTATTGCCTTTAGATAGTTTTGTACATTTTATTTTGACCAATTTTTCTAATTCTCATTTGTGGGATGAAAGATTAAATACAAGCTACTCCACTATTAGCAGAAGTAAAATACTTTTCGTTTGGTTTAAAGAAAAATGAAAGCTACCTAAAACTGTTTTTGGAAAAGAGAGTAATAATAAGGCCTCCAAGCAATAATTTAGGATTCCACTCCTTGGCCATTCTAGACACCAGAAACAGAGTCTTATTAATGTTCTATATCCATTATTAAAAATGAAAAATAAGAAGGCAACATGACACAGGGGAAAACCCTGAATGTGAACTGAGTGTCAAGAGACCTGAACTATCGTCCCAGCTCTTAGATTAACTAGGTTTGTCTCTATAATTCCATTTGTACTTAATTTAACTTTTTATTTCCTTCAAGAACTTGAGAAACAAAATGGCTTTGCCTAGACCTCCTGGTATTATGGGATGTATTGTTTAAATGTTATAACCAACTGTTAGCATTTAAAACATCCTTTTAAGTCTATATAATTTGAGTTGTGAGAACTGAAAAAATAACATAGCTAAATGAAAAATAAAAAGTACTATTTAATGAAAAATGGAAACTACTTCTTGAACAAGGAAGAAAGTAGAACAATGTGCTAGGCCCTTATAGCCTCAGCTTTCCAAAGACACACTGGTATACTATTAATATCAGTAAAATTTCTGTACAATTAATTTTAGACTTGATTCTCGTCAAAGGTCAACCAAAAAAATATTGCAGTTCATTTCTCTGGCCCTATGGAGCCTATTTATGAGAATTTATGAAACTTATTAAGGTCTTCAATTATTACCTTAGCAGAGTGTTGCTAACTGCACATCTGCTACTCACTATTGTGTTATCATCAACTCACAGTAAAAGAATACATTGTCCACCAACTGTACTCAATTTATAAGACACAGAGCAACAAGCAAAAAAGCATACCTGTTTACCAGCTCTTGTTGAGTAAAGAGTAAACTATATTAAACACATCACACCTGGACCATCCATGGATAATAAACTTACTCTAATTGAGATCTGTACTTTGAGTTATTTTTTCCAATAGCAGGCAGGCATTTGTATAGATGATCTCTACATATTCTTGTGTCTGGTGGCATGTCTTTTAAGAAAAACTTTCTAGCTACTAAAATGGTTTAGAAACTGACAGATTTCAAATTTATATGGTTCTTTATATACTTCGCTTTTCATTGTGCCAGTTTTTCTAATCTCTCTCTTTCTCTGTGTGTGTGGGTATATACATACATATATGCATATGTGTATATATATATATATATATATACACATATACATATATGTATGTAAAATTTTTTTTAAGTGAGAGGTGGGGAGATAGAGAGACAGACCCCCTGCATGTGCCCCAACTGGGATCCACCAAGCAATCCCCATTTGGGGCCAATGCTTTAATCAGTTGAGCTATTTTTAGCACCTGAGGCTGAAACTCAACCAATAGAGCTATTCTCAGTGCTGGGGGCCAACACTGGAACCAATCAAGCTACTGGCTATGGGAGAGGAAGAGGGAGAGAATGAGGAGGAAAGGAAAGAGAAGCAGATGGTCGCTTCTCACATGTGCCCTAACTGGGGATGAAACCTAGGACTTCTGCACACTGAGCCAATGCACTGAGCCAACCAGTCAGGGCTGTTTTTTCTAACCTTACAACTGACATTCTCTGGACTCAAAAGAGTGTTTTGAGTACTCAAATATTAGTTTCAAGTAGTAAAATATTAGTTTCAAGTACTAAAACATTTTAAAAACATTTCCACATGACAAGTGGTGGCGCATGCAGGCATCCCCAAACTACGGCCCGCGGGCCGCATGCGGCCCCCTGAGGCCATTTATCCGCCCCCCTGCCACACTTCCAGAAGGGGCACCTCTTTCACTGGTGGTCAGTGAGAGAAGCACTGTGTGTGGCAGCCCTCTAATGGTCTGAGGGACAGTGAACTGGCCCCCTGTGTAAAAAGTTTGGGGACCCCTGGTAGAGAGTTGACCTGGGATGCTGAGGTACCAGTTTCAAAACCACAAGGTTGTTGGCTTGAACACTGGCTCATCTGGCTTGAGCACAGGCTCACCAGCTTGAATGCAGAGTTGTTTACTTAAGTGTGGGATCATGGAGATAATCCCATGGTCACTGGCTTAAAGCCCAAGGTCACTGGCTTGAGCAAGGGGTCACTGGATTGACTGAAGCCCCTGGTCAAAGCACGGATAAGAAGCAATCAATGACCAACTAAAAAGGTGCTGCAACTATGAGTTGATGCTTCTCACCTCTCTCCCTTCCTGTCACTGTCTCTCTCTCGCTAAAAACAAAAGAAAACAACAACAACAAAAACCCCATTTCCTTGAAAAGAGTAAGGGAAAAGCCAGGGATAAGGAATTTAAATCCTAAATATGATATTTTTTATTCATGATGAAATAAAGAGTGTAGGGTTGGCCCTTATAAAGAGCTCTCAGAGTTGTAATAATTGAGTTAGAAGACCACCCTGGAGTAGAAAAATACAGATATTTGAATAAATCATTTATTGTTGATAACATTGAATTGTTATAGAATTAGTGACCTCAAAATAATGTGTCCCCATTTACTTAGAGTTCTGTGTTGACTAAAGGATAAAGATGAATTGCTCTGGTTCTTGTCTCTCAAGAACTGTGAAGAGTCTGAGATTTTACACTACCTGCAAGCTAACAAACTGATCTGCCACAGTGTTATGTATGTTAGATTCCTGGGTCAGTCTGGACAGAGGACTTTGATGTATTCCTCATAGTAGTAGTAGTAGCAGCCAGGACATCAGCATTTACACTATTTGCCCAAGTCCCATTTCTACCA
This sequence comes from Saccopteryx leptura, assembly GCF_036850995.1. Lineage (NCBI taxonomy): Eukaryota > Metazoa > Chordata > Mammalia > Chiroptera > Emballonuridae > Saccopteryx > Saccopteryx leptura. The sequence continues at coordinate 256,044,680 of NC_089505.1, forward strand.
GAATGATGCAAAGAGGTCCAGGTGACAGGCACCTCCACATGCAGTTGGCTACATTACAGGACAAGAGCCCTGGGCAGAGACATATTTTTAGATAGTAAATAAACCTGCCCTCTTCTCTGAAGGGTGACACTCTTTCAAAGCTGCTTGCTATATTAATCTCTCTTTTTTTTTTTTCCATTTTTCTGAAGCTGGAAACAGGGAGAGACAGTCAGACAGACTCCCGCATGCACCCGCCCGCCCACCATGGGGCAGCGCTCTGCCCACCAGGGGGCGATGCTCTGCCCATCCTGGGCGTCGCCATGTTGCGACCAGAGCCACTCTAGCGCCTGAGGCAGAGGCCACAGAGCCATCCCCAGTGCCGAGGCCATCTTTGCTCCAATGGAGCCTTGGCTGCGGGAGGGGAAGAGACAGAGAGGAAAGCGCGGCGGAGGGGTGGAGAAGCAAATGGGCACTTCTCCTGTGTACCCTGGCCGGGAATCGAACCCGGGTTATATTAATCTTTTTTTTTTTTTTTTTTTTTTATTCTTATGCCAGTACCATACTACCTGTTTTACATTAAATTTTAAAGTCAGAAATTGTGAGTTCTCCAGACTTCTCTCCCCTGTTCAAGATTCTCTATCCCCCAGTCAAATATGCTGAGTCTCTTGCATTTCCGTAGAAATTTTATTTTATTTTTTTTTTATTTATTCATTTTAGAGAGGAGAGAGAGAGGGAGGGAGAGAGGGGGGGGAGAGAGAAAGAGAGAGAGAGAGAGAGGAGAGAGAGAGAGACAGGGGGAGGAGCTGGAAGCATCAACTCCCATATGTGCCTTGACCAGGCAAGCCCAGGGTTTCGAACTGGTGACCTCAGCATTTCCAGGTCGACGCTTTATCCACTGCGCCATCACAGGTCAGGCTATATTAATCTTTTTGACAAGATAAATCTGCAGTAAAGGTAGTCAGTGCTTTGACTCACAAAACATCCAGAAATGTAAGAGACCTACAGAAAATTGTCTCCCAATCCTATCTTTTAAGATTTTCTTTTAAAACAATATTTAGATGAATCAGCATATATAAAACAAATCACATGAATATATTTTTTCTTTTCCGTTAAAAATATTATTTGACCAATGCCTTCTATCTGTGTAGTACATTTAAAGCCTATTCACATCTTCACAATCTTTCTATGAAGTTAGTAGAGCAAGCTAAGTCAGCATCTAAAAAATGAGAATTTGAGACACAATTTATTAGCTGCAAAAGTATTGTGACTGCCAATTGTATGTACATTCTTTACTAAACCTAGCAACAAATATCTCACAGTCTTGACATGTTTTTTGTCATTTAGGCTATTGAAAATCTGACATAAAAATCAAAATCTTTTACAACCATCAACCAAGTTATCACCTCTCATTTTGTACTAACATGTTAAATCTTCATTTTATTTTTATCTGCCTGGTATATATAGAGGTGCTCAGAAAATACTTCTTAAATGACTGAAAGAGCAAAACAGCTTTTCTTACAGTAAAGCCAAATTATCCAGTTCTGGAACACAGGACTACATTCCTTAAGGCAATGTTGCTACGTTAATTACTCTAAATATTTTGGGGTAAAAAATTTGGCCTGCAAGTGTGCTAGAATTTTCTATGCACAAATTAAAGATTTCTTTTGTATAAATTCTGACATCAATATGGGCACTTTTTAGCATTTCTTTTTGAAATCAGAACCACTACTTGAATTTAATGATTATATATTCATTCCTAGAAATTCTTTTTTTTAAACCTTTAAATAGTATGAATGTTATGTACATCCTCGTGCCTCATGACCATCCATTTAACAAAAATTTTTATTTTAAAAATCTCTAAGGCGACATTAAAAAAAAAGCAAATGTATATTCTTCTTGTTTCCATAAATTGGTTATCAAACAAATATGATTTTAAGTTAATAAAATTAGAATTGGAACTAATTTCATTTTTTGAAAAAAACCCCCTCACTCCCAGGGGTCAGCGAGCATGAAAAAAACTCACTACTCAAAGGTTAAATTAAGTGAGAGGCAGAGAGGCAGGGAGGCAGAGAGACAGACTCCCACATGCACCCCGACCAGGATCCACCTGGCAAGCCCCCTACAGGGCGACGTTCTGCCCATCTGAGCCCACAGTTTCATTGCTTGGCAACCGAGCTATTTCAGCACCTGAGCCAGGCCATGGAGCCATCCTCAGCACCAGGGGCCAAACTGCTTGAACCATTGGAGCCATGGCTATGGGAGGGGAGGAGAGAGGAGAAACAGAAGGGGGGAAGGAATGGAGAAGCAGATGGGTGCTTCTCCTGTGTGCCCTGGCCAGAAATGGAACCCAGAACTTCCACACACCAGGCCGACACTCTACAGCTGAGCCAACTGGCCAGGGTGATCCCTACAAATTCTATTTGGCTATTTTCAAAGTTGTCTGGTCATTTAATACAGGGGTTGGTAGAAGTAGGCTTTCAGTTGTCAGTATATAAAAATTTATTCTTGTATTACTTATTTGTATTATAATTATAATATTTTACTGTATATTTAACCCTACACTTTTACCACTTCTACTGATTTTGTTTTTGTTTTTTTAAGATCTGTTTCTCCATTTGGTTTTATTTCCTACCAGTTTGAAGATTTTTCCTTTAGTATTTTTTGTTGTGCAGGTACATTGGCAGTGAATTTGCATAGTTTTTATTTATGTGAAAATCTTTATTTCATCTTTAATCTTAATAGATATTTTTGCCAAATGTGAAATTCTTTGTTTTTCTTCCAGGACTTTACATACAGGGTAGGCAAAAGTAGGTTTACAATTGTGAGTATATGAAACACACCACTTATTTTTGTATTATTATTTATTACGGTAGTTATTATATTTTGCATATGAACAACTATAAACTTACTTTTGCCCATCCCTACATAAGGCAATGTTTTATTCCCATTGATTTTTTTTTTCTTTTAGCGAGAGAGAGAGAAAGGGATAGATAGACAGAAAGGAAGAGAGATGAGAAGCATCAGTTTTGTAGTTGTGTTACTCTAGTTGTCCATTGATTGTTTTCTCATACATGCCTTGACCGGGGGCCTCCAGCTGAGCCAATGACCCCTTGCTCAAGTCAGTGACCTTGGGCTAAAGCCAGCAACCCCGGGTTTTCGAACCCTGGGTCCTCAGTGTCCCAGGCCAAGGCTCTACCCACTGTGCCACCACCTAGTCAGACTATGTTAAATTTTAATACAGGGCTCAAAGAGAAATTAATAGCTTCAAACAAAATTCTTCATAAATAAAAACTTTAATGGAATATTAGCAAACCAAATACAGCAATATTAAAAATATACTAAATCTTAAACAAAAATAAAACAAAAAAATGAAAAAAGTAATAAATCTTGAGCTACTAGGGTTCATCCCAGGAATACTAGGTAATTTAACATTCTAAAATCACACACATAATAGTACATATACATATGTATGTATATTACATTATTTTCTGGTTATTATATCCCATAGCCCAAACCTGCAAATAGTCATGGTGGCCATCCATAAGATAATGGATGAATAAGCAATGGTGTATGTATTCATACGACACAATACTATACAGCAATAAAAAGAAATGAACTGTTGATATACGCAACAATACAGATGAATCTCAAAAATGCTGCGCAAGAGAAACCTTACACATAAAAATACATACTGTGATTCCATTTAAATAAAGTTCTACCCTAGGCAAACTAATCCATGATTTTTTAAAAATCAAAATAGTGCCCTGGCCGGTTGGCTCAGCGGTAGAGCGTCGGCCTAGCGTGCGGAGGACCCGGGTTCGATTCCCGGCCAGGGCACACAGGAGAAGCGCCCATTTGCTTCTCCACCCCTCCGCCGCGCTTTCCTCTCTCTCTATTCCTCTCCCGCAGCCAAGGCTCCATTGGAGCAAAGATGGCCCGGGCGCTGGGGATGGCTCTGTGGCCTCTGCCTCAGGCGCTAGAGTGGCTCTGGTCGCAACATGGCGACGCCCAGGATGGGCAGAGCATCGCCCCCTGGTGGGCAGAGCATTGCCCCATGGTGGGCATGCCGGGTGGATCCCGGTCGGGCGCATGCGGGAGTCTGTCTGACTGTCTCTCCCTGTTTCCAGCTTCAGAAAAATGAGAAAGAAAAAAAAAAATCAAAATAGTGGGGTCTGGGATAACTAGGAAGACAGAAGAAGGAACTTTCTGGGGTGATGGAAATGTTTTTTATCTTCAAAGGATTTGGTTACTCAATTTAAGACTGCACTTAAGATTTAAGCACTGCAGTGTAAACAAATTTTACGTAAAAATCATAAAGAAATCTAGTTAATGAAATGCTTAGAAGAATTTAGGGGAGATGTCTGCTGATGCTAAAACTTACTTTTCAAAATACATAAAAAGAAAATAGATGGGTAGACGGACAGAGAGATAGTGATAAAGCAAAAACTGCAAAATTTTAACGATAGAAGATACATAGTGGAGATACAAGTGTTATCAATAAAATTCTTTTAACTTTTCTGTATGTTTAAAATTTTGCATAACGAAATATTGTGGGGAAATTTATTTAAAAAAATATCAAGGCTGATGGGCAGCCAAGAGCAGACACTTTAAAACTGTGTGGTATGTCGACCCAACAATAGGTTGGCATTCCTCTACGTCATTCATGATATATTTCTTGAATCTGGTTACCATGTCCACTGGTTTCTCGTATTTATTTTGGATTTTTAATGTGTTTAATTTTTTAAGTATAAGTCTACATTTTTTTGAGAAAGTTACTTAAATTCTTTTAAAATTCTGCATATAGCCCTGGCCGGTTGGCTCAGCGGTAGAGCGTCGGCCTAGCGTGCGGAGGACCCGGGTTCGATTCCCGGCCAGGGCACACAGGAGAAGCGCCCATTTGCTTCTCCACCCCTCCGTCACGCTTTCCTCTCTGTCTCTCTCTTCCCCTCCCGCAGCCAAGGCTCCATTGGAGCAAAGATGGCCCGGGCGCTGGGGATGGCTCTGTGGCCTCTGCCCCAGGCGCTAGAGTGGCTCTGGTCGCAACATGGCGACGCCCAGGATGGGCAGAGCATCGCCCCCTGGTGGGCAGAGCGTCGCCCCTGGTGGGCGTGCCGGGTGGATCCCGGGCGGGCGCATGCGGGAGTCTGTCTGACTGTCTCTTCCTGTTTCCAGCTTCAGAAAAATGAAAAAAAAAATAAAAATAAATAAAAAATAAAAAAATAAAATTCTGCATATAAGTACGTACTCTGAGATTTAAAAAGTGCTCCATGAGTAGGAAATGTACCTTTCAGCTAGTCTTAGAGTCATTTCTAAAACATCCAATAAAGGACACTAAATTCTTGGTTTACCAGGCCTCATTTTAAATGGACAAAAATAAAAATGAAGTACTCAGTGGTATATAAATAAATACTCTATGTACATAAAAAGTATGACAACTGAAAAAAAAAGCTCCTTTCCCTGGCGTAAAAGGTATGGCATCAATGTGATATCCATGGACATGCCCATTGTTCCTAGGAATTAGGACGGCATTATGGCCAAGCCAACCATTTCAGTCATTCTAAAATTCAATTGCTAAGGTGAGTCAATCCCATAGGAAGTCACTAAACTCAACTGGACAACTGAAAAGAAAGAACTGTCCCTTTCTATTATTATTTCTCAAAGTTCTAACCTTAGATTCAATTTGTTGGCCTCAAAAATGCATTTGGGTCATTAAGAGTTGAGAATATTGTTGCTCCATCCAGTGGAAAAGCAAGGTGGAAGCATCACCACATTTCTTTTCATGGTACAAAACCTTATTAATCCCACAGCTGGTCTTGGTGTTCATTTCTTTTCCAGGGATCCCAGCTTCTCATGATTTCATGTTGTTTCTAGGATAGTATCCTGTCTTAAATGCCCTGCATTAGGAAAACTTTTCCATTTAACATAGTTTGTATCATTTTTTTCCTGTAACTGATCCCACATTCATTTTCCTCTCATTATTTTGTGACTCATATTTTAATACTCTGATGCATTCAGAAGCATACACCTTTCTAAGGTTGTGAGGTAGGCATCAGACTTACAAGTTATCAATAATGGTATTTTACGTCAGTCTATGTGTCTGATGTCTAGGACTCTGAAGACTGGAAAGATATTCCATAAGCATGACCTCCAGTCGGCTGTCCCTTTGGCCCCAATGATAAATAAACTGCAGTGACTAAATGAGAAAATAAAATTCTGAACTGATACATGGAAATTCAAAAAAATAGAGAAGAGCTATGTAAATATACTGACACATAGATTATGTCAGTTCTGTTTGTTTCCTCTAATCTTAGTCTACCCTCAGCTAAGTTCTTATTAGTAATATCCCAAAGATACTGCTAAAATTGGGATAAAACTGTGTTGAAATTTATTCTACTCAATGTCAGTGTAAAAAACAGAAATGGTGGTGTGACAGACTGCAATCTGTACCTCTTATATATCATCCCTTCTTCCACAGTAAATTGTACATGTGACTATCCAGAATAAATCATGTTCCTCCTTCCCTTGTAGCGAAGTATGGCCATGTGCCTAAGTTCTAGTCAATGGGGAGTAAGTGGAAAAATTGTGTGACAACTTCAAAGAATCTTCATTAAAGGACAGGAAATATATAACTTTTGCCCCTTTCCTGCATCTTATTGCCTGAAATGTGGATACAAAGGTTTCTTGGGCCTTGAAAATATCCAAGCGACAATGGAGTGATCTGATTGAAAAGTCTGGGACTCTGACAGCTGTGTGGAACACAGCTATCTTTGGACTTCCAAATAAAAGAGAAATACTGTACACTTTTATCTTTTTTAAAGCCTTTGTTAATTTGGATCTCTGTTTTTGGCAGCTGAACTTAATCCCAACTAATAAAATAAGAAAAATGGGATGGTAAAATGATTCTTTTTGAGTGAGCTGTAGAGTCATCCCACTAACGCAGACTGAGAGAGGATGATACAATCTCTGAGAAAGGAAATATAGTGAGGTAGGTCTAAGGGTTGTCAGTACAGCGAAAAGAAGAGTCTCTTAGGCCCTGGCCGGTTGGTTCAGCAGTAGAGCGTCGGCCTGGCGTGCGGGGGACCAGGGTTCGATTCCCAGCCAGGGCACATTGAAGAAGCGCCCATTTGCTTCTCCACCCCCCCTCCTTCCTCTCTGTCTCTCTTTTCCCCTCCCGCAGCCAAGGCTCCATTGAAGCAAAGATGGCCCGGGCGCTGGGGATGGCTCCTTGGCCTCTGCCCCAGGCGCTCGAGTGGCTCTGGTTGTGGCAGAGCGACGCCCCAGAGGGGCAGAGCATCGCCCCCTGGTGGGCAGAGCGTCGCCCCTGGTGGGCGTGCCGGGTGGATCCCGGTAGGGCGCATGCAGGAGTCTGTCTGACTGTCTCTCCCCGTTTCCAGCTTCAGAAAAATACAAAAAAAAATAAAATAAAATAAGAAGAAGAGTCTCTTAAACAGTGAACTCAGCCTGACCAGGTGGTGGCACAGTGGATAGAGCTTTGGACTGGGACACGGATGACCCAGGTTCGAAACCTCGAGGTCACCAGCTTGAGTGAGGCTCACCAGCTTGAGCCCAAGGTCACTGGCTTGAGCAAGGGGTCACTCAGTCTGCTGTAGCCTCCTGGTCAAGGCACATATGAGAAAGCAATCAATGAACAACTAAGGTGCTGTAACAAAGAATTGATGTTAAAAGAAAAAACAAACAGTGAACTCAGCTAAGTGAATGAACTCTTTGGTATATTCAAACAATGCTGATAGTTGCTATGAAGCTTAATCACGCTGATGACTTTACAGAGAATACAAGTTTAATAAACCATTAATATGCTTTACTGAACATATGGCTTAAAAAAACCTTTGGACTATTTACAGCGTGACTGTTAATCAATTCCAGGAGGCCCAAATAGTAGCAATTATGATATAACCTAAGGAGACTTAAAAATCTATTTCTTAAAGAGTCATATCTAAGAAAATCTGTGAAACAATCGCTCTCAACAGCACAACAGAGCTAAATAACTAATGGGGTACATCATATAATCACTCAGAAATTTGTCAATTTAAAGAAAGTATCAAGAGACTTAAAAGATTTCAATATTATAGAAGATTAAGACCAATGGTGAGAAGAAAGTTAGCTATAAATCAATGACTTAGGACAATCAAGACACAATATGAAAAATGTATTTTTCAGCACAGCAGTAAAATTTCTTAAAATGCTATAAAATGCCTTGGCCATTTAAAAATTTGATACTTTCTACAAATTATTAGTTGAGATTAGAGAAGTCTGTGTGGTTCACTGAAACTTCAGAGACCTCAGATGGTTTAAATTAAGTGGATTTTTAAAATAATCAAAAACTCCAGAGTATAGGCCCTGGCCGGTTGGCTCAGTAGTAGAGCGTCGGCCTGGCGTGCAGAAGTCCCGGGTTCGATTCCTGGCCAGGGCACACAGGAGAAGTGCCCATCTGCTTCTCCACCCCCCCCCCTCCTTCCTCTCTGTCTCTCTCTTCCCCTCCCGCAGTGAGGCTCCATTGGAGCAAAGATGGCCCGGGCGCTGGGGATAGCTCCTTGGCCTCTGCCCCAGGCGCTAGAGTGGCTCTGGTCGCAACATAGCGATGCCCCGGAGGGGCAGAGCGTCGCCCCCTGGCAGGCGTGCCGGGTGGATCCTGGTCGGGCGCATGCGGGAGTCTGTCTGACTATCTCCCCCCCCCCCCCCCCCCCGTTTCCAGCTTCAGAAAAATACAAAAAAAAAAAAAAAAAAAAAAAAACAACTCCAGAGTATAAACTAATTCCTTGGAGCCTATTAGGAGACATACTGAGCCTATCTATGATAAATTGGTAATAAAATAAATAAGCAGCATCAAAAGCATAGAGCAAAGTGTAATATTTTCTAACAATCTATAAATTTCTTTACAATATCATTAGCATTTCTGAAACAATAATATAAGCCAGTGACTTTTGACCATTTTCATCTCATAGTACACATAAACTAATTAAATTACTAAAATTCTGTGGCAAACCCAAAATATATATATTTTTTGCCAATCTGGTAAAAATATAGGCATAATTTTGATTCATTCACATTGGACCACTACTGTGTCAGCTGTTCTTTTTTTTAAGTTTGATAATCTAAGGGAAAAGAGCTCAGTGCCCCTACCTCAGGTATCGCACGTTTTAAAAATTCTTGCAGCACACCCGTTGAAAATCGCTGATATAAGCAAATGAAAAACAAGATTAACCATCACAAATATTCAACTCACACACAGATTTTCAGTAACTGAAAAATCAAGGTGCACTGTACTTCAATCTTTCATTTGTTATTGAGCTTCTAATTATAAGGAAGAAAAATTACTTCCTTAAGAAAAATAAAAGTTCAATTTGATGAGGTCAAGCTCCAGAATATCTGCTATGCACCTCCAAGGAAAAACAAAATCTAATTTGACTTTTCTCAGTTTCATTTCTCTCAATTATGAAAAATAAACTGCCACATGATATAAGTCAGCTCACAAAATGAAGCAAGGCATGTGATCCTTTATCTCTCTCAGCAAGCCTCTTCCTAAGTGATAACTTCCCCCAAACTGAACTGTTCAAAGCTAGACAACAAAATGCAGTAGAAGAGAAAAGAGAAAATGTGAGAACAAAGATAAAGGGGAATTATTTTTCTTCCTTTTTTCCACAAAAGGAGATACAAATTTGTATTATGTATACATCGTGTTTAAGGATATATTTTTAAAGGCCCACAGGATAAAATGACTAAAAGAAAATATACAAAGTACTAGCAACTTGACTGGGGTGGTAGAGATCAGTACTGGAGATTTCCTTTTTTTCCTGTTTTTTCAAATTTTCTCCAACATTCGTTTTATCACTTTTATAAGTGAAATTACAAAAAGTAGAAAGCAGCCTGACCAGGCGGTGGCACAATGGATAGAGCGTTGGACTGGGATGCAGAGGACCCGAGTTCGAGACCCCGAGGTCGCCAGCTTGAGCGTGGGCTCATCTGGCTTGAGCAAAAAAAAAAAAAAAGCTCACCAGCTTGGACCCAAGGTCACTGACTTGAGCAAGGGGTCACTCGCTCTGCTGTAGACCCATGGTCAAGGCACACATGAGAAAGCAATCAATGAACTAAGGTATCACAACGAAAAACTGATGATTGATGCTTCTCATCTCTCTCCGTTCCTGTCTGTCTGTCCCTATCTATCCCTCTCTGTGACTCTGTTTCTGTAAAAAAAAAAAAAAAAAAAAAAAAGCTAGAAATAAAAGGCAAACACTTAAAGAAAAGTAAAAAGCAGAAAAAGTAGAAAAGCAAAAATGTTAAAATTAACATTTTTGGTTGGAGAAAGATGATATTAAAGCACACTTATTTTGTGTTATCCTCTATGTGGAATTTTGGGTCTCACCTCAGGAGTAGTGAGCCTACACTTTAATAAGATTTCCATGTGTTTCATATCTACATTAAGCTAGTGAAAAACTGTTTTAGAGTATTCATTAGAAAAGAATCAACATAGGTGTTTATTCCTAAGTCCTTCCTTTATGTCAGTCTATAATCATCATGTTTAGAGATTTACCTGTTAGATATATTAATGCAATTCAGTAAATACTGAAAATAGGAGACAATAATGATAAGAATATATTAATCATACCACTATATTTGGGGTAAACTTTATAACACAAGAACCACAAAGTGGCCTAATATTGTAATACCGGAATGCTTAAGAAAGCCCTTCCTCTGCCTTAAGCCTGTTCAACAACTTTGTCCAGTTACTTTGAAATATCTATATAAGACAGGGTTTCTCAATCTGGCACCACTGACAGTTTGGGCTAGATAACTGTTTGTTGTGGAGTCTGTCCTGTGCATCACAGGAAATTTAGCAGCATACCTGGCCTCTACCAACTAGATACCAGTAACATCTCTTCAGCTGAAACAACCACAAATATTTCCTAACAATGCCAAATGTCCTAGAGACAACCATCCCCTGCAAGCCCCAGTGAGAACCACAGGTGCAGGAAGAGAACAATCATCAGAAAGGGGTCCTGTTAATATAGGCCAATGATCTTATTTAGGATTTCCACCTCCAAAAAACTAAAAATACAATATAACTGAATTTATAAATTATAAACACATCTGTGAAGTTTGTTTTAAAAGCTTCACGAGAGCTGGAGCTAGGTCTGTTTTTTATTTTTTTTATTTTTTACAGAGACAGAGAGAGAGTCAGAGGGATAGACAGGGACAGACAGGAACGGAGAGATGAGAAGCATCAATCATTAGTTTTTTGTTGCGCATTGCGACTTCTTAGTTGTTCATTGATTGCTTTTCTCATATATGCCTTGACCGTGGGCCTTCAGCAGACTGAATAACCCCTTGATGGAGCCAGCGACCCTGGGTCCAAGCTGGTGAGCTTTTTGCTCAAGCCAGATGAGCCCTAGCTCAAGCTGGCGACCTCGGGGTCTCGAACCTGGCCCCTTCCACATCCCGGTCCAAAGCTCTATCCACTGCGCCACTGCCTGGTCAGGCACAGGTCTGTTTTTCTGGCTACTAAATTCTTAGCAGTTTCTGGCCCATGGCAAGTGTTTGACAATGTTTGTTAAATAAGATAAAATATATAAATACTATATACCCTAAGAATTCAATTTTCAGGTTAAATATTATGATTTCTACTAGATGTGTTGTCATTTCTTTTTTGTTTGTTTGTTTTTACAGAGGCAGAGATAGACAGGGACAGACAGACAGGAACGGAGAGAGATGAGAAGCATCAATCATCAGTTTCTCGTTGTGCGTTGCGACTTAGTTGTTCATTGATTGCTTTCTCACATGTGCCTTGACCACGGGCCTTCAGCAGACCGAGTAACCCCCTGCTGGAGTCAGCGACCTTGGGTCCAAGCTGGTGAGCTCTTTGCTCAAGCCAGATGAGCCCACGCTCAAGCTGGCGACCTCGGGGTCTCGAACCTGGGTCCTTCCGCATCCCAGTCCGACACTCTATCCACTGCGCCACCACCTGGTTAGGCATGTTGTCATTTCTTAAATGTATTTCTCTAACCCCCTTTAACTAGGAAAAAATTCCACTAGTTAAGTCATACTGAAAAATTAATTACTGCTTGACCAGCTGGTGACACAGTGGATAGAGCATCGGACTGGGACGCGGAGGACCCAGGTTCGAGACCCCAAGGTCACCAGCTTGAGTACGGGCTCATCCAGCTTGAGTGCAGGCTCATCAGCTTGAGCATGAGGTTGCCAGCTTGAGCGTAGGATCATAGACATGACCCCATGGTTGCTCTCATGAGCCCAAAGGTCACGGACTTGAAGCCCAAGGTCACTGGCTTGAGCAAGGGGTCACTTGGTCTGCTGTAGGCCCCCTCTCCCCATCAAGGCACATATTTATGAGAAAGCAGTCAATGAACAACTAAGGTGCTCCAATGAAGAATTGATACTTCTCATCTCTCTCCGTTCCTGTCTGTCCCTATCTGTTCCTTTCTCTGACTCTCTCTCAGTCTCTATTAAAAAAAAAAAAAAAAATTTAAATACTAAGATCTATTATGTACCCAATAACCACTATATCCAAACCAATTATGACTCTTGGAACACAATGATAGCAATGGGAAGTAGGAACGCTGGCATGGAAAATTAGCATAAGAAAGAAAGCAAACCTCATCAGGAATTTATGCTAAGATTTAGCAGCTTGGGGTACTACTATTTAAAGAAGTTAAAAGAAATTTTAGATGCTGTCACCTTCCTGTCCAGCTTGCTCTCTTTTCTCTTAGCATATTGTTCAGAACTTACCTCAAGGCTTCATTTTCTAAGTATTATTCAAATACTCTAGACGAGTAGTTTTTATACTTTTTTTTGGAGCCACAGCCTCACTTTCAAAATCTGATGAAATAATGAATTACACACACACACACACACACACACACACATATATATTTTTGTATTTTTCTGAAGCTGGAAACGGGGAGAGACAGTCAGACAGACTCCTGCATGTGCCCCACCGGGATCTACCCAGCACGCCCACCAGGGGCGACGCTCTGCCCACCAGGGGGCAATGCTCTGCCCCTCCGGGGTGTCGCTCTGTTGCAACCAGAGCCACCCTAGCGCCTGGGGCAAAGACCAAGGAGCCATCCCCAGCGCCCGGGCCATCTTTGCTCCAATGGAGCCTGGCTGCGGGAGGGGAAGAGAGAGACAGAGAGGAAGGAGAGGGGGAGGGGTGGAGAAGCAGATGTACGTTTCTCCTGTGTGCCCTAGCAGGGAATCGAACCCGGGACTTCTGCACACCAGGCCGACGCTCTACCACTGAGCCAACCGGCCAGGGCCCATAATTTTTTCTTTTTATTTATTTTTTTTCTGAAGCTGGAAACAGGGAGAGACAGCCAGACAGACTCCCGCATGCGCCTGAGCAGGATCCACCCGGCACGCCCACCAGGGGCGACGCTCTGCCCACCAGGGGGCGATGCTCTGCCCCTCCGGGGCGTCGCTCTGCCTCGACCAGAGCCACTCTAGCGCCTGGGGCAGAGGCCAAGGAGCCATCCCCAGCGCCCGGGCCATCTTTGCTCCAATGGAGCCTCGCTGCGGGAGGAGAAGAGAGAGACAGAGAGGAAGGAGAGGGGGAGGGGTGGGGAAGCAGATGTGCGTTTCTCCTGTGTGCCCTAGCGGGGAATTGAACCCGGGACTTCTGCACGCCAGGCCGACGCTCTACCACTGAGCCAACCGGCCAGGGCCCATAATTTTTTTTTTTAAACTTATTTAATTTTTTTCTGAAGCTGGAAACTGGGAGAGACAGCCAGACAGACTCCCGCATGCGCCCGACCGGGATCCACCCGGCACGCCCACCAGGGGGCGATGCTCTGCCCCTCCGGGGCATCGCTCTGCCGCGACCAGAGCCACTCTAGCGCCTGGGGTAGAGGCCAAGGAGCCATCCCCAGCGCCCGGGCCATCTTTGCTCCAATGGAGCCTTGGCTGCGGGAGAGGAAGAGAGAGAGAGGAAGGAGGGGGCGGGGGTGGAGAAGCAAATGGGTGCTTCTCCTATGTGCCCTGGCTGGGAATCGAACCCGGGTCCCCCGCACGCCAGGCCGACGCTCTACCGCTGAGCCAACCGGCCAGGGCCCATAATTTTTTTATAAAAGGAAAATATCTAAGGAAAACTATAAACTATTTTCCTAGAAAAATGCACTTACATACAAACTTTACCATATAATTTCAGGAAGTTTGTACACCTCCTGGAGTCTATTGATAGATAATGGTTTCTCTCATTCCTGCATGCTTATTAATATTTATTGTCCATACCATACAATTTAGCAATTCAAATAAGTGGTGAAGTTTAGTTACTCTTCCAAGTCGACTTCAAAAATCATGTAGGTTCTCATCTGTCAACTGGGAAGTTGATATGGTGATTCTGAGAATCTTCCAGAGTATTGAGAACAGTGCTTATAAACTTTAAAGTACTAACAATACATAGACAAGTTGTATTTTTCACTTCTGTCTCCCCAGACAGATCACAGAGAACTTGGATGGATGTATTGTACCGTATAACTCTCCTGAATACTTTTTGGTGCCTAATAAAACTGAATAAATGTTTCTTTTTTTTTTTTTTTTTTTTATTATTATTATTATTTTTTTTTAATTTTATTTATTTTTATTTTTTACAGAGACAGAGAGTGAGTCAGAGAGAGGGATAGACAGGGACAGACAGACAGGAACGGAGAGAGATGAGAAGCATCAATCTTTCGTTTTTCATTGCACGTTGCAACACCTTAGTTGTTCATTGATTGCTTTCTCATATGTGCCTTGACCGTGGGCCATCAGCAGACCGAGTGACTCCTTGCTCAAGCCTGCAACCTTGGGTTCAAGCTGGTGAGCCTCGCTCAAACCAGATGAGCCCGTGCTCAAGCTGGCGACCTCGGGGTCTTGAACCTGGATCCTCTGCATCCCAGTCCGACGCTCTATCCACTGTGCCACCGCCTGGTCAGGCGAATAAATGTTTCTTAACATCTATTTCAAGCAAAGAACTCTGGCTGTTTTCCACAGTTGAGGCTGGTTACAGCAGCATCCAAAGATAACACAGAGAGCAAACACTTTATTTGCTCCATAAGAGTTTCACTTGCCTAATCCCATTTTTTGTAAGTCATGTGTTAGTTCACCTACTCAGCTAGTCCAGGCTATAGCTACTGTAGAGAGCTAAATATCTAAGAAAGCTGTGTAAATCATGAATTGGAGAGAGAAAAAAGGAATCCATCAAGTTTCTTTCCTCAAAACTGGCATTTACTAAATTCTTTGAGTCGTATTGTCAAGATTCACTGCGAGGAAAATGAAATGTGTTTGGAGAATCAACCCAATAGATAATTGTAAGAATCCATAAGCTCTTCTCTTTGTTTTATTTCTTCAATGACTGTTTCATGGTGAGTTCCACACTAATTTTCAATTTCAAGTATAAAGTGGCAGCATATAAAGAATTCCACAATGAATAACACCCCCAGCTCTGTTAAAAAGCTAAGGGGCTCTGAATAATTCCTATCCTCTTTCTAGATCCAACTCAAATCACCATTTCTTTTCTTTTTTCTTTTCTTTTCTTTCTTTTCTTTTTTTTTTTTGGACTAGCCTCATCCTTCCTGGTTTGAGTTGCCCAGCATTTTGCCACAATCCTTCAGGTCACATCATCATAATCTTTATTGGTCAGAACTGTATACACAAGTACCTGTCTTATCTCCTTAATCAAGACCAAGTTCTGTGTAGCATGTCTGTGCAGCACAGAATTAGCTACACATTTAGGACAGGCTAAAGGATAGCTAAAATAGAATGAAGCTGTATGACTTATCCAGGACTCAATTTTGTCTTTTATAAAAACAATACTAATAATCCTAAATCCCCAATGTCTGTATCACAGATCAAATTCAAGTGAACATGGTAACAGACGGCCTCTAACAGTTAATACAAAAAAAAAAAAAGGTCATTATTTTCATGGTCAGGAGCCTGTTCCTTGGAGATACTACATACAAATGAACAGAAGCCCATTCTCTCCGGTTTCTTTGGTAGGTGAGGGGAGAAGGAATGGAACTCTGGTTCCTAAAGTCCTGTTCTGTCATTTCTTCTCACTTTTCTTTGACACTGGCTGCTAGTGTCAAATGCTTGGTTTAACCTCGGAGAAAAAAAGAATATAAAAAAAGAAACAGAGTAATCCCAGTCCTCTTAAATCTATTTTGCAAAGATGCCAAGAAGACAAATAAGACACTTATAAAATCAGGAAGTGCTGTGGAGGAAGGGCACTCATACAACCAAATTATATTAAAGAGCTACTTTTACATTTCTAAATTCTGTGCCTAATAACCAAGTTAAATTGGTAGTTTTAAAAAATGAAGCCAACATAGAAATCAGTAAAAAGGATCAAAGTAGAAAACTGAAATCAACAAAGCAAGAGATTCAATCAGACAGGTTAGATGGCAATTAGAAATAAAATAAAGCCCTTTCCCTTCAAAATAACATCTTTCCTCTACCTAATGTTACAAAGACTAACTGGACAGAATGAAGGTCTGTTACACAAGCTACAAATCAAGTAAATCTGTAAATTAAAATCTAGTCTTGGTTAATCATAATAAAGGAAAATAATAAACAAATGGATTACAAATTTGCTGCCAAAAGTTGCAAAGGTTTTGGAATTTAATTATTATATTTAATACAAACAAGAGGGAAGCCAAAAAGCAAAAAGAAGACCTGCAGTTTAACAACAGGAAGGTCTTATAAAAAGATCAAAAAACAAAACTTTAATATTTGAGGATCATGATTATTCTGTGGAAAGGTTTTGATACCCCCCTCTTCTCCTAGAAAAACAAAAATGTTCTACAAATGATATGGCAAATATTCCAAAATGCCACAGTGAATGATACAGGGCTATTATGAACAATAACATTTAACATTTATTATTTAAGGCATGGTTTATAGCATCATTCAAATAACTATTTTCTTTTCTTTCCCATCTTTCAGTCCTACCCACACACACAAATGTACACATACTCTTCTAGTTACTATGGTGAAAACCTATAAATCTGTAATCTCTTTTGTAAATCAAACCAATGAATGCACAGACAAAAATCCTAAACTGACATGGGTATCCAAGAGAAAACTAATGTAGAACCTAATCTGAAAGAAGTAGAAAAATAAAATACATATCCTCCAAAAACCTAACATAATAAATTTAGAAATAAATGGCTCGATGTGTTTGAAGTTATTGTAAAATAGATTACTACTTACCCTGTAAAATTATAAAAGACCTTCCTTAATACAGCTGACTTACTCCATATTTATTCTTTTTTGTGTGTGCATGACAGAGAGAGAGACAGAGGGAGGAACAGATAGGGACAGACAGACAGGAAGAGACAGAGATGAGAAGCATCAATTCTTTGTTGCAGCACCTTAGTTGTTCACTGATTGCTTTCCTCATATGTGCCTTGATGGGGGGCTACAGCAGACTGAGTGACCCTTTGTTTTAGACAGCAACCTTAGGTTCAAGCTGGTGAGCTGTGCTCAAAACAGATGAATCGAGCTCAACCCGCGACCTCAGGGTTTTGAACCTGGGTCCTCTGTGTCCCAGTCCAATACTCTATTCATTGTGCCACTGACTAGTCAGGCTATTATGATTTTTTAAAAAGCATTAGAAATGGGCCCTGGCCAATTGGCTCAGTGGATAGTGTCGGCCCGGCATGCATACATCCCAGGTTCAATCCCCCATCAGGGCACACATGAAAAGTAACCATCTGCTTCTCTTCCCCATCCTCTCCCCTTCTCTCTCTCTTCACCTCTTGCAGGCAATAGCTCAATTGGTTCGAGTGTTGGCCCTTAGGTGCTGAGGATGGTTTGGCTGATTCGAGCATTAGCCCCAGACGGGGGTTGCTGAGTGGATCTTTACCTCCCCTCTTCCCACTTAAAAAAAAAAGCAGGCCTTGGCTGGTTGGCTCAGCAGTAGAGCATTGGCCTGATGTGTGCAAGTCCTGGGTTCAATTCCTGGCCAGGGCACACAGGGGAAGCACCCATCTGCTTCTCCACCCCTCCCCTCTCCTTCCTCTCTGTCTCTCTCTTTCCCTCCCGCAGCCAAGGCTCCACTGGAGCAAAGTTGGCCTGGGCACTGAGGATGGCTCCATGGCCTCCACCTCAGGTGCTCGAATGGCTCTGGCCATAACGGAGCAACGCCCCAGATGGGCAGAGCATGGCCCCCTGGTGGGCGTGATGGGTAGATCCCAGTTGGGTACATGCAGGAATCTGTCTGACTGCCTCCCTGCTTCTAACTTTGGAAAAATACAAAATAATAATAATAATAATAATAATAATAATAATAATAATAACAAGCATAAGAAATGATGTACAAGCCAGAGACTAGGTCATCCAAGACACTGTGGCATCCTGCTTGCTTTTTTTCTCTCTTGGATCACTTATCATGGAAGTAAACAGTTACTATGTTACTCTACGGTCAACAATCAGAAAGGAACAGCCAGTGAGTTAGCCTGGAGGCAGATCCTCCAGCCCAGTCAGGCCGTGGGATGGCTGTAGCCCTGGCTGACATCCAGTGCAACTGGAGGGACCCTAAGCTAGAATCACTTAGTCAAGCTGTTCCTAAATTCATATCCCAACTCCTACGTGAGATAATAAATATTTGTTGTTTTCAGCCCCTAATTTTTTGGAAAATTTGTTATGTAGCAATAGATAACTAATATTTGGATTCTCTCCCTTATTAATTCATTCAAAATTTATCAAACAACTACTTTAATGTTTTGAGGCTGTAAGAGATACAAGTATTAATGATAAATTGCAGGCTTCTTGAAGGCATAAACTAACCAGCCATTGTAGTGGACATATATTGGTTTTGTTTTTCCAATACACATAATTCCTTTGAAAAACTACTCCTCACCTATTCCCCACGGTATCCGCTGTCAATCTACACCTTACCTTGCTCCTGGTGAAAGGGCTGGGCATATACTGCAAGCTTAAATTATCCTAATTCCTGTGAACAGTGACTTCTCCATGGGTAACCGTGTGTCCTAAACAGGGAAACTAAGAAACTAGTTTTTAATCAATACACATAAGTCAGGAAAATAGAAGCACCTCTTTCTACTGGTATGAGCTGGATAACCATTACTTTACATCAGTAGGGGGTAAGCTTGTTTACAGAATGACATGAACAAAGCCAGAGAGAGCCAAGAAATACCTGAAACCTGGAACCACATTTGGGCTTCCTAAGTATATAACCCACTAACCCCCTTTTTCAATTAATTAAGTTAGACACTAATACATACAGGTACTTTGTTTTTTGTTTGTTTGTTTTAAATCTAAGTTGTAGCAAATGAGAAAGAAAAGTTCAAAATATCCTGAGAATTTAGATGATCAGATCCAGCTGAGATAATCAGGGAGAAATTCATGGCAGTAATATGGACTCTGAAGAAGAGAAAGGATTTTAGCAAGAGAAAATAGGGAGGCATAAAGAATATTCCAAGCAGCTACAGGAAAGGATATACATGTATGAAAAGTACAGTTCCATTTGGCCGAACTCTCCAATATAAATCATGATAAAGTACAGAAGCCTAAATGATATTCTTAGAAAGTTAGACTGTTTTCCCTAGGCTAAGGGAGTATGTGAGGAGGAGTATCATAGAATGACAGGTCAAACTCATTTTGTGATCAATATTGGTTAGATATTACCACTCTCACTAGTTTTATCATCATAATTCCATTCATGCTGCTCTACTGTATCAAGACTTTTTAAATGCACAAATAACTTATCAAAATGTAAATATACTTCCTCTAATCTACTTAGTTAATAACTCTGGCAATAAAAAGGAAGTTAAGCTTAGTTGACAGTTAAACTGAACTAGTTCCTCCTGAGTACCACTCATCATTATTGCCACCTGTGTCTTGAGTGGTACGGCTGAGCCCTCTTCGTTACACACAGAGCTATTTAAAAAGTTTTAAAAAAGCCTGACCAGGTGGTGGCGCAGTGGATAGAGCGTCGGACTGGGATGCGGAAGGACCCAGGTTCGAGACCCCTAGGTCGCCAGCTTGAGCGTGGGCTCATCTGGCTTGAGCAAAGAGCTCACCAGTTTGGACCTAAGGTCGCTGGCTCCAGCAGGGGTTACTCGGTCTGCTGAAG
Source organism: Saccopteryx leptura (assembly GCF_036850995.1). Taxonomy (NCBI): domain Eukaryota; kingdom Metazoa; phylum Chordata; class Mammalia; order Chiroptera; family Emballonuridae; genus Saccopteryx; species Saccopteryx leptura. Next base: position 256,064,763 of record NC_089505.1, read on the forward strand.
GCACACGGTCAAGGCACATGTGAGAAAGCAATCAATGAACAACTAAGAAGTCGCAACGCGAAACTGATGATTGATGCTTCTCATCTCTCTCCGTTCCTGTCTGTCTGTCCCTGTCTATCTCTGCCTCTGTAAAAAAAAAACAAAACAAAAAAAAAACTTTAAAAAGTTTAAAAAAAGATAAACCTGAACTTAGCTTCCAAGTTCAAAAGTTCCACTTTCTATTTCCGTAATTGAGAAATCATTTGTAAAAATCCATTCAGCTGCCTGACCAGGCGGTGGCACAGTGGATAGAGCATCATACTGGGATGCAGACGACCCAGGTTCGAGACCCCGAGGTCGCCAGCTTGAGCACGAGCTCATCTGGTCTGAGCAAAAAAAAAGCTCACCAGCTTGAGCCCAAGGTCGCTGGCTCGAGCAAGGGGTCACTCGGTCTGCTGTAGCCTCCCCCTCCTGGTCAAGGCACATATGAGAAATCAATCAATCAATGAACAACTAAGGAACTGCAACGAAGAATTGATGCTTCTAATCTCTCTCCCTTCCTGTCTGTCTGTCCCTATCTGTCCCTCTCTCTGACTCTGTCTCTCCCACCAAAAAAAAAAAAAAAGAACAAAAAACCCCACAATGAGATACCACTTCACAACCATTAAGGATGGTAATTTACTCACACACATACATACAAATCCAGAAAATAACAAATGTTGATGAGAATGTGCAAATTTCAATCCTTGTGCACTGCCCAGAAGAATGTAAAATGGCACAGCCACTGTGGAAATAGTCTGGCAGTGTCTCAAAACGTTAAAAAATAGAATTACCGACCCGGGTTCGATTCCCGGCCAGGGCACACAGGAGAAGCGCCCATTTGCTTCTCCACCCCTCCGCCGCGCTTTCCTCTCTGTCTCTCTCTTCCCCTCCCGCAGCCAAGGCTCCATTGGAGCAAAGATGGCCCGGGCGCTGGGCATGGCTCTGTGGCCTCTGCCTCAGGCGCTAGAGTAGCTCTGGTCGCAACATGGCGACGCCCAGGATGGGCAGAGCATCGCCCCCTGGTGGGCAGAGCGTTGCCCCTGGTGGGTGTGCCGGGTGGATCCCGGGCGGGCGCATGCGGGAGTCTGTCTGACTGTCTCTCCCTGTTTCCAGCTTCAGAAAAATTAAAAAAAAAAAAAAAAAAAAAAATAGAATTACCCTATGACCCAGCAATTGCACTCCTAGGTATACATGCAAAAGAATTAAAAGCAGAGACTTAAACAAATATGTGTACATCCATGTGCATAGTAACATTATTCACAACAGACAAAATGTGGAAAGAACTCAAATGTCCATCGACATATTAATGGATAAGTAAAATGTGGTATATATATAGAATGAAATAAGATTAGTCTTTAAAAGGAATAAAATTCTGACACATGCTACAACAGTGATAAATCCTAAGACATTATACCAAGCAAAATAAGCCAGACACAATAGAGCAAATATTGTATGTTTCCACTTATATGAGGTACCTAAAAGAGGCAAATCCACAGACACAGACACATAAAGGAGACAGAGTTACCAGGGTCACAGAGAGGTGGGAATGGGGCCTTGCTGGGTAATGGGTGCAGAGTTCCCATTTGGGATGATGAAAAAGTTCTGGAATTGAGAGTGGTGATGTTGGCCCTGGCCTGTTGGCTCAGCGGTAGAGCGTCGGCCTGGCGTGCGGGGGACCCGGTTCGATTCCCGGCCAGGGCACATAGGAGAAGCGCCCATTTGCTTCTCCACCCCCGCCCCCCCTCCTTCCTCTCTGTCTCTCTCTTCCCCTCCCGCAGCGAGGCTCCATTGGAGCAAAGATGGCCCGGGCGCTGGGGATGGCTCCTTGGCCTCTGCCCCAGGCACTAGAGTGGCTCTGGTCGCAGCAGAGCGACGCCCCCGGAGGGGCAGAGCATCGCCCCCTGGTGGGCAGAGCAGAGCGTCGCCCCTGGTGGGCGTGCCGGGTGGATCCCGGTCGGGCGCGTGTGGGAGTCTGTCTGACTGTCTCTCCCCGTTTCCAGCTTCAGAAAGAAAAAAAGAAAAGAAAAGAAAAAAAAAAAAGAGTGGTGATGTTTACACAACATTGTAAATGTACTGCATACAACTGAAATGTATACTTAAAAATGGTGAAATATTAAATTTTATGTTATATACACTTTACACAATAAAAAACAAATGCTAAGAATGGGCTTGGGCCAGAGGCCTTCCACATGCATCTTGGCAGCAGAGCAGTGGCATGGAATGCAGCGCACAGCCAATCAGCCAGCGCACAAATACCAGACAAACACAAGCAATTTCAACATTGCTGGGCAAGACACACACACTGTCACCCTGGGTTTAGCAAAAAGGACTGACATTCAAAAATTGTTTCCAAGTCCTCTTAAAGCTTGGTTTCCTGGCTTCCTCTCAAGCACCCCATCTGTCCACAAGAATAGAACCAGAAAGCAACAGCAAAAATCTGAAAGAAGTCCAAACCCAGGGGCTGCCTGTTGGTAGGTAACTAGTCAGAAGTGAAGAACTTCAGCAGTGCCAAAGCCCTGTTCTCGGGGGGTCAACAAGTTTACAAAGACACTCATAGCTTTCTCTCCCTCTTTAAATCTTTTTACCAAAGTATAATATACATACAGAAAAGGGTATATCATAAGAGAGATTTTTAAGCCTATCAGGAAAAAATTTAAGCTCAATAATCTCAAATATATCTCTTTATAAATTGGGAGTTAAAAAATAAAATAACTCCAGCACAGCCAGCATTTTCTTAACTGACAAATGTTAAATAGCCCTGGCCGGTTGGCTCAGCGGTAGAGCGTCGGCCTAGCGTGCGGAGGACCCGGGTTCGATTCCCGGCCAGGGCACACAGGAGAAGTGCCCATTTGCTTCTCCACCCCTCCGCCGCGCCTACCTCTCTGTCTCTCTCTTCCCCTCCCGCAGCCAAGGCTCCATTGGAGCAAAGATGGCCCGGGCGCTGGGGATGGCTCTGTGGCCTCTGCCTCAGGCGCTAGAGTGGCTCTGGTCACAACATGGTGACGCCCAGGATGGGCAGAGCATCGCCCCCTGGTGGGCAGAGCGTCGCCCCATGGTGGGTGTGCCGGGTGGATCCCGGTCGGGCGCATGCGGGAGTCTGTCTGACTGTCTCTCCCTGTTTCCAGTTTCAGAAAAATGCAAAATAATAATAATAATAATATCTCCTGATCCACTTTTTCCCAAGTGGAAGGGCTAATTATAGCTAGCAAAAAACTCAAGTTGTATATTTAGATGGTCAATTTAGCAATAAAACTGTTCAAGACTAGGATTATCACTATACTAACATTCATGCAAAAACTCCAGTTATCACCAATTCCTCACTTTCTTTCATCTTCCACATCCCTTCCAATTCATCTCAAAATAACTCATTTACATTCAAAACATTTCTTCTATCTGCTCACTTCTCTTCACCCTGACTAAAATTATCTCCATCTACCTCACTAATATTAGTTTACCTCAACCAGTTATGATAGCTCCCTCTAAGTGTTCTCCTGGCTTCACTTTTCTCTCCTTTTGTAATACTGATTTTTATTAGTTATCCCTAGTCTTGATAAACAAAATTTGAAACAAGTTACAATAAAATTTTAAAAGGAATTTTTATAATTGTGGAACAGAGGTGGAAATGTAGAAAGCAGTGTCCTAAGTCCCATTTTGAATATAACCCCTATTTTGAAGTGGAGTATTAATTTTGGCTCTGTTCATTTTGATTACCTAACCTTGCTAATAGAATGAAAGATTAAGTATTTTGTCTTTTTGCTTTTCGTTTATCTTGAGAACCTATTTTACCTTATTACTATCATACAGAGATTTGGAAGTAAAAGAGAGCTGCTTTTAGTGTGCAAAAAAACAGTTCCTGCTTGACCAGGCGGTGGCACAGTGAATAGAACGTCAGCCCGGGATGCTGATAACCCAGGTTGGAAACTCCATGGTCACTGCCATGAGTGTGGGCTCATAAACATGACCCCATGGGTGCTGGATTGAGCCCCAAAATTGCTGGCTTGAAGCCCAAAGTCGCTGGATTGAGCTCAAGGTCCCTGCCTTGGGTAGGGTGTCACTGGCTCAGCTGGAGCCCCCCAGTCAAGGCACATATGTGAAAGCAATCAGTGAACAACTAAGGTGCCACAACTATGAGTTGATGCTTCTCTTACCTCTCCCTTTCTGTCTGTCTGTACCACTCTCTCTCTAACAACAAAAAAAAAAATTAGAGCAGAACTAAATAAAAAAAGAACAAAAACATTATACAAAAAACTAATACAACAAAGAGCTGGTTCTTTGTAAAGATTAATAAAATTGGCTAATCACTGGCTAGACTCACTAAGAAAGAGTCATATAAACAAAATCAGAAATGAAAGAGAAGGTACCACATTACAGATATACAAAGGATCATACTAGAACAGTGGTAGTCAACCTGGTCCCTACCGCCCACTAGTGGGCGTTCCAGCTTTCATGGTGGGCGGTAGCGGAGCAACCAAAGTATAAATAAAAAGATAGATTTAACTACAACCAAGTTGTTTTATAAAGATTTATTCTGTCAAACTTAGCGAAAATCCGACATAAAGTATTTTGTTAAGTAATTATTAAATGCTTTAAGTTGCTGTAACTCTGCTTTATAAATTTTAGAAAGTTACTTCCCTACTTCCTACTTTATAAATCACCATTCCTGTGGAACCGGTGGGCGGTTAGAAAATTTTATTACTAAATAGAGATACAAAAGTGGGCGGTAGGTATAAAAAGGTTGACTACCCCTATACCAGAACATTGTTAAAGACTTGATGTCAGCAAATTCAATAATCTAGACAAAATAGATAAATTCCTAGAAATATATAACCTTCCTAGACTGAATCATGAAGAACTGAAAAATCTAAACAAACCAGTGAGGAAACCAAAGCAATCATCAAAAACCTCCCCAAAAATAGAAGTCCAGGACCAGACAGCTTCACTAGTGAATTCTACCAAACAGTCAAATTTGATACCTATCCTTCTCAAACTATGCCAAAAAAATGAAGAAGCAATACTTCCTAACACATTTTATGAGGCCAACATAATCCTGATACCAAAACCTGGCAAGGTTAACACAAAAAACGAAAACTATAGACAAATATCTTTGATGAATACAGATGTAAAAACCCTAAACAAAACACCAGCAAATCAAATACAACAATATACTAAAAAAAATAATACATCACAATCCAGTGAGGTTCATTCCAGGGGCACAAGGATAGTTTACTTTACACAAACCCATCAATGTGACACACTACATTAACAAAACAAAAGATAAAAAATTATATGATCTTAATCAATAGATGCAGAAAAAGCATTCAATAAGATACAATGTCCATTTGTGATTAAAACAGTCAATAAAATGGGTACAGAAGGAAAGTACCTCAACATAATAAAAGCCATCTTGATAAAACCCTCAGCCAATACCATACTAAATGGTGAAAAAAAAATTAAAGCTTTTCCTCTAAAATCAGGAACAAGACAAGGATATCCACTCTCACCACTCTTATTCAACATAAGTGCCCTTTATTTCTTTCTCTTGCCTGATTGATCTGGATGTCCTACCCAGATCAATCGGGCAAGAGAAAGAAATAAAAGGCACTTGAATTGGGAAGGAAGAAGTAAAAGTGTCACTTTTTGCAGGTCACATGATTCTGTATATAAAAAACCCTAAAGACTTCAACAAAAAGCCATTAGAAATAATAAACTAATACAGTAAAGTTGCAGGATACAAAATTAATGTACCAAAATCCACTGCTTTTCTGTATACTAACAATGAAATGTCAGAAAAATAAATGAAAAATACAATTCCTTTTGCAACTGCAACCAAAAGAACAAAGTACCTAGGAATAAACTCAACAAAGGATATGAAGGACCCTGAAAGCTACAAAACATTATTAAAAGAGATAGAAAAAACACAATGAAATGGAAAGATATTCCATGTTCATGGATTGAAAGAATAAATATAGTTAAAGTGGCCATATTTCCCAAAATAGTATACAGATTTAACACAATCCCCATCAAAATCCCAATGTCAATTTTTAAAGAAATAGAACAAAAAATCATCATATTTGTATGTAACCACAAAAGACCCTGAATAGTCAAAGCAATTCTGAGAAAAAAGAATGAAGCCCTGGCCAGTTGGCTCAGCAGTAGAGCATCGGCCCGATGTGTGAAAAGTCCCAGGTTCAATTCCCAACCAGGGCATAGAGGAGAAGCACCCAACTGCTTCTTCACCCTTCCCTCTCTCCTTTCTCTCTCTCTCTCTTCCCCTCCACAGCCAAGGCTCCACTGGAGCAGGGTTGGCCTGGGTGCTGAGGATGCTCCACGGTCTCTGCCTCAGGCGCTAGAATGGCTCTGGTTGCACAAAGCAACAACCCAGACGGGCAGAGCATTGCCCCCTAGTGGGCATGTCAGGTGGATCCCAGTCGGGCGTATGTGGGAGTCTATCTCTCTGCCTCTTTGCTTCTCACTTAAGAAAAATTAAAAAAAAAAAAGAATGAAGCTGGTATCCCATTACCTGACTTCAAATTATACTACAGAGCTATGATAATCAAAACAGCATGGTATTGGCAGGAAAAGACACACACACACACCAATAGAATAGATTTGAGGGCCCAGAAATAAAACCACATGTATATGAACAAATAACTCTTGACAAAGGAGCCAAAAACATACAACTTAGAAAAGAAATCCTCTTCAATAAATGGTACTAGGAAAATTAAAAAACCACATGTAAAAGAATGAAATTAGATTACAGTTTGTCCTCACATATAAAAATTAATTCAAAATGGATCAGAGGCCTAAATATAAGATCTAAAACAATAAATTACATAGAAAAAAATACAGGTACCAAACTTATGGACCTTGGCTGTAAATAACAATTAATGAATTTGATCCCAAAGACAAAGGAAGTAAAGGCAAAAATGAATTAATGGGACTATATCAAACTAAAATTCTGCACAGCAAAAGTAACCAATAACAAAACAAAAAGGCAACCACCTGAGTGGGAGATTATATTTGCAAACAACAGTTCTGACAAGGGGTTAATACACAAAATATATAAAGAACTCATACAACTTAACACCAAACAAACAATATAATTTAAAAAATGGGCAGAGGACCTGAACAGGCACCTCTCCCTAAAAGACATACAAACAACTGACAGATATATGAGAAGATATTCAACTTCACTAGCTATAAGAGAAGTGCAATCAAAACTCCCACCTGTTAGAATGACTGTTATCAACAAGACAGGTAATAGCAAGTATTGGAGAAGTTGTGGAGGAAAAGGAATCCCCATATAGTGCTAGTGGAATGTAAACTGGTACAGCCACTATGAAAAACAGTATAGCAGTTCCTCAAAAAATGAAGAATAGAGTTACCATATGACTCAGCAATCCCTCTTCTGGATATCTACCCCAAAAATTCTGGGTTTTTTCTTCCTAATTACAAGTTTCTGCTTTCCCCCCCAAAAAAAGACCTATATACCAGATCATTAAAAGTCTGTCATCTGGAGCACAAATCAAATGATTTCAAGAAAAACCAAGTAGATACTAAAATTACCTTCTTTGTCCTGGCCGGTTGGCTCAGTGGTAGAGTGTCGGCTCGGCATGTGCAAGTCCCAGGTTCAATTCCCAGACAAGGCACACAGGAGAAGTGCCCATCTGCTTCCTCTCCTTTTTCTCTCTCTCTCTCTTCCCCTCCCACAGCCAAGGCTCTATTTGGGAGCAAAGATGGCCCCGGCGCCGAGGAGGCCTCTGTGGCCTCCGTGGCCTCCACCTCAGGCACTAGAATGGCTCTGGCTGCAACAGAGCAACACCCTACATAGCGAGAGCATCGCCCCCTAGAGGGCATGCCGGGTAGATCCCGGTTGGGCGCATGCGGGAGTCTGTCTCTCTTCCTCCCTGATTCTCACTTCAGAAAAATACAAAAAAATTAAAAAATAAAATAAAATGACCTGCTTTAATGACTGCAAGAAAAAGCAGCAGTGTTTTATATATAATCAAAATCAAATTAAAAATTAGTTGTAGGCTCAAGGACAGAGATAGCATGCTAGGGTCTTTAGGTACAATATGCTACAGTACTTCAGAGATGGAGTGTCTCCTGTACCTGACTGCCTATAAAGATGACCAGGTGTGTTGTTTAATCCCAATTCCTGGTGTTTATTTAGCATCTCTATCAATGCCTTGGAGATTCTGACCAAATGCCAAGAATTCTAAGATCTAACCAAAATGGAGAAGTGACCAACTTCTACACAATCACGTTTTTGACCGATTTGGTTCTTCTGCAATAGCTCCCAGAACCCTGAGGGCAGTTTCTGGATTCTATACACAATTGAGAGTATTCACATTTTTAGATGATTCTATCTCTGATGTGGGATTCTAGGAAACAGGATCTTTTCCTATTATTCTGACCATTTCTGCAAAGAAAACTGTTATATAAAACCAATTTGAATGTATTGCTTATATGTAATGGAAATATACTTTACGAAGGGAAATTGATTAAAGTTGAACTCACCTGTCCATTTTTCCCTATTTCCAGCTCCATTATGGCAACAGGCGTGTATATCTGAGCCGAGTGCCTTGACTGTGATTTGCCATCAACTCTCCAACTCAGGCTCCGAAGCCCACTGTCCCAGCGGCTCTGGTTCATGAGACTCTCTCGAATCTTTGTCTTATGACTCTTCCAGAATTTAGAAATGACAGCAGCTTGATCAGATGTGATCCCTCCTTGCTTTTTGGTTTGAGCAGTCAAGAATGCCTCCAGCTGGTTGAAATCCATGTCTGCAGATGCAATAGACTGTAATGACAGAAAAAATGAATTTGAATTTGGTAGATAACTAGAAAAAAGTAGATTCTTAACTATAGATCATATTTTGAGCAATTCATAATCAATGAGTAAAAAAGGGTAAAGTGACAGTGATGACAATAAAATCTTCACAAGTACAAAAATATTCTGTGCAAATATCAAATATCAGAAAAGCTACTGTTAAAAATTCCATGTCACTGAAATTCTATATCATAATCTAATTTTTAAATATCTAGTACTATGGTACGGAAATAATAAAATAAAATGATAGTAAAATAAAAATTTTCAAGTAAGAGAACAAAATCACACTGCTCACAAAAATTAGGGGATTGGGGAACATGGAGATACTCTAGTACTTTCAGCCTTTTTTGTATAGTGCATTTTCACCAATAAAATAAAAGTTGGTTTTGCACCTCATTTGCATAATTGAACAACTTTCTTTGACTTGTCGCTTGCTTTTCTGATGTTCATTTAATAATAAAAAAATTAAATGCTTTTTTTTATCGCTTCATATTCATTTTGAACTATCCCCTAATTTTTGTGAGCACTATAGCTCTCTGATGAATCTGACATAATTCCACAGTGCCTAACAGCCAGGCTTAGTTTAACATACTATAAATGTATGATCCCTAGTCCATAAAGAAGCTAAATTTGTTAAATAAATGCATTATTCTACTTTTGTAGTTCATTGTCAGCCAAACAGCTCATTCACAATATTACTATGAAACTGCATGCTACTTTATGCTTTTCCATACATTTTCAAAACTTAATTGCCATTGCTGTTCTGAGAACAGTAAGCAGCTAACCTGAAGCAGAAAATCATTAGAGGGCTGGGGCAATAAAGCCTTGGAGAGGCCAGTGATGGTTAATGATGGTTAGCTTGTCTCAAGACAAGCTTTCCCCTGTATCTTCTTCGGTATGTTCATCTCCTCTCCTGGCTGCTAGGGTTGGCATGAGCTCCAAACGAATTTCCCAATTTAGAACAGGAAGAGAAATGGTATTGCCTTCTAGGGGTCATGGTTACCAGAAGGATATAAGGCTGTGGTTAAAGAGAGCCATTGTTGATATTTTGGCACAGGCCTGATTGAATAAAAAACAATGAAGCCAAAACAGAGATAAAAGTGGGTTCCAATGGAGTGATATTCCTGTTCTTACAATCCCTGAGGCCCTGGTTCCTGCAGACTTTCCTCAATTTTGTATGTCATCTCAACATCCTTTCCACCTAAAGGCACCAAAAAATTTTTGGTGAGAGATTGAAAATTTAAAAAAAATACACACACTATAAAACTGGCTCTCAGCAGATATCGTTTAAGAAGCACTGCTAGCCTGACCTGTGGTGGCGCAATGGGTAAAGCGTCGACCTAGAATGCTGAGGCCGCCTGTTCAAAACCCTGGGCTTCCCTGGTCAAGGCACATATGGGAGTTGATGCTTCCTGCTCTCCCCTCTTCTCGCTCTCTCTCTCTTTCTCTCCCCTCTCTAAAATGAATAAATAAAGTCCTTAAAGGAAAAAAAAGGAAGAAGCACTGTTATATCACCTGACAGGTGGCTGACAGGTAGTGTCGCAGTGGAGGTCCCAGATTCAAAAACCTGAGGTAGCTGCCTTGAACACGGGATCACTGGCTTGAGCCCAAGGTCGCTGGCTTGAGCAAGGTGTCATTGGCTCAGCTGTAGCCCTGCTCCCCCAGTCAAGGCACATATGAGAAAGAAATCAAGAACAACTAAGGTGCCACAACTGTGAGTTGATGCTTCTCATCTCTCTCCCTGTCTCTCTCTTTAAAAAAAAAAAGAAAAAAAAAAAAGAAGCATCACTATTGAGGGTAGACATATATCGGAAGGTTCTTTGTCTCTGCAACTTAGGTCAGCTGCATTTTAAAATAAAAACAACTCACATCCAACTTCATCAACTAATAGCTAAATGGCCCCATTTTCACTATAATAAAAATTCTGGCACCTGACCTGTGGTGGCACAGTGGATAAAGCATTGACCTAGAATGCTGAGGTAGCTGGTTTGAAACCCTGGGCTTGCCTGGTCAAGTCACATGTGGGAATTGATGCTTCCTGCTTCTCCCCCCTTCTCTCTCTCTCTCCCCTCTCTAAAATAAATAAATAAAACCTTAAAAGAAAATAAAACCTGTAAGCAGCCTATAGCATTAAAAAAAAATCCTAGTTACATTTCAATAAAGGGAAAATGGATACCAAGAAGAAAATAAGCCTGACCAGGTGGTGGTGCAGAAGATACAGCATCGACCTGGATGCTGTGTCCCCAGGTTCAAAACCTTGAAGTCTCTGGCTTGAGCTTGGGCTCCCTGGCTTGAGCACAGGGTTGCCAGTTTGCACATGAGATGAAAGACATGACCCAAGGTTGCTGGCTTGAACCCAAAGGTCACTGGCTTGAGCAAGGGGTCTCTGACTCAGCTGGAGCCCTCTGGTCAAGGTAAATATGAGAAGCAATCAGTGAACAACTAAAGTGTCGCAAATACAAGTTGATGCTTCTTCTCTCTCTCCCTTCCTGTCTGTCTATTTCTGTCTATCTCTCTCTCTCTCTCACTCAAGAAGAAGGAGGAGGAGGAGGAGGAGGAGGAGGAGGAAGGAGGAAGAAGGAGGAAGAATAAAGAAGAAGGAAGAAGAAGGAAGAGGAAGAAGAAGGAAGGAAGAAGAAGAAGGAAGAAGGAAGGAAGGAGGAGGAGGAGGAAGAGGAAGAAGAAAAGGAGAAGAAGAGGAGGAGGAGGGAGGAGGAGGAAGAGAAGGAGAAGAAGAAGGAGGAGGAGGAGGAGGAAGAGAAGGAGGAGAAAAGGTGCTGGCAATGAACAAGCTGAAAAGATTAAAAGACAAAACTAAAAATTAAAATTAAAAAATGCCATTATTCTTTATTACAGAAAAAGGAAAATACTTCAGGTTGATAGCAAATTTTAGGAACCACTATTATCTATCCCTGGCTCTTCTTATAGGGGGAAAAAAGGGGAGTTATAATTATTTAGAATTTCTTAAATTACCCAATAAACAAATTGAAAAGCAGTAAAAAGAATAGCTATGGCATGGATAGGTAAATTCATTCCTCACAAATCCATGTAATTAGTTCTGACTGTTGCCCTCCGTAATAAAATAATAGTCTCTGTTTATCTGATGTCTCCAAACTCTGGGAAGTTACTGGAGCCTCTGCACAGAACATCCAACTTTGTTTCACTGCACACAGCTAAAAACAGAAGTAAAATCAAATCATATTTCAAAGGCAAATTCATATTTCCCATTACTAGATTTAATATAAAACTGACTGATGCTTCTGTTGGGTATTACTGCCATATCCTACATGCTAATTTAACAAATTTACACATTAAAAAAGCTCACTAACTTGTGCAACTAGTACATAATAGCCACTATGCAAGAACTTTCCAGTTTACTGACTTCTTAATGTCTAATGAAGGGCACAGCTGAACAGTTAACCAAGCCCCAAATGTAGTGACAGAGAACTAAGTGAGAATGAGAAAAAAATTAAAGTACATATTGTATGAGAGTATGTGTGGAATATGGTGATACATATCTATGGCGTGGACTAGAATACCCATGACAACTGAAGATTGAACATCCTCAATTTTAAAACAGCCTCAAGCAATTGGGAAGCTCTTTTGACACACAGCAAATGGTCATCGTACACAGATACTAATTTTAATCTTGTATTCTAAGAGGTATGCTTAGCGAATAAGTAAACCTAACCAACTTCCCAGCATTTTCAGGGTAGCCTTGTGGAACATACTTGTTTCCTTAATTAAATCAAGCCTTGAGATTTCAATATCAGCAACTTATTGCATGTCTGAAAAATCCTTAGTAAAGTTTTTATTAAGGTAAAAAATTAACAAAATACTGAGTGGGGAGAAAAAGCAATGGACTCTCCATGTAAAAAGGGTAGCTGAACTTTGAGACTCCAACTGTACTTGAGATTTACATTGCCCTTAAAGATAACTCAACCCTTGCAGCAGCCATTTTTGCACATTTAGTAACTATTCAAGTGGATTTCTAACCTCTATCCCTAACTCAGGTTGTACTTGGCTTTGTAAGATCCTTCTTGCTCATGTACAAGATTTCATGTACTTAGTCAGTTAGTCAACTGATCACCAAATATCTACCAAGTGTCCAGAAAGCTCAGCACCATGTTGAGATAACTCAAACTATGCTTACAGTCTAGTGGAAGGGCTACAGATCACACCTATGATCTTCTCTGCTGAAGTAATTTTGGTCCCAGTTTCTCAAACAGTCTCACTTAGTAGTTAGGCCTGGGAGACAAATCACACTGCTAATCCATGTATCTTAGCTATCAAATAAGATTCTTAACTGACCAGAAATTGTCAGCTTAAAATTAAAGAATTTTTTTTTTTTTACAGAGACAGAGAGAGAGTCAGAGAGAGGGATAGACAGGGACAGACAGACAGGAACAAAGAGATGAGAAGCATCAATCATTAGTTTTTCATTGCAACACTTTAGTTGTTCATTTATTGCTTTCTCATATGTGCCTTGACCATGGGACTTCAGCAGACCGAGTAACCCCTTGCTCAAGCCAGTGACCTTGGGTCCAAGCTGGTGAGCTTTTTGCTCAAACCAGATGAGCCTGCACTCAAGCTGGCGACCTCGGGGTCTCGAACCTGGGTCCTCTACATCCCAGTCTGATGCTCTATCCACTGCGCCACTGCCTGGTCAAGCAAATTAAAGAATTTTTAAAAAATATTTCAGAATAGGCCCTGGTCAGTTGGGTCAGCGGTAGACTGTCAGCCCGTCATGTGGAAGTCCCAAGTTCAATTCCCGGCCAAGGCACACAGGAGAAGCGCCCATCTGCTTCTCCACCCTTCCCCCTCTCAGTCCTCTCTATCTCTCACTTCCCCTCCCACAGCCAAGGCTCCACTGGAGCAAAGTTGGCCCAGGCACTGAGGATGGCTCCATGGCCTCCACCTCAGGGGCTAGAATGGCTCTGGCTGCAACAGAGCAATGCCCCAGAGGGGCAGAGCATCACCCCCTGGTGGGCATGCTGGGTGGATCCTGGTTAGGCGCATGTGGGTGTCTGTCTCTCCGCCTCCCTGCTTCTCACTTCAGAAAAATACAAAAAAAATTATTTTTTTCCAGAACATTTTTACATGAAATTTCATTTTCATATTTATGCTTCCATATTAAAAATCTGATAATTGCAGAATTTTTTTTTGTATTTTTCTGAAATTGCAGAATTTTAATTATAGTCATCTGCAGCAAAATGAATATATCTAGCCACCTGCTATTCTCAATATTAACAGACCATTTACTTTCAGGGGTCGTCAAACTTTTTATAAAAACCGCGCATTTTTGCAGTGCTGGTCAACCTGGTCCCTACCGTGCAACCAAGCGCCGCGATTGGCCCATCATGAAAGCTGGAACGCCCACTAGTGGGGGTAGGGACCAGGTCTACCAGCACTGCAAACATGGGCGGTTTTTATAAAAAGTTTGACGACCCCTGATAGATCCTACTCTATAGTCAACTGACTAAAAACATAAAATTCAGGTAATAATGGGTACAAAAAAACTACTCAACCTTTCAGTTTCTTTTTTTAAATAATTTTTTTGTTAATTGACTTTAGACAGAGAGGAAGGAAGAGAGAGAAACATGATTTGTTGTTCCACTTATTTATGCATTCATTGGTTGATTCTTGTACATGCCCTGACCAGAGATGGAAACCACAACCTTGCCATATTGGGATGATGATGCTCTAACCAAATGAGCTACTAGCCAGGGCTTCTCAATTCTTAATCACAAACAAAAATAAAAAAATATGGAAGATGGTAGAAAGAATAGAAAACAGTAAGGCATTTATAAATACACTGCTCACAAAAATTAGGAATATTTCAAAATTAATATGAAATTATAAAAAAGCATTTGATTTTTTTTTACTAAACAAGAACATCAGAAAAGCAAATGACAAGTCAAAGAAAGTTGTTTGATTATGCAAATGAGATGCAAAACCAACTTTTATTTCATTGGTGAAAATGTACTATACAAAGGCTGAACGTACTAGAGTATCTGCACATTCCCTGATCCCCTGATTTTTGTGAGCAGTATAGTTAGGGCTCTGGGTACAATCATTTCTCTGATACAGCTAAGAAGCAAGCAATTCCCACTGTAGAACTCCAGGTGATCAAAAGAATAGGAAGTACTATGTATTTCTCTGAGTAAAAGTATAATTGGAAACTGGAGAACTGATTGAAAATCAAGGCCCTGGCTAGTTTGATCAGTGAATAGCACATCGGCCCCATGTACAGACATCCTGGGTTCAATCCCCAGTCAGGGAACACATGAGAAACGACCATTTCCTTCTCTCCCCCTCCCTCTTCCCTTCTCTCTCTCTTCCCTGCCTGAAGCCCAGGCACTGAGCATAGCTCAGTTGGTCCAATTGGCCTCAGGTGCTAAAAATAGCTCAGTTGACTCAAGCATCAGCCCCAGAGGGGGTTGCTGGGTAGATCCCGGTTGGGGCACATGTGGGAGTCAGTCTATCTCCCCTCCTGTCACTTAAAAAAAAAAAGGAGGAGCCACTACTACAAGTACTACAGGTTGATGCTTCCCACTCCTAACCCCCCCAATAAAATCTTTTTTAAAAAATAGAGAATTTTACTCAATGTAGGTGGCAATTTAAAATTTTTAGTACAGTAAGTAGTTCAAGGAGATACCTAAAAGTCAAAGTTATAAAAATCACCATATAGCCTGACCAGGCAGTGGCGCAGTGGATATAGTGTCAGACTGGGATGCAGAAGACCCAGGTTCAAGACCCCAAGGTCGCCAGCTTGAGCGTGGGCTCATCTGGTTTGAGCAAAAGCTCACCAGCTTGGACCCAAGGTCTCTGGCTTGAGCAAGGGGTTACTCGGTCTGTTGAAGGCCCGTGGTCAAGGCACATATGAGAAAGCAATCAATGAACAACTAAGGTGTCGCAAGGAAAAACTAATGATTGATGCTTCTCATCTCTCTCCGTTCCTGTCTGTCCCTATCTATCCCTCTCTCTGACTCTCTCTCTGTCTCTGTAAAAAGAAAAAACAAACATCATATAAAAACATAAAAAGTTATATTCATAGGGTATTTGTCTAGAAAGCTATGTGTTTTGTTTTAATGGCTGAGGGGACTTAATTTTTAATTTTCTTCAATAACTTTTTAAATAAATATTCCTTTTTTATTTGTTTTATTCTTTTAGATAACAAAACTTAAGATGACTATTTTAATCCTTCCCATAATGTACTTTTATGGATTTGAATTAACATGGTGGTGGCACAGTGGATAAAGCATCGACCTGGGATGCTGAAGACCCAGGTTCGAAGCCCCGAGGTTGCCAACTTGAGTGTGGGCTCATCAGCTTGAGCACAGGGTTCACTGGCTTGAGCATGAGATCATAGACATGACCCTATGATCGCTGGCTTGAGCAAGGGGTCACTGGCTTGACTGGAGGCCCCCCCCACAGTCAAGGCACATAAGAGATGCAATCAATGAACAACCAAAGTGACACTACTACAAGGTGATGCTTCTCATCTGTCTGTCTCTCCACGCCCTCTCGCATGCGCAAGTGTGCTTAAAATAATAATAAAAAATGAGTGTTTGGAAGAAGTCTAAATAATTTACTTCTCAGTGTAAAAGTCAAATAGTTCCCTGACCTTGCAAAATACATTTGACTTCTGCAATGTCTATTATGAACCAAGAACTGAAAACAGGGAGCACAGAACCGAAAGCTGTTGATCTTAGACAGTCAGCTATTCTCAAAATTGGTTTATGCAAAAACAACAAAGAATTGCAATTTGAGACCTGCCACCTACGGGCAAACAACACGCAAGTACGGAGGACAAAGTAGAGAAATGTTCTTTTATAGAGGAAAGAGGGAGTTCAGAGGGGCTGTTATAAACAAAGAGTTCATTGGAGGAAACGGTGAGTTTGAAGTGTAGTCTTTCATTGGCAATTTTTCTTTGTTGGCTGAGTGGCTGCTGGGCAAGGAGAAGATCCTCTTTCTTCCTGCTGGAATAGTCGAGAAGAAAAACATCTTCCTGTTGGCTATGGAAAGCAGTCAATCCCTATTTGGGGTAACTGACAATGAAAGTAGGGCACGAGAGCCCCCCCTTATAGACCCTTCCAACTTCAATTTAAAAGAGATTTTGTTTATTAACCTTCACAAAACCAACAAAATATCTTCTATTTACCTGTCTCACTTGAGTTCCGTGCATGGAATACAGATGCTTATTTCATTATTAACAAATTGTAAAACATGGGTGGTATCTGAATCTCTTGACAATTCAGACAACTGAAATAACAGCAAGGAAATGCTAGGAATGAGAGTTGCGTTTTAGAGAAATCATGTGCGGCTTTCATAAACATTTTATCCAAAGAACTTTGTAGATTTAGATACTACTGTTTGAGAAGAATTAAGAATGTTGTCGGCCCTAGCGGGTTGGCTCAGTGATAGAGCGTCGGCCTGGCGTGCAGAAGTCCCAAGTTCGATTCCCCGCCAGGGCACAAAGGAGAAGCGCCCATCTGCTTCTCCACCCCTCCCCCCCTCCTTCCTCTCTGTCTCTCTCTTCCCCTCCCGCAGCCGAGGCTCCACTGGAGCAAAGATGGCCCGGGCGCTGGGGATGGCTCCTCGGCCTCTGCCCCAGGCGCTAGAGTGGCTCTGGTCGCAACAGAGCGACGCCCCAGAGGGGCAGAGCATCGCCCCCTGGTAGGCGTGCCGGGTGGGTCCCGGTCGGGCGCATGTGGGAGTCTGTCTGACTGTCTCTCCCCGTTTCTGGCTTCAGAAAAATACAGAAAAAAAAAAAAAAAAGAATGTTGTCAAGAGCCTGACCTGTGGTGGCGCAGTGGATAAAGCGTCGACCTGGAAATGCTGAGGTTGCCGGTTCGAAACCCTGGGCCTGCCTGGTCAAGGCACATATGGGAGTTGATGTTTCCAGCTCCTCCCCCCCTTCTCTCTCTCTGTCTCTCCTCTCTGTCTCTCCCTCTCTTCTCTAAAATGAATAAATTAGCCTGACCTGTGGTGGCGCAGTGGATAAAGCGTCGACCTGGAAATGCTGAGGTCGCCCGTTCGAAACCCTGGGCTTGCCTGGTCAAGGCACATATGGGAGTTGATGTTTCCAGCTCCTCCCCCCCTTCTCTCTCTCTGTCTCTCCCTCTCTTCTCTAAAATGAATAAATTAGCCTGACCTGTGGTGGCGCAGTGGATAAAGCGTTGACCTGGAAATGCTGAGGTCGCCCGTTCGAAACCCTGGGCTTGCCTGGTCAAGGCACATATGGGAGTTGATGCTTCCAGCTCCTCCCCCCTTCTCTCTCTCTGTCTCTCCTCTCTCTCTCTCACTCTTTCTCTCCCTCTCCTCTCTAAAAATGAAAAAAAATTTTTTTTAATTAAAATAAAAATAAAATGAATAAATTAAAAAAAAAGAATATTGTCAAGAGAAGAAAAAAAGATTTGCAGCCAATTTGAAAAATGAGACAAGGTCTCTTGAGTTGGCAGGGTCTGTTGAGAAGGCCATTTTCATTCCCATCAATGTCAAATTTGCAAAGTTAAATATTAAGAGAAAGACACAGGTTAGTCTCTGATTGCAGCACTGTTGCCTGAAATTAATTTGCATATAAGACATAAAAAAAGAAAACTTTAAATCATAAACAGAAAGAGTGCTTTCTATTAAAGACATGTTTCATTTTATTTATAATCTACTAAACTTTAACTTGAATATAACAACACAAATGTGACTGTTCACATTGAGATCCAGGGCTTTACTACAGAAAAATGTAGGTTGACTTTGGGGATCCAGACTTTGGGGAACTACACCAGTAGACCCCAAGACATTGAAACAGAACAGAAACAATGAAAAACAAAAAGAAGGGTACAAATATTGATTGTTACGACCTATGCAACTTACGACCATTCGACTTTACAACCACAACTGCTAGCCATGACTGCTCCACATCTGGCAGCACCAGTGTTGCCCAGCTGGGCGTAGGACAGTGCGGACCAGCTTCCGGCAGCACTACCATCTCCGCGTGCACCATTTCAACTGTTATCCCAGACTTGGTACAGCAATTTGTGTTTTGTGTCTTGGATATTTTTCATCAAACCCCTCCCAAGATGTCTACCAAGAGGAAATTGTCTTTGCAAATATTAAACCAGTTGAACTGGTAATGCAGTGTTTTACTTAAACCTGACAAATGTAAAAATAAGAAACAAAATGGTATAGAGATGATACAAATGGCATAAAATGAACAAAAAAATTATGATATATAACAATAATGAAAGAAAATTATGATAAAATATGACTTAAAGATTTTTATAATATCATTTCACAGTACTGTACATATAGCCTACTCAACTTACGACCAAATCGTGTTACAACCGGTCTGTCGGAACCAATCGTGGTCCTAAGTCGAGCACTAGCTGTATCTGATAAAATAAAGAACTCAAAGCTATGAGTTTTTCACTATCTCATTACTATTTAAAATGTTTACTTACTTATTTTTCAATTGCTTGAGTACTCCTATTGTTTCAGCCATGAGTTTGATGATAAAGACCATAGGGGCTTTCAAGGGTTTTAGAGATACACAATTGAGATAGAAATCCTCAGCCTCAAATGCCAATTTCCTCCGGCACATATCTTCCCAAAATTTTAATTCCCAAGGCTGCCTGTCCTAACTGAAGCTAACAATGTAATAAAATAAAATAATTAGTCTTTCTGACTCCATCTTGCTCAAGCCTGCACAGTTCTCAATTATGTCAGTTAGCAACTTTTGTTTAGTCCTGCACATAGATATACTAATCATTAAAGTAATCTAATCTGTAGCCTAGTAATTACTGAAACAACCTCCCTGCTGGAAACTACCTCAAGGAGATAAGAAAGGTATGTACAAAAACAATAATTGTTTATCAAAAGATTTATAGGAACCTCATGACAGACCATGGCAACTGAAGTTTACCAAAAGCAAAAAAATTTCACCTTTGCTGATGTCCAAATATCTGTGGTCATGAATCACCTTCTAACCTCAAACCCCACTCCTTAGCCCCTTCTCCTGACATAAAAGAAGCCTGAATTCTGTACTTTCTCAAGATGGTTCTTTAGGATGCTAGTTCACCATCTTCTTGGCTTGCTGGCTGTTGGGCAGATAAAATGTATTATGCTCACTTTGTTAAAGAGGCCGTTGCCCAGGTGATATTAATGTGTGTTGGGGTGGGCTAAAGGCAGGCAGAATCCTTGTAGCCTGGGGCTTGGTTTTGGGATTAAGCCTTTCCTACCCTTTTTGGTGTAAAGTGGTACAATCCTATCATGCCTCAGAGAAGTGACTTTGTATTAAGAGACTTCCCTATTATGTATATTGGATTAAGGGTTTGGATTTCTACACTATAAAATGGGAACGGAGCGGGAGTTTGGTTTTTGGTTCCTGAGGTTAGCATGAGAGAGCAGAGAGCAGAGCAGAGAGCAGAGCAGAGAGCAGAAGGAGGCCACGTGGAGGAGGCCAGGAGAAGCAGCCAAGATGGCGGAGTACTGAGTGAGATGCCAGTCTGTGTAGAGTTTGTATCTGGGATAAGGAAGGAGATGGGGAACTGAGGAGAATAAGGTTGGTGAGCTAGAAACCTTTGATTCTAGGAAACTCGGATAAGTCAGTGGCTTTGTGAGCACTGAGTGTGACTGGGTTTTGGAGCCCAGTGTGTATTTTTACTTGCCCGCCGGGTGCAAGGTGGGATTAAAGGTTATGGCCCACCAGTTTTTGGCTCCATGGTTTCTTTACCGACTGTCCGAATCCAATGCGAACCTGCATGTGAATGGCCACGATGGCGGCTCCTGGCCTTACACTGGCTTTCCAAAGAAAGTCACTTTCCTTGCCCCAACTCCTTTGGCTGTCGTTCGTTCAGCGAGGAGTTCAAACTTTCACTCAATTACAACACTTTTCACCACATCTTCTGGACCTTTAGCCAACTATCAACCAGGTCTCCCAGGTCCTTGGCATAACTGAAACTTGGTTCTTTTCCAAAGAACCCCAAAGACACACATTACTTCAACTCCCTCCACTCTGATTCAGTCAATCATCCAATTATTAGCTTAACTTTCCATGTAAATTGATGTTAGAAAAAGATGTCTTGAATATCTAAAGAGCATACAAATATTTTGGTCAATGGATAGACAAGTGAGCTCAACCATCAAGTGACAAAACAGCTTCCTGGTTTATCAAGCAGTCTCTTAGAAGTCTATTTAGAGAGACTGGATAGTTCTGGATACCAGAAAAATATTCGTAAAACATCAACACAGAATCCTAGTGACTATCCGATTTTGGCCACATGAAAATGACTGTCCTGGAAGCTGCATGGTTTCCCTCTATTGGATAATTCCTATTCTTCTTAAACTTCAATAGCAGTCACTTGGATTTTTTTTTTTTTTTTACAGAGACAGAGAGTGAATCAGAGAGGGACAGACAGGGACAGACAGGAACGGAGAGAGATGAGAAGCATCAATCATTAGTTTTTCATTGCGCATTGCAACACCTTAGTTGTTCATTGATTGCTTTCTCATATGTGCCTTGACCGCGGGCCTTCAGCAGACCGAGTAACCCCTTGCTGGAGCCAGCAACCTTGGGTTCAAGCTGGTGGGCTTTTTGCTCAAACCAGATGAGCCCGCGCTCAAGCTGGCGACCTCGGGGTCTTGAACCTGGGTCCTCTGCATCACAGTCCGACGCTCTATCCACTGCGCCACCGCCTGGTCAGGCAGATGGGATCCTATCTTTATTTATTTATTTATTTTTAATTTTTCTTTTTTTTTTAATTAATTTTTTAGAGAGGAGAGAGAGTGAGAGCGAGAGAGAGAGAGAGAGAGAGAGAGAGGAGCAGAAAGCATCAACTCCCATATGTGCCTTGACCAGGCAAGCCCAGGGTTTTGAACCGGCAACCTCAGCATTTCCAGGTCGACGCTTTATCCACTGCGCCACCACAGGTCAGGCTCACTTGGAATTTTAATAACGTGGTCATGCGTATGTAGATAAGGTAGTAGTAGTTTTCTAGAAAAAGCTAATATTACAGTGTGTCCGTAAAGTCATGGTGCACTTTTGACCTGTCACAGGAAAGCAACAAAAGACAATAGAAATGTGAAACCTGCACCAAATATAAGAAAAACCCTCCTAGTTTATGTAGGATGATGTGGCAGCATGTGCGCATGCGCAGATGATGACACAACACCGTGTATACAGCCAGTTGAGATGTGGATGGTACAGAGGAAAGTTCAGTGTGTTCTGTGGCTCGCTAAATTCGAATCTGTGACCAAAGTGCAACGTGAATATGGCGCGTTTAAACGAAGCATCACCACATTGGAATAACATTACTCGGTGGGATAAGCAGTTGAAGGAAACCGGCAGTTTGGTGGAGAAACCCCGTTCTGGTAGGCCATCAGTCAGTGACGAGTCTGTAGAGGCTATACGGGATAGCTACCTAAGGAGCCCTAAAAAATCTGTGTGTGAGCCCACATCAAACTGCACTGAATAGGTATGAAACTGGGAGAGTTTTCCTTTTATTTGGTGCAGATTTCACATTTCTATCGTCTTTTGTTGCTTTCCTGTGACCAGTCAAAAGTGCACCATGACTTTACGGACACACTGTACAACAAATTCCTTTGCCAAAACTAAAAAATTTGGTCACCTCTTTAGGATACTGGAAAAAATATACTAAAAAGCCCCCAGTTTCATATTACTTAGCTTCTTATGAGATCGTTTCCACTGTAGATGGACATGGCTCTCAAAGACAACTAAAATCTAACTTAAAATGAAGAAAGACTTGTGCATTATTTATGCAAATATTTGTTTAATTTAAAAAATACTGGCCCTGGCCAGTTGGCTCAGTGGTAGAGCGTTGGCCTGGCGTGCAGGAGTCCCGGGTTCGATTCCCAGCCAGGGCACACAGGAGAAGCGCCCATCTGCTTCTCCACCCCTCCCCCTCTCCTTCCTCTCTGTCTCTCTCTTCCCCTCCCGCAGCCAAGGCTCCATTGGAGCAAAGATGGCCTGGGCACTGAGGATGGCTCCATGGCCTCTGCCTCAGGCGCTAGAATGGCTCTGATTGCGGCAGAGCGATGCCCCAGATGGGCAGAGCATCGCCCCCTGGTGGGCATGCCAGGTGGATCCCAGTCAGGCGCATGCGGGAGTCTGTCTGACTGCCTCCCCGTTTCCAACTTCAGAAAAATACCAAAAAAAATAATAATAATAAAATAAAAAATACTAACAATAGGTCCCTTCTTTTAAGCTATCAAGGACCCTTGTAATATATTTTGTATCCAGTGGATTTAAATTACTTTCCTGGAAGAATAGAGAGAATACCACATAGTAGAACTTTAATATAATAACTACAATTATCACCTGACCAGGCAGTGGCTCAGTGGATAGAGCATTGGACTGGGACAGGGAGGACCCAGGTTCAAAACCCCGAGGTCGCCAGCTTGAGTGTGGGCTCATCTGGTTTGAGCAAGCCTCACCAGCTTGAGCCCAAGATCGCTGGCTTGAGCAAAGGGTCAGTCGGTCTGCTGTAGACCCCCCCCCCCCATCAAGGCACATATGAGAAAGCAATCAATGAACAACTAAGGTGCCGCAACAAAGAATTGATGCTTCTTATCTCTCTCCCTTCCTGTCTGTCCCTATCTGTCCCTCTCACAAAAAAACAAAACAAACAAACAAAAAAACTACAGTTATCAAATAAAAACCATATGCCAAGCACTGTTTAGGAGTTTTTCTTTCTTTCTTCTTCTTTTTTTAATTAGGTGCAAGGATGGGAGATAGTGAGACAGACTCTCGCATGTGCCCCAACCAGGATCCACCTGGCAACCCCATCTGGGGCCTCTGCTCAAGTACCAAGCTATACTCAGTGACCAGGGTCAAGCTCAAAACAACTGAGACACTTGCTGTGAGAGGGGAAGAGGGAGAGAAGGGGGAGAAAAGAAGAAGTGATGGGGGAGAGAAGGTGGAGAGGGAGGGGGAGAGAAGCAGAAGGTTGCTTCTCCTGTGTGCCCTGACCAGGAATCGAACCTGGGATGTCCATATGGTGGGCCGATGGTCCATCCACTGAGCCACCAGCCAGGGTCAGAAATTATTTTTCTTCTTTTTTTTTTTTTTAAGATTTTATTTATTCATTATAGGGGGGGTGGGCAGGAAGCATCAACTCCCATATGTGCCTTGACCAGGCAAGCCCAGGGTTTTGAACCGGCAACCTCACAGTTTCCAGGTTGACGCTTTATCCACTGCGCCACCACAGGTCAGGCCTTTTTCTTATTCTGTATGTGAAGAAACTGATGCTTAGAAAGATTAAGCAATTCACCCAATTTTACCTAATTAAACTGTACTACTGGGATCTTAAACTAAGTTTTTTCTGCCTGGTAAGTCCTATTATTTTCATAATAACTAACTGCCTCTTAAAATTCACAAATTCATTAGAATGGAGTTGGGTGGCCTCCAAATCTCATGTTTAGTCATCAGTAAGAAGTATACTTCATAAAAGTAGGAAGGTAGAAGTTTTTAAGTTCTTTTTACTTATTGTTCCCCAAATATCTCATGATGTATTACATCTCAATGCCAGGACTCATGCTACTTCCTCTGGCTGTGATATCCTCTACAACTCCCATCTTTTTGCCAACTCCTTTAAAACACAGCTCAAGAAACTGGTGGTTCCCTACCCTTTATCTATACAGTACCGTTTTTTAACTGTCTAAGTGATTAAAACTACAGGTTAAGGAGTCAAAATAACCTGTATTCAGTACTACTTCCATTTCCCTAAGTAAGAACTTGGGCAAATTATTGACCTACTCTAAACCTCAATTTCATCATTTCTTATATGGTGATAAGGACACCTCCTCATTGGATTGTAGTGAGGATTAAATGAGAAACAAAACAAAATATCCTATGTATCCTCTATAGCAGTGCTTTTCAACTGCAGGTTCACCAGAAATTTTGTGCTGGTCTGTGAATGAGTTAACCACCCTGATGTTGTATGAAGAGTATAGACCCAAGGATTATAGATTCTTTTGCGGACCCACACAAAATTTCTGGCAGACCAGTGGTTGAAAATCACTGCTCTATAACACACTCTTCCAGGTTATCAGATTCTAGTCTAGTTCAATGCATTTGAGCTGTTTAGGAACTCTTTGTAAGCAGTAGATTACTGATAGATATGTAAATTATAGCCTGTCAAATAGCAATTTAATTGAGGATCCCTAGGGTAGTGGAAAAACACCAGTTTTGTTTGGTCTTAATTTGCAGTTCATCTCCATTCCTTTACTCCATATAAATTTGTGCTGTTTTTATTTTTTCCTTTGAACGAATTATATCTATCTGGTTGCCTTATATAAGTAAAATAATTTTTTTTAACATGTTCATTTTTGTACCTGTACGAGTGTCACAATTTGACATTTTTGGAAAATTACACTTTAACAATACTACCATCATCGCTAACCTGACTACCAATCTTGATATTTTATAAACTCTATACTCCTTATATTCAAGCCCACTGAAATCTTCACTTGAATGCCCCCCAAAATAGTTTTCTTTACTTATAAAGCCTGTTACTCCTTATAGTAAGTAGCGAGCGTCCAAGACGACCCTCAATGATCTGGTTCTCTCTTGACTGTTTGAAGAGTCTAAGTCAACTGTGTTCCAGGGACATTCCTCGTTAGAGTTGGTTTATACATTTTTTGGGCAAAACATATAGGAGGCACAGGTGTCAATTTATTTATTTATTTATGACATAGACAGAGAGACAGAGAAAGGGACAGATAGGGACAGACAGGAAGGGAGAGAGATGAAAAGCGTCAATTCTTCCTTGCATCACCTTCATTGTTCATTGACTGCTTTCTCACTTGTGCCTTGACTTGGGGGGGGGCTCCAGCAGAGTGGGTGACCCTTGTTCAAGTCCACGATTTTGGGTTCAAGCCAGTGACCTTTGGGTCAAGTCAGCGACCCAGAGGTCCCACGCTCAAGCTGACACACTATCCACTGCGCCACCACCTGGTCGGGCCAATTTATTTATTAATGTTACTTAGTTTGATAATTTGATTAAGACAATTTCAATTATAAACTCTCAATGCTTTTGTTGCAAGGTTTTCTCAGCTGGCTACTTACTATAAGAACAGGCTACCTACCATCTATTTCTCCATCTTTAACTACAGTTGACCTCTGAACATGTAGTTTGGGGTACCAACCCCCCACACACTGGAAAATCTACATACAACTTTAGACTCCCTAAAAACTACAGTCATCCTTCAGTATCCAAAGGGGACTGGTTTCAGGATCCCCACTAAGGACGAAAAAGGAGCCACATACTAAACCTGACAAATTCAGGGGAGGCCAGCAAGGAAGCCCTTACAAACTCAGAGACAAAGTAATCAATCACATAGGATGGCCTGAAATTAAAACTTGCTAACTAAAAGCAGTTCATGGTGTGTACTCATATCCTAGGCCAGTAACTTTCTTGTAAAGGTCAATCTTTACCTTAACTGAGCCTGTCTTTACCTCTATGATAACATACCTTTGGAATGTCAGGGTAATTTCTTTTTCCAGACCCCTCAGGGCACAATCTCCCTGCCAGAGCAGATCACAGAGCCCCTCACTAGTAATGTTATTGTTACTTGTTACTTTGTTATTTATTATATTACTACTGTTAACTATCCTGTACCCACCTATGTAATAGAAGTATGTGTCTATTCATTATACTTTTTATCCAGTCTCAGAGATTTCACAGCTTCACTTTCTCTGCCTCCTTGATCTATCATCAATGAATACCATGTAACCCCCCTCTGACTCTGATGTGTAAAATAAGTGGTAAAACTGTCATTTTCCAGAGCATTTTCTCAATCCGTTGAAATTTTGCTTCCCAGCAGCTGTTGTCATTTTGGCTCAAATAAATTGATAACAGGTTTAGATGTTTCTTATGTCCACACAGCAAATACCAAAATCTGGGGGTGCTCAAGTCCCTCACATAAAATGGCACAGAACAATGCACACAGTCCGTCCTCCACATTTCTGGATTCTCAACCATTTTCCAACCACGGTTGGTAGAATCCACGGGGAATATGGAGAGCCTACTGTATATTTACTGGGAGGTGGGGAACACACACATAAATAAACCCATGTGTTTAAACCCATGTTGTTCAAGGATCACCTGTATATTTATTCCCAACCTTTTCTAGTCTCTCCAGACTCCAATTCTTTCTTCCTCCCCTCAGTCTCTGCAGAGGAACTTAGTGATCTACTTCATTCCTAAAATTCAAAAATGGCTCCCTCAACCTCATCTCTACTTCTAAATTTCCTTCTAGACATAGTGATCAAATGAAATGTGTGGTCTATGGTCAGATCCTGGTTTGAATGTACCAGAACAAAAGATATTTATGGGAGCAATAAGAGAATTCTGAATATTAAGAAATTATTGTTAACTGTATTGTAGCAGGAAGCAACCTGATGGAGGTAAGACACTCAGATAATTTAATCAATAAGGAAGGAGAATTTATTAAGCCTGTGGAGAATGTGGGACTTGTAGCTCCAAACCACAGGCTCCTTGAATTAGATTTTCTCACAGGTTATATACCTTTATAGTATCTAAGCAATGGACACGTGATTTCCTTGTTTAAGGTTTCCCAGGACTCCAGGAGAGGGGAGGGGAAGTCTCAGTGGGGTCAGCAAGGGGGGGAAGAGGTTTCCAGATCACTGGTCATAGTTACATACAGATCCTGCTATTCTTGCTTTGTACTGTAAGTGACTCTAAGCAACCATTTAGAGGACTATGGGATATAGTTAAATTATAACTGGCTGACTCAGTTATCCCTGCTGGCTCCTTTCCCTTCTATTCGTTTCTTATTTTTCAGGAAGGAGGGGGCCTGTTTTCCTTCCTTAGTATAATCATATTGTAATTATGTAGTTTAAAGATACTAAAGTGAAATATCATGACATGTACTTTAAAATACTCCAGAAAAAAAAATAAGGAAAGAAAGTATTATAAATCAGGTAAGGGGTATACTATTCTCTATTTTTCTTATGTTTGAATATTTTCATATGTCGGGTCCTAAAACAGGCTGCCCCAAAATATTCCACAATGTTATACTGATTACTCCAAATTAAAGTTACTTGACTAGCAGAGTATGACTCCCCTCCTTTGTTTTCTTGAATGCGGGAAATAAATCTCTCCTACGGAAGGTGCCTTCCTTGCTTCACAGGGGAGAGACACCCTTACCATTGGAGTTAAAAAATCCAGGACCAAAAAAGCCTGTATAAACAAACCTTGTTGCCTCTTTGGTAATTTACTACACAAGTCCAAATAATGGATTCCTAATGAATACCCAAACCTTGATCACTAACTTTAAAAGAACAATTTTTTAACTGATTTTAGAGAGACAGCGTAAGAGAGAGAGAGAGAGAGAGAGAGAGAGAGAAGCATTCATTTGTTGTTCCTCTTACTTGTACATTCATGGGTTGCTTCCTATAAGTACCCTAACTGGGAATCCAACCCACGTGGGGATGTTTCAGTATGACACTCGAACCAACTGAGCAAGCATTTTTTGTCTTGCCAATTCTTCACAAATTTATTGTTTCTTTGTTCAAAAAGTATAAAATGCTCACCGGTTCATCATTTCTGAGTGCAGCATGCATTATTCTCCTGTGTCCACATATTTAACATTTTCTCCTGTTAATCTGGTCTTGTGCCAATTTTATTAGTCCAGCCATAAGAATTTAAGAACAGTAGGAGTTGGGGAAATGAGTTTGTAAAATCTGTATTTTCTGGTTTTGCTTACTTTTATTGTTAAAAAATGGCCACTGCTTGGGAAGGGGCTTGGTTATGCTAATGTGTGTTGGAGGAGGGATTGTCCTGCCAAAAAGTTTTAAGGAGGAGGAGCTAGGAGGTCATTTTGGCAGAGACCACATTGTTGCAGAGGAAGCAGGCAGCCAAGATGGCCGGGTGCTGAAGTGGAACAGAAGTGAGGGGCTTTATGAGCTCCCCTGTGAACTGGTGGAGGCCTTTGACTCTAGGAAAACTTGGAAACGATTCTCCTGGTTGTGGAACTGGAGAATGTGTGAATGGGTTTTGGTGCCTGTGTGTTTGTTTTAACTCGTCAGCCAAGTGTGAGGCTAGAAATAAAGAAAATGACCACCATTTCTTGGCTTCGTTGTTTCATTACCGTCTGTCCGAATCAAATGGGAACCTGCACAAGCCAGGTGGCTGTGATGGTGGCCACAACTACTGTCCTTACAGTAGGGAAAAAGAATTTTCCAATCTGTTGGTCAAATGAGTTTGTAAATATGATATATGTGTTTGCTCGCTTTTGGTTCCTGAGATTATCATTAGAGGAGAGAGCAGAGAGGAGAGCAGAAAGAGGCCATGTGGCCAGGAGAAGCAGCCAAGATGGCGGAGTATTGAGTGAGAGGCCAGTTTGTGCAGTTTGATGCTGGAAAAGGAAGGAGATGGGAACAGAGATGAATAAGTCTGGTGAGCTAGAAACCTTTGATTCTAGGAAACTCGGATAAGTCAGTAGCTTTGTGAGCACTGAATGTGAGTGGGTTTTGGAGCCCAGTGTGTGTTTTTTGCTTGCCCGCCGAGTGCAAGCTAGAATTAAAGATGACAGCCCATCAGTTCTTAGCTCCGTTGTTTCTTTACCGACTGTCCGAATCCAATGCGAACCTGCATGGGCTGGGCTGCTGTGATGATGGCCCTGGCCGTGGATACTGGCTTTACACAATCCATGACACATAATAAATCAAAAACTTTGTTTCGCCATGGCCATGCAGGTTCACATTGGATTTGGGCAGATGGTAAAGGAACTGCGGAGCCGGAAAATGGTGGGCCATTCCATTTATTAGTCTTGCAACAGCAGACAAGTAAACAGGCAGGGAAAACTGCTTCCTCTCTCTCAGGGCTCCCAAGCCCTGAACCCCTCGGAAAACTGCTTCCTCTCTCTCAGGGCTCCCAAGCCCTGAACCCCTCTCCAGGCTCCAGGGACTCACTCTCGGACTCTCGGGACTCACCAGACTCACAGGACACAGGCCACCACAAGAAAAAGAGACTAGGTGGAAATACCCCTTCTCTGGCAAACAATAGCTAACAATCGCTGCTCCCCATGGAGGCAGGCAGTCCACAATTTACACTCTGCAGCCTTGAGGGCAAGCACCTGCAGCCTTCCATAGACTATACACACATGGCGCTGCCCCGCATCAATGCACCAATTAGGCAAAATACAAACAAGCAAACCTAACTCACTTGTTCCACACTTGAAACACACTATCTTTAAAAAAAAAAAAAAAGAAGAAGCACAGATTAAATTACTTGCCCAAGATCACAAACTGGGGATCTAATCTAGGTTAGCCTAGGTCCAAATCTAGCATCTCAGCTTCTGTATACTACTACCTCTTATTCCAAGAATCAACATTTGTGAGGCACTAGTACCTGGAGTGGGGAGGCACAGCACAGATTAACAAATTAATATATGTAAAGGACTTAAAATAGTCCCTGGTATATAGTAAGAACTACATAAATGTTAACTATTATAGACCACTTATTCCACAGAAAACTATTATGGTTGCTATGGAGGTGGGGGGGGGCAGAGATCCTGTGGCTCGAATAAGTTTGAGAAACCCTGAGTCAAAGAAAGTTAAACATGTTTCTTTATGCAGAATATCTTAGTGTATTTAATATGTTAATGCCCATCTCCAAGAAAGAAATATACAGTATGCAGCATTTTCTAATCTTTTTTTTTTTAATTCATTTTAGAGAGGAGAGGGAGAGACAGAGAGAGAGAGAGAGAGAGAGAGAGAGAGAGAGGGAGAGAGGAAAGACAGAGAGAGAGAAGGGGGGGAGGAGCTGGAAGCATCAACTCCCTTATGTGCCTTGACCAGGCAAGCCCAGGGTTTCGAACCAGCGACCTCAGCATTTCCAGGTCGACGCTTTATCCACTGTGCCACCACAGGTCAGGCTCATTTTCTAATCTTAATTGATCATTGAATTCTTTTTAAAAAATAGTAACTTGAGGGACTGCTTTCTGTGGAACAAACTTTGGGATTCCCTGATTAATACAAAGACAAGAGATCCTCAATAAGACGCAAGATTTTATTTCAATAGTCAGAAAAAGATTCAAACAATAAATCTGTAACATTTTCTGGATAAACACAATGTTCTCTTTCAAACGTTTGTTATCAATCTGCCTAACAAACAGCCTTTTTGAAGTTTGCTAACATAAGTCTACCAGCTCCATATCTGCCCCTTCTCCAAGGATGAGTATCATGAGATCTCATGTTCTCTACCTAAGATTTAAGTCTCTTCTTTCCTGAGGGTCATGAGAACCCGCCTCCCAGGTGATATTAAGTCAATCTACTCCCCTGGCTCCTATAAACACACACATCTCCTATAAAAAAAGAAAAATACAATTTTGATGAACTAATATGAATTGGGGTGCTCACCACTCCCCTTCTTCCTTCCTGCAATGCAGTTCTTATGATAACCAAATCTTTAATTTTAAATTCTAACTCTGTGGTCTTTTTCTCTTACAGCATGACTTGGCACACTCTTGAAATAATTTGTTTTCAAGGCTTATTCTTGCTTTGTATGAGGAATAACACAATCCAGAAAATTATTTGTCAAATTTCAAAGGAATCTAATTTTTTTTAATTTTAAGGTAAGAAATTATTGAACAACCTGAATTATAGACACATGCATATTGTATATAATTTAGGCATCACTAATATATTTTTTTCTTTTTTGAGAGAGAGAGATAGATAGACAGGAAGGGAAAGATGACAAGCATCAACTTGTAGTTGTGTCACTTTATCACTTTAGTTGTTCATTGATCGCTTCTTATATGTGCCTTGACCAGGGAGCTCCAACCAAGCCAGTGATCCCTTATTCATGCCAGCAACCTTGAGCTCAAGCCAGCGACCTTTGCACTCAAGCCAGCAACCTCTGGGCTCATGCCAGCAACTATCAGATCATGTTAGTGACTCAAGCTGACAACTCAAGCTGGATGAACTCACGCTCAAGCTGGTGACCTACGGGTTTTGAACCTAAGTCCTCTGCATCCCAGGTCGATGTCCTACCCACTGTGCCACCACCAGTCAAGCTGTATATTTAAGACTTGGAATGCTAGGGTTGCTGGTTTGAAACCTCAAGCTTGCTTGATCAAGGCACACAGAAGAAGCAACTACTATAAGTTGATGCTTCCCATTACTCCCCTCTCCTTCTCCTCTCTCTCAAATCAATACATAAAAAATATATTTTGTTGTTGTTTTTTGTATTTTTCTGAACTTGGAAACGGGGAGGCAGTCAGACAGACTCCTGCATGCACCCAACCGGGATCCACCCGGCATGCCCACCAAGGGGCGATGCTCTGCCCATCTGGGGCGTTGCTCTGTTGCAACCAGAGCCATTCTAGCGCCTGAGGCAGAGGCCATGGAGCCTTGGCTGCAGAAGGGAAGAGAGAGACAGAGAGGAAGGAGAGGGGGAGGGGTGGAGAAGCAGATGGGCACTTCTCCTGTGTGCCCTGGCCAGGAATCAAACCTGGAACTCCTGCACGCCAGGCCGAAGCTCTACCACTGAGCCAACCAGCCAGGGCCAATAAAAAATATATTTTAATATATATCTTAAATATACATACAAAGCCATTCAAATCCATAGTAGCCTACATTCCATTTCTTCTTAAAATTGACATATTTCTGGAATATAATCAAACAGAATAAAAACTAAGTTAAGCCTGACCAGGAGGTGGCGCAGTGGATAGAGTGTCGGACTGGGATGTGGAGGACCCAGGTTCGAGACCCCAAGGTCATCAGCTTGAGCGTGGGCTCATCTGGCTTGAGCAAAAAGCTCACCAGCTTGGACCCAAGGTCGCTGGCTCGAGCAAGGGGTTACTCGGTCTGCTGAAGGCCCGCGGTCAAGGCACATATGAGAAAGCAATCAATGAACAACTAAGGTGTCGCAACGAAAAACTGATGATTGATGCTTCTCATCTCTCTCCATTCCTGTCTGTCTGTCCCTGTCTATTCCTCTCTCTGACTCTCTCTCTGTCTTTGTACAAAAAAAGCTCTAAGTAAGAAAAGACTTTGTAAATGTGTATCTAAAACAAATGGCCTGGATTATAACTAAAATCAACTCAAATATTAAAGACTTAAAACATCCTAAAAGGTCAACTATTCAAACTTGATCACAAACATTGTAACTTACTGAAAGCAAAAAGTAGGTCAAAGTATCATTTTTTAAAATTCCCTACTAGCTCTTGTCTAGATGCATATATGATTTGTGATCATAGTTGTAATCATCATACAGATATACTTTAAAGCAATATAAACATTGAGACACAGCTCAAAGACTGTTCGGCAATTACAATTAGACTCTATTCTGGGTAAATATTTTGTCTGTGTCCTGAAAGATACTAACACTCACACAACCAGGCAGTCCCTAAGACTTTCAGAAATAAACCATCAAATCAAAGAGTAATAGCAATTGCATTTATTAGAATGGACAAAACTCAGAACACCAACACACCAAATTCTAGCAAAGATATTAAGCAACATGAACTCTCTCATTCACAGCTGGTGGAAATGCAAAATAGTACTACCTCTTTGGAAGACAGTTGCAAGGCCAGTGGTCGTGGCCATGCAAATTCACATTAGATTCGGGCCAACGGTAAAGGAACTTTGGAGCTGGAGGATGGTAGGCCATTCTTTTGAGTCTCGCAACAGCAGACAAGCAAGCAGGCAGGTAAGACCACTTCTCTCTCTCCCAGCACTCACAAGCAAAACAGGTGAGTGGGGGAAGAACCCTTCTCCAGCAAACACCACCAAACAACGGCCCCTCCCAATGGTGGCAGGCAATCCTTAATTTACAATCTGCCACCCTGAGTGCAAGCACCTGCAGCCTTACATAGACTATATACACGTGATGCTGCCCTATGCTCATGCACCAATCAGGCAAAGTACAAGCCTAAAACACTTGTTTACCCAGTTGGCTCAGTGGTAGAGCATCAGCTCACTGTGTGTGGATGTCCTGGGTTCAATTCCCACAGTCAGGGCACACAGAAGCGACTATCTGCTTCTGTACCCTCCCCCTCCCCCCCCCTCTTCTCCTCCCACAGCCATGGCTCAATTGGTTTGAGTACATCAGTCCTAGGCACTGAGTATGGCTCCATGGAGCCTCCTCCTCGGGTGCTAAAAAAGTCAACAGTTGTGAGCATGGCCCCAGATGGGCAGAGCATTGGCCCCAGACAGGGGTTGCTGGGTGGATCCTGGTCAGGGCACATGAGGGGAGTCTATCTCTCCTCCTCTCACTTGGAAGAAAAAGAATATTTCAGACATTAATTTTTTTAAAGGGAGCAGAAGACATAGAGTTGTTTTCCAGGAGCTGACATTGTACCTACCTCTTCAGAAAGTCAAAAGACAGGAACAAGCCAGCACCACAGTTTAAACTCATTCCTTTCTGTTTACTGCTTACTCTCTCTGTGCAAAAAACAATTTGAGTTTGGTAGACTTCAGAATAAGAGTATTCCACAGGTTTGTTTTTTTGCTTTGTTTTGTTTTTTTTTACAAAGACAGAGAGAGTCAGAGAGAGAGAGAGGGACAGACAGACAGGAACAGAGAGAGATGAGAAGCATCAATCATCAGTTTTTCGTTGCGACACCTTAGTTGTTCATTGATTGCTTTCTCACATGTGCCTTGACCATGGGCCTTCAGCAGATCGAGTAACCCCTTGCTCAAGCCAGCGACCTTGGGTCCAAGCTGGTGAGCTTTTGCTTAAATCAGATGAGCCCACGCTCAAGCTGGCAACCTCAGGGTGTTGAACCTGGGTCCTCCACATCCCAGTCCGATGCTCTATCCACTGCGCCACCGCCTGGTCAGGCCATTCCACAAGTTTTAACTACGTGAATCTTAAAAATGTCAAACTCATTCGCTAAAATATTATGATGGCTATTAATTTCTTAAGTAGAAATTTATAAACAAATTAAACAGTAACCATAGAGATTAATTTTCTCTTCAAACACATGATATTACAACAATCTATTATCATGAAAACAAAAAATTTGCACTGTTATGGACTGAATATTTGTATTCACCCAAAATACATGTGTTGAAGCCCTAATCTCTAATACGACAGTATTAGTGCCTTTACAAAAGAAACACCAGAGAGTTAGCCCTCTCTCTTCCTGAAACATGTACAAAGAATAAATACGTTATGTGAGTACAGTGAAATGGCAGTTGTAAGCCAAAAGAGGACTCAGAATAAAACCTACCTTGCTGGCACCTTGATCTTAGACTTTCCAGCCTCCAAAACTGTGAGAAGAATGTTTCTGTTGTTTAATTAAGGCTCTCAATCTACAGTATTTTGTTATGGCAGCCCAAGCAGACTAAGAGTGGAAACTAAAAGCAATTCTACTGGCTTGTTCCTGTTAGACCTTAATCCAAATGCTTAACTATGACTGCTAGTCCTTGAACTCAACACACATTTTCATATTTACATGTCTTTTGTTGTTGTTATTGTTCTGATTTCTTTTTTTTCTCTTCTTACAGAGACAGGGAGAGTCAGAGAGAGGGATAGACAGAGACAGACAGGAATGGAGAGAGATGAGAAGCATCAATCATCAGTTCTTCGTTGAGACACCTTAGCTGTTCATTGATTGCCCTGTCATATGTGCCTTGACCGTGGGCCTTCAGCAGACCGAGTAACCCCCTGCTCAAGCCAGCGACCTTGCGTCCAAGCTGGTGAGCTTTACTCAAACCAGATGAGCCCGTGCTCAAGCTGGCAACCTCGGGGTCTTGAACCTGAGTCCTCCGCATCCCAGTCTGACGCTCTATCCACTGCGCCACCTCCTGGTCAGGCTATTTACATGTCTTAATGCTGTTCTCTACCTAGAACCCCTTATTCTGCTTATAGAAATCTTTTCTTCTAGACCCAACTTAAATGTTATTATATTCTAATAAATGAAATTAATTACAACTCATTGATCAGGCTTTATATTTTGCTTCCAATTCAAATTATTTACATAACGTTCACCTCCCCCAATAAGCTACAGGCTCCTGTGATATAGTGTCTTACTCATTTTCTATTCCCCCAACATTTCTCACAATCCTTTGCACATACTTTCATGAATACAGCAAGACTGCATACTTGTTTCATTACCTGCTTAGAATGAATACTCCAATTCTGCATCATCTATCATTCAGTTTACTCACCTAGACAGAAGAAAATCAATGACTATGCCTATCCTGATGGGGTGTAGAAATGGCTTGCAACTTATTAACAAAAAAATCTTGACATATATCTATAAAAAGTGACATTTTCTGTTTTTAAGTCCATTAATCAAGCCAGCTTTCAAATCTAAATATTCTGAATGCCTGAAAGAACAGCTTAGTATCTGCTTCAGCAAAATCTGTCAAAGACAGATTATCTTGAAAACAATTTGTTGCTTTCCATATCACCCAAGTCTAATTACAGAACATTATATTAGGATATTAAAATTACACTGTTATTCAACAAAAAGATTTACACTCAAAACAAATTTACGTGCTAACCCAGAAATCGGGCTAAGTCAATGGTAAATCCATTAATTTGTTTCGTAATTGTTTACCTCCAAACAAATCTGTATCCCCTTCTTAACCTTCTCCTACATATTAGGTAATATACAATCTTTGGCCAGATGTCTATAATGGGTTTGTAATTATAAGTAATAGTATCTCTGGAATTACGGCACATTTGTTTAATCAGATTCAAGTTCCAGTTAAGCAAAATGAAGACGCTCTAGAGATCTGCTGTACTACAATGGTACTTGTCTACAGTCAGCAATACTGTATTGGATAACTAAAATTTTGTTTTCTTCTCACTATAAAATAAAATAAAGTGGTTCTCTATGCAATGAAAGAGACCTAATAAGAAAATAATAGCTAAATCTTAAAGATAAAAAGTAGTATCCTCTTCCGAATAAGGCAAAAACTAGAAACTTTTCACCTGACCTGTGGTATGCAATGTATAAAGCATCAACCTGGCACACGGAGGTTGCTAGTTTGAAACCCTGGGCTTGCCCAGTCAAGGGAAGCAACTTGATGCTTCCTGTTCCCCACTCACTACCTTTCTCTCTCTCACTCTCCTCTCTCTAAAGCAAATAAATAAATAAAAACCTAGGAACTTCTCAAACCCCCCATCAACAGTAGAATGGATAAGCATATTGCAATACATTCAAACACTGGTGTGCTCAGCAGGGATTAGCAAATTTTTTCTGTAGAGAACTAGACAGTAAGTGTTTTAGGCTTTTCCAGCTACCTGGTCTCTGTTGCAACTATAGTACTTAACTCTGCCCTTCTAGAGCAAAAGCAAACATGTCCTTTATTATGAATATTGAAATTTGAATTTCATGTAACTTCATGGGTCCCCCCCCCCCAATTTTTTTAACCGTTTAAAAATATAAAAACCGCCTGGCCTGTGGTGGCGCAGTGGATAAAGTGTCGACCTGGAAATGCTGAGGTCGCCGGTTCGAAACCCTGGGCTTGCCTGGTCAGGGCACATATGGGAGTTGATGCTTCCAGCTCCTCCCCCCTGTCTCTCTCTCCTCTCTCTCCTCTCTCTCTCTCTCCTCTCTAAAATGAATAAATAAAATAAAAATTAAAAAAAATATATTTGTTTAAAAAAAATAATAAATAAATATATATATATATATACCAGCCTGACCAGTAGTGACACAGTGGATAAAGCATCAACCTGGAACTCCAAGGCCACTGGCTCTGAGCACATGCTCATCAGCACAGGGTCCCTGGCTTGAGTGAGGGGGTGATTGTCCACACAATCCCAAAGCTCACCAACTTGAGCCTAAAGGCTGCTGGCATGAAAAGCCAAAAGTCACTTGACCATGGCCCCAGTCAAGGCACGTACAAGAAGTTAGTTCAATGTACAACTAAAGTGAAAGCAACTATGAGTTTATGAACTCTTCCCTTCCTGTCTCCTTCTCTCTCTCACACACTCTCTCAAAAATAAAATGGGCCCTGGCCAGTTGGCTCAGTGGTAGAGCGTCGGCCTGGCGTGCAGAGGTCCCGGGTTCAATTCCCGGCCAGGGCACACAGAAGAAGCGCCCATCTGCTTCTCCACCCCTCCCCCTCTCCTTCCTCTCTGTCTCTCTCTTCCCCTCCCGCAGCCGAGGTTCCACTGGAGCAAGGATGGCCCAGGCGCTGGGGATGGCTCCTTGGCCTCTGCCCCAGGCGCTAGAGTGGCTCTGGTCGGGACAGAGCGATGCCCCAGAGGGGCGGAGCATCGCCTGCTGGGTGGATCCCGGTCGGTTGGGCGCATGCGGGAGTCTGTCTGACTGTCTCTCCCCGTCTCCAGCTTCAGAGGAATACAAAAATAAATAAATAAATAAATAAATAAATAAAATGAAATAAGTAAACTTTATATATGTATATAAAAATGTAAGAACCATTCTTACCTCACTCACTGGCTATACAAAAAAAGAGTTAGCTATGGGTCATCCTTTGGTGACCCCGGCTCTACAGCAATAAGAATAAATGATCTACAACTATATGCAATAATGCTGAAAGTCATTAACCAATTATTGAATGAAGGAAGCCAGGTACAAAGGGCATGTACTCTAAGATTCCATTTATATAATTAACAAACAGGAAAAATAGTATGGTATTAGAAGTTAGAAAAATGGAGGTTGGGTAAGATCTAGTGAA
The DNA here is from genome assembly GCF_036850995.1 of Saccopteryx leptura. Classification (NCBI taxonomy): domain Eukaryota; kingdom Metazoa; phylum Chordata; class Mammalia; order Chiroptera; family Emballonuridae; genus Saccopteryx; species Saccopteryx leptura. The sequence continues at coordinate 256,103,263 of NC_089505.1, forward strand.
TAGAAGAGAGGTGAGCATTATGTACATTTATAAGTATAATTTTATACAGCATATCACTAGTTCTTATTCCTTTTGGCTAGCTAAAACTTGAATTTGATTAAAATAAACAAATGTAGAATAACAAAGGGGGCCATAGGGTACTGGTAGTGTCTGGTTTCATTATCTGGGTGCTGGTTATATGCATATGTTTAGCTTGTGAAAATTCAATATGCTGCACAAGTCTGATCCGTATACTTTTTCTGTGTGTATGCTATATCCAACAACAAGTTATTAAGCCTGACCAGGCGGTGGTGCAGTATATAGAGCATCAGACTGGGACACAGAGGACCCAGGTTCGGGTTGCCAGCTTGAGTGCAGGTTCATAAATTTGATCCCGGGGTCACGGGCTTGAGCATGGGATCATAGACATGAAACCATGGTCGCATGCTTGAGCCCAAAGGTCACTGATTTGAAGCCCAAGGTTGCTGGCTTGAACAAGGGGTCACTCAGTCTGCTGTAGCCACCCCCCACCCCCATCAAGGCACACATGAGAAAGCAATGAACAACTAAGGTGCAGCAACAAAGAACTGATGCTTCTCATCTTTCTCCCTTCCTGTTTGTCTCTATCTGTCCCTCTGTTTCTGTCATAAACAAACAAACAAACAAACAAATAAATAAATGTAGGCCCAGGCCAGGTGGCTCAGTAGATAGAGCGTTGTCCTAGCACTTTGAGATTGTGGATTCAATCCCCAGTCTGGGCACATTTGAGAAGCATCTAATGAGTGCACAACTAAATGAAACTAAGTGAAACAAGTTGATGCTTCTCTTTCTCTCCTTTCTTTCCCTCTCTCCCCCTTCCTTCCTCTCTCTCTCTCTCTCTTTCAAATCAATGAGAAAAAAATTTTAACTGCATTAAAAGTAAAAGTAAAGTGTCCTTCTTTCAGATTATTGCCTCTGTATGCAGTTTATTCAATGCTACTATGTGTACAGAGAACAAATCTAAATCCTTACTTGAAACATCTAGTCTTTAACATGTTAAAAGTGCAAAACATATGTTAAAAGTAGAGAATCAAGCCCTGGCCGGTTGGCTCAGCGGTAGAGCGTCGGCCTAGCATGCGGAGGACCCGGGTTCGATTCCCAGCCAGGGCACATAGGAGAAGCACCTATTTGCTTCTCCACCCCTCCGCCGCGCTTTCCTCTCTGTCTCTCTCTTCCCCTCCCACAGCCAAGGCTCCATTGGAGCAGAGATGGCCCGGGCGCTGGGGATGGCTCTGTGGCCTCTGCCTCAGACGCTAGAGTGGCTCTGGTCGCAATATGGCGACGCCCAGGATGGGCAGAGCATCGCCCCCTGGTGGGCAGAGCATCGCCCCATGGTGGGCGTGCCGGGTGGATCCCGGTCGGGCGCATGTGGGAGTCTGTCTGACTGTCTCTCTCTGTTTCCAGCTTCAGAAAAATGAAGAAAAAAAAAAAAAGTAGAGAATCAAAGTAACATCCTTTAAGTATTCTTTTCTGTTAATTCATAGGAATGGTTACATTTGGGGGGGATGAAATTAATAAACTTAATGTCTTGGCAAGTATGCTGATTGTTCACAGGGGACAGGGGTGGGGCTAGGGAGGAAGTACAGAGAGGAGGGCTCTATGCCCATGAGTCTTTAGACAAGTTCAGATTGTCTAACCATTGCTACATATCTGCATTTTAGTTCATATTGCTATGTACTGGGGTGGTGAACATACAATACAATGAACAGATGTTATATTATAGAACTGTACACCTGAACCTATATAATTTTATTAACTAATGTTACCCCCTAAAATATTTAATTAAAAAGTTTTTTAAATATTGCTATGTAGTTAAGGATGAACAAGTACTAATGCCCAAAGTATATTAAAAGTAGAGATAGTAAAATAATCCCTTTATAAATGCCCTTTTGTTCGTTTCTAGGACTATCTTCAGGAAGTCTTTGTTAATCCACGTTTTGGAGCTAGATGTAGTCCTATATTCAAGTTCCTAAAATGGTGAAGGAAGAAGAGGAAGGGTAAAGAGAATGGGTCTTTGCTAGTATCTCCCTATCCAGAAGAGAGTTTTAGGTTATAATCATAGCTCTATATGTGTAATTTTGTAAAGTGTGTTTACTGTGAACAAGGTTTATTATTTATTTTGCAACATGAGCTTTTTAGATGTCCTGTGGTGACAATGTATGATTAGAAAAAAAAGTAGAGCTAGTAAATTAATCATTTTGTAATTACCTTTTTGTTATAATTTATAAAGAAGAGCCATCTTGGACATGGAATTGTTAAACTAACTCAGAAATGGACATCAGCCTGGGGTGGGTAGCTTAGTTGGGTTAGAGCATCGTCCAATATGCCAAGGTTGTGGGTTCCATCCCCAGTCAGGGCACATACAAAAATCAACCAATGAATATATGAAGTGAAACAACTAATTGATGTTTCCCTGTCTCTCTCTTTTCCTCCCTCCCTCCCTTTTTCTCTCTCTAAAATCAGTCAATCAATTAAAAAAAAAAAAGAGGCCTGGCTGGATAGCTTGTTTAACTAAAGACTCATCCCAATCGTGCAATGCGCAGAGGATGCTAGAATTCCTGGTCAGAGCACATACAGGAACATAACAGTCAAAATTTATAGAAACTACAATTTAAGACAAAGCCAAAGAATGTGGATTTTTTTTCAAGTATTAAAGCTGCATTAATTTTTTAAAAGAACAGCAGCCTGACCTGTGGTGGCGCAGTAGATAAGGCATCTATCTACCTGGAATGCTGAGGTCGCCAGTTAGAAACCCTGGGCTTGCCTAGTCAAGGCACATATGGGAGTTGATGCTTCTTGCTCCTCCCCTTTCTTTCTCTCTCTCTCTCTGTCTCTCTCTCTCCACCTCTCTAAAATGAATAAACTCTTTTAAAAAAATTATTAAAAATTAAATTAAAATAAAAAAAAAAAAGCAAAAACACAAATTTCCTATTCAGCTTTAAATGAATATTGTATAATTATTAGTTTAAACTGGCTATTTACCACCGAGACACATATTAATAAAAGTAATATATAGCTTCCCATAAATGAGGACCTGCAAAATTTTGGTCATATCTTAATATAGCATTATAATAATACTGACACTCCTGATAGTAGTGGGTGTTTTATTATGACAAAAAAAATTGATTTTTTTTGTTACTTCTGAAGTTTAGAATAAGGATCCATTCCACCAGAACATACCATTTATGCCTTTCTTAGAGTATTTACCATATGATATAGGATTTTTTTAAGACAGGGACTATGACATTCACCTTTGTGTACAGAGCTAGGTATAGCACATTACAGGTTCAGAAATATTTGAAGAGTAAAACAAAGAATTTCTCTTTAAACTCTCTCTACTCAGGAACTCCTTCAACCTAAGTCAAATTTCCAGACCCAGAATAGTTGCTTTGAAAAAAGGAGAACCAAAATTAGGCCTTCAATTAATATGAATTCTGCCCTAAACTACAAGAAAAACGAAAAAAACTTACAGAACACCACATTACAGGTCATTTGGGCTTTTAAAATATTCTGCAAACTCCATCTGGTAATCTATACTTGCTGCTTTACCATGTGATATCCAGTGACATTAAAAAGTAACACCTTATCTTTCAGAGAAGTAGGAGTGCATCTCATGAGTTAGCATCTAAATTCTCAAAAATGTTCAATAAAATTAGCAAAATTTAGTTACACAAAAACTAGAGAACTGGCCCTGGCCGGTTGGCTCAGCGGTAGAGCATCGGCCTGGCGTGCGGGGGACCCGGGTTCGATTCCCTGCCAGGGCACATAGGAGAAGCGCCCATTTGCTTCTCCACCCCCCTCCCCCTTCTTCCTCTCTGTCTCTCTCTTCCCCTCCCGCAGCCAAGGCTCCATTGGAGCAAAGATGGCCCGGGCGCTGGGGATGGCTCCTTGGCCTCGGCCCCAGGCGCTAGAGTGGCTCTGGTTGCAGCAGAGCAACGCCCCGGAGGGGCAGAGCATCGCCCCCTGGTGGGCAGAGCATCGCCCCTGGTGGGCGTGCCGGGTGGATCCCGGTCGGGCGCATGCGGGAGTCTGTCTGACTGTCTCTCCCCGTTTCTAGCTTCAGAAAAATACAAAAAAAAAAAAAAACCAAAAAAAAAACCACTAGAGAACTATAGCAAAGGAATCTGTTTACAGAGCCATAAATGGTACTTCTAAATTAAAATTATCAAAACAAATATTTAAACTTCTTTTGGGTAAGAAATTCTTATTGTTGAATAGTCAACTTTGTTTTATGAACTAGAGCAGTGGTCCCCAACCTTTTTTGGGCCACGGACCGGTTTAATGTCAGAAAATATTTCCACTGCCCTGGTGGGCAGAGCATCACCCCTGGTGGGCGTGCCGGGTGGATCCCGGTCGGGCGCATGCAGGAGTCTGTCTGACTGTCTCTCCCCGTTTCCAGCTTCAGAAAAATACAAAAAAACAAAAAAAACCAAACAAACAAAATAAAACATCGTTCAGACTTAAATATAAATAAAACAAAAATAATATAAGTTATTTATTCTTTCTCTGCGGACCGGTACCAAATGGCCCAAGTCCACTGAACTAGAGAACATTCAAGTGAAAGAACATTTTAAACATTGTTACTTCCAGCATATTTTATCAGTGTGTTGCAAGCCAATACTCTACTGCCACCTAAAGTAGACAAACAGAATTACCTCTTATAGTTAAGGCAATGCTAGACAGAAGAATGAATTCTGAAAGTATGTCAGAGTAAATCAAATATTTTCAGTTTCTTCTATTCATGTCTCCTAAACATTTTAAGATCAGATATTTTGCATCCATTTTATACTCAAATTAATTTCTTATTACTTAATATTTACCATCCAAATGTATAAGTTCATTCTTAAATAGACCCATGTATCAAAAAGATACTGGTATACGCATTGTTCTTCATTTGTAAAGAAGACCAATAACAGATTTAAAAGTATCTTACATAATAAAATATTTTTATATTATATAATAAACATAAAAACTCTACTACACTGACAAGAAAGTTCAACATTAAAAAGCATCTCACTCTTGACTGATCAGGCAGTGGTGCAGTGGTTAGTGTGGGCCTGGGATGCTGAGAACTCAGGTTTGAAGTGCAGCGTCTCTGGCTTGAGCATGGGAGCATACACATGACCCCATGGTCCCTGGCTTGTTCCCAAATGTCGCTAGCTTGAAGCCCAAGGTAGCTGGCTTGAGCAACGGGTCACTGGCTTGGCTGGAGGCACATATAAGAAAGCAATCAATTAACAACTAAAGTGTTGTAACTATGAGTTGATGCTTCTCATCTCTCTCCCTTCCTGTCTGTCTGTCTCTCTCTCTCTCTTCCTAAGAAGAATAAAAAAGCAGTCTGGCTTTTTCACAAGTGGCCTTTTCACAAGAATGATGTACTGGATACATTCCACAAGACAAATCCCAAAACAGAAATTGAATATACCATTCTTTGATAATACCATTTACTGACAAAAAAAAAAATCATTAATGGGCAGTCAACTCAAGTCATTTTGTAAATGAACAAAACATACTTTTAAGCCTCTGCTTTTACTATCATCAATACTTTCCACAAAATTTTTCAGGTTATTTGGAAACAAATCAAATTATGCTTTTAAAATAATATCTAACAATAATAAAATAAAAATATACACCACAGTATGCAAAACATTAAACTACTAGAATATTAAAAACATTAAGTAGCGTATCCCTCCATAGAACTGAACCTCTTCAATACTTACATCATACCCAAAAGTACCTTAGCAATGTTTGTCAAAAGCCTCTAAAAAAGCTTTCAGCAGTGCTCAGTACAAATGTACTAAATTCCTAATACTGGAGAATAGCACATAAAATCAGAGTCAAGGTAGATGAAATTTTAAAAGCCAAGGCAGAAACTTATGTATCATATGATCCCCCTTGTGTTTTACAAAACAGAGGAGAGACTGTTGTGATAGGCTTCAGGACATGCCACCCAAAATATGGCACTTTGGCATATTAAATATTTTAAGCTGAAGGAGTTTGAAAAAAGGCAGAGCAGGAAGGTCACTGTGCCCTCCTGGCACCCTTTTCCCCTGAAACAGGTCATAAAACCTTCATATGAGGTACCCTTATGGACGAAGACAAAGGGTCACCAAGAAGAACCCTACCAGCAGGCCTTGCTAAGTTTCCCCCATTTTACCACAACTACCTCATAGTCTTTAGCCTCTCCTATTCCTCAGTAACTGTCCACTCTGTATCAAATGTAGCATAAAACACTCAGGTCTTCATTTTCTTAGGGAGGCTCAAGTGTCACACAAAACTTAAATAAATTGGTATGTTTTTCTCCCGTTAATCTGTCTTTTGTCAGTTTAATTTTCAGACCGGGTTAGAGACCCTAAGAGGGTCAAGGAAAAACCTTTCTACTTCCCTACATTCCAGACATAAACATAGTACATGGGTGTATCAAAAGAAAACTCTTGGAAATTACAAACATATTTAAGTGAAAAATTCAATTATAAGACTAAAAGAGAATGTTGAAGAAATCTACCAAAAAGTAAAATAAAAAAAACAAAGAAATAGAAAATAGAAAAAATATAATTTAAGGACACAGTATAGAAAGTCTAACATTTGAAAAACAAGTGCTAGAAAGAGAATAAAGAAATATGATGGCCTGACCTCGGTGGATAAAGCATTGACCTGGAACACTGAGGTCGCCGGTTCAAAACCCCAGGTTTGCCCAGTCAAGGCACATATAGGAGTTAAGGCTTTCTGTTCCTCCCCGCTTCTCTATCTCTTTTCTTTCACCCCTCTCTCTCTAAAAAAATGAATAAAAATCTAAAAATAAAAAAGTTTAAAAAAAAAGAACTATGAAAATAATCTTTAGTAATACATTTCCCAGAACTAAAAGCCATGTGTCTGCAGACAGAAAGGCCCACAGTAACCTGAAATAAGACAGAAGAAAACCACACATCAAGGATATTCAAGGAAATAAAGGATAAAGGGAAAATCTTAAAAGCTTCCACAGAAAGAAAAAGATCACATTAAATGAAATAATGCCTTCAATTTTTCTTTTTTTTTATTATTATTATTTATTTTATTTTATTTTTTTGTATTTTTCTGAAGCTGGAAACAGGGAGAGACAGTCAGACAGACTCCCGCATGCGCCCGACCGGGATCCACCTGGCATGCCCACCAGGGGCGAAGCTCTGCCCACCAGGGGGCGATGCTCTGCCCCTCTGGGGCCTCGCTCTGCCGCGACCAGAGCCACTCTAGCGCCTGGGGCAGAGGCCAAGGAGCCATCCCCAGCGCCCGGGCCATCTTTGCTCCAATGGAGCCTTGGCTGCGGGAGGGGAAGAGAGAGACAGAGAGGAAGGAGGGGGGGGGCTGGAGAAGCAAATGGGCGCTTCTCCTATGTGCCCTGGCCGGGAATCGAACCTGGGTCCCCCGCACACCAGGCCGACGCTCTACCGCTGAGCCAACCGGCTAGGGCCTAATTTTCTTTTTTTTTTTAGAGAGGAGAGAGAGGGAGAGAGAGAGGGAGAGAGAGAGAAGGGGGAGGGAGGAGCAGGAAGAATCAACTCCCATATGTGCCTTGACCAGGCAAGCCCAGGGTTTTGAACCGGTGACCTCAGCATTCCAGGTTGATGCTTTATCCACTGCGCCACCACAGGCCAGGCAAAATAATGCCTTCAAAATTGTGAGTCATAGTCCTGGCTAGTGGCTGGCTCAGTGGATAGAGCATCAGCCCATTGTATGGATGTCCCGGGTTCAATTCTCAGTCAGGACACAGAGAAGTGACCATCTGCTTCTCTCCCCTTCTCAATCCCTGCCCTCCCTCTTTCCCTCCCACAGCCAGTGGCTCAATTGGTTTGAGTGTGGCCCTGGGCACTGAGGACCGTTTGGTTGGTCCTAGTGCATCAGCCTCAAGTGCTAAAAATAGCTCAGTACTTGAGCATCAGCCCCAGATGGGATCTCTAGGTAGATCCCAGTTGGGATGCATGCAGGAGTCTGCCTCATTATCTCCTCTCCTATCACCTAAACAGTAATTAATTAATTAATATTTAAATAATTTTGTGAGTCAGTTATTTCACAATCCAGATATACATTTCAGCCAAGTTAGCAATTAAATGTTAGAGTATAATAAAGACATTTTTAAGACTTAAAAAAATAAATTCCTCTTAAGACATGCTTCAAGATCTGAGAAGAGGCAGAGTAAAGCTGAGTCGCAGTGAGACAACAGAGCTACTACAATGCACATCTTGGCCTGTTCAGGTAATAATTTAACAGCCAATTTGGCCCCAAAGATCAAGTCAAGAAACTTAAAATGAGGTCTCAGTGCAGCCAAACTGTCACCCAGGAAAGACATTATCATGACTTTAGTCAACCATATTCATGAAAAACCCCTACCTTGGACCAGGGTTCTGTGCTGTTTTCCTTTTAGTTTCTTATACCTAATAGGTAGGCCTTTCCCCCTTTTTCTCTTTTTTTGTTCATGTTGTAGAGTGGGCTATGAAATACTCTAAACTGTCTATAATTTACTGAAGTTGGCACAAGGCACCCGGTGGCTGTCTTTTCAAAATATCTGTAACCATTGGTTTAATGTTTATAGTCTCCAGTAACTATATGATCCACAAGCGTAGGGAATATAGCTGTGATGTTTGCTAATATATCCCAAGCACAGTGCATGGCATTTATTAAGAATATCTGTAAGGGCCCTGGCCGGTTGGCTCAGCGGTAGAGCGTCGGCCTGGCGTGCGGGGGACCCAGGTTCGATTCCCAGCCAGGGCACATAGGAGAAGCGCCCATTTGCTTCTCCAGCCCCCCCCCCCTCCTTCCTCTCTGTCTCTCTCTTCCCCTCCCGCAGCCAAGGCTCCATTGGAGCAAAGATGGCCAGGGCGCTGGGGATGGCTCCTTGGCCTCTGCCCCAGGCGCTAGAGTGGCTCTGGTCGCGGCAGAGCGAGGCCCCAGAGGGGCAGAGCATCGCCCCCTGGTGGGCAGAGCGTAGCCCCTGGTGGGCGTGCCGGGTGGATCCCAGTCGGGCGCATGTGGGAGTCTGTCTGACTGTCTCTCCCTGTTTCCAGCTTCAGAAAAATACAAAGAAAAAAAAAAAAAAAGAATATCTGTAAGATATGTGCCCTGGCTGAGTAGCTCAGTTTGTTAGAACGTCATCCCAATACTCCAAGGTTCCAGATTCGATCCCTGGTCAGGGCACATGCAAAAATCAACCAATGAACATATGAATGGGTAGAGCAACAGGTCAATGTTTCTCTCTCTTTCTCTCTCCTTTCCACTGTCTCTCTAAAATCAATAAATAAAAATTTAGAAATAAAGAAAAGGAAAAAAAAGACTTTGTAGGCTACGTAAATGCACAAAAATATCAATACTGATTATGTCAGCTGATGGTGCGATTTTACACATCTCAATTTTCTATACTTTCTTTTTTTTTTTTTTCTTTGTATTTTTCGAAGCTGGAAACAGGGAGAGACAGTCAGACAGACTCCCGCATGCGCCCGACCGGGATCCACCCGGCACGCCCACCAGGGGCGATGCTCTGCCCCTCCGGGGCGTCGCTCTGCCGCGACCAGAGCCACTCTAGCGCCTGGGGCAGAGGCCAAGGAGCCATCCCCAGCGCCCGGGCCATCTTTGCTCCAATGGAGCCTTGGCTGCGGGAGGGGAAGAGAGAGACAGAGAGGAAAGCACGGCGGAGGGGTGGAGAAGCAAATGGGCGCTTCTCCTATGTGCCCTGGCCGGGAATCGAACCCGGGTCCCCAGCACGCCAGGTCGACGCTCTACCACTGAGCCAACCGGCCAGGGCCTATACTTTCTGTAATAAAATTAAATAATGCTTATAATAAATATTAATAAGGGAAAGCATACAGGTAGTTGAATGTTTACAAAAAAAGTTTTAATCCGGCATCCTTCAGGTGACATACTCCAACTATGATATGCAAGAACTGCATACTGGAAGGGTAAACACGCACAACAGTGTATAGAAGATTGTTGTAGACTTGTGTACCTGAAAATTGTGTAATTTTGTTAAGCAGTGTTATTCCAGTAAGTTCAATTAAAAAAAAAAAGCCTGTGCTCACTTCGGCAGCACATATACTAAAATTGGAACGATACAGAGAAGATTAGCATGGCCCCTGCGCAAGGATGACACGCAAATTCGTGAAGCGTTCCATATTTTAAAAAAAAAAAAAAAAAGCCTGGTCTGACCAGGTGGTGGCACAGTGGATAGAACCTCGAATTGGGATGCGGAGGACCCAGGTTCGAAACACCGAGGTCACCAGCTTGAGCGCAGGTTCATCTGGTTTGAGCAAAGCTCACCAGCTTGAGCCCAAGGTCACTGGCTTAAGCAAGAGGTTACTCGGTCTGCTGTAGCCCCACGGTCAAGGCACATATGAGAAAGTAATCAATAAACAAGTAGGGAGCCACAACGAAGAAGTGATGCTTCTCATCTCTCTCCCTTCCTGTCTGTCTGTCCCTATCTGTCCCTCTCGCTGTCTCTGTCTCTGTCACACACACACACACACACAAAAAGCCTGTATTACCATAGGTCTTTCCTTTCTAGTCAATCTAATTCTCAAACAAAGTACAAATTTTCCTGGCTTCAAGAGAAGAAACAGAACCAGATGTTTAAAATAACAATTTTATGGTCTCTTATTATTATAAATCTTAATATTATATTACTGATAGGTTATTTTTATATAAGTTTAAACTGGTTTTCATATGTTGATAGTTTTCACTTCTCAGATTCTCAACATCAAATTCTATATTATATTACACTAACATATAAATTTTGTATCTTCTGAATGTGGAAAAATTCCAGATTCAAATTATCTCTCTCTCTTACTAAGAACATACACTCAGTACTACAGAAGCTTTAAAGCTTTTCTTTTTTCAAGAGACAGAAAAAGAGAGAGATGAGAAGCATCAACTCATAGTTGAGGCACTTTAACCGTTCACTGATTGCTTCTCATACGTGCCTTAACCAGGGGGTTTAAGCCAAGCCAATGATCCTTTGCTCAAGCCAGCAACTATGGGCTCAAGCCAGCAACCATGGGATCATACTAACAATCCCACATTCAAGCTGGTGAGCCTGCACTCAAGTCAGCGACGTCGGGATTTGGAACCTAGGATGTCAGTGCTCCAAATCAATGCCCTATCCACTGTTCAACTTCCAGTCAGGCTTAAGCTCTTTTTTTTTTAAAGATTTTATTTATTGATTTTAGAGAGAGGAGAGAGAGAGAGAAGTGGGGGAGGACCAGGAAGCATCAACTAGAGGTAGTTACTTCCCATATGTGCCTTGATCAGGCAAGTCCAGGGTTTCAAACCGGTGACCTCAGCGTTCCAGGTCAACACTTTATCCACTGCGCCAGCACAGGTCTAAAGTTTATTCTTCATTTACCACAGATCTCACGAGCCTAAAGAACAGGTTAATGAAATCCCTCAAGAGGATGTAACAGCAAATAAACCCTATTTCCACCTTTTAGATTATAAATAAACCAACTTCTAAATATAATTTATATTATTATACTGTTTCCAAATATTAAACATTATGAGTTTAAGAAAATATTTTGAGTTTGAGAAAGGGTCAGCAGCAATGTTTTTTCTGTAAAGATTCAGATAGTAAATATTTTAGGCTTTGAAGTCCACAGGATCTGTCAAACCACTCAACTCTGTTATTACAGTGGTGGAAGCTGCTATAGACAAAATGTAAGAAAATAAGTGTATGGCTATGTTCGAATAAAACTTATTTATAAACAGCCAGCAGACCAGATTCATCATTCCAGGGGCCATAGTTAGCTGACCCCTGGTTTAGAATATTAAACCTTCCAGCTCTGCCCATATAAAAGTAGTGTAGATTTTCTCTCTTGCTTATTATTTTAATGGCAATCTGCACTATAAGCACTATCCATTCACTCACTCATTCTACAGATTTTTACTAAGTGCCCAGTACATGCCAGAAACAGTATTAGGTGTGAGGGATAAAAAAGAAAATAATGACGATGAAGTCCTGCCCTCTTATTGCTTACATTCCAATAGGGAAGTCAACAAACAAGGTAACAGGTTCTTAATATAGTTTCAGGTAATGCTACGTATGAAGAAAAGTAAAGCAAAATAAAAAGAGTGAGGAAGGAAAGGTGAGGCTCGTTGGATAGGTCAGGGAGACCTAACAGAAAATCCCTTCTAAGTATAGAATGAATGGAGCAAATGAACAATCCATATACTATCTGAGAAAGAGCATTACAGGCGTATGGAAGAGCAACTGCAAGGGTCCTGGGATTCAGAAAGCACTTAACATGTTTAGTAAAGACAAGATAAACCTGGGGGAAAAAAGGATCATTGGTAGCTGTGCTGAGAATGGACTATAGATAGGGGGCAGAAGTGGAACAGAAAATCCATAAGCTGTTGCAGGTATTTCTAGACTTCTAAAATAGGATCTAAATATATTTTTAATTCAAATTATAGGAAAAAAGGAAAATGGATAAATTAACTTTTGATTGACAAACCTGAGAGCAGGAATTTATCAACAATAGGCAAAACAAAACCCTCAAAAGAACTTTCATTAAATATTTTGTGAAATGAAATTTCAGTGAGGAAACACAAAAACATCACTAACAACAACAACAACAACAAAAACATCACTAACAGAGGGCAGTAGTGAATACAGAACTTAAATGTACAAAAGGTAATCTAGCTTCACAGTTAAGATCTTTCTCTAGAATTCTAGTAAACTGGAATTAAGGAACATACCTACAAGGTTAACAACATGAGCAATAAAGAGGAAGTATGGTGGGAGGCGGAGAAGAAGAAATAGGGTGTACGGGCCTGAGGAGGCCATGGTGCAGTGGACAGAGCATCGGCCTGGGATGCAAAAGACTCAGGTTTGAAACCCCAAGGCTGCCAGCTTGAGCATGGGCTCATCCGGCTTAAGCGTGGGGTCACTGGCTTGAGCGTGGGACCATAGACATGACTCCATGGTCACTGGCTTGAGCAAGGGGTCATTGGCTTGAGACCCCCGCCCCCGTCAAGGCATATATGAGAAGCAATGAACTGAAAGTGACATAACTACAAACTGATGCTTCTCATCTGTCTCCCTTCCTGTCTCTGTCTCTCTCTCTCACTGCCAATATAAATACATACATACATACATATATAAATAGAATTTCTGACATACGCTACAACATGGATGAGCCTTGAAGACATGCTAAGTGAAATAAGTCAGTCACCAAAAAGACAAACACTGCATGATTCCACTTGTATGAGATATTTAAAGTAGTCAAAATTATAGAGACAGAAAGTAGAATGGTGGTTGCCAGGAGATACAAGGGGATAATTATGGGAGTTATTGTTTAATGGGTATTATGTTTCAGTTTTACAAGTAAAAAGTTATAAATATGGATGGTAGTAATGGATGCAAAACAGTATAAATGTATTTAATACCACTAAACTGGCCCTGGCCGGTTGGCTCAGTGGTAGAGTGTCAGCCTGGCATGCAGGAGTCCTGGGTTCGATTCTCGGCCAGGGCACACAGGAGAGGCACCCATCTGCTTCTCCACCCCTTCCCCTCTCCTTCCTCTGTCTCTCTCTTCCCCTCCCACAGCCAAGGCTCCACTGGAGCAAAGTTGGCACGGGTGCTGAGGACGGCTCTGTGGCTTCTGCCTCAGGCGCTAGAATGGCTCTGGTTGCGACAGAGTGACGCCCCAGATGGGCAGAGCATCGCCCCCTGGTGGGTGTGCCGGGTGGATCTTGGTTGGGTGCATGCGGGAGTCTGTCTGACTGCCTCCCCGTTTCCAGCTTCAGAAAAATACAAAAAAAAAATATACCACTAAACTGTACATCTTAAAATGATTAATATAATAAATTTTATGTCATGTATATTTTACCACAATTTTTAAAAATTGAAAAATAAGCCTGACCAGGCAGTGGCGCAGTGGGTAAAGCATCAAACTGGGATGTGGAAGACCCAGGTTCGAGACCCCGAGGTCGCCAGCTTGAGCGCGGGCTCATCTGGTTTGAGCAAAAAGTTCACCAGCTTGAGCCCAAAGTCGCTGGCTCAAACAAAGGGGTTACTCGGTCTGCTGAAGGCCCGCGGTCAAGGCACATATGAGAAAGCAATCAATGAACAACTAAGGTGTTGCAACGCGCAATGAAAAACTAATGATTGATGCTTCTCATCTCTCCGTTCCTGCCTGTCTATCCCTCTCTTTGACTCTCTCTCTGTCTCTGTAAAAGAAAAAAAAAAGCCTGACCAGGCGGTGGCGCAGTTGCATGTTTCTGTTTCTGGCTGCTAGGTCACTGGTCCTCAAGTGCAAAAAGGTTGAAAACCACTGTTTTAAAGTCTATAGTTTCAGCATCGGATTGGGATGCAGAGGACCCAGGTTCGAGACCCCGAGGTGGCCAGCTTGAGCACAGGCTAATCTGGTTTGAGCAAGGCTCAGCAGCTTGGACCCAAGGTCACTGGCTTCAGCAAGGGGTTACTAGATCTGCTGAAGGCCCGCAGTCAAGGCACATATGAGAGAGCAATCAATGAACAACTAAGGTGTTGCAACAAAAAACTAATGATTAAAAAAAAACAAAACTAATGATTGATGCTTCTAAAAAAAAAAATTGAAAAATAAAAAATGTATACTTTGTTTAAGAGCAGGAATAAAGGTTAGTGGGAATAAAGGAATGAAAAGTTGTATTACTTCTTGCCACTTCCACCAGTCATTGGACTATTCACCATTTCCTGAACCTGCTCTACATTTTCCTGCCCCACCCATGCTATTTTCTTAATCTAGAATGCCCTGTGTTGCTGCCTATCATTTTAGTCTAAAATATTTTACACTTTTAAGAGCAGCATCTCCAAGAAATCTGCCAAAAAAAACACTAGTATCGTTCTTCTGACCGCAACAGCTTATTCAGACTTCTATTTCCAAATAATGCAGCATCCTGAATCATACTTATTTGTATACATTCTCTTTTACTGCAGACGGACATTCTATCTCTGCTTAAAGCCCTTCTGTTTAAAAATCATGTTTGCTAGGAAGCTAGGTGAAAAAGCTGAAGGGATTAAGAAGTACAAACAGGCAGTTACAAAACAGTCATGGAGCTATAAAGCACATCATAAGGAACCTAGTCAATAATACTGTAATAACGATGTATGGTGTCAGATGGATATTAGACATATGGGGGGATCACTTTGTAGGTTCCCATAAGAGTTACAGAGAGGTTTACCCCTGTGTTTCTTATAAGGTAAATGAAGATTGGAATTAGATGACTTCTAGAACAGCGTTTTCAACTGCCAGTCTGCAGACTGGTGCTGGTTTGTGAAAGAGTTAACCACCCTGATGTTGTTTGAAGATTACAGACCCAATGATCTTAGTCGAATTCACTTGTGCTCAGGATGATTGCCACTTATCAACCTGTATCATCTATGAAAATACTATTGAGGCTGACTTAGATATCTTTGGGACTTTTAGGCTTGTGTGAACAACCTTTTGCACCATGCAAAGCATTTACAAATCATGCACAATAGACAACAAGTATTCAGACAAACTTATGTAGTATTCAATGCATTATACATGTGGGGTTTGGAAATCTAGCACCAGCTTGTACCATGTTGCATTGTTATGTGCTATAAGGTAAAACTTTATGTGTTTTATGTTTGTTTCTGGCTGCTAGGTCACTGGTCCTCAAGTGCAAAAAGGTTGAAAACCTGCCGGGGTCCAGCCCCAGGGGGGACTTAGGGGTCTCACAGGAGGAGACGGCGTTGGCGAAAATCGAGTGAGAGAGTCGAATTCTTTTCTTTCTCTTTATTCTCTAGTTAGCATTTACTGCCAGGCATTTCTTCCAAATGCTAGTACAGCTCCTTTTTTATACACACACACCAAGTTACAATTACATGGTATTAATTATTGCTTCTGTTTCACTATGTTTACATGTTTCCAGATAACAGTTAATTTATATCTATAAACTACAAATCAGGTGGCAAATCATTCAAAGTACAACTACAAAATAACTTGAATAGCGATAACAACATTGGTAAAAGCTTTTAAAGGATTAGTATTAACTAATAACTCAACTTTACTGTTGTTGGGAGTCAAGGGGCAGAGAGAGATTAACAGACGAAATTATTAAGGATTAGCAAAGGACCACCGCTTGCTCAGGCAAATGGCCTTGAGTTCATGCAGTGTCCTAATTTTTCTCACAAGTCTTCAAAAGGCTTGCTTATTAAGAAATTGTCATAACATCAAGAGTAACTTTTGCTTAAATATATATAGAGTGCACCTGCAAGATAGCTTAGTAGCAACATAATATTAGAAGGCATTAATTGCTATTGCTTCTATGGATTCCCCCATATTTCTCTTTATTATCTGAACGAAAAACTCTGGAAAGTATATAAATCTCATGAGAATGTCTCACTGAGAAAGCCCAGCAACTGCCTTTAGTCATAAAACAAGTCTCTTAGCAAAACATTCTTTTCTTGCCGACTGCGCTCCCATCCAAGGCCACGCAACAGGCCACTTCACTACACTTTATCTAAGATTCTAATGTCTAGTTAAACTTTATTCATTTATGGCCCTGGCCGGTTGGCTCAGCAGTAGAGCGTCGGCCTAGCGTGCGGAGGACCCGGGTTCGATTCCCGGCCAGGGCACATAGGAGAAGCGCCCATTTGCTTCTCCACCCCTCCGCCGCGCCTTCCTCTCTGTCTCTCTCTTCCCCTCCCGCAGCCAAGGCTCCATTGGAGCAAGGATGGCCTGGGCGCTGGGGATGGCTCTGTGGCCTCTGCCCCAGGTGCTAGAGTGGCTCTGGTCGCAACATGGCGACACCCAGGATGGGCAGAGCATTGCCCCCTGGTGGGCAGAGCGTCGCCCCATGGTGGACATGCCGGGTGGATCCCAGTCGGGCGCATGCGGGAGTCTGTCTGACTGTCTCTCCCCGTTTCCAGCTTCACAAAAAAAAAACAAAAAAAAACTTTATTCATTTACTATATTCATACACTAGTTAAGTTCTAACTTTATTCTTTCTAACATGATTAATAAGAAGAAATTCTCCTACAAACTTAACCCTTTATGAGAGATATTATGGCCAGCCTCTTATATTTATGAGCCCAGTTTAAGGGGCTTACAGGCTTTTCTGTGGAACTTACACCTTCTGTCTTATTTTCAAAGAAATTACTACAAATCTACAGGGAAAGCACGGTACTATTATCCCTGTGCCACAAATAATAGCACACACCCAGAAAAAGGGGGGATATAAGGCCAGATTAATTCAAAAAGGTCAAAGGGGGAAGTATCGTTGTGCCTTTCCTTTGCGGTGACTTTGTCAACCCGCAGCCATTGGTCTTCACTGCGGTGACTCTGTCAACCAGCAGCCGTTGGTTTTCTCTGCTGTGACTTTGTCAATCAGCAGTTTTTGATCTTCTTCTGCTGTGACCTTGTCAGCCAGCAGTTGTGGGTCTTCTCCTGCTGTGACCTTGTCAGCCAGCAGTTGTGGGTCTTCTCCTGCTGTGACCTTGTCAGCCAGCAGTCGTTGATCGGCTCCCGACAAAAACCACTGTTTTAAAGTCTATAGTTTCAGGCCTGACCTGTGGTGACATAGTGGATAAAAGCTTCAACCTATAATGCTGAGGTTGCTGGTTCGAAACCCTAGGCTTGCCTGGTCAAGGCACATATGGGAGTTTATGCTTCCTGCCCCCTCTTCTCTCCCTCTCTCCTCTAAAATGAATTTTGAAAAAGTTTACTATAGAACTTATAGTTTCAGCCCTAAGTCAAGCAGTTAATGGCTTTCTCCCTTAATACCTCAGACCTGTCAGCTGTGCAGAGAGGTTGTGCTGCCAGGCACAGGCTGAACACCAAAAGAGGCATGTCAGTTCTTCAAACTAGAATCACTCAGAAAACTGAAATATTCCACTTCAGGCAGAAGATTGATACCTGGATATTTTTTAGCAATGTAGTAAAAAGAAGTATTGGGCCCTGGCCGGTTGGCTCAGCGGTAGAGCGTCGGCCTAGCGTGCGGAGGACCCGGGTTCGATTCCCAGCCAGGGCACATAGGAGAAGCGCCCATTTGCTTCTCCACCCCTCCGCCGCGCTTTCCTCTCTGTCTCTCTCTTCCCCTCCCGCAGCCAAGGCTCCATTGGAGCAAAAGATGGCCCGGGCGCTGGGGATGGCTCTGTGGCCTCTGCCTCAGGCGCTAGAGTGGCTCTGGTCGCAACATGGCGACACCCAGGATGGGCAGAGCATCGCCCCCTGGTGGGCAGAGCGTCGCCCCATGGTGGGCGTGCCGGGTGGATCCCGGTCGGGCGCATGCGGGAGTCTGTCTGACTGTCTCTCCCTGTTTCCAGCTTCAGAAAAATGAAAAAAAAAAAAAAAAGAAATATTGGAAAGTTTCTAGGCAATCTCTTCTCTGAATATTCTGCCATTTTTATCTCATAACAAAAGTATCAAAATATAGTCCACCTAGAGAGAAGTAGCCCCCAATGTTTTGAGATCCTAAGACAATGCCTACACGTGTGCCCTTCCTCCTTGGCCTGTAGTTCCTTACACTCATCTCCTCCTTGGCCTACAAAATACCTCAAAAACCCAAGTAACACATCAAATTCTCCAGGAAACCTTTTGTAACCACTCAAAGAATAAGATTTGATAGAAACAGAAGGCATTCACTAGTGATTTATGATATCAACTAAACTTACTTAGCATGTCTAGGATAGCACCTGAGATGCTATCCCTTACATTTCCACAAGACAATCTACTTTCTGTAATAATTGCCTTTTTTCCCTCCAGATTCAAAGCCTATAAGCAAAAGCAGTTTAAAAAAGAAAAACAAGCCCTGGCCAGATAGCTTAGTTGTTTGGAGCATTGTCCTGAAACAGAGGTTGCTGGTTCGATCCCCAGTCAGGGCACATGCAGGAACGGAACAATGATCCTGTCGCTCTATCTCTCTCCCTGCCTCTTTCAAAAAAAAAAAAAAAAAAAAAAGAAAGAAAGAAAGGAAAGAAAAACAGAACTGCCTTTTTAAAGCATAAGCAGTTTTGAAAGAAATGTAAGTGCAAAAGCATAACAGATGAGATTTTATTTATTTCACCTGCTTAAGACACCCTGAACCTGTTTCCTAATCTTTAAAATGGGCATCCATCATATAAGGTTTTGCAAGAAACAAATAAAATGTAAAACGCCTAGTACAGTTCCTAACACATAGGAGGAGGCCCACAAAAATCACAAATCATTTTTACAGTCTTATCTCTATACTTTGGCACTAGATTCATTCCCAGAACAAGTTATCAGCGTAAACCAATGTTGTCCAACACGGTGACCACTACTGCATGTGGCTAGTCCAAGTTGATAAGGTCTTTACATGTAATATACATAGCACACATATTTCAGAGTCTTGGTGGAAAAAGACAATATACAGTATCTTATTAATCTTGTACATCGATTATATGTAAAAAGACAATACCTCAGATATACTTGGTTGTTGAGGAGCTACTGAAGGGTTTTAAGCAGGGGAGTAATAACACCAGATTTGAGTTCTTAAAAGATTCCTCTACGGTAGCAGTGTGTCAAACGAACTGGAGGCCCCGGGAAAGCCAAAAGCTGGGCTATGGTAGTGATCGAACAGATGATGATGTGGGTCTAAGGCAGTGGTTGGAGAATATGCGATTTTGGATACAAAGAAGATATACTGCTCACAAAAATTAAGGGATATTTTATAGCTTCATATTCATTTTGAAATATCCTCTACTTTTTGTGAGCAGTATAAAATTAGCAGGCTTTGTATCAGGGAAGCGGCGACAGAACAAAAGGAAGAGTTATTTCACAGGATTCTCCTAAGGATTAAAATTAACCTCACCTATTTCTTTTTACTTTTTTAATATGGCTACTAGAAAATTTTGAAGTATATATTCAGCTCTCATTACATTTCTATCAGACAGGCTGGCTTACCCTTTGACTTCGCGCTGGTAAAAAGGCTCTGTTAACCACACCGCGGACTACTGGTAGGTTCCATCCGGCCAAGGCACCCTCGTCCCGGCTCACTTTAACGCTCCCCACTTCCACCACACGGGAAAACCTGACGACTTCAGCGCTCTTAATTTTTAAAAGTGTGAAGCCCACAGACCCACCTAGGCAACACGAAATTGTTACCTACACAACACTAGTGAAGTATCTAGAGAAAAACATCAGTCCTCTCCCGTGAGGAAGGGTCAGCACTGCTGGAGGGGCTGGAAGAGGGAGCAGGGAGGGGTCGCCCTTAAGAAAGTGAGGGAACAACGGGGAGGGAACGCCCCGATTCTGAGGGAGCGTCGTGTGGAGCCCACGGAGCAGAGGTCTGGGAAGGAAAGCCTTTTCAGCTTCTGGGGAACCGAGTCAGGAAGGCGGGGAAGGGGCTGGGCTCTGAGGCAGAGGCTGCAGGAAGGAGCGGTACCTTAAGAATCCCCCTCATCTTTGCCAGAAAGGGCCGGAACTCCTCCAGTGGCACCTCGGGATAGAGCTGGCTCCGCAGCAGCTCCTCCGTAATGCCTGGGTGCCCGTGAAAAGTTTTCTGGGCCAAGCCATTCAGCAGCCCGCTCAAGTGTTTGCAACTCTCAAGCTCGCCAGCCATTGTTACTGGAAGCCCCACCTCTCCCCAGCTGAGCGCCGCCAGCTACGGCAGCCTGGACGGGCCTGGATAGCCCAGGCAGATTTGCTCTGCAAAACCCGCCCCCTTTAGAACCGCTGAGTTATCCACTCAGTTCCAGAAAAATCACTTTGCTTCCACTGACTCCTTTCATCATTCCAGGGCCCACTCAAAGGAAAGAACATTTTGGTGATCACTTGAGATGGGGAAGCATCCTATAAGAGTGGCAGTTTACCTTTGGATGGAAGCATCCAGTGGTGAGATTATGCCCGTCTGCACCAGTTCAACAGAACCAATACCTAATTTTTTTTTGTTGAGTTCAGTGAACTGGTTGTTAAAATGGCACTTATAATCAGGGTTCTCTAAGTTGGGCGCCTGGGCAGCCACCCAATGTGAAAATCACAACTTTACATTCTTTACTCTTCCCCACCCCCCACCCCCTCCAAGTTAGAAGCCGGGAGGCAGACAGTCTCCGCATGGGTCCTACTGGGATTCACCCGGCATGCCCACCAGGGGGCGATCCTCTGCCCATCTGGGGCATTGCTCTGTTGTCTGGAGCCATTCTAGCACCTGAGGCAGAGGCCATGGAGCCCTCCTCTGTGCCCAGGCAACTTTGCTCCAATGGAGCCTTGGCTGCGGGAGAGGAAGAGAAAGACAGAGAAGGAGGAGAGGGGGAAGGGTGGAGAAGCAGATGGGCGTTTCTCCTGTGTGCCCTGACGGGGAATTGAACCCAGGACTTCTACATGCAGGGCTGACGCTCTACCGCTGAGCCAACCGGCCAGGGTCTCTTTCCTCCTTTCAACATTCATCTGCCCAACAGTGTATTCTAAGCTCACATGGTAATGTTAATTTGTCCATAGGTGAAAAAAATTGCAAGTGAGGATGCCAAAATCAAGAAACAATACGGAACTATCTTAAATAACAGTTTTATTGTTTTTTGTCAGGTATTATTTAATATTTTTCATTAATATTTTAAAACTCAATTACCGGGGTCCAGCCCCGGGGGGGGGGGATCCAGGGGTCCCACAGGAGGAGATGGCGTTGGCGAAATTGAGTGAGAGAGCCGAATTCTTTTCTTTCTCTTTATTCTCTTGTTAGCATTTACTGCCAGGCATCTCTCCCAAATGCTAGTACAGCTCCTTTTTTATACACACACACCAAGTTACAATTACATGGTATTAATCATTGCTTCTGTTTCACTATGTTTACATGTTTCCAGATAACAGTTAATTTATATCTATAAACTACAAATCAGGTGGCAAATCATTCAAAGTACAACTACAAAATAACTTGAATAGCGATAACATCTGTAAAAGCTTTTAAAGGATTAGTACTAACTAATAACTCAACTTTACTGTTGTTGTGAGTCAAGGGGCAGAGAGAGATTAACAGACAAAATCATTAAGGACTAGCAAAGGACCACCGCTTGCTCAGGCAAATGGCCTTGAGTTTATGCAGTGTCCTAACTTTTCTCACAAGATAACAAAAGGCTTGCCCATTAAGAAATTGACATAAGCCTGACCTGTGGTGGCGCAGTGGATAAAGCGCCGACCTGGAAATGCTGAGGTCGCCGGTTCGAAACCCTGGGCTTGCCTGGTCAAGGCACATATGGGAGTTGATGCTTCCAGCTCCTCCCCCTTCTCTCTCTCAGCCTCTCCTCTCTCTCTCTCTCTCTCTCCTCTCTAAAAATGAATAAATAAAAAAAAAAAAGAAATTGACATAACATTAAGAGTAACTTTTACTTAAAGATATATAGAGTGCACTCGCAAGATAGCTTAGTAGCAACATAATTTCAGAAGACATTAATTGCTATTGCTTCTATGGATACCCTTCCATACCTCTCATTATCTGAAGAAAGAATTTTGGGGGAGGTATACAAACCTCATGAGAGTGTCTCACTGAGAAAGCCCAGCAACTGCCTTCAGTCATAAAACAATTCTCTTAGCAAAACATTCTTTTCTTGCTGACTGCGCTCCCATCCCAGGCCACGCAACGGGCCATTCTATAACACCTTACCTAAGATTCTATGTCTAGTTAAACTTTATTTATTTACTATATTCACACACTAGTAAATTCTAACTATATTCTTCTTAGAGTGTTCCACTATCTGCAGATCAAATAAGCAAGAAGAAAGGAAAGTTTCTCTACTCTATTACATGAAAAGGCTAGGGAGAAAAAATGATGAATTAAGTGAAGGCCAAAAGGTGCTCTGTGCACAGCCACTGCCTTCTACCCATACACAAGTCACAATCTATTCTTTCTAACATGATTAGTAAGAAGAAATTCTCCTACAAACTTAACCCTTTACGAGGGATATCATAGCCAGCCTCTTATGTTTACGAGCCCAGATCAAGGGGCTTACAGGCTTTTCTGTGGAACTTACACCTTCTGTCTCATTCCCAAAGAAATTACCACAAATCTACAGGGAAAGCATGGTACTATTATCCCTGTGCCACAAATAATAGCACACACCCAGAAAAAGGGGGGATATAAGGCCAGATTAATTTAAAAGATTAAAGGGGGAAGTATCGTGCCTTTCCTTGCGGTGACTTTGTCAACCCGCAGCTGTTGGTCTTTACTGCGGTGACTCTATCTTCTTTTGCTGTGACTTTGTCAACCAGCAGTTGTGGATCTTCTTCTGCTGTGACCTAGTTAGCCAGCATTAGTGGATCGGCTCCCGACACTCAATCTAGTTTTGTGTGTCTCTTTTATTGTTCTTAAGTATTAAACGTATGAAAAAATAAACTACCTTTCGGTATATCATTTTTTTATACTTAAAACAGTCATTAGGGTAGAGAACCTGTTGTTAAATTATTTGAATCCCACCACGGGCCACATCTGATCCCAGACATTACCAACTGACTAACTGAATAGGATCTATCACTCAAGATCTAATCTCTGCCTAATCCTTTTGTCCAAAAAAATTTAACTATCCTCTGATAACACTGTGTTTTTGCTTGGCTCGTTACTTGCATTTTTTCATACATGTGACTTTTCTTTCCAGCTAGGTCAGTGGCTCTGATCCAGTACTCCTTTCCATAACATTTTTTTTTTTTTACAGAGACAGAGAGAGAGTCATAGAGAGAGACAGACAGGGACAGACAGACAGGAACGGAGAGATGAGAAGCATCAATCATTAGTTTTGCAACACCTTAGTTGTTCATTGATTGCTTTCTTATATGTGCCTTGACCATGGGCCTTCAGCAGACCGAGTAGCCCCTTGCTCAAGCCAATGACCTTGGATCCAAGCTGGTGAGCTTTGCTCAAACCAGATGAGCCCGTGCTCAAGCTGGCGACCTCGGGGTCTCGAACCTGGGTCCTCCGCATCCCAGTCCAATGCTCTATCCACTGCGCCACCTCCTGATCAGGCCAAATAATTTTTAAACTGATTTTAGAAAAAGAGAAAAAGAAAGAAACATCCATTGTTATTCCAGTTATTTATGCATTCATCGGTTGTTTCTTGTATGTGTCTTGATCAGGGATCTCAAACCCACAACCTTGGTGTTTTTCCAGACAACTGCTCTAACCAACTGAGCTAGCAGGCCAGAACCAACAAATATTCTGACAACACCTTTACTCTTCTGAAATGACATGCATAGATAATATAATTGCCTACCTATATAATATCAAATATTCAATATATTATTCACCCATAAAAAATATTCACCCATTCTCTGCAACATCTGTAGGTACACTGGACACAATGTATAGTTTATCTCTAGGTTTGCACTTATTGGAATCATAAAAGCATCTCTGAATTTGCCTTTTAGAAAATTATTCACCCATGATACATGCTACATGGATGAACCTTTAAAAAATTCAGAATAAAAGCAGACATACACACACACACACACAAAAGACAGACACAAAGGACAGATATTATATGATCCCATTTATATGAAATGTCCAGAATAGACAAATCCATATAGACAAAGTTGACCAATGGTTGCCAGAGGCAGGAGAAAGGGGATTGATTTATGTGCCCTGACTGGAGATCAACCTCACAATATTGGCATATGGGGATAACACTTTAAGGAACTAAATTACCCAGCCAGGGCTTATATCTCAATTTAAAAATCAATATAATGACCTAATTGTAACTTAGGTTAAAAATATAAGGAATGTAACTTACATGTATTTCGATGTTTGCTTGGGCACAACTACCTAGGTGACTGGGAGACACATGCATTAGCCCAATGCCTGTATCTCTATGTAGCACCACCTGTAACTTCCACAAATATGAATACAGGTGGGCTGTATTGGTGACTTGAGAGAGAGAGAGAGAGAGAGAGAGAGAGATTGCAGACTTTTTCTATGCAGGTTGATAGATTTAACTATATACACCCAAGAAGGTGACAAACATTAATATTCCAAATGTATAAAGAGCTCTTAGAGATCACTGAAGTGACAGAAATTGGTACCATGTTGTTCTGAAATGTGAAAAAGAGTTGGTAAAGTTTAAAACAAAAAACATTATTTCTTCACTTTACCCAGTAATTGCAAACCAAGAATGTTCTGTGGATTTTAAAGCTATGCTAAAAATACACTGTATTTATATTTACGATGCAGTTAGATTTCAGGATCAGACAATACAGGTAGATTTTTTTTTTTTTTTTGTATTTTTCTGAAGCTGGAAACGGGGAGGCAGTCAGACAGACTCCCACATGCGCCCAACCAGGATCCACCCGGCACGCCCACCAGGGGGTGATGCTCTGCCCATCCGGGGCGTAGCTCTGTCGCAACCAGAGCCACTCTAGCGCCTGGGGCAGAGGCCAAGGAGCCATCCCCAGCGCTGGGCCATCTTTGCTCCAATGGAGCTTCGGCTGCGGGAGGGGAAGAGAGAGACAGAGAGGAAAGAGAGGGGGAGGGGTGGAGAAGCAGATGGGCACCTCTCCTGTGTGCCCTGGCCGGGAATCGAACCTGGGACTTCCGCACACCAGGCCGACGCTCTACCACTGAGCCAACTAGCCAGGGCCAGACTCAGCCATTCTTGCCCCTCCATTATTGCGAGAATTGAAATACCTTTTTCAAAGTAATGCCACCTTGTTGCACTGTTGAGAATCATTGATCTACTGCTTTAATTAATGTTTATCCAGCGTTTGCCTGAAGTCAAGAGGCATTTTTCATAATAGAAAAGATATACTTCTTTCCCTAAAGCAATTAATTTTCTAAAAGGCAAATTCAGAGATGCTTTTATGACTCCAATAAGTGCAAACCTAGAGCTAAACTATACATTGTGTTCAGTGTACCTACAGATGTTGCAGAGAATGGGCAATGTAATGGAAAAATTAAAGGGTTGTGAGTGGAAACAGCACTATGAAGCACATGAGTTCCAAATTACTCACCAAAAAGGCTGTATGCATTTATTTCCAAGAAACCTTACTAACACTATTCTTGATAATATTTGCTATCTGATACATGAGCAACATTGTCTGGTTTTCATTTATATTTCTTTTTTTTTTTTTTTCAAGTGAGAGGTGAGAAGGCAGAGACAGACTACTGCATGCTCTCTGACTGGGCTCCCTATGGTAAGCCCCTACGAGGCAATACTCTGCCAGGCTGGGCCACAACTCTGTTGCTCAGCAACTGTGCTATTTTAGTGCCTGAGGTCAAGCCATGGAGGCATCCTCAGAGCCCTGGGCCAACTTTGCTCAAACTATTCAAGCTACGACTATGGGAGGGGAAGAGAGAGAGAGATGGGGGGAAGTGAGAAGCAAATGGTCGTTTCTCCCCTGTGCCCTGACTGGGAATCAAACCTAGGACTTCTACACGCCAGGCCAATGCTCTACCATTAAGCAATCGGCCAGGGTTTTTTTAAACTGTCTTTTTTATTATTATTCTTTTTTGAGAGGAGAAAGAGAGAGAACAGGGAGGAGCAGGAAGCATCAACTCTCATATACCTTGACCAGGCAAGTGCATGGGTTTTGAACCACTGACCTCAGCATTTCAGGTCGATACTTGATCCACTGTGCCACCACAGGTCAGGCATATTTCTTGAATTTTGAGAGTGAATACTTTTTTATATATATATTTACTGACTGCTTGCATTTCTTCCTATTTTCTTAACAATTTTCTATGGGAGTTTCTGTCACTTTGGTGATCTCTAAGAGTTCCTTATACATCTGGAATATTAATGTTTGTCGCCTATTATGTCAATATTTTTCTTGGGTGCATATAGTTGAATTTGTCAACCTGTATAGGAAAAACCTGGACAGTTATTCAACAACATGGTTAAAGAATATACCTCTGAGCCTGACCAGGTGGTGGCGCAGTAGATAAGAGCATCAGACTGGGATGTGGAAGACCCAGGTTTGAAACACTGAGGTCTCTGGCTTGAGCGTGGGATCATAGACATGACCCCATGGTCATCGGTTTGAGCCCAAAGGTCACTGGCTTGAGCCCAAGGTCGCTGGTTTGAGCAAGGGGTCACTTGCTCTGCTGTAGCCTCCCAGTCAAGGCACATAGAGAAAGTAGTCAATGAACAACTAAGGTGGTGCAACAAAGAGTTGATGCTTCTCATCTCTCTCCCTTCCTGTCTGTCTGTCCCTATCTGTCCTGTCTCTCTCGCTAATATATATATATATATATATATATATATATATATATATATACACACACACACACACATATATATATTTAAGTAATTGAGGGTGGTTTATATTTTCTTCTATCTGATTACCTGATTTTTCTAAACGTCTATAGAGTACATGTGATACTATTGTAGTAAGTTATGTAAGGAGCCTCAGCCAGTCAGCTCAGCTCGTTACAGCATTGTCTGGATACATCAAAGTCGTGGGTCCAATCCATGGTCAGGGCATATACAAGAATCAACCAATGACAACATGAATGAGTGAAACAATAAATCAATGTCTCTCTCTCTCTCTCTCTCTCTCTCTCTTTTCCTTCCTCTCTCTCTCTAAAAAGCAATACTGTACATAAATAATAAAAGAAAATAATCAACTAATGAATAGTTAAATAAGTGGAACAACAACAAATCAATGTTACTCTCTCATTCTCTTCCTTCCTCTCTCGCTAAAACCAATTAGAAAAATAAAATTTAAATTAAAAATAAGTTATGTAATGAAAACATAAAATAATTAGTTATCCTAAAATCAAATTTTTAATAAAAAGTTTTATAAGAACATGTGTTCTACCTCAATTGAGAAAAGCTATGCACCTTACATAGAGTTTCTCAAATGTTTTTATAACATTAGACGCTTTCAGCCTGACTAAGCAGTGGCGCAGTGGATAGAGCATCAGCCTGCGTTGCTGAGGACCCAGGTTTGGAACCCCAAGGTCGCTGGCTTGAGCACGGGCTCATCTGGCTTGAGTATAGGGTGGCCAGCTTGAGCCCAAAGGTCGCTGGCTTGAAGCCCAAGGTCGTTGGCTTGAGCAAGGGGTCACTGGCTCACCTGAATCCTCTCCCCCATCAAGGCACATATGAGAAGCAATCAGTGAACAACAAGGTGCTGCAACTATGAGTTGATGCTTCTCATTTTTCTTCCTTCCTGTTTGTCCTTGTCTGTCTGTCTCTCTTGCTCTAAAATAATAATAATAATAATAATAATAATAATAATAACAACAACATTAGATACTTTCAGAATCTGATAGGAGCCTCAGACACTTTCCCCTCAAAATTCAAATATACACCAAATGTAGTTTACAACATCTAAAGGTTAATTTATCCCTCTGAAGTCTTTCTGTGAACCAAGTTTTCCACTTGCCCTAACAACTCCATCTCAGTACTCCCAGTCCTAATGGATTACTCTTTTAGAAGTAGGGGGTAATCCTATACATCACTATCATCATTTTTATTAGAGAAAGAGGGGGGGGAGAGAGAGAGAGGGAGAGATAGAGAGAGAACAGGGGGAGGAGCAGGAAGCATCAACTCCCATATGTGCCTTGACCAGGCAAGCCCAGAGTTTTGAACCAGCGACCTCAGCATTCCAGGTCGACGCTTTATCCACTGTGCCACCACAGGTCAGGCCCATCACTATCATCATTTAACTCCTATTCCAATGTATATAATATATGGACCTATCACTGTCTGTCTGAGCCTACAGCAAGTTACAAAACACCCAAGTGATCAATGAAAGAAAATCATCCTGTGCCACCAGGTGCTGCTATTGCCAATGTAACTATTCAAGGTAACAGCACATTTTTATTTGTTGTTTTATTTTTTTACAGAGACACGGAGAGGGTCAGAGAGAGGGATAGATAGGGACAGACAGACAGGAACGGAGAGATGAGAAGCATTAATCATTAGTTTTTCGTTGTGCATTGCGACAGCTTTGTTGTTCATTGATTGCTTTCTCATATGTGCCTTGACCTTGGGCCTTCAGCAGACCAAGTGACCCCTTCTCAAGCCAGCGACCTTGGGTCCAAGCTGGTGAGCTTTTGCTCAAACCAGATGAGCCCGCGCTCAAGCTGGTGACCTCGGGGTCTTGAACCTGAGTCCTCAGCATCCCAGCCTGATGCTCTATCCACTGCGCCACCACCTTGTCAGGTGGTAACAGCACATTTTTAGAATGCTTTTGAAACAAAAGGATCAGAGCACGAAGCTTTATTAAATCTCAATACAGAACCTGTTTTACAGACAACAAACCAGGGTACAGGTCCATAGAAAGGATTGTTTACTGTAAGGTAACAGTTTAAAAAGAAAGAAAGAAAGCCTAGTGCAAAAAGAAACTACAAGCACCTACTAGCAGCCCTCCTGGTAAACAGGTTTCCCTTTTATTGTTGCCAACTAGGTCTCCATTTAACATTCCACTAAACAACTGGTGGCTTCCACAATTCCAAAATTACCCTTTTACGGCTCACTGGCTGCTTGGTCCTAGACCAGCAGTGGGTGTTTGTTTGTTTGTTTGTTTGTTTAATAAGGTTTTCCGTATCTGAAAATATTAAAACTTAAAATGTAAACCAAAATAATGTACAAACACAGTGGCCCCAAAGTTTTTCAGTAAAATCCCCTTGTTCCCTGTCTCTACCACACCTTTTCCAATTCTACTTTAATTACCATTTACTTTCCTCACAGCCAGCTACTCGACAGATTCTGGTTGAGAGCTTTGGGGAATCATTCTGTTAGGCTTCCAGGAGTTACAGAACTGGATAAGACAGTCTGCCCTTACATTCCGTAAGAGAATATGTAAATGAAGGGTAGCAGAATATTTGCCCCTTCGGTATTGAGGCAAGAGAGTAAAAGGCTAGGAAAATTCCTTGGCAAGTAGAATGAGGAAACTGAGGCAGCTGAATAAACTGAGAAATTTACAGCCAGATACAGAAAGTCACATCCCTAGAAATTACATCTAGGCCTCAGTTGTATTTCAGCTTCAAGTCCCAAAAAGCAACAAAACCAGGTGGACATTGTCAGAACTAACTGCAATAACTAATAACCCCCTGCCCTGGCACTAACAAATCAGTGGAGAACACACCCCCAGCACACCTGAAAGCTAATAAATATTCTATTGTAGCTCCCCTAAACTCCCAGCCTTT
Organism: Saccopteryx leptura; assembly: GCF_036850995.1. Lineage (NCBI taxonomy): Eukaryota > Metazoa > Chordata > Mammalia > Chiroptera > Emballonuridae > Saccopteryx > Saccopteryx leptura. The sequence continues at coordinate 256,133,332 of NC_089505.1, forward strand.
AAAAATCCTCAAAACAGCCTGACCAGAGGTGACACAGTGGATGGAGCATTGACCTGGTACACTGAGGTCCCAGGTTCAAAACCCCAAGGTCGCTGGCTTGAGCACAGAGTTACCGGTTTGAATGAGGGGTAATCAAAATGATTCCATGGTCACTGGCTTGAGCAAGGGGTCACTGGCTTTGCTTGAGACCCCTGGCCAAGACATGTATGAGTAGCGATCAATGAACAACTAAAGTGATACAACTACGAGTTAATTCTTCCCCCCTCTTTTTCTCTTGCAAAAAGAAAACAAACAAAAACTCAAAATAAAGGACCCAGCCTGAGCTCTACCTCCCAGGAACACCCCCCTTTTCCCTCTCCCTCTTCTTCCCCTACGTGTGCATCTCCTAAGTTCTATAGGTCCCCAAGAGACTTGCAACCAGGAAAGCAATGGGCAGTTCCAGTTCATCCTGGGCTAAACCCCCTGACCCCTTTTCTCTGACTTCCCAGTGTTGGCTCATTTCTTTCCCATAAGATTTCTAAGGAGCCAAAGCAACCTCTCCTAGGTTCTCTACTGTAGCTTCTGTCCTAGGCCATTCCTGTTTCACTACCCCCAACTTTAATAAGCCTACTCTCAAAGTCACCTGACTTGTGTTGTGCAATTTTTCCTGCACAAAGGAAAAAAACTAGATGCTAGTTCCTCGTACCCTTTCTGGTAACAGTATAAGGATTATTTTCAAGCTGAAGGCAACTGAGAAGCAGATACAAGAAAAGCTCCAGCCTGACCAGGTGGTGGCGCAGTGGATAGAGCATCAGACTGGGACGCAGAGGACCCAGGTTCAAAACCTCAAGGTCACCAGCTTGAGCGTGGGTTTATCTGGTTTGAGCAAGGCTCACCAGCTCGGACCCAAGGTTGCTGGCTTGAGCAAGGGCTCACTTGCTCTGCTGTAGCCACCCCGCCCCCTGTCAAGGCACATATGAGAAAGCAAGCAATGAACAATTAAGGTGCCACAAGGAATTGATGCTTCTCATCTCTCATCTCTCTCCCTTCTCTCCCTATCTGTCCCTCTCTGTCTCTGTCACAAAAACAAAACAAAAAAACCCAAACAAACCTCCATCCCCTATTTGTCTAAATGCAGGGCATACATTTTCAAAGGTGTCCCTCCTGATCTGCCTACCAAGAACAGAAGTCAATCCCAGGCGACAAAGTTAAACCATCATCAATGGAACCCTGACTGGGTGGAGCATCAAACCCCAGCCAGGGTACATGCAGAAATCAACCAGTGAGTGTATGGAGGGATGGAACAAGTTGATGTTTCTCTCCCTCTCTTTCTCTCCAGGATCAATAAAAAATTAATAAACCCTCACCATTGGAAAAGGCACTAATTTAAATCTGTATAACAAATCTTACTCATGTTTACCTTGCATTTTCTGGCCATCTCCTCATCACTGGCCTTCCTGACACCTTCCTTTCCTCTTTGTCTGAAGATGGAGCATAAATTGAATATCTAAGCCACCACTTCGAATTACTCATTTTCCCTAGGCATCTCACATGTATGCATGAGGTATACATGTTAATAAGCTTGTTTTTCTCATTAATCTGTCTTTTGTTACAGGGGTCACAGCCAAGCACTCAGAAGGGTAGAAGGAAAATTATTTTTTCCTCTTCTACATAAACAAATGACTAAAATACAATGAACTAAGGATTGTTACTGCTTAGCACTGAGAAATAACTGTCGAATTTGGCGGTGGAAGAAAGAAAAATTGATTAACTCAGCTTCAGTAGGTCACAGAGAGGCTTAATGGTGAATAGTGTTAGAGGAGATAATTGAGAGGATAGGACCACCAGTTGGCCTTTGAGCTGGACCAGGACAATCACCCCTTTCCCTGTCCTTGGAATGTATGTTCTGTTTACCATTCCCAGAAGTAGGAGCCAGTCCAAGGACATAGCCTTGAGAGTAAGGTGTACAGACTGTCTGGATAACATACATGACTGAGCCCAGCCCAGTTAAGACCTCTATATAAACTTTAAGATTCTGGTGAGCCGGTACAGATATCTACTTCTCTTGAGACCACCCAAGACAAGCCTCATTAAGTTCCCTTGCTTATTAAAACTGCTACCTACCTATCTGGAGCGGTCTGCCTTTTCTTCTGTCTCTCCCTGCTCTCCTTGTGGAAAGGGCAGTGGGGGTGAGGGTGCTGGTTTCAGATTTTACCCAGGAAGCTCTTGAGGTTACAAACCAACAAATAGCTAGACATACTGCAGGAGAAATAGCATGTCCCTGTGTATGAGACATTAAAAACAATACTGTATAGAGGTACATTCTGAACCCCATAGTGTAATGATGGGGTTCAGTACACTACTACCCCCAAATATGGCACTGTGGCATATTGAATATTTGAAGGAATGATAGGGGAACTTGAGTCGAAATTTTTAGCTTTAGTTGTAGTCAATAGGCTTAGTGCTTAATACTTAAATTTTAAGTCTTAATTGATGGGCTTAGGGATTACCTCATGTAATAGTTATTGTTCCAGGCAATGAAGCATTTGTTCAGAGGACTACAATCAGCAAGCAATTGACCATTTGTTGTCAGAGGACTGCTGCAATCAAAGTGGTGTCTGAAATGCCCAACCGGACCCTGACTTCATGAGACCTAGGAGCAACAAACCTTTTCCGTGTTTCAAACCCCTTACTTCTCCTTAAAGAAAAGGCCAACCTGAGATAGAATGTTTAAACAGTTATTAGGGTACAAACCTGCTCTCTTCTCAGATCGTTGGCCATCTGAATAAAGCACCCATAAAGACTCAATCCCTGTCTCTACTTATTTGACTGTGTACGTGACAGGCAGCACAAGTGATTTTTCCAGTTTCAGGAACACATGAAACAAAATTTGAGAAATGACAGATGCAAGAACTCTGACCTCCCCCTTCTCCCCTGAAACAGGTCATAAGACTCTGATGAGAGGTGCCCTTCCAATACCCAGAGCATTCTTATCTCCAAAGTGGAGGGATGCCAAGAGAAATCTGAACAAACAGGCTTTTCTTAGTTTTTCCAGATTACTGTTAGCTCATATTCCAATGTCCTATCACATTTTCCCACAACTTTCCACTCATCAAATTTAGCATAAGAACACTCTGTTTTAACCATGTTTTCAGGTGTTAAGTCCTTATCAAGGTTCCCATGTCACTTAAAACTTAAATAAGTCTGTATGCTTTTCTCTTGTTAATATCTTTTATTACAGAGCTCCAGCCAAGAACCTAGAAGGGTAAAAGAAAAAAAGGTATTTTCCTGCTCTGGTCAGATAGCTAGGTTGGTTAGAGCATGGTCCCAATATGTAAGAGTTGCCAGGTCAGGGCACATATGGAAACAGTCAATGTTTCTGCCTCTCTCTCTTTCTCTCTCTGAAATTAATAAGTAAAAAAATAATAATTTTTTTAAAAAGATATTTTCCTGCCCTACAGTAGCAAAAAGCACCAGGAGCCTAGGGTTATAAACCTGGAAAGACAAACAGGGCCTGGGTTAGATATGGAGAGTTCAACATAATGATGATTTTCATACCTGGTTGTTGAGGAGCTACTGAAGGGTTTTAGGCAGGGGAGTAATAACATCAGATTTGAGTTTTTAAAAGACTCCTCTGTGGTAGCAGTGTGGAAAACGAACCAGAGGGGGGGGGGGGGGGGGGCGGGCTATGGCAGTGATCGGATGGATGATGATGTGGGTTGGGTCTAAGGCAGTTACTTAGGTTGGAGAATATGAGGCTCTTGATACAAAAAAGATAGAATTAGTAGGCTTTGTATGAGGGAAGCGAGGATATAACAAAAGAAGAATTATCCCACACGACTGTCATGAGGATTAAAAGCTAAAACTCGTTCAAGGGTTTAGCAGTAGGTCGAACTGAATGATCATCATTAAAATGCTTAGGCTCCCTGCGAACCACGGGCAATGGCCGCGTAGAACCGTGTAAAACGAGGACGCTGTACTAACTAGTGAGGCAGTCCTGATCTGGTGGGCAATCACAGCTCCAAAACTTTTAAGATTGTCTAGCACTTAATGAGGATAGAGTTAAATCTACAACTACCACTGGGTATCAATCAATCCCCAGCACTTCAAGGAAAGGAAACCCGACACACATCCCAAATCTCTCCCAGCTCTCTTTCAAAATGAATGAAATATAAAAACTGACAAACACTGGCTGAGGAGAAAGCCAAGTAAACTCGCAGCGTACTCCCCCTCGAGTTAAGGGACCTCACAGGCGAGGACCCGAAAGTGGGAGATGTGGGTGTCCCAACGCTCGCCTCAAAAATAGCAGGTTGTCCTTCCCACCTCACAAAGTCCGCCCCGCCCCGCCCCGCCGCGGCCCCGACCCCCCACTCCCAGCGTCCGAGGCCAACATCCCCTGCAAGCCCCGAGTTGCCCGGCGCAGTCCCCTCAACCGGCGCGCGGCGGGCAGCCTGCTACGTCATGCCAGCGCCGCGGCGCGAGGCAGGCCCCCTTTTCCGTCTCCTGGAGCCGGCACCGCTTTCTGGAAGGTTCTTGAAGGCGTTGGGCGCGTACTCGTACTCCACAGTCTACCGGAATCCGCGTCCATCCGTTCTTCCAGAGCTCACGTAGACCCAGCCTAGCTCGCCATGCCCGAGAACGTAGCACCCCGGATCGGGGCGCCCTCCGGGGCTGCCGGCGGCCGCAACAAAAGCGCTTATCAGGACCGCGATAAGCCGGCCCAGATACGCTTCAGCAACATCTCCGCGGCCAAAGGTATTGCTCCCCGGGACTGGCCCGCAGTCCCCTGAGGTCGAGCTCTGAGCTCTTACCCTGGTGTTCGGTGGGCATGGCTCATTTTCTCTTAGGTTCCCTCTCGTCCATAAATAAAAGCAGTCTGTGGAGGAATACTTACTGTTTTCCGCCGATAATTCTCCACCCAGAGTGTGGAGGCTCTTGGATTTGTCCCATTCCTAGACGCCCATAATTTTCACCCTGGTCACTCACCACATGTAAGAAAGCGGCCCGCTTGCAGCGGTCCTGGGGTTCTAGCAGTTAAGCCCTTCCGTTATCTGTTCATTGATTCATCTAGTGAAATGTTTGCACGATACTTTTCCGTTTCCTTGATGTTATAAAAATACCATTTAGGTAAGCTTCCTTCTGTATAACTGTTGAACAGATTTGCGCGCTTTGTTTGAGAATAATTATAGAAGCTCCATTGTGCTTTTATGTTATCTTTGTATGTGCAACCAAACACAAGCAAATCGAGAAACATGGACAGTTTGCTGGGGTTTTTTGTTGTTTTTGTTGTTGTAGAACACTGGCGGATGGTGGAAATCAAGGCCCGTGTTTCATTCTCTGTTACCGTTACTTCAACTTCTTGTGGAGGCTTTCTACCTATGGAATTGAGGAGGAACATGTTCACTTTTCTTGAGTTGTAGGGGTTCAGATAGATGTTGAAGGAAACGTAAGAACAATGATTTAGAGATCTTGCCTGTGGTGTGTATTGAGTAAAAAGAGTATTTCACTCAGGATTGAAAATGAGCATGAATAAGTGACAGGTGAGATTGGAAGGGTAGGGTCGGGGCAGATCTTGAAGGGCCTGGTGTCCTGGAAAGGATTTGGCATAATTTTCCCAACTGGAGATCATTTTTCAGTAGGACGAGTTAATAGCTAACTTTTAGGGTTGCTGTGGGGATTAAATAAAAAAGCATATAAAGAACTGCGTATATATTAATATATATAAATACAGCCTTACGAATATTTGACACCCATCATCCCACGTGACTGAGAGTGTGATCATGCTAAAAGATAGGTACAGCAGATCCTCAAATAATGCCCATGTTTAGCCTGATTTCTTTATATTTTTGATAAGATATCCTAGAAACTTAACTCTTGTATTTGTCAATTATCCTATGGTAAAATCGGTTTCATTGTGTCATTCAGCCATAGTTCCAAGAACCTATTATCATAATAAGACTACACTGGAGGAAGGATGATGGAATGAGAGAATAGGTTCAGATTTGGGCCTAATGAGTAGGAAAGGTCAGAATGACCAGCCAAGTAGATTTAGGCAGTCATTTGGAAATGCAGGAGAGAATATTTCTGGAAATAAAGACTGGGTATGTAGCTATCTACGGTTCATTGTGGAAGATTAGATTTATTACATTAAACAAAAGATGTTAGATAAATTCTGGGGCCGTCTGGAGGGTCAAAAGAGCTATATAATATATACAACATGGGACATCCAACATTGAAGGTTTATTTAGGTGACCTTTGAAACAGCCGTGAACAGAATTAAAACTACAAGGGAGGTATCCATGTAAGAAGGAGTTATCACCTAGATCAGGAGTCGGGAAACTTTTTTGCTGAGAGAGCCATGAACGCCACATATTTTAAAATGTAATTCCGTGAGAGCCATACAACGACCCATGTACGTTATGCATTATCCAATAAAAATTTGGTGTTGTCCCAGAGGACAGCTGTGATTGGCTCCAGCCACCCACAACCATGAACATGAGTGGTAGGAAATGAATGGATTGTAATACATGAGAATTTTATATTTTTAACATTATTTTTTTTATTAAAGATTTGTCTGCGAGCCAGATGCAGCCATCAAAAGAGCCACATCTGGCTCACAAGCCATAGGTTCCCGACCCCTGACCTAGATTATGTGAGGAGAGCTCAGACCAAAACAACACAACTGGTCTTTCCAAATCAGACAAAATTCTACAAACTGATTGAGAAAAGCTGCTGCCACCTGCATCTTTAGTTTAATTCAGGGAGCCAGTTTATTTTTATTTTTTTGTGGGTGTGTGTGACACAAAGAGGGACAGACAGACAGGAAGGGAGAGAGATGAGAGGCATCAATTCTTCATTGGAGCACCTTAGTTCATTGATTGCTCTCTCCTGTGTGCCTTGATTGGGGGGGTGGTGGAGGATATAGCAACTACTTTATTATTTTTTAAATTTTACTTTTTGATTTGAGAGAGAGAAACATCAATTTGTTTTTCCACTTACTCATACATTTATTGGTTAACTTGTATGTGCCCTGACTGAGGATCAAATCTGCAACCTTGGCGTATCATTATGATGCTCTAACGAACCAACTGAGCAACCCAGCTAGGGATAAGTAGCTAGTTTTTTGTTTTGATGTTACCAAAAAAGAGATAATAGTACCTCTGGTTGATGGTGTGAAAAACCACACACACAAACCCACCAGTAGTAGTAGTTGTAGTACTTATTCACCAGGAGTCATTCAATAGACAATACTGTGTGCTGCAGCCCAAAACTATGAAATAATTAGGTAGAAAACAATTTTTAAATTATACCAAATATTTTTTCTTACATTCTTTAAGGTTATGTATCATTGTTTACACCAGGGGTCCCCAAACTTTTTTTTTTATAATTTTTTAATTGATTTTATTTTTTTTATTTATTCATTTTTATTAGAGAGAGAGGAGAGAGAGAGAGAGGAAAGAGAGAGAGAGAACAGAGGGAGGAGCAGGAAGCATCAACTCCCATATGTGCCTTGACCAGGCAAGCCCAGGTTTCAAACCAGTAACCTCAGCATTCCAGGTCAATGCTTTACCCAGTGCGCCACCATAGGTCAGGCCCCAAACTTTTTACACATGGGGCCAGTTCACTGTCCCTCAGACCATTGGAGGGCCGGACTTTAAAAAAAACTATGAACAAATCCCTACGCACACTGCACATATCTTATTTTTAAGTAAAAAAAAAATGGAAACAAATACAATATTTAAAATTAAGAACAAGTAAATTTAAATCAACAAACTGACCAGTATTTCAATGGGAACTATGGGCCTGCTTTTGGCTAATGAGATGGTCAATGTCCGGTTCCATATTTGTCACTGCTAGCTGTAACAGGTGATATGACGCGCTTCCGGAGACGTGATGCGTGCATCCCACGTCACCGGAAGTAGTACTGTACGTGAGCCATGCTGCGCTTTGTGGCGCTGCCACATACAGTACTCCAGGAACACAGGATGAGGATGGATCCTGTGCTCCTCTCACTGACCACTATTGAAAGAGGTGCCCCTATCGGAGGTGCAGCAGGGGCCGGATAAATGGCATCAGGGGGCCGCATGTGGCCCGCGGGCCATAGTTTGGGGACCCCTGGTTTACACAGTATGGGGGAAAGCATTATGCTAGTGGTGGAGTACACAGACACTATTAGAGCACAATCTCAACCCTGTTTATGTGGAGTGAGATGGTGAGAAAGGGGAATATTTAATCAGTTATCTAAACCTTGTCAAAGGGGGTTAAGTCAGGCGTGGCCAACAGTTTTTGCCCCCGGGCCAGATTAGAAAAAACTTTTCACAGACTGGATGAAATATTAAAATTAAAAAATGTTAAATACACAAGATAACCTGGACTTGTTGATCTTTGAATATTTGTAACCTGATTTATTGATGTCGCCCCATTAAAAAAATAAAATTATAAAAAAAAATGTTAAATACAAAAATGATTCGTTTAAGTAAACAATTTTATAAAAATTTGTTTATGAATAAATGTAAGTAATTTAGTACAACAAATTAACAAAAAACTAATGTGACATGTTGAAGCGCTTTGCATCATCTATTATTTATTTATTTGCATTTTTCCGAAGCTGGAAACGGGGAGGCAGTCAGACAGACTCCCGCATACGCCCAACCAGGATCCACCCGGAATGCCCATCAGGGGGCGATGCTCTGCCCCTCTGGGGCATCGCTCTGTTGCATCCAGAGCCATCCTAGCGCCTGAGGCAGAGGCCACGGAGCCATCCTCAGTGCCCGGGCCATCTTTGCTCCAATGGAGCCTCCGCTGCAGGAGGGGAAGAGAGAGAGAGAGAGAGGAAGGAGAGGGGAGGGGTGGTGAAGCAGATGGGTGCTTCTCCTGTGTGCCCTGGCTGGGAATCGAACCTGAGACTCCTGCATGCCAGGCCAGTGCTCTACCACTGAGCCAACCGGCTAGGGCCTACCTATTATTTTTTAAATATCTGGCTTTATACTTGTAGTAGCTATTCTTAACAAAGCCTCCAAATGTAAATCATTCAATCTTGATCTTGTTGTACTTTTATTTAGATTCGTTAAAGCAAAAGTTTGTTCACAAATATAAGTTGAGCTGAAGATTACTAAATATTCCTTGGCGAGTTTTTTATAATTTTCTTATTTTTCATTATTCAATTGCTTATAAAAATTGTACAGACAAGTACAAAAGTTGTAAATCTTTGTAATGGAATTTTTTAAAAAAATAAAGAAGTATTGCAAATCTATTCGATCAATTATTGGAAGTTAACCCTAGATTAATCACACGCGGAATTATTTTCTGTGTATCTCTGTCTTCTTAAATATCTCAATTCCCAATAATCAAAGACGCTTTAGCTTCTGAGTAGCTGAGATTTTAACTTTCATTGTTATACAGTGGTTAGATATCATAGTTTATATATAACAATTTAAAAGTACCACTTATTTCATTTCCACAGTGTGTCATGCGGAGAATATTAAAAATTTAATCACAGGCCGCATAAACTCATTCATATTTTGGCCATGCCTGGGTTAAGTATTGTTAATACTAGTTTCTCTTAGAAAGTATATAATAGTGCAGGGGACCCGGGTTCGATTCCCGGCCAGGGCACATAGGAGAAGCGCCCATTTGCTTCTCCACCCCCACCCCCCTCCTTCCTCTCTGTCTCTCTCTTCCCCTCCTGCAGCCAAGGCTCCATTGGAGCAAAGATGGCCCGGGCGCTGGGGATGGCTCCTTGGCCTCTGCCCCAGGCGCTAGAGTGGCTCTGGTCGCGGCAGAGCGACGCCCTGGAGGGGCAGAGCATCGCCCCCTGGTGGCCAGAGCATCGCCCCTGGTGGGCGTGCCGGGTGGATCCTGGTCGGGCACATGCGGGAGTCTGTCTGACTGTCTCTCCCTGTTTCCAGCTTCAGAAAAATACAAAAAAAAAAAAGAAAGTATATAATAACTGAACTAGTGAAATAGAAAACATTCTCATGAACAGATATTGAGAGTAACTTTGGAATGGTTGTTTTTTTAATTTTTTGAAGGGGGGGGGTCAAACATACACTAATTATATAGTATGGTAAGAGGTGTAGCCTTTCCTATTGCTGCTTGTCTTATCTTAAAGAGTGGATAAGATAATAGAATCCTCATTCAGAAATAATTGTATCATTTTGATATTTAAAGGAAGAATAGATAAATCCTCAAAATTTATTCTGACATAGGCAGAGCGTAAGTACTGTGTATGGTAACTTTAACAACAAAACATCTAGTGTATGTCATACAATTAAAGGAGTAAGTTACTCTGTTTTTAGTAGATTATTAAACAATGAATTTTCTTTAATGGACACAGGGAATTGTTCTGCACCATATCCTCATAAGGACAAAGTAATCATTTGAGAAGAGAAATACTTTGCTTTTTAAAGAGTCTTGATTTCTTTTTCTTCTTTTACAGCTGTTGCTGATGCTATTAGAACAAGCCTTGGACCAAAAGGAATGGATAAAATGGTAAAAACAGAATAATTTATTACTTATTGAATGCTACTGTCCACACTGCAAGGCCTTAAAGAGAGGGTTAAGATGCCATTTAAAAAGGGTTGCCTGACCAGTCGGTGATGCAGTGAATAGAGTATCAGCCTGGGATGCTGAGGACCCAGGTTTGAAACCCAGAGTCGCGGGCTCACCAGCTTAAGCATGGGGCCACTGCCTTGAGCTTAAGATCATAGACATGACCCCATGGTCTCTGGCTTGAGCACGAGGTCACCTGGCTCGGTTGGAACCCCACTCCCCGTCAAGGTACATATGAGAAAGCAATCAGTGAACAACTAAGGTGCTGCAACTATGATTAATGCTTCTCATCTCTCTCCCTTTCTCCCTGTCTGTCCCTCTCTCTCACTTTAAAAAAATAAAAGGTGTTAGGCATTTTAAGAATTCAGAAGAATGATAGATTACTAGGGTGAGGAGGCAGGATTTAACTACAATTCATATTTTGTTTAATTTTTTTCCCCTTTAAATGTTTATTTTATTGATTTTAGAGGAAGGGAGAGAGACAGGAACATCTGTTCCTGTATATGCTCTGACCGAGGATCAAACCAGCAACCTCTGCTTTGGGACGACACTGACCAACCAAGCTACCTGGCCAGGGCATGTTTAATGCTTTTTAAACAATGAAAGTATATACACAAAGGTAGTTACCTACTGTATTGTTAGAAAATATAGGCCTGATCTGTGGTGGTGCAGTGGATAAAGCATCAACCGGGAACGCTGAGGTCACTCGCAGGTTTGAAGCCCTCAATTTGCCTGGTCAAGGCACATATGGGAGTTGATGTTTCTTGCTACTCCCCCCCTCCTCTCCTTTCTCTCTAAAAATGAATAAATAAAATATAAAAAAGAAAAGAAAAAATATAATAAAACTAGGTATAAGAGCTTGAGTTCAGTGTTCCTTGTTGCTGTAGCTCTGTGACCTGACACAGGTCTGGGATTTCAACTCTACTTAGAGCTTTGTTGACTGGCAGCATAAAACAGGTGAATTTTAATGACTTTTAAGTAATATGCCCTCAAATTTAGTGCTAGTTAACTTCCGAAGTGAGAGATAAGGAAACAACATAGAAGATTTTCTGGATGATACACAGATCATTATTTATTCTGGGCATTTTAATATCTGTCTCTGATAGTAATTCTTTTTGCTCTTTACTGAGGATACTAAAAAATAAGTTACTGTGTTGCCTATAAAATTTGTGTTCAGACTTTACAAGTTATATAAGTGTCTAATCACTATGTTGTAAATAACTGAAAATTTGTTTTAATTAAAAAAAAAAAAGCTAATGCTCAATGAAAAAAAAAAGAATTGTGTTCACCCCATTTCTGTTGCTGCACACTTATGGTGGTTTGAGGGAATCATGGTGTTATGTTTTTGATATAAACCCAGGAGTAATATGATTCTTATTTTAGAATCTAGATTCCTTCTCTTTTTCACAAATAAAAAATATATTCACAAAAATTAGAGAATATTTTATTGCTTCATATTCATTTTGAAATACCCCCTAATTTTTGTGAGTAGTATAGTTGAAACAAAGCCAGCTATTTCACTTCTATAAAGTTGGACTGTTAGACATATTTTAAATCAGTATACTAGTAGTATAATGATTAACATTAGTATAAAGTTTGAAATAAAGCATAATTTTAAGCTACACAAACATAAATTAACTTCTTTACCAAGAAGTATTAAAATTAGTAGAGCTTTTAGGGTGTCACATTAATACTGGGTAAAGAAAATGATTTTTGAAATCACATCTTTGTTTAAAAAAAAAAATTCCAGATTCAAGATGGGAAAGGCGATGTGACCATTACAAATGATGGTGCCACCATTCTGAAACAAATGCAAGTGTTACATCCAGCAGCCAGAATGGTAAGTATAAGTTTAGATGAGATATTTTTAAGTGTATGGTTTGATATTTGGTTAACAGATTTGTTGTAATTCATCACATGATATAATTTAAGCATTGTAAAATTTTTTACTCATTAGGCTAAACAGGCGTATTTTTAGGATGTATTGTGTACCTAGCATTGTGCTTCTCAGAGCAAGATTCCTGTTCTTGTAAACAGGAATGTGCCATACAGTTGAGTAAGAATGAGATAACATGAAATGGCATAAATGATTAGTTTAATGGATGTTAGATGTATGAGAGCAAAATCATGTGCCTGAGTTTACAGTGACATTTATTAAAAACAAATGCCCAGCCTGACCAGGTGGTGGCGCAGTAGATAGAGCATTGGCCTGGAATGCTGAGAACCCAGGTTCAAAACCCCGAGGTCACCGGCTTGAACATGAAGTTGCTGGCTTGAGCAAAGGGTCACTTGCTCTGCTGGAGCCCCCCAGTCAAGGCACATACGAGAAAGCAATCAGTGAACAAGTAAGGTGCTGCAATGAAGAATTGATGCTTCTCATCTCTCTGCCTTCCTGTCTGTCCCTCTCTCTCTCTCAAAAACACGAACGCTGCCAATTCAGCTAAGAATCATGATGATTCCAATGTCGTGTGAGAAGTTACCATGTCAGCAAAAAGATAACTGTTTATTAAGAAGTCCCTTTTCATATGTAAAGATGACTTTTTAAGTAAATTATTCTCATACAGGGTCAGTTTGGATAAACTTGGCAAAAAAACGCCACAGTGACACTATTCTCATTTGGAATTCAACCCATTTCATAGCTTCCAAAGCTACAGGGTATCTATGGTACATTATTTGTACTTTCTCACAGGCACCTTTAAGTAGCTAGGAAGCAAATTTTTACAATCCAGTCTGAACCAGAAGTCACAATACAACTTTTTACAGAGTATATAAATAGAATTTTGTATACTACAAATACATTGGTCATCATTTTAAAATGAAACCCAAGGTAGACAATAATGATTCAATTACATTTAATCTTACAGTGTTGATAATTATCAAATTGTGACACAGATGTGAAGGCCAATTGTTTTATATTTGAATTAGATATTGGGTTCTCACATTTCTTATTAAACAACTTAACGTGTTCTGTTCACCCAGCTGGTGGAGTTGTCTAAGGCACAAGATATAGAAGCAGGAGATGGCACCACATCAGTGGTCATCATTGCTGGTTCCCTCTTAGATTCCTGTACCAAGCTTCTTCAGAAAGGTAGGTAGAACACAGGACATATTTTATTACTGTGTAAAAGCAAAAAATTATGAAGTAATGTTAGATTTAAGATTTAATGCAGAATAATTTTTTACTAGGAATTTATGGATTAAATTTTGCTGTTTAGTATATGAATTAGAACAGTTTTTTCTTTTTGATTCTCTCTTTTGCCAAGCTTCTTTTGATGGAACTTGATTGAATTTGTTTTTCAAAAAGCAGTGGTGGTGGTGTTTATTAATCTTTGGGTGTTTTGGGTTCTTGTTATAGTAAATTGTGCTTAATCATAGTTATGACTCACCAGTCACTTCTTTTTACTTTGTAGATTTGTGATGTTTTTAAAAATATAAAATTTAGTTTCACTTTAAATATCACTTGTAAATGATGTGTTACAAGTTAAATGGAAATAAATTATTAACCATAATTAACAGTTAGGTTATTCAAAGGATTATGTATTAATCTATAGTTAATAATGTAAAATTTATGACTGCTTTGAAATTGAAATGAATAGAAAATTTTAAGTATGTCAAATATGTAGCTTATCTGTTCTAATTAAGTAACTAGATTTTCACAAATGACAGGGATTCATCCAACTATTATTTCCGAGTCATTCCAGAAGGCTTTGGAAAAGGGTATTGAAATCTTGATTGACATGTCTCGACCTGTGGAACTGAGTGACAGAGAAACTTTATTAAATAGTGCTACCACTTCATTGAACTCAAAGGTGAGACAAATTTTTCCCCCCTTGAGATGAGAAGAGATAATGAGACAACTCCCGCCTTCGCCTGTACCAGGATCCACCTGGCAACCTGTGTCTGGGGCTGATGCTTGGACCAAGCAAGCATCCTCAGCACCTGAGGCCGATACTCAAGCCAGTGGAGCCACTGGATGCCGGAGGGGAAGTGGGAAGGAAGGGGCAGAGAAGCAAATGGTTGCTTCTCTTGTGTGCCCTGACTGGGAATTGAACCCAGGACATCCATATGCCGGGCAGGCACTCTATCCACTGAGCAAACCGGCCAGGGCAACAAATTCTAAGTATCGTAAAATTACAGCTTAATGTTTGTTAATTACAACTCATGCTGTAATTTTTTTTTTTTTAAGTGGGAGAAGGAGACAGGAAGGGAGAGAGATAAGAAGCATCAACTCGTAGTTGCGTAGCTTTAGTTATTCATGGATTACTTCTTGTACTTGCCTTGATGGGGCCAGGGCAGGGCGGGGGTGCTCCAACCAAGCCAGTGACCCTTTGTTCAAGCCAACAGCCTTTGGGCTCAAGCCAGACTCCGGGCTCAAGCGACTTTGGAGTTTTGAATCTGGGACCTCAGCATCTCAGGTCATTGATGCTCTATTTACTGTTCCACCACTGGTCAGGCTTATGCTGTGATTTTTATTTGACTCTGTACAGTTCATAAATGTTAAGTCTTAACAGTCACTAGGTAACAAAAATAATTTATTTGTATAACTGATTTCAAGTAAAATTTATTCCTTTAAGGCTTTTAGATAAATTGTATCCCCACTTTACAGATGTAAAAGTAAGTCTAATGAAGTTACATAATTCATCTAAGACCCACTAGTAAGGGGTAAACCAGAGATTTGAACCAGGACAGGGTTGCCCATCTATAGTTCATCTAACATCTGTGCTGCTTTTTTTTATTTACCAAATTTAAAGCTACAGTGTTCTTTTAAATTTCTTGGGAAATCATGTCATCTTCTGTTTTCTGTTACATCGTATGTCACATACACATTTATTCTTTTCATCAGCATTATATCAATATGTTCATTTTCTTCAAATGTTAACTAGAGGACTAAATAATATTGTTGAAAGTCCCAGAAGTAATACAGACAGAAAAGTATAATGGTTACAGGTATTGGTCATAGAGTCTAGACTTGAGTTCAAGGCTGGCTCCATCGCTTAACTAAGCTGTTTGAGTCAGTTTCTGAAGGGTGAATGAGAATACGAATGTAAAGTGCTAACTAAGACCACTGCCTGGCATATGATAAGTGCTCAGTAAATATTAACCATTAGTTTTTTTTTTTACCAGCCCCTCAGTATTAGGATTGCACAAAGGTGGCATCTGATCACGAATTCATTTTAGATAAGATACCTCCACATAAAATTAACGTTTCATTTTAAATTTTCACTAGAGTTGATAGTAATCTCAATAGTTCTGTCTGATATACTAATAAAAGGGGAAAGCAAGGCTACATATTTTTATTTTGTGCTCTTGATGATTGACAACCTGAGTTGAAAAGACTGTGTATAGAATTTCTCACATATTCTCTCCCTGCACCACCACCCAAAAAAAGTGATTAAGATAACTTCTTGAATATCTTTGTCAGTAAAAAACCAAGACTTTTGCCTGACCTGTGGTGGCGCAGTGGATAAAGCGTCGACGTGGAATGCTGAGGTCGCTGGTTCGAAACCCTGGGCTTGCTTGGTCAAGGCACATATGGGAGTTGATGCTTCCAGTTCCTCTCCCCTGTCTCTCTCTCCTCTCTCTGTCTCTCTCTCTCCCTCTCTCCTCTCTAAAATGAATAAAAAAAAACAAACAAGACTTTTTCTATTGTAAAGCTGACCTTTTTTTTGTTTTAGGTTGTCTCTCAGTATTCAAGTCTCCTTTCTCCGATGAGTGTAAATGCAGTGATGAAAGTGATTGATCCAGCCACAGCTACTAGTGTAGATCTTAGAGATATTAAAATAGTTAAGAAACTTGGGTAAGCATACCTATAACTTTAATGAATAAAAATTAGTTTTCTCTTTTCTAAATTAATTTTGAAAGTAAACTTAAGGTATTGCCAAAACTAAGTAATTTAAATGAAAAATACCTAGATGAAAGTCACAAAGTTTTTTTCTTTTTATGAGAACTTGTATTAATCTGGGAATCTCAAGAATTTGTATTCCCTTGTTAAGAGCAAGGCAGTGGTGTGATCAGAGAGGTTCAGGAATGAAGCACTAATAAATTTGAGTGAGGTTGATGTACATTTATTGAACTGCTGATGGTTTTTAATATGTTAGAAATCGAATAGACTCATAAATTTACAGGAAATTTCAATCCTGTGAACTATCTCCTTCCTTTTTTTACTAGTGGGACAATCGATGACTGTGAGTTGGTGGAAGGGCTGGTTCTCACTCAAAAGGTGGCAAATTCTGGTATAACCAGAGTTGAAAAGGCTAAGATTGGGCTTATTCAGTTTTGCTTATCTGCTCCCAAAACAGATGTAAGTAGAACTACATGAAATTGATTTTTTTTATTTATGTGTTTACCATTCTAATAATGCAGACTTTTATTCATTATTATAAAAATAAAAATACTGATATAAGTGATAAAAAAGCATATATATCATTAGAATTAGTAAAATTGAAACAAAAAATAGAAATTGTTAGATGCCAAAACATGACAAATGTACTATATAGCCTGAATTGGCTAGTTACTAAAATTGAGCATTGGTTTATTTCATAGATGGAAACATAATAAGGATATATATGAAATAATAAAAATAGGTTATGTAAAAGTTATAGTGTAAGTGGAATTTCTGGATCTTTCTAGTTTTCTGAGAACAGAAACCTTCATAATAGCAGGCAGATCTTTTCTCTACATTTGCATGGATGAAACTTAAAAGCCAATTTTATATCTATACCCTGAAGAAATAATAAGAGTAACAAGGATGCAAATGAAGTTATTTCAGTAATATATTTTATAAATAGCATTGGCATATTCAGGAAATAAGGGAATCATTTTATATTTTTTTGATGATCAAAATGTACATGCATATATAGGACAGCAAGGTGTATATAGATCAGCATTAAAGACTTGTACTAAGGTTGGTGTGTATTCTTCCCAGGCCTTTCTGTGCATGTTTATATATGATATTTGGTGTGATTTTGATTGAATTTATACTACAATATTTTCATTAAAAATTTTTTTCACTTTAAAACTCCTATATGCAAATTATTAATGTTGTTCTTTTTCTAAACAGATGGATAATCAGATAGTAGTTTCTGACTATGTCCAGATGGATCGAGTACTGCGAGAGGAGAGAGCCTATATACTAAACTTAGTGAAGCAAATTAAAAAAACAGGATGTAATGTCCTTCTCATACAGAAGTCTATTCTAAGGTGTGGGGCCATTTATTTTGTTCTTCTCTTAATAACTGATTTTGAATCCCCACTTTTTCACTTATTTATTGGATCCTCTAGCAGTCTAGATTTTTAAAGAATCATTTGAAGTGGGTGAATCACTAGACAACTAATAAACCTGCATTTTGGGGCATTCTGATAAGTCCTCTAAAATGGGTTCTCTTTCCATTGTGATAATTTAAATGTAGGTTGTATAATCTTTCTAGAACAAGATCCTTAATATCTAGTAAATGGAATGCTTTGTTTTTCATTCCCATGTTCTCTGCCTTATTAACACATTATGCTAGAAGTACTGTGCATGCTCATTTCTTTTTAAAGATTTTACTGATTTTACAGGCAGTAGGGGCATGGCAGGAAGTATCATCTCTTCATTGCTTCACTTGAGTTGCTCATTGATTGCTTATCATTTGTAAGTTGACCAGGGAAGCCCCCCAGGGTTTCAAACTGGCAGCCTCAGCGTTCTAGGTTGACACTTTATCCACTGAGCCACCACAGGCCAGGCTGGATGTCCATTTTATGTAGAAACCTTGATCAAGAATTGGAATACCTCGTTCTCATGTAATAACTACTAATGTTGAGTAATTGCTCCCAAAATTCAGTTGGCTTATCTGTAAAACAGGGATAGTAATATTCCCCCCTCTGGGTATCACTGGCTTATCAGGATCATTCCAGATAATTTGTTAGGGAAGTTTTCATTTGTGGTCTTGAATTAATCATATTTCATTGTAAATCATTAAAGTTTTAATTATCGGAAATGTATTTATTTAGTATTTTTTAAATGACAGTTATCTTGTGTTTTACAAATAGTGTCATTGGGGCACATTTTAATTATTATCCACTGGAAATTTTGTTTAAGAATTTTGACTACTTTTGCAGCACATTTACTAAAATTGGAATGATACAAAGATTACCATGGCTCCTATGCGAGGTGACATGCAAAAAAAATTTTTTTGAGCTCATAAACTTGGTAAACAAATATGTAAACCATATTCACATGTTGAGTCATTGGTCACTTAAGTAGTAGTAAAATAATGAAAATTTTAAAATGGCTGAACACCCAAGTTTTTTTAACCTGGCGTTGACATAATGACCGATTTTGTATTTTAGAGATGCTCTTAGTGATCTTGCATTACATTTCCTGAACAAAATGAAGATTATGGTAGTTAAGGATATTGAAAGAGAAGATATTGAATTCATTTGTAAGGTAAAGTATTCCTAACACATCTCTAAGTGTGAAAATGTTCAGTAATCAAATGATATTAATTTGTGGGTGTGACTTTTTTTCCAGACAATTGGAACCAAGCCAGTTGCTCATATTGACCAGTTCACTGCTGACATGCTGGGATCGGCTGAGTTAGCTGAGGAGGTCAATTTAAATGGTTCTGGCAAACTGCTCAAGGTAACAGTATTATAATTAAGCTTGATTTGCCTGAGTTTGTTTATTTTGATCCTTATTCCAAATCCCTAATTTGGAATTTGTTGACTAAAGATTACAGGCTGTACAAGCCCTGGAAAAACAGTTACAATTGTTGTTCGTGGATCTAACAAATTGGTTATTGAAGAAGCTGAGCGCTCCATTCATGATGCCCTATGTGTCATTCGCTGTTTAGTGAAGAAGAGGTAATATAAATCACTAAGTAACATTTAGAACATTAAAACTTACATATTTTGACTAATTTAAGGGTATAACTGGTAAATTATTTAAAGTGGCATTCTCTTGGATACAGTAAGCTAAAAATATATTTGTGAATTTCAGAGCTCTTATTGCAGGAGGTGGTGCTCCAGAAATAGAATTGGCCTTACGGTTAACTGAATACTCACGGACATTGAGTGGTATGGAATCCTACTGCGTTCGTGCTTTTGCAGATGCTATGGAAGTCATTCCATCTACATTAGCTGAAAATGCTGGCCTGAATCCCATTTCTACAGTAACAGAGCTAAGAAACCGGCATGCCCAAGGAGAAAAAACTACAGGCATTAATGTCCGAAAGGTAATAATTTAATTTTTTTATTGCAGAAAATGTTAATATAAAATTTTTTCAAGTTTCATGATTCTCTATTGAATGAAAAGCTTTGTGATTAAAAGTAATCTTGGACTTAAATACGAGGCCTGCAGGATAATTGTGTGTCATTGAGTGAGAAAGAAGGTGATGCCTTAAATGGGAAGTATTTGTTCATTAGCTCTGCCAACTTATTGACTGATTTTTGACAAATTACATAGTCTGTGCTTCATTTTTCTCAGTTATAAAAACAGCCATAATTAATAGGTCCCTTGTAGGCCAGTTGTGAGGATTAAATGTATTACTAATAAGAAAGCTCTTAAAAAGATTTCTGGCCTAGAGTAAGCACTGTAGGTATCAGCCATTGCTGCTGTTGTGACCACCAACCTAATACAGTCTTCTGGAATAAACACATAGAACAGTAATAATTTCCCCTTTTGTATTGTTTTATTAATGTCTCTTTTTACTGAGAGACAGAGAATACTTAATGGGAAAAATTTTTTAATTTTTTTAATAGTACAGAACTTCAAAGGAGAGTACTACCTAGTTAAGTGAATCTTTATGAAGATGCTTTCATTGGTAGGGTATTAGGAAATTTCAGATGGGGGAGCAAATGGTTTACAGTTGAGCAAGACCAAGAAGTTTCTCTTTGTCTAGAGCATATTTTGGTGATACACAGTGGGCTTTAAGGTAGGAAACATTAGATAAGAGCTAAAATGAGGAGACCCTTGAGTATGCAGGTATGGGTTTTTATTACAATAGTTGGAAGCCACTAAAGCTTTTTACCAAGAAACTAAGATCATGAAAAGAGTATTTTAAGGCAGGAACACAGAAGACAGGGTTGCATTATCACCATCAGCAGTAATCCTTAGGAGAATGGGACTAGAATAGTGGCGATAAGAATTTTGAATGTGAGATTTCAGAGAGATACAAAGGCAGAGCAGACCAAACTTGACCAAAGTTAGAATTAAGATTCAGAGATGTGTGTGTGTGTGTGTGTGTGTGTGTGTTTGTGACAGAGACAGATGGACAGGTAGGGACAGATAGACAGGAAGGGAGAGAGATGAGAAGCTTCAATACTTTGTTGCAAAACCTTAGTTATTCATTGAGTGTTTTATCATATGTACCTTAAGGGGGGGGTGCTACAGCAGAGCTAGTGACCTCTTGCCCAAGCCAGTGGCCAGTGGCCTTGGGCTTCAAGCCACCAACCTTTGAGCTCAAGCCAGCAACCATGGGGTCATGTTGATCCCACGCTCAAGCCGGCGACCTCGGGGTTTTGAACCTGGGGCCTCCCCATCTCAGTCCAGTGCTCTAGCTACTGCACCACTGCCTGGTCAGGCAGGATTGAATTATTTTTAATCTCTGTGATCCTCTACCTGGTTTTTGCCAACATTTTTCTTTAACTGATTTTTAGAGAGAGAGAGGAAGCGGGGTGGAGGGAGGAAACATCAATTTGTTCCACTTATTTATGCATCCATTGGTTAAAGTATGTGCCCTGACCTGCAGTCTTGGTGTATTGGGACAATGTTCTAACAATTGAACTACCCAGCCAAGGAATATGAGGAATTTTTAAAGATTTTATTTATTGATTTTACAGAGTGGGAGGGGGTGGAGTGAGAAGTATTAACTCATAGATGCTTTACGTTAGCTGTTGGTTGCTTGTTGTACTAGGCACCCCAGGATTTTGAACCGGCGACCTCATTGCTTCAGGTTGACACCCTGTCTACTGCATCACCACAGGCCAGGCACCAGGATATTTTTTAATTAAAGATAGTTTTGGAATTACATCTGAGGGAATCTAGCATGAATTGATTTTTTTCCAAACTTTAGAACCTATAGTGTAGAGAATATCTTATTCTTGACTAGATCAAGGGAAAACTACATTTGAAAAGGCCTTGAGTCATACTGATAACAATGAAGTTGGTGACATGTACTGTTACAAACACTAAAAGCAATTTGTGCTAATTTGCAGGGTGGTATTTCCAACATTTTGGAGGAACTGGTTGTCCAGCCTCTGTTGGTTTCAGTTAGTGCACTGACTCTGGCCACTGAAACTGTTCGAAGCATCCTGAAGATTGATGATGTGGTAAGTATGTATAGATTGTGAATTTTCCTACAAGATCAAAAGGCATATTTTTTTGTTGAGATTAGGGGTGAGGGCAGTAAATAATAGTTTTCTAGTCATCAAGGTGATAATAATTGGTGCTTTATAGTTTTTTTTATTTGTAATAATAGGGGTGATTTGGGTAATTATCTTAAATGTCTTCCATTTATTATTAAAATTCTGCTATTACAGGTTTTGAAACTCATTTTTCTCTTGTCAGGTAAACACTCGGTAATCTGAATAACACTGGCTGACCGGGACCATCAACGCCACTAATAGTACATACAGCTGGAGTGGGAGGAAGATCACTGGTGTTTCTTGTCATTTGGAATATTGTTTCCTTAGAATTCTGGGCCTGGTCTTCCAGTTTGCATTTACTTGAAATTGTATTGACACAGTTTAATGAAAATATTAAATATTTGCTTTCCAAAGGGAGATTCATTTATTGCCACTGGCACCCTTCCTCTCCTAACATTCTGTTATTTCAGACATGTCTAGAAAACCTTTATAAAAAGGAGGGGAATGGAGTCATATTTATGTTACCTTCCTTAGGATTTTAATCCTGAATACTTTTTTTAAATCAGAAATGTTGAGAAGGGAGAAAAAATGGCTTCATATAATATCCTCACCACCTGATAAATTCCCATTTACCAAAAAATAAAAAAGTAATATATATATATTTGCTGTTTGAAAAGTGAACAGGATAGAAAGATACAAAGTGAAAAATGAAAGGCTCTCTTCTACCTTATAATTCTAATCCCATTCTCCAAGAATAAGCACTATTGTATTGAGATTCCTTCTACAAATAAAAGTATACATAAGTAGCACATCTTGTTTATACAAAAGGAGTTCTTAACTAGTATGTCTTATTTCAGTGGTTTTAAACATCTTCATTGATTCTGCCCTGATAAAGCATCTCTCAGCATGAATAGTGTAAAATCAGAGTAATCTCTGCTGTCACTTGAGCCTCCCTTCACTAGTTCTGCACACACTGCAGCTAGTGTTTTTTGTTTAAAACTTGTCTGGCACTCCCCTTTATGAAAGCTTTCATAACTTGCTGATTGCCTTTGGATAAAGGTCAGACCTTTAAGGTGGGTCATAAATTGGGCCAGCACAATTTGGTATTACTCCCACTGTCCGCTGTCTTGTATTTCACAAGGAGTATTACAAAAGCAACTAGGATTCTCCATGGCATTTGTGGAGGATTTCAGCCAACCAGTCTGAAGCTTCTTTTGTATCTGACAACTCAAATAGTTAACTAAAATAACTAATTTGGTAAATGATAAGTCTTAATATGTTTAGATACCTATTTCTGGATTGTCTAAAATTTAGTAATTCAATTTATTCCCTCCCCTTTTAATGGCTATTAAGAGCTCACCGTAAAATAAACTTTTTCTGGCTGCTATGAAACCATTGAGTATGTCCTAACATCTTAAGTCAAAATACTCCAGATACTTCTCCAGATTATTCATATTGGAACTTTTATCAGGTATTTAGCACAAGGTTCTGTCTTAAATGTAGAAAGCCCTAAAGAGTCCACAAAAACAAAAAAAATCTCAACAAATTCATCAGTGTAAGGATGCAGCGTTAACACATAAAAATTAGTTGCATTTCTATACAATGTGCAAAGGAAATTACAACACCTGTTCTTTTTGATACAGTTGCGTTAAAGAGTAAAAAGGAATTAAGGAAGTGAAAAGAGATGTACAGTAGAAATGACAAAATGTTGAAATAAATTGAAGGCAAGTAATTGTAAACCTCATGTTCATGATTTGGAAGATTTAATGTTAAAATGTCAATACTGCCTGACCAGGCGATGGCGCAATGGATAGAGTGTCAGACTGGGATGTGGAGGACCCAGGTTCGAGATTCCAAGGTTGCCAGCTTGAGCATGGGCTCATCTGGTTTGAGCAAAGCTCACCAGCTTGTACCCAAGGTTGTTGGCTCGAGCAAGGGGTCACTCGGTCTGCTGAAGGCCTGTAGTCAAGGCACATGTGAGAAAGCAATCAATGAACAACTAAGGTGTCCCAAGGAAAAACTGAAGATTGATGCTTCTCATCTCTGTTCCTGTCTGTCCCTATCACTCTCACTCTATCTCTAAAAAAAAAAAAAAAAAAAAAAAAAAGTCAATACCCTAAAGCTTTAGTTTCACTAAGATAAAAGCCAAGCTCTCATTAGCCAACAAGCCCTGGATCTGTCCCTCTTGTCTCTGCCTCAGCTCCTAATACTTCCCTTGTGCCCTCCACTCCTCTCACACTGGCTGCCTTGTGTCCTAGCACACTCCTGTTGCAGGACTTTTGCTCTTGCTGTGGCCCTACCTAAAACACCCCCCCCCCCCCATAGGAGCTCAGCTCATCCTTGACCTCCCATGAATGTCTGCTCCGATGTTCACTCCTCAGCCAATTCTTTCCTGACCACTCATTTAAACTACCAACAACCCAGGCACTTTTTTTTCTTTATTGATGGATTAATTTTTGGCAACATCAGTTCCATTTATTTATATATTCATTAGTTGATTCTTTTATGTACCTTGACGTAGCAGGACGATGCTCTAACCAAGTGAGGCACTTCCTATATGCCTCTTTTTTTTTTTTTTTTGTGGCACTTTTCATCTGATATACCATTTTTTACCAATGTGTGTTTTTTGTTTCTCCCTCCAGTGGAACACAGGCTATATATACTGAAGGAACGGATTATTTGCCTATTTGTTCCACTAAAGATCCAGGACAAAGAACTTCTGGTACTTAGTGTATGCTCAAAATGCACTTCTGAATGTACCGAAAGGTTTGTTAAATAGTAGAGGCTTTTAGCACACCTGAAATTGATTCACGCCATAGCTTTCACTATGGGAGACCCTGTCTAACAGAATCTAAAGGAAAATACCAGTAAAACAGATTAAAAGCAAAGAAAGTGAAAAGGAGAAATCTGTTCTCTTGCAGCCAACATCTCTAGTCAGATGTATCATATTAAGAAAGGGGTTCAGTTGTTAGCTCAAATGACCTTTGCCAGAGAAGGAGAGGAAAAGCAGATGAAGAAACTGAAGGCATGTTCCAGTGTTGCAGTGGAATTTGTAACAAGGATGTCTCCTCAAGGTCTGAAATATCAGAAGTCAAGAAAAACTGCATGAATTAATTTTGAAACTGCAATGGGTAAAGGATTCATTATGCTTTTAAAAAAATGCCAATACTATCCAAAACAATGCACAGATTCAATGCAATCTCTCAAAATCTTGACATTTTTTGCAGAAATAGAAAAACCCATCCTAAAATTAATGGGATCTAGAGGGAACTTGAATATCCAAAATAATTTTGAAAAAAACAAAACTGGAGGATTCACACTTTTCTGATTTCAAAGCTATAAAGCTACAGTAGTCAAAACGTACTGGCAAAGGGGACAAGATAGTAAACACAATACAGTATATAGATGAAATATATAGAATTGTCCATCTGAAACAATTTTATTAACCAGTGTCACCCCAATAAATTCAATTAAAAAACAACACTGGTACTAATATAAAGACATTTTGATCATTGGAACAGAAGAGAAAACCTAGAAAGAAATATTCACCCATATGGTCAAATGGTTTTTGCCCAGGTAACCAAGACCAATGGGGAAAGGTCAATTTTCAATAAATGGTGTTGGGAAAACTGGATGTCCACATGCAAATGAGGTGGAACCCCTGCCTAACACTAAAAAATTAACTCAATGTGGATCAAGGACCTAAATATAAGATGAAAAACAAACCTCTTAGAAGAAAATGTAGAGTGAAAGCTTCATGACATTGAATTTAGCATTGATTTCTTGGATATGCCAGCAAAGGCACAGGTAACAAAAGGAAAAAGTCAAATTGGACTTCAGTGAAAATCGTATGCATCAAAAGGCACTAACAACAGAGTAAAAAGCCACAGAGGGTAGAAAATATTTTCAAATCTCATACCTGATACTTAAAATTCAGAATATCTAAAGAACTAAAACTCAAAAACTCCCAAGTCCGCCTGACCAGGCGGTGGCGCAGTGGATAGAGCATCGGACTGGGATGCCGCGGACCCAGGTTTGAGACCCCGAAGTCACCAGCTTGAGTGCGGGCTCATCTGGTTTGAGCTAAAGCTCGCCAGCTTGGACCCAGGGTCGCTGGCTCGAGCAAGGGGTTACTTGGTCTGCTGAAGGCCCACGGTCAAGGCACATATGAGAAAGCAATCAATGAACAACTAAGGTGTTGCAACAAAAAAACTGATGATTGATGCTTCTCATCTCTCTCCGTTCCTGTCTGTCTCTGCAAAAAAAAAAAAAAAAAAAATCCCTCTCTCTGACTCTTTCTGTCCCTGTAAAAATAAATAAATAAAGCAAAAAAACCCCAAAACACCCCAATTCCAAAGTGTGCAAAATATTAAAAAAAATTTTTTTTACTGATTTGTGAGAGATGAGAAGCATCAACTTGTAATTGCTTTACTTTAGTTGTTCATTGATTGTTTCTTATATGTTCCTTGGCAGGGTTGGGGGTTGGAGCTCAAGCAGAGCCAGTTACCCTTTGCTTAAATCAGCAACTTCTATTCACTGCATGGTTGGTAAGGCAAGAATGTGCAAACATTTGAATAGACATTTCTCCAAAGAAGGTACACAAATGGCTAACATGAAAGATGCTTGACATCACTAAACATTAGGAAAACACAAATGAGACACCACCTCATACTCATGAGGATAGCTACTATAAAAAAGTTTTGGCAAGAATGTAAAGAAATTGGAATCCTTATGCACTAACAGGAATGTAAAATGGTACCGCTGCTGTTGAAAACTGGGGATAGGGCTCAGAAAAGGAACAATGGCCTCTGCCAGCGCCTCTGTGGGAAAAAGCTGTAACTCCTCCCTCCCCCTCAGTTCTCAGTCTGATGCTGGACAATTTAGTTTCTCTCCATATGCCTTTGGTTCCTTTCAAGCTGTTGCCCCTCGCTGGAGCTCAGAGGGAGTGAAGCTGAGTAAGTGTATGTGGGCCCTTTAAGAGGAACTGCTTGGAGCTCCAACAGCCCTCCATCTCCCTCAGCCTCAATTCTCACTGGTTTTTATAGCCAGAAGTTATGGTGACTTCTCTTCCCAGCATTGGAACCCTGTGCTGTTGAACTGGTGTGAGGCTAGAGACCTATGCATCTGAGAGATAGCCCTCCTGATTTTTATCTGCCATGTGTGGTTGTGGGACCATTCTTTTCTGTGTCTGTGCCGCTCCTACCAGTCTCTTATGTGGTTTTAATTCCCTAGATGTAGGGCTTCCATTCAGGCAGTTCTGAATGATAGTTATTCTGTAGTTTAGTTATAATTTTGATATTGTGTGGGTGGAAATGAGTACCACGTTTACCTACACCAGCCATCTTTGCCAGCAGTTTGTTTGTCTTTCCAAAGAATTAATTTTAGCTTCATTCTTCTCTATTGGGGAAGTGGGGGATTTTGTAGACCAGTGAACAAGGAAGACTTGGTAAGGACTCAAATCTCTATTGCACATTTGTCTTCCAATTCTTTAATTTTTGTGCTTATTATTTCTTCTACTTTGACTATTTCTGTACTTTCTATTAGGTCATTTTTTTTCTTACTTATGAAGTTGGATTATTCTTCCTTCCCTTTCTTCTAAGATTTTTGTATCTTGGCCTGAAGACTTTCCTACTCCTCTCCCTTGATCTTTAGTATATGTGCTGCCAAAGCACATCTTCCTTTATCTTTCACAGAAATTTCTCCCAATAAATCTCTTGTGCATCCAAGTCCTTGGTGTCTTCTTTTTTAAAATTTATTTATTTATTCAATTTTTTATTCAGTGAGAGGAAGGGAAGGAGAAAGACTCATGTGCACCCAACTGGGATCCACCTGGCAAGCCCACTAGGGGGCAATGCTCTGCTCCATCTGGAGCATTGCTCCATTGCGCAGCAACCAAGTTCTCAGCACCTGAGGTAGAGGCCATGGAGCCATCCTCAGCACCCTGGTCCAACTCATTCCAGTTGAGCCATGGCTGCAGGCAGGAGAGAGAGAGAGAGAGAAGCATGGGGGGGGGGGTGGAGAAGCAGATGTTTACTTCTGTGTGCCTTGGTGGAGAATAGAACCCAGGACATCCACACACCGGCCGATGCTCTACCACTGAGCCAACTGGCCAGGGCCAGTGTCTTCTTTCTGACAGACACAAAATGACAGCCCCCCCAAATGGAAACAACCTAAATGACCATCAACTGGTGAATGAATAAACTTAAGAAAGTGATAAAGACAATGTAAATACTACAGATTAAGAATATGCCTTGTCTATAATTTACATTATTAGCACAAGGAAAATGCTGCCCATATTGGAAAACTATTATTTTCTTCAGCAAAGAATACTATTTAGCAATTAAAAAGTAACAGACTACTCATGGATGTATACAACATGAGTGAGTCAAAAACAAAAACAGTATGCTGTCTGACCTGTGATGGAACAGTGGATACAGGGTCATTAACCTGGAATGGTGAGGTCACCAGTTCAAAACCCTGGGCTTGCCTGACCAGGCAGTGGCGCAGTGGATAGAGCGTCAGACTGGGATGCATAGGACCCAGGTTCGAGACCCCGAGGTTGCCAGCTTGAGCGCGGGCTCATCCGGTTTGAGCAAAAGCTCACCAGGTTGGACCCAAGGTTGCTGGCTCGAGCAAGGGGTTACTCAGTCTGCTGAAGGCCCGTGGTCAAGGCACATATGAGAAAGCAATCAATGAACAACTAAGGTGTCGCAACAAAAAACTGATGATTGATGCTTCTCATCTCTCTCCGTTTCTGTCTGTCTGTCCCTCTCTCTGACTCACTCTCAGTCTCTGTAAAAAAAACCAAAAAACAAACAAAAACAAAACAAAACAAAAAACCCTGGGCTTGCCTGGTCAAGGCACATACCAGAGGCAACTACTACCCTCCCCACTCCTCCCCACCACCTTTCTCCTCTCAATAAAATCAGTAAGTAATTTTTTTTTTTTAGTAAAATGTTTTTTTTAAAAAGGCAGTATGCCTAGCAAAAGGAGCTGAGAGCAAAAAAAGAGCACATATTCTCTGATCCCATTTACTATATGAAGTTCTTGAACAGATAAGGGGATGAAATGGTGAACAGATTGGAAAGGCGCTTAAGGGATCTTCCTGGGATGATGGAAATGTTCCATATCTTAATAAGGGTGTACTTTCATGAGTGAATGCCTTCGTCAAAATTGATCTAAGTACTGTATACATTTAAGATCTACCCATTTCACTGTATATGTTATGTCTCAGTACAAAAGTGCAAAACCAATTCTTCCTATAATGATTTAAGAGGCCATTTCTCATAAATCTGTTCATTTCTGTTTTGATGCTATTTGATGTCTATCGCTGGTGAATGGAAACTTTTCAGCTCTTCTACATACACTCGTGTCCTCCACTCATCCTACCCTTTCCTATCCTAACCTATTCTTGCCTAGTCTTCCTTTCTAGTGCTTCTCTATCCTTCAGCCTCCTCTCATTCCCTGCCATACAACTGGCTATTATTACCATAAAGTTAGGATATATAGCGTGCTCTGTCTGGAACCCATTTCTGACCTGTCTTGCATTTGGGGGTCAAGTTTATATCAAATGCCAGGGGAGGCACAGAACCAGCTGCATGTGAATGACCGAAAGTCCCTGCTTTGATCACTTGGGGCTTCCATACCTCATGGGCTACCAACTCTGGCTTCTGCTCTGAATCCAGCCAGTATATGTTCAGTGTGGGAATCAAATCTCAGCTCAAATCAAGAGCAGCTTGACTGAGATAGAGGAGTTGGGGGGTTTGCAGATGCTCACACTGCAGAACTGCAAACCAGAAAGGCTTGGTGCCCTGGCTGGGTGACTGTTGGTTAGAGTTCTCCTAATACACCAAGGTTGCAGGTTCAATCTCTGGTTAGGGAACATACAAGAAGCAAAAGTAAATGCGTAAGAAAGTGGAACAACAGATCTCAATCTCTTTCTCTCTCTAAAATCAACTTTTTTAAAAAAGAAAAAGGCTTGGTAAGAAGGGCTCAGACCTCAGAAATGGGTTCTAGACAGTGCACACTGCATACTCTTTTTGGTGATGATGGCCAGTTGTAGTGGGGGGATCGGATGGAGAGGAGGCTGACGGATAGGGAGAAAGCTGTGGCAGCCTCAGGAAGTAAGGGCTTAGGTAGCAGGTGGCTGAGACTGCACTACGCGGGCTATTTTCAGGCTAGGTCTCAACAGCCACGTGGAGTAGAAAGATGCTACACTGCTCACAAAAATTAGGGGATCAGGGAACGTGCAGATACTAAGTATCAATACTTTCAGCCTTTTGTATAGTGCATTTTCACTAATGATATAAAAGTTGGTTTTGCACCTTGTTTGCATAATCTAACAACTTTCTTTGACTTGTTTGCTTTTCTGATGTTCTTTTTTTTTTTTTTTTTTTTTTTTCCTTTTCTTTTCTTTTTTCATTTTTCTGAAGCTTGGAAACAGGGAGAGACAGTCAGACAGACTCCCGCATGCGCCCGACCGGGATCCACCCGGCACGCCCACTAGGGGCGATGCTCTGCCCACCAGGGGGCGATGCTCTGCCCATCCTGGGCGTCGCCATGTTGCGACCAGAGCCACTCTAGCGCCTGAGGCAGAGGCCACAGAGCCATCCCCAGCGCCCGGGCCATCTTTGCTCCAATGGAGCCTTGGCTGCGGGAGGGGAAGAGAGAGACAGAGAGGAAAGCGCGGCGGAGGGGTGGAGAAGCAAATGGGCGCTTCTCCTGTGTGCCCTGGCCGGGAATCGAACCCGGGTCCTCCGCACGCTAGGCCGACGCTCTACCGCTGAGCCAACCGGCCAGGGCTGATGTTCTTGTTTAATTATAAATAAATCAAATACTTCTTTTATCGCTTCATACTCATTTTGAAATATCCCCTAATTTTTTGTGAGCAGTATATCTGAAGCGCCCAAATCTCAAGCGGGAAATGTTGATGGGGTGAGGGGAAGATGGAGTGTGTGTGTGTGTGGTTACTGTTGGGCGCCTGTGCCCTCCAACCCCACCACTGTAAAGTAGTAGACGACCTAAGCAGCAAATGCCTAGTTCATACACCTGAACAGTGGTGGGTGGACAAAGCTCACCCAACTCTGGGCTTTTCTTGATCAAAGAAAAACGCGTACTTAGCAGCCTCCTTGGTCAATTTCTGCTAGCTGTCAAATCAATTAGAGTAGAATATACCACACTCCTTTCCATTCCCTGGTTCCAGGGGAGAGGGGAAGCCATGTTAGGTAGCAGGATGCAAACCTTGTCACTGTTCTGAGACTGCTACACAATAACATTCCCTGCTTTTCTCTGCCACCGCCGTCTCCTTCTGACATGTTATTGCAATGAATAAAAATGCGCGCTTTTTTCCTTCACAAAACGAGTTGTTTCATTAATATAATCTGAGAAATCAGATTAGGCGGTGAGGCGCGAAGCTGAGGAAGAAGTGTCTTCTTTCATATGCCAACCTCTGAACAAGCAGAGTCTCGGTACCTACTTCCACTATACAGGAGGCACCCACCTTGGGTCTTCCTCAGTGTGTGAAGAGTTGAGTGACTTTTGGCCCTTCGCGGCCCCTGTAGTGTCCCTAGTTACCGTGCCCCTAGTAACCTCCCGCCCCAAGCGGGGAGCTGCGGGGACCCTGAGGCCCCGCCAGCTTCCCTGCCCCGGCCGGCGCGGGCGCTTAGGCCTCAGTGGCTTGGTGATGGCCGCCTCGCACCGAGCCGCTAAACTGGCGGCCTCCAGTCTCCAAACCCCGGTAAATCCCAACACCGGAGCGCGGGTCGCCCAGTACGAACGCGAGGACCCCTTAGAAGATCTGGCGGCGGCGGCGGCGGTAGCTGCCGCCTTTGAGGAGGAGGAGGAAGAGGAAGAAGAGCCGAAGGCTGTGCAGCGGGCGCGGGCGCTGGTAATGTAGGGGCTGGACGCGTGCGGGGGCTGGGCTCTGCGGGTGCAGGCTAAGGGCTGGTCCGAGTCCCCGCTGGACTGAGCGACCCGCTGCAAACGCGGCGCCCAGTCGAGAGCCTCCCTACCTGGTGATCCTGGCCCACCCCTTCTCTCTGCCCCCATTGAAAACACTCAAAACTGAGGCTTTAAAAAGTCCTTATTTTCACAGAGATTGTTGCAGAAATTTCTTGCAGAGCATTTGCTTTTACTCTGTTTAGTCTAGAGAGTGCATAGTACAGAACCTTAGCCCTTATACTCCAGCATCTGTCAGAGGTAGCTCTTCCCTTTTCTTTTAAACTTGGGAAAGACTGATTGTCTACCCTACAGAGTATTACCCATAGAATTCAGGTGAATCAATTGTGCTTTCAGAGGTTTTCGCTTTAAGGTCTTGGTTATTAGCGCATCTTAACACGATATTTAAAACCATCAATTGTTCAGTGGCTAGATCAGACATGTGGTTAAGCATCCAGAGAAGCAGATTACTGAAAACCTGTTATTTCCTAAAGGGGTCTTCAAGGTAATGTGAGGTAGCCTTTTTTTTTTTTTTTTCACAGGGACAGAGAGAGAGTCAGAGGAGGGATAGATAGGGACAGACAGACAGGAACAGAGAGAGATGAGAAGCATCAATCATCAGTTTTTCGTTGCAACACCTTAGTTGTTCATTGATTGATTTCTCATATGTGCCTTGACTATGGGCCTTCAGCAGATCGAGTAACCCCTTGCTCAAGCCAGCGACCTTGGGTCCAAGCTGGTGTGAACTTTTTGCTCAAGCCAGATGAGCCCACGCTCAAGCTGGCGATCTCAGGGTCTCGAACCTGGGTCCTCTGCATCCCAGTCTGACGCTCTATCCACTGCCCCACCGCTTGGTCAGGCGAGATAGCCTTTTTTAGCTGATCACTTTTCAGTATCACATGTGTTGTAAACACCTGTCCATTAGGTAGAGGGCGGAGTCTGCCATCTGCTCTATTCCCTTAAAATATAGAAATCTTGCCCTGGCCAGGTAGCTCAATTGGTTAGAGCACCATCCCCATATCCCAGGGTTGCAGTTGGATCCTGGGTCAGGGCACAGAACAAAAATCCACCAATGAATACATGGATAAGTGGAACAACAAATCGATTTCTCTTTATCTCAAATCAATAAATAGATTTAAAATTTTTTTTAAAAGATAGAAACCTTGAATTTTTACTACCAATCTGAAGATATAAACCTCCTTACCCCCAATTTAAGATTCCTAATACCATTCTTCCAGGCCTCTCAGATACAAAATGAAAAAACATTATGGTCTAGGGTTCATAGAAATCACTGACTATTTTGGAATTTTAATCTCTTTAATCTACACTAAAACTGTTAATGAGAAAATTTGTAGCAATACCTTTCATGGTTAGCATTTCACCAACAGATATAAACTACTTGAGGTTATCCAAAGTAAGGCAGATTGAGACCCTGAACATGAACCAGGGTGAGAGAGGACCAGTTTCAATCACATTGAAGCTTCTTTTCAACACAAGTTTCAGTAGCCAACAAAGACGAAATGATGGACTAAGAAGATTTGAGTGGAAAAAAAAGGATTAGGAGTCCTGGATTGTGATTTATTCTGTGCCATTTACTAGATAATAGTAAGATGTTTCCTTGTCTAAAAGAACAACAATAACTCTTTCTAATCTCACTGGGATGCTAAGAGAACCAAATGAGGAAATGTGTGTCATCTCTAAAGAACAGTTCATATAAATTATTAATAGTAATGACTACTGCCAGTGGCACTGTTATTTGAACAACCTACCCAAAGATTAAATTCTACTTTGGCTTGCTGTGGTAGTGGAGTCAGTCATTTCTATAGTTACAGTATACTTCCAGAATGCCTTGTTTTTGTTTTTTAAGATTTTATTTATTTATTTTAGAGAGAGAAGAGAGAGAGAGAAAAGGAGTGGGAGCAGGAAGCATCAGTTCATAGTAGTTGCTTTTTGTATGGGCCTTGACCAGACAAACCCAGGGTTTTGAACTGGTGACCTAACCATTCCAGGTTGATGCTTTATCCACTGTACCACCACAGGTCAGGCCAGAAGGCTTTGTGAAACTGCAAATTTGTATTAGAAATGTATTACCGTATGAGAGATTAATTTATCCAATGAGCTAGTTTCAAAGGGATGGGATCCTACCAAGAAAAAAAATAAAAAAGGAAGTAAATATAAATTTGACACTGCTTTGAGACCACCACACTTAAAGGATCTAAAAGCAAACCTAATAAGCTGCCACTTACTGCCTGGTAGCCAGAGGACACTGGGATGGGGGAAAAGCACAAAAAAGGAAAGAGTGCATGAGCCAAGCTGGCTCGGGTTTCCACCTTGATTTTTAAAGGTTAATTTGGCTCAGTTTTGTCATCGATAAAATATAGTAAACTCTGATACCATCCCCACCACACAAGATTGATCAGAGAACTGTCACAGTAGGCCCTTGTCAACCCTCTGCTTTGCCAGAGCCTTTCTTCCCCACCCTCCCATGCCATGTCCCTTGCAGGACTCTGCTCATATTGGGCATTGAAGCATGTTCTTTGAATCTAGCCTCAGTT
Organism: Saccopteryx leptura; assembly: GCF_036850995.1. Lineage (NCBI taxonomy): Eukaryota > Metazoa > Chordata > Mammalia > Chiroptera > Emballonuridae > Saccopteryx > Saccopteryx leptura. The sequence continues at coordinate 256,167,696 of NC_089505.1, forward strand.
GGAAAGATATTCATTCATAGGCCTTGTTAATGTGGTTGATGATGACATGTATGAAGTAGTATTCTATAATTCGCAATTAAAATTTCACTGACTTTCCTAATGGGGTGGCCTTCTCTTTTTTTTTTAACAAATATTGAGCATTTATTAAGTGCTAGTCACTGACTATTCAGTGGTGAATGAAGTAAATATAGCTTCTAATTTGGTGGGGAGGTTAGATAATAAAAAACACTTAAACTATTGTAAGATGGGAAATGTTGAGAAAGAAATCAACGGGGTACCATGATTTAAAAAAAAAAAAAATGCAGGAGCCTGATTGGTGGTAGTACAGTGAGATCCCAGGTTCCAAACCCTGAGGTCACTGGCTTGAGCACAGGCTCACCAGCTTCAGTGCGGTATGGCTGGTTTGAGTGTGGGATTAAAAAAAAAAAAAAATTCCAGAATTGCCAGTGATACCAAATGTACTATGCCACAGATAATTATGAGTGCTGATTACTAAAGAAGCACATGTGCTGGATGGAGTCGTTATCTAAATGGGTCAAGCCAATGTAAGGAAGATTATCCTCTAATCTAGTGGCTGTACCTACAACATTCCACAAAAAGCCGAACAATTAAAGTGAAAGGGTGCTATTTTAGGCTCTTGGAAAATAATGTCTTTTATCTACTAAAATGTTTTCATTTCTGTGAAGACAAAGATGAAATTAGAGTTAGAATTCACTTATTCACTATTAATCTGTTTAAGGTAAAACACTGTGGGATGAGTTTAACTGCAAAGTTTAGGCTAGGGTGAAGAGTATTAAAGAGGAATTGGGACAGATGCTGTTAAAAGTCAGTGCATAAGTATAAATTATCAGACCTGCCACATCTCTTCAGAAGCTACTCATCCTTCAGTATCTTTTTCTGTTTTTCCAGGACCAAATAAATTTTTACCCTATAATGCTTTAATGGAAAGTGATTGGTAAAAGGCTTTCTTTTAAGAGATAGTCTAAAACAGTGGTCCCCAACCCCCGGGCTGCGGACCGGTACTGGTCCGTGGTTCATTTGGTACCGGTCCGCAGAGAAAGAATAAATAACTTATATTATTTCTGTTTTATTTATATTTAAGTCTGAATGATGGTTTTTTGTTTTTTTTTTCCTGAAGTTGGAAACGGGGAGGCAGTCAGACAGACTCCCACATGCGCCCCACTGGGATCCACCCGGCATGCCCACCAGGGGGCAATGCTCTGCCCATCTGGGGCATTGCTCTGTTGCAACTAGAGCCATTCTAGCACCTGAGTCAGAGGCCACAGAGCCATCTTCAGCGCTTAGGTGATATTTTATTTTTTAAAAATGACCAGATTGCCCTGGCCAGTTGGCTCAGTGGTAGAGCATCGGCCTGGCGTGCGGGAGTTCCGGGTTCGATTCCTGGCCAGGGCACACAGGAGAAGCGCCCATCTGCTTCTCCACCCCTCCCCCTCTCCTTCCTCTCTGTCTCTCTCTTCCCCTCCTGCAACCAAGGCTCCATTGGAGCAAAGATGGCCCGGGCGCTGAGGATGGCTCTATGGCCTCTGCCTCAGGCGCTAGAATGGCTCTGGTTGCAACCGAGCAACGCCCCAGATGGGCAGAGCATCACCCCCTGGTGGGCATGCAGGTGGATCCCAGTCGGGCGCATGCAGGAGTCTGTCTGACTTCCTCCCCGTTTCCAACTTCAGAAAAATACAAAATAAAATAAAATAAAAAAGACCAGATTCCCTCTGTTACATCCGTCTAAGACTCACTCTTGACACTTGTCTCGGTCATGTGATACATTTATCCGTTCCACCCTAAAGGCCGGTCTGTGAAAATATTTTCTGACATTGAACCTGCCCATGGCCCAAAAAAGGTTGGGGACCACTGGTCTAAAAGAATAAATGGAGAAAAAAAAAAAAAAAGAATAAATGGAGAGTACATGGGTGTTTTTGCCTAAAAACGTTTTTTGGAATACCATCCATGTTTTAGTTTTTTGTTTGTTTGTTTTGTGTGATAGAAACAGAGAGAAGGACAGACAGACAGGAAGGGAGAGATAAGAAGCATCAATCCTTTGTTGCAGCTCCTTAGTTGTTCATTGATTGCTTTCTCATATGTTCCTTGACCCGGGAGCTACAGCAGAGCAAGTGACCCCTTGCTCAAGCTAGTGACCTTGGGCTTCAAGCCAGCGACCTTTGGGCTCAAGCCAGCGACCATGGGATCATATCTGTGAGCCCATGCTCAAGCAGGGTGAGCTGTGCTCAAGCTGGCGACCTCGGGGTTTGGAATCTGGGTCCTCTACATCTCAGTCCGATGCTCTGTCCAGTGTGCCACCGCCTGGTCAGGCTTCTTCTTCATCTTTTTTTGAAAATAAGCTTTTTCCTTAGTACTTAGTAGAAGATAGCTTTTTAGAGAAGCCAGTATTTCTTAGAATGATTCAGTCCTTTGTGAGGAAATACCTCTTCCTTCTCTTGGTGGAAATAATGTTTTTTTTTTAGCTGTACATTCATTCATCCAACAGATGTTTACTGAGCATCTGCCAGGAACTTTTCTAGTCACCAGGAATACCATGGTGAGCAAAGCAGACAAATCCTTGCCTTTGTGATGCTTACTTTTTAGAAGAAGCAGGCATACAATATACAAATAAATAAAGATATACAGAATATCAGTTGGTGGCATTCGTTCTCTCTAATACTGGCCTCTTGTACACTGTTTTTAGTCCTTTTTTATTTTTATTTATTTTTATTTTTTTTATTTTTTACAGAGACAGAGAGAGAGTCAGAGAGAGGGATAGACAGGGACAGACAGGAACGGAGAGAGATGAGAAGCATCAGTCATTAGTTTTTCATTGCGCATTGCAACACCTTAGTTGTTCATTGATTGCTCTCTCATATGTGCCTTGACCGCGGGCCTTCAGCAGACCGAGTAGCCCCTTGCTGGAGCCAGCGACCTTGGGTTCAAGCTGGTGGGCTTTTCCTCAAACCAGATAAGCCCGCACTCAAGCTGGCGACCTCGGGGTCTTGAACCCGGGTCCTCTGCATCCCAGTCTGACGCTCTATCCACTGCGCCACTGCCTGGTCAGGCAGTCCTTTTTTATTTTTAAATTTTTATTTATTGATTTTACCCAGTGAGGAGAGAGAGTAGGGTGGAGCAAATAATATCAATTCTTAGTTGCTTCACTTTTGTTATTAATTGCTTGCTTCTTGTATGTGCCTTGACCAGGCAAGCCCAGAGTTTTGAACCAGCAACCTCAGCATTCCAGGTTGACAATTTATCCACTGTGCTACCACAGGCCAGGATGTTTTTAGTTCATTTTTTTTAAATATTCATAACTTTATTATTCCATAATTTTTTTTTTGGTAATTTTCTGAAATTGGAAACGGGGAGGCAGTCAGACAGACTCCCGCATGCGCCCAACCGGGATCCACCCGGCACACCCACCAGGGGGCGATGCTCTGCCCATCTGGGGCATTGCTCTGTTGCAACCAGAGCCATTCTAGCGCCTGAGGCAGAGGCCACAGAGCCATCCTCAGCGCCCAGGCCAACTTTGCTCCAATGGAGCCTTGGCTGCGAGAGGGGAAGAGAGAGACAGAGAGGAAGGAGAGGGGGAGGGGTGGAGAAGCAGATGGGCGCCTCTCCTGTGTGCCCTGGCTGGGAATTGAACCTGGGACTCCTGCACGCCAGGCCAATGCTCTACCATTGAGCCAACCAGCCAGGGCTATTTAGTTCATTTTTTAAAAGACCATATTTATAACTCATATATACAAGTGACGCTTCTGAATTTTCCCAATGGGAGAAGCTACTGAGATTTATTTCCTACTGTCTTATCAGATTAGGTCTATAATTTTCTAGAGAAAATATACTTTTTTTCATTCTGAGTATATTTCAGGCAGTAGGCTAAATTTAACATCATGGTCAGCAGCCTTTTATGCATAATATCATAAATAATTTCAACTGTTTTTTAATTGAGAAAATATCAAAATTTTTTTATTTATGAAGAGAGTGGACTTTTACCACTGTAGTTGCTTCAATTAAAAGAACTATGAGAGTCCCTGTCTGGGAACTCAGTTAAAGCATTGTCCTTATACACCAGGGGTCGGGAACCTATCTTGCGAGCCAGATGTGGCTCTTTTGTTGGCTGCATCTGGCTCGCAGACAAATCTTTAATAAAAATAATAATAACATTAAAAATATAAAACATTATCATATATTACAATCCATTCATTTCCTACCGCTCGTGTTCCTGGTTGCGGGTGGCTGGAGCCAATCACAGCTGTCCTCCAGGACAACACCAAATTTTTATTGGGTAATGCATAACGTACACAGGTTGTTGTATGGCTCTCATGGAATTACATTTTAAAATATGTGGCGTTCATGGCTCTCTGCCAAAACGGTTCCCGACCCTTGCTCTATTTCTTCTCCACAGGCACACCCTTAGGGCCCACACTGTAGGAACACAGCTGCAGAAGGCTGTTGGTTTGTAGCAAAAGGAACTTTGTTCTTTGTCTCAGTTATCACAACTCCAAAGGATGTTCTTTATAAAGGATAGTTTAATTCTATCGTATGATAGTATATGGGTTGGTACATAATGTGGGAATCTAACAATCCTTTATAAAAAGGGTTTATTTTCTGGCAACTTTGTCTCTCTCTTGTTCTCAATAAAATGTGAGAGGAAAATGTGCATAGCCCACAAGTGACTTATAGTCCATTAGTATATGTATATAGACCACAAGTAAGATGCAGCATTGGGAATCAGTGTCAACATTATTTCTTTCAATTCCAAGTACCATATAACAGGTTTTTTCCTCCTATCAGACTGATTTTAGCAGCCTTTCCATGATGGATGGACAAAAACTTATAAACTTTGAGGACCTCGTGGATTTCTCTGAAATTTACCACTCTAATGAAGAATATTTCAGAAAACTGGAAAAGCTGAAGGCTGCCCACATGGAAACTATGGCAAAGTTAGAAAAAATGTACCAGAAAAAATTAAATTTAAAGGAAACTGAGCCAGTAATCATCAGGAAAGAAGCTTCTAGTGTCTCTTCCATGTAAGTTTATACATAATGTTATTTATGGAATGTAAAATAAAATGTATACTTACAAGCGCAGAACAAAATTATTTCAGAATATAGTATCTCTTAAGTATCCCTTTGTACTTTTAATTGTATACAGAAGTAGGAGTTTATTTAAAATGTTTAATGGCTTATCAACCTACTTGGTGGTCTCTTGCTTGAGGGTCATTTGGTGGCCATTGGTCTTTTCTGTCTGATTCACAGAACTGTACACATGCATAAGAGTATTTAGTCTGGGTGAGTTTTAAATGATGAATATTAAAATTTAATTTTAAAAGCCCTGTATAAAATGTGGATTAATACGAGCCCATTAAAGATATATAGCATGAACAGTTTAGGACTAAGACATAAATCTGATTTAAATTTTCAAAATCTTGAATTTCAAGACCCATTGCTGTTATAACCTCACTTGTTTTGAAATTTGAGGCAAGTCCCTTAACTCATACTGATGTGTTGGTCAGCACTGATTGTGTATCCCCTGTGCGCCAGACTTGCCTGGACTCCAGGGAGTCAGAATGGAGATTCCCTCGGAGTTCAAAGACTAGCAGAACACCAAAAATTGCAATACAACATGATGTAATAGTGTTATGGAGACAGAGGAAAAAGCAGTTGATTATGTCAGGGTGTCAATGGAGGGATACAGGCAGAAATTTTCTACTGACGTGTCAGATCTTAGTTCAGTGTAAAGAGGGCGGTGAACTGCAGCAGATACGGGAAGCCAGAGCAGCCTTCTAGGCGGCTGAAATCCCGTGTGCAAAGGCATGCTGCATGGCTGCATGAGAAATCATGATGTGTGTGAGGAGCTTTACGTGATTGGATATGACTTAAAAATGGTGATGGGGGTAGGGAGAGGTGAGAAGTAAAACTGGAAAGGTAGGCAGGGGCTAATATTAAAGGGCTTTACAATCTATACTTGACTTTGTAACCCTGATACTTCATGGTGACTGGAAAACATGTGGCAAGTTCCATTTAGAGGTTAGACACAAGGAGCCTCAACTGTCTCATGTTTCTCCTTCATAAAATGAGGCTGTTGGATTAGATAATTTATAGGCATTTTACAGTTCTATCTAAATAAAAGTGATAATTTTTACAAGCTATATCCAGCTTCTATCTTCTGATTATACCATAAGTTAAGAAAACATGTAATTCTTAATTTTTATATTTGGTCATCTACAACTGGAAGTGTAAACTAATTATTCTTCTGGTTTAGGTCTGTATCAGAAGAGAACTACTATCACCCTGCCTCGTCATTAATCACATCACTTTCAGAACCTGATTTAGGTCGTTCTTCCTCCTTGATTGTGTCTTCCTCTGAAGATGAGTTGTCCAACTTAGAAAAGGAGTATTCTAAGAAGAACGGAATGATGACTTATGCTAAGGAGCTCATCAACAACATGTGGACAAACTTTTCTGTTAAAGATTACATGCAGTATGAAGATGCTGAGTTGCCACCCGTTAAAAAAACAAAGAAGAAACCAAAAGAATGGGTGCCAAAGATTACAGTACCTGAGCCTTTTCAAATGATGATTAGAGAACAGAAGAAAAAAGAAGATAACATGAAATCTAAATCAGATATTGAAATGGTACACAAGCTGCTCAAAAAACAAGAAGAAGATCTAGAGTGGAAGAAAACATTCCGAGCCAACCCAGTTCCAGCATTTGTCTTTCTCCCCCTTTATCATGATATAGTCAAGCAGAAAGAAGAACGAAGGAGGACTATGAAGGAGAAAAGCAAAGAAGCTCTTCTGGCCTCGCAGAAGCCATTTAAGTTTATTGCAAGGGAGGAACAGAGGCAAGCAATCCGGGACAAGCAGCTGAGAGACTTTTTTAAGTCTACAAAGAAAACAAAAACAAATCGATTTAAAGCCAGACCTGTACCTCGATCTATTTATGGTTCAGCTACCAATGACAGGTTAAAGGAAGAAGAGCTCTGTAGAAACATTAAGACACAGCTGAGAGCCCAAGAACATTTACCAAATTCATCCCCTCTGCCTTGTAGACCAGCTCACAGACGTTTTGCTGCTAGGAAGCCCAAGTGTCTTGAACAGGCTGAAAAGTTGAAGTGTAAATCCAAGTGTAGGAGCCAGACTGCTGATTTTAGAATACTTCCTGAGAGATATCAGAAACACCTCTCAGAACAGAAATGTCCAAAACTACAAACAGTCTGCAAACCAGCTGATTTTCGTGCAGCCTCACATGCATCCACTAAAAGAGAAAAAATTTTGGCAGATATTGAAGCAGATGAAGAAAATTCAAAAGAAACATGTTGGCCTCATCTGTCTCTAAGGCGTGAGTCACCAGTAAGAAGTCCAAAGGCAAAGCATGGGTCTTGTGACTACAACCCTCCAATGCCCACAGTATCTTCCAGAGGAAGAGAACAAGCCACAAGGTAAATAACAAAGATACAGTACTAACTGACTTTTGCTTGCTAAAATAGTGTATGCAGCTCTATTGATTTTATGTTAGTGAATTTGAAAATATGAAGATATTACTATATCTGGTAATATATTTTACTCTATGATATAGAACATTTTGCTAGAGGATATGTTAAGAAATGTCTTTTCTATTTTAGGAATCCATGGGAACAGAAAAGGTTATAGTCAGCCTATTGATGTCCAATTTCCCAAGTCAGATCCTTCTCAAAGGTTGTCTTTTTTCAACCTTTGAATTATCCTGTGTTAAATCTTTGCTAAGCAACCTTCTCTTTGGCTTAAAGTGAATTAAGCCTTAGTTTGTTGCCCTCAGGAGATCACTTGAGGAAAAGAAAATGTTGGAAGAGGAGAGAAATCGGATCCTAACTAAGCAGAAGCAAAGAATGAAAGAATTGCGGAAACTCCTGACAACCCGGGCTAAGGCTTATGACTCACATCAAAGTTTAGTTCAGATGTCTAAATCCAGAATGATATCTCTCAGGTATCATGAAAGAATTCTGAACCTCCAGACCATCGGTTTTCAAACTTTACTTTTTTAATCAGTAGATACCAATCTATGAAGAGATAAAGAAGAGAACTAGTATTTTAGTTTCTGGATTCAAGTAACATCAGTTACTTATACTCAACACACATACACACACTCACATTCACTCACTCACCTCAGGGTGAGAACCAATATGTTTATTCTCCTGATGGTGAGGATTATGAAGCCTGTTGATGAACAGAAACGTTTTATATTGTGGCCATAGTTAATATAATCTTATATCAGCATTTAATCTTTTTCTTTATATTATTTTTGATTGCATAGTACAATATTGAGAAAAATATTGATTCATACAGATAAAGCTTTTTTATTTTTTTAGATAAAGCTTTTTTAATAGCTTGCCTTGTAATCTCAATATCCTCAATAAACAGATATGTCATAGAGCTTTGTTCTAAGGTTTCCATGAAATCTTATAGCACAAATGAACACATTGGTATTAATTAACATTAGTTATGTGAAGTGTCAGTTAACACGTGTGTTGATAGTTAATGGTATGTGTTGCTTTTTGTAACGGTTTTAATATAAATAAATAAAAATATTCACAGAACGCTGGAATTCTGCAGTACAAAGTTTGAAAACCAGTGTTCCAGAGGAACATTTTTATGTTGAAAATAAACATAAAAATGCTCATGTTTAAGTAGGAAAATAACTCCCCCAAAGCTGGGTAAGTAATATGACATTAATTTTTAATCTGATCTATAAATAACCCCCAAATCTATATTTCCTTTTAAGTATAAATCTTTCTTTTAAAATATATATAATTATATTCCTCTATAATGTATGTTATATATACCTTATAATGTCACTTAATGTAATTTATTGATAGAAGGACCTTAATTTGATGAACTTGAGCAAAAAATTCCTTAAAAATATACTATTCATCCTTAGAAGGTAAACTGGATTTTCCATAATACCAACTTGTATGTAATTAAGCATAATTATCATTTTATAGTATAATTATTTTCTCTAATTTATTAAATCTTTTTATCTTGGTAGAGTTAGTGTATTTTACATAGAAAAAATAGCATATTTTGATTCATTATAGGATCTTGCCCAAATAATAATACACTTACTGTGTATTTATGGCTTTTGGTTCCTATTCCTTTATATGTTATAGTCCCATATTCTCCACTTCTCTCCTGACCTGTTCTCATTTAATTAACTTTGCCACCAACCTATAGCAGATCTCATTTAAGGGAATAAAAAAGAGCAAGATGTTGTTTTCAGAAGAAATTCCTTAAAGATAAAATACGTATTGAATATTTTGTACCTTTTTTTTTCTTTTATACACTTACATATAAGATAAGAGAGTATTCATTCATCTTTTCAGGCCATTTTAAAGCCCCCTTAATACGTTATGTCTTGAAGATTTCAGAACCTTCAACGTAGCAAGACTGCTTCCAGGATGTAAAATGTATGCTCTCAGAACCTAGAATTTTTATTCCGCATTCTATAAAAATTTACGAGTCTAGAAAAGGAATGGTGATAAACTATAAATTGTACTCATAATTTAATTTCTGATTTGTCATCTAAGCTAAATGTTATACATGCAAGTTCTTATTTCTTTTTAAAATTCCATTCCTTTTATTTGATTTTAGAAAGAGTGAAAAGGAAAGGATGAGAGAATACCGAAGAGAACTAGAAGAAAGAGAAGAAAAATTAAAAAGCAGGCCGCTACTATTTGAAAGAGTTGCTCAGGTTGTGTTTGTTGGAATTTAAGAGCTATTGTCAGTTGTTGTTGTTTTGTTTTTTTAACATTACCAGCTCTTATTAATTTACAGTCCATTTTTCTGTGTTATATAATATATTAAGACATACTGTTTCTGTGACACCTTCATCAAATCAGTCAAGTAAGTAATTTGCTGAAATCTGAGCATTGAATCTCATTGATGAGGCACATAAGCTTGATAAAGAATATGCTGCTAATCCAATCGTTTTCAAAATACTAGTTTCACAACCTGTTTTTAATAGCTGTTCTTTTTTCAGTACCAACTTGGCCATATATTAAGTTAAGGTCTTCATGATATGATTTGGAGGTCTTTGAAGAATTAAAAAATGAAACCAAATGGCTAATTGAATCAGATTTATTTCTGGCAGTATGTTTTTTAATTGAGATATAACTGACATATAGCACTGGATAAATTTAAGATGTGCAGCATAATGACTGACATACATAAATTACAAAATGATTATCACCGTAAGTTTAGTTAACATATATCACCTCTTATACTTACCAAAAAAGTGTTTTTTCCTTGTGATGAGAACTTTTAGGATTTACTCTCTTAATAACTTTCACATATCCCATTCATACTTATGTTGTATATGACATCCCCAGTACTTAAACTGGAAGTTTGTGCCTCTGACCAGCTTCATCCAGTTTCTCTTGGTAATCACAAATCTGATCTCTTCTTTTATGAGTTTTTTTTTTAATTTTAGATTCCACATATAAGTGAGATCATACAGTATTTGTCTGACTGTCTTATTTCACTTAGTATAATGCCTTTAAAGTCCACCCATTTTGTTGCATATGGCAGTATTTCCTTCCTCTTATAAAGATTATTAGTATTCCACTGTGTTTATATACCACATTTTTTTATTCATTCATCTTTCAGTGGACTCTTAGGTTATTTCCTTTCTTGGCTATTATAAATAATGCTGCATGAATGTGGGGTGCCGATAGAGATAGTGGTTTTGTTTTCTTCAGATATACCCAGAAGTCAAACTGCTGGATCATAAGTTGTTGTATTTTAAATTGAGAAACCTCCATACTCTTTGCCATAGTGGCTATTCTAATTTACATTCCTACCAACAGTGCACAATCCTAATGGCATTTATCTCGTCTTTTTTTTTTTAAATACAGTACCAATGACCTCTCCTCTATTTTTTGTGTGTTTGTTTTTTATTTATTTATTTATTTTTAATTTTATTTTCTGAAGCTGGAAACGGGGAGAGACAGTCAGACAGACTCCTACATGCGCCCGACCGGGATCCACCCGGCACGCCCACCAGGGGCCACACTCTGCCCACCAGGGGGCGATGCTCTGCCCCTCCGGGGCATCGCTCTGCCGTGACCAGAGCCACTCTAGCGCCTGGGGCAGAGGCCAAGGAGCCATCCCCAGCGCCCGGGCCATCTTTGCTCCAATGGAGCCTCAGCTGCGGGAGGGGAAGAGAGAGACAGAGAGGAAGGAGGGGAGGGGGGTGAAGAAGCAAATGGGCGCTTCTCCTATGTGCCCTGGCCAGGAATCGAACCCGGGTCCCCCACACACCAGGCCGACACTCTACCGCTGAGCCAACCGGCCAGGGCTGGTTTTTTTTTTTTTTCTGAAGCTGGAAACGGAGAGACAGTCAGACAGACTCCTGCATGCGCCCGACCGGGATCCACCCGGCACGCCCACCATGGGGCGACGCTCTGCCCACCAGGGGGCGATGCTCTGCCCATCCTGGGCGTCGTCATGTTGCAACCAGAGCCACTCTAGCATCTGAGGCAGAGGCCACAGAGCCAGCCCCAGCGCCTGGGCCATCTTTGCTCCAATGGAGCCTTGGCTGCGGGAGGGCAAGAGAGAGACAGAGAGGAAAGCGGGGCGGAGGGGTGGAGAAGCAAATGGGCGCTTCTGTGTGCCCTGGCCGGGAATCGAACCCGGGTCCTCCGCACGCTAGGCCGATGCTCTACCGCTGAGCCAACCGGCCAGGGCTTATTTTTATTTATTGATTTTAGAGAAAGGGGAAGGGAAAGAGAGACAGATACATTGATCTGTTCCTGTATGTGCCCTGACTGGGATTGAACCCGCAACCTTTGTGTATCCAGATGATACTCTAACTAATCAGGATATCCAACCTGGGTCTTGTCTTTTTGATAGTAGCCATTTTAACCAGTGTGAGAGATCTCATTGTGAGATATCACCTAATGATTTGCATTTTCCTGTGATTAGTCGTGTTGAACACCTTTTCATGTACCTCTTGGCCACTTGAATATTTTCTTTGGAAAAATGTCTAATCAGGCCTGCCTTGTGGTGCGCAGTGGGTAAACGTGTCCACCTGCAGTGCTGAGGTCGCTGGTTGGAAACCCTGGGCTTGTCCAGTCAAGGCACATACAAGAAGTAACTACTATAAGTTGATGCTTCCCTCTCCTCCCCCCCCCCCACTTTTCTCTTCTTTTTTTCCTCTCTCTAAAATTAATACATAGGATCTACAAAAAGAAAAATCTCTAATCAGTCCTTTGCCAGTGTTTAAAGTAGATGGGGTTTTTTTTTCTATTGACTTATATGGGTATTTTATGTATTTTGGATATTAACCCCTTATCAGATGTGTGATTTTCAAATATTTTTTTTCCAATTCAGTAGGTTGCCTTTTTATTTTTATTTATTTATTTATTTTATTATTTTTTTGCATTTTTCTGAAGCTGGAAACAGGGAGAGACAGTCAGACAGACTCCCGCATGCGCCCGACCCGGATCCACCCAGCACGCCCACCATGGGGCCACGCTCTGCCCACCAGGGGGCGATGCTCTGCCCATCCTGGGCGTCGCCATGTTGCGACCAGAGCCACTCTAGCGTCTGAGGCAGAGGCCACAGAGCCATCCCCAGCGCCAGGGCCATCTTTGCTCCAATGGAGCCTTGGCTGCGGGAGGGGAAGAGAGAGACAGAGAGGAAGGAGAAGGGGAGGGGCGGAGAAGCAGATGGGCGCTTCTCCTGTGTGCCCTGGCCGGGAATCGAACCTGGGACTTCTGCACGCCAGGGTGACGCTCTACCACTGAGCCAACTGGCCAGGGCCGCCTTTTTATTTTTTTGATTAGTTTTATTTTTAAGTGAATCTATAATTTACCATCTTAACTACAATTACTGAAAGGATTTTTTTTATCGGAAAAACTAAATTTACATTCAGTTTTACAATCTTTTCCATAAGAGAGATTTGTCAATTTCAGATCGTCTTCTCCTTAAGTACCCATATGGCAGAGGTTCCTGTGGGTAACATAGCTTAACAGTAGATAGAATCACTGGAGGTTATAGGTGCTGTAATGTGAATTTCAGGCTGTTACGTTTAGAGCTTTCTGCCAGCATGTGTCTGGGACAGATGTCATTACAGGACTGTCCTTGTCAATGACTCATTGAGGACTAAGGACATGTATTATGGGTGAATCTATATATTATAATCTCTCAAAGTTATGACAACCCTTTAGTTACTGATTTAGATATAATTTTATGTAGAGCTTGTCATTTTAAGAGGTGGATGTTTGTTAACATGTCAGTTTTACTCTTTGGGGGAAAGGTCATAAGCTGTTTTACATTACTCAGCATAAAGCGATTGACTTTGGCTCAAAACAGTTGTCAGCAGCTCCCAGCTGCAGGTTTTTATGTCCTCTTGTTTGGTAGATATATCAACCCAGATTTCCCACTGGCGTCTAACATTAATTTTGCCCCAGACTAACTGAATAGATGTTAAATTGAATTTTAAACCAAATTCAGATGAAGGTTTATGAGCACTAACTTTAATAAGTATTTTAATCTCTCTCTCTTTTTTAGTATTTTAGTTTCTTTTATATTTAATGTGCTGAAATCAGAATATAGAGTGCCTAATGCATTCAGTTAGGTTTGGGGTTTCTTTCTTTTTTTTTTTTTTTTTTGGTATTTTTTGGAAGTGAGAAGTGGGGATTGGGGGCACGCAGACAGACAGACTCCCTCATGCGCCCAACCGGGATCCACCTGGCATGCCCACCAGGGGGCGATGCTCTGCCCATCTGGGGTGTTGCTCCGCTACAATCAGAGCCATTCTAGTGCCTGAGGCAGAGGCCATGGAGCCATCCTTAGCGCCCAGGCCAACTTTGCTCCAATAGAACCTTGGCTTCAGGAGGGAAAGAGAGAGAGAGAGAGAAAGAAAGGGGGAAGGGTAGAGAAGTAGATGGGCGCTTCTCCTGTGTGCCCTGGCCAAGAATCAAACCTGGGACTTCCACACGCTGGGCGATGTTCTACCGCTGAGCCAACCGGCCGGGGCTTGGGATTTCTTTATTCTGCTCTACAGTTTTTGGGGCATAGTTCTCATCTTCTTACTTTGACATGCCTTTCAGTTCCCCAAGGCTTATCCGTTGGCATTTATAGCCTCTGGATGCTTATTCACTTTCTTTTCTTAAAATTGTTACTCTCTTGCCTGACCAGGCGGTGGCTCAGTGGATAGAGCATCGGACTGGGATGCGGAAGGACGCAGGTTCGAGACCCCGAGGTCGCCAGCTTGAGCGCGGGCTCATCTGGCTTGAGCAAAAAGCTCATCAGCTTGGACCCAAGGTTGCTGGCTTGAGCAAGGGGTAACTCAGTCTGCTGTAGTGCCCCCCCACACCCCCCACACACCACCCCCCGTCAAGGCACATATGAGAAAGCAATCAATGAACAACTAAGGTGTCGCAACAAAAAACTGGTGATTGATGCTTCTCATCTCTCTCCGTTCCTGTCTCTCTGTTCCTATCTGGCTCTCTCTCTGTCTCTGGGGGAAAAAAAAGTGTTACTCTCAGTGGGTGCATTTTATTATATTTATTTATTTATTTTTTGTGGCAGAGACAGAGAGAGTCAGAGAGACGGACAGACAGACAGAAAGGGAGAGAGATGAGAAACATCAATTCTTCGTTGCGGCACCTTAGTTGTTCATTGATTGATTTCTCATATGTGCCTTGGGGGGGGGCTACAGCAGACCAAGTGACCTCTTGCTCCAGCCAGCGACCTTGGGATCAAGCTGGTGAGCCTTGCTCAAACCAGATGAGCCCACGCTCAAGCTGGCGACCTCAAGGTCTCAAACCTGGGTCCTCCGAGTCCCAGTCCGATGCTCTATCCACTGCACCACCGCCTGGTCAGGCTCAGTGGGTGCATTTTAGACAGCAGTTAAAGTGCTTCATTTTCAGTTTTACAGTGTGTCAGAAAATGTACTGCTGATTGTTTTATTTATTGTAATCAGTTTTTGCTATTTTTATTTCTCCCATGGAACACTAGACTCCATGCTAGGTCCCTCATTATGCTTAGGAGTACCTGGATTAGGCAAATATCTGACTTCATTGCTGAAGTCAGGCTTTAGGCTACCTTCAAACTCCAGGATGACCACTACCAATTAGATAAAAGAAGGGTGGTGGAATGGAAACGACCCAGGAGGGGGTCAAAAGACTTGATTCTACCACTTACTATTCTTGTGACTTTAAGCAAACCTTAGTTGGGGTGGTGGGAGCATCTTGGTTTCCTTACTTGTTAAATTGGGGGTGAGACTGGGTGTTTTCCCACACCCTTTCCAAAATGGGATGCCACTGGTACAGGGCCATTCCTACTCACTTTGCTTTAGTTGGAGGTCCAGATGGCAACTCTTGGCCCTATACTAGTTCACATCCATTCATAGGAGCTAAAAGCCAAGATACGAGGATGAACCCCAGTCAGCTGTGGCTCTGTAAAATCTATGGTCTCAGGAACTATGACAACTTGAGGTATGAGAGGGTCATCATAACTCCCACAGGTCCCAAAGCCAGGAATTACCATTCTGGAGATTTGAACCCAATTCTAAATTCATGTTCTATTTGCTGTATCCATTGCTTCCTCCACAGAGTTAAGATGACAACACTGATGATTTTGTTATCTTTGGTGGAGTAGAGATATAGCTTATAAAAAGGAGAAATTATAGTAGGTACATAAAATAAAAGAACCCTCTGACAACTATCGCATAAACTTATTTTCTTACTGATTTTTTCAAATATCCTCCCCCCCCCTTCTTTTCCAAGTGAGAGGAGGGGAGGTAGAGAGACAGATTCCTGTACACACCCTGATTGGGATCCACCTATCAACCCCTGTTTGAGGCCCATGCTCTGTGCCCATCTGGGGCCATGCTCCCAACCCAGCTATTTTTAGTGCCTGAGGTGGAGACTCCATGGAGCCATCCTCAGCACCTAGTGCCAATGTGCTCAAACCAATTGAGCCATGGCTGTGGGAGAGGAAGAGAGAGAGAGTGGAGAGGGAGAGGTAGAGAGGCAGTTGCTTTTCCTGTGTGCCCTAACTGGGAGTTGAACCTGGGACATCCGCACATCAGGCTGATGCTCTACCACTGAGCCAACTGGCCAAGGTTCCAGATATCCTTAAGCAGTCATAAAAGTATATAAAACAGGAAGAGTGTAAAGAATAATTATAGATCAAAACTCATGTGGCCACCACCCAGGTTAACAAATAGAGCATTGCCAACACCCCAGACCCTATGTGCCTCTCCTGGGTGAAAGCCCTCTCTTTTTCTCCTTGAGGTAACTGCCATTCTCACTTTTGAGATAGGTATTTCCTTGTTTTTCTTTGCAGTTTTACCACCTATGATCTAACCCTAAATAATACAGTTTAGTTTGGCCTAAATTATCCAGTATAGGGCCCAGTATAGGGCCTTTTTGTAAATGAATCATAATATATATATATATATATTCTTTTGTGTTTTGCTTTCTTACTCAGTATTAATCCATGTTGTATGTAGCTAGAGTTCATTCATTTTCATTGCTTTATTTTACCCTATTGTATGAATAGACTTACAATTTATTTATCCGTCCTACCATTGATAGATATTTGGGTTGTTTCCAGTTTTGGATTGTGCACAGCAGTGGTTTTCAACTGCCAGTCTGGTGCCAGTCCGCCAGAAACTTCTTGCTGGTCCACAAAAGAGTTAACCACACATACAACATCAGGGTGGTTAACTCTTTCATAGACCAGCATGAAGTTTCTGGTGGACCTGCACTGGTCTGCAAACTGGTGGTTGAAAACCACTGGTGTACGGTACTATTCTGAACATTTTTATATATGTTATATAGGCACATGTAGGAGTTTCTCTGGGTATATAACTAGGAGTGGAATTGTTGGTCGGAGGATATGCATATTTTCAAACAGCTGTGATTACTGAATTTAATTTTCAATGGAGCTTTTAACCCATACATTTTAAATGGAAATTTAAAGTCTTGTTCTCATCTAAAAAGGTTTGTCTTTCCCATAGAAAAATGCAAGAATGGCAGCAGAAAAGCATTATTCTAACACCCTAAAAGCACTAGGAATATCTGATGAGTTTGTTTCAAAGAAAAGCCAAAGTGGAAAAATATTTGAGTCCTTCAGCAGTCAAGAGATGAAAAGTGTCACTGAAGATAAAGAAAGGTAACATATATAAGATGTCTGAATGGTATACCTTTGAAAAAGTTCTTACCTGCAGGAAAGCAAAGTTCTGTTCTATAATATTTTTTAAAAGTCTTTTACCTAACGAAATACATATGCCTTGTAAAACATGGATATTTTAATATATTTGACATTCAAAATATTACACAGCAATGAAATATATTGTTTTTAAGGCAGAATAATTTAAGTTTCTGACTGGCATAAATAATGAAAATAATATGCTTTCAAATGAAGTTTAAATAGTCAACCAAGTTTTAAAATAAATTAATTCCCAGGGGAAAAGTGCCCAATTGGCACTTTTATGTTTTCTTGATAAATTGGAGCTCATACATTTGAGGAAGACTGACTTCATGACGACATACTTTGCAAAGGGTTTGTTTACCTTTAAACCAAATCATTTTTCCTTTGAAAGACTGATAAATTTCTTCCTCTAGCTTTAATGAAGAAGAAAAAGTAGAAGAAAGAGAGAATGGGGAAGAAAATTATTTCACTGAAACTAACAGCCAGGATTCTTGCAAGGAAAAAGATGAAGCCGAGGAAGAGAGTGAAGAGAAAGCTGTGGAAGAATAAAACAATGGGCAGGCTTCTCTTTGGGCCTGCGCTGTTGTTTCCAGCTTCCAGTGTTAGCAGCCTTGCTGTGTTAGGAACGTGGATGGGAACCCCTCTGATGTGCAGGGCTCTGGAGCAAAGTCGGCTGAATCCGGCTGATTGGTCATTTGCGTAGGGCTTTACCTCCTCGGTTTTTAAACTGCTACATGTGGTCTCTTTGCAACTTTGACCTTGTATTTTTTAAAAGCATTTGAAAATCACAGCTGTCGCAAGCTGATTAATCAAGAAAATATATATTTATTATTTTTGGTAGAAAAAAAAATGGCTTAGCATTGAGAACAAAGAGAATATTGGCCATTGGTGATTTGTTTAAAAATTTTTTCTGGAAAGCATGAATCAATAAATATTTTTAAATTATACTATTTGCCTATTCTTTTTCTCTCTAATATAGCTCTCAAAATGAATCCTCAAACTGGTTTACTAGTTAAGGTTTTTATCTGAGCCATTTATAAAAGTAATGAAATATAGAAAAAATACTTAGAAATTTACCTTCATTTCTGCACTGAAAGGTGACTATTAAATTGTCCATACCATCATCACCTTTTATCTCCTGTTTTATTCTAAATTATTTTTGATATATAAATTATTAGAAAAGTTTTTATATTCATTTTTTAACCTTCTATATTATAATAAATGGAAATAAATATGGCATCTGAGTTATAATCTTAATAAATATCAATCTTGCTTTAAATATGATAGAATTGTGCATAATAACTTGTTCAAGGCAAGTCTCCAAAGTAATTCAGACTTACCTCTTTAATTCTAGACCCAGTGGTGCTCAGCTTTTTACATATTATTGCAGACACATGTGTCTCTGTGCATGATATTAATTTGATTTTATGAATCTATCATTTTTCCTCTATAAGCAAATTTTTTGTTTTAAGAGTTCAAACCAGTCATAAAGATGCGATAGGGTGAGACACTTCCTTTTATAAAAGCAATCAACTTCCTTTCCAGAGGATGAGCTAATAAAGGTGTGTATAATAGCAGAAATAGGCAGGGAGCAAGACAGGAACACTGAGCTGCTCCTGTATGTGCCCAGACCGAGGAGTCTAACCAGCGACCTCCACGTTCCGGGACAACACTCCAACCAACCGAGCTATCCGGCCAGGGCTTAATATATTTTCTTAATTGATTGACTGATTTTTACAGAGATAGAGGAAGGGAGAGAGAAGAGAAGGGGAAGGGAAGCATTCATTTGTTTTTCCAATCAGTCGTGCATCCATCGGTTGCTTCCCATGTGTGCCCTGACCGAGGATTGAACCCTCAACCTTATCGATTCAGGTCGATGCTAACCAACTGAGTAACCAGCCAGGGCCAGTTTATGCTTTAAATGAAGATATAAGGTGATTATTCCCAATCAAGTGTAAATGTTTGCTTGTAATTTTTTCCTGTAGTTTGTGTTAAACTATTTGCCATTATGAGATTGTAAACTCCTTGAAAGTTGGCACCATTTTAAATTTTTTCTTTGTATTATTCCTTTAATATTTTGCACAAGTTTGTGGATATGGTAGGTACTTAATAAAGGTTTGGATGAATAAGTAGATGAATATGTTTTTAAATTTTACTTATAATTACTTCAAACTGAGTACACATGGGATTAAAAATATTTCCCTTTCAATTTATTGCAAACCTGTGAGACACAATCCACAAACTGTATTATTTTTAATATAACTTGCTTTCAAGGATTTGCTTCTTATTCTGTCCCTTCTCAGTTTTTTGGGGAGAGGGTAGGACTTGGTTTTAGGAGCAATCTTTCATTTTCTTTGAAAATGGGAATAGTACCTATATTGGGTGACTGTAGGAAGGGTAGATGTGTGGAAAAGCTCTTTGCAAACTAGGCTATTCAAATGATAGGGTCAGAAGACAGAAGATTCCCGAAGAAACTTTATTTTAACTTAAAAAAATGTTTTTTATGTTTTTTATTGATTTGAGAGAAAAGAGAGAGAAAAGCATCAACTTGTTTCACTTTGTTGTTCCATTCAGTTTTGTGTTCATTGGTCACTTTTTGCTTATGCCCTGACTAGGAACTGAACCCTCAACCTCAGCACAGTGGGATGACGCAATATTTACTGAGCCATTTGGCCAGGGCCTCCTAAAGAAACTTTTAACTTTAAATATTTTTATTAAAATGAGATACAAAGTGATTTAAATATTATTTTGTTAGAAATAACATGTGAACCACTTTTTGAAGACAGTGATCTGATTGACCCAGCCAAACTTAGAAGACAGGTAGTTTGAAATTAGTCTATGCAAAATCACTTTTTGTTTTTAGAAAGCCATCAAATTGACAACTAAAAGATTGCTTTATTGTGTGACATTACACAGTAAGAAGAGATAAAAATTAAGAAGAAAAGTAATAAAACTTGATATATAACTATCAACAGTCAATAATTTGCATGCCTATATTCAACTCTGAAAAGATGATAATGTAAAAAAATGGTTATAGAATTTGCTTCTGGGACAGAGTCTGGGAGTAGGCAGTGGAAGACTTAGTTTTATTTTGTTTTGTTTTTTTGTTTTCAACATATAAAAAATATAAATGAGGCATTAACCTTGTTGGAAATACTTTCTAGTCATGGCTTTATAGTATACTGATAGCAAGAAAAGAGAAAAATATACCTTTTCTTGATAATAAAAATATACATTTTACACAATTTATTTGAATCAGTATCCATACATTGCAACACAGTTAGTTGATAAGTCTCTTAAGTCTCTTTTTAATATATCCGGTTTTCCTTGCAGTATTGTTGTTGAAGGGACTTGGTCTTCTGTCCCACTCTGAATTTTGTCATTTAATGTGTTCCTCTGTTCTCTGTGTTTCCAATAAGTTGGTAGTTATATGTAAGCTTGATCAGATAGATATTCGATGTTTTTGGCAAGAATACTTCATAGGTCATGGTCTGCATTTCCATTAGGAAGCACATGATTTTAACGATCAAGTTCTAGGGATGTAATGGACAACATGGTGACTAGTGTTAACACAGCTGAATGGTATACTTGAAAGTTGATAGGAGAGTAAATCCTAAAAGTTATCACAGGGAAAGATTTTTTTAAATGAGTTCCAGATCAGGTTTTAACCACCATCCCACTCAATCTATTCTGCTGTGCTACTTGCACCTTATTTGAATGATTTGGTCCCCTTCCTTCCCCTGGAGTAACTGTTTACCTTCCCCTCTCCGAGTTTGCCTAAACTGATTCTTGTCATTCATTCCACATATGATAATGTCATTATTTCCATACAGTCTATGCCTAAGAGAAAGAAAAAGAGCCCACTTAAAATCCAGGTTCAGACATAATTAGAGGGTTTTTTTCCCATTACAAATAATTACTAAGAAGCTTTAAATAAACTTACTATTAATAACATTTTGAAAAGACAAGGGAATTTTCCCTCTCCTTCCTCTCAGTGGCTGTCAATTCGGCCAGCTCCCTGGAGTCACCTTTCAAATAAACACTTGTACCCAAATCTTTGTCTCAGGGTCTGCTTTTGGGGGGAGCCCAAACCAAGACAGGGTTCTGCTGAATATCTGGAATGTCCTAGCTGTGCTGGACCTGGCCTTCACCTGGCAACAAACAATAGAGTCCAAAGGCAGCTGACCCTTTCATGGCCACACACCCCTCACTTTGGACGCCTTCTCTGGGACTGGCCACACCAGCACCTGAGATCGCAGTCCTTCACATGTCAGCCACAGGCAAGGGGAGTTCTTGTTGTTTTTGTTTGTTTGTTTTTAATATTTCCAAGCAGTGAGAGAAGAGACACAACAAACACATCTTTTGCAACTTCAAAATCATAGTACAAGCTATATAATGCATGTAATTAAAAAAAGCTAAATATGTAAACAAAAAGTACTTGCATAAAATCTCATATGCTATAATTTTTTTCTTATTCTCATATCTTTCCTGCTCCTTTATTTTTCTCAAGTTGGGGTTCTAAGAGTTTCATTTCAGGAACTAACTTGCTGTGCTTAATTTTTATCCTCTGGGCTTTTCTTACCTCAGCTTGAGTGCTTTCAGGAGGATGGTTAATGCTTAAACTTGAATTAGCAAGCTCTCCTGGAAGAAAGAATACACCACTGTCATTTCTAAATTAATTCTACAACCTTACAAAATTTGATTTTCACAGAAAGTATGAAAATCATGTAAATAATTTAGACAGCAATTCTGACAAATGTGAGATTTGATTCTTTAAAAAAAATTTTTAATGTGAGGTGACATTGTTTAATAAAATTTTGTAGATTTCAGGTATATAATTCTATAATACAACATCTGTATACTGTATTGTGTGTTTACCACCCAAAGTTAAAAGTCTCATAAAATCTCTTCTTAGATTTACTTCTAAATAAAATCTGAGAATTAGTATTAAATTTTCAAGACAGTCTCTTATGTGAATTTAAGGCATGGTTAATTTTCTCATTCCCCAGGTATTTAAAGTGAACATTTCACAATGACAGTGACAGAATGATAGAGGCCAACCGCAGTCACTGTCACATGTGAAACCTGCTCGTTGTAATACCAAATTCTTAAACTGGGGCTAAAAAATAATGTGAATTTTAAAATAGAACTCCAACATGCACTTATTTAAGAAGTGATGGCTCCTTCAAAGGAATGGTTCCCAATATATTTTGAGCAACCCTGGATCAAAACATACTTGAGTCATCCTTCTGGATTGAAACTGATTTCTGAGTCTGGGGTGTTTTCTTTTGAGTATCCCAATAGTGCCAAATATTTCTTCTTTGAAAACAGATTAGTTTTAAAAAAAACTGACATAAGTAATTTGATACTAGTCAATAAGATAGATGATTAAACTAGTATTTATTCAGCAATAAAAGCTTAGCAGTAAAGTGAAAAGACTGGTGTTCTTGCCTTGCTCAGAAACTGCTTCAGAAATGAGTCTAGTCTCCAGTGTGTTTTGGGCACTGCGGCAGCATCGCTGACGGCTACAGCTCCATGAGAGCAGGGCCGGTGACCATTTTGCCAAGTACTGTACCCTTAGCACCTACTATCGTGACTGTTGCATAGTGGGTGCTCAATAAACACTGGTTGAATGCATGAATAAATGCATAAATTCACAGTTCTAATTCAGAATACCTGACACTCACTGAGTGCATATATCTGCAATAGTTGTTTTTAAAAGAAAATAGTTTTATAACTTGCAAATACAGCAATAATCTGATAGTTTATAGGGAATGCCTCACAGCTATCAATTTTATTTCTTGTGACAATACCATCTTTTGGATATAGTCTGTTATGCAAAATAAAGGCACTTTTATAGTGATTATATTGGATAGATAGAGAAGACAATATCACCTCCCATTTTATAGATTAGAATACTGAGATGCTGGACAGTAATTTACTCAACATTAGTGTTAGAATATTTTGGGCCACTAATAATGGAAATCCTAAGCATATGGACTAACACCCATTCCCAATCAAACTACCTGGAAAGGAGAGGGGATTACTTATGGCACTGGGGATACAGTGAGCTGCTCCTAAAGTACTGGGACTGTATGGGACAGGGTAGGTCCCTCAGTAAGGTTGGTGTGCTACTGGGAAGAAGGAAGGTGGGAGTATATCCTGGGTAGGTACTATGTCTCTCAGTCACCAACTAATAACGAAGAATTGGTGGCCCTCAAACCTCGCTCTCCTGAAATCAAATGTAGTGCTTTTTTTTTCCTTTTATGAGAGAAAGAGATGGAGAGAGAGATGAGAAGCATCAACTGGTTATGTCACTTTAGTTGTTCATTGATTGCTTCTCATACATGCCTTGACCAGGGGCTCCAGCCGAGCCAGTGGCCCCTTGCTCAAGCCAGCAACCTTGGGCTTCAAGCCAGCAACCTTTGGGCTCAAGCCAGTGGCCATGGGACCATGTTGATGATCCTATGCTCAAGCTAGCGACCTGGCGTTTCAAACCTGGGATCTCAGCAGCTGGAGCGGTCGATGTTCCATCCACTGTACCACCTTTGGTCAGGCTGTAGTGCTTTTGTTCTAAGGGAACATACTGTAACAAATAATTCATTTTACAGAATTTTTTAGGGATTGACACATTGTACCCAAAGAAGATATCAGCAGTTTTATTCTGGTTGAAACTTAAATTCAGTTTATGGGTATTATATATTTTGAAACATTTTAATGCAATAGACAGAGTGTGGGGAGAATACAAATTATACAAGTTTTTGTTGTTTTGTTCCTTAATGTAAAGTGTGTTACATTCCTAGAGTCCTTCTGATAACATTATTCTAAGTACCTTATTAAAATTAAGAGTTTGCAGAATGTATTCCAGTAATTTTTGAAGTGGTGTTCTTTAGTAGTTCTTTAGTATTTCCTCACAGAGAAGAATTAATGTTTCTTGTGAGCTTCTACACTAAGTCTTTTTAAGAAGTTCCAGAGTTCAATAAATACTAGATTTATAATGAGCATCCCTAGAGACATATTATGCCGGTGTGGCAGATATTGCAAGCAAGTAGTTTGCCCAGTTGTCTTTACTTATAGAATTTAATTCTATGCTGGGTACAGAAGGCCCGGTTAAAATATTGAATTCTCAGCCTCTCTTTTGGTTATGGGTGTCATATAACATGGTTCTGGTCAAGTCTCGATTATTTATTTATTTATTTATTTATTTATTTATTTATTTATTTATTTTTGTGATGGAGACAGAGACAGAGAGAGGGACAGATAGGGACAGACAGAGAGGAAGGGAGAGAGATGAGAAGCATCAATTCTTTGTTATGGCACCTTAGTTGTTCACTGATTGCTTTCTCCTGTGTGCCTTTACGGGGCGGGGGGTGGCGGGGGCTACAGCAGATGGAGTGACCCCTTGCTTAAGCCAGCGATCTTGGGCTCAAGCTGGTGAACCTTATTCAAACCAGATGAGCCTGTGCTCAAGCCAGCAACCTCGGGATTTTGAACCTGGCTCCTCTGCGTCCCAGTCCAACACTCTTATCTACTGTGCCACCACCCGATCAGGCGTCAATTCTTGACTTTATAAACGATGACTTCTTGGGATTCTGGGAATACACTCATTGCCTTCCCCTCTTCTTCCTGTTTGACTCGGGCACATAATGTTTGACAGTGGAGAAGCCATTTTGCCAACATGGAGATGAAAGAAACATCCTAAGAATGAAGAACCAGGGAAGTAGGGGGAAACTAGGCTCTTCATGACATTTTGAGAAGCTGCTGCAGACTGGGCTGCCCACATTTTAACTCTTACCATGTGAAAAACAAATCCATATTTGGTAAAGCCCTTGTAGTTGGATTTCTGTTTACATGCATCCAGAAATAATGCCTGACACATTCAGCATTTCCATTTTTTATAATCATTTTAAAAAGTTTATTGATTTATTTAAGAGCGCGAGAGAGAAACATCAATATGTTGTTCCACTTACTTATGTGTTCATTGCTCACTTCTTGTATGTGCCCATACCAGGGATCAAAC
The DNA here is from genome assembly GCF_036850995.1 of Saccopteryx leptura. Taxonomy (NCBI): domain Eukaryota; kingdom Metazoa; phylum Chordata; class Mammalia; order Chiroptera; family Emballonuridae; genus Saccopteryx; species Saccopteryx leptura. The sequence goes on from NC_089505.1 coordinate 256,192,922, forward strand.
TTACATCCTTGTCCTGGCTGGGTTGCTCAGTGGCTAAAGCATTAACCTTGTACATCAGACATGGGTTTGACCCCCAGTCAGGGCACGTAAGAGAAGCAACCAATGAAAAGACAACTAAGTGGCCTGACCAGGCGGTGGTGCAGTGGATAGAGCGTTGGACTGGGATGTGGAGGACCTAGGTTTGAGACCTTGAGGTCGCCAGCTTGAGCGCAGGTTCACCTGGTTTGAGCAAAAGCTCACCAGCTTGGACCCAAGGTCGCTGGCTCTAGCAAGGGGTTACTCGGTCTGCTGAAGGCCCGCGGTCAAGGCACATATGAGAAAGCAATCAATGAGAATGTCTGTCCCTGAAAAAAAAAAAAGACAACTAAGTGAAACAAGCTGATTCTTCCCTTTCTCTTCCAAATCAATGAAAACAATTTTTTTTTTTTTTTTTACAGAGACAGAGAGAGAGTCAGAGAGAGGGATAGATAGGGACAGACAGACAGGAATGGAGAGAGATGAGAAGCATCAATCATCAGTTTTTCGTTGCGACACCTTAGTTGTTCATTGATTGAGCTCCCGTGCTCAAGCTGGCAACCTCGGGGTCTCGAACCTGGGTCTTCAGCATCCCAGTTGAATACTCTATCCACTACGCTACCACCTGGTCAGGCTGAAAATAATTTTTAAATTAAAAACTACTACCTTGATGTTTTGGGACAATGCTCTAACCAGCTTAGCTACCCAGCTAAGGCCCTTTTTTTTTTTTTTTTTTTTTTTGGAATTTTTAAGCATCAATAAGAAGCCCAAATGCCCTGATCAGATAGCTTGGTTGGTTAGAACATTGTTCTGATAAGCAAAAATTGCAGGTTTGATACCCCTTCAGGGCACATATAAGAACTGATGGATGTTTCTGTCTCGCTCTCTCTCTCTAAAAAATCAATAATCAATCAATAAATAAAAGAAGTCTGAATAACAGGACCATTACTACACAAAATCTTCCCCTGCCTAACAACCGAATACAATTCATTCTCCTATGACGTATTTCGGTGAAAATAGTTAACTGACATGCAACTAACTTATAGGAAAATTAAGACAGTATACATGGAAGCCCCATTGGTTTTTATGCTATTTTCACAGCACATTAATATTTTGAAGCAACATATGAAGTTCTCAGGAAAAAAAAACAAAATCCTGCAGAAATGCCTTCTTTTAGTGCAAGTAGTAGCAATTTAGTGGCTTCAAGAGCACCAATCTCTCCTCAATGTTAAGCTATCTGGCAAAATGTGACTGAAAGGCAGCTGAAGAAGCCAGATATACATATGATTCATTTAATTCTAGGAAACTTTTTTCCTCCAATGAAGGTTATCTCTAATTCCATCATGTACTGTACTTCCATCTCAAAGAAGGCAGTGTGAGCCATGGGGATTGGTACTGCAAAAACCGACGGTGAGCCTGTCCTGTGGTGGCACAGTGGATAAAGCGTCAACCTGGAAACGCTGAGGTTGCCGGTTCAAAACCCTGGGCTTGCCTGGTCAAGGCACATATGGGAGTTGATGCTTCCTGCTCCTCCCTTCTCTCTCTCTCTCTCCCCCCACCCCCATAATGAATAAATAAAAAATCTTAAAAAAAAAAAAAGAAAAAAAACCCGACGGGCAATGAAGGTGGGTGCAGTGCAGACTGAAAGTGCTAATATTTTTTATCAGTGTGATTATTGTTTTTGTTAGTGCTCTGGTTGCAACAGTACATCAAATTTTAGCAGTTTGCACCAGGCCCATTTTTCTCCTAAGTAAAATTGATTTTAGAGCATGATTTTGTAAAATTTAATCTTTTTAACCCACAACCTTGGCATATTGGAATGACGCTCTAACCAACTGAGCCGTCCAGCTAGGGCCTTAAAGAAGACCCTTTAACATTTCTTGTAATATTGGTTTGGTGATGGTGAACTCCTTTAGCTTTTTCTTGTCTGGGAAGCTCTTTATCTGTTCTTCAATTCTGAATGATAGCTTTGCAGGTTAGAGTAATTTTGGTTGTAGGTCCTTGCTTTTCATTTTTTTTATTTTTAGCAAGGTGGGGGGGGGGGTGTTACCAATACAGACAGACAGACAGGAAGGGAGAGAGATGAGAAGCATCAACTCACAGTTGTGACACTAACACCTTAGTTGTTCATTGATTGCTTTTAATTTTTTTTCTCTCTCTTTTTTTTTTTTTTTGTATTTTTCTGAAGTTGGAAACGGGGAGGCAGTCAGACAGACTCCTGCATGCGCCCAACCGGGATCCACCCAGCACGCCCACCAGGGGGCAATGCTCTGCCCATCTGGGGCATCACTCTGTTGCAACCAGAGCCACTCTAGCGCCTGAGGCAGAGGCCATAGAACCATCCTCAGTGACTGGGCCAACTTTGCTCCAATGGAGCCTTGGCTGCAGGAGGGGAAGAGAGAGACAGAGAGGAAGGAGAGGGGCAGGGGTGGAGAAGCAGATGGGCGCTTCTCCTGTGTGCCCTGGCCGGGAATCGAACCCGGGACTCCTGCACGCCAGGCCGACGCTCTACCACTAAGCCAACCGGCCAATGCATGATTGCCTTTTCATATGTGTCTTGACCCGGGGCAGGGTGGAGGGGCTCTAGACAAGCCAGAGATCTCTTGTTTAAACCAGTGATCTCAGAGTTTCAAACCTGGGTCCTCAGTGTCCCAGGCCAATGCTCTATCCACTGCACCACTACCTGGTTAGGTCCTTGCTTTTCATCGCTTTGAATAATTCACGACAATCCCTTCTGGCCTGCAAAGTTTCTGTTGAAAAATCAGCTGACAGTCTTATGGGGGTTCCCTTGTAGGTAAGCTTTTCTCTTGATGCTTTAAAGATTCACTTGTTGTCTTTCATCTTTGGCATTTTAATTCTGAAGTGTCTTGGTGTGGGCCTCCTTGGGTTTATCTTGTTTGAAGATCTCTGTGCTTCCTGGACTTGTGTCTATTTCCTTTAACAAGTTAGGGAAATTCTTCATCATTATTTTTTCTAATGGGTTCAATTTCTTGCTCTCCCTTTTCTCCTTCCATGAACCCTGTCATGTGAATGTGGTATGCTTGAAGTTGGCCCAGTGGCTCCTTAAACTATCCTAATACATTTCTTTTATTCTTCTTTTCCTTTTGCTGTTCTGATTAGGTGTTTTCTGTTTCCTTATCTTCCAAATCTCTGACTTGATCCTCTGCTTCATCTGCTTTACTGTTGATTCCCTGTAATGTATTCTTCATTTCAGTTAATGTATTTTTCATTTCTGATTGGTTCTTTTTTATGTTTTCTCTCTCCCTTTTTATGTTTCCTATCTTCATGTTGAAATTCTTACTACAGTGGTACCTTGAGATATGAATTTAATTTGTTCTGTAACCGAGGTTGTAAGTCAGTCAACTCGTATATCAAACTGCTGATACTGGACCTGTGTGCCAACGTGCCAACTAGTGGCAGCTTCTCAAATCATGACTTGTATCTTGGAATTTCGCCTGGATCTCGAACAAAAATACAGACCGAGTTGTAGCTTGTATCTTAAAAAAAATTTGTATGTTGGTCTATTCGTATCTCAAGGTACCACTGTAAGTTCTTATACTCTCTCCCTAATTATTGAGCATTCTTATAACCAGTGTTTTGAACTCTGCATCTAGTAGGTTGCTAGTCTCCATTTTATTTAGTTCTTTTTTTCTGGAGTTTTGTTCTGTTCTTTCATTTGCAACACATTTCTTTGTCTTTTCATTTTGGCTGTCTCCCTGTGTTTGTTTTTATGTGATAGTTGTTATATCACCAAGGCTTGGTAAAGTGGCCTTATATAGTAGGTGTTCTATAGTTTCCAATGGCACCCTGTAGGGTCCAGGGTCCTCAGTCACCCAAGGTGGGTGTTCCAGGCATGCCCCCTGTGTGGGCTGTATGCACCCTTCTGCTGTAGTTGAGCTTTGATTGCCATTGATACATCAATAGGAAAGATAGACCCACAGTATGATTGTCTGTAGCCATCATCACAGTGAAGGAGCTGCTGTGCAGGGGCCAACCTCATGGAACAGGACTCACTTCAGCGGGGCTCTGGTGCCTGCTGATTCCATCCCTTGAGTGTATCACTCGTGGAGGTGGTTGGGTGGTGCTCTGGTGTGGTGTGAAGCCGCTTGCTGGGTGAGCTGGCTCTCGGGCCTCCTGGGAGGTGCTGGCCAAGATCAGCTGCCACCTGTGCTGACCTGGGGCAACCCAGCAAGAGCTACAGAACAATCTCCAGATGGCTGATACCTGTGCTGGGGCTTGGAGGTGCCCGGGAGGCCACAGTAAGAAATGAAGCTGGCCGCCACTAGTGCTGGGCCTGGGGCCACTTAGCAAGAGGCATGGAGCATGCTGAGGCTAGATGCTGCTTGCTTGGGGTTTGTGAACCTTTGAGAGATTATAGGAAAGTTTGAAGCATGAGCCAATACAGGCTGTTTGTATGGAAAAGCCACTAGACACAGCTTGGGTAAGCCAGAAAATGGGTAGGGCAGGGTCTTAGGGAATCACAAGGTGGGCAAACAGTGTTAGCCAGGTTGATGGAGACTCTTATGGTGCCAACCTCTTGGCTTTGCAGGGGGAGGGCTCAGCAAAGGAACAATGGCCTCTGTGCTTTTTACAACTGCAAGTTATTGGGGCTTTTCTTCCTGGCACTGGAACCCTGGGCTGGGGGGCTTGTTCCCCTTGATCCTCAGGGGGAACCTCCAAAGCCAGAATATCCCTCCCAATTTTTAACCACCACACATGGGTGTGGACCAACCCATTCCCCAACTCCACCCCTCCTACCAGTCTTGACATGATTTCCTCTGTATATCCTGAGTTACAGGACTTCTGTTCAGTTTGATTTCAGGCAGTTGTTAATGATGGTTTTTCTGTAATGTAAGTTTGACGTGGTTGTGGGAGGATGTGAGTGAGGCATTCACCTTCTCTACCATCTTGATCGGAGGCCTGAAACCCTCCTATTCCTTTTAACTTGACGAAGTTCAGAAAATTTGTGATCATGTATAAGTTCTTTGTATCGAACTAGATGTAATTTCTTCCCCTCCTATTTCAGTCAAGTCCTAATCAAAAAGGTATTTTATGATCTGGCTCCTGCCCTCTGATCTAATTTCCCATAGGTCTTCTGTTTCACATTCCAATCCAAAGCCACACTGGCCTTTTTGCTGTTCTTCCTGTTCCTCCAATACACCAAGCTCTTTCCCAATGCAGGGCCTTTGCACATGCCATTCCCTCTGCCTAAATACTTTACTTGCTCTCTTACCTCATTCAGGCCTCTCTTCCAATGTCACCTCCTCAGAGAAGGCTTCACTAACTCATATCTAAAATGGCACCACCTCACATTCCCAGTCTCTCTCTACCTCCTTACCCTGCTTTTCCCACAGATTTATAATTATGAGGCATTATATAATAGTTTACTTGCTTATTTATTGTCTCTCCTCCATTAGAATGTAAGCTCCGCAAGTGCAGAGACATTTTGTTCACTGCTTCCTCCTCGAATCTAGAAGAGTGGCTAGCACATAGCATTCAAAAATATTTACTGAGAATGTGTTATATGTCAGGCACTGTTCTAGGTACTGAGTATATATGTATATAGTTGTGAGCAAAACAGAAAAATCTCTGCCTAATGGAGCTTATATTTCTAATAACGCAATGTAAGTGTTTGACAAATATTAATTGAATGAATCTTCAGAATTATAATCAAAATCCACTAAAATAAACATTGTGCCTCATAAACTCATTATAATGCATGCTAATGAAACCCTAGTTGTATTAGTTTACAGTGGCTCTCTAACAAATTGCCACAAACTTGGTGGATTAAAACGATAAAAATTTATTCTTTTGCAGTGCTAGAAGCCAAAAATACAAAATCAGAATCATTGGGCCAAAATTAAGATGCCAGCAGGACTTTCCCCCTTTGGAGGGTCTCGGGGAGGACCCTTTCCTTGTATCTTCCTCCTTCTGGTGTCTGCTAGCATTCCTTGCATGTGGCAACCTCACGTCAATTCTGCCTCCATCTTTACCTTCCCTCTCCTCTAAGTCTATGTCAAATCTCTGCCTTCTCTTATAATGATGTATGTGATGGCATTTAGGGCCCACTGGGTAATCCAGGATAACCTCTTTCTGAAAAGAAACCTGAAAAAAAAAATCCCATCTGCAAAGACCCTTTTTCCAAATAAGAAAACTTTACAGTTTCTAGAGATTAGACCTGATATCTTTGGGGACCATCACTCAGCCTAATGTTCATACCAGGGGAACACCAGCAGCTATCTTTTCTTTTCTTCTAATTTTGTCTTTTCTCTTCCTTGGAATATATGTTTATTTCTGGAAAATTAAAAAAGACAATGACTATTTTCTTATATAACAACAGAACTATATTTAGCAAAGAATCAGTGTAATATTTGTGACTCATTCATAAATGTGTTTGTCTTCCATCAATAAACTCCCACAAAATTAAGTTAATAATCAGTGGAGTTGGCAAAGCAATATGTGGGAACAAATAATTTCATATCTTTTACTAGAGAGATCCCATCGGAATTTGCAGACAGAATATAAAATCCTTATCATTCATCATGTAGTATCATTATCTTCATATCAAAAAAGTAGGCTGTGGCCATGGTAGTGTTGGTCCGGTGTGTGGAAGTCCCGGGTTTGATTCCTGGTCAGGGCACAGAGGAGAAGTGACCATCTGCTTCTCCACCCCTCCCCCTCTCAATTCTCTCTCTCTTCCCCTCCTACAGCCATGGCTCAATTGGAGTGAGTTGTCCCCAGGCACTGGAGATGGCTCCATGGCCTCTGCCTCAGGTGCTAAGAAGAGCTTGGTTGCTGAGCAATGGAGCAATGCACAAGATAGGCAGAGATTGCCCCCTAGTGGGCTTGCTGGGTGGATCTGGTCAGGTCATATGAGGGAGTCAGTCAGTCTCTGCCTCTCCACCTCTCATTGAATAAAAATAAAACAAGAAAGAAAGAGCCTGACCAGGCAGTGGCGCAGTGAATAGAGTATCAGACTGGGATGCAGAGGGCCCAGGTTCAAAACCCCGAGGTTGCTGGCTTGAGCGTGGGCTCATCCAGCTTGAATGCAGGCTCACCAGCTTGAGCATGGGATCACTGGCTTGAGCGTGGGATCATAGACATGACCCCATGGTTGCTGGCTGGAGTCCAAAGGTCGCTAGCTTAAAGCCCAAGGTCACTGGCTTAAGCAAGGGGTCACTTGCCCTCAGTCAAGGCACATATGAGAAAGCAATCAATGAACAACTAAGGTGCTGCAACGAAGAATTGATGCTTCTCATCTCTCTCCCTTCCTATCTGTCTGTTCCTATCTGTCCCTCTCTCTGTCTCTCTGTCTCTGTCACACACACACACACACACACACACACACACACACACACACACACACAAATGAGGCTGAGACTTCAGGGTCCTTGTCAAATGCCAATAAGCAGAGTAGTGTCCGGCTTCACAGCACAAGCTGAAGTCCCATAGCCTCTGATGTGTTTGGGAACCTCTACAATGAAATGACAAACAGGCATTATTAAGAAAAGGGTCATTTTTAATACTATTAAGACTTTCTGAAATTTGGCTTGGATGCTCAGAATTTAAACTTGCCCTGCCTTTTGCCCTCTTAAAAAGAAAAATGTATCCTATGACTTTATTCAAATTAAAATATTCTCACAATTTCTGTAGTGTGAAAGAATATTCTTATTTATTTGGTGGGATTTATTTAAATATGGTCAAATTTAATTAGTGTGTGAAGTCACACTTCTTTTTCATAATAGTATTTTACTCTTGTAAAAAAATAAGTCTCATTATTACATAATATATTCTATTGAGAAAGTCAGGTCTAAGAAAAGAAAAATTTGAATGAGTCTCGTGTCTTTACTTCACTTATAATGGATTCAGGGGAACATTTTAATTTTATTTCTTGCATTAATATTTTTAAAAATAAAATTGTAAGAATAAATTGTGAATTTCCTTTTTTATCAGAAAATCTAGTTTTTTTGTTTATTTTTTGGTGAGAGAGAGAGAAAGAGACAGGGACAGAAAGAAAGGAAGAGAGATGAGAAGCATCAACTCGTAGATGTGGCATTTTATTTGTTCATTGATTGCTTCTTATATGTGCCCTGGCTGGGAGATGGCAGGGGCTCAAGCCAGAGACCTTGGGCTCAAGCCCAGGAACCTTGGTCTTCAAGCCAGTGACCATGTTTCCCCTGAAGCCAGGGAGGATGTTCTTATCACTTGACTGCTGGCCAGTAGTAGGATTCAAATAATTTAACAACCAGTTCTCTGCCCTAATGACCATTTTAAGTATAAAAAAAGATATACCTAAAGGTAGTTTGTTATTTCTTGCATTTAATACTTAAATAAGAACAATAAAAGAAGTGCACAAAACTAGATTATGTTATAAAGAAGTTTTAAAATGTTAATGAAAAAATATTAAGTAATACATGACAAAAAAACAATAAAACTGTTAATTAAGTTATTTCCATATTGCTTCGTGTGTGTGTGTGTGTGTGTGTGTGTGTAACAGAGACAGAGAGAGGGCCAGATAGGGACAGACAGATGGGAAGGGAGAGAGATGAGAAGCATCAATTCTTCGTGTGGCTCCTTAGTTGTTCATTGATTGCTTTCTCATACGTGCCTTGACCTGGGGGCTCCAGCTGACCCAGTGACCCCTTGCTCAAGCCAGTAACCTTGGGTTCAAGCTAGCAACCTTGGGCTTTAAGCCAGCAACCTTTGGGCTCAAGCCTGTGACCATGGAGTCATGGTTTTGATCCCATGCTCAAGCTGGTGACCTTGCACTCAAGCCAGATGATCCCGTGCTCAAACCAGAGATCTTGGGGCTTCAAACCTGGGTCTTGTGCATCCCAGTTCGACACTCCATCCACTGCACCACCATCTGGTCAGGATCCATATTGCTTCTTGATTGGGATCCTCAATTGCAATTTTTTTCACCTATGGACAGAACAAACATTACTACAGGAGCTTAGAATATACTGTTGCGCAGATGAATGTTAAAAAAGAGTGAAAAATCCCTGGCCAGATGGCTAATTGGTAGGGTGTCGGCCCAGTGTGTGGATATTCCGGGTTCAATTCCCTATCAGGGCACACTGGAAAAGCGACCATCTGCTTCTACACCCCTCACCCTTCTCTTTCTTTTTCTTCCCCTCCTGCAATCATGGCTTAACTGGTTTGAGCAAAAGTTGGCCTTGAGCACTGAGGATGGCTCCATAGCCTTTGCCTCAGGCACTACAAAATGGCTCTGTTCCTGAGCAAGGAGAAATGGCCCCAGATGGGCAGAGCATTGCCCCCTAGTGGGCTTGCTGAGTGGACCCCAGTTGGGGCACATGCAGAGGTCTGTCTCTCTGCCTCCCCTCCTCTCACTAAAAAGAAAAAAAAAAGAAGAGAGAGAGAGAGAGAGAGTAGGGAATGTAAATTTGTGATTTCCACATTGGGTGGCTGCCCAGGTGCCCACCTTAGAGAGAACCCTGATTACAAGTGCCATTTCAACAGTAGGTTCACCAAACTCAACAAAAAATTAGGTATCGGTTTTGCCAAACCAGTGGGAACCAGCTGAATCCTCCCACTGCTGCTGGCCTAGTTAATTATTCTGGAATGTGGTGGCCTTTCTTTGTCCCTAGAGGCTAAGCATGAAGGACCCTCATGTAATAATAGCCTCCAGCCAAATTTTCTTCTGAAATAGGTAGAGTCTCAGACCACCCCAAAGCTCTAGAGAACTCTTCCTCGGAGATGCACATAGCAGGTGGCTGACTTTGGAGCCCAGGCTGAGGCTCCCTGGTCTGATGATGTGTTCCTCCATGGTTTGGTGAGATTTGTATATACATATTCATAATTCTCTTTTTTTTAGTCTATTGCTTGAATGAGCTGTTACTCTAGAGCCCAGGCTGATGTTTCTCTGTCTGGTGACATGGTATAGCTCATCGTTGTGCTGATTCTTTTTATTTATTTTACTTTAGGTTACAAATAAGTTCAAACCCCTTTTGATTTTGCTTTGATTATTTTTTTACTGTTTTAATCATAATAAATTTCCCCCTAAAATCCATCTGTAATTGCAACTCTGTACCGTGCCTCCTGCTCAGCACACCATGGGATCATGTTGATGATCCTATGCTCAAGCTGGTGAGCATGCATTCAAGCCAGATGAGCTGTGCATCCCAGGCTGACACTTTATCCATTGAGCCACCACCAGTCAGGCAAAACAAACAATAAATTTAAATACTTTCATGGAGTCATGAAATATTTTAGTGGTCTTATGGTGAACAAGTTTTCAAAATTCTTGCTTATAAACCTAATGTTATATCTATAAGAATAGGCTTCAAAATAACATTCTGTAATTTTTATTCCTCATGTTATGTAACATTAGCCTAAGTAAGTAAACCTAACATATCCACAAAGTATAGAAACATATCCAAGCTGCTCTGTTCCCAATAGGAGTAGGTACTGAAGCAGCCAATATTATCACTATGGGCACTTCCCTTGGCTCTCAGAAACAGTTGCTAAATTCCCCTGCTGTTATTCCAGCTCAGAACCAGTAGGTGAACTAACCTGTTATTGCAGCTCATGGTGGTGCCCACTCCCACACTTCCCATCTCCTGTGATGAAGAGATGGATGCAGATCACAGACACAACTCAGGAGTGCAAAGGTCAGAGAATCTTCTTCACCCCAAATCCCCAACACACATTCCTTTGCCTTCACCCGAGGCAATAAGGAACACCTCCTTTGAGGAAATGATATGATTTCCTTGGCTGAGGAGAAGGGGTAACAAGTCTGCTACCTGAATGAAAGTGTTCAACTGCACTTCTTCTCTTCTCCAGCAGGTGGCAATGAGTAATTCCAAATAGAACTAGTCTAGCCAAAGCCAGAAGGGCACTGAATATTTAAAATTCTTCTTCTTCTTCTTTTTTTTTTGTATTTTTCCGAAGTGAGAAGCTGGAAAGCAGTCAGATTCTCGCATGTGCTCGACCAGGATCCACCCAGCAGGCCCACCAGAGGGTGATGCTCTGCCCATCTGGGGTGTTGCTCCCTTGTGGTTGGAGCCATTTTAGTGCCTGAGGCAAAGGCCATGGAGCTGTCCTCAGTGCCTGGACCAACTTTGCTCCAATGGAGCCTTGGCTGCGGGAGGGGAAGAGAGAGACAGAGAGGAAGGAGAGGGGGAGGGTGGAGAAGCAGATGGGCACTTCTCCTGTGTGCCCTGACCAAAAATCGAACCCAGGACTTCTACATGCCAGGCTGACACTCTACCGCTGAGCCAACTGGCCAGGGCCTTTTTTTTTTTTTTTTTTTTTTTTAAGTAAGACAGACTACTGCATGCACCAGGTGGGAGATCCGCCAGGTAAACCCTAATGGGGCCAATGCTCAAGTAGAGCTATTTTTAGTGCCGGAGGCTGACCTTGCCAACCAAGCTATCTTTAGTGCCTCAGCCAATGCTAGAACCAATCGAACCACTGGCTGCAGAAAGGGAAGAGGGAGAGAAAGTTGGGGGGAGAAGCAGATGGTCTCTTCTCCTGTGTGCCCTGACTGGGAATCAAGCCTAGAATGTCCATATGCTGGGCTGATGCTCTATCTACTAAGCCACTGGCCAGGGTCTTAAAATTCTTAATAAAATGTCAACTTCTAAAATATTTAAATCTTATTTAAATGACATAAAATAGAAGCCTATGAAAGGTCCTAAGAATTGCAAACTATATGGCAGAAGCAGGAATCTTAGAGTTTCAATAAAAACAGAACCCTAAATTTTATATATAAAATTTATATTAAAAAGATGATGCTATTGACCAGCACTAGTGGTGAAACAAACAGGATAGTCTGTAGATGACCCCAGCAGATTAATCTGGGTTGCCTCGACAGTGACCCAGCTGTGACCAAAGACCTTTTTATTTTATCCAAATACGGCTTCCCATGACACTCACTGGTGGCTTTCTCCCTCTGGGTAGGAGAGGATGCAACTTCTCATGGACACTCAATGAGTCCAGATACAGGCATCTGATTCTCTCAGATACTCCTAACAGTTGACATCTAAACCCAGACAGCCTGATACCAAGTAATCTGTGTGGACCCCATTGACAAGGATGTTTACAACTTTGGTCTTGAAAAAGAGAAAGCAAAAGGGGAAAGGATGTCTTTTCACTAGAATACTTACTTATGGCATATTCAGCCCTGGCCCTACTGTGTCCCCTTGGCTTATAAGTTACCTAGTAAAGCCTGTTTCTTAATCAATGACATTGTGAATTTTCCTGAGCTTTCTTGCTCAACAACACATGTTTTAAGTTGCTTTCCACATGATGGGTATTCCTTGTGTTTTCCATGGTCTCACCATTGTAATCTTTTATGGAATCAACAATATATAGTGTAAGACACCAATCTTTCTTATTAGAAAAAAAGGAAGTAAAATCACAATGCATTCTAGTGGAATGTTTTAAAGTGCTTTGAAAGCACTGTTAGGATTTGGTTTGAGACTTAAGAAATCTATAATTTTCATTTCTTTGATTTTATCTATGATACCACTGGTTTAAATGATTTGTAAAATTTACTGTGATATTTTCTGCCACACACATCTATAGAGACATTCAGTTTGCAGAATTCCCCCTTTTCTGTGGATTTGTTGGCAATACTGAGGCTGAGATCAACTAGAAGAAAGGAGTCCGCCATTGTGACATCCACTTTTATTCTTCCATGCTTCAAAATTAAAGTGTGAAAGGCCTTATCAATATTACAACACTAACTGTCATGATTTCACAGCTCCTTGTGACATGTTTGTTCTAAACAGAATATTTTATCTTTGGCTTACCCAACTAATGACTGAAAAATGAAGAGAGAATAGCTCTTTAAGGTTAAATTATGAAAATCTCTATTACACTAACATGCAAAAATTATTATTCTCTTGAATGTGATAAAGTGATTGTTTGTGAGTACTCATGGAATCAAACTTATTTTTCTGTCTCACCATTGACTAAATTCTATAAGTCTCAGTCACTGCTGATTATCTTCTTCACTTGATTGTATTTATTTATTTATTTGAGAGAGAGAGAGAGGTACAAATAGGGACAGACAGACAGGAAGGGAGAGAGATGAGAAGCATCAATTCTTTGTTGTAGCACCTTAGTTGTTCACTGATTGCTTTCTCATATGTGCCTTGACTGGAGGGAGGGGGGCTACAGCAGAGTGAGTGACCTCTTACTCAAGCCAGTGACCTTTGGGCTCAAGCCAGTGACCACGAGGTCATGTCTATGATCCCACGCTCAAGCCAGTGACCCCACACTCAAGGCGATGAGCCTGTGCTCAAGCTAGTGATCTTGGGGTTTTGAACCTGGTCCTCCGCATCCCAGTCTGACACTCTATCCACTGTGTCACCACCTGATCAGGCTGGTTTTCTTTTATTTATTGACTTATTTGACCTACAAATGGAATCATAGTGTTTTATAACTTGCCTTATCCACTTAACAACATACTTCAACATCTTTCCATCTCACTCTTCTAAAAGACTGTATAGTAACCCAACACATACATATCATTATGCTAGCCAGTTCCACATTTATAGGTCTTTGCATTGTTTTCAATCTTTGCTATTATGAACAATGCTGCAATAAATATCCTGTGTGTGTGTGTGTGTGTGTGTGTGTGTGTGTATTTACGCCCATGAATGATTATTTATATAAGATAAATTGCTAGAGGTAAAATTACTCAAACAGTATAAATATTTAGATTTTAACAGATATTACCAAATAGTCCCTTTAAAAAGCTGAACTTCTATATACTCTTGTGTAAACTGTATCAGGGTAAGGCAGTGTGTAAAGCCAGAAGCCGTGGCCAGGGCCACCATCACAGCAGCCTTCTGGCCCATGCAGGTTCGCATTGGATTCGGACAGTCGGTAAAGAAACAGTGGAGCCAAAAGCTGGTGGGCCATAGTCTTTAATCCTAGTTTGCACCCGGCGGGCAAGTAAAAATACACACTGGGCTCCAAAACCCAATCACATTCAGTGCTCACAAAGCTACTGATTTATCCGAGTTTCCTAGAATCAAAGGTTTCTAGCTCACCAGACTTATTCTCCTCAGTTCCCCATCTCCTTCCTTCTCCCAGATACAAACTCTACACAAACTGGCATCTCACTCAGCACTCCGCCATCTTGGCTGCTTTTCCTGGCCTCCTCCACGTGGCCTCCTCCTGCTGCTGGCTCTACTCTCTCTGCTCTCTCATGCTAATCTCAGGAACCAAGAGCCAAGTCCCGTTTTGCCCCCATTTTATAGTGTAGCTTCACAACCTTTAATCCAATATACAAAGTAGGGAAGTCTCCAACCCAAAGTCACCTTCTGAGGCATGATTGGATTGCACCACCCCACATCAAAAAGGGTAGGAAAGGCTTAATCCCAAAACCAAGCCCCAGGCTACAAGGATTCCGCCTGCCTTTAGCCCACCCCAACACACATTAATATCACCTGGGCGACGGCTTCCTAGTGTTATCTTTAACAAAGTGAGCATAATACATTTTATCTGCCCAACAATCCACCCCTATGCTCACTTTACTACCCACAATCTATACCACCGGCATCCTTGTGCAAGGAAATTAGAACATTACACAAATTACAACAGCAAAAATAATACAGTTTCAACAATTACAAAGGTACACTTCACCAGTCTCTGAGCACTTTGCCCAAAGCGCAAAATGTCCTCGGCCTATGGGAAAAGCTTCCCGGGGCAGGAGAGTACTTCCAGCAAAGCCGCCCCCCAACCCCATCAGGGTATTTCACATTGTCCAAAATCCGTAATCCATAAATCCATCCAACAAAGGAGCCAATGCCCACTCCGGTCGTAGTCCAGAAAATCAGTCCACACACATGAGGCTTCAGCCACCCCCCTCATTCCTGCCATCCTGGCAGGTCTTACACTGTCCCAAAGAGGGGCACATGACAATGGCAGTCAGCATTTCCATTTCGGCTCTGGAGAGCATGATAGCGTCCATCCTATGTCCCCAAAATCGCAGACCTACCAGGGCTGTAGTAGGTGCTCCTTCCAGCTGGGCTTCCATCTTCTGGAGACTGCAGATCACAACTCCAGTCAGATTCTCCTCATCCTCCAAAGAGGAACTGAAAACACCAGCTCCCGCTGTCGGTCTCGAGCCCCGGGCTGCCGCAGCCTTCTGCTCCGCAGACCTTGCAGCTCTGGGCCCGGCCTCAGCTTCAGCCTCAGCCTCAGCCTCAGCCTCAGCCCCGGCCTCCTGCCGCTGCTGGCTCTCCGCAACATCCAGGGCAAGCTGCAACTCACGAACCTCTGAATCCTCCTCCAGCGTTTGCTCCATTTCCAGGCGAATCTCGAACACCTGGTTGGCCTCCTCCTCCAGCATTTCCTCCAGCTCCAGGGTCAGCATCGGTTTCTCCTGCGTTTGCTCCATCTCCTTCCACTGCTTGGTAGGCAGGTCCTGGGCAGCCTCTTTCACAGAGCTCTCAGTTTCCTCATGCATGGCTGTAAAAGTCAGCCAGCCTACGATCCCCAAAAGGACAGCCATGGGGAACCCTAACACTAGCCAGTCCTCTACTCCACTGCTCAAAGGCTCCTTGCCGATCTGTATCGAATCCTGCCACAGACTACGCCAAATGTAAAGCCAGCAGCCGTGGCCAGGGCCACCATCACAGCAGCCTTCTGGCCCATGCAGGTTCGCATTGGATTCGGACAGTCGGTAAAGAAACAGTGGAGCCAAAAGCTGGTGGGCCATAGTCTTTAATCCTAGTTTGCACCCGGCAGGCAAGTAAAAATACACACTGGGCTCCAAAACCCAATCACATTCAGTGCTCACAAAGCTACTGATTTATCCGAGTTTCCTAGAATCAAAGGTTTCTAGCTCACCAGACTTATTCTCCTCAGTTCCCCATCTCCTTCCTTCTCCCAGATACAAACTCTACACAAACTGGCATCTCACTCAGCACTCCGCCATCTTGGCTGCTTTTCCTGGCCTCCTCCACGTGGCCTCCTCCTGCTGCTGGCTCTACTCTCTCTGCTCTCTCATGCTAATCTCAGGAACCAAGAGCCAAATCCCGTTCTGCCCCCATTTTATAGTGTAGCTTCACAACCTTTAATCCAATATACAAAGTAGGGAAGTCTCCAACCCAAAGTCACCTTCTGAGGCATGATTGGATTGCACCACCCCACATCAAAAAGGGTAGGAAAGGCTTAATCCCAAAACCAAGCCCCAGGCTACAAGGATTCCGCCTGCCTTTAGCCCACCCCAACACACATTAATATCACCTGAGCGACGGCTTCCTCGTGTTATCTTTAACAAAGTGAGCATAATACATTTTATCTGCCCAACACAGTGATTTTCAGACTTTTCTTACACGGAACTCTTTCTTTGAAAGGAATTTTTGTGAGAATCCAGGTTGTAAAGCAGGACTTCATTTTGGCGAAAGCTAATACAGGGGTCGGAGTCCTGTAGTTCTGGCCATTGTCCCTGACCTTAGCTTCTGTGGCCCCTCCATGCGGCCTGCTGGAGCACAATGCAATATAGGTAGCTTCTCTTTTTCTAATATAATGTGTTTTCAAACATATTTGCCTGGATGAAAGTAGAACTAACATGATATAAGACTTAAGAATTGTTATAAAATCCCTAATTAAACGTCAATTTCAGACGCAATTTTCAGTAATTTGCTACTAGCACTTTATATGTGTTCTTTCACTGGTTTCCTTTCCCTTACAATATGCATCCGATTGTGGCTAACTTCTGTTCCTTTTAGATGGTTTAATGATTTTCATCTTTGTCTTAATTCCACTAAGTGTATGAAACCTAAACTTGGTATTGTTGGGATCAGCACTTTCATTTTTGTTTCTCTTCATTTTAATGAGAATGGCAAAATGTAAGAAAAAAATTCAAGTTATTATAGAAATAAACTCATCAACAAAGGTTGCGACTGTCAAAACTGAATTGCAACTCTTGACTGTATCACTCTATAATGCCCACTAGTGGGCAGTCCAGCTTTCATGGTGGGCCAATCGTAGCGCTGTTTGGTTGGTGGTAGGGACCAGGTTGACCAGCACTGCAAAAGTGGGCGGTTTTTATAAAAAGTTTGAAGACCTCTGGCCGGGGGGGGGGGGGGGGGGGGGGGGGGGGGGGTTCCCCTCTAAATCTTTTTACTTTGATTCTGATTTTTTTTCAGATTGAAGAGAAATCACCCAAGGTTTATTTCAAGGTTGTTTCACATAGGTGTAATTAGGCTTATTGTTTTTAGCCAACCAGGTATTGTCCTTCTTCTCATACAGGTAATTATATAATGTTTCTTAAATACATTCAGAAATCCTGACTACTAGAGACAAGGATGAAACACACTGAACTATCTAAAACAGGGGTCCCCAAACTTTTTACATAGTCGGCCAGTTCACTGTCCCTCAGACCGTTGGAGGGCCTCCACATACAGTGCTCCTCTCACTGACCACCAATGAAAGAGGTGCCCCTTCTGAAAGTGCGGCGGGGGTGGGGTGGGGGGTGGATAAATGGCCTCAGGGGGTCGCATGCGGCCCTGCGCCATAGTTTGGGGACGCCTGAAAAAGGAGCAGATCTTTAGCCTCAATCAGATGTTTATTGTGAAGGAAGAAAAAACTCAGTAGAAAACACACAGAATTCTAGAATGATTTTGTCCATTGATTCAACAAATACATGAGTTTTTATGGAGCACAATGTATAAACCATAGTCATTACCCTGAGTTTATTATCTGACAAGGGCAACTCAGCATACTCCCCCCAAAAGTTACATGATCATATAAGGTAGTTTAGTATAAAATGTGAAATGTGTGGCACAGGTTATAGTTGTCATAGAAGACCCACCCTTTCATATTCTCAGTTCATTAACTGCCGGGGTCCAGCCCCGGGGGGGAATCCAGGGGTCCCACAGGAGGAGACGGCGTCGGCGAAAATGGAGTGAGAGAGCCAAATTCTTTTCTTTCTCTTTATTCTCCGGTTAGCATTTACTGCCAGGCATCTCTACCAAATGCTAGTATAGCTCCCTTTTTATACACGCACACCGAGTTACAATCACATGGTGTTAATTATTACTTTTGTTTCACTATGTTTTCATGTTTCCGGATAACAGTTAATTTACATCTATGAGTCACAAGTCAGGTAGCAAATCATTCAAAATACAAAATAACTTGAATAGCGATAACAACATCAGTAAAAGCTTTTAGAGTATTAGTTCTAAAAGGCTTGCCTCTAAAGAAATTAACATAACATCAAGAATAGCTTTCACCCAAAGATATGCAGAGTGCACTTGCAAGATAGCCCAGCAGCAACACAAGACATTAACTGTTATTACTTCCTAAATTTTATTTAAACACTAGTTAAGTTCTGACTCTATTCTTCTCTGAATATACCACGATTTGCACATTAAATAAGCAGGAAGAAAGGAATGTTTATCTACTTATCACATGAAAAGGCTAGGGAGGAAAAAATGTTAAATGAAGGCCGAAGGGTGCTCTGTGCACAGCCACTGCCTCCTAAATCACAATTTATTCTTTTTAACATGATTAAGAAGGAATTCTCCTACAGACTTAACCCTTTACGAGGGATATCATAGCCAGCCTCTTATGTCTATGAGCCCAGTTCAAGGGGCTTACAGGCTTTTCTGT
Source organism: Saccopteryx leptura (assembly GCF_036850995.1). Taxonomy (NCBI): domain Eukaryota; kingdom Metazoa; phylum Chordata; class Mammalia; order Chiroptera; family Emballonuridae; genus Saccopteryx; species Saccopteryx leptura. The sequence continues at coordinate 256,211,534 of NC_089505.1, forward strand.
GGAACTTACACCCTCTGTCTCATTTCCAAAGGAATCACTACGAATCTACAGGGAAAGCACGGTACTATTATCCCTGTGCCACAAATAATAGCACACACCCAGAAAAAGGGGGGGATATAAGGCCAGATTAATTCAAAAAGTCAAAGGGGGGAGTATCGTTGTGCCTATCCTTTGTGGTGACTTTGTCACCCTGCAGCCATTGGTCTTCTCTGCTGTGACTTTGTCAATCAGCAGTTTTTGGTCTTCTTCTGCTGTGACCTTGTCAGCCAGCAGTTGTGGGTCTTCTCCTGCTGTGACCTTGTCAGCCAGCAGTTGTGGGTCTTCTTCTGCTGTGACCTTGTCAGCCAGCAGTTGTTGATCGGCTCCCGACAATTAACCCCTTTATACTTATATATCACCTTATCACCTTGTACCCAGTATAGACTTCATATCCAGTCACTTTAATTATTACACCAACATCTCAGAATCCTTTGCCCACTTGATCTTTCATATCAGCCTTATCAATTCTCAATCCTGAGTAAACTCTGCTGTTTGCTTTCTCAGCTTATGCTCCCAAAGTGCTAAGCATAGCTTGAGAGAATTATGTTCTTTGCTTTTCCCCGATTCTCTATGTGACATATCACTATTCTTCCAATTTTGCTAATTCTCCTGAAGCTCCTGATACCAGAGGCTCCTTCATCTCAGCAGATGACGTGACCTCCTTTGCTGCCAGAATCAAAGGCATCAGGCTTGATTTCACCTTTTCCTTCCAATCTGAAATTTTTTTTCTGATCCTCACTTTTCCTTCCCAAAAGTAACTTCTCTATCCTTTTCTGATGACCCTCTCCCTTAAAAACTTGCCCCAGAATTTGACCTAACCATAATTTTCCCTTTCTTGTGGAATCTGCAGTCTCTGAGTCTCCACTGGCTTCTTCTTTTTAACCCCCAAACATGTTACAACTATCTCATTCCCACATTCTTCTGCATTAGTTATTACTACATAACAAATTACCTCAAAATTTACCAGATTATACCAATAAAAAACTTATCTCAGTTTCTGTAGAATATAAGATCAGCTTAATTGATGGTCATTCTGGCTCTGAGACTCCCATGAGGCTGCAATCAAGATGTCATTCAGAGCTTGACTTGGGGCTGCAGAATTCACTTCCAAGGTTGAGTTTCCTCACAATGGAGCAACTGGGTTCTCTCAGAACAAGTGGCTTAAGAAAGCAAGGAAGAAGGAAACCCCAATGCCTTTTATTAGCTAGTCTAATTTTTTTTATTTTTTAATTCATTTTTAGAGAGGTGAGAGAAAGGAGAGAGAGACAGAGAGAGAAGAGAGAGAGACAGAGAGAGAGAAGGGGGGAGGAGCTGGAAGCATCAACTCCCATATGTGCCTTGACCAGGCAAGCCTAGGGTTTCGAACCGGCGACCTCAGCATTTCCAGGTTGACGCTTTATCCACTGTGCCACCACAGGTCAGGCCTAGCTAGTCTAATTTTAAAAATTAATTTATTTCAGAGAGAGAGGAAAGGAGAGAGAAAGAAAGACATTGATCTGTTGTTCTATCTAGCCATGCATTTATTGGTTGTCTCTTGTATGTGCCCTGATTGGGGATTGAACCCACAACTTTGGCACATTGAAATGACACTTCAACCAATAGAGCTACCTGGCCAGTACCTTATTAACTAGTCTTAGAAGTGGATGGAGTACCACCCTAGTTGGGAGCTCAGTTGGTTAGAGCATTGTCCCAATATGCCAAGGTTATGGGTTCAATCCCTGTTCAAGGAACATATAAGAATCAACCAATGAATACATAAATAAGTGGAACAACACATTTATGCTTCTCTCTCACTCTCTCTCCTTCCTCTCTCTACAATCAACAAAATAAATAAAAATTAAAAAAAAAAAAAGAGTAACACCACCTGACCAGCAGTGGCACAATGAATAGAGCATTGACCTGAGATGCTAAGGTCCTAGGTTTGAAACCCCAAGGTCGCCGGCTTAAGTGTGGGATCACTGGCTCAGCTGGAACCCCTGGTCAAGGCACATATGAGAAGCAATCAATGAACAACTAAATGCCGCAACTACGAGCTGATACTTCTCAACTCTCTTCCTTCCTCTCTGTCTCTTTCATTAAAAGAAATAAAATAAAATAAAATAAACACTGTACCATCACTTCTGCATTACTCTATTTGATAAAAGTGAGTCACTAAGTCCAGACTACACTCAAAGGAGCAAAATTGGTCTCCACTGCTTACAGAAAAGAACTTCAAAAATCTCTGGGCATATCTTAAACCCACTACATGTCTCAAATATACCATTTTTCAAGCCTGCTAGTTATTCAAGATATTTTGCTGCTTTATTACTTTTTTCAGTTATTCCCTTTCCCTACTTTCTCATCACCTAATATTAACAGTCCAGATGATTATCAGCTAACTAAACATGTGCTGTTGAGCATAACTTTCAAATTAGCATGTCATTTAAAGCGCTACAAAACCTAGCCATAGACTATGTTTTCATTGTCTCTCTCCCGGTTTCCCTTACACCTCATCCAGGTAGACTTCTCCTCATTCTCCAAACATCCCCTCTGTGCCTTTGCTCAGATGATTCCCCTCAACAGAAAGACACCCTCCTCACTTTCTCATTGTTCCAGACCCAGTATAATTGCCATTTTATTCAAGTAGATCTTCCCAACCAGAAACATCCCTTTCCTCCTCTGCACATTGTCAACTTTACTGTAATCATCCAATTTTACACTGTTATTGTGTTGGTGTACACCTTTGTATTCCTTCCAGCACTCCAACAATACCTTGCTCATATACTAAATTCTTAATCTTTTTTGAATGAATAAATTTACCTAAATCATTAAGATTTAATTTTACTCTCACCAAATGGCAAATTAAAGTCCCTATAATCTCTAACTCTATTAAACTAATATATTGAGCTAAGGGAAATTGCAGAATGGTCTCTGCTAAAGAAGAATATAGTCTTTTCTCCTGTTATTTGAACAATTTTAATGGCATGACTCAAATTAAATCATGATTATTTTCCAAAAAGATTTGCTTCTGAGATATGTTTGCATATAGTATTTTTACAGTCCCTGGTCAACACAAAATTTCCATGGAAACACACTGGAGAAGAAAAGAACTGAATTGTGTTTGAACTGCATTTTGTCATCTCCATGGAGCTATCCATGCTAAATATTTGAGTGTGCACGGAAACTGTAATTTACAACCAGCTAAGCAAAGACATACTATTTGATGCTTTTAAAAAATGATAATATCTGCTATTAGTTTTAAATATTTTTATTAGTATGTGGATATAATATAAAAAGAAGTTTATTTCTTGAATCATACATTAATGTCAGCAGATCAAACACCCATTTGCTTCTTAGTGCAGAAAAAGAAATTAAATGGTCAGCATGGAAAGTGTGGTGTTGTTGTTGTTTTGTCTATAAATGAAATAATTTCTTCTGATATCATTCTAGTTTAAATTTGTTGTCTAGCAACGACATGGCAGCTGGGTTCCCCGAGAGCAAGTGACTCAAGAAAACAAGGAAAAAAGAAGCTTCAATGCCTTTTATTAGCTAGTTTAGAAGGGGCGTACCATCACTTCTGTATTACTCTGTTTGCTAGAAGTGAGTCGTTAAATCCAGCCTACCCTCAAAGGAGCAGAATTGGTCTTTACCTCTTAAAGAAAACTTCAAAATTTTGTGGACATATTTTAAACCCACCACATCACTCAAATATACCTTTTTTTTTTTAATATACCATTTTTCAAGCCTGGTAGTTCTAAATTTGTTGTCTAGCAATGACCTGTGGAACACTTTTGATTCCAAATATAACTAATTTAATATAGACAGTTTGTTTAAAATACACATAGAAACTAAAAGATAAAAATATTTTCACTCACTAAATAGAACTGTAAATGTTTATGATTGACAAATTTATTCTTTTCCTAAGCACTGTGAAAACCTACCCAAGAACTTAAAATCACGAGAAATATTGTATCTTGTAATCTTTTTCTAATCTGTCTTTGGAATATAAATCTATCTTTACACATCAGAATTTCTAGAAATCTATTATAGCAATTTAATATGTTCAAGAGGTATCAGATGTAGCTCAGGATTTTCTTCAAGTTCTCATTCAACATCGACTGTTGACTTTTATGTTTACAGTTCAATAAATATAACAGAACAAACATAATATGGAAAAAAAGAAAATAATTACAAAAGCTGTGTTGTTCATGTTCATTGAAAATGTGCACATAGGCTATAAAGAAGTTAAGTTACACTTATATTACTTGTTCCAGAATTATAACAACTGTTGGGTTTTAATGTTAAGGAAAGAATGCATTAATAGAAGACAATTTAAATGTATTAGTAACAGTTTGTTTTTTATAGAAAAACTCTCTACACCAAAATTTATCTTGCAAAAAGGACCACATATCTCTTACTGTTAGAAGCAAAACTGAAAAAGTAAGAGGGTGAATGTTAAAAAAGCAGCAGAAAGCTGCTAATGGGGAGTATTCCTTCCATTTGGCCAGTTTTAATTATTCTGATAGTTTTCTCCAGGGGAAATTTGAATAAAGCCTCTACCTAGTTGGGCAGAATAAGGCTGAGTGATCACTACCCCTTCATATAGGTTTGCTACATGCTCAGTCACTTTCTCCAGGTGGGGAAGGATTGCCTCCTAAAGCTATGATTCTGTCTCCTCACAGGCCTTTATAGGATTGCCAATACCTTCACCTGAATTACTGGCAACCTTGCATGAAGGAGCGGAGGCAGCTCCAGTTTATAGGCTTTGTCCCACTTATAGGAACTAAATTTCTTTTTCTGGGGCAGCTTTGGCTTTGATTGAACCAACTGACAGCTCAGAGGTTCAGATGTGATTGATTACACTTTGACTTTTCCATGGAGTGTGGGAGGGTGGAGTGTGAATTTAGTGGACAGAGGGCCATATACCCAACAGAAAGGTAACCCTTGGGGGCTCGGTGGCGGCCGAGCTCGGGGCGCACGTACCAACATGGGGTCGTCAAAGAAGCACCGTGGGGAGAAGGAGGCGGCCGGGACGACGGCAGCGGCCAGCACCGGGGGCGCCACCGAGCAGCCGCCGCGACATCGGGAACACAAAAAACATAAGCACCGGAGTGGCGGCGGCAGCGGCGGCGGCAGCAGCAGCGGGGGCGAACGACCGAAGCGAAGCCGGGAACGAGGGACCGAGCGCGGGACCGAGACCGAGGTCCGCAGCGGTGCGCACGGACGGGAGCGCAGTCAGGCCGAGCCCTCCGAACGGCGCGTGAAGCGGGAGAAACGCGATGATGGCTACGAGGCCGCTGCCAGTTCCAAAACTAGCTCAGGAGATGCCTCGTCGCTTAGCATCGAGGAGACCAATAAACTCCGGGCAAGTTGGGGCTGAAACCCCTGGAGGTCAATGCCCTCAAGAAGGAGGCGGGCACCAAGGAGGAGCCTGTGGCAGCCGACGTCATCAACCCCGTGGCCTCGCGACAGCGAGAGGAGCTACGAGAAAAGCTGGCGGCTGCCAAAGAAAAGCGCCTCCTCAACCAAAAACTGGGCCAGATGAAGACTCTGGGGGAGGACGACCCCTGGCTGGATGACACTGCGGCCTGGATCGAGAGGAGCCGGCAGCTGCAGAAGGAGAAGGACTTGGCAGAGAAGAGGGCCAAGCTGCTGGAGGAGATGGACCAAGAGTTTGGTGTCAGCACTCTGGTGGAGGAGGAGTTCGGGCACAGGCGCCAGGACCGGTACAGCGCTCGGGACCTGCAGGGCCTCACGGTGGAGCATGCCATTGACTCCTTCCGAGAAGGGGAGACCATGATCCTTACCCTCAAGGACAAAGGTGTGCTGCAGGAGGAGGAGGACGTGCTGGTGAACGTGAACCTGGTGGATAAGGAGCGGGCAGAGAAAAACGTGGAGTTGCGGAAGAAAAAGCCTGACTACCTGCCCTATGCAGAGGACGAGAGTGTGGACGACTTGGCACAGCAAAAACCCCGCTCCATCCTGTCAAAGTACGAGGAGCTGGAGGGCGAGCGGCCGCACTTCTTCCGACTGGAGCAGGGTGGCATGGCCGCCGGCCTGCGGGAGCGGGAGCTGCAGGAGATCCGGGCCAGGCTGCGGCTGCAGGCGCAGTCCCTGAGCACGGTCGGGCCCCGGCTCGCCTCCGAGTACCTCACGCAGGAGGAGATGGTGACCTTTAAAAAGACCAAGCGGAGGGTGAAGAAGGTCCGCAAGAAGGAGAAAGAGGTGGCGGTGCGGGCCGACGACTTGCTGCCTCTTGGGGACCAGACTCAAGATGGGGACTTTGGCTCCAGGATGCGTGGCCGGGGTCGACGCCGAGTGCCCGAGGGAGATGAGGAGGCCCTGGAGGAGGAGGAGGAGAAGGAGCCCGCGCCTCAGCCCCCACAGTCAGATGACACTCGAGTGGAGAACATGGACATCAGTGATGAGGAGGAGGGTGGAGGCCTCCCGCCTGGGGACCCCGCGGTGCTGGAGGAGGACGAGGACCCGGAGCGGAAGGGGACCATCGTGTTCACTGCCACATCGGAGTTCTGCCGCACCTTGCGGGAGATCCCCACCTACGGGCTGGCTGGCAACCGGGCGGAGCAGGAGGAGCTCATGGACTTGGAACGGGATGAGGAGCGCTCGGCCAATGGCGGCTCCGAGTCTGACGGGGAGGAGAACATTGGCTGGAGCACAGTCAACCTGGATGAGGAAAAGCAGCATCAGGATTTCTCGGCCTCCTCCACCACCATCCTGGACGAGGAGCCCATCGTGAACAGAGGGCTGGCCGCCGCGCTGCTCCTGTGTCAGAACAAAGGTCTGCTGGAGACGACAGTGCAGAAGGTGGCTCGGGTGAAGGCGCCCAGCGAGTCCCTGCCATCAGCGGTGTACTGCCTTGAGGACAAGATGGCCGTCGACGACAAGTACAGCCGGCGGGAGGCGTACCGCGGCTTCACCCAGGATTTTAAGGAGAAGGACGGCTACAAGCCCGATGTTAAGATCGAGTATGTGGACGAGACAGGTCGGAAACTGACACCCAAGGAGGCTTTTCGGCAGCTGTCCCACCGCTTCCATGGGAAAGGCTCAGGCAAGCTGAAGACGGAGCGGCGGATGAAGAAGCTGGACGAGGAGGCGCTTCTGAAGAAGATGAGCTCCAGCGACACGCCCCTGGGCACTGTGGCCTTGCTCCAGGAAAAGCAGAAGGCCCAGAAGACACCGTACATCGTGCTCAGTGGCAGTGGCAAGAGCATGAACGCGAACACCATCACCAAGTGAAGCCGACCTCCCTTCCGGTCCTCTCCCCAGCTTTAATATTAAATAAAGTTCCCTCCTTATTAAAAAAAATAAATAAAAATAAAAAAGCCAAAGTACTCAGGCCTGGAGAGTGACATTTTGATTAGATTTAAAGAGAACCTACACACCATAGATAATCTATTTTTCCCCTCAGATTCCTTCTCTGCCCTGAGAGGCTGACCTACATGGACTGCATAACTGGGCTCCTGTAATGCCAGTGGCCGAGGCCAGGCAGGCCCACATTGGTTTCCAGCAGATGGTAGAAAAACTGTGGAGCCAGAAAGCATTGGACCATTCCATTTAATAAAGTCTCACAATGGTGGACAAGCACACAGGCAGGGGAAATTGCATCTCAGGCAAACAAACTGCAAAAATGGCCCCGCACAGAGACGGGCAGGCAATCCGCGCATCCGCAGTCCTCCTGAGCGCAAGCACCCATAGCCTTATATAGGCCATACACACATGGTGCTGCCATGTGCTCACGCACTAATCAGGCAAAGTGCTTACACCTGTCAACCCTGAGAGCAAGCCTAACACAGCTGCCCCACAATAGGCTATGCACACGTGCCCCTGCTGTGTGCTCATGCACTAATCAAGCAAAGTGCTTGCAGCCAGTGAACCAGTGAGCAAGTCTAACACAGCTGTTTTCCCAACAGCTCCCTTGCCCTCTGACTTCTAGTTGTGTTCAAATATGATGACAAGTTTTTTACAATGAAAACGACAAAAATAAATGGAAGAAAACAATATTGTAAATAAAAAAAATTTTTATTCATTGCAACAATACACTATAATATGATAAATGCATAATAAAAACATTTGTAATATTTTATATTGTAATTATGCTTATATGCCTATAAGTTTTAATAATTCTAAGAAAAAAGTGCTCATTTAGATACAAATACGTCACAACACACGCAATGGATTGATTCTGCATCGATCGAATACGACATTTACAGATTAGTCTTCCAATCTCAAAAAGGAGGACATGTAGGAGGACACTTTTCCAGGGAAGACGGAACTTACAAAAGAAGGACTGTCCTCCCTAAAGGAGGACGATTGGTCACCTTAGTTCAGAGAACACAGCGGGGCTAGTACTGGTAAGCAATTGGCAAGGGAGTGAGGAAGGGATGTTTCTTTCCCTGGCTCCCTCCCTGCCACAGAGCCATAGTTTTGTTCTGCTCTGCTAAAATTACCATTCCTGTCTGTGGCTCTCAGCACATAGGTCTCTCTCAAGGGTTTGGTTACCATTCCTTCCCCCTGTCCTTTCTAACTTAAGGGTAGAAATACCCCCCTGCTGTTACTAGCCATGGAGTACTTCAACATCCTTCTTTATTTTTTCTAAACCTTGCCTTTAATAAATAACCTGTTGTAAAGTAGTGTACTTAAATCTGTGGGTTACATAGAGACACCAAGTCCAAATGAATTTTTATTATTATTATTATTATTTTGTATTTTTCTGAAGCTGGAAACGGGGAGCGACAGTCAGACAGACTCCCGCATGCGCCCGACCAGGATCCACCCGGCACGCCCACCAGGGGCGACGCTCTGCCCACTAGGGGGCGATGCTCTGCTGCGACCAGAGCCACTCTAGCGCCTGGGGCAGAGGCCAAGGAGCCATCCCCAGCGCCCGGGCCATCTCTGCTCCAATGGAGCCTTGGCTGCGGGAGGGGAAGAGAAAGACAGAGGAAGGAGGGGGGGGGGTGGAGAAGCAAATGGGCGCTTCTCCTATGTGCCCTGGCCGGGAATCGAACCCGGGACTTCTGCACGCCAGGCCGACGCTCTACCGCTGAGCCAACCGGCCAGGGCGGCAAATGAATTTTTGAGAAGCTTATTAATTAGTCCTCTAGCTACATGGGGCACAATCCCAAATCATGTAGAAAGTCCCTACAATTCTGTAGCTGATTTTATAGACCAAATCACATACCAGTTGGGGTGGGTAAGGAGGGAGCATGGTACAATAGTCAATTTCTAACAAGCTTACAACATTTATCTATAGGATCTATTAAAAGGAAAAAAAGCATTCTTACACATCAAGACTGCAAGATAACACAGTAGTGATAATTGTTTTACATACCTGGCAAAGACATCCCCAAATCTTCTAGTGTCTACCACCTATCCTTGTTGCCACAATGAGATGGTTAGCTTAGGATAAGGAGAGAAGCTAAATGAAATTATCTTTGCTAAAAGTGTTGGGGCTAGCTTATTAGGTTTCCTAATAAGATAGTCCCCACTTATTTAGTTTACAAGTTTTTATACATATAAAGGATTTCAAAAGGGATGATTATTAGAAAGCATATAAAATGTTACAGAATACAGGTTTTTCAAGCAAGGGGAGTGAGCTCATGATCCCTTTGTCTAGAGCAGTGGTAGTCAACCTGGTCCCTACCGCCCACTAGTGGGCGTTTCAGCTTTCATAGTGGGCGGTAGCGAAGCAACCAAAGTATAAATAAAAAGATAGATTTAACTATAGTAAGTTGTTTTATAAAGATTTATTCTGCCAAACAGTGAAAATCCAACATAAAGTACTTGGTAAGTAATTATTATTATATGCTTTAACTTGCTGTAACTCTGTTTTATAAATTCTATAAAGTAAAGTTACTTCCCTACTTTATAAATCACCATTACTGTGGAACCGGTGGGCGGTTAGAAACTTTTACTACTAACAGAGATACAAAAGTGGACGGTAGGTATAAAAAGATTGATTACCCCTGGTCTAGAGGTATACGTCACTCTCAGGATTCCAGGAGGGGAGGAAGAGTTACAATCAGTATAGGAATTTTTAATTAAAATATGTAAACATTGTCTCCTAGAGGATCTTAAGGAAGGGGAAGAGAAAGTTTTCAGATAAGTTTTATCTTCTTTGCTGTTTAGCAAGTAGTGGCCTCAGTCCTTCCAGAGAACTATGATTAGTTACTAACTAACTATTGCCCCTTTAATCTCTTTCTGTTTTTTTTTCTTTTCAGAGAGGAGGGGTAAGGGGGCTTGACTTTTCCTTTTATTTTATTTCTTTTTTTATTTTATTGGGGTTTGTTGGGCAGATAAAATGTATTATGCTCACTTTGTTAAAGATGACACAAGGAGGCCGTCACCCAGGTAATATTAATGTGTGTTGGGGGCAGGCAGGATTGTTGGAGCCTGTGGCTTGGTTTTGGGATTAAGCCTTTCCCACCCTTTTTGATGTGGGGCGGTACAATCCAATCATGCCTCAGAAGTGTCTTTGTATTAGAGACCTCCCTATTATGTATATTGGATTAAGGGTTTGGATTTCTACACTATAAAATGGAGGCAGAACGGGACTTGGCTCTTGGTTCCTGAGATTATCATTAGAAGAGAGAGCAGAGGAGAGCAGAGAAAGGCCACGTGGAGGAGGCCAGGAGAAGCAGCCAAGATGGTGGAGTGCTGAGTGGGATGCCAGTTTGTGTAGAGTTTGTATTTGGGATAAGGAAGGTGATGGGGAACAGAGGTGAATAAGTCTGGTGAGCTAGAAACCTTTGATTCTAGGAAACTCGGATAAGTCAGTGGCTTTGTGAGCACTGAATGTGATTGGGTTTTGGAGCCCAGTGTATGTTTTTACTTGCCCGCGGGTGCAAGCTAGGATTAAAGACTATGGCCCACCAGTTTTTGGCTCCACTGTTTCTTTACCGACTGTCCAAATCCAATGCGAACCTGCATGTGAATGGCCATGATGGCGGCTCCTGGCTTTACATTTGGCATAGTCTGTGGCAGGATTCGATACAGATCAGCAAGGAGCCTTTGAGCAGTGGAGTAGAGGACTGGCTAGTGTTAGGGTTCCCCATGGCTGTCCTTTTGGGGATTGTAGGCTGGCTGACTTTTACAGCCATGTGTGAGGAAACTGAGAGCTCTGTGGAAGAGGCTGCCCGGGACCTGCAAACCGAGCAGCGGGAGGAGCTGGAGCAAACACAGGAGAAACCGATGCTGACCCTGGAGCTGGAGAAAGCGCTGGAGGAGGAGGCCGACCAGGTTTGCGAGATTCGCCTGGAAATGGAGCAAACGCTGGAGGAGGATTCAGAGGTTCGTGAGTTGCAGCTTGCCCTGGATGTTGTGGAGAGCCAGCAGCAGCAGGAGGCTGAGGCTGAGGCTGGAGCTGAGGCCAGGTCCGGAGCTGCAAGGTCTGCGGAGCAGAAGGCGGCAGCGGACGGAGGCTCGAGCCCGGCAGTGGGAGCTGGTGTTTTCAGTTCCTCTTTGGAAGATGAGAACCGGGCTGGAGTTGCAATCCGCAGTCTCCGGAAGGTGAAAGCCCAGCTGGAAGCAGCATCTACTACGGCCATGGTAGGTCTGCGATTTGGGGACATAGGGCTGGACATGCTTTCCGGAGCAGAGATGGAAATGCTGACTGCCATTGCCACGTGCCCCTCTTTGGGACAGTGTAAGACCTGCCAGGACGGCAGGAATGAGGGGGGTGGCTGACGCCCCATGTACACGGACTGATTTCCTGGACTACGACTGGAGTGGGCATTGGCTCCTTTGTTGAATGGATTTATGGATTATGGATTTTGGACAATGTGAAATACCCTGATGGGGGTGGGGGGCAGCTTTGCTGGAAGCACTCCCCTGCCCCGGGAAGTTTTTCCCGTGGCTAGAAAGAAGGCCGAGGACATTTTGCGCTAAATGCTGAGAGACTGGTGAAATGTACCTTTGTAATTGTTGAAACTGTATGATTTTTGCTGTTGTAATCTGTGTAATGTTCTAATTTCCTTGCACAGGAATGCTGGTGATGTAAATTGTGGGTAGTAAAGTGAGCATAGGGGTGGATTGTTGGGCAGATAAAATGTATTATGCTCACTTTGTTAAAGATGACACAAGGAGGCTGTCACCCAGGTAATATTAATGTGTGTTGGGGGCAGGCAGGATTGTTGGAGCCTGTGGCTTGGTTTTGGGATTAAGCCTTTCCCACCCTTTTTGATGTGGGGCGGTACAATCCAATCATGCCTCAGAAGTGTCTTTGTATTAGAGACCTCCCTATTATGTATATTGGATTAAGGGTTTGGATTTCTACACTATAAAATGGAGGCAGAACGGGACTTGGCTCTTGGTTCCTGAGATTATCATTAGAAGAGAGAGCAGAGGAGAGCAGAGAAAGGCCACGTGGAGGAGGTCAGGAGAAGCAGCCAAGATGGTGGAGTGCTGAGTGAGATGCCAGTTTGTGTAGAGTTTGTATTTGGGATAAGGAAGGTGATGGGGAACAGAGGTGAATAAGTCTGGTGAGCTAGAAACCTTTGATTCTAGGAAACTCGGATAAGTCAGTGGCTTTGTGAGCACTGAATGTGATTGGGTTTTGGAGCCCAGTGTATGTTTTTACTTGCCCGCGGGTGCAAGCTAGGATTAAAGACTATGGCCCACCAGTTTTTGGCTCCACTGTTTCTTTACCGACTGTCCAAATCCAATGCGAACCTGCATGTGAATGGCCATGATGGCGGCTCCTGGCTTTACAGGGTTTTTATTTTGTATTTTTCTGAAGTGAGAATCAGGGAGGCAGAGAGACAGACTCCCGCATGCGCCCGGCCGGGATCCACCCAGCATGCCAACCAGGGGGCTATGCTCTCCCATCTGGGGTGTTGCTCTGATGCGAATGGAGCCATTCTAGCATCTGAGGCAGAGACCATGGAGCCATCCTCAATGCACGGGCCAACTTTGTTCCAGTGGAACCTTGGCTGTGGGAGGGGAAGAGAGAGACAGAGAGAAAGTAGAAGGCGCTTCTCCTGGGTGCCCTGGCTGGGAATCGAACTCGGGACTTCCATATGCCGGGCCGACGCTCTACCACTGAGCTAGCCGGCCAGGGCCTGACTCTTCCTTTTAAAATACTAATGTTAACAATTTTTGTAAGTCCTTGGCACCTTATCACAAACCCTTTGTTAAACTATCCTTAATTACCCAGTTTGATGGTGCCATCTGTTTTCTGAATACTGACCGATACAGATGGTATTGATTTTCAACAAGAAATCTCAGAAACACAATTCTACATTACAATTTGACTATAAATAACATTCATATTATGGAAGCATTTCCCTGTTAACGACATATTTTGTGACTAAAATCTTCCCAAGTGTGGGGAAAATGGCTGTGTTAGGCTTGCTCATGGGTTTACCAGCTGCAAGCACTTTGCCTGATTGGTGTGTGGCAGTGCCACATGTGTGTGGTCTAGGTAAGGCTGTGGGTACTTTCTCTGGGTGAAGATTCTACCAGATCACTCTCCCTCCACTGTGAGGTGCGGTTTTCCCCGCTCCCTTCCCCTTCACTGTGAAAAGCATATTTTCCTTTGTTTATTAGCTCTTTTCCTTTTGTTGTTTATTCACTCGCCTGTCGTTATGAGCCTCTAATAAACAGGAATGGACTGACACTTTCTGGCTCCTCAGTTCCTCTACCGTCTGCCCGAATCCAATGAGAACCTGCCTGGCCTCAACCACCAGCATTACACCAATCCCCTGAGCTGATCCCTGAGGTGAGCTGCTTTCTGTCTCTGCACAAGTGAGAAGGATTAAGAACAATCCTTCCTTCCATCCTGGCAATTAACCCTAGGTATATTTATAAACAATGAGTCTGTAGCTTTCCCTCAAGGTTTGGCCAGCTTCTCTGACTAAACTTCAGTCCTGATTGTTGGTTTTCAAATTCAGCTCCCTGCTGGGACAACAGCCTGCCCTTGAACCCTAGCCTTCTAAATCTTGCCAATACTTTCCCTGAAGATTAGCTTTTTCCCATTGTCTTTCACTGGCTGACTGTTTCCTATGTCACCAAAATGGACTCCCTTGTCACTGTTTTTGCCCTGCTCCTGAACCTCAAAACTGTCTCAAAATCCCTTCTGTTACACTATCCCTGTCTTTCAGATAGGAATCATATTCATTGATTCTCTTGGAATTTTCTATTTGGACGGCTAGCGCCTTCTTGGAAACTATGACTATTGGGTGAATTTCCCTCCAGCTCTCATGCCTCCTATATGGACTTCTGCCAATAGGATTCTGGAATACTTCACGGTCAAGGTTATATCACTCATGATCAATACAAACTGGAGAGGGATGAACAATACAGTGTTCAAAATAGAGAGAGAGAAAGCAAGAAATCAGTAAGTGTGTATAATGCCACCAGGCAGATTCACACCGGATTCGGGCAGACGGTAGAGAAACTGCGGAACAGGAAACTGTCGGGCCATACTTGTTCATTGGAGGCTCACAAAGATAGGTGAGCAACTAAACAACAAAAGGGAAAGAGCTAATAAACAAAGGAAAATCTGCTATTTGCAGTAAGGGCAAGGGAGCAAGGAAAACAGCACCTCACTACGGAGGGAGAGCGATCTGGAAGAATCGCAGCCCTGGGGAAGCACCCACAGCCTTTTGTAGGCCATGCACAGATGCCTCTGCCACGTACTCACGCACTAATCAAGCAAAATGCTGGCAGCTGTTAAATCTGCAAGCAAGCCTAATATAGCTGCCCCACAGTGTGCTTTTAGCAAAATACTAAGAACAAGGCATAAGCAACCAATACAAGTGTTGCTCAGCTCATTAATGAATTGGGATTTTTATTTATAAGTCAGCCCTTGTAAGTCAGTTCCCTAAGGCTTAATCACTGTAGATGAACATCACAAGAAGGAATTTAAAAGCCGGAGGATGAAGATCTTAAAATCAAGATTCTAACAATTCTTGGACACCAGCATAAAGACTGTGACAAGAAAAAATATTTTTTCTCCAAAAAGAGGAAAAAAGATGAAAATTATTGTATTACTAACAGCTACTTTGTTGGGCACTTGATAAATTGGTATTTTATCGATGACCAAAGCTGAGAACTGTTAACTGCCTCTAGTCACACTGCTAGTTTTGGGAGAACTAGAATTCAAATTGAGGTTTGTTTTAAAAACACACAGTCTTCTCTTTGCATCATCTTGATATATAAATATGATAGAAAATTGGGCAGCCCTTAAGATAAGTATGATGCCTGACTTGTGGTGGCACAGTGGATAGAGACTTGACCTGGAGCTCTGAGGTTGCTGGTTCGAAACCCTGGGCCTGCCCAGGCAAGGCACAAGTGATATGCAGATGATGAATAACTAGAGTGAAGTAGCTCCGAGTTGATGCTTCTTGCTCCCTTTCTCTCTCTCTCCTTCCCTTTCTCTAAAGTCAATAAATAAAATCTTTTTTAAAAAGTTAATAAATGCTAACTCAATCAATATAAAAAATATATAGGGAAAATGTAAATATAATATTAAAAAAATAGTCAGCGATCCTAAAACTACATAGGGGAATGCAGAGAGATGAAAATAGTTGCCATTTTAGAGCAAAGAGACTATGTCTTGATAAATTTATACCTAAGTATTTTAATCTTGAAGCTATTATAAATATTATTTAAAATCTTTTTTCAATTTATTAGCACTACACAGAAATAGTTGATTTTTGAATGTTGATCTTGTATCCTGCAACCATGCCAAACTCACTTATTTTTTTCTATAGTTAATTTATTTGATTTTTTTTTTAGATTCCTCATGGTTTTCTTTGTAGACAATCATGTTATCTGCAGATAGGAAAGGTTCTACTTATTTTTTTCTAATCTGTACGCCTTTAAATTTTTATTTATTTATTTATTTATTTATTTATTTATTTATTTATTTAGTTTGCTTCTACTGGCTAGGACTTCCAGTATGATGTTGAATTGAAACAGTGAGATAGCGTTGCCTGGCTTTTTTTTTGATCTTAGGGAAAACGTTCACCCTTTCATAATTATAATTTTAGCTGTAGGTTGTTTTCAGATGGCTTTTTCATGTTGAGGAAAATCCCTTCATTTTTGTTTTAAAATATTGATTTTAGAGAGAGGCAAGAGAGAAAGGCAGGGGTGTTGGAGGAGCAGGAAGTATCAACTCAGAGTTACTTCACATATGTGCCTTGACTGGGCAAGCCCAGGGTTTCGAACTGGTGACCTCAGTGTTCCAGGTTGATGCTTTATCCACTGCACCACCACAAGTCAGGGATATTTAAAGGATAAGTTGATTGGACTACGTGGGCAGTTTATTGTAGAATTGTGAGGTGTGGGTAGGCAGGGACCTGGTCATTTGTTGAGGGTACTGCCAAATACCATTTTGAGGTATTTTCTCTGAGACCTTTTGATTTACCCTAGGGTGCACACACATGGCTAGCAGTGTTGTGAAAGCAAACAGTGGAAAGGGTTTGCAGAGGTCTCACTATTCAGCATATAGACTTTTTTTTTTTTTTTAAGTGAGAGGATGGGAGAGAGAGACAGACTCCCGCATGTGGCCTGACTGGGATCCACCTGGCAACCCCTGTCTGGGATGGATGTTTGAATCAACTGAGCTATCCTCAGTGCCTAAGACTGACACTGGAACCAACCAAGCCACTGGCTGAGAGAAGGGAAGAGAGAAATACAGTGGAGAGGGAGAGGTGAAGAAGTAGATGGTCACTTCTCACGTGTGCCCTGACCAGGGATCGAACCTGGGGTGTTCGCATGCCAGGCAATGCTCTGTCCACTGAGCCAACTGGCCAGTGCTGAGACTTTTCATTTAATATTTTTTGCTCGATCCAGTCTCCCTGAATTTAGGATCCTTCTGATTCAAACTCTCCACGAACTTAAAACTTTCTATTTCACAGGAGTAACTAGTAATGGGTTAGTCAACTTGGCTGTTTGTCCTAAGAATAAACATTAGATTCTAATTTATCTAGTATTATTCTAGTTTACCCCTAGATTTAGAAGTCTAATTAGTACTCTGTACAGAGTTTCAATCTTCTGGTCTTTCCTTCCACACCTTCCCATTATGTGGACCGCCAATTTATGAGCTGTGGTACAAGATATATTTTTGGGTTTTGTGCCCAGTTACCGGCAGAGTTTCTAAAACTTTTGGAATTTCCTAAATGATAGGAGTATCTTTTGTTATTCAGAATGCACCCCTTTTGAGAGTACCTGAGTTTATGCTAATAAAGTTATTTAGGGGAGAGCCCCTAGATAGCCTCAGGACGGGGCTGGTCACCAGAAGGACCAAGTAATCAGAGGGTTGGAACTTTCAGCCTACTCACAGTCCTCCAGGAAAGGGAGATGGGACTTGAGATTAAGGTCTATACAAAATTCTTGAACAAGGAGATTTGGTGAACTTTTGGGTTCGTGACCATGTGGATGTGCAGGGAGGCGGTGCACAAAGAGAGGGCATGGAAGCTCTGTACCCCTTCCCCCTACCATGCCCTGTGCACCTCTTCCATGTGGCTGTTACTGAGTTGTATCCTTTTATTATAAACCAATAAATGTAAGTAAATATTTCCCTGAGGTCTGTCAACCATTCTAGAGAATTATTGAATCTGAGGAGTTATGGGAACCACCACACCAGAGCAGGAGACCACAGAACCCCTTATTGTTATCTTGTTCCCCCAATACCATCTCTATGTGCTCTAAATATTAACCATCCTGTACCCACCAATGGAAAAGAAGTATGTATCTCTCCATTTTACTCTATATCTAATCCCAGAGATTTCTTGCTTTGCTTTCTCCCAACCCTTTAATCTACCACCAATAGATTTCATGTAACCCTCCTTATGTCTCCTTTTTTGATTCTAATGTATAATATAAGCTGCAAAACCTTCCATTCTCCAGAACATTTTCTCAATCCATTGAGATTTTGCTTCCCAGCAAATGTCATCAGTTTGGCTACAGGTTTGGATGTTTCTTTCTTATCTATTTATTTATTTATTAATTTTTGTGACAGAGACAGAGAGACAGAGAGAGGGACAGACATGGAGAAAAATGAGAAGCATCAATTCTTCATTGCAGCTCCTTAGTCTCCTTGGTTGTTCATCCCAGTCCAATTGCTTTCTCATATGTACCTTGACTGGGGGGCTGCAGCAGAGTGAGAGACCCCTTGCTCAAGCCAGCAACCTTGGGCTCAAGCCAGTGACCGTGGGCTTCACGCCAGTGACCCTGTGCTCAAGCTGGATGAGCCCACGCTCAAGCTGGCAACCTCGGGGTTTCGAACCTGGGTCCTCCGTTTCCCAACCCAATGCTCTATCCACTGCTCCACCGCCTGATCAGGGTGGATGTTTTTTACATTGACAATAATAATCCAAATTATAAAGAAATATTTAACAAAGGTGAAGTTCCTCTTAGTCCTCACCCCTAGATACAGTCACAGGTTAGTCTCTATTGAATATACTGTTTAGTGATTCTATGTTTGTAAGGTATATGATAGGAAAAAACAGGAAAATAACACAAATATTAACAGTAGTTAACTCTGGATAGTTGGATTAATAGAGTTCCCCCCCTCTTTTTTTTATCAGTTTTTTTTTTTTTACAGAGTCAGAGAGCGAGTCAGAGAGAAGGATAGATAGGGACAGACAGGAATGGAGAGAGATGAGAAGCATCAATCATTAGAGGGTTGGAACTTTCAGCCCACTCACAGTCCTCCAGGAAAGGGAGATGGGACTTAAGATTAGTTTTTCATTGCGACACCTTAGTTGTTCATTGATTGCTTTCTCATATGTGCCTTGACCGTGAGCCTTCAGTAGACCGAGTAACCCCTTGCTCAAGCCAGCGACCTTGAGTCCAAGCTGGTGAGCTGTGCTCAAATCAGATGAGCCCGCGCTCAAGCTGGTGACCTCGGGGTCTTGAACCTGGGTCCTAGGCATCCCCATCCGACGCTCTGTCCACTGCGCCACTGCCTGGTCAGGTTTTATCTGTACCAGGGGTCTCCAAACTTTTTACACAGGGGGCCAGGTCACTGTCCCTCAGACCATTGGAGGGCCACCACATACAGAACTCCTCTCACTGACCACCAATGAAAGAGGTGCCCCTTCCGGAAGTGCGGCAGTGGCTGGTTAAATGGCCTCAGGGGGCCGCATTTGGGGAGGCTTGAATTCTGTACTTTCTAATGTGTCTACATAAACATCCAATTACTTGTTAAACTTATATTGTCTCTTTCTTAAAATATGTATAATTATATTCAAACTCTCCTTTTTGCATTTTTTTGAAATAAAAATTTCTCTCCCTGAACTTAATGAAGAATAAAATAGTAAAAGCCTCTCCTGATATCTACAAATTAAGGTAAATTTAGTATATTAGACAATGGGTCAATATAATTTACCATAGTTTCCATCACTTAATTATGTATTTTGTGTTTAGAGGTACTTAAGTCTGAAGTTTCACAGGTGAGCATACTCTTAAGTTTTCCTTTGAACATCATTCACCATGTGATCTGGAAATCTCTGATACAGAAACTTTACCATTTCCAGGCCTCCAATGAAGATTTCACTCTTCTAAAACTTCATGTGATTCTTTTCCTCTCTAAGACTTTAAAATATTGTACTTCTAGGCCCTGGCCGGTTGGCTCAGCGGTAGAGCGTCGGCCTGGTGTGCAGGGGACCCGAGTTCGATTCCCAGCCAGGGCACATAGGAGAGGCGCCCATTTGCTTCTCCACCCCCCCTCCTTCCTCTCTGTCTCTCTCTTCCCCTCCCGCAGCCAAGGCTCCATTGGAGCAAAGACGGCCCGGGCGCTGGGGATGGATCCTTGGCCTCTGCTCCAGGCGCTAGAGTGGCTCTGCTTGCGACAAAGCGATGCCCTGGAGGGGCAGAGCGTCGCCCCCTGGTGGGCGTGCCGGGTGGATCCTGGTCGGGCGCATGCGGGAGTCTGTCTGACTGTCTCTCCCCGCTTCCAGCTTCAGGAAAAAAAAAAAAAAAATTGTACTTTTATAGCAAAGCTATAAATTAATCGTCATAAAGTCAGATAACTAGCAAATGAAAAGAGAATTTTACACTTGATCAATTGTTTTTAATATCCTGAAGTAACAAATCAGGGACTGATTTTCTATAGCTAATTCAGAGAAACTGCCTTAAAAGCCTCATGTAAACATTTCCACCCTTATATCCTATTGATACCTGAAACTCAACAATCATTTATTTTGAGTGACATTCAAAAATTAGTTATCAGCCCTGGCCGGTTGGCTCAGTGGTAGAGCGTCGGCCTGGCATGCAGAAGTCCCATGTTCGATTCCCGGCCAGGGCACACAGGAGAAGCGCCCATCTACTTCTCCACCCCTCCCCCTCTCCTTCCTCTCTGTCTCTCTCTTCCCCTCCCGCAGCCGAGGCTCCATTGGAGCAAAGATGGCCCGGGCGCTGGGGATGGCTCCTTGGCCTCTGCCCCAGGCGCTGGAGTGGCTCTGGTCGCAACAGAGCGACCCCCCCCCCCCCCCCCCCCCCCCCCCGGGAGGGGCAGAGCATCGCCCCCTGGTGGGCGTGCCGGGTGGATCCTGGTCGGGCGCATGCGGGAGTCTGTCTGACTGTCTCTCCCCGTTTCCAGCTTCAGAAAAATACAAAAAAAAAAAAAAAAATTAGTTATCAGCTTCACCAGACGGTGGCACAGTGGATAGAGCATTGGACTAGAACGCAGAGGACCCAGATTCCAAACCCTGAGGTCGCTGGCTTGGGCCTGGGCTCGCCAGCTTGAGGGTGGGATTGCTGGCTTGAGCCTGGGATCATAGTCATGACCCCATGGTCGCTGGCTTGAGCCCAAGGTCACTGGCTAGGCTGTAATCCTCCCTCCCCCAAGGCACATATGAGGAAACAATAAACAACTAAGGTGCCACATCGAAGAATTGATGCTTCTCATCTCTCTCCCTTCCAGTCTGTCTCTGTCCCTCTGTTACTAAATAAATAAATAAATAAAATTGGTTATCAGTCTCCACTGCAAATACAAGCTTAAACTTACTCAGGTGACCCTCCCAAGTAAGGAGAAGGTGTGGGCCTGATCATCTCCTAGGCCTCTCTACCTCTAACATTATAGCGCTTTCACTGCTCACAAGCAGATGTTGTGGGTATTGGTCCCTCCTCTCCCGCTCCCAGCCCTTAGTTATACAGGCAGTGGCCAGCAGCTGAGCTGACCTTTCCGCCTGGCTCTTCTCCTTCAGTCCCACGCCCGCCGTGGGCCAGGCCTTAGAGAAATGCCTCGCTGACTCCTGCGATCACTTAGCTACGGATGCGATGACCTTTAACCCGCTTCCTTCTCCTACTCCAGAATTAGCCATTCCCCTCTCGCCGCCCAGTTCCCAAACCTAAGCACCTACAAGGACGTGCAGGGGCGCAGAGACGCCTCTGCGCAAGCGCGGGATTCTGCCCCGCCCACCCGTGGAGACTAGGACCGGAAGAGCCGTGGGCCAATCAGAGCGTGCCTCGCCTGTACGCCCCCGGCTCCGCCGCGCGTGCGTTTTCCTTTCTGGGCGGTGTTGGAACACAATAGTTGGTTTGCGTACGTTCTCTTCACGGCGTTCCCGCAAATCGTCACCCGTAGAAATGACGTTCCCAGAGGAGTATTCGAATCCCCTCCAGAGGGAGAGGCGGGGAAGAGCGAGGAAGGCTTTTTAATTTTCCAAAAAAACCCCCTTCACTTTCCCAGCCTCCCCCTCACGCTTTTCAGGATAGAAACGGCCCTTTTCAGATAGATTAATAGTTACCTATCTTGTTAAAGGAAAAAGGTATTTTTCTTTTAAATGGTAAGGTTTTTTTCCTGAAGTAATGCGGTATCCGAGTGTTACAAGTCTCGAGGACCCATGTGCGTGTTTCCGGTCTCGGAGCCCCTTCACCTTAGCTCAGGCCGGGCGGGTGGGCGAGACCCGGGACTCTCCCGTTTCCTGTAGTTTCCTTGTGTTTTCTGATTGTAAGAAGAATGTTTTTTTAAAATGCCTGCTCCCTGCAAAACTGTGTAATAGTAAGTACATAAATTTGTGTAAAAAAAAAAACTCAGCCACAACAATCTCGACATCCAGAAATAACAATTTAACGTAGTGCTATATAAACAGAGACTTACCATATATACCGGTACACATGAAGCTTTTTTTTGTTTTGTTTTTATTTAGACAATTTGTTGTTGTTTAGAAAAATGTGAGCACATGATTTTCTCCCAAGGTCTCATAATTTTTCAGGTAAATTAAAATAGATTACATAATCGTTTTTAATGGATGTAATGGCATTTAATGGATACAGTATATGGATATAGTTTGTCCAACCTATCCCCAAATGGTTGGACTTCTAGGGTATTTACTGTTTTTCACTTGTACACACAATTCTAGATGACTATTCTTATATATACATTAGTGTATACATGTACCTGGTTATTTCTTTACAATAAATTCATGAAATGTAATTATTGGGTCAGGGCAAATGCATATTTGTATGATTCTTGAGAATGTTGCCAGAGACTCACCTTGAAATGCATCTACAGTAGTTCCCTGCTTCAGTTTCCTGGGTCAACTGTAGTCCAAATATATTAAATGGAAAATTCCAGAAGTTATTCTCAAGTTTTAAATTGGGTTCTGTTCTGAGTAGTGTGATGAAATCTCTGATGTCTGGCTCTGTCTCCGTCTTGATGTGAATCATCCCCTTGTCCAGGGTAGCCATGCTATGCATAGCACAATCAGACATTTTGAGGGAGAGCCAGCACATTCACATAACATACAGTTATATATAAGGTCTACCGGAAAGTTGTCTGTTTGTATCACAACAAGTTTCAACATGTAAGCACATGTTTATTTGGCGCATGTGTGCCTCTCTATTTTTATCACTTAATGTATACATACTGACGTAGCAAATTAACTAAAACAAAATTGATTCACGTTAGTCTTATGTGTGAAGCGATAGTGTACCCATGGCTACTGATAAAGTTCATTTATGCCACTGTAATTTTTACGAATTTCAACAAGGAAGAAATGCTAAAGAAGCATGTCTGTCGCATCCACCATATTCCCCGGGCTTAGCAACCTCCGACTATCACTTGTTTTTGTCCTTACAAAATTTTTTGAAGGGCAAAAAATTCAAAAATGAAGAAGATACCAAACAAGCACTGGTTCAATTTTTTGCATCAAAAGATAAAACATTTTTCAAAAATGGGATATACAAATTGCCCTCATGCTGGCAAGAAATCATTAATAATAATGGTAATTATATTATTTAATAAAGTTTATTGACGGTAAGAAAAATTTGTATTTTGTTTTATTCCAAAAACAGAACTTTCCGGTAGACCTTATAGATATAGTTGTTCTATTTTGTTAATGTCGTTAATTTCTTACTCTGCCTAATTTATAAGTTAAACTTTATCATAGGTATGCATGTATAGGAAAAAACTGGCCCTGGCCGGTTGGCTCAGTGGTAGAGCGTCGGCCTGGCGTGCAGAAGTCCCGGGTTCAATTCCCAGCCAGGGCACACAGGAGAAGCGCCCATCTGCTTCTCCACCCCTCCCCCTCTCCTTCCTCTCTGTCTCTCTCTTCCCCTCCCGCAGCTGAGGCTCCATTGGAGCAAAGATGGCCCAGGCGCTGGGATGGCTCCTTGGCCTCTGCCCCAGGCGCTGGAGTGGCTCTGGTTGCAACAGAGCGACCCCCGGAGGGGCAGAGCGTCGCCCCCTGGTGGGCGTGCTGGGTGGATCCCGGTCCGGCGCATGCGGGAGTCTGTCTGACTGTCTCTCCCTGTTTCCAGCTTCAGAAAAATACAAAAAAAAAAAAAAAAAAAAAGGAAAACACCGAGTATATATAGTCTTCAATAATATCTGTAGTTTCAGGCATGCACTGGGGGTCTTGGATCTATTCCCCACAAGTAAGGGGAGACTACTTTACTACTTTATCACCAGCAGATTATGTGAATGACAGCTGTGTCTTCTTGCTAATTTTTTTAAAGATTTTATTTATTGATTTTAGAGAGAGGTGAGAGAGAAAGGGTGGAGGAGGAGTGGGAAGCATCAACTCCTATATGTGCCTTGACTGGGCAAGCCTGGGGTTTCATACTGGTGACCTCAGCATTCCAGGTCAATGCTTTCTTTATCCACTGTGCCACCACAGGTCAGGCTGCTCATCTTAAATATTGTCAATCTTTGTGATTTTTATCACCTTTCAAAAATCTTTTATCATTTTTATTCTCTTAATTTGTGTTTTGTTGACTAAGTGTAAAACTGAACATCTTTCATATGTTGGCTCAGTTTTGTTTTTTTTTAACTTGTTTTTAATTTTAGCAAGAGAGGAAGGGGGAGAGAGACAGGAACATTGATCTGTTCCTATATGTGCCTCAGCTGGGATTGAACCCGCAACCTCTGTGCTTTGGTATGAAGCTGTAACCAATTAAGCTACCCAGCCAGGGATAGTGGCTCAGTTTATCTGAATTACCAGTTCATGCTACAAATATTGATTGACTTACAACCTATGCAACTTACGACCATTCGACTTTACGACCACAACCACTAGCCATGACTGCTCCGCGTCTGGCAGCACAAGCGTTGCCCAGCTGGGCGTACAACAATGCGGACCAGCTTTCAGCAGCACTACCATCTCCACGTGCACCATTTCAACTGTATCCCAGACTCGGTACAGCAATTTGTGTTTTGTGTCTTAGATATTTTTCATCAAACCCCTCCCAAGATGTCTACCAAGAGGAAATTGTCTGCAAATATTAAACCAGTTGTACTGGTAATGCAGTGTTTTAAGCCTGACGAATGTAAAAATAAGAAACAAAATGATGTAGAGATGATACAAATGGCATAAAATGAACAAAGAAAATTATGATATATAACAATGAAAGAAAATTATAAAATATGACTTAAAGATTTTTATAACAATATTTCACAGTACTGTACATATAGCCTACTCAACTTACGACCAAATCATGTTACGACCAGTCTGTCGGAACCAATTGTGGTTGTAAGTCGAGCACTAGCTGTATCTACCTATTTTATTTTTTGTGCAGCAGGCTGTTTATTTTTTCTTTTTGTTTTCTTTTATATATCTGCCTATTTTAACATTGAAATTTATTGGGGTGACATTGGTTAACAAAATTATACAGATTTCAGGTGCACATTTCTATAACACAGTATCTATACACTGTATTGTGTGTTCACCACCCCAAGTCAAGTCTCCATCCATCACCACTTATTCCCCCATACCCTCTTCTATATCTCCCATCCCTTCTCAGCAATCACCACATTCAGGCAGTTTGGCCCCAGAGCCTGTGCTCTTAACCTCCATGTTATATTGCCTTTTCACAATATGGTATCTGTTCATCTATAATAGACATGTCATTCAATTTGCCTGTACCACTTCCCCAACTCTCAATCTGCATCCTTTTCCTTTTTAATGAATAAGTACCCACTTGACCTTCCCCTTTTCTGCCATAGCTGATTGGACTAGGGATAGGTGGAAAATTGATTCAGGCTGATCCAATTGGATTCCTTCCCCTAGGAATTTGCTAACAGTCTTACCTGGTCTCTTGACCTAGAAAGTGATGACACAGAGGTAAAGCAGGGAGAGACATTTGACCTATGGAGAAAGCAGGCCCGCAGAGAGGGGCAGATGCACAGAGAGAAGCAAAGCTAAGAAGCCCCGTGGCCCCAGAAAAGGGTGGTGGGGTAGCCGCCTGGGCTTCTGAGTTTTTCCAGTCCTGCTTTGCCCTTACTAAGCCCTACTGCCCTTTCTGCCCTTAGGGATTTACACAAGGTACCTGTCTTCCTTCAAAATCTTTCAGTTTAAGTTCACCTGAATGACTTCTCTTCCTTTTGAAACTAAAATATGCCATTTAAAAACATGTGGGCCTAGCCTGACCTGTGTGGCACAGTGGGATAAAGCGTCGACCTGGAACACTGAGGTCACCGGTTCAAAACCCTGGGCTTGCCTGGTCAAGGCACATATGGGAGTTGATGCTTCCTGCTCCTCCCCTTTCTCTCTCTCTCTCTCTCTCTCTCTCTCTCTCTCCTTTCTAAAATTGAGTAAAGTCTTTTTTTTTTTTTTTTTTTTTCATTTTTCTGAAGCTGGAAACAGGGAGAGACAGTCAGACAGACTCCCGCATGCACCCGACCGGGATCCACCCGGCACGCCCACCAGGGGGCGACGCTCTGCCCACCAGGGGGTGATGCTCTGCCCATCCTGGGCGTCGCCATATTGCGACCAGAGCCACTCTAGCGCCTGGGGCAGAGGCCACAGAGCCATCCCCAGCGCCCGGGCCATCTTTGCTCCAATGGAGCCTCAGCTGCGGGAGGGGAAAAGAGAGACAGAGAGGAAAGCGCGGCGGAGGGGTGGAGAAGCAAATGGGCGCTTCTCCTGTGTGCCCTGGCCGGGAATCGAACCCGGGTCCTCCGCACGCTAGGCCGACGCTCTACCGCTGAGCCAACCGGCCAGGGCGAGTAAAGTCTTAAAAAAAATAATAAAGAAATTAAAAAATAAAAACACATGGACCTTTATTTTCCCAAGCTTTCTTTTAAAGTTTCCCAGTTGTATTTTCTTCACATAGATCTTGTACGTTTTTTATTTAGGTCATTCCTAAATATATTTTAGGTGTTTTTTGCTCTTTACAGTGGTAACATCTGTTTATTGTTATTCCCTTTATATCTTAATCTACAAAAATACTTTCATCAGTTGGAACTACTAAATGTCAATGGCTTGTAAATGTGACATTACTCTTTTGAATGTGTTTCAAACTAATGTTTTTCACTGGATATATTTTTTAGTTCTAAACTTTAGTTATTCCGGTGATGATTCATGTGAGAATGACAATGATTCATCTGATGTAAATGAGCCACAAGGATCCTAAAGTATAGAATTTCCTACAACCTGACTTTAAAAAAGTCTCATATATAAATAAAAACATTGAGTTTCCAACAATATTTGGCTAATATTAAAACATAAAATGAGGAAAGCTATTTTCAATAAGAAAATTTTCAGATACAAAACAATAGAAGGCATTTTTGGATAGATAATTTCAGTACAATAGACAAAATAATAGAGATTAAGAGATTATCCAAACCCTTTGGACTAGATATGTTTCAGAATTCAGAGTTGTTGGGATTTAAGACAGGAATATATGCATCTATATGCATATACCATATTTTCTGTAACACCTTAGCAGGGTCTAGAGCAGGGGTCTCAAACTCGCGGCCCGCCCACCAATTTTGTGCGGCCCGCAGACTAATCAAACTTCGTGGATTAGTCCGCGGGCCAGTCTGTGGCTGCACAAAATTGGTGGGCGGGCCTCATGCGGCCCGCGGGCTGTGAGTTTGAGACCCCTCGTCTAGAGCATCTTGTAATATTAATATTTGTGCAACAAAAATGCATTAGTGTTAACCCTGACTAGGAAAAATAAAGATTATATAAGCTATAAAATAACCACATATCTGTTCAGGTCAGATTTTGTTGCCTAATGAGTTTGCCTTGAACATATGAAAAATGTATGTATCTAGAGAAATTTTTGGATTTGTAATTTTAGATAATGGTGTATAGACCTGTGAAAACAAATATGTTTAGATTTCAATACTTGACCCATTCTGGGGGTCAATTTAAGAGTTATTTGAAGGCCTGGCTATATTAGTCTTATGGTTTTTTAGGGTGTTTAGTCTGAAGGGAAGAGAGTACACTTTTAGAAGAACAAAGTACAGACTTTGAAGTAATTATTAAAAATGTAATAGGTAGCCTGACCAGGGGACACTAGGACTCAGGTTTGAAGTTTCGAGGTCTCTGGCTTGAACACGGGCTCATCTGGCTTGGGTGCAGGCTCACCAGCTTGAGTGCAGGCTCACCGGCTTGAACATGGGATCATAGATATGATCCTATGGTTGCTGGTTTAAGCCCAAAGGTCACTGGCTTGAAGCCTAAGGTTGCTGGCTTGAGCAAGGGGTTACTGGCTCAGTTGGAGCCCCTTGGTCAGGGCACATATGAGGAAGCAATCAATAAACAACTGAAGTGCTGCAACTACAAGTTGATGCTTCTCATCTCTCTCCCAGTTTGTCTGTTCCTGTCTGTGTCTTTCTCTCGATAAAAGAAAGAAAAGGAAGAGAAGGGAAGGGAGAAAGAGGGAGGGGGAGAAAGAAAGAGGGACAGAAGGGAAAGGAAAGAAAGGGAGAGGAGAAAGAAAGAAAGAAAGAAAGAAAGAAAGAAAGAAAGAGAAAAAAGAAAGAAAAGAAAGAGTAAGAGGTAAAGTATCTTAACTTGTATTTTTTTTTTTAATGTTCTATTGATTTTAGAGAGAGGAAGAGAGACACAGGAACATCAATCTGTTTCTGTATGTGCCCTGACCAGGAATTGAGCCGGCAACCTCTGCTTTGGTACGATGCTCTAAGCCAGGGGTCTCAAACTCGCGGCCCGCGGCCCGCTGAACAATTTTGTGCGGCCCGCAGACTAATCCACGAAGTTCAAAATATTTTGGATAAAATTAAGTAAGCCTAGGGGCCTACTTGTATTTTTCATTTCTCTAGCATCCTAGCTAGATATTTGCTTAGTTAACAGCAGTTGTGATGCGAACTACAGTTTCTGGTCGTTTTGTGACACTGAGTAAACTGCATGTACGATTGTGCTTGTTGTACTGATTTTTTTTTGTTTTCAACTGCAGTGAGAAAAGTGTTGTGTAACAGTTGCCTTTTGTAGACCTAGTGCGACCCGCCAAACGGCTGTGATCTTGCTCTGTGGCCCACATGCTGAGTTGAGTTTGAGACCCCTGCTAAGCTATCTGGCCAGAGCATTAACTTGTATCCTTGATCCTTGTCATTACTCATTATTTCAATGTGTGGTGTTTAGTTGAAAAGAATTACAATAAACATACTTCCTAGAAAATGTTAATATTAATAAATTGCCCTATATTTTCTTCAACCTGGCCATAAAGGGATCCTTGATGTTTTTATTTTTTATTTCTAGCACATAGAAACACTTCCTTCTAAATATACTATAACTGTAAAGATATTGTTTCAATTTAGTCTTCTAAAGTATCAAATTAAGGAACCTATTCAGTAATGTGCATTGCAAGTTTACTCTGCCAAAATGTTGTAGGTGCTGAGAATAATAGTCTGGTAGGAAAGAAGCACACTAAAATAGAACACTACAATTTCATATGATAAGTTATGTGATAGAGCAAGTACACTGTGCCATGGAACATCATGTTCTAAAGTGAGGGATAGATAGAAGGTTAAGTAAGAAATTAGGGGAAGTGAGGAGGGAAATTTAAAAAATGTTCCAATGAGTAAAGGGTATACAGGCTTTCTCTGTATTATTTATTACAACTGCATGTGAATCTACAATTATTTCAAAATAAGTTTTTTTGGCCCTGGCTGGTTGGCTCAGTGGATAGAATGTTGGCCCTGCATATGGATGTCCTGGGCTCAATTTCCGGCCAGAGCACACAGGAGAAGCAACCATCTGCTTCTCTCCCCCTCCCATTCACCCTTATCTCCCTCTTCCCCTCCTGCAGCCAGTAGCTTAATTGGTTCCAGCCTCTCCCTAGGCACTGAGGATAGCTTGTTGGTCTGAGCATTTAGCCTCAGGTGCTAAATATAGCTTGGTTGATTTGAGCATTGGACCCAGATGGGGGTTGCTAGGTAAATCCTGGTCAAGGCTCATGTGGGAGTCTGTCTCACTGTCTCCTCTCCTCTCACTTAAAAATAAATAGATAAATAAAATAATTTTAATGCTATGAAAATTAGGATAGGATATTGACAGAAATTAGGGGATTTATTATATATGGAGTAGTTAGGAATGGCCAAGCTAATAAAACAAGTTAGGTCATTACATATGAATATCTGGAGAATATTAGAAGTACAAAGGCTCTGAGAGAGTATGCTTGGTCTGTGTGGAAATGGCAGGGACACCACTGTGGACAGAATGGGATGAGCAAGAGGGAGAGCAATAGGAAATGAGATCAGAGAGTTGGTAGAGATAGTGGTAGTAGATACAGATTTTATAGGAGATTTTAGATAACAATTAAGGACTTTTCTTTCATTCTGAGTAAAAAGGGAAGCCATAGGAGGATTTTAAGCAGAAAAGTAACAAAGTAACATTTTAACAGTATCACTTCATTGGGTAAAAAATTGACCAAGTGAAGGGGACATGAGATGATTTTTTTGTTTTGTATTTTTCTAAAGTGAGAAGCTGGGAAACAGAGAGACAGACTCTCGCATGCATCCAACCAAGATCCACCTGGCAAGCCCACCAGGGGACAATGCTCTGCCCATCTGGGGTGTTGCTCCGTTGCAACCAGAGCCATTATAGTGTCTGAGGCAGAGGCCATGGAGCCATCCTTAGCTCCTGGGCCAACTTTGCTCCAATGGAGCCTTGGCTGTGGGAGGGGAAGAGAGAGATAGACAGAAAGGAGAGGGAGAAAGGTGGAGAAGCAAATGGGCACTTCTCCTGTGTGCCCTGGCCCGGAATCAAACCCGGGACTTCCACACACCAGGCCAATGTTCTACTGCTGAGCCAACCGGCCAGGGCAGAGATGATAATGGTTTTGACTAAGGTGGAAGAGGAGGACATAATGAGATTATAAACTTTTCAGTACAGCTAATTGGATGTTCTAATGGATTGTATGTGGAGAAGAGGAGTAAGAATGATCCCAAGGTTTGGGCCTGAGCAAGTGGAAGGATGGTGCTATTACTTTTGTGAAATGAAGAACATGAAGGAAGAGTAGCATAGGACAGATTAGCAGTTTAGTTGAGATGCCTGTAGATATCTAAATGGAGATGCCAAATGCCTGTTGGATATGTGTCCATGTCTGGAGTTTGGGTAGTAGTTGGGCTAGATAAATGAACTTGGGAGGCAATAGCGTATACATTATAAAGTCGTGTACTGTTATGAGAACTACAAGTGAGTGTATGTGGATAGGGAAGAGAAGAGGTCTATGGGCACTCCACTTTTTAGAGGTTGGGAAGATAAAGGTCAACTCAGAAAAGAAGACAGAAACAGAATGGCCATTAAGGTAGGAGAATAACTAAGGAGGGCAGTGTCTTGGAGACTAGGTATTTCAGGAAGAAAAGACCAATTAAATAAGTCAGTTGATACTGATAGGTGAAATAAAATAAGAACTGAGATTTGTTCTTTAGATTTGGACTGCATGGCCTGACCTGGTGGTTGCATAGTGGATAGAGCGTTGGACTGGGACGCGGAGGACCCAGGTTCAAAACCCCAAGGTTGCTGGCTTGAGCAAGGGGTCACCCCCTCTGCTGTAGGCCCCCTCCATCAAGGCACATATGAGAGAGCAATCAATGAACAACTAAGGTGTCGCAATGAAGAATTGATGCTTCTCATCTCTCTCTCTTCCTGTCTGTCTCTCTCTCTGTCTCTATCACAAAAAAAAGAAAAATATTTGACTGCATGGAGGTAATTGGTGATTTTTATGAGTGCAGTTTTGATGACACAGTGGGAGGAAGACCTGAGTGGAGTGGACTCAAGTGAGAAAGATGAGTCAGTGAGAACGACGCATAGACAATTCTTTGGAAGAACTTTGATTAAGAGAGAGGGAATGTTAAGAAAAGAGGCAGTAGCTTTATCCTGAGAACAATGGGGAGTCAATGAAGAACTCTTGGTGTCTACCCTTTCAA
This sequence comes from Saccopteryx leptura, assembly GCF_036850995.1. Taxonomy (NCBI): domain Eukaryota; kingdom Metazoa; phylum Chordata; class Mammalia; order Chiroptera; family Emballonuridae; genus Saccopteryx; species Saccopteryx leptura. The sequence goes on from NC_089505.1 coordinate 256,243,140, forward strand.
TGACAGTATAAAATACTTGATATGACTTCTTTGTTAATGTGTCTTTATTAGTTATTATATGCCAGAAAGACATCATATTTTGATTGTCTGCTTTAGGTCATATTTGTTCTGTACCTTTGTGTATATACATATATATGGCAAAAACCCCTTAATATAGATTAACATTCAAATACGCCATGGATCTAAAAAGAAATACAGAGGTGGTACCAGTGTCAGTAACTGTTTTACAGTTTGGCCATTATATTACTGATTGGAATTCTGCTTTTAATGAACTAGTCTCTTAAAAGGTACAAAAATAAAAGAGATGAAGGGAAGATCCTATAAAGGGGGAATTTTGGACATTTCTTCCCTGTGGACTGAATAGTATTTAAACTAGTTTTCAGAGAAAATAGTTGTTTGTCACATTTACCAAAAACTTACTATCAAACTACTAGGTTTTGTGCAGAGAGGTAACCTGCCCAAAGGTTTCCAGCTTATAAGTGGTAGAATTAGTATTTGAACCCAGGCAGTCTGGTCCATGAGCCCAGAAGCTTCACCACTACCCTCAGCAGATAAAAAGAAATTGAGATAACAAATGATAAGAATAGTGCTTAAACTTGCTTAAGCAGAAATCAAAATGGGAAGTTATTATAAAGACACATCAAAGTGGGGGCCTCCCAGAATCCAAGAGCAGGGCCAGGGCAAAGGTCTCTGACGGACTGTGAATTGGTGATTAGTCAGGAAGCAAGAAGGATGTTCTCATTCCCAAAAGGCAGACTCCATAAATGGTTCATGCACTATATGTCTGGGGTTTCTACAAATAAAATATTTTGTCTTCAGTTACTTTTTTTCATAAATGTACAGCAGGTACAAATAACATACAAAAGCATAGAGTTTTTTGTGACAGACAGAGAGAGGGACATATAGGGACAGACAGATAGGAAGGGAGAGAGATGAGAAGCATCAGTTCTTTGTTGAGGCTCTTGGTTGTTCATTGATTGCTTTCTCATATGTGCCTTGACTCGCTCCAGCAGAACAAGTGACTCCTTGCTCAAGCCAGCAACCTTGTTCTCAAGCCAGAGACCTTGAGCTTCAAGTCAGCGACCTTTGGGCTCAAGCCATCATCCATGGGGTCATGTCTATGATCCCATGCTCAAGCCAGCAACCCTGCGCTCAAGCTGGTGAGCCTACACTCAAGCCAGATGAATCCATGCTCAAGCCAGCGACCTTGGGGTTTCAAACCTAGGTCCTCTGCATCCCAGTCTAACTCTCTATCCACTGTGCCACTGCCTGATCAGGCTAGACTTTCTTTAATTATAAGAGAAGCAGGATCAGCCTAGCAGTCTGAAGATATTTATTTTTGTTTATAAACATTCATGGAAATTTTTGGGAATAATGGATATGTTCAATATGGTTAGTATCTTGATTGTGGTATTGGTTTCACAGCTATACACATATGTCAAAACTTAAAAAACAACAACAAATTGTATGCTTTAAATATATACAGTTTGTTATTTAGATCTCAGTAAAACTGTTTTTTTTTTTGTTTTTTTTACATATTGATGGATTTTAGAGAGGAGAGAGAAAGAGAAACATTGATTTTTTTTTTGTTCTACTTATTTATGCAATCATTGGTTTATTCTTATATTGGTGCCTTGACGGGAGATCAAATCTACAACCTTGGTGTATCAGGAGGACACTCTAACCAACTCAGTTACCTCACCAGGGTACCTATTTGAATTTTTTTTAAAGCAAAAACTATTTAATCCTTTTGAATTAACTAGATCCTATCTGTTTCCTTTCATCACCTGTTAAACTATTTTTACACAGAAGAACATTTTAATAATACTCACCCCTATAACAATTTAATTCCCAATTGTATTCCTGTTTTATTGTAGTTAGGGTTTTACTGTGTAGGTTGGAGGATGGAAAAGATGAAGGGCAGAATGAGGTCGGCTGCCACTCTGCAGTCTTTGAGTAATTCATCTTGCTTTTTTATCCTACATCAGTGGGCCCAAATCATCCTGGGATAATAGTTTTACCTGTTGTTTAAGAATCTTACTTGTTCCCTTTGTTGCCTTTGATAGTGGAAGAAATACAGATAACGTTGATAGGGGTGAAGAAAATAATGTATATGCAACCTGTGTGGTTCTATTTACTTCAATGGCTAATACATAAACTGAGGTAAGGAATGCAGTTTTAACATATTTACTGATGATTATTTAAGTTAGTCGCTGTACACAGAGCCCCTAAAAAGCAACTAGAGAGAGAATTAATTACTGTATGTCCAAATCCAAACCCTAAGGACCTTATCTTTTCAATTTGCGGAACTTGTTTAACTCTATGCAGAACATTTATTTACTTTTCTAGGGCTGGTACAGAGAGGCTTTAACAGAGACTTCAAGATAAAGCCTTGAGTAGTTTTTGTTTTTTTTAAGTGGAGGGGGCACAAATAGGGGCAGACAAACAGGAAGGGAGAGATGAGAAGCATCAATTCTTGGTTGCAGCACCTTAGTTGTTCATTGATTGCTTTCTCATATGTGTCTTGAAGGCAGGGGTGGGGGAGGCTCCAGTGGATCCCGTAACCCCTTGCTCAAGCCAGAAACCTTGGGTTCAAGCCAGCAACTGGGGCTTCAAGCCAGAGACTTTTGGCCTAAAACGAGTGACCATGGGATCATCTCTATGATCCCATGCTCAAGCCAGCGACCCTGTGCTCAAGCTGGTGAGCCCGTGCTCAAGCCAGGTGAGCCTGTGCTCAAGCCAGCGACCTTGGGGTTTTGAACCTGGGTTGTCTGCATCCCAGAATGACACTCTATCCACTGCGCCACTACCTGGTCAGGCTTGAGTTTTATTATTATTTTAAAAAATAACTAAGCTAACATGATTGAGAGTTCATTAGACACATGTTCATGATCTTTCTCTTGTCAACTTCAGTCATCAAAGTGATGGAAATATAGTGCCCTGCCTGGTTGATACAGTTCACTCTAGTTACACCCATATTTCTAAGGTTATTCCTGTTCAGTTTTTTAAGTCACATGAATGACAGATGCCTTACCACTATTTCCGAGGCCTAGCATGATCTGACTGGTCCCTGCCTATTTTGCCAAATTCATCTTACCCACTCTTCTCCCCTCCTTGATCATTTATTGCTCTAGCCACACTGTTCTCTTTCAGGTCCTCAGATATTCCAAGTTCTTTCCTACTTTAGAGACTGTTCATGCTGTTTCCTCTGCTTGGATGCCCTTCTCTTTGAATGGTTAGAATCCTTTGGGTTTCAGTTGATGTACTATCTCCTTATACGTTTATGAGTGTTTACCATGTTTCAGGCATGTTTTAGATGCTTGGGACAGAGCAGTAAACCAGACAAAGGTCCGTGTCCTCAGAGATCTCCCCTAATTACCCTAATGAAAAGCTTTCTTGCCCCCTCCCCTGTTAATTGGCCACCTTCCATCTTTGTTTTGTGTCCCTTTTTAGTATTCATCGCAGTTTGTATTTATTTTACTTCTTTGCTTATCTGTCCCCGCCCTCAACTGAAATATAAGCTCCATGCTGGCTGGGGCCTTATCTGTTTCCTATTGTGTCCCCAGCTTCTAGCACATACCTGGGATATAATAGGTCTCAATAGATATTGAATGAATGAATAATCAGCAGTTGAAGCAATTTTAGCATGTCATCTGTTAAACACTAAAGCTAAAGGATAGGTGCCTGACCAGATAGATGGTGGTGCAGTGGATAGAGCATTGGCCTGGGATGCAGAGGACCCAGGTTCTAAATCAGAGGTCACCAGCTTGAGCATAGGCTCATTTGACTTGAGCTCAGGGTCACTGGCTTGAGCATGGGATCATAGACATGACCCCATGGTCCCTGGTGTGAGCCCAAAGGTCATACTGGCTTGAAGCCCAAGGTCGCTGGCTTGAGCATGGGGTCACTGGCTCAGCTGGAGGCCCCTCCAGTCAAGGCACATATGAGAAAGCAGTCAATGAACATCTAAGATGCTGCAATGAAGAATTGATGCTTCTCATATCTCTCCCTTCCTGTCTGTCTGTCCCTATCTGTCCCTCTCTCTGTCACACACAGACACACACAGAAACACACACACACACACACACACACACACACACACACACACACACACCATTTTAATGTGAACCTAATGTCTCCGTGGATAGAACCAAATGTACTACAAGGTGCCCAATAACTAGTAAGTGACAGAGAAATATTTTAATCCAGATCTTTCTGACTGCAATAGCCTTATTCTGGTCACTATGTTTGTTGGAGGCAAAGTAGGTGAGAGGAAAAGAAAAAGGCCCTGAGAAAAATATAATTGTTTCTGTCCACAGTACTAAGCCCATGTCTTAAACATAAATGCTCAAAAATTAATTGTGAAATGAATGTATAATAAAATATAACTTCTAATTTGATTAGAATATTTATCTTGGCCAACTAAGGCAATAGGAAATTCTGCTTCTTTTAATCACAAACAAAAAATAACTTGCTTATTTTCCATGCTTCCCAAATCTAAAAGTAATTAACAAGAATAGATGATGGGCCTGACCGGGCGGTTGCGCAGTGGATAGAGCATCGGACTGGGATGTGGAAGACCCAGGTTCGAGACCCTGAGGTCGCCAGCTTGAGCACGGGCTCATCTGTTTGAGCAAAAGCTCACCAGCTTGAGCCCAAGGTCACTGACTCGAGCAAGGGGTTACTCGGTCTGCTGAAGGCCCGCGGTCAAGGCACGTATGAGAAGGCAATCAATGAACAATTAAGGTGTTGCAATGCACAACGAAAAACTAATGATTGATGCTTCTCATCTCTCCATTCCTGTCTGTCTGTCCCTGTCTATCCCTCTCTCTCTCTCTCTGTCTCTGTAAAAAAAAAAAAAAAAAAAAAAAATAGATGATGGGCTAAGAATACACATCTACATTATCTCTCACCTAAAATCCAGAAGGGTATGTGTGTATAAAATATATGCATTCATTTCATGCATTCAAAATATACAGTATTTTAGATACCTATTGCTACTCTGGTTTTCCATTTCTACACGCTAAACACACATACATACATTTCAATTTCCAAAAGCCTGGAAAAACAAGGAAGAGCTTTATCAGAAACGCTGAGTTTCTGAGAGATATCAGACAGGATTAGATATATCTAGGAACAAAACTGAAAGAAACTGCAGTCCAAAAACTTGTTCAGTGTCATACCAACTCGAAAATCAATGGATAAAACAAGTGAGAGGAACAAGCCCTGGACATTCTTTAAAGTGATTAATTGAGGTACTATATAAGAAGTAACTAGGCTGGATAACCACCAACCTGTCTCCTACTCTTCACTAAATAACAAGCTGCAGAAATGCTTGTTTATACTAAAGAAGGACATGCGAACTGAAGCTAGAGAGAGAGAGAGCTATGCTGCCTCAGCTAGCTCCTGACTGCCAGGAGGGACAGGAAACCCTATCTCAGAAAACAAGTCATTAACATACTCTTTCCAGTAGCATATCTCTCAACTCTAATTACAGAAAGCAAGTGATAGTAACATATACAGAATTTATTGAGCAGGAAACTAAGGGTTAACGGCTATAATGATAAACAGTATAAATATCATTAAGCCCTGGCCAGGTAGCTCAGTTGGTTGGAGCGTCATCTATATCCACACAGTTTGCAGGTTTGATCCCTGATCAGGGCATGTACAAGAAACAACCAATGAATGCATAAATAAGTGGAACAGCAAACTGACATTTTTCTCTCTCTTTCCCTTCCATGCTCTAAAAATCAATTAATTAAAAAAATTTGGCCCTGGCCAGTTGGCTCAGTGGTAAAATGTCGGCCCAGCGTGTGGATGTCCCAGGTTCAATTCCCAGCCAGGGCACACAGGAGAAATGCCCATCTGCTTCTCTACCCCTCCCCCTCTCATCTCTCTCTCTCTCTCATCTCCTCCCCTCCTGCAGCCATGGCTCAATTGGAATGAGCTGACCCTGGGTGCTGAGGCTAGTTCCATGGCCTCCATTTCAGATGCTAAAAAAATAAAAGGGGCTCCAGTTGCAACAGAGCAAGGGCCCCAGATGGGCAGAGCATCGCCCCCTAGTGGGCTTGCTGGGTAGATCGCGGTTGGAGTGTATGCAGGAGTCTGTATCGCCTCCCCTCTCACTAAAAATAAATAAAATAAAATAAAATAAAATTTTGTGGTAGTCCAACCCATGTAAGAAAAGCACTGGAGGCCCTGGCCAGTTGGATCAGTGGTAGAGCATCGGCCTGGCGTGCAGAAGTCCCGGGTTCGATTCCCGGCCAGGGCACATAGGAGAAGCGCCCATCTGCTTCTCCACCCCTCCCCCTCTCCTTCCTCTCTGTCTCTCTCTTCCCCTCCCGCAGCCGAGGCTCCATTGGAGCAAAGATGGCCCGGGAGCTGGGGATGGCTCCTTGGCCTCTGCCCCAGGCGCTAGAGTGGCTCTGGTCGCAACAGAGCGACGCCCCGGAGGGGCAGAGCATCGCCCCCTGGTGGGCAGAGCGTCGCCCCCTGGTGGGCGTGCTGGGTGGATCCCGGTTGGGCTCATGCAGGAGTCTGTCTGACTGTCTCTCCCTGTTTCTAGCTTCAGAAAAGTACAAAAAAAAAAAAAAAAGAAAAAGAAAGAAAAAGAAAAGCACTGGCTCTGGCTGGGTTGGTCAGTGGATAGAGCATCATCCAGGCATGCCGAGGTCATGGGTTAGATCCTTGGTCAGAGCATATGCGAGAAGCAGCCAGTGAGTGTACACCTAAATAGAACAATGAGTTGATGCTTCTCACTCCCTCTCTCTTTTTTCTCCCTTCCCCCCTTTCTCTCTCAAATCAAGGGAATTTTTTAAAAAACAAACACTGAACTCAACAAAACAAAAGAACTAAACACTCAAGGAAAGAGTTAATCTAGCAAACAGAGGCACTGAGTGCATAAGCAAACTGAAAAGTAATGTGATGTGAAAGGATTCCACAATCACATTAAAGAGTCAACTTGGAAACTAAATTTTTGATTTTTGAAAACAAAACAAAACAATAAATGATCTATTAATAGAAGAGAGATAGCAGAAGAATAAATTAGTGAGTGGAATATAGAAGCTGAGGAGTTCTCCCTAATGCAGTTCATAAGACAGGAAAGTAAATAGATCTAGGAGTTTCAATATCCATGTAATAGAGGCACTAGAAAGAAAGGAGAGAATGCAGAAGAGCAAATAATGATAAAAGATTTCTCAGAGTTTAAGAAAAATACAAGTCTTCAAATAAAAAATATTAACCAAGATGATGAAACAGAACCAACACCTAGAAATGTCATGTTGAAATTTTAGAACACTAGGAATAAAGATAAAATTCTAAAAGCTTCCAAAGGGATTAACAGGTTAAACCTAAAGGAATGAGAATCAGTGTAGCTTCAGTTTTCTCATTAACAACATTGCTGGAAGACAACAGAACAATGCCTTCAAAGATCTGAGGAAAAAATGATACTGAGAAAAACTTTTAAGTAAGAGTAATAAAAATAGTTACTTTTGCATATTCAAATATTCAGAAAATTGAAATAATGACTTGGGGATGTTAGCAAAGTGAACAATGAATCCACGAGAAAGGAAGATATAGGATTTAGGAATTAATGTGAAGGAGAAACTGGGTAGGCTGAAGGTACAGTATATTCTGGGTTACTACTAATTACCTTGTATCCAGGACCTCCAACACTCCACCAAATACATCTATTCCAACTCTAGATGATACCTAGAATTTTCATCATCAACAAGCCTCTCTTCAATGAAGATAATCAGAAATTTTGTTGGGTACAAAGGACTCTTCCAACTCAGAACTAATCTCAGGAATATGACTTTGCTATATTGCTTCTTATAATCCTATAAGAAGTTAAGGAGGTCATGCTTGCTATGAAAATAATGTTTTATTCATCACTGCATTTTGCGGATTGCAAAAGTTTGAATTAGAAGGTGGTTCTTTTTCATAACGGCATATAAAGATAAGAAATGATATAGCAAAGTGTTCTGTGACATCAGAACAATCTGAATTTGAATTACATCTCTGTGATTTGATCTTGAATAAGATATTAAACCTCTTTGCCCCTTAGTTTGTTCACATATAAGAATAACAAGGTCTACCTCTTAGGTTTGTATAAAGATTTAAGAAGTTAACATAAGTAAAGGAGCGTAGTGTGCCAAGAGTTTCAACCCTGGTTATACATTAGAATTACTTAGGGGCACTTTTAAAAACAACAGATACTCAAGCCCCACCCCTAGAAATGTTGTTTCAGGTTGGTATATTTTAAAAGCTTCCCAGGTGGTTCTAATGTATTGACATGATTGAGAAAAATTCACAAGCATATATGTGGCTGACACAAAGTAAGTACCCAATAAATGGTAACAGAAAGCTTCTAAATGGAGGTAGATATAACTTGAAGCAAATGAGGCTTAAGTTTCAGGACCCCTCACCTGCACAGTCTCTTTCTAAAGAGGCTCACTGAAGTCTCTTTGGCCTGAGGGAAGGAAGTCAGCCAGCCCTGCCCAGTGCTGGCGTGCTGCCTTACCTGTAGTCACCTGCCTATGCCATCTAATTCTTTCATTTCTCTATTCTTTCTTCCAACTGCAAAAGGAACTTCATATAATGGAAGACATCACCAGATTTCAGACAGGATAAAAATTATTCCCATGGGAAGATCTCAGTATAGGCCATCAATCAGCAGTTCTTGCTATTCTGTTTTACTAGTGTTAAAACAACACCCAGACATGATATGATCTGCCTCAAGTCATTGAAAAGCAAATAGTCACAGCCGCAGCATAACAGTAATAGAGTCACGAGTCTTGTCTTACACTCCTGTGCCCCAGCACACTGATATATCTCCTGAGTAATTAGACAAGTCTGTGCTGGGGATCATGCATAAACTCCAGAGGATGGTGGCACTGACCTTTCAAAACTTGTCCCATTCCTTGTGTAAGTGATATGTCCTCAGGCCTTATTAGCTTGTGACCTCAGAACAAGGCCACCTGCTTAACATCAAACCACAACTCTGAGCCCATGGAGCTGGAAGACCCATTCCTCTGCTGGATCCTTGTGCTCCTCCCCACCACCCTCAAATCCAATGAGTACTTAGGAGTTTCTTGTCATCTCCATCCCTAATTTGCATTGGGCTCTTCCAACACCTTGGAAGAAGCCCTAACAGTGTAATCAGATAGGTGTCTGGTTTTGAAAAATTTGTAAATATTTTCATTGCAATCAATTAAGACCTCTATTTCTACTATTCCCACTTCATTTATATTCTCCCTATGAACAGTGATTTTGGAGTGGTCGTGGATCTTTTTATAGGATCTGTTTAAGAGGAAGGTGAATACTCTATATGTTATACCCAAAAAAACTTTAATAAGGAAGTTAGAAATCTGCTATTTTTAGCAGCTTTAATATTAAGTATTCTGGGCATATATTATTGACACTACTGTAAAAGACAAATATTTAAAGTCTACAATTTGATAAGTTTTGATTTATCTATAGTCTGAGAAACTATCACCAAATTAAGACAGTGAACAGGCCCATCACCCTCAAAGTTTTCCTTCTGCCTCTTTGTAATTCCTCCTTGCGGCCTTCACCCCCAACCCCAGGCAACCAATGATTTGTTTTCTGTCAGCATAGGTTAGTTTGCATTTTCTATAAACGGAATCATACAATATGTACTTTTTGTCTGGCTTTTTTTACTGAACATAATTATTTTGAAATTCAGCCATGTTGTGTGTATCAATGAGTTCACTCATTTGTATTGATAAATAGTGTTTCATTTTATGGATGTGCTGTAACTTCCCTACATATTCAACTGTTAAGAAATGTTTAGATTGTTTTCAATTTTGGACTCTTACAAACAAAGCTGCTAGGAACATTTGTTTATAAGCTTTTGCATGGACATTTGCTTTTGTTTCTCTTGGGTAAATACCTAGAAGTAGACTGGCTGGTCAGATGTATCATTTTTATATTCCCACTAGCAATGTATGAGAAAGTTCCAGTTGATTCATATCCTTGCTAATATTTAGCATGGTCAGTCTTTTATTTTAGACATTCTAATAAAAGTGGCAAAATCTCATTATGATTTTTTTAATTAAATTTTTAAAGAGAGAGACAGGAAGAGGGGGGTCAAGGAGAGACAGTGAGAAGCATTAACTCTTAGTTGCTTCACTTTAGTTCATTGATTGTTTCTCGTATGTGCCTTGATGGGGGTGGGGTACTCTATCTCAGCCAGTGACCCCTTGCTCAAGCCAGTGACCTTAGGCTCAAGCCAGCGACCTTTGTGCTCAAGCCAGCAACATGGGTATCATATCAATGATCCCACGATCAAGCTGACAAGCCTGTGCTCAACCCAGCGATCTTGAGATTTCAAACCTGGGACCTCAGCATTCCAGGTCAGCACTCTGGTGCTCTATCCACTGCACCACCACCAGTCAGGCTTACTGTGATTTTAATTTACATTTTCCTAATGGCTAATGATGAAGAGTATCTTTTCATGTGCTTGTTTACCATCTCTTTATCTTCTCTATGAAATGTTTCTTTTTTATCTTTTGCCCATTTAGAAAATTTTTGTGGTTTTTGTTTTCTTATTATTGAGTTTTGAGAGTTCTTTATATATTCTGAATATTCCCAGATGTAGTCTGGCCCCATATGTCCAGAATTAAGCAATCACCATGGATCACAGAGTATTTCCAAAGCTGATGACTGAGTCTTAAGGTGTCAGACATCCCCCACCTCATTCTGCAATGTAGTCCTTACAGCAAAGCCACTCTGTATGAGAAAAACACTCCCTGTATTTCTCCTTTACTCTCATACTGCTACCACACTTCACAACACTTCTGACCCTACATATGTGTGTTTTCCACACATCAGGCATTTCTCTGACACCAACTGATTGTCCTACAATTTAACTCAATTCTGACACTGTCTACCTGAAGATAGCATCAGACCCCACAGGTTAAGAGTTTGTTCTCACACAACTGTTCTTACTACCTTCCAATGCCAATACAAGTTCCAGGTTGTCACCTGTACTTCTCACCCATGGGCTAGACATTGGGGTTCTCATGACCTCCTTCTTAGTTTGGATAATTACCTAGACTGGCTCACAGAACTCAGGAAAACACCTATGTTTACCAGTTCATTATAAAAGGATATGATAAAGGATTCAGATGAACATCCAGATGGAAGAGATGCTTAAGGTAAGGTATGGGGGAAGGGGCTAGAGCTTTCATGTCCTTGGCAGATGCATCACCCTCCTGGTACCTCCATTCAGGATGTGTTCAAACTGTAAGCTTTGCAAACCCCAAACTTTGGGAATTTTTTGGAGGTTTTATCACATAGGCATGATTGACCATTAACACAATTTCCAGCCTCTCTCCCTCTTCTGGGGGATGAGGTGAGACTGAGTTCCAAGGTTGGCTTGATCTTTCTGGTGATCAACCCTCATCCAGGAGCCCACCAATCATTGTCTCAGTAGAACAAAAAAGCTCCGATTACTTAGATAATGACAAGGGTTTTAGGAGTGCTATACCAGGAACCGCAGGCAGAGAACAATATATACATTTTTTGTTATTTCATACACTCTAAGTCCTTTTCACAGCTTTTTTTCTAGCATGGGGGGAAACGTTCAGACCTACACATTATCCTGCTTATTGTCTGGTCTTGCAATCTCTCATGAGCCAGTGTTTTAACAAAAATACATATGCAGCTTCCATGCACCATCACTTTCAAGGACACTCCAGTCTATATTTGCAATGAGAAAAAAACAAACTCCTCTGATAGAGGAGTGAGGGAGTTATCCTGAGCAGAGCCAAGAAAAGGGTGGCAGAATGTTCTTTCCATTCTAAACTTTTCCCTGCTGCTATAATTTTTAGTTACACAAAAACAAAGGTTTTTACAGAGGGGCATAGAATAGGAAAATTCATGGAAATTGGTGCTAAGATTGTGCGAAGATCAGCTTTAGTTGACCTGAGACAGATAGGAAGCCACAGAGCAGAGAGGGTGGTACAGAAGACATGGCTCTTAGAATTGACAGTTGCTTAAAAATTAGTTATATCTCTGGATCCTGGAAATATGAAAATATTTCCAAAAGTTTTTTGTTGTTTTTTTTTGCCTAAACTCCCTTTTTGTTTATGTTATACTGCTCTGCTCAAATTAAAAAATTCTCTAAGTCATTTTTCATCAGATTTTATTGCAGCATCTTGAAAAACTTTGAAAACTAAAACCAAGTCAACCAAAGAAATTTAAAATATCAGAATGTACCAACTATATATTTTTTCTAAATATTTTTATTTATTTATTCATTTTAGAGAGGGAGGAAAGAGAGAGGAGGAGGGAGAGAGAGAAGGGGGAAGGACCAGGAAGCATTAACTCCTACATGTGCCTTGACCAGGCAAGCCCAGGGTTTTTTTGTTTTGTTTTTGTTTTTGTTTTTTTTGTATTTTTCTGAAGCTGGAAACGGAAGAGACAGTCAGACAGACTCCCGCATGCGCCCGACCGGGATCCACCCAGCACGCCCACCAGGGGCGAAGCTCTGCCCACCAGGGGGCGATGCTCTGCCCCTCCGGGGCGTCGCTCTGCCGCCACCAGAGCCACTCTAGCGCCTGGGGCAGAGGCCAAGGAGCCATCCCCAGCGCCCGGGCATCTTTGCTCCAATGGAGCCTTGGCTGCGGGAGGGGAAGAGAGAAACAGAGAGGAAGGAGGGGGGGGTGGAGAAGCAAATGGGCGCTTCTCCTGTGTGCCCTGCCTGGGAATCGAACCCTGGTCCCCCGCATGCCAGGCCGACGCTCTACCGCTGAGCCAACCGGCCAGGGCCAAGCCCAGGGTTTTGAAGCGGCGACCTCAGTGTTCCAGGTCAGTGCTATACCCACTGCGCCACCACAGGTTAGGCTGTACCAACTATATTTTAATTAAAAAGAATTTTAAATCACAGGGGGGATAAATAGTGATAGAAGGAGACTTGGGGTGATGAACACACAATGCAATATACAGATGATGTATTATAGAATTGTAAACCTGAAACCTATATAATCTTATGAACTGATGTCACCCCAAAAAAATTAACTAAAAAATTTAAAAAATATAAGTCATTTGAGGCCTTAGAAAACGGTCAGATTTTAACTTGAAAAAAATTTTTTTAAATAAACTTTATTGGGGTAACATTGATTAATAAATTATATAGGTTTCAAGGTTTATTTAATTTGACATTTTTATATAAGAAAGGTTCTCTAGGAAATCTGTGTCTTAATGAGATATTGTCTTCTAGCTATAAGGGGGAAATATCTCAATCTTAAAATTCCTAAAAAATAAAATAATTTTAAAAATCCTTGAACTATTATTATTACATTTATATAAAAATGCAATATTATGGCTCCATTCTCAAGAATGAATGAGTGACCCTGGCTGGTTGGCTCAGTGGTAGAGCATCGGCCTGGCGTGCGGGAGTCCCTGGTTCGATTCCCGGCCAGGGCACACAGGAGAAGCGCCCATCTGCTTCTCCACCCCTCTCCTTCCTCTCTGTCTCTCTCTTCCCCTCCCGCAGCCAAGGCTCCATTGGAGCAAAGTTGGCCCGGGCGCTGAGGATGGCTCTATGACCTCTGCCTCAGGCGCTAGAATGGCTCTGGTTGCAACAGAGGAATGCCCCAGATGGACAGAGCATCGCCCCCTGGTGGGCATGCCGGGTGGATCCTGGTCGGGCACATGTGGGAGTCTGTCTGACTGCCTCCCCGTTTCCAACTTCAGAAAAATACCAAAAAAAAAAAAAAAAAAAAAAAAAAAAAAGAATGAATGAGTGTAGTTTTGTTGTTACTGTTTTTTATTTGTTTTATCCAGTAGCAGGATAGATTTTCATTGAACTATTCATGATCTCTTGCCTGATCCATTTTGTCATGTTGTGAAGAAAGCTGAGTGAAGAGAAGACCAGGAAGATCATCAACTGGCCCACGCTGGCATCAAATCTATAGGATTTAAAGCATCAGATAACTCGCTCGATGGACTCACTACAAATAGGTATGACTTACATTGTTATGCACTCTGTCATTATTCAGGCAGCTGAATTTTTTATTCTGATTATTTGTGCAGAGAATAAATTTCTTCTGTGTTTCAGTGTAACAGAAAAAGGGTGAAGATTGGATGGTCTGTGATAAACACGGAGCAACCTAATGGGACCAACAGATACCAAACAAATTTATTTTCACACCCAAGCTAAGCCAAAATGTGAAACTAAAAAAAAATGTGTTCAGAGGTAAAACAAAACTACTTTGTGCACTATAATGTGCTAATTTCAACAAGAGCATTTAATAGTTAATCAAATGTCCCATCCATCAGCCATGATTAATTAGTATAAGGCAGTAATTATACCAATGATGTGGAAACACCAAGATATTATCTGAATGAAGTAGTAATTCGATCAGAAAGCATTTAAGACAGTACTCTATCAAAAACCATGCTCATCAAACTTGGCAAATGATCCCTGTTGAAGCTGAGTGATACTTGGAGCTTTTAGTCTCTACTTTTTGTGTATCTTTGAAAAGTGATAAGTATATATATACCTCAATAAAAAATAATATTGCCCTGGACAGCTATCTCATTTGGTTAGAGCATTATTCCAAAACAACAAAGTTGCAGGTTTGGTCTTCAGTAAAGGCACATATAGAAAGAAACCAATGAATGCATAAGTTACTAAGCGGAACAAATGAATACTTTTCTCTCTTTCTTATTTATTTATTTAATTGTGTTTACATAGTTTCTTCTTTCTCTCTTCCTTCCTCTCTCTGTCTCTCTATAATCAACAAATTAAAAATTATATTCATTTTTAAAAAAGTGATACACTAGCAAAGTGTGGAAAATTTTAAATCACTTTTTTACCTCTCTAGAAGTAAAAAATAAAATTTTAAATGAAAGGTTATAAAAAAAGTGAATACTGCCATCAGTATAACTGGCCTTTACCACAAATGGAATTCATATATATATTTAAAATAATGCATTAATTTTTGTGTGTGTATGTGTGGGCTTCAGTGCTCATAATATATGTTGTAAGCTTGAGTAAAATGTCTTTGAAAGTGTATATCACAATACAAATGTCAGATATTATTATTCATTCTGAAAATTACCAGTGGCCAATGTCACTGAAGCTGATAGAGGGCAGCATGGTCTTGTCATTTTAGCAACAGAGCCTGAGAAATGGGCTGTGATCCCAGTCTTGCTTACCACAGAAGCAGAACAATTATTATTTCAGTGATACTCATTAGGGTTCAACACAGTGTGATGTAGCAATTATGGCATAATGTAGGTTTGAAGTCATACATGTGCTAGAGTCCTGGCTTGGCCAGTTATATAGCCTTGTGAACTTGGGCAAATTAAATTTACTAGATCAGACTCAGTTTTCTCTTTTGTAAATTGGAACAATAGTAGCTAAATCAGAAGGTTCTTGTAAGGATAAAATGAGATGCAGCTCATTAAGTATTTATAATAGTGTCTGGCATGTAGAATGTGCAATAAATGGTAGTTGTTGTTATTACTGTCTGCCCCACTGAATATGATATAGTCTCTCTATAGTGGTAAGTTGAATATAGAAATATAAATATTTTTGTATGGTAGTAGGCATTCTAAGATAGACATGTATGCAGGATAACATAGTTCTTAACATGGGCAGCATTATTCAGATGCAATTTCCTTGCATCTGCTATCAGGCTCCTTTACTTTAGGGAGTCTAACACTAGGTTCCTGCATCCTCTTGAGGCTGGTGTTTTTGAGGAATCAGCCAAGTAGGAAGCAGGCCTATGAAACCTCTTCTGCCCTCTAACTTTACATGTGTAATTTCCACAGCTAGATTGCTCTTCCAAGTGCCCTAACTTCTAGTTGATCTGACTTTAAGGTCTGACTTTAAGTGCCATGACAACTGCCCAGAGCTCCCAAAGTCAGATGCTACCACCCCCTTCTTCCCACTCAGATCAGATCATCTCCTTGATGCCACTGCCTGGGTAGAGTTATTCTCCCTGGCCCTGAGTGTTAAAATTTCTGTTTATTTTCTTCTTCCAGGATCTATTTTTTTTTTTTTTTTACAGAGACAGAGAGAGGGACAGATAAGACAGATAGACAGGAAGGGAGAGAGATGAGAAGCATCAATTCTTCAATGTGGTGCCTGAGTTGTTCATTGATAGCTTTCTCATATGTGCCTTGACCAGGGGGCTACAGCAGAGCAAGTGAGCTCTTACTCAAGCCAGCGACCTTTGGCTTTAAGCCAGCCACCTTTGGGCTCAAGCCAGAGACCAGGGGGCTCATGTCTATGATCCCATGCTCAAGCCAGCAACCCCACACTCAAACTAGTGAACCCGTGCTAAAGCCAGAGACCTTGGGGTTTCGAACCTGGGTCCTTCGACGCTCTATTCACTGCGCCACTGCCTGGTCAGGCTCTGTTTTCTACCCACCCCACCCCATCCTAGATTGCTATGTGACATGCATAAGTATCTAGTATATAGAGGATATTTCCTAAATATTTGTTGAATAAATGATGTTTATGTTAATGATGGGGGTGGGAGGATATTCGGCCAGTACGGGCATAGGTGTGGATAGTTCTGTAAGTGTGAATTTAATGCTCAACACCACGTCTTATATTAATGTCTTTCTAGTCATTTTGATTGTCTGAAGCTCATTCTTTAATACCTTTCTCAGGAAAGGCAATGACAACAACATTCCCTGATAGCACTTTATTTGTCCCTTTGTACTTAGTTAGGCTCTACAACAGCTATTTCAAACTTTAACATCTAAAACTTTTCAAAGCTCTGATCACACCTTTATACTCTCTCATTGGCAATAACAAACCTCATTTCCTACATTATAGAGGAAATAGAAGCTTCATTTTTTAAATTTGAAACATATAAGCCTACTTTCCTTTTTCCTGTTGTTACCATAGAGAACCTATCCTATTCTCTTTAATGTTAATCCCTCCTCTCCTGATTTAGATTCCATTTCCTCCCTCTTTCTAAGGAGCTTACACTGTTAACTACTCTCCTTTGTCCTTGTGTATTCAAATCCTTTCTCTCTTTCTCTTTTTCTTTCTCTTTCCCTCCTCTCTTCTGGTTAGATCCTTCTCATCAAGTTTTTTTTTTTTTAAAGGGACAGAGAGAGAGTCAGAGAGAAGGACAGATAGGGACAGACAGACAGAAACGGAGAGAGATGAGAAGCATCAATCATCAGTTTTTCATTTTGACAACTTAGTTGTTCATTGATTGCTTTCTCATATGTCCCTTGACCACGGGCCTTCAGCAGACCAACTAACCAGCGACCTTGGGTCCAAGCTGGTGAGCTTTTTGCTCAAACCAGATGAGCCCACGCTCAAGCTGGCAACCTTGGGGTCTCAAACCTGGGTCCTTCCGCATCCCAGTCCAATGCTCTATCTACTGCTCCACCGCCTGGTCAGGCCCTTCTCATCAAGTTTTAAATACATTTAAGTCATTCCTGATTTTTTAAAAATTTCAATCTCACATCCCTCTCCAGCTACTATCTATTATCTCTCTCCTTCCCGGTATGAACACACTTTTTGAATGTGTAATTTGTATGTGCTGTGTACCTGCTATGGGTACCTTCTCAATATCCATGTCTCCTTCTTCCTACAGATTCTGTTAGGAGCAACAGTGGATCAAATTGAACAGCTATATTTCCCAGGCTCCCTTGTGACTAAGAGCAGCCATATGACATACTTCTGGCCAATCACATGTAAGCCGAAGTCAGCTGGCGAAAATTTCTGCTTTCCTGGGTTAGGCACCAGACCTTTTGCCTTGATCTTTCTCTTTTCCTATCAGTAACACTGACTTGAGTGTGACCAGCTATCTTTCTTTCATGCTGAAAAACCCCCACAAAACTTTCTTTCATATACTGTACTGAGGATGACAGAGCAGAAAGAAGGATTCCAGGACATTGATTACACCATGTAGTCACTGCACCAACCTGAACTGTCACCCTCTGTCATTCTTGTTATATAAAAAAGATAACCCTATTTAAACTACTGTCATCAATTTCCATTACATGTGAACAGATACAATTCCTAATCTATACTCTTGTTTCCTACATTTCCTTCCTTTACACTCACTCTCAAACCATTCAATTCTGGCTTCTGGTCCATAATTCTACTGGGCTCACCAATGACCTGCATGTTGTGAAATCCAGAGAACATTTTCGGTTATATTACTAAGCCTCTCAGCAGCTTTGACTCTGTTGTCCGTAGCCTTCTTCTTTTTTTTTTTTTTTGTATTTTTTGTGTGTACTTTTTGTATTTTTCTGAAGCTGGAAACGGGGAGGCAGTCAGACAGACTCCCGCATGCGCCCGACAGGGATCCACCCGGCACGCCCACCAGGGGGCGATGCTCTGCCTATCCGGGGCGTAGCTCTGTTGCGATCAAAGCCACTCTAGCGTCTGGGGCAGAGGCCAAGGAGCCATCCCCAGCGCCCGGGCCATCTTTTGCTCCAATGGAGCCTCGGCTGCGGGAGGGGAAGAGAGAGACAGAGAGGAAGGAGAGAGGGAGGGGTGGAGAAGCAGATGGGCGCCTCTCCTGTGTGCCCCAGCCAGGAATCAAACCCGGGACTTCTGCACGCCAGGCTGATGCTCTACCACTGAGCCAACCGGCCAGGGCCCTTTAGCCTTCTTTTTGAAACCTTCTCTTCCCATGGCCTCCATACCATGGCTTGATCCTTCACCTCCAGCGGCTCCCTCTCGGTCTCCTTCATGGGTTCATCTTCCTCTTATAGCCGTACTCACCATCTTTCAACCTTTAAGACATGCCACGACCTTAGCCACATGCTTTTCCCTCTGTCTGAAATGTTATCCCTTCCCTCCTTTTGCCAGCTAACTCTTTCTTGTCCTTCAGTTCTCCATCCATTCTTCACTAAAAAAAGTAAATTTGTAACTGTAAAAGAGCTATGAAAAAGTAGTCATAAAGAAATTTGAGCCTGACTGATGGTGGCACAATGGATAGATCATTGACCTGAGATGCTGAGGTCCCAGGTTCAAAACCCTGAGATCACTAGCTTGAGCACAGGCTAACCAGCTTGAGTACAGGGTCACTGGCTTGAGTGTGGGATCAATATGATCCCATGTCACTGGCTTGAGCCCAGAGGTCACTGACTTGAAGCCCAAGGTTGCTAGCTTGAGCGCAAGGTTGCTGGCTTGGTCAAGGTACATGTGAGAAGCAATCAATGAACAACTAAAGTGCCACAACTCTGAGTTGATGCTTCTCAAATCTCTCTCCATTCCTGTCTGCTGTCTTTCACTAAAAAAAGAAAAAAAAAGTGTGTATACATATCTCTTCTCTCCAGTCAGCCTGAGAAGGATAGAATTATCTTACACATTATTGTATCCTCAGGACCTACTACAAAATTTTGTGGGTATAATGTTTTGCTGCTGCTGATGCTTCTTCTTTACTAATAAGATTTACCAAGCCTTTGTTATTGTGCTAGGCACTGTGTTATGCTCACTAGGTGCTATTATTGTTTCCTTTTCACCGATGAGCATTTAAGTAACTTGCACAAGTCTTATAACTAGTGAGTAGTGGGCCCAGGGCTCAAATCCAGTTTACCAGATTCACAGCTGATGCTCTTAATCACTAGGCAATCCTGCCCTGCCCCCACCATCCAAATATTTCTAGATACCAAACTCCAACCAGGCTGCATTTGCTCCTAACTTTAAAGGCATCAGGTGACCAGCTTTGCTCATAGTTAGTTAGGGGCACTTCAGATTGTTCTCAAATGAAGTTGTAAGTCTGTAAATAATTAAGAAGCCATTTTGGAAACGCAAGAAGGGGTGATATGTAGAGACCCACTTTGACATTTTCATGTGTATTTAAACACACAGCTCAGGGCTATAAAAAGCCACTACACTGAGATTGCAGAAGCATTAAAAAATCAAAGTTGCCTTATTAATTTTTTAGAGCACTGTAAATGACATTCTATTTTCTCTGAGGAAATCTTTCCCTAAAGCTCCAAACCTCTTGGTGACTGGGATGAATAAATTGGCCTCCTTCCTTTTTATTTCTGCATTCTCCTCCCTAGAGGGTCAAAAGAAAACCATCTCATTTTAAGATTGAAGCTTTATTTGTTGAAGTTTCTAGCTCGTTAAACTGGAAGTAAGAAAATCCATTTCATGTTGACATGATAGTAGAAAACATTTAGCCACATTCCAGCTTAATGATGGAAGATTAGCCAAGGTTGTTATTAAGTTTTAATCTCCTCATTTAACTAATATGGTTGATTAATACTCTTCCTGTCAAGAAAAAAAAAAAAGATTTACAAAGTCTTGACCATCGATATTTTAACCAGCTTACTCTTGTATTTTGAGTAAAAGGCACTATATCATGAACCACTGAGGTTCCTCAAAAGCTCCAGAGAATCAAACGGTTGGAAAAAAGTCTAGGGGTGAGATAACCAAGAGACTTGAACCTGCAGCAAGATGGAGTTTTTCCAAATGAGGCATCAGGAGAAACAGCAGATAAACAACTGGCAACTGGAGATATCCTTGTTATTCACTGTGCTAGAATCATGCTGGCAGAAGCTTTTACTAACTAAACTTATTTGCAGGTTCTCCTAAGGGAGGGATCATATTTGCATCCAGGGTCACTTTTCATAACACATTATTTTGAAAAAAGGTTCTTAGGACCTTGTAAAGAATGTGACTTCTAAACTCAATATAAGTATTAAAATGCCAGCATGTGCATTATATGTCCGAACTAAAAACAAAAATGAGTTTAACTCTTCACTGAAAATAAAAACTCCAATAATATTTACGACTTCTTACAGCATACAATCTTCATTTTGAAGGACTTAAAGCCTCCAAGAGGTATTTATCCAAAATTAGCATCTGGTAACAACACCTTGGGATATCCCTGTTTTTGGCAGCATCTGTAGTCAGATCTGGTTACAGTTAATAAATCTCATGCTGGAGCCACTGACCTCAGGAAGACAGCTGTCTTCTCTCCAACAGCAGGTTCATTCTGGTCAATAAGAAATGTGTTTGATTAAATTGTCTTGAGGACTGGTCTATTTGCTTAGGTATCTGGCCAGCAGAATAGCCTCTTCACAGAGAATTAATGGAGTTTTCATTTCTTCCCCAAATAAGTTGCTCTGTAATTAAGTAAGCATTACATTTCCCAAAAGAAATGTTCCCTTGGCTGAACACATAATACTGCTCATTAATTAATTAATTAATTAATTCAATAGTTATTGCATATATACCTACCATGTGCCAAGCACTTGCCTAGTCATGGAGATATAAAACATTTTTAACTTTAAATAATTTTTACAATTTTCAATTACAGCTGACATATATGTTTCAGGCATGCAACCCATTGATTAGACATTGTATAACCTACTAAGTGATCATCTTGATTGACCTAGTACCCCTCTGACACGATACATAGTTATTACAATATTATTGACTATATTCCCTATGCTGTACGTTACATCCCCATGCCTATTCTGTAACAACCAATTCATACTTCTTAATCCCTTCACTTTTTTCACCCATCCCGCAACCTCTTCCCATCTGGCAATCGTCAAAATGTTCTCTGTATCCATGAGTCCGTTTCTGTTCTGCTTGTTTATTTATTTTGTTTTTTAGATGCAATTGTTGATAAGTATGTATGTGTTGCCATTTTAGTGTTTATATTTTTTATCTTTCTTTTTCTTTTTTTTCTTAAAAAAGATCCTTTAACATTCCATGCAGTACTGGTTTGATGATGATGATGAACTCGAGCTTTCTCTTGTCTGGGAAGATCTTTATCTGTTCTTCAATTCTAAATGATACCCTTGCTGGGTAGAGTAATATTGGTTGTAGGTCTTTGCTTTTCATCACTTTGAATATTTCTTGTCAGTCCCTTCTGGTCTGCAAAGTTTCTGTTGAGAAATCAACTGACAGTCTTATGGGAGCTCCTTTGTAGTTATGTAACTGCCTTTCTGTTGCTGCTTTTAAGAGTTTCTCTTTGTCTTTAACCTTTTGCATTTTAATTATGCTGTGTCTTGGTGTGGGTCTTTTGGGGTTCATTTTGTTTGGTATTCTCTGTGCTTCCAGGACTTGTATGTCTACTTCCTTCATTAGGTTAGGGAAGTTTTCTATTATTATTCTTTTATATGGGACATCAACTTTCTCTCTCTCTCTCTCTCTCTCTCTCTCTTCCTCTCTTCTCCTTCTGGTAATTCCATGATGTGAATGTTGGTACATTTGAAGTTGTTCCAGAGGTTGCTTATACTATCCTCATTTTTTTGGATTACTTTTTTCTTTTTGCTGTTCTGATTGGGTGTTTGCTGCTTCCTTATTTCTGATTTGATTCTCTGTTTTATTTGATCTACTGTTGATTTCCTATAATATAGTCTTCATTTCAGTTCATGTATTCTTCATTTCTGACTGGTTCTTTTTTATGTTTTCTAGTTCTGTTTCTATGTTTCCTATCTCTTTGTTGAAGGTTTGTTTGTTTTTTGTATTTTTCTGAAGCTAGAAATGGGGAGAGACAGTCAGACTCCCGCATGCGCCCGACTGGGATCCACCCAGCACGCCCACCAGGGGGCGACGCTCTGCCCACCAGGGGGTGATGCTCTGCCCCTCCAGGGCGTCGCTCTGTTGCAACCAGAGCCACTCTAGTGCCTGGGGCAGAGGCCACAGAGCCATCCCCAGCGCCCGGGCCATCTTTGCTCCAGTGGAGCCTCGGCTGCGGGAGGGGAAGAGAGAGACAGAGAGGAAGGAGAGGGGGAGGGGTGGAGAAGCAGATGGGTGCTTCTCCTGTGTGCCCTGGCCAGGAATCGAACCCGGGACCTCCGCACGCCAGGCCAACGCTCTACCACTGAGCCAACCGGCCAGGGCCTCTTTGTTGAAGTTTTTACTATACTACTCTTCCCCTAAGTTAATTGAGCATTATTATAACCAGTGTTTTGACCTCTGCATCTAGTAGACTGCTTGTCTCCATTTTGTTTAGTTATTTTTCTGGGGTTTTGTCCTGTTCTTTCATTTGGCTGCAATCATCGTGAAGGATCAGCTGTGAAGGGCTCCACCCCACAAAGTAGGACTTATTTCAGCAGAGCTCTGGTGCCTACTGAGTCTGTCCCTTGAGTGTGTCACTTCTGGAGGTGGTTGGGTGGTTCTTTGACATGGTCTGAAGCAGCCCACTGGGTATGCTGGCTCTGGAGCCTCCCAGAAGGTGCAGACCAAAGTTAGCTTCCACCTGTACCTTGCCCAGGGCCACCTGGCATGAGATACAAAGCTATTTGGAGATGGCTGCTACTTGTGCTGGGCTTGGAGGTGTCCATGTGAGGCCAAGCTACAAACCAAGGCTGGCTGCTACTAGTGCCAGGCCTGGGGTCACTTATTGAAAGATATGGGGCACACTGAAGCTAGATGCTACTTTTTAAAGAGATTTTAGAAAAATGTGAAACATGAGCCAAGATAGGCCATTTGTATGGAAAAGTCACTGGAAACAGTTTGCGTATGTACACAAGTTGTGTGAGGCAGGATCTCAGGGAATCACCAGGGCAGGGAGAACAATATTAGCTAGGTTGATGGAACCTCAGATATGGATCCCACCTGTTGGCTCTGTGGGGGAAAGGTCCAGGAAAGAAACAACAACCTCTGCCAGCACTTCTGTCTGGGATAAAATAGCCTTCCAGCTCTCACCTTGATGCCAAACACTTTGGTTCCTCTCCCCATATGTCCCTGGTACCCCAGTGCTGGATGGAGCTCAGAGCAAGTGAATCTGAGTAAGTCCATATGCAGGCCCTTTAAGAGGAATGCCTGGGACTCTAGTAGACTGAAGGAGAGGATGAAGTCTGGGATGATTTCTAAGATTCTAATATGGGTGGCATTAGCAGAGGAGAAGGAGGAAAAGTATTAGTGGGACGAGTTCAAAATAAGTTTATTTTGAACATGTTTTGTTGCAGGTGTTTTTGGAACATCTGGGAATCAATATGAAGTTTGCTATTGGAGATATTTGTCTGAAACTCATTTAAAAGGTAAGAGTGGAAGTTAAGGATTCAGTTATACATTATAGCTGAAAATGATTATGGATCATAGTGCCAGTTCTTTAGCTATCCCATACTACTCTGTAGTCCTAAATGCTTTCTACTCATCCAGAATTCATTTTTTTTAAAATTTATTATTCATTAACTCATTTCTTTATTTGGTCAAAAAATACATATGGAACTCCAATATCATATTGCAGGTGACATTAAAGACTCTGGGTTTACATAGATGATTTCTTTTCCTGAAGGATCTCAGAACCTGAATATTGATTATAAAATGCCATCTTGAAGGCAAGACTCTTAAGGCTTGGGCACTCCTCCAGGATGCAATATATGCACTGAATCAGCGGCCTCTATATGGTGCTGTGTCCAGTAGGAAGAAAGTATGTGCCTATAAACCAAGAAGTGGAAGCTGGATTGGCTCCACTTAACTGTCACTCCCACTGACCCTCTGAACGATTTTGTGTTTCCCATCCTTGCAACTTGGCCCTGCAGAGTTGGAGGAACTCATTCTTTCCAGTGGACCCAGTGAACTACAAACGATGGCTGCTGCCTTGGCACTTTGGATCCCTGATCTAGAGACCAGCAGGCAAAAAGAGTCACCATCTTGGCAGAGGCCCTTGTCCTTGATCAGCAAGTGAAGGCAGGGCTCCTATTACACAATGAGGGCAGGGAGGAATATGTGTGGAATTCGGGTGACTCACTTGGTTGCCTCTGGCACTCTGTTGTTGAACTGTGACCTTCAATGGACAGTGCAACAATCCCAACTTGAGAAGGGTATAGTTAACAAAAGGTTAACTTCAGAATGGCAGAACATGGAGGAGCTGCCCTCTGAACCTGTGTGGAGAGGTAAATCTATATAGCACAAGGATGGACCATGGCAACCATGGATAGATATGCTCTTCAAATATCCCTTCAAGAACTTAGTGATCAGCCCTGGCTAGGTTGCTCAGTTGGTTGGAGTGTTTTTCCAATATACCAAGAACATCAAGATTGTGGGTTTGATCCTGGATCAGGGCACATACAAGAATCAACCAATAGGCCCTGGCCAGTTGGCTTAGTGGTAGAGTGTCAGCCCAGTATGTGGATGTCCCAGGTTTGATTCCTGGTCAAGGCACACAAGAGAAGTGCCCATTTGCCTCTCCATCCCTCCTCCTCCCCCTCTCACTTTTCTCTTTTGCTCTCTCTCTCTCTTACATCCATGGCTTGAATGGTTCGAGCAAATTTGCCTTGGGAGCTGATGTTGGCTCCATGGCCTAGGCCTCAGGCACTAAGAAGAGCTTGGTTGCTGAGCAATGGAGCAATGCCCCAGAAGGGCAGAGCATCACCTCCTAGTGAGCTTGCCAGATGGATCCCAGTCAGGGTGTATGTGGGAGTCTGTCTCTGCCTCCCCTCCTCTCATTGAATAAAAAAAAAATAAAAAATAAAGTAAAATAAAATAAAAAGAATCGACCAATGAATACATAAATAAGTGGAGCATCAAACTGATGTTTCTCTCTCATCAATAAATAGATTAATTAGTTTTTAAAAACTTCGTGATCAGCCTGACCAGGTGGTGGCTCAGTGGATAGAGCATCGGACTGGGATGCAGAAGACCCAGGTTCGAGACCCCGAGGTCGCCAGCTTGAGCGCGGACTTATCTGGTTTGAGCAAAAGCTCACCAACTTGGTTGGACTCAAGTTCGCTTGCTCAAGCAAGGGGTTACTCGGTCTGCTGAAGGCCCGCAGTCAAGGCACATATGAGAAAGCAATCAATGAACAAGGTGTCACAACGGCAACGAAAAACTAATGATTGATGCTTCTCATCTCTCCGTTCCTGTTTGTCTGTCCCTGTCTATACCTCTCTCCGACTCTCTCTCTCTGTCTCTGAAAAAAAAAACCAAACAAAAAAACGTAGTGATCAGCTGCAAAGGAAGCAGTTAGTTGACAGCCTCAAGTTGCAGTGCCTTTGGGATCTGCTATAGTATTTGAGCTGAGGGCTTATGCTTTTCCCTAGCAGTCCCTAGCCAATGGCTGAGCAGCATGGCAAGGATCTGCCTAACATCTTCACTTATGTTTGGGAACTTCTCTACCCAAACCCTAATTATGGGGTTCCACAGGAGTAACCATGCTCCTGCCTCTCTCAGCCAAGGTTGATTAGCTCAAGAATGGGTGCCTGACCCAAGTTAGGCTCCTCATAGTTCTTCCCTTGGATTTTTTTTTTTTTTTTAGCTATAACTGAGAAGAGACTCTCTCCAGTAGAGAAAAGGGCAAGAAGTAGATGAGAGTTGTTGGTTTCTGACCTAGTGAGGAAGCCCTTCTGCAGTGAACAGAAATGAATGTAACACACATAGAAGCACAGAAACAAGAGACAGAGTGCCTACAGCATTCAAGTTCTTGATGGCCAGTTGTATCCAGACCTCCTAGGATTTGATTGTTCCAACCTTTTCTTTCTATTGAGTAAGATAGTATAGTATGCTTCCAATAAATATTTAATAGAAATCAGGTGTCACTTAAGTTCTGTTGCACATTTAGGAGTAGTCTACACCTATTTAAAAAAAATTTATTCATTGATTTTTATGAGAAAGGAAGGGAGAAAGACAGAGAGAGAAACAGGAACATCAAGCTACCCCTGTATATGCCCTCACTGGGGTCCGAACCAGCAACCTCTGCCGCTTCAGGGTGATACTCTAACCAATTTGGTCTTACACCTATTTTATATTAATAGTTAACACAGATTGAGTTGAGGTTTATTACATTCCAGACACTGGTCTAAGCACTTTATACAAATATTGATCGACTTACGACCTATGCAACTTATGACCATTCGACTTTACGAACACAATCGCTAGCCATGACTGCTCCGCGTCTGGCAGCACAAGCATTGCCCAGCTGGGCGTACAACAGTGCGGACCAGCTTCCGGCAGCACTACCATCTCTCCGTGCACCATTTCAACTGTTATCCCAGACTCGGCACAGCAATTTGTGTTTTGTGTCTTGGATATTTTTCATCAAACCCCTCCCAAGATGTCTACCAAGAGGAAATTGTCTTTGCAAATATTAAACCAGTTGTACTGGTAATGCAGTGTTTTACTTAAACCTGCAAAATGTAAAAATAAGAAAGAAAATGGTGTAGAGATGATACAAATGGCATAAAATGAACAAAGAAAATTATGATATATAACAATAATGAAAGAAAATTATGATAAAATATGACTTAAAGATTTTTATAACATTATTTCACAGTACTGTACATATAGCCTACTCAACTTACAACCAAATCGTGTTATGACCAGTCTGTCGGAACCAATCGTGGTTGTAAGTTGAGCACTAGCTGTATCTGAATTCATTTTGTCCTCTCAGTCTTATGAGTCTACCAAAATGCCCTCTTTCTGTGGTTTTCCCCAATTTGCATATAAAGAAACCAAGGATGTTTTAATTATTTAATTTGTTTTTTTTTAAGATTTTACTTATTTATTTTACAGAGAGAGGAGCTGGGGTGGGGGGTGGAGGGGGGACGACGAGAAGTAGTTGCTTCACTCTAGCTGTTCATTAGTTGCTTGTCATATGTGCCTTGACCAGGCAGGCCCAGGGTTTTGAACCAGGACCTCAGTGTTCCAGGTCGGCACTTTATCCACTGTGCTACCATGGGCCAGGCAAGGATGTTTTATTTTTAAATCAAAAATAAATAGGAGATTCTACCTCTTATCCTTTTAATAGGGGCTCTGGAGAGCAAACTTTGGAGATGTACAATTTTAAGAATTTTAGTATCTCACCCAGTGATGTCTGCTCAGATTTATGGCTTGAACAAGACAGGTTTTTTTACTGCAAGTGTCCTTTAATACCTCAGCAAGGCCCATTTTTAGAAATAGGGAGAAGGCCTGGCCAGTTGGCTTAGTGATAGAGCATTAGCCTGGCTTGTAGAAGTCCTGGGGTTCAATTCAAAGTCAGGGCACACAGGAGAGGCGACCATATGTTTCTCCACCCCTTCCCCTCCTCTTTCTCTCTCTCTTCCCCTCCTGTACCCATGAACGGTTTGAGCAAAGTTGGCCCCAGGCACTGAGGATGGCTACATGGCCTCACCTCAGGTGCTGAAACAGCTTTATTGCTGAGCAATGGAGCAGCGACCCCAGATGAGCAGAGCATCGCCCTGTAGGGGGTTTGCCTGGTCGATCCCGGTTGGGGTGCATGTGGGAGTCTGTCTCTCTGCCTCCCTGCCTCCCCATCTCTCACTTAATAATTAAAAAATAAATAAAAATAGAGTAGCAATATACATAAGCAGACTAATATATATATACATTTTGGAATTTTTAACTGGGACTCATGGTTTGACAAGGATGAGTACTTATATGGGCAGAACATGTAAATAGGGACAACCCTGGAAGTCCAAGAAGGATGCCGCCAGCACCTATCAAAAGAAACCTCTAAAAGGCCAAATACTGAGTCTTCCCAGTACAGTTCCTGGTTAGCAGCTCTGGACAGGGGTGGCTTGGGAGGTGCCCATCTTGGCTCTTAGAATTAGAGTTTGAATTGGGCAGAATTAGACGTGCATACAGATATGAGTGTAAATGTAATTACCAGCACTGTTGAGCCTTTTACTGCCAGGCTGGCTGGGTTGCGAGAGGCAAGGCAGGTTGCATCTCCTCTCTGTTGGCCCCTGAAAGGGAGGTGGCTGCGTCAGCGTCTCCCTAACGTACGTCCATATGTTCGTACGTCTGTGCTCACAGACTGTAGATCAGCGCATTTACTGGGCTTTTGTGCCACATTCCTGCCAAAAAGGATTTGTGTTTCATTTATTCACCTATAAATATGGGTTTGTGTTGAAATATACTGTTGCCAATTTAAGCACATTTAGTAATCTGGCTACCTGGTACAGAATAGGCATTTATTTTTAAATTTTATTTATTTATTTATTTATTTATTTATTTATTTATTTATTTTACAGAGACAGAGAGAGAGTCAGAGAAAGGGATAGATAGGGACAGACAGACAGGTACAAAGAGAGATGAGAAGTATCAATCATTAGTTTTTTGTTGCGACACCTTAGTTGTTCATTGATTGCTCTCTCATATGTGCCTTGACCGTGAGGCTACAGCAGACTGAATAACCTCTTGCTGGAGCCAGCGACCTTGGGTCCAAGCTGGTGAGCCTTGCACAAACCAGATGAGCCTGTGCTCAAGCTGGTGATCTTGGGGTCTCGAACCTGGGTCCTCCGCATCCCAGTCCTACACTCTATCCACTGCGCCACTGCCTGGCCAGGCCAGAATAGGCATTTGTTAAAAGAAAAAAAAAAGACCAAATAGTTCCCTCATTGAGGCCTGAAATCCACTGACAATTAGTCACTCCTTTATGTGAAGCATCCATACAACTTCTACTGTCTTTTAAAATTAAACACTCTGGAGAGGTATGATTAGGTACATAATACCTTCCATACCTCAAGTGTAAGAGGAGTAAAACGTGTGGAAAAGAAGGAAAAATGGAGAGGCCTAGAGTAGTAAAGGGGAGGGGAAGTCCTTCCAACCCCACCATTTAACTGAAACTTCTATTAACACTAGGACCCTACCTCTAGGTCAAAGCCATCCAATAGAAATATAATGTGTGCCATACATTTCATTAACATTTTTCTAGTATCACATTAAATTTTTTTCTAAAAACAGATGAAATCTATTTTATTAATATATTTATTTAAACCAACATATTAAAATGCTATTTTAACATGTAGCCAATTAAAAATTATTAATAAGCTATTTTACATTTATTTCTTTCACATAAGTCTTTGAAATTTAGTGTATATTAAATGTACAGCAAATATCAATTTGGATGCTAACTATAGATTTCACAAAATTTTAAATTGAAAATGTAGTTTCATATACTAAGTTGTTCAAAATATACTTAAAATTGTCCAATAACTGCATGAAGTATCAGTTTTTAAATTTAAACTAATTTTTTTAAACATATACGTCATATTTATTTATTTATTTTAATTCATTTTAGAGAGGAGAGAGAAAGGGAGAGAGAGAGACAGAGAGAGAAGGTGGGGAGGAGCTGGAAGCATCAACTCCCATATGTGCCTTGACCAGGCAAGCCCAGGGTTTCGAACCGGCGACCTCAGCATTTCCAGGTTGACACTTTATCCACTGCGCCACCACAGGTCAGGCCAAATTTAAACTAATTTTAAAAAATTAAATTAAATATTCAGTTCCTTGGTCACAGAAGCCACGTTTCAAATGCTGGCTAGCCACATATGTGTAGTGGGTACCATATGAGACAACACAGATAAAGAACATTCCATCAGTGCAGAAGTGTTATGAAACTATTCAGCTCTAATTCTTTGGTGTCTAGTAAACTTCATTAATACTTGGCTGGGCAGAGTCAAGGAAGTAGGTTATGTATGTAAAACAGGTTTCTTAACTTTTCAGAAGCCTTGCTATGCCTCTCACTTGATTCCCAAACTGAGACTTCTCCAAGTCTCCTGCCCCGTGCTGCCTGCCCCTATGCCAGCAGGCCAGGGAAGAGCAAGGGCTTTGGAGTCAGAGGTTCCAGTTTTAATCTCAGTTCATCACTTACCAGGTGACTTTATCTCTCTCTCTCTCTCTCTCTCTCTCTCTTTTTTTTTTTTTTTAGAAAGAGGAGAAAGAGAGAAGGGGGTGAGTAGCAGGAAGCACAACTCATAGTAGTTGCTTCTCATATGTGCCTTGACCAGGCAAGCCCGGGGTTTCAAACCAGACCAGTGACCTCAGCCTTCCAGGTCAGTGCTTTATCCACTGCGCCACCACAGGTCAGGCTTACCAGTTGACTTTCAACAGGTTAATTTTCTTCTCTAAACCTTAGTTTTCTCAATGATTGATTGATGATAACGTTTTAAAGGGTTGTTGTAAGGAATAAGTGACATAACATGCACAAGACATTCAACACAATGCCTGTCACACAGAAAAGAGTAAATGGTAGTTACTAAACAAAAGACTCTGAATCCAGTTTTGTATATGCTTTTGCCATTTCCTGAACACCCAGGCCTGGGTATTCCTCGGTATTCTTAAGCTGGGCAGGAACTGGTGGAGTAGGGGTGAGAAGTGGGGAGGGCCCGGGCATCCCAGCACTGAAGTGTGTCCCAGCTCAGCCTGTGGTTAATTTATGACCAGTTTTTGCTGCTACTGTTATCATCAGCCCTTCCGTCCCTGTTTATCAGTTCAGCTGGCTTTTGCTCTGGAACTCCAAGGCCCACATGGCCCCTTCGTCCTACTCTGAACTAGAACAAATGATTAACCTCGCAAAACAGCTAGCGACATTCTTTCCAAGGACATCTATGACCCCATTAAGTCCAAACCCACAGGCACATTCTTCTCCACCTCTCTGTAGTGTGTAACACTGCTGCGTCTCCCTTTCACCCTGGTTCTCTTCAGCATTGATCCCACAGACCATTGCTTCCCCATCTTTTACAAAGGCATATCTTCTCTTGACTGCTCGCTAGGCATGAACCTTCCCCCAAAATACAGTCTCATTTACTCCTAGGCCCCAGCTCAGTGCCCCTAAACTGAAGACTTCCAAGCCTGTACCTTTAGCTCCACTTGGGATTCAGGCCCAACTCATTCCCTCTTGCTGGCCTCTTCTCCTGCATGACCTACCTCTTAACTCATCCTTGTTCCTCCAAACCTGGCTCCTGGGGAACCCAGGTTCTCTGGTTGCTGCGAGCCTGGGAAGGGAACATACACTGATCCCAAGCTCCTGTGTTCCACATCTTATGCTAGGCACTTCATTTAATCCCCACAATGACTCTGTGAGGAAGGAACTGCAACCTGCATTTTTATAGCTAAAAAACAAAACAAAACAAGACTCAGAAGAGGAAAAAACCTAGGTCTATCTAGGTCTATCTGAATCCAGAGTTTGCTGGCCCAGCCTGCTCCTAGGAAAAACTGCATAGAAAATCTAACAAATGGGGGCCCTGGCCGGTTGGCTCAGCGGTAGAGCGTCGGCCTAGCGTGCGGAGGACCCAGGTTCGATTCCCGGCCAGGGCACATAGGAGAAGCGCCCATTTGCTTCTCCACCCCTCCGCCGCGCTTTCCTCTCTGTCTCTCTCTTCCCCTCCCGCAGCCGAGGCTCCATTGGAGCAAAGATGGCCCGGGCGCTGGGGATGGCTCTGTGGCCTCTGCCTCAGGCGCTAGAGTGGCTCTGGTCGCAACATGGCGACGCCCAGGATGGGCAGAGCATCGCCCCCTGGTGGGCAGAGCGGTGCCCCATGGTGGGCGTGCCGGGTGGATCCCGGTCGGGCGCATGCGGGAGTCTGTCTGACTGTCTCTCCCTGTTTCCAGCTTCAGAAAAATGGAAAAAAAAAAAAAAAAAAAAAGAAAATCTAACAAATGAAGATAAGAAGGGCAAACAGAACTTCCCAGAACAAGTCTGAGAAGAAGCATTGGGACCAGTTCAGTGTTCTTTTTATTTTTTTTAATTGATTTTAATTTATTGTGTTTACATAGATTCTAGGGTCACCCCGAATACATCCCCCCTCTCCCATATTCCCCTCAACCTCTCCCTTGCCCCCCTCCCTATAGCGCCCTCCCCCCTTCCCATCAGGTTTATCCCCTCCTATCATCCCCTTTCCCTCTGTCCTCTTTTCCTCTGGTCCCTTTGATCTCTCCTCTGTCTCAATTCCGTTCCTCAGTTCACATTGTTCATTGGATTCTTCAAATGAGTGAGGTCATATGACATTTTTCTTTTTCTGCCTGGCTTATTTTACTTAACATAATAGTTTCCATGTCCATCCATGTTGTCACAAAAGGTAAGATTTCCTTCTTTTTCATGGCCCCGTAGTATTCTATTGTGTATTTGTACCACAGCTTTTTAATCCACTCGTCCACTGATGGACACTTGGGCTATTTCCAGATCTTCGCTATTGTGAACAATGCTGCCATAAACATGGGGGTGCATTTCTCCTTTTCAGTGTTTTTTCTTATCCAAGAGCTTACCTCCATGCTCCCTGGCAACATATGGAAAAGGGCAAAACCACCATGCTGAAAAAGGTCATCAAATTTTTTGCAGAAACATAGTGAAGGCTCAGCACAAATGGAAATCTGGGATATTCAGCAGAACTGGAAACCTTCCTTCCTCAGTAGTGAAGAATTTACACAGCTGATGATGGAGGCATTAGATGGCTTCATCATCGCTGTCACATCTGACGGCAGCATTCTCTAAGTTTCCGACAGTATCACACCTCTCCTTGGGCACTTACTGTCAGATGTCATGGATCAGAATTTGTTAAATTTCCTTCTAAAACAAGAACATTTGAAAGTTTATAAGATGCTCTCTTCCCATGTGCTTGTGATAGATTCCCCCTCCTCAGGATACTTAAAATTTGACAATGATTTAGTTTTCTTTCCATCTTTCAGAGGCAGCTTGAACTCAAAGGAATTTCCAACTTATGAGTATATAAAATTTGTGAGGAATTTTTGCTCCTACAACAATGTGCTTAGTCCTTCCTGTAATGGCTTTGACAGTGCTCTTTCAAGGACTTGCTGGGAGCCACTCAAAAAGGTCGTCTGCTTCATTGCTACTATTCACCTAGCAACACCACAGTTCTTAAAGGAAATGTGCATAGTTGAAGAATCTTAGAGAAATTCACTTCAAGGCATAGCTTGGAATGGAGGTTTTTCTTTCTGGATCACAGAGCCCCTCCAATTATAGGATACTTGCCTTTTGAAGTTTTGAGAACCTTAGGCTATGACTACTACCACATTGATGATCTGGAGCTCCTAGCCAAGTGCCACCAGCAGCTGATGTAGTTTGACAATGGGATGTCATGTTGCTACCAGTTTCTGGCCAAAGGCCAGCAGTAGATTTGGCTGCAGACCCACTACTGCAACACATACCAAAGATATGGAGGGAAGCTTAGGAGTCAAGGACAATGCTCACATTTGGAAGTGGGCAAGGGTATGAAAGGTGATAGAGTCACTGAGATGGAGACACAGAAGGGACAAGTATAGGAGAATGTTGATGCAGTTCACTTGGAATTTGCTGAGTTGAGGTGTCAGTGGGACACCCAGATCAGGATGTTAGATAGGTAATGGTCTATGAGTTTGTAGCTCAGGAGAAAGAAATGTTGGGATCAAGACAGACGTTTGAGTTTCATTAAGTAACTTAAGCAATAGGAGTATATATGTAGTCCAAGGGATATAAAGTGAGAAGAAAAGCAAGTGGAGGAAGGAACTCTGAGGCACACCAACATTTAGGAAGTAAATGGAAATAGAAATATCTTAAAGGAGACCGAAAAGAAGAAGCCAGAGAAGCAGGAAGAAAACTAAAAAAGTATGGTCTTATGGAAGCAAAGGGAGAAGAGCAGTAGAGTTAAAGATGCTGGAAGTATAACCAGTTTCAACAAAGAGAGGTTATGGGTTCCCTCACTGAGAACAGCCCAAATCGAGTTTGGGTGGCAAAAGCCAATCTACAAAACCTGACCAGTGGTGCTGCAGTGGATATAGCATCAACCCAGAACAATGAGGTTCCTGGTTCAAACCCCAAGGTCCCCAGCTTGAGTGCAGGCTCACCAGCTT
Organism: Saccopteryx leptura; assembly: GCF_036850995.1. Taxonomy (NCBI): domain Eukaryota; kingdom Metazoa; phylum Chordata; class Mammalia; order Chiroptera; family Emballonuridae; genus Saccopteryx; species Saccopteryx leptura. The sequence goes on from NC_089505.1 coordinate 256,277,635, forward strand.
GAGCATGGGGTCACTGGCTCGAGCACAGCATCACTGACATGATCCCACGGTCACTGGCTTGAGCCCAAAGGTCACTGGCTTGAGCAAGGGGTCACTGGCTCTACTTCAGCCCCATCAGGCAAGTAGGAGAAGCAGTCAGTGAACAACTAAAGTGAAGCTACTATGAGTTGATGCTTCTCACTCTTTCTCCTTCCCCCACTTATCTCTCTCTCTCTCTCTCTCTGTAAAGTCAATTAAAAAAAAAACTAAAAAAAAAAAAAAGCCAGTCTGCCGTGGGTTGAGGAGAGATTGGATTGCAAGCAAATATGGATGATGAGCACAAACTCCTTTAAGATGTCTGGTTGCAATAAGTTCACCATGAAGATTAAATAAGAAAATGAAAGTAAAGTGATTAACACAATGCATGGTACATAATAATTCAATAAATGTTACCTACTTACTACTATTATTATTACTATATTAAGAAATATACTTTAAGAAAGAAGAGAGATGGTGGTAGTTGTAAGGAAATGTGAGTTTAAGAAAGATTATTTTTTTGCCTGACTGGTGGTGGCACAGTGGAGAGAGCATTGACCTGGGACGGTGAGGTTTCAGTTTTAAAACCTCGAGGTTACCAGCTTGAGCACGGGCTCATCCATCTTAAGTGTAGGATTGCTTGAGTGTGGTATCATAGACATGATCCCAGGGTTGCTGGCTTGAACCCAAGATCTCTGACTTGAATAAGGGGTCTGGCTTGGCTGTAGCCCCCAGTCAAGGCATGTATGAGAAGCAGTCAATGAACAACTAAACTGCTGCAACTACAGTTGATGCTTCTCATCTCTCTCACTAAAAAAAAAAAAAAAAGATTATTTTTAAGGCTTCTCTCTTTCCATATTGAAAAAAGTAAAAAATATTTAAAAACCTTATCAAAGAAATATGTATAAATGGTTAAAAAAAAAAGCAACAATTGGATGGGAAGTAGGGCCCAAAAACAAAAAATAAAAAAGCAGCACTCCTCTGAGGCACACTTTTCCAGGCCAGAGGCAACTATTCTGAACTGCTTTTGTGTTGTGGTGACCCCCATACAGCTAATTAACCTCCTAATAATACTATTTTTTGATTTATCAGCCTAGACATTATTAACTTCCCGATATGTTGACTGAGAATTTAGTTTCCATTGCTCTCTCTTGTCCCCTAACCCCAAGTGGTTGTATCACCATTCTTGGTTCCTTCACAGGCCACCTTCGAAACCTATGCAAGTTTCATTTTTCATTCCATTAATCATAGATAGCATCTCTTGACTATCTGCATATAACCTGAGGATGTTAGTCTACACTCAAAAGGAAACATTTGTTTTGTTTTTTAAATGTGGGAAATTCTTGATTAGGCTTAAATGGAAAAGAATTAATGAAAGTAAACAACTGAAGATAAATGACAAAACAATAGTTGGCACGAGGTCCCTGGAGAGGCAGAAGAAGATGAATTCTCTTTCATAACGGCACCACCAAATTCCTAGTATGTCTTAGAAACTGCTGGAACATGCTGAACTCCTTTGCACCCTGGATCCAATCAGCTATAAATTCCATAGATTCAATCTCTTCAATAACCAAGTTTTCTATTCTGCCCATGGTGTTCATCGTTTCTGACTTGGACAGTAGACTTCCAACTGATTTCTCTCTCTCCTCCCTTTCCCCATTCACACTGATGCCAGGTTAATCTTCTCAGAGCAGAGCTCTCATCAGCTTACTCCCTTGTTCAGAATCCATAATCTCGCTTTCAAAACCTACCACAATGTGGTCCCCGCCCAGCATGGGGTAATGGAAGGTTCAACCAGGGAGGAGTAGGGTAGAGGACAGGGGCAAATGGGTTGTTTCCCTGGTACAAGCCAAGTTCCTCAGGCCTACTTATTCAACAAGAGCTTCAGGGTCCTTCCAGAAGAGGCAGAGGCTGGTTAGGCACCCCAGACGTGTCTATTGCAAAGTCAAATACCCATAGCATGGGCTCTAGTCAAGAAATTCTCTTAATATTTCCTTTAGAAATTCACAAAAGAAGAAATACAAATAGCTAATAAACATTTAAAAGTTTCACTTCAGTAGTCTATAGTGGTGGCCATCAAAAAAGGTGTGCACCGTGTTTAAAGGGCTTCCTTGCCCTGGCTGACAGCTCGGTTGGTTAGAGCATTGTCTCAAAGCTCAGAGGTTGCCAGTTTGATCCCCAGTCAGGGCACATATAGGAACAGATTGATGCTCCTGTCTCACTCTCTCTCTAAAATCAATAAAATAAACATGAAAAAGTATAAAAGGCTTCCTTTGTATCCAGTATTAAATGACTCAATAGAGGGACAGTTTAGCTGGCAGCTGTTGCCCCCACCCCTCTGTGCTGAGTCCTTTGGGGAACTGGATATGCCTGGAACAGGGCGCTAACTGCGGAGAGCATGTGAGGCATGTACCTCTGTGACACAGAAGCTCTGACACAGAGCAAGATTATTTTTAGAGGTGACCTTCTAGGTTCCGAGGAAAAGTAAACAGACAGATGCACATGGTTTCCTCTGAGAGACTCACGGTAAACAAATGGGCATACATGCGCTTGCTATTATATGTTCTGAATCTAGATCTCTTAAAGAGCAAGCTCAGGTAAAAAGCTTTATTGAAAGTTCAAAACCAAACAGCTTTTAGCTATTCAGAAAATGGCAGGTGAAACAACTGAGCTATCCCAAATTCTTGGAAAACATGTTTTAAATAAAGTTTCAGTACTTCCACATGAAAATATTGCTAAAACTTGATGCACTCTCCCTCCTGGGAGCATGCCAATGCCTTTCCCTTACCCCTCTTCTTCCCCCACAGGCGTGCATCTCCTAAACTCTAAGGAACCCCATGAGACTTGCAACCAGGGGAGCAATGAGCAGCAACAGCTCGTCCAGGGCAAACCCCTTAAACCCCTTTACTCTGACTCCCCAGTGAGGTGACAGCAGCCCCACCTTGGTTCACTTCTTTCCCATGACTTTTCTGGAGAGCCAGAGCAGCCCCACCTAGTCTCTCTCCTGTTGCTGCTTCTATCCTCAGCTCTTCCTTGTTTCACTGTCCCCAGCTGTAATAAACGTACTCTCAAAAAAACAAAAAAAGACAAAGAAATATTGCTAAAACTTATTTAATTTCTTTTATTTTGTATTATTCTGTTTGTTTTACCTTTGTTGTTCTTCTTGCACGATGTGTTGTTTTTAAATGAACATTATAAAAATGTAGAAATCTTCATAAACTTTCTCCTTATTAATTTTTATTGTATATCCTTGAGATATTTTTATACATAGATCTATATACAGCAACAAAAAAATTGTCATATTATCTTTCTTTTGTCATTTAGCACTATCTCTTTGGCATCTTTTCATCTTGGTATATTCTGTTGATGGACATTTAGATAATTTCCAGTGTTGTTCTTACAAACAATGCATACATAAACATCTTTGAACAGATAGTTTTGAGCACTTGGCATGAAAGTTTCTGTTGGACAGCTTCTGGAAAGAATTTCTGGATCAAATAATTTACATATTTTAAAAGTTTTGATTTAGATATTGCTCTCCACCTGTCTCCTGAAACTTATGAAAATAATTAATTTCTCATGATGACTTAGCATCTAACACCGTGCCTGGCACATAATAGCTGTTCATTAATTGCTGGTTAGATGAAAGAATACAAATATTAATTATTGTTCTGGCTGTGAAAGAGTGATGCCTTTGATACTATTGAAGTACATTGCCCTGCTTCCCTCACTCTTAATTGTCCCAGACAACTGAAGTATTTAAGTGTTGGCAAAATGTTAGATCATAATACACTGCTCACAAAAATTAGAGGATCAGGGAATGTTCAAATACTTCAGTACTTCCAGCGTTTTGTATAGTGCATTTTCACCAATGAAATAAAAGTTGGTTTTGCATCTCATTTGCATAATTGAACAGCTTTCTTTGACTTGTCTTTTGCTTTTCTGGTGTTCTTGTTTAATAAAAAAGAAATCAAATGCTTCTTTTTTTTTATCACTTTATATTCATTTTGAAATATCCCTTAATTTTTGTGAGCAGTATAGTAGTGTCATAGTAGTAAATGTATAATAATAAAAAATAGAACATACTACAATACATAGCACTTCTGACTGTCTCTTTGTTAACAAGCTATTGTCATCCTCTGAAATCATAGAATTCTAGAGTATACAGAAGTCTAGACATAAAATTGTCTGTCTCTCTTTTCTTTTTTTAAGTGAGAGGAGGGGAGACAGACAGACTCCCACATGCACCCAGGCTGGGATCCACCCAGCAGCCCCTGTCTTGGGCTGATGCTTGTTGAATCAATTGAGCTATCCTCAGTGCTTGAGGTTGATGCTTGAACCAGTCAGACCACTAGCTGTGAGAGGTGAAGAGAGAGAGAGAAAAGGGAGGGGGGAAGCAGAGGAAGCAGATTGTTTCTTCTCATGTGTGCCCTGACTGGGGATCAAACCCAGGGCTTTTGCACATTGGGTTGACTCTCTATCCACTGAGCCAACCAGCCAGGGCCTGTTTTGTTTCTTTTATATGAAGAATTAAAATCCCAGAGAGTTAGTAATTGGCCAAATGTTTGAGAAATAATAGATTCTACTTAAAATATCTCTTATTTCTCACCTTCCTTTTTTAACTTGAATGTATAAATTTTGCATAATTTTATTTAATTTAACTATATCATATAAACAAGACACATTATTGACTGAGATATGGTTCCTCAAGTCTTAGTTCTGTCAATTTACTTGCCTAAAACTTTCCTTCTTTGCCCTTCTGGTTTTATCCTTCAAGTCAGCCAAGGATTGGAAATTAAATAACTAAGCTTATTAGAACTTTATGTCATGCTTGCTTTGGCAGCACATATACTAAAACTGGAACAATGCAGAGAAGATTAGCATGGCCCCTGCACAAGGATGGCATGCAAATTCATGAAGTGTTTGATATTTTTCTTAAAAAAAAACAACACACTATATATTAAGCAGTGGAATCTGGATGTGAGTCTAAAGTTTTTATATGAGTGAAACACAAAAGTCTTACTACATTTTTGTCAGCTATTTTGGCTACACAGAACAGTTTTGTGTGTGTGTGTGCACACGCACATACACACACGTGGGTGTGCATATGTAGTTCCTCAATTTTAGCAGCTTAGGAACATGTTGCCATGTTCTGGATAGATGAGTTGATATTATAAAATAAATATATATTATAAAATATTATATATAAATATATATTTATAAAATATTATATATAATATAAAATTGACGAATACCTTGAAGGTATTCAGCATCCTTTAGATTTAAGAATTTGTTGAGTTCTGCCCTGGCTACATAGTTCAGTTGGTTGGAGCATCACCCAGAGATACACCAAGGTTACAGGTTCAATCCCTGGTCAGGGCACATATAGGAACAGACTGATGTTTTCATCTCTCTCTCTCCCTTCTTCTCTCTCTAATATCAATAAATTTAAAATATATATATTTTTAATTTGCTCAGTTCAGGCGCTGGCCACTTAGCTCAGCTGGTTAAGAGCATTGTCCCCAAACAAGAAGGTTGTGGGTCTGATCCCCAGTCAGGGCACACACAGGAAGCAATGAAAAAAATGCACGACTGAGTGGAAGAACAAATGCTTCCCTTGCCCCTCTACTCTCTCTCCCTTCCTCTCTATCTCTCTCTAAAAAAATAAATAAATAAAAATAAATCAATAAAAATGAAGCCCTGGCCAGATAGTTCGGTTGGTTGGAGCATCCTCCCAGAGCACAGAGGTTACCAGGTTAGACTCCCCAGTCAGGGCACATACAGGAGCAGCTCAGTGTTCCTGTGTGTGTGTGTCTCTCTCCCTGCCTCTTTCTCAAAACAAAAAATAATTTTTTTGCCCAATTTTTTCTTCTTCTTCTTTTTCCAAGTGAGAGGAAGGGAGATAGAGAAACAGACTCCCGCATGCATCCCGACCAGGATCCACCTGAAAACCCCATCTGGGTCTGAATCTCTAGCCATCTGGGACCATGCTTGAAACCAAGCTATTTTTAGCACCTAAGGCAGAGGCTCCTTGGAGCCATCCTTAGTGCCCAGGGCCAAAGCGCTCAAATCAATTGGGCCATGGCTGTGGGAGGAAAAGAAAGAGAGGGAGAGAAGGGGGAGGGGTGGAGAAGGAGATGATCACTTCTCCTGTGTGCCCTGAATGGGAATCGAACCCGGGACAACCATACGCCAGGCCAACACTCTACCACTGAGCCAACCGGCCTGGGCCAAAATTTGCCCAGTTCTAAGGAAACAAATAGAGTCAAGCCAATAGTCAATGCTGTCAGCATTTGGCCAAGGTCTATTTAAAGGATGGTGAAATAAGAAACCTTTTTCATCCCTTTGCTGATATATAATGCCAACTTTGGTTTCATCATTAGTAATTTCAGGAATAGTATTTATGTCAGGCAGATAATGAATGCCCAAAGATGTTTATGTCTTGCAACCTTACATGGCAAAAGGGACTTTGCAGATGTGATTAAGTTAGGGGTTTTAAGATTGGGAAATTATTCTGGACCATCCAGGTGAGCTCAGTGTAATTACAAACGTCCTTAAAAGTGAAAGACGAAGGCAGGAGAGTCAGAGTGGGAGATATGTCAACAGCAGAGGTCAGAGTGATACTGTTTGTTGCTCAAGGAAGAGACCATGAGCCAAGGACTGCACGTGGCCTTTTAGAAGCTGGAAAAGGCAAGGAAATGGATTCCCCTGATAGCCTCCAGAAAGGAATGCAACCTACTGCTGACACCTTGATCTTAGTCCAGTCAGACCATTTTAGATTTCTGACGTCCAGAACTATAACATAATGAATTTGTGTTTTTTTTTAAAGTTACTGGGTGTTGGTCAAATAAGTTTGTAAATATGATATATATGTTTGCTCGCTTGTGATTTATATTGGGTGTGGGGGACAGGCTATAAGCAGGCCAGGTCGTTGTAGCCTAAGGTTTAGTTTTAAGACTAAGCTTTTCCCCACACCCTTGACTGATTGTATGATCTGGGTGGTGCACTCTCATGAGGAATCCCATTATGCCTCAGATAAGTGCCTTTGATTCAGAGACTTCCTTGTTTGTATATTGGATTAAGGGTTTTTGGTTTTCTACTCTATAAAGTGGGACAGACCAGGAGCTGGCTCACACAGTTCCTGCTATCACGATTGCAGGGGCTTCCCTGATCCCTTGCCCTTCATGGGAAAAGCTGGTTTTCTGCTTTTTCCTTGTCTTCTTTTGTGGTTTGCCTGTCTTGGTGAGACACCAATAAATAGGATGGCCCACCATCCTCTGACTCCACCATTTCTTTACCGTCTGCCTGAATCCAATGGGAACCTGCATGTGAATGGCCACGATGGCGGCTCCTGGCCTTACACTGGGTTTACAATAATTTTTATAGCAGCATTATAAAATGACCACACTGTCTTACCATAAAGCAGTACAAGTTTGAATTTATTGAAGGACAACTGTTTTTTTGCATTTTAATCATGTATTTAAAGAAGGTGAAAATGTTTAATGAAAAAAAGCAAAGCTGAAAAAGTAACCACATAAAAATAGTTAACATTTAGTGAGTACTTGCTATATACCAGACATTATGATTTCCAAAATTTCATTTAAGGCTTACAACAATCCTATGATACAGGACAATGGCATTAATCTGTTCATTAGACACAGAAGAAAGTAAATATAAAGGAGATAAAGAACTTAATTCACTTTAATAAGCAAAGAGATTAGCTGAACTTTTCCCGTAGGAAAGTGCAGAATTCCATCCTCTCAAATCAAGCAGGGAGAAGTTAAAAGTAGTTACTATAAAAATTATGCAAAGGTAAAACTTGTAAGGTTCCTAAAAGATATGCAATGCCCTAGGCTGTAAAAATAAATCCCATCTGAGATATTCTGAGTTCCCACTACATGGCAGGCAGCTCCCATCTGTTACAAGGGGCTCAGCCAGTTAACTGGCAGACCACACGGTATCCCCAAAAGGTGCACCCTTTCCTCCCAGGTCCTCCAACTCTTGTCTGGAATCTTTGACCAATAACCTTAGAACCATAACCCAAAAACCATAACCCCAATCTCAAGTCTCTGACTGACAATCCTGAGTCTGACATAACATCAGATTAAAAGTGCCAAAATAAATGTTTCCCTCCTTTGGATGACATTGGGTAATGACTGCAACCTAAAATAACATACACATGATGAAGAAATTATGATTTTTATACATATAGCTTTATTTTCCTCAACTTTTATTTTGAAAAAAATTAAATAAATTAAGATTATCTTAATGGCATCTTGTATTTATTAGATGTAGTAACAAACTTTTAACTCAATGTGTTGCTTGTATATTATGCTCTGTATTTGTTTTAGAGAATCTCACAGGTTGGGGGAAAAAACTCTGACATTATACTAATTTTTAGTTGAAATACTTAGGATTTGACCAATCAAGGATATGGTAGATATTTAAACACTTAAGTGAATTTGATTTAATGTGTAGGTTTGATTTTTGTGCTGCACAGATGCCTAAGAGAATTTGATCTTCTAGATTTACACTGACACCATAACATTTGTTGAGAGCTTACTACTTGCCAGGCACTGTTTTAAGTGCTTTGCATGTACTTATTCAGGTCAGGCTCACCACAACTCTGAGTTGTGTACTCTTGTTGCCCCCACTTTCAGATGATAAAACAGAGGCACGAGAAGTTACATGTTTAACCAAGACCACAGAGTCAGCTACTAGCAGAGCAACCTGGCTGGGAGCCCACAGTTCTAACCAATGCCCATTTAGTGTGCAGGAAGATTCTTCCAGGAATACTCTGTAAGGACTCCGGACTGGGCAGAGGATGGGCCAAGATGATATACAGAGTATAAATATGCCTTGTTAGGGGCTTGAAGTACCTAAGAATCAGATATAGCAATGTGTGAATTTGACATATTTAAGAAAATTTAGCCTGACCAGGCGGTGGCGCAGTGGATAGAGCGTCGGACTGGGATGTCGAGGACCCAGGTTCGAGACCCCAAGGTCACCAGTTTGAGCGTGGGCTCCTCTGGCTCAAGCAAAAGCTCACCAGCTTGGACCCAAGGTCTCTGGCTCAAGCGAGGGGTTACTCGGTCTGCTGAAGGCCCGCGGTCAAGGCACATATGAGAAAGCAATCAATGCGAATGTCTGTCCCTGAAAAAAAAAAAAAAAAAGACAACTAAGTGAAACAAGCTGATTCTTCCCTTTCTCTTCCAAATCAATGAAAACAATTTTTTTTTTTTTTTTTTTTTTTTTTTTTTTTACAGAGACAGAGAGAGAGTCAGAGAGAGGGATAGATAAGAACAGACAGACAGGAACGGAGAGAGATGAGAAGCATTGTAAGGCCAGGAGCCACCATCGTGGCCATTCACATGCAGGTTCCCATTGGATTCGGGCAGACGATAAAGAAATGGCGGAGTCAAAGGATGGGGGGCCATCCTATTTATTGGTGTCTCACCAAGACAGGCAAACCACAAAAGAAGACAAGGGAAAAGCAGAAAACCAGCTCTTCCCATGAAGGGCCAGGGATCAGGGAAGCCCCTGCAATTGTGATAGCAGGAACTGTGTGTCCAAGCTCCTGGTCTGTCCCACTTTATAGTGTAGAAAACCAAAATCCCTTAATCCAATATACAAACAAGGAAGTCTCTGATACAAAGCCACTTATCCAAGGCATAATTGGATTCCTCATGAGAGTGCACCACCCAGATCATACAATCAGTCAAGGGTGTGGGGAAAAGCTTAGTCCCAAAACCAAACCTTAGGCTACAATGACCTGGCCTGCTTACAGCCTGTCCCCCACACCCAATATAAGTCACAAGCGAGCAAACATATATATCATATTTACAAACTTATTTGACCAACATTCCACCCCTTTTGCTCGCTTTACAATCTAAACCACAGGCATCTTCCATGATGGTCACTGTGCAAGGAGTAGGATACATTGTGTTGGGCAGATAAAATGTATTATGCTCACTTTGTTAAAGATAACATGAGGAAGCCGTCGCCCAGGTGATATTAATGTGTGTTGGGGTGGGCTAAAGGCAGACGGAATCCTTGTAGCCTGGGGCTTGGTTTTGGGATTAAGCCTTTCCTACCCTTTTTGATGTGGGGTGGTGCAATCCAATCATGCCTCAGAAGGTGACTTTGGGTTGGAGACTTCCCTACTTTGTATATTGGATTAAAGGTTGTGAAGCTACACTATAAAATGGGGGCAAAACGGGGCTTGGCTCTTGGTTCCTGAGGTTAGCATGAGAGAGCGGAGAGAGTAGAGCCAGCAGCTAAAGGAGGCCACGTGGAGGAGGCCAGGAGAAGCAGCCAAGATGGCGGAGTGCTGAGTGAGATGCCAGTTTGTGTAGAGTTTGTATCTGGGATAAGGAAGGAAATGGGGAACTGAGGAGAATAAGGTTGGTGAGCTAGAAACCTTTGATTCTAGGAAACTCGGATAAGTCAGTGGCTTTGTGAGCACTGAGTGTGACTGGGTTTTGGAGCCCAGTGTGTATTTTTACTTGCCCGCCGGGTGCAAGGTAAGATTAAAGGTTATGGCCCATCAGTTTTTGGCTCCGCTGTTTCTTTACCGACTGTCCGAATCCAATGCGAACCTGCATGGGCTGGGCTGCTCTGATAGTGGCCCTGGCCTTGACTGCTGGCTTTACACATTGCATAAACAGAAATAGTACCAACTACAGCAATAGGATTAACAGATCAAAAACTATGGGCGAAATGAGAGAGCTGTCAGTGGCACCAAGAGAGGCAAATCTTTTCCCTCTGGCAGAATACAGGCCAGAGTTTTGTCTGCAGACAGCACCGTAGCTGGCACCAGAGGCCGCCCTGAGCGGGCATACCAAACCTTATTGGCCAATACACCAGCATCTGCTGGTTCTATGTGTAGTAAAATAGGGGAACTCATTATTGGCCATAAAGAAATTACAAAGGTGCCCTTCAAAATGCTGTCCCCTTGAGCACTCAAGGGATAATACACTTCTACCTTAGGTGGCCAGGTGCTGGTTGCCCAAGGGGTTAACTGGAGGTCCACCTCTAACCCCTTTCCCCATGGTGCCAACAAGGCCACCCATCTCAGATGGGGGGCCTGTATAGTCCAGGGCCAAGTCCATTGAAGCCGTTGTCCTTTAAGAAGGGCTGTTGGAGCAGGCAAGAGCACATTGCCCTGCTGTCCGAAACCTGGCTTGAGTAAAATGTCCTTGGTGCGTATCTGCAACTGAATAGGGGCAGCTGTCCGATGCAGGAGGGCCTCTACTGGAGCTGGGCTTCCCCGTCGAGGTCGCTCATTCAAAATCCGAAGTACTGTCCATAAGCGGCGTGTCCATCCAGTAAGAGAGCCGGTGCCCCCTTCCTGTCACAGTCCCTGCTTTAAGAGTCCATTATAACGCTCAATGATACCAGCAGCCTGGGGGTGGTAGGGAACATGGTACTTCCAGTCCACCCCCAGCTTTTGAGCCCATTGCCTCACCGTTGAACCAGTGAAGTGGGTACCATTGTCACTTTCAAGGACCAGCGGTCGCCCATATGCAGCACTCAGGCGGTCCAGAGCCTGTATGACTGCCCTCTGGTCAGGGTTACGAGCGGGGTAAGCAGCAAGCAGCCCGGTGGCAGTATCTACACAAGTGACTGCATACTGGTACCCTTCTGACTTTGGTAAGGGTCCAATGATGTCTATCTGCCATCGTGTCAGTGGGACATGACCCCTCTGGATCTGTCCAGGTGACACCAGTGGTCTCCGAGGGTGTTCCTTGGAACATACTGCACATTGCTCACAGGCTGCAAGTACCTCTGCATAGGACACAGGCAAGTTCCATGCCTTAACCGTAGCCCACATAGTTTTCTGTCCTGCATGGAGCAGGCGCCGGTGGAGCCACTGTGCCACATCACCTGCAGGTGCAGTCTCCAACCATCGCACCCTTGCCAACGTATCTGCCTCATCATTCCCAGGATGGGCTAGAGGGGCATGCCCTGTGACATGGTATACTGTCACCTGCTTCTGGTGTCCTATTTCCCATAAGTCCTGCCACATGGCCTGACCCCATAATGGACGGTGCATTACCATCCACTGGTTAATGTGCCAAGTAGCAATCCAAAGGGTCAGTCCACGATAGACAGCCCAACTGTCAGTACAGATCACCAGAGGTGAAGGTTCATTATGGGCAACTAGCCAAACAGCTCTTAATTCTGCCCATTGGCTGCTTTGGCCTGTACCCGTGTCCATCCAAATAGTCTCAGTGGCCGGATGGAAGGCAATAGCCGTCCATTTGGCAGGTTGGCCCCTGCTGGAACCATCAGTATACCAGGCATCTTTGGGGATGGGCACCCGCCCCTCCTGGTAGGGACTGACCTCAGGTTCTGCCTCCTGAGCCCCAGTTGCACCTGACTCTAAGGTCGCATAGGTGACTGGACCCAAGACTTCCTGCAGTTCTGTCCTCAATGGGCTGGTGCTAAGAGCACAGCGTTGTTGCAGATAGGCACCCCACTTGGCCAGGGTAGACATTTGGGCCATACCACTACGTGGTTTAGTTGCCCAATCTCTCACCCATCCAGCTATAGGGTATGTTGTTTTGACTGTAACTGGTGTTGTGGTTGTAATACTCTCAGTTGCCAGGAGGGCAGCATACACAGCTGCCAGCTGCTTCTCTACTAATGAGTAACGAACTTCAGCACCTTTCCACAATTGGGACCAAAATCCAATAGGTTGCCATAGGCGCTCTGTCCGCTGCCACAAGCCCCATCCAAACCCCTCCGAGGTTACATGAACATCCAGCTCACAGGGCCTGGCAGGATCAAACACATTCAAGGCCTGTGCCACCTTGACAGCTCTCTTAGCAGCTGCAAATGAACCTTGCGCCTGCTCAGTCCAATCCCAGCAAACCCCCTTTCGAATAAGGTTGTACAAGGGGCGTAGTAACTGAGCCAAATGCGGTATAAATGCTCGCCAATACCCCAACAAACCTAAGAATTCCTGTAACTGTTTTACCGTAGTGGGCACGGGGTATGCTTGAATCTTATCTATAACTGCGTCAGGGATAACTTTTGTCTTACCCGACCAGACAACTCCCAAGAATTTAACAGATAACCCAGGTCCTTGTAACTTGTTCTCGTTAACTGCCCAGCCACATGCTTTCAAATGGGATAGCAGGGTAGGGACTGCTTGCTCCAATTCTGAAAGAGAATCACTAGTTAGCATAATATCATCAATATAATGGTACAAGCGGACTACCTCTGGCTGTTTCCATTTAGCCAGGTCAGCAGTCACCAGCCCATGGCACAAGGTGGGGCTATGCAAATAGCCCTGGGGTAACACTGTAAAGGTCCATTGTCTCCCTTCCCAACTGAAGGCAAATTGGTCTTGACTCTCTGCAGCTATATCAATAGAGAAAAAAGCATTGGCCAAGTCTGCCACAAAGTGGTATGTCCCCAACTCATGGCTTAGCTGATCCATCATGTTAGCTATCGAGGGAACAGCAGCGTGCAAAGGGGGAACAACTTTATTAAGTTCCCTGTAATCTACTGTCATTCTCCAGGTTCCATCTGCTTTGCGCACAGGCCATACTGGGGAGTTGTAAGGACTGTGTGCTGGCCGGATGATCCCCACCTTTTCTAGTTCAAGGATTGTCCCTGTGACTTCTTCATAACCACCTGGCAGGCGGTACTGCTTGGTGTTAGTCACACGCCGAGGGACGGGTAATTGTAGAGGGGAATGTGATGCATGTCCCCGCAATACTGCCTTCACAACCCTGATCCGCAGCCGGAACTCCCCAGCTGTAGTTTCCAACCACAGTCCTTGCAAGACATCTACCCCCAAAATATATTCAGGAATAGGAGATACATACACCTTATATGGCTTAGGAGGCAGTCTCCCTATCCCCAATGGAATAGTTATTGGCTTCACTTGAACAGTTTGGCCCCCATAACCGTCAATGGCCACTGGGGTCCCAGCAAACCGCTCTGGGTTTCCATAGAGAAGGGAACATTCTGCACCTGTATCCACCAAGGCCAACACCTGTTGTACATTGGAAGGGGACCAGTGGATAGCCAGTTCCACATGTGGCCTCCGGTCCCCGCCCATCCCCGTTAGACGGGTCCCTCGGCCTTTTTCCTATTCAAACTGGTACAATGGGTCTTGGGAGTTCCCCTCTCCCTCGGCCGTCTCTATCATATAATCTTGTAACCGAGCTGTGCGCGCACCAAACGTTTTATTGGTAGCTGCTGGGGCCTTTCGTCTCAGTGGCTGGAACTTCTGTTCTGGTTTAAGCTGCCGCCAAAGCTCCAAAAGAATTTTATTAGACTGGCCATCCAATTTCCCCTTATCTGCTCCAGCCGCAATCAAGTCTACCCACATCTGCATTCGGGTAACCTTTACAGGCCCGTTTCCCTTGTTAGTTGGGGGGGAAACATAGGCAGCAGCCCTCACTGCTTTATGATCCCGAGCGGCCTCCAGCTCTCCCAAATCTGCTACCATCTGTGTAACTGCATTGATGGGCTGCCCCACATAGGGGCCCAAGATGGCCACCAGTGACCCAAAAAGGGCTGACGGGGCGCTAGCAAGGACAAATTCCCTCATTTTGGCCGTAAACACTTCCTCGTCTGGCCCACGAGACCCAGGGTTGAAAACAGCATTCTTCATACCTAGTTCTCGAAGGACCTTTACTAACTCACTGTAGCACTGCCACCGACTCATTGCCCCCAGCAGTTCTCCAGCATTCTGCCAGACCATACGAATGGCAGCCATCACCCATTCTAATAGGGTATGGTCTCCTGGGTTGCCATGGCAGTTCTGAAGACGCTGCCTCAAGGAAGAGTGTGTGGTAATGGCGGCCAATTTCTTCATCTCTGTTCCGGAGAGCATGATACCATCCACCCCTATATCCCATAATCGTAGTAACCATGCTACCAGGGATTCAGTAGGTTTCTGCCTAAATTGTGCCCCCAACTCCATCAGCTCTGCCTGGGTATAGGGCCGGACCACAGAGTGTTCCATTACCTGGGCAGGAGGCTGTGGCTGCCCCTGAGGGACTCTTTGTTGCTGGGTTTTTACCTTCTTGGCGACAACTGGTCGGGCTCTCAGTGTGCGTATGGCAGCTTCAGCCTGAGCCTTCTCATCCTCAGAAGAGGAGTCGCAAGCGCCTGCTCCCGCTGACTCAAAGCCAATCCACCGGCACGGATGCTGCTGCTCCTTTGGTGACCGTTTAGGCTCCTGTGGCTGCTGGCTTTTGGCCGGAAGCTGAGACTCGAGCTCTTGAATCCGCAGTTGTTTCTCCAACAACTGCCGGTGAAGACGTTCAGCTTCCAGGGTAAACTGCAACTCGCGAACCCGTAATTCCTTCTCCAGTGCCCGCTCCAATTCCAGCCTTTTCTGCCGTTCTATTTGCAATTCATGCTGAAGCTTTTGACCTCGGGCAGTTTCCTCTTGAGTAAAAAACATGTAGCCCATGGCCCCTAAAAGGACAGCCATGGGGAGCCAGAGCAGCAACCAGTACTCTATCCCACCCATCAAGGGTGGTGGCTCCATACCAATCTCTGAATCCTGCTGGAAACTACGCCAGTTGTAAGGCCAGGAGCCGCCATCGTGGCCATTCACATGCAGGTTCCCATTGGATTCGGGCAGACGATAAAGAAATGGCGGAGTCAAAGGATGGGGGGCCATCCTATTTATTGGTGTCTCACCAAGACAGGCAAACCACAAAAGAAGACAAGGGAAAAGCAGAAAACCAGCTCTTCCCATGAAGGGCCAGGGATCAGGGAAGCCCCTGCAATTGTGATAGCAGGAACTGTGTGTCCAAGCTCCTGGTCTGTCCCACTTTATAGTGTAGAAAACCAAAATCCCTTAATCCAATATACAAACAAGGAAGTCTCTGATACAAAGCCACTTATCCAAGGCATAATTGGATTCCTCATGAGAGTGCACCACCCAGATCATACAATCAGTCAAGGGTGTGGGGAAAAGCTTAGTCCCAAAACCAAACCTTAGGCTACAACGACCTGGCCTGCTTACAGCCTGTCCCCCACACCCAATATAAGTCACAAGCGAGCAAACATATATATCATATTTACAAACTTATTTGACCAACAAGCATCAATCATCAGTTTTCTGTTGCAACACCTTAGTTGTTCATTGATTGCTCTCTCATATGTCCCTTGACCATGGCGCTACAGCAGACCGAGAACCCCTTGCTCAAGCCAGCGATCTTGGGTCCACGCTGGAGAGCTTTGCTCAAACCAGATGAGACCGCGCTCAAGCTGGCGACCTTGGGGTCTCGAACCTGGGTCCTCCGCATCCCAGTCTGACGCTCTATCCACTGTGCCACCTCCTGGCCAGGCAAAATAAGCACTTTTTTTAAAAAAGGAAATTCCCCCCCCAAATACTGTCATATTTATAGATTGTGTTTAAATGGAAATTTTAATATGCCAAATTAATAAGCTCCCTGAGCATTAAAGAACAAGTAAAAGTGTTTTTATTTTTAACATAGAATTGATACATTTATAAATGAATTTAAGATTTGTGTTTAAATACTTAACAACTGGGCTTATAATTTAAAATCCTAATAAATTAAATATCAATTAAAACACAAACAGTTTGATGGGTTCCTTCCTGTGCACAAAAGTTGCCTCTGACATTTAAAATCTCAACTGATGAGCCTGACCTGTGGTTGCGCAGTGGATAAAGCGTTGACCTGGAAATGCTGAGGTCACCGGTTCGAAACCCTGGGCTTGCCTGATCAAGGCACATATGGGAGTTGATGCTTCCAGCTCCTCCCCCTTCTCTCTCTTTGTCTCTCTATCCTCTCTCTCCCTCTCTCTCTCTCTCTCTCCCTCTCTCTCTCCTCTCTAAAAATGAATAAATAAAATAAAAAATTTAAAAAGTAAAAAAAAAATTAATTCATCTTAAAAAAGCTTTTTATTCATTGGGGAGAGAGAGGGAGAAATATCGATCTGCTGTTCCACTTAGTTGTGCACTGTAAAGCCAGAAGCCACGGCCAGGGCCACCATCACAGCCGCCTTCTGGCCTATGCAGGTTCGCATTGGATTCGGACAGTCGGCAAAGAAACAGCGGAGCCCAAAACTGGTGGGCCATAGTCTTTCATTCTAGCTTGCACCTGGCGGGCAAGTAAAAATACACACTGGGCTCCAAAACCCAGTCACATTCAGTGCTCACAAAGCCACTGACTTATCCGAGTTTCCTAGAATCAAAGGTTTCTAGCTCACCAGACTTATTCACCTCTGTTCCCCATCTCCTTCCTTATCCCAAATACAAAGTCTACACAAACTGGCATCTCACTCAGCACTGCACCAGCTTGGCTGCTTCTCCTGGCCTCCTCCACGTGGCCTTTCTCTGCTCTCTCTCTTCTAATGATAATCTCAGGAACCAAGAGTCTAAGCTCTCGTTCTACCCTCATTTTATAGTGTAGCTTCACAACCTCTAATCCAATATATAAAATAGGGAAGTCTCTAATACAAAGTTACTTCTCTGAGGCATGATTGGATTGTACCACCCCACATCAAAAAGGGTAGGAAAGGCTTAATTCCAAAACCAAGCCCCAGGCTATAAGGATTCTCAACACACATTAATATCACCTGGGCAATGGCCTCACGTGGGCAGCGCCTATTTTTAACAAAGTGAGCATAATACATTTTATCTGCCCAACATGCACCCATTTGGTGTCTCTTATATGTGCCCTGACCAGGGACGGAACCCATAGCTTTGGAGTATTTGGACAATGCTCTAACTGTGATAAGGTGCCTGTAAAGCCAGAAGCCAGGGCCAGGGCCACCATCAGAGCAGCCCAGCCCATGCAGGTTCGCATTGGATTCGGACAGTCGGTAAAGAAACAACGGAGCCACAAACTGGTGGGCCATAGTCTTTAATCCTAGCTTGCACCCGGCGGGCAAGTAAAAATACACACTGGGCTCCAAAACCCAGTCACATTCAGTGCTCACAAAGCCACTGACTTATCCGAGTTTCCTAGAATCAAAGGTTTCTAGCTCACCAGCCTTCTTCTCCTCAGTTCCCCATCTCCTTCCTTATCCCAAATACAAACTCCACACAAACTGGCATCTCACTCAGCACTCCACCATCTGGGCTGCTTCTCCTGGCCTCCTCCACGTGGCCTTTCTCTGCTCTCCTCTGCTCTCTCTTCTAATGATGATCTCAGGAACCAAGAGCGCAAACTCTCGTTCTACCCCCATTTTATACTGTAGCTTCACAATCTCTAATCCAATATACAAAATAGGGA
This sequence comes from Saccopteryx leptura, assembly GCF_036850995.1. NCBI lineage: Eukaryota > Metazoa > Chordata > Mammalia > Chiroptera > Emballonuridae > Saccopteryx > Saccopteryx leptura. The sequence continues at coordinate 256,295,889 of NC_089505.1, forward strand.
AGTCTCCAATACAAAGTCACTTCTCTGAGGCATGATTGGATTGTACCACCCCACATCAAACAGGGTGGGAAAGGCTTAATCCCAAAACCAAGCCCCAGGCTACAAGGATTCTCAACACACATTAATATCACCTAGGCGACGGCCTCACATGGGCAGCGTTAACTTTAACAAAGTGAGCATAATACATTTTATCCGCCCAACAGTGCCAAAGAACTGTAAAACTTAGTATTGGCAACGCCATTTTAAAGAGGAAAAGTCAGGCTTTCTGTCCCATCCTTTCTTTAGAGAATGGAGGGAGAGGGGTATGGGGGTTTCCTGACTGACAAGGACGACTGGGTCATTTAGTTTAACTATAGTTCTCTGAAAGGATAAAGGTTATCTGAAGAACTTCCTTTCCCTTTCAATAGGAGACAAAATTTACATACCTTACTCTGATTTTAACTCTCCCTCCCTTCCTGGAATCTTGAGAGTAACTGGATACCTCTAGGCAAAGGAGGAGAGACAGACACTAAAAGATTTATGAATTCTTTGATATGTAAAACGACATCACTATTGTGTCACCTTGAAAGTTTTAACATTTTTTATAGATCCTCTAGACCAGTGGTAGTCAACCTGGTCCCTGCCGCCCACTAGTGGGCGTTCCAGCTTTCATGGTGGGCGATAGCAGAGCAACCAAAGTATAAATAAAAAGATAGATTTAACTATAGTAAGTTGTTTTATAGAGATTTATTCCGCCAAACTTAGCAAAAATTCGACATAAAGTACTTGGTAAGTAATTATTATTATATGCTTTAACTTGCTGTAACTCTGCTTTATAAATTTTATAAAGTAAAGTTACTTTCCTACTTTATAAATCACGATTACTGTGGAACCAGTGGGCGATTAGAAAATTTTACTACTAACAGAGATACAAAAGTGGGCGGTAGGTATAAAAAGGTTGACTACCCCTGCCCTAGACAAATGTTATGATTGTGTCATGCTGTCAGGCCCCTCCAACCTGTATGTAGTCAAGGGTATATAACCAGCCTCAGAGTTATATTCAACACTGCACAATTTGGGTCAGCTATACCCCGTGTTAGTCATATGCAGCCGGCTTAATCAATAAAACTTCTCAAAAACTTATTTGGACTTGGTGTCTCTACGTAAACCCACGGGAGTAAGGTACAGTACTTTACAACATAACAAATTGTGCTACCAGGCCAGGGCTCTGCAACTTTTTATATTTTATTTCTTATCTGTGCTGTCAATCAGCATTTTGTAGTCATTTCTTAATATCTACCTCATGAGTTTTTTTGTTTTTTTAAACATTCCTGCTTATGCTTTTTGTTTGTTTGTTTGTTTGTTTGTTTGTTTCATTTTTCCAAAGCTAGAAATGGGAGGCAGTCAGACAGACTCCCGCATGCGCCCGACCGGGATCCACCCGGCATACCCACCAGGGGGCAATGCTCTGCCCCTCTGGGGCGTTGCTCTGTTGCATCCAGAGCCATTCTAGCGCCTGAGGCAGAGGCCACAGAGCCATCCTCAGCGCCCTGGTCATCTTTGCTCCAATGGAGCCTCAGCTGTGGGAAGGGAAGATAGAGACAGAGAGGAAGGAGAGGGGAGGGGTGGAGAAGCAGATGGGCGCTTCTTCTGTGTACCCTGGCTGGGAATCGAACCCGGGACTCCTGCACGCCAGGCCGACACTCTACTGCTGAGCCAACTGGCCAAGGCCATGCTTATGCTTTAAATACCCCTCAGATAGACAGGCGTCATTCCTGGGTGAAACCTTTTCTTACACTCCCATACTCATTTACTCTAGAAGTAGTTACTCCATCGGTTATTCTACTTTTGTACCTAGCACATACTTGTACTATTAAATGTATAACAATGAATTATAGTTGGTTTTCTATCTGTTCATCTTCTCTCTTAGAGTGTGTGTGTGTTACATATATATCTTTCCCCAGGTTCTAGCACAGAATTTGATTGGTTATGCAGTTGTGAAAGCTAAAGTATGCTTTGCATAGGTAATTATGTAGTTTTTCTCTTTCCTTAAAAGGCTTACTATTTTTTAGCTCTTTAATTCTTTGTCTAACATTGGGGTAGCTAATACAATCGAGAATTTATTGCAGGAATCAAAGGAGGACAAAAACGCCCAGAAAACTTGATGAAGGAAGTAGGATTTATTCAGCCAGCAGAGCAGCATGTCCTCAACAGAGACAACCAAAACACGTGCTCCCCGAAGTTAGATTTCTTACATCTGATATACCTTTACAGCTTTAGCTTTCACGTGGCAAATGCCTGATTTCTATGACTTGTTTCTTTGTTTGCAGGCCTCTGTGACTTTCCTGTCTTAGGGAAGGGAAGGGGAGAGGTAGCTGGAGGGTCTGTTGTTGCTACTCCTATCATCACTCATTCTTCTTTACTGAAGCTGCAGTTCATTTCAAGGAATTGATAACCAGCAAGGTCCACACCTGTGGTTTGTTATTTTTCAAATATTTCTGTCTGCCCTTGTTCCCTCAGTCAAGAACACTGAGGTCACAGGCTGGAGTATAAGACCCCAGACATTGCAGGCCCCCCTCTCCTCTGCATTCTTCTGGTTTCTCCTCCTTCAACTTAAGTTTAACTAAAAGCAGAGGAATTCAGTTAAGGAGCTGTCACAAAACTAGAAAACCTGAATTCTCTGACAACATGAATCATTTGCAAGGAGTTGAGAGTTGAGTCATGTCACACAGTATCTGGAGGAAGGGAGAAACTCATTTTATGCTGGACTGCTTCAATGGTGGAAATCTCAGAGTAGGTAGTGTTTTGGACGGTGCGGACCTGCAGAACACCTAACCCCCACACCACTGCCCCTGTGCCCTCGCCTGCTGACTGCGGCGACTAGGGGACCGACCCGGGCGCGGGCACGGAGTTGGTGACAGTGGGGCTGGCACCTCTCCAAGTCTGCGGCTAGGGCAGGAAAGTGAAAATGAAAAGGAAGCTACCCTGATTGTCCCCTCTCGGTTTGGCGGCTAGCACTGGTAATTCAGGCTGTGTGAGAAGATGGAAAGATTCGTGAGTTCGCGCCCTGGTGATCCTCTCAAAAGTTTGCCTTCTCCTCTGGGATAGGGAAGTCTCCTTCGCGACTGCCCGCACACAAGCACAGCCCCACCACCCACCTTTGGAAGGTCTGTTGCCCCAGGCCACGTCCTCTGAGGGGTTCCCGGAGCCCCTAAGGCTCTAGTTGGCTTGGCCAGCAAGGAGCAGAGCCTGGACGAGGGCACTTTCTCATCCCTTCCCCTTCCCCTCCCTCCCCACCCCCTCCTGTTTTTCCTGTTGCTCCTCTTTCTCAGTGCTGCTGAGGATCTCTGAATCCTGAAGACTTGGCTAGATTGGGCCCAGGCGAACCCTGGGTGTTTTCTGCTTAGGGCCCTGATCAGACCTACGAATACGGCGTGGGTTGGTCTTGGGGTTGAGTCTCCTTCCAGACGCATCTCTGTAGTGACACCTTGTCCAGAAGGATCCTTGAAGATCTGTTTGTGCATTTCTTCCTCATGGCTTACCAGCCCCACCCAAGTGGAAGTGAAAGGAAGGAGCGTAACTAAGAGATTGTAGGAATGAGAATGCACCTGAATTAGGAGTGGCTAGCCGAAGAAAAATCAGGGCTCAAGGACACGAGAGTATTCAAAAATTTTGAGGTGAATTCACTGTCAGTTAAATGGCTAGAATCTCACCATCAAAGCATGAAATCATCAAAGGAACAAATGATGAGTTCATAGATTTCTGTTTGAGAAGCCCCAGGTAGAAATTTAGAAATATGAATGTAAAGCCAGTTGCCATGGCCACCATCACAGCCGCCTGGCCCATGCAGGTTCGCATTGGATTTGGACAGATGGTAATGAAACAATGGAGCCAATAACTGGTGGGCCATTACCTTTAATCCTAGCTTGTACTTGGCGGGCAAGTAAAAACACACACTGGGCTCCAAAACCCACTCATTCAGTGCTCACAAAGCTACTGACTTATCCGAGTTTCCTAGAATCAAAGGTTTCTAGCTTACCAGCCTTATTCACCTCTGTTCCCTATCTCCTTCTCTCTGCACAAACTCTGCACAAACTGGCTTCTTCTTCCACACTCCGCCATCTTGGCTGCTTCTCCTGGCCTCCTCCATGTGGCCTCTCTCTGCTCTCCTCTCTGTTCTCCTCTCTGCTCTCTCCTCTAATGCTAATCTCAGGAACTGAGAGAGCAAGCTCCTGGTCTGCCCCACTTTATAGTGCAGAAATCAAAACCTTTAATCCAATATACAAAATAGGGAAGTCTCTGATACAAAGTCCACCCCACATCAAAAAGGGTGAGAAAGGCCTGACCAGGTGGTGGCACAGTGGATAGAGCATCGGACTGGGATGCGGAAGGACCCAGGTTTGAGACCCCGAGGTCGCCAGCTTGAGCGCGGGCTCATTTGGTTTGAGCAAAAGCTCACCAGCTTGGACCCAAGGTCCCTGGCTTGAGCAAGGAGTTACTCGCCTGTGGTCAAGGCACATATGAGAAAGCAATCAATAAACAACTAAGGTGTCTCAGTGCGCAAAGAAAAACTAATGATTGATGCTTCTCATCTCTGTCTATCCCTCTCTCTGACTCTCTCTCTGTCTCTGAAAAAAAAAAGGGGGGGCGGTGAGAAAAACTTAGTCCTGAAACCAAGCCCCAGGCTACAAGGATCCTACCTGCCCACAGCCCGCCTCCAACACACATTAATATAATTACGTCCATTCTACGCATAAGGGCAACTAATATCATCACCTGGGCAACGCGCTTCCACGTGGGCAGCATCATCTTTAACAAAGTGAGCATAATGTATTTTATCTGCCCAATAATGAAGTTTATCTTTTAATTCACTTAGTAATAAAAAGTGAGTTGAGAAGGGATTGAAGCTGGACACTCGCTGTTCATTATTTCACTGAACCTTCACAACTCTGAGATCACCGTTATCCTCATTTTACTGAGGCTCTGAGAAGTTAAGGTAACTTTCCCGAGGTCACATGGTTAGTAAGTGAGGAATTTAGGATTGAACTCATGTCCCCATCTCTAAATTAAAAACCATGTAGAATGTGGGTTTTATACATTTATCTAAGTGCATCACCATGTACACTTTCAATGGGTGTATTTTATCTAAATTATATCCCAGTAAAGTTAAATTTTAAAAATCCTGCAGAATGAATATGATGTTTTTATGATAAAACTCATCAAAGAAACAGCAGTATGATGATTTGACACATGACAGTTTCTGAGGAAAAACAGGAAAATGGTATAAATATGTTAACAACATATACACTGGCTCTGGCTGGGTAGCTCAATTGGTTAGCTACACCAAGGTTATGGAATTGATCCTCTGTCAGGGCACATACAAGAATCAACCAAGTAATGTATAAAGGAACAACAAAACGATGTTCCTCTCTCACCCTATTCCTCTCTCTGTAAAATCAATCAATAAAATAAAATAACATACACACTGGAAGATTGGTAACACCATAATCAAAGTCACCTAGTGGATTCCCCAACTTCAGATACAAATATATAGAAATATTAACCAGGATGCCACCATGGATAGGGAACATACAAGTCTGTAGTGTAGTGGAAATCAACCAAGTGAACACAAAATTGGAAAATACATCTGAAATATGTGATATCAAACCTAACAAAAATATTTTACAAGACTTTGGCCAGTTGGCTCAATGGTAGAGCGTTGCCTGGCATGTGGATGTCCCGGATTCAATTCCAGGTCAGGGCACACATGAGAAGCAACCATCTGCTTCTCTACCCCTCCCCTCTCACTTTTCTCTCTCTCTCTCCATCCTGGATTGGAGCAAGTTGGCCCCAGGTGCTGAGTATGGCTCCATGGCCTCTGCTGGAGGCCTAAGAAGAGCTTGGTTGCTGAGCAACCGAGCAATGCTCCAGATGGGCAGAACACTGACCCCTAGTGGGCTTGCTGGGTGGATCCCCATCGGGGCATAAGCAAGAGGCTGTCTCTCTGCCTCCCCTCTTCTCACTGAATAAAACAAACAAACAAACAAAAATTTTACAAGTAAAAGACATTGAAAAGTTAGATACTTTTGGAAGAGGTATGTATTAAAGTCACATTTTATGTATATAGTACAGTGTGTATTATATTAAGCATTGTGATTATAAGCTGTACAGTAGAACTTTTATGATTTTATTTTCAATTTAAATTTATTTGGACAGTGTGTCAAAACAAGCAAGACACCAATTGTCAGTGCTTTTGTGTTTAAAGTCTGTGTTTGTTTTCAAAAATAATATACTGATCCATTTTATGATGTTCCATTTTGAAGTTTTACCAGTTTCATAAACATTTGAATATCAAGCTTTTTTAAAATTATAAAAAGTTTTTTTTAGAGATACAAGAAGGAAGAGAGAGAAGGGAGGAGAAGGATGAGAAGCATCAGTTGTTTTGTATTTTTTTTTGCTTTAATTTGTTATTGATTGCTTCTCATGTATGTCTTGACTGGAGGGCTCAAGCCTAGCCAGTGACTCCTTGCTCAAGCCAGCAAGCTTAGGCTCAAGCCAGTGACCTTAGACTCAAGTCTGTGACCTATGGGTTCAAGCCACCAATGTTGGGATGATGTTGGTGATCCCATGCTGAAGTCAGTGACCCTCTGCTCAATCTGGAAAGTCCACAGTCTAACTGGTGACCTCAGGCCCAGTTTTGAACCTGGGCCCTCAGCATCCTGAGTTGACACTCTATCCACTGTGCCACCGCTGGTCAGGCTTGAATTTAAAGCTTTACTTATAATTTATAATTCAAACATTTTGTAAACTGGGTATTCTGAACAATCATGGTTGCCCATACATATGTTGAGACAGGACACAAAATAATTCAGTTATTTTCACACTAAAACCAGCTTTCTTTGAATGCTTAAACTGACAGTTGCTGTTGCCACCCAATACAGATATGTCTGTATTAGTCATTTAAACAGCCCTAATAATGACAAACTCCACAAGGTCCCAGAATAGGATAGGACCAATAAGATATCACTGTTAGGAATTCTGCACAACCTTAAGTTTTCCGAGAGAATATTTTCTTCAGTGGCGATCGTGAAGATAGTGACATTTCTTTTTCTTTTTTTTTTGATAGTGACATTTCTTGAGTGATACTTTAATACATATGATTATGTTATCCATAACATCCATATTTTTTCTGTCCAGTAGTATATCAACTTAAGTTCCTCTTTCTGCATGATAAATACTGTGATACAATTTCAAAAGTCTATTTCAAATTATTTTTCTTTATTTATAAAATTAAATTTAACAAGGTGACATTGATCAATAAGAGTACATAGGTTTCAGGTAAATATTTCTATAGCATTTGAACTATTGATTATGTTGTATACCCATCATCCAAAGTCAAATCACTAATGATTGATGCTTCTCATCTCTCTCCATTCCTGTCTGGCTGTCCCTGTCTATCCCTCTCTCTGACTCTCTCTCTGTCCCTGTAAAAAAAAAAAAAAGAAAGAAAGAAAGAAGTGCCCCTTCCGGAAGTGCAAGGGGGGGGGGGGTGGATAAATGGCGTCAGGGGGCCGCATGTGGCTCACGGGCCATAGTTTGGGAACCCCTGGCCTAAGGCTTAGTTTTGAGACTAAGCCTTTCCCACCCTTTTAATACTAAGATCTTTTCAATATCCTTCTAATACTAATATCCTTCAAATACTGTATATTTGTCTCTCTTTATTCTCTTCTCCCACCCCTCCCCCACATCCACCTCCCCCTTGTAACCACTTCAATCTATGCCCATGAGTCTCAGTTTTATATCCTGCTGTTAGTCAAATAAGTTTGTAAATATGATATATCTGTTTGCTGGCTTATAGTTTGCATTGGGTATGGGAGACAGGCTGTAAGCTGGCAAGGTCCTCATAGCCTAAGGCAGGGGTCCCCAAACTTTTTACACAGTTCACTGTCCCTCAGACCGTTGGAGGGCTGGACTATAAAAAAAACTATGAACAAATTCCTATGCACACTGCACATATCATATTTTAAAGTAAAAAAAAAAAACAAAACAAAATGGGAACAAATACAATATTTAAAATAAAGAACAAGTAAATTTAAATCAACAAACTGACCAGTATTTCAATCGGAACTATGGGCCTGCTTTTGGCTAATGAGATGGTCAATGTGCTCTTCTCACTGACCACCAATGAAAGAGGTGCCCCCTGCCTGGCCAGGCGGTGGCGCAGTGGATAGAGCGTCGGACTGAAATGCAGAAGGACCCAGGTTCGAGACCCTGAGGTTGCCAGCTTAAGCACGGGCTCGTCTGGCTTGAGCAAAAAGCTCACCAGCTTGGACCCAAGGTCACTGGCTCGAGCAAGGGGTTACTCCATCTGCTGAAGGCCCGCGGTCATGGCACATATAAGAAAGCAATCAATGAACAACTAAGGTGTTGCAACAAAAAACTGATGATTGATGCTTCTCATCTCTCTCCGTTCCTGTCTGGCTGTCCCTGTCTATCCCTCTCTCTGACTCTCTCTCTGTCCCTGTAAAAAAAAAAAAGAAAGAAAGAAAGAAGTGCCCCTTCCGGAAGTGCAGCGGGGGCTGGATAAATGGCCTCAGGGGGCCGCATGTGGCCCACGGGCCATAGTTTGGGAACCCTTGGCCTAAGGCTTAGTTTTGAGACTAAGCCTTTCCCACCCTTTTAATACTAAGATCTTTTCAATATCCTTCTAATACTAAGATCTTCTCAATACTAAGCTTTTCCCCACACCCTTGACTGTTGCATAATGTGGGGTGGTGCACTCTTATGAGGAATCCCATTTATGCCTCAGATAAGTGGCTTTGTATCAGAGACTTCCTTATTTGTATATTGGCTTAAAGGCTTTAATTTTCTACACCAAGGGTTGGGAACCTATGGCTCGTGAGCCAGATGTGGCTCTTTTGATGGCCGCTTCTGGCTCGCAGACAAATCTTTAATAAAAAAAAATAATGTTAAAAATATAAAACATTCTCATGTATTACAATCCATTCATTTCCTACTGCTCATGTTCATGGTTGCTGGTGGCTGGAGCCAATTACAGCTGTCCTCCAGGACAACACCACATTTTTATTGGATAATGCATAAGGTACACTGGTCGTTGTATGGTTCTCACGGAATTACATCTTTATTATATGCAGCTTAAGTGTCTGTTTGTCGCCGAAAGCTTATTGGTTGCTTGCGTAACTGTACTAGCCAATGGGGTGAAGTTGCCACAGCTGAACGCAACTTGAGCAGGTCAGGGGGAAGGTGAACATTTGTTTGCATTGGCAATCATCTGTTTTACATAAAAACTACGTCTTAACGTAATTTCTTTTAAGAATGCCTCCTAGAAAATACAGCACTGAAGAGGAGAGAAAAGGAGCTAAAGCTGGACAGAAACGGCTTTCTCGACAAAAAGAAACCACTGAGCAGAGAAAGACAAGGCTTGCTTCAGTCGCAGAGCAAATGTGTCTTTCTCGGCAAAATGAGACTGATGAGCATAGAGAAACAAGGCTTGCCTCAGATGCAAGACAAAAAAGCCTGTCTTGACAAAATGAGTCCCTTGAACAAAAAGGCAGGAGAGAAATGCAAAAAAACGACAGAGTAATGCTGACCGAAACGCGAAAAGGATTAAACAGTTTCAAACGGCCCAAGAAATGTTGTGTACAAAGAGATCTTTGACATGTGAATTAACATTTTATTATTTAAATCACCTTTATTTATTGAGCTAGCAGTGGCTCTTAAGAAATGTACCGCCAGTGGTTTCCTTCATTGCACTCTACTTTAAGCAATTAAGCAAGTAGAAGGGGGAAACCCCGTGGGGCACTAAGCAAAGGGGCATGCTCGCTGCGTGCCCTGGGTAATTCAGTTTGAATTAGCAGACACCTTTGCACAAATCATTTTAATTACAATTTATAATATCTAGAACAGTGGTCATTTTGTATGACCACCGGGCTTTCTAGTTTTAAAATATGTGGCATTCATGGCTCTCTCAGCCAAAAAGTTTCCTGACCTCTGTTCTACACTATAAAATGAGCTCCTGTGCTCTCTAGGTTCCTGCTGTCAGCACTGCAGAGGTATCCCTGATCCCTTGCCCTTGTCTTCTTTTGTGGCTTGCCTGTCTTGGTGAGACACCAATAAACAATGGCCCACCATCCTCCAACTCTGCCATTTCTTTACCATCTGCCCGAATTCAATGAGAACCTGCATGTGAATGGCCACAGTGGCGGCCCCTGGCCATACACCCGCCTATATGTGAAATCATACAGTTCTTAGCTTTTTCTGATTTACTTATGTCACTCAGTATAATGTTTTCAAGGCCCATCCATCTTGTCGTAAATGTCACTATGTCATCATTTCTTATGGCTGAATAGTATTCCATTGCATATAGGTACCACATCTTCTTTATCCAGTCCTCTATCAAGGTGAAAGAGAAGAAACTAGAAGAATGCAGAGGAGAGAGGGGCCTGCAATGTCTGGGGTCTTATACTCCAGCCTGAGACCTCAGTGTTCCTGACTGAGGGAACAAGGGCAGACAGAAATGTTTGAAAAATAACAAACCACGGGTGTGGACCTTGCTGGTTATCAGTTCCTTGAAATGAACTGCAGCTTCAGTAAGAAGAATGAGTGATGATAGGAGTAGCAACAACAGACCCTCCAGCTACCTCTCCCCTTCCCTTCCCTAAGACAGAAAAGTCACAGAGGCCTGCAAACAAGGAAACAAGTCATAGAAATCAGGCATTTGTCACGTGAAAGCTAAAGCTGTAAAGGTATATCAGATGTAAGAAATCTAACCGGGAGCACGTGTTTTGGTTGCCTCTGTTGAGGACATGCTGCTCTGCCGGCTGAATAAATCCTACTTCCTTCATCAAGTTTTCTGGGCGTTTTTGTCCTCCTTTGATTCCTGCAATAAAGGGACACTTTGGTTGTTTCCAACTTCAAGTTCTTTTTTTTTTTAAAATTAATTAATTAATTTATTATTTATTCATTTTAGAGAGGAGAGGGAGAGACTGAGAGAGAGAGAGAGGAGAGACAGAGAGAGAGAAGGGGGAGGAGCTGGAAGCATCAACTCCCATATGTGCCTTGACCAGGCGAGCCCAGGGTTTCGAACCGGCGACCTCAGCATTTCCAGGTCAACGCTTTATCCACTGCACCACCACAGATCAGGCTTTTTTTTTTTTTTTGTAGAAAGAGAGACATAGAAAGAGGGACAGATAGGAAAGACAGACAAGGGGAGGGGGAAAGATGAGAAGCATCAATTCTTTGTTGCAGTACCTTAGTTGTTCATTGATTGCTTTCTCCTATGTACCTTGCTTGACCAAGGGCTCCAACCAAGCCAGTGACCCCTTGCTCAAGCCAGCAACCATGGGGTCATGTCTATGATCCCATGCTCAAGCCAGCAACCCTGCACTGAAGCTGGTGAGCTGCACTCAAGCTGGCAACCCTGGGGTTTCAAACCTGTGTCCTCTGCATCCCAGGCCAACACTCTCCACTGCACCACTGCCTAGTCAGGCCCAACTTCAAATTCTTAAAATACTTTTTGGCAAGATATATTAAAAATCTTTAAAAAGTTTATGACCTTTGATCTAATAATTGCTCTCTTAGAAATCTATCCAAAGAAAATAGATATTCAAGCAAAGATTTATATGTAAAAGATGTTCACTGCAGTGTCATTTATAATGACAAAGATTGGAAAATCTAATCTAAATAATAATACTAAAGTCTTTAAGTAAATTGATATATCAATTAATGGTTATTTTAAAATATGATCATTTAAAATTTATAGAAATTTTAAAATGTGTTTCAAGTTTATTTGGTCATGTAGAATATTGCTCCAACTTTGTAAAAATTTATGTATATGCCTAGAAAAAGGAATATAAAAAAGTACATAAAGAATTTAACTGTGGGCCTGATCTGTGGTGGTGCAGTGGATAAAGCATTAACCTGGAACGCTGAGGTCACCGGTTCAAAACCCTGCACTTGTCTGGTCAAGGCACATATGGGAGTTGATGCTTCCTGCTCCTCCCCTGCCTCACTCTCACTCTCTCTTCTCTCTAAAATAAATAAATAAATAAATAATTTTTAAAAAATTGTGGTTATTGCTAAATAGTAGGATTATAGGTAAAGTGAACAAATTTTTTACAATGAAAAGGACAAAAATAAATTGAAGAAAACTATCATAAATAAAAGAAACATTTTATTCATTGCAACAATATAATATGATAAATGCATAGTAAAAACATTTGTAATATTTTATATTGTAATTATGCTTACATGCCTATTAATTTTTAATAATTGTAAGAAAAAAGTACTCCTTTAGTAAAACTAAATATCAAACAAAACCAGTGGAGTGGAATATCACTCCACTAATTTGGAGTGATATTCAGGTGTCTTTATCATTTTCTAATTTAAAAACTTTTATGCAACTATTTAATCAAAATGTGTTATTAATAGCTATGGTTTGAGGTTAGATTTCTACTTTAAAACTCGAATTTTGGGAAAATACTTGTAAATAAAATTATACATATTTGGAAATTATTAAATAGATAATGAATTTGAAACGTGAATTCAAATATGATTGAATATTCACTGAGAAAGAAATAATCGTGAGCCTACAATTAATATGTGCCGTGTCATGTTTCAGTAAGAAGTACACAAAGCCATCTGCATGCTCGGTATATCGCGCACTCTCTCAAGGTCTCCTGTGCGGAGTGCATGCGTCTCATAATCATGTCTTGCTGCACTGTACTGATCCTTGACGAATCGTCATGTCAAATACAAATACGTCACATCACACACAATGGATCGACATTAACAGATTAGTCTTCCAATATCAAAAAGGAGGACATGTAGGAAGACACTGTTCGAGGGAGGATGGAACTTACAAAAGAAGGACTGTCCTCCCCAAAGGAGGATGATTGGTCACCTTATTATAGGCCATTTAAATTTTCTGTATTGGCCTTAGCTGGCAGCTCAGTGTATAGAGCATACACCCGGTGTATGGTCATCCTGGGTTCAGAGTACACAGGAAAAGCAACCATCTGCTTCTCCCTACTCCCTCTTCCCCTTCTCTCTCTCTCTTCCTCTCTCAAGCCAGTGGCTCGATTGACCCAAACGTTGGCATCACACTCTGAGAATAGCTCAGTTGATTCCAGCATTGGCCCCTGACGGGTTTCCAGGTGGATCCTAGTTGGGGCACATACAGGAGTCTGTCTCTCTGTCTTCCCTTCTCTAACTTAAAAAAAAAAAAAAAAGCCTATGATCTAAAAACGAACATAGAAAGATTCTAAAAGGCGAAAAGAATGTAGACCAACTAGAAACTTTAGGACCCAAAGCACAGCGGGTGAGTCCTCTGGGTTGCCTTTTTGCCTCATATATCGCAGACTTGGAGCTGAAGAAGCTGGCAACTAGCACAAATTAAGGAAAGTGCCAACAAAAGCCTACTCTTGTCAGTGAAAGGATCTAGAAAAGAGCATCCTAGTGAGATGGAAAACCTTCAGACAATAAGTTCTATACTCCAGCCAAATATGACAGAAAAAAACAAAACAAGCAAAACAACACTATGGCCCCAACCCCACCCACACCAGTAGAGGCCAAGTGGAAAGCTCAGACTTCTACTTTTGCAAGGCTGTAATAAAGTGTGCCAGCCACACCTGACCAGGCGGTGGCACAGTGGATAGAATGTCGGACTGGGATGCGGAAGGACCCAGGTTTGAGACCCCGAGGTCGCCAGCTTGAGCGTGGGCTCATCTGGTTTGAGCAAAAGCTCACCAGCTTGGACCCAAGGTCGCTGGCTTGAGCAAGGGGTTACTCGGTCTGCTAAAGGCCCATGGTCAAGGCACATATGAGAGGCAATCAAGGAACAACTAAGGTGTCACAATGCGTAATGAAAAACTGATTGATGCTTCTCATCTCTCCGTTCCTGTCTGTCCCTGTCTATCCCTCTCTCTGACTCTCTCTCTGTCAGTTAAAAATAAAATAAAATAAATAAATAAATAAAGTGTGCCAGCCTTGCCCCTGACCGCCACCACCAGTGTGGTGTTAGAGGAAGCCTAGTAGAGATTCAGAAGATTCAAAACCACCTGGTAGTAATGAGGCCAGAGGCTGCTCACTCATGCCTGTGGTGTCAGTGGAGTCCACATAGAGAGCAGTTGCCCTCCTATCCCTTCCTACCAGGGAGGTATCAGAGGAGGCCTAGTGAAGAGCTAGAACTCCCATCTCTATCTACAAGTTATGAAAAGTACCTTAAACTCAGGTGTCAACAGAGGCTAAGAGAGTCTAGTACCCAACTAGGCTTCTACCCACAACTGGCAATAATGAGGTGATAACTACCCCACCCCTTTCCTTCTCCTGCTGGAGCATGTCAGAGGAAACCAGCTAACACTGAAGTTTTACATCAAACCCACATAATCTCCCTTGAAGCACAGAAGTTTTTAATTTTGATGAAGTCCAATTTATCTATTTTTTTAATGTTTACTTTATTAATTTTAGAGAGAGAAAGGGAGAGAGTGGGGATCGAACTGGCAGCCTCTGTGCTTCAGGGAGATGCACTAACCAATCGAGTCATCTGTCTAGGGCCAATTGAGCTATCTTTTGTTGCTTTTGCCTTTGGTATAATCTCTAAGAATACTTTGCAACATTCAAGATCATGAAGATTACTCTTATGTTTTTTATAAGAGCTTTATAATTTTAGCTCTGACATTTAGGTCTTTGATTCATTTTGAGCTGATTTTTGTATGTGGTATAATGTAAGTGTCCAACTTCATTCTTTTACCTGTAGCAATCCAGTCGTTCCAGGGTTTGTTGAAAGAATATCTTTTTCATTGAATGGTCTTGGCATCCTTGTCAAAATCAATTGACTATGGATGTATGGGTTTATTTCTGGACTCTCAATTCTATCTTCTTGATATGTATGCCTGTCCTTGTGCCAGTTCCACACTCTCTTAATTAGTGTTGTTTTGTAGTAAGTTTTAAAATCAGGAATTGTGCCTGACCTGTGGTGACGCAGTGGATAAAGCGTCGACCTGGAAATGCTGAGGTCGCCGATTCGAAACCCTGGGCTTGCCTGGTCAAGGCACATATGGGGCCTGACCAGGCGGTGGCTCAGTGGATAGAGCGTTGGACTGGGATGCTGAAGACCCAGGTTCGAGACCCCGAGGTCGCCAGCTTGAGCGCGGGCTCATCTGGTCTGAGCAAAAGCTCACCAGCTTGAGCCCAAGGTCGCTGGCTCAAGCAAGAGGTTACTCGGTCTGCTGAAGGCCCGCGGTCAAGGCACATATGAGAAAGCAATCAATGAACAACTAAGTTGTTGCAACGCGCAACGAAAAACTAATGATTGAAGCTTCTCATCTCTCCGTTCCTGTCTGTCTGTCCCTGTCTATCCCTCTGTCTCTGTAAAGTAAAAAAAAAAAAAAAAAAAAAAAAGGCACATATGGGAGTTGATGCTTCCAGCTCCTCTCCCTTCTCTCTCTCTGTCTCTCCTCTCTCTCTCTCTCTGTCTCTCCCTCTCCTCTCTAAAATGAATAAATAAAAAATAAAAAATAAATATAAAATCAGGAATCGTGAGTCTTTGAACTTATGTATGCCTGTCCTTGTGCCAGTACCACACTCTCTTAATTAGTGTTGTTTTGTAGTAAGTTTTAAAATTAGGAATTGTGAATCTTTGAACTTTTCTCAGTGTTTTCAGGATTAATATAGTTATCCTGAGTACCTTGCAAATCCATATAAACTTCAGAATCAGTTTGTAAATATCTATAGAAAGTCAGCCGCGTCAGCAGCAATTCTGATAGGGATTGAGTTGAATCGTTAGGTAAGTTTCGAGACTATTGCATCTTAATAATGTTAAGTCTTCTTATGCAACAACATGGATTTTTCTATTTTCTTCTTTATTTCCTTTAATTTCTTTCAACAGTGTTTTATAGTTTTCAGAATGGAAATTTGACCTTCTTTAGTTAACTTTATTTCTAAGCATTTTATTCTTTTAAGTGCTATTGTTAATGGAATTATTATTTTTTTTAATTCCCATTGACTTGTGAGAGAGAGAAAGAGAGGAAGAAGGGGAGAGTGGGGAGAGAGAGAGAGAGAAACATCGACTTGTTCCACTTAGTTGTTCATTGGTTGTGCAGTCATTGGTTGTTTCTTATATGTGCCCTGACTAGGGATCAAACCCGCAACCTTGGTGTGCTGGGATGATGCTCTATGAACTGAGCCATCTAGCCAGGATTGGAATTATTTTTTAAATTTCACTTTTTAATTGTTCATTTCAAGTATATAAAACTACAATTAATTTTATATATCAATCTTGTGTCCTATAACCTTATAAAATTGTTTTATAGGTCTAATAGTTTTTTGATAGATTTATTATGGTTTTCTATATAAAGATCAAACTATCTATGAATAGAGATAGTTTTATGTCTTTCTTTCTAATCTAGATGCCTTTTATTATTATTATTTTTTTTTACCAATTGCCTTGTCCAGAATCTCCAGCACAATGTTGAGTAGAAGAAGTGAGAGTGGATATCCTTGTCTTACTCCTAATCAGAGAGGTAAGCATTTAGTCTTTTAACATTACGTCTGATGTAGGCTGTGGATTTTTTGTAGATGCTCTTTTTTAAGTTAATGAAGTTCACTTCTATTCCTGGTTTGTTGAGTGTTTTTATCATTAAAGAGTGTTGGATTTTGTCAAATACTTTTTTTGTGTCTATTGAAATTGCTTTAGTCTGCTTGGGCACTCATAACAAAATACCACTGACTGAGTGGTATTAACAATAGAAATTTATTTTATCACAGTTCTAGAGGCTGGAAATTGTCGGGAGCCGATCTACAACTGCTGGCTGACAAGGTCACAGCAGGAGAAGACCCACAACTGCTGGCTGACAAGGTCACACAGAAGACCCACAACTGCTGGCTGACAAGGTCACAGCAGAAGAAGATCAAAAACTGCTGGTTGACAAAGTCACAGCAGAGAAGACCAATGGCTGCCAATGGCTGCGGGTTGACAAAGTCACCTCAAAGGAAAGGCACAACGATACTTCCCCCTTTGACCTTTTTGAATTAATCTGGCCTTATATCCCCCCCTTCTCTGGGTGTGTGCTATCATTTATAGCACAGGGATAATAGTACCGTGCTTTCCCTGTAGATTCGTAGTAATTTCTTTGGAAATGAGACAGAGGGTGTGAGTTCCACAGAAAAGCCTATAAGCCCCTTGAACTGGGCTCATAGACATAAGAGGCTGGCTATGATATCCCTCGTAAAGGGTTAAGTTTGTAGGAGAATTTCTTCTTATTAATCATGTTAGAAAGAATAGATTGTGACTTATGAATAGATAGGAAACAGTAACTATACACAGAGCACCTTTCAGCCTTCACTTAATTCATCACTTTTCCTCCCTAGCCTTTTCATGTGGTAGAGTAAAGAAACTATCCTTTCTTCTTGCATACCTGACCTGCAGGTGGTGGAACACTCTGAGAAAAGTAAAGTTAGAACTTAATTAGTGTATGAATATAGTAAATAAAGAAAATTTGACTAGACAATAGAATCCTAGACAAGGTAGAGTTATTAATCAGTACTGACCTTTTGGAAATTTGTACCAATATTGTTATTGCTGTTCAAGTTATTGTATAATTGTACTTTGAATGACTTACCACCTGATTTCTAGTTTATAGAAATGAATTAACTGTTACCTAGAAAAAGTAACCATAGTGAAACAAAAACAATGATTAATCAATGTATTCTGAATACCATGTGATTATAACTTAGTGTGTGTGCATAAAAAGAAAGCTAGACCAGCATTTTAGCAGAGATGCCTGGCAGTAAATGCTAACTAGAGAATAAAGAGAAAGAAAAGAATTCGGCTCTCTCACTCGATTCGCGCCGATGCTGTCTCTTCCTGTGGGACCCCTGGATTCCCCCCGGGGCTGGACCCTGGCAGGAAATCTGAGATCAGTGTGCCAAGATGGGTAGGTTCTGGTGAGAACTCTTTCTGGCCTGCAGACAACCTTGTCAACTATTTCCTCACATGGGGAAGAGAGAAAGACCAAATTCTCTGATGTTTCTTGTAAAGGCACTGATCCCAGCATGAGGGCTGCTCCCTTATGACCTCATCTAAACCAAATTACCTTCTACAGGCCCCATCTCCAAATACCATCACATTGGGGGTTAGACATGCAATGTATGGATTTGGTGGGGGACTTAATTCAGTCGATAGCAGAGATGATCATGTGATTTTTGTTTTTTATTAAATGATATATTAATTAAATGATATTCAGATGTTGAACCAACATTGCACTCCTGGGATAAATCCCATTTGGTGATAATATGTAATTCTCCCTATAAGTTTCTGAATTAGTTTGCTAGTCTTTTGTTGAGGATTTTTGCATCCATAGTTGTATGAGATGCAGATAGCTCCCTTCCTGAAGCAAGTCCTCTATCTAAATTGTTTTAGATAGGTCAAAGGTTTTTTTCCTGAGTCTTTCCTTACTTTCTTTTTTTTTAAATTTTTTTAAATTTTATTTATTAATTTTAGAAAGGAGAGAGAGAGGAGAGAGAGAGACAGAGAGAGAGAAGGGGGGAGGAGCAGGAAGCATCAACTCCATATGTGCCTTGACCAGGCAAGCCCAGGGTTTTGAGCCAGCAACCTCAGCATTTCCAGGTCGACGCTTTGTCTACTGCGCCACCACAGGTCAGGCTCATTACTTTCTTTTTAAAAAAAATTTTTTAAGTGAGAGAAGGGGAGGCAGAGAGACAAACTTCCATATGCACCCTGACCAGGATCCACCCAGCAGGCCCACTAGGGGGCAATGCTCTGCCAAATCTTTCATTTCTTATAAATAACCAACAAAATAATCAATGTCACTAAAGGGTTATACAGTTGTCTCTCACTATATCGTGGTTCACTTTTCACGGTCTCACTGTATCATGGATTTTTAAATTGTATATATCTAATTTTGTATTGTGGATTTTTCTCTATATTGCAGGATTTTGTGGTATATAGATATTTTTATATATTTATTATTTTAATAATTTATGTGGCAAAATAAGTGTGGGAAAGGTTTATAAGAGTGTGGGGAGGGTTTTAAAGCCTTAAAATATATATAAATAATAAAATAAATATACAGTCGCTACTTTGCCGATTTTCACCTGTTCAGGAACCTAACCACCGCGATAGACAAGGGACCAGTTAGAAAACTCTTTTTGGGGTTTATAATATGTAAGGCAATCTTGGGTAATGATATGGCTGTGGTTTGACATGAACTTTGGTCACATTTTTCTGAGTAGCTTAGATTCTTTTTTTTATATAACCATCTCAGAATGGCATATGAAATTTGTGCTACAAACAATTACTAATTCATGCGAAGTTTAGACCAATTACTTATTTAGAATGTTTAGAAATGGTAAAATTATTATTATTATTTTTAAATAAGAGGAGGGGAGATAGATAGACTCCCACATGCATTCCAACCAGGATTCACCTGTGAACCTCTGTCTGGGGCCAATGCTCAAACCAATGGAGCCACTGGCTGCAAGAAGGGAAGGGGGGATAGAAAAGGAGGGGAAGAGAAGCAGATGGTCACTTCTCATGTGTGCCCTGACCAGGGATCGAAGCTGGGACGTCCGCACACTGGGTCAGTGCTCCATTCACTGAGCCAACCGGCCTGGGCTGAGCTTTGGTTCTCTTCTAAAAGATTGTGAAAGCAAGTTTGGCCTGATTTAGCCAAAGTGGCACCACTTCCTGAGACAGCAGTAAGCTGCCCACTTCATACCAGCATAACTTATTTTCAGACTAATTTCTAGACAGGTGGTTTGTACTAAGGTCCTGTTGCTGGTGATTCTTGTAGTCAGGATATGGATGACTATTTTTGATACCTTAATATTCAATGTCTAATCAAGCAGAACACGTGCAAGAATCAACCAATGAATGCATAAATAAGTAGAACAAGAAATCAATGTTTTTTTCTCTCTTACTTCCTCTCTCTTTAAAACCAATAAATTTTTTTAAAAATACTTTTTTTCTTTACAGAGACAGAGAGAGAGTCAGAGAGAGGGATAGATAGGGACAGACAGATGAGAAGCATCAATCATTAGTTTTTCCTTGTGTGTTGCAACACCTTAATTGTTCATTGATTGCTTTCTCATATGTGCCTTGACCGTGAGCCTTCAGCAGACCGAGTAACCCCTTGCTCGAGCCAGCGACCTTGGGTCCAAGCTGGTGAGCTTTTTCTCAAACCAGATGAGCTCACGCTCAAGCTGATGACCTTGGGGTCTCAAACCTGGGTCCTCTGCATCCCAGTCTGACGCTCTATCCACTGCGCCACCACCTGGTCAGGCTAAAAAAAATTTTTTTTAAGTAGAGTCAATAGGGGTGATAAAAGAGAGACTAGAATAACAGTGTAGTTGAGAGAAGGAGCAACTTGAACTTGCTTTTAGACAGAGGACTCCAATGGAAAAGTGGAAATCAGATGCAAAATAATGAAAATTGCTGAAACACTATCAAAATTGAAATGAGAGGAAAGGAGAACAGATATATTGCTCACAAAAATCAGGGGATATTTCAAAATGAATATGAAGTGATAAGAAAAGAAGCATTTGATTTTTTTTTTTATTAAACAAGAACATCAGAAAGGCAAACAGACTGACCAGGCAGTGGCGCAGTGGATAGAGCATCAGACTGCGATGTGGAGGACCCAGATTCAAGACCCTGAGGTCGCCAGCTTGAGCGCGGGCTCATCTGGTTTGAGCAAAGCTCACCAGCTTGAGCCCAAGGTCACTGGCTTGAGCAAGGGGTCACTTGGTCTGCTGTAGCCACCTGGTCAAGGCACATACAAGAAATCAATCAATGAACAACTAAAGAGCCGCAACAAAGAATTGAAGTTTCTCATCTCTCTCCCTTCCTGTCTGTCCCTATCTGTCCCTCTCTCTGACTCTCTCTGTCTCTGCCACAAAAAAAGAAAAGCAAACAAATCAAAGAAAGTTGTTCAATTATGCAAATGAGATACAAAACCAACCTTTATCTTATTGGTGAAATGCACTATGCAAAAGACTGAAAGTACTAGAGTATCTGCATGTTCCCTGATCCTCTAATTTTTTGTGAGCAGTGTAGTAGGAGGAGGCAGTTCGCACTGAAACTGAATTCATTCAGAACTCTCAGCAAACAAATTTTTTCTCATCATGGGTTCCATACTCCCCATTAACTGTATGAAAATTCACTCATGCACCCCAGCTAGGAACTGTAGTCTTCTTTATCTCCTCCTTACCTTTCATCTTCTTCCTCCTTAAATGGATACCATGTTTCTCAATTCCATCCCTCTAATGTTTCACATACATTCCTATTTTTTCAACCCACTGGCACTACTTTATGTAAGGCATTTGTCATTCTTGCCTGGAATACTTTAATAATTTTCTGACTAGACTCTGAATTTAGTAGGTTTCTGTTCTCAGTTCTTTCTCCCTACTACCATCAGAACTAGGGTCTTAAAACACAGATATAATCATACCATTTTCCTCTTCAAAAAGAGCAGCAATAATCCATTCCTATCAATTATATTTCTTTATTTATTAAGTGCCTCATATGTGCTAGGTGCTGGGGATGTATGGATGAATTATAATAAAGGAGACATTTTAATTAGGAATGAAGAAATCATATGCCCACAACAAAATGAAAAGATGTTCAAAAATGAGATGTATTTTTCTCCTAAGAGACCACCAAAGATGAAAAAGAATGAAAATACCCAATGTTGGCAACTGTGAGGGAAAACAAGCAACCTCATCCACTGCTGATGGAAGTATTAATAGATGCAAACTTTTAGCAGACACTCTAGCAATACTTGTTAAAATTTTATTAATACCCATTTGCCCTAATTATGGATATGTCCAGGCTTGTGGAATTATGAAAGGCTAACTTTCTACTTCTCATAATCTTTTTCACTGTTTTTCATAATATTTCATCTTTATACTGTCTATATATTTATTTTTCAATTTGAAAAAAATTAAGACACAAAAATGGAAAATAATTATCTTTCTTGGATAGATTCACACTCTTCAGGTCAACATTCAAGGCTGTTCAAATGATTCCCTAGCCCAATTCCAGCCCTACCTTCCACCATTTCTGTTCACATCTCCCTCACCCAGGACTATCCTAGGTAGTGTTGGAATCCATGGGAGTCCAAAAAGACCAGAGTAACAGGCTTTATTGAAAGGAAGAAAGAAACCCTGCCGGGCACCCCTCTAGGGAGAAGGGCACCAGTACAAGATAGGGGGATGAATTTATAGGGTAAAAGGAGAGTCTCGAGCAAGTGGGTATTGAATCAAAAGTCCTGGTATGTCCGGAATGCTCCTCCTTGGAGGGCTTGCCAGCTTCTTGGAATTCCTCTGCCTCAGGGGCGACAGTCCAGTAAGGGTGAGGTCTGACAGATAAGCGGAACCTCAAGAGGGCAGTTTGGAATTCCTGGTAAATTCACGTATCTATCATTTCTCAACTCTGTGGTTACATATAAAAGAAAGGCAGTTATTAATTTTATAATATATGGCGAGGGGTGACGAGGAGAAAAAATTGGAAAATTATTGCTTCTTCTGGAGAGAACTCAAGAAGAGAACCTTGCCAAGCCAAGTCCCCCATCCAGTTAAGGAGGTCTCAATTTCCGTGTTGTGAGGTCTGAACCAGGCGATGTTTTTGAAAACCTGAGTGAGGAAGTAAAAAAAATTTTGCAAGGTAATAATTATTAGTTGCTTGCTGCAAGTGCTGATCTGACTCCCCTCGAATGGGAGGACATGCGAAGATTTTTAGAGACAGGGAACCTATTGGTGTAAGTTTTAGAAGGACTGAGTATGTGTGGTTTAAAAGGAAGGGGGTTTGGAGAACACTCAGGAGGGAACTTTCTCGGGCTAAGGGGTGGTTTCTTCCTGCTGTCATCCCTACCTATTTGATATTTCCCTCATGAAGTTCTCCTTGGGGTACTGGGGAATAGGAGTGTAGGAGCATTTGATTGTAGGTAACTCTAGAGATTTCTCTCATCCGGGCCTGTAGGAACTTGATAAAGAAGGGGGCAAGTGTTTGGATAAGGAGGGTTATATAGCGGGGTGAAAGCTCTTCCATGGTAAAGTTAGAGATATTCTTTCCTGGCAACCCTAGAGAGAGCAGTTAGCTTGAGCTAAAAGAAATATTTCATGCCCATTTGTAGGCTCTTCTTCAGCCAAGAAGACCCAGCGATCTTGTCCCCTTACTATGTGAAGAGTAAAAAGACTGAGAAGCATTAAGATGTGAATGCTATTCATTCTCCTAGTTCTTCAGGGATACGGAGAGCTTTAGGGTTAGGGGACCTGTAGGGGTTGAAAGATAGGATTTAGGAGGTTTGCTGATATAGGGTTTCTGATTTTTTTTTGTTTCATGAAGGCAGGTTTCAGGGTTGGTGTGTAGGGTTAGGTAGATTTTTCCAATTTTCTGATTGGCAAAGGTCTGCATGTGGTTCTGTAAGAAACGTGAACAAATGTAAGAGGCAGGGTCCAAAAGTTAGAAAAATAAATAGGAGAGTGAGTGGACGAATGAAAAGCAATAGTCAAGACATCCAGTTTGTGTGAAACCACTGATTCCATGTATATGAATTCGCTGGGCTAGAGAGAGAGAGAGAGAGAGAGAGAGTAGGAATAAGGCAAGGGAGTGGCCAGCCCCCCTGCCCCTAGACCTACTTCTTTAGAGATTTTTAAAGTAACATGAAGAGGAATTACCTGTACAGCTCGTTTGGTCTTTAGATTGATGGGTAGTGTATTAGGAACTGGAAGAGGCTCATGGGGTGGGATTAGGTTGATATTTGGGGTGAGATAGATTAGGGTACAGGTTTCTGTCTAATTAGTAGGGAGACACATATAGGTATTGGTCCCACACAAGTAGGAAGTCCCTGATTGGGTGAGGCAGGCTGAGAGGTGAATAGAGAATAGAAGGACAAGGGGTTGGTTTTGTTTCTGTTTCTGAGCTCCAGATGGTCAGGGTGGAGGAAAGAGTTGCCCTTAGCAGCAGTGGGAGTTTTCAGGATTGCGGTGTGTGGACCTGTGCACGTGAAAGTTAGTCCTTGGGTGATATAATGCTGGAAGCGCCTCTTGGACAGTCTTTCAACAGTTTGTTGAGTAACCTGTAAATCCTGCAAGTACTTAGAGAAAGGGTGGTTACATTTCTACACTTTGCAGTTAGAGTTTAAGTCCTAGTGACTACTGCTTCTAGCTGGAATTAGAATCAGGTCCTAGCCTACAATAGGCATGGGGCATTGAGACAAGAGGAATAAAGGAGATGCTATACATTAAATAAAGCAATAAAATCAGTCTGTCAATACCCACTGTAGAGATCTTCGAGGGATAAATAAAACTTAAATATTCAGGCAAGGCATAGTAGATGGCCCTTGTGTTTACAAGAAA
Source organism: Saccopteryx leptura (assembly GCF_036850995.1). Lineage (NCBI taxonomy): Eukaryota > Metazoa > Chordata > Mammalia > Chiroptera > Emballonuridae > Saccopteryx > Saccopteryx leptura. Next base: position 256,320,264 of record NC_089505.1, read on the forward strand.
TGAGATTAGCTTATCTGCTACTTGGAAGAAATACCTTAGGCTGTGAACAATGTCCTTGGGCTTTCAGTGGCTATTCCCAGCATGCTGGGCAAAGTCAGGTCACAGGTAGCTGGAGCAGGGCTAGAAGAGACTGAACCCTCCCTCCACGGAGCAAGGGGGCAGCTTATCTTCTCGTGTCCCTCTTTCCACAGCACAGTAGTGTCAACCCGTGGGGCCGGGAAGCCTGGCAGTTCAATGACCTTTCTTTCCACTCTGGTGCAGGGCCCTGATGGAATCCTATGAAGCCCTTTCTGGGCATTGGAGCCTTTAGAGCATATGCCAAAAAGCTGGTATTTCCTGACTTCTTTTGGGCCTTATTTGCCTTTTCTGTTACTTCCTTGGCCATTACAGACCTTAAAAGTCATGCTCAGAAGATCTCACTGAGGGGCTTGACTAAGAGAGCAAAATTGGAAATCTAGTGTTTAAAGGGGCCTATTAGGCTGAGGAAAGAAAACATTTGATCTGTGGTGGTGGGTGGTTGGAGACTGTGGAGGGTCTGAGTTCGATCAAGGGTAAGACCTCAAGTGGTGGGTGTTGGACAGATAAAATATATTATGCTCACTTCATTAAAGATGGTGCTGCCCACATGGAAGCCCATCACCCAGGTGATATTAATGTGTGTTGGGGGAAGGCTGTGGGCAGGCAGGATCCTTGTAGCCCGGGGTTTGGTTTTAGGATTAAGTCTTTCCCACCCTTTTTGATGTGGGGTGATACAATCCCATCATGCCTCAGATAAATTACTTTGTATTAGAGACTTCCCTATTTTGTATATTGGATTAAAGGTTTTGATTTCTGCACTTTAAAGTGGGGCAGACCAGGAGCTTGCTCTCTCGGTTCCTGAGATTAGCATTAGAGGAGAGAGCAGAGAAAGGCCATGTGGAGGAGACCAGGAGAAGCAGCCAAGATGGTGGCATGCTGAGTGAGAGGCCAGTTTGTGCAGAGTTTGTGCAGAGCTAAGGAAGGAGATGGGGAACAGAGGTGAATAAGTCTGGTGAGCTAGAAACCTTTGATTCTAGGAAACTCGGGTAAGCCAGTAGCTTTGTGAGCACTGAATGAGTGGGTTTTGGAGCCCAGTGTGTGTTTTTACTTGCCCGCCGGGTGCAAGGTAGGATTAAAGATGATAACCCACCAGTTTTTGGCTCCGTTGTTTCTTTACCGACTGTCCAAATCCAATGCGAACCTGCATGGGACAGGCGGCTGTGATGGTGGCCGTGCCTACTGGCTTCACAGTGGGGTTAAGGTGATGCCCAGATAGACTACAGACTGAGAGTGAAGTTGAGCCTTAGCAGAGAAGACATGATATTCCTTTATGGCGAGGAAGTTAAGAAGGGTGGTGGTGTGTCTCCTTGAGGCAGGCAGGGAGGGACTACAGAGGAGTAGGTCATCTACATATTGTAAGAGAGTACTAGTTTTGATATTGCATGCTGCTAAATCCTGAGCTAGTGCCTGCCCAAACAGGTGTGGGCTGATTTTGAACCCCTGGGGTAAGACAGTCCATGTAAGTTGCTGGGCTGCATTAGTGTCTGGGTCAGTCCAGGTAAATGCAAACAGAAAGTAAGAGTCAGGGTGTAAAGGAATGGTAAAGAAGGCATTCTTGAGGTCTAAGACCATGAAGTGAGTGGTGTTTGAGAGAATGTGTGACAGTAACCTGTAGAGATTAGGGACTACTCGATGGAGGGGAATTACTGCCTCATTGATTAGGCGTAAGTCTTGTATGAGGTGATAAGCCCCTGAAGGTTTTCAAACAGGAAGGATGGGGGTGTTGCAGGGAGAGTCCATGGAGATGAGTAAGCCTGGTTTAAGAGGTGGGTAATTATTGGTTTAAGGCCTCAGAAACAGACACAGTTACACATTAAACAAAGACTTTAGATACACATTATGAATTAAGGAATTTAAATGAGCGCACTTTACTTGTTTCAATTAAAATTATACTAGAGGGCCTGACCAGTAAATAAAGTGTCGACCTGTAATGCTGGGGTCGCTGGTTCAAAACCCCGGGCTTGCCTGGTCAAGGCACATATGGGAGTTGATGCTTCCTACTCCTTCCCCCTTCTCTCTCCTCTCTCTCTAAAAATGAATAAATTTAAAAAAATTATACTAGAGGTGTTTTTTGACAAACAGAGACAAAACAGATTATTCACTCACATAGCTCAATAGACAATTCTGTTTTTTTAAACTTTTCAAGATGGCAGGGAGTGGTCAGCATAGAGGGGAGGAAGAGAGAAAGCAGATGGATGGACAGTGTGAGCAGCTGGATGGAAAAGAATCTTCAGGAGGAGGAGGTGGTGGTGCCACGTGGTCAGAGGAGTCAAAAAGATTTAGATCTCTGAGTAGAGGGGAGAGGACAAGGGGTAGTGGAAGGCACAGTCAGTCTCTGAGGAGAGGGGGGATGGGTCAAAGAAGAAAAAGAGACAGAGCTGCCTTTCTGTAAGGAGGGAGGACGGGTTTACAAACACAGTGGAGAAGGGAGGGGCCCCTGGCCAGCAGGGGAGGAGAAAGAGAGACTGGTATCTGCAGGTGAATGAGAAAGAGGATTCAGCGAAGAGAGGGGAGGGAGCTTTCTGGAGGGAAGAGACTCGAGAGAAAGAGGTCCAGAGAGGGACCAGAGAGGGGTCCCAAGAGACGGGTTCCCCAGGGGTCAGGCAGGAGGGAGAGTTGGGAGTCCACGAAGAAGGAAAGATTAGGAGCGAAGGATTTAGGTAAGGTTTCTTTGGCCAAAAAATGGCCTGCGTGTAGAACAAGTGGTACAGAAATTAAGGACAGGGTGAAGGTAGAAGGAAGCCTGGAATCTCTGAGACCCTCTCAGTCCGGTGGCAAAGATTATCTAGATCTCTCAGAATATTGTAATCGAATGTCCCATTTTCAGGCCCATGGGAGTCATTGTCTAGTTTATATTGTGGCCAGGCGGTATGGCAAAAGAAAATGAGTAGATGACAGCCCAACGGGGTTTGGTCAGACGGCTTTGACTCCGAAGAGCCCAATGTGGAGATTAGTGATCTAGAGAGGTTGTCCTCACCTCCAATCACAATTTCAAAGGAGAAAGCTCTCCTGGGAATGTGAAGTCATCCTGCTTAGGGGTCATCACCACCTAAGAAAGAGCTCAAAGAAAATGCGGAGGGATTTGGCTAAGCGCTTAGACTTTTGGAATGTGCTGTCCCTGGGACAGAAAAATGGCAAACCCCTCTAAATGTGAGGCTGACCAGAGAAAGCCATCCGATGATGGATTAGAGACTTATGGGTCGAATTAAAGCCAACTGGGAGAGGGAAGGGAGAAAGTCCTTACCTTTCTGATCCGGCAGGGGTTCAGGACAGGGTTAGACTGCCGGCCAATCAACCTACAACTACACATCCAAACAGAATCAGGGAGTAAGCCCGGGATGAGCTGCTACTGCCCATTGCTTCCCTGTCTGTAAGTTTGGACGGCAAAGAGGGATCGTCCAGGCAGTTAGTACCCTGTCCTGGGTTTCGGCACCAAATGTTGGAATCCATGGGAGTCTGAAAAGACTAGAGTAACAGGCTTTATTGAAAGGAAGAAAGGAACCCTGCCAGACACCTCTCCGGGGGAAGGGCACCAGTACAAGCTAGGGGGATGAATTTATAGGGTAAAAGGAGAGTCTTGAGCAAGTGGGTGTTGAATCAAAAGTCCTGGTATGTCCAGAATGCTCCTCCTTGGAGGGCTTGCCAGCTTCTTGGAATTCCTCTGTCTCAGGGGCAATAGTCCAATAAGTAAGGGTGAGGTCTGACAGATAAGTGGAACATCAAAAGGGCAGTTTGGAATTCCTGGTAAATTCATGTATCTATCAGGTAGTGTTTTTCACTCCTCCCTGCCTCTGATGTTCCTCTAACCCAGCTGTTCTCAACCTGTGGGTCGTGACCCCGGCGGGGGTCGAACGACCAAAACACAGGGGTCACCTAAAGCCATCGGAAAATACATATTTCCGATGGCTTTAGCTGCTGAGAAGCCGCGCTACCATCTGCAGCAGCGCTATTCAGCTTGAACTCACGCCGTTATGGACGTGCGTTCCAAACTGAATGCCTGCGGTCATGCGCAGACGTGACTGCATCATCCATCCGGGGCCTAAGGGGCAGGGGAAGTGGGGGGAATGCTCCACAGTCCATAGCAGCATGGCTGCTCCTCCATAGCAGCGCATTACGTGTGTCTGACGCTTGCTGACATCATCAGTGGGCAGGTGCAGCAAGCACCGGAGGACAGAAGCCTAGGAAGCGGAGAGGCAAGAGGCGGAGAGCCAAGAGAGCCTGTGAGACAGCCTGCTGGTGTAAAAAAGGTTAATAATGTAAAAACAGTACACACACCATACACACAATACTGTGTAAGTGTAAGGTGCTTTGTGTGTAATCATTACACAGTACACAAAGCAGCTTACACTTACACAAAGCACCATACATTTACACAGTGTGAACTACATCGGTCTTATACTATAAGAGACCACTATAAGATGTAGTTCACACTGTTTTCCAATGTATAATTATCTCCCATATCTCCCACTATTTTCCCATATTCTGAATGAGGAAACTGCTGAAATCAGCGGTTTCTGGCATTGAATCTGCCTCCTATTGATTTCATTGGGAGTGCGGCGGATTTTGTGGAAGAGAGCTCCGGAGAATCTCGGGTTACCACACAATCCGCGGCAGCCTCCTTTTGATTTCAATAAGAGGCGGAGAAATGACAGTTCCCGACACATTTCTTCCTCTCCTATTCAAGTCAATGGGAGGCCGCAGCAGATTCCGCTCAAATATAGAGCATGTTGCTTAATTTTTTCCACGCTAGAACTTTTCCTAGAGCAGAAAAATTCCAAAGGTGGAATCCGCCACCCCCAATAGACTGAAAGAGGCCTCACACTGAGGAATCTGCTGTGTGGATTCTGCAGTGTAAAAGATCTGCCTCCTATAGAAGGCTATTGGGAGTGGCGGATTCCATCTTTGGAATTTTTCTGCTCTAGGAAAAGTTCTAGCGTGGAAAAAATTAAGCAACATGCTCTATATTTGAGCGGAATCTGCTGCGGCCTCCCATTGACTTGAATAGGAGAGGAAGAAATGTGTCGGAACTGCATTTCTGCCGTACAGGGGATCTCTCTTCTGTGGAATCCACGGGTCTCCCATTGAAGTAAATGAGATGTGGATTCCACTGCAGAAACCGCTGCTTTATAGTGTGAAAGAGCCCTGAAAGATACCATGCTGTGCAGAAACTACAGTGTGTTCTATGACGTAGTTCACACTGTTCTATATAGAAAACTTGCCACTAATCTGGAAAAAACAGATCCATTAGTTAAGCAGCTATTTACGGAATGATAGCCCCAATACACTAGGTAAGGAGGTCCATTAGTAATAAATATTTCTCAATATATAATTAAATATTGTTTTTGTGATTAATCACTATGTTTAAATTATGTTTGATTTGTAGCAATGAGAATACATAATGCATATCAGGTATTTACATTCCGAATCATAACTGTAGCAAAATTACAGTTATGAAGTAGCCACCAAAATTATTTTTTGGTTTGGGGTCACTGCAACATGAGGAACTGTATTGCGGGGTCACGGCATTAGAAAGGTTGAGAACCACTGCTCTAACCGGAATGCCTTTCTCTACTCCTCTATTAATCAAAAATGGACTCATCACATTTTACTTTTCTACTCATCTTCCAAAAACAACTTGAGTCACTTCTCTTCCCATTAAGCTTGTCCTCCCATCTGGTTTAAATTGCCCCGGTTGGTGCTAAGGGGGTAGTTTGTTTATTATACCTTTATTTAACACAACACAATTTGGCTTGTATTGTTGTGACTTGTGTCTGGTATCTCCCTTGCCATCTTTTATTTTCTACTTTATTTGCATTTTCTATGAAGTAAATGTTAATTTCAAATACTTATTCAGTCTTGTGTGTTTCATGCATAAATCCATACTTAAGTTATACAGCTCTTGGAGATACATAGCTCAGTCATGTGGGCAATTAACTTCAAGTCACAAAGTGCTATTTTGTATTAATTTGTATTTGAAAAGAGTGCAGGAATTAATTAAACATGTCTATAGATGCCTGGTGCTTATTCACTGACAATGAGCTGAAATTATTACCTCATTTTAAGCCTTTCTCTGGTGATTTGTTTACTGAGAGTTGTGCTAAATAGCTGAATTGTTGTCATGACCCTTTGCCTAGATCTTTTCAAAACAGTCATTAGACTTTAATTTTACATAACAAAACACACACAAAATCACATAACGAGGAGAGAAACTGAAAACAATTCTTAGAATTTTAAGCTTGCACATGCATTTATACTGGGCTTACAGTAATGGGCATAGCCCATGATTTTGTTACTCGACAATAATTAAATCTGACCACTTGTAAGTGCTGATGTGTATATGGTTGCCAAACTGTGATTATATGTAGAATAAACTAATAACCTTAAATTAAGGAACTTGATCAATAGAGATTGTTTCAGTAAATCAGAGAATTAACCACTTTTTGCTGTTTAGGTGACTCCACAGTTTCAGGTCCCCAAGTGGGAGTAGTTCTTAAAGCAAAAGTGACAACCCCATTATCATTTGTAAATTTCCACTAACAAGCCAAGTCTGTTGGCTACTTGGACTGTGACCTTTTTTTTTTTTAGATTTTATTTATTCATTTTAGAGAGCAGAGAGAGAGAAAAAAGGGGGAAGGAGCAGGAAGCATCAACCCCCATATGTGCCTTGACCAGGCAAGCCCAGGGTTTCAAACTGGCTGTGACCTTTCTAACAGCATAGTATTTGTTGTTGTTTGGTTTATGAGCATCTGTATACACCGTGGAAGTTCTGGGGAGTTTCAAAAAAAGAAAACTGAAACTAAGAAGGAAAACAAAAGCAAAAAGCCAGAAACTACTTCTTTAGACCTTTCTTTATGATTTCAGGACTTCTGGGACCTTGAAAGATTGATTTCTTCTCACTCAGGTTTCTTATAAAATTAACTTTGGCTCATACCTCTGTAATACAGTAGTTAATCTTACAAGATAAGCAGTACAGGGGAAATGTATCTGAGGGGAAAATCGAGTGCGGGAAGCTCCAGACACTTACAAGGTCACAGGACAAAGCTGGTACGTAAAGTAGTCCTACTGTAGCCCTGCAAATAGCAAAAGGTCTGCTTTGGGTTAATTTCGTGTATCTTTCATCACATTTCACTTTTCTTCTCAGCCAGCATTAAATATAAGTGGACCTTACTGAAACCTGTTCTGTGAGAGCCTTTTGAATTGCTCAGCTGAAGAGCAATCATGAGTTAAGTTGTGAAATTTGAACTTTGTATTTTAGCATCCACTTCCCTGTAATGGTCCTGGAAACAGCACTAAGGCCACAGCAGTGTTTACAGCTACTTATTCCTAGAGACTAAATGTGCTTTCAGATAAGCACCACTGACTATCTGAACTGGAAGTAATATTACAGTCTTTTTAATTCAATCCTCTTGCTTTATACAAGGGGTCCCTGAGGCTCAGAAAGGCTCCTAAATATCAAGTAGGTTCTTTGGGAACAGACCTGGAATTAGAATCAAGTGTCTCAACTAATCTAGATTTCTAATCTAGACTTCTTTATACTCTAAAGTGACTCCAAGCCAGAATAATTTCTCACTTATAAAGAAAGTCTCTGTGAATTAATCTTTTTATTTGAATATGTTCATCTTTTAAAAGATATAGAAGATTCACTTAACTCCAATATATGTCAGCATTGGGAAAATGCACATAAATAAATTTCCCTAAAAAGTATCTTTTTTTTTTTTGGACAGAGACAAAGAGAGAGACAGAAAGAGGGACAGACAGACAGGAAGGAAGGGAGATGAGAAGCATCAATTCTTTGTTGTGGCTCTTTTGTCTCCTTAGTTCACTGATTGCTTTCTCATATGTGCCTTGACTTGGGGGGCTACAGAAGACTGAGTGACCCCTTGGTCTCAAGCCAGCGACTTTGGGCTCAAGCCAGTGACCTTTGGGCTCAAGCCAGTGACCATGGGTCATATCAGTGATCCCACACTCAAGCCAGCAACCCTGCACTCAAGCTGGTGAGCCCGCGCTCAAGCCAGTGACCTCAGGGTTTTGAACCTGGGTCCTCTGTATCCCAGTCCAATGCTCTGTTCACTGCGCCACTGCCTGACAGGCCCTAAGAAGTATCTTAAAAGCCCTTACTGGGAAGCTCAGTTGAGTTAGCGCATTGTCACAATATGCCATGGTTACGGGTTCAATCCCCAGTCAGGGCACATACAAGAATCAACCAATGAATGCATAAATAAATGAAACAATATCACTAAAAATTAAAGTAAAACAAAATAATCATCTCAGAGATGCCTTCTAAAACAGTTTAATGGGACCAGCCTGTAAAACTTCTCAATGATCCACAAATTATGAATCTTGAAGAGAACATTAACTAGGATTATTAAATTTCCACCCGACTATGAAAATGTTGTTTTGATTGACCTGCTTTAACAAAATTCCCATCAAATCAGTCAAATTGCTGGGGTTTCTCCCTGTTGTGCTCCAAGTCAGTGAGGCAGTTCAGCAGGCAAGTTCTAAGGCAGGGGTCCCCAAACTTTTTACACATGGGACCAGTTCACTGTCCCTCAGATCGTTGGAGGGCCGGACTATAAAAAAAACTATGAACAAATCCCTATGCACACTGCACATATCTTATTTTAAAGTAAAAAAAAAAACAACAACAAAAAACCGGGAACAAATACAATATTTAAAATAAAGAACAAGTAAATTTAAATCAACAAACTGACCAGTATTTCAATGGGAACTATGGGCCTACTTTTGGCTAATGAGATGGTCAATGTGCTCTCACTGACCATCAATGAAAGAGGTGCCCCTTCCGGAAGTGCGGTGAGGGCCAGATAAATGGCCTCCGGGGGCCGCATGCGGCCTGCGGGCCGTAGTTTGGGGACCCCTGTTCTAAGGGATACAGAATTCTTGAGGAACACAGGAACATTTCCTAAGTGTGTCCCTTAGAACGTGAACTTGCATTTAAAAAAATGGTTTCATGGTCAAGCAAATTTAAGAAACATAATTAACCTAGTTTCTTTTATTATGCTAATTTGGTTATTATTCGTTCAGAAACTATTTGTTGAGTGCCTACTCTGAGTCAGGCACAGAACAAAAAGGACACACATCTCTGCTCTGTCATAGACCTTATAGACAATATAATTTATGTAGCTTTTTCTTTCTGTTGAATGAATTAATGCCCACTTAAGTATTCATTCTTGCCTGACCAGGCAGTGGCGCAGTGGATAGAGCATCGGACTGGGATGCCGAAGACCCAGGTTCGAGACCCCGAGGTCGCCAGCTTGAGTGCGGGCTCATCTGGTTTGAGCAAAGCTCACCAGCTTGGACCCAAGGTCGATGGCTCAAGCAAGGGGTTACTCGGTCTGCTGAAGGCCCACGGTCATAGCACATATGAGAAAGCAATCAATGAACAACTAAGGTGTTGCAATGCACAACGAAAAACTAATGATTGATGCTTCTCATCTCTCTGTTCCTGTCTGTCCCTATCTTTCCCTCTCTCTGACTCTCTGTCTCTGTAAAAAAAAGAAAAAAAAAGAATTCATTCTTAACTTAAATTCCCAGAAATGGGACAATGAATTACATAATTAATAACTTGCAATAATATTAAATGTTTTGAAGGAAAAACCCAAAGTGCTATGGAAAGATATAATAAGAGGATTAATTAGGGGCTTGTTACCAGAATCTCTTGGGGTGGGTTGCTCGACTTCGTAAGATCCTTAATTTGGCTGTGGGTAGGGAGAACTCAGTATTTTGGAAGCCCCTCCTGATGGAAGGCCCCTTCCATAGCCCTCTCTTTCCTTTGTGAGAACCCTACCACCACAGCCTGGAGCTCCACTCCTGGGCAGAGCAAAATCCCAGCACATCCTTCCCACTGCCAGGTGTTTTAGATAATCAACCAGCAGCATTTGGCCCTGAAAGCAGGGCCAAGTGACAGAAACTTAGGAGGGAGGGATGCAAGACTCTCACTATTAAAGACTCTTAACATTTCCTTTAAACTTGGCATCTAAGCAACTTTTTCTGAAATGTGAAGAATACTCACTTTGTGTCAAAGACCACGTAGGTGTTCATACCCTTTGATTCAGCAATCCCACTGCTAGGAATTTAACTTAAGAATTCATTCACATTCTAGAATTGTGCATGTTACATCCCAGCGAGAGAGACTACAGCAGACCCAAAGTGAATTTTATAAGTTTTATTGCAGACCTGCACAGGGACTGCAGGCAACCCATGCAAGGGAGCACTGCAGCCCCCCAAACCTGCGCAGGGGATTCAGGTAACCCACACAGGGGAACACTGCAGCCCCCCAAACCTGCACAGGGACTGCAGGCAACCCACGCCTCCAAAGAGACTGGAGCACTGCAGCCAACCAAACCTGCGCAGCCAACAAACTGCGCAGGGACTGCAGGTAACCCACACAGGGGAACACTGCAGCCCCCCAAACCTGCGCAGGGACTGCAGGCAACCCACGCCTCCGAAGAGACTGGAGCACTGCAGCCCCCAAACCTGCGCAGGGACTGCAGGCAACCCACACAAGGGAGCACTGCAGCCCCCCAAACCTGCGCAGCCAACAAACTGCGCAGGGACTGCAGCCCCCCAAACCTGCGCAGCCAACAAACTGCGCAGGGACTGCAGCCCCCCCAAACCTGCACAGGGACTGCAGCTCCGAGCTTCTAAAATGGCTCCTTTTTATAGGGTGGCTGTCTAGGATGAGCAAGCATCATACAGAAGCTGATGTGGCTGTTAGTCATTGGCTAGGGAGGTAGTGCGCAGTTACGGGGGGGGGGTATTACTCAGTGGAGAATTTCAAACATAAACTTCTGATAAGGGTCTCTGACTCAATGCAGGATGTTGCTGAACTCTTTGTTCTCAGTGTCACAGGGACCTTGTACACTCTTGGCAGCCCCAGCATGTCAGTACTCCCTGAATCTAACAGTGCACCTGACCCCTATATAATGTTACTAGCCAATGCCACTCCAATAAATCTAATAAAAAAAATTAAAATAAAAGGACAAAAACAAAAAGAAAAACTAATTCAAGAGGTGGCTCTCTGGCGCACACCTACACCTTTCTTCCCTCTCAGGTATGCATTTTCACTTTTCTCTCCTAAACTCTAAGGGTTCCCATGAGACTTGCAACTAGGGAGCGAGGGTGAACCTGTCTCCAAGGCCCCCTTTTCCCTGACTTCTCAGTGAGCTAACAGAAGCCCCATTGTGACTCACTTCTTTCCTGTAACGTTTCTAGAGAGCCAAAGCAAAGCACCTCCTAGGCTCTTTCCTGTTGCTTCTTCTACCCTAAGCCATTCCTTTGTTTCATTGTCTCCAGCTTTAATAAATGTAATCTCAAAATAAAAAAATTACAAAAAAATAATTCAAAAGAAGAATAAAGCTATATACACCAAGGTAGTCATTATAATATTAAGTATAATAACAAGGAGAGAAAAGCAAACAATCTAAATATTCTACATCTGGAAAACTGTTAGATTGTGGTATATTAACATCTTAGACCCATTAACTTGCCATACGTCAACTGTGGAAAAATATACAGTCATGGCAAGTGAAATGGCAGAATACAAAATTGTATGCGAAGGAATACAAGCTATACAAAAATGGGTATGTAAAACACAGATGACAAGGTAAAATGGAGTCAATTTACTAGGATGGTAGTACAACAGGATAAAATCCCATTATGAATTGTCTTAAGCAAAAAGGAAAACATTCAGCCTGACCAGGCACAGTGGATAGAACGTCAAACTGGGGTGCAGAGGACCCAGGTTCGAAACCCCGAGGTTGACAGCTTGAGTGTGGGCTCATCTGGTTTGAGCAAGGCTCACCAGCTTGGACCCAAGGTCGCTGGCTTGAGCAAGGGGTCACTTGCTCTGCTGTAGCCCCCGCTATCCCCCCACCTCCCATCAAGGCACATATGAGAAAGCAATCAATGAACAACTAAGGTGCTGCAACAAAGAATTGATGCTTCTCATCTCTCTCAATTCCTGTCTATCTGTCCCTATCTGTCTTGTAATTGCAACACTTTAGTTGTTCATTGATTGCTTCCCATATGTGCCTTGACCTGGGGGCTCCAGCTGAGACAGTGACCCCTTGCTCAAGCCAGCGACCTTTGGGCTCAAGCCAGCAACCATGGGATCATGTCGATGATCCCACACTCAAGCTGGCAATCCCATGCTCAAGCCCAATGAGCCTGCACTCAAGCTGGCCTCGGGGTTTTAAACCTGGGACCTCAGCATCTCAGGTCAACGCTCTATTCACTGCACCACCACCAGTCAGGCTAGCAATGTTTTGCAAGAGGGACATAAATTGCCTTTAGGACTTTGCATCCTTTTTTTTTTTTTTACAGAGACAGAGAGAGAGTCAGAGAGAGGGATAGACAGGGACAGACAGACAGGAACAGAGAGAGATGATGTTGGGCAGATAAAATGTATTATGCTCACTTTGTTAAAGATTACGCTGCCCACGAGGAGGCCGTTGCCCAGGTGATATTAATATGTATTGAGAATCCTTGTAGCCTGGGACTTGGTTTTGGGATTAAGCCTTTCCCACCCATTTTTGATGTGGGTTGGTACAATCCTATCATGCCTCAGAGGGTGACTTTGTATTAGAGACTTCCCTATTTTGTATATTGGATTAAGGGTTTGGATTTCTACACTATAAAATGGGGACGGAGTGGGAGCTTGCGCTCTTGGTTCCTGAGATTATCATTAGAGGAGAGAGCAGAGCAGAGAGCAGAAGGAGGCCACGTGGAGGAGGCCAGGAGAAGCAGCCAAGATGGCGGAGTGCTGAGTGAGATGCCAGTTTGTGCAGTTTGACGCTGGAGAAGGAAGGAGATGGAGAACTGAGGAGAATAAGTCTGGTGAGCTAGAAACCTTTGATTCTAGGAAACTCGGATAAATCAGTAGCTTTATGAGCACTGAATGTGACTGGGTTTTGGAGCCCAGTGTGTGTTTTTACTTGCCCGCCGGGTGCAAGCTAGAATTAAAGACTATGGCCCACCAGTTTGTGGCTCCGTTGTTTCTTTACCGACTGTCCGAATCCAATGTGAACCTGCATGGGCCGGGCTGCTGTGATAGTGGCAGCCATGGCCACTGGCTTTACATTTGGCATGGGCTGAGCTGCTGTGATGGTAGCCCTGGTTTCTGGCCTTACAGCCAGACTACCATGATGGATACCCACCTCTCAACTAACCATGTGGTAAAAAGATCTAGGTTAGGAAGACCAACTGCCATTAAGATCCTGTATTTAGAGTAAGAAGTATTTATTTAAGAGGAGAGAGGTGCTGCTCCCAGTGGAAATAAATTGCCTATTGTTTCATTGAACATTTTAGAAAGATTTCTCATTTCTTTAGTGCTACTCCCAATAGCAGATTGTGATTTTGATGCAGCATGCTTTATTATAAGGTCACATGGTATAGTGAAAAGAGCACTAAATGCCAGGAAAATGGATTCTCATAGCTCTACCACAAATCAGCTGTATGTCCTTGGGTCAGTTCTTGTGCTGTAAATGTATTGATCTGCAGAGAAGTTTTATAAGATTATTTGAGCCAAAACTGATGACATGTGCCAAGAAGCAAACTCTCAAATGCTTCAGAGAATGACAGTTTGCAGTTTCTTTTATGATTTGGAATTAAGGAAGGAATGTAAGGAAGATTACAGGAAGGTGGAAAAAAGCAAGGCAAGGATTGGATTATAGGATTGTTACCAAGATTATGTGCTTTCTTGAGGAGTAGTTATGCCTTTGAGGGGTCTGGAAAAGAGGATTGTTTTGGCATTTCAAAGTTGTGTTAACCCTGATGCACAAGAACAATGGACAGGGCTTGCTTAAGGCAAAGATAAACTTTTTACTAAGAAAGTTCTAAGCCTGGGGCATGACTCCTGCCCAGTTAGGATTTATGAACAGATCACTTTCTGTCACTGGACTTGCAAAACTCCTTTTGTCCACAGCCTTAAACCTCTCTAGATTTTAGTTTCTTCATCTGCCAGAATAATGTCATCTCTATGAGAGAAGGAACCAAGTCAGCATGAAATGGAGATTTGCATTGAGAAACAACTGTAGAGGATGGGGTTAGGCAGAGGAAGAAGTTGAACTATTATATGATTTTATCAGAGGCCTCAGCTGATCCCATGAGGTGCTCTGGATTTAGAACAGCCTTTCAGAGGTGTGACAAATTTCAGCAAATGAGCCTACTTTATATGCCCATTAACACTAGATGTAAGCTGCCTGACCAGGTGGTGGTGCAGTGGATAGAACATTGGCCTAGGACACTGAAGACCCAGGTCCAAAACCCCGAGGTCACTAGCTTGAGGCCAAAGGTTGCTGACTTGAAGCCCAAGGTTGCTGGCTTGACCAAGGGGTCACTGGCTTGGCTGGAGTAACCCTGGTCAAGACACATATGAAAATAAAATCAATGAACAACTAAGGTGCTGCAATGAAGAACTGATGCTCTTCATTTCTCTCCCTTCCTGTTTCTCTCTCTCTCTCTCTCGCTAAAAGAATAAAGAAGAAAAAAGAAAAGAAAGATTGGATATAAACCATAAACTTGAGCAGGGCGGTTTCCTCAGCAATTTCTGCAGAAGGGTTCACCTAAAAATGGATGGCAGTCAATAAACCAGCCACTGGGAGAATTAGTGCCTTGGCCCTGAAGAAAGAAGCTGGGCAGCACACTACAGCATCCACTATAATCACTGTGTTCATGGCACCAATAAGTACAGTACCTGACACATGGTAGGTTCTTATTAAATATTTGTTAAATGGTGCTGGCCGGGTAGCTCAGTTGATTAAAGGATCATGCCGATGCACCAAGTTTGCAGGTTCGATTGCAAGTCGGGTCCCACACAGGAACCAACCAATGAACACATAAATAAATGAATATTCCTGTCTGTCTCTCTCTCTCTCCTTTCCTCACTCTCTAAAAATCAATCAATAAATAAAAAAAGGAAGGCGTGGATTGGATAACGCTTTTCAGCAATATTACATACATCTATCTATTACCTGGATGATATGGGGAAAGGTGATGAATCAAAATCCTCACAGTTTTTGTTATTGTTTTAAAAACAAAGGGTGCTGTGGATAAAGTGTTGGCCTGGAATGCTGTGGTTGTTAGTTCGGAACCCTGGGCTTGTCCAGTCAAGGCACATAGAAGCACTATGAGTTGTTGCTCCCCACTCCTCCCTGCCCCCATCCCCGCTGCTTTTTTTTTCTCTCTCTCTCTCTCCCCTCTCTCTAAAATAAATAAATAAATGAGTAACTAACTAACTAAATAAATAAATAAAATAAAGGAGTGGGAATAGGAATAGGAGATGAATGTGTACTAAAATTAATGCTGACTGGCCTGGCTAGAAAAAAGAAAGCATTCTCTGTGATTGAGTTAATAGTAGAAAGCACTAAGGAAGCAATTACTGTAGATCTTCTATAGAATCAAACTTTGTTGTCCAATACAGTATTTGCTTGCCGCAGGAGGCTATTTAAACTAGGTAAAACTAAATAAATTTATAATTTATTTCTTAATTACACTAGTCACATTTCAAGTGCTCAGTAGCCATATGTGGCTAGCGGCCACCACAAGGAAGCAGTGGAAATACAGAACTTTCCCATCATCACATGAAGTTCTACTGAACAGAACTGAATACACTAAATAGTTGTGGTTTTTTTAACCTTCATTCAGTAAAAATTGAATTTACTCTCATGAATTCTGCTGCTCGTTATTATGAAAGTGCTACAACTGTAGCCAAAAATTGAACAGGCTTGGGCAAAAAGGATTGCCTTGTATCCAAGTTTCTCTTGGAAATCCAAGTAGTACAGGATGATACTAAAATCGAATAAATATTTGTTGTCATTCCATCCTGTTTCTGCCATCTGGATCATCCGGGTAACCAAGAAGAAAGCCTGGGCTTCTGAAATGTGCTCCGCTCCTGCTTTCCACAGCCAGTGAGGCACAACTTCAAGCCTCAAACTGTCGAGATTTAGATATTTTACAACCAAATTTGTGTCCTTTTTTTCCCCCCCGCAAATTTGTGTCCTTTTAAAAATGCCTCCTAGTGCCCTAACCAGATAGCTCACTTGGTTAGAATGTCATCCCAAAGCACAGAGGTTCCCGGTTCGATCCCTGGTAAGGACACATACAGGAACAGCTTGATGTTCCTATCTCTCTCTCTCTCCCTTCCTCTCGCTAAAATTAATAAACTAAAAAAAAAAAAAAAAAAAAATTAAAATGAAAATGCCTTCTAGATTCTAGTCATTAGCTCTGAGTCTGACATATTGAAACCTGGAAGAAATGTTGTCCCTCTTTTTCTCATTAATTTTTTTTACGTTACATTATTGAAATTTTTGAACATATACAAAAGTAACGGATTCATTTAATAAATTCCCAAATACTCACAAAGCAGTCTTAGTCATTATTAAATCAGAGTCTGCTTTGTTTCATTTCTATACCTACCCACTCTCTCTACCCAGAATTAACTTACAGCAAATTGCAGACACCATGTAATTTCATCTGTAAATATTTTCCTATGTATCACCAAAAGATAAGGATGCTTTTAAAAAATTATTTTAACCACAATGACATTATAATGGTTTTAAAAAACTGAAATAATTCCTTAATATCTTAAAATATCCACTCATCCAAATAAGGTCCATACAGTGCCAATGTTTGATGAGTCTTTTTTAAAAGATTTTATTTATTGAGCCCTGGTTTGATAGCTCGGTTGGTTAGAGTGTTGTGTCCATACACAAATGTTGTGGGTTCAATTGCTTATCAGGGAACATACAGGAACAGATTGATATGTCTCTCTCCCCCCCTCTTTCTCTCTCTCTAAAATCAATAAATAAAAATAAAAAAGGCACTCTATCCACTGAGTCACAACAGGCCAGGCTAATGTATCTTTCAATTGTCTTAGAAGTCTTCCATTTTTCTTTTTGTTCCTCATAACGTTTGTGCCTGACCTGTGGTGGGGCAGTGGGTAAAGTGTGGACTTGGAATACCAAGGTTGCTGGTTCAAATCCCTGGGCTTGCTGGTCAAGGCACATATGGGAGTTGTTGGTTCCTGCTCCTCCCCTTCTTCTCTCTCTCTCTCTTTCTCTCTCCTCTCTCTAAAATGAATTTTAAGAAATCTTTAAAAAAAAACTTTTTGTAGAGGAAATTAAATCTTCTGTTCTGTAAAGTTTTCCAGAGCCTAGAGTTTTTCACTGCATCCCCATGGTATAATTTAACATGATCCTCTGTCCCCTTTATTTTCTGTCAATGGATTGTTAGACCTAGAAGCTTGATTAGATTTCTGTGTGCCCTTTTTAAAGTGTATATTGTGTTGTGTTCTTCTATTTGATTGAAGTATCAGATAATTATGTGACCAGTCATTGCTAATCACTGCCTAGATTCGTTAATTCAATTTCTTTATTTATTAGCTAGGCTATATCCATAAAAAAAGATACTTCCTCTTATTTTTTTTTTTTAAATACTGATATGGTTTTTTTTAACTTTATTTTTATTTATTCATTTTATTTATTATTTTTTTTATTTATTCATTTTAGAGAGGAGAGGGAGAGACAGAGAGAGAGACAGGGGGGAGGAGCTGGAAGCATCAACTTCCATATGTGCCTTGACCAGGCAAGCCCAGGGTTTTGAACCGGCGACCTCAGCATTTCCAGGTCGACTCTTTATCTACTGCGCCACCACAGGTCAGGCCGATACTTCCTCTTATTAACTAGTCAGTTATCTAGAGTCAAACTTAATATAGAAAAGGCAGAATAAATTCTTGATTTTTTTCTCTTGATTAACAGATGGAAAGAGCTGATTCCTTCCCATCCTCCAGAAAAGTAAATGTGAGTTTTTATTTTCTTAGCATAATTATAAGAGATAAACATATTTGATATGTTTCAATTTATTGTAGCTGTTTTTTTCTACACAAATTGCCCATCTTTGGCCATTTATAGCATCTTCAAATTGGCTCTGGAGTCCCTTTGATTTTTATTTATTTAATTTTAATTTTTTAGAAAGAGAGAGAGATAGGAAGGCTCAAGCCAGCAACCTTGGGCTTCAAACCAGTGACCTTGGGCTTCAAACCAGCTACCTTAGGGCTCAAGCCAGTGACCATGGGATTATGTCTATAATCCCATACTCAAGCCAGTGACCCCATGCTCAAGCTGGTGAGCCTGCACTCAATTTAGATGAGCCTGCACTCAAACCAGCAACCATGGGGTTTCAAACCTGGGTCCTCAGCATCCCAAATCGATGCTCTATCCACTGTGCCACCACTTAGGCTGGAGTCCTTTTGATATGGCCTCAGTTTTCTTTCACAATTTCCTTACTACCTGGCATAACAGCATGTACCCATTTCCTAATCTGTTTGCTTTGCTATCATTCCATATTCCCATGCAAATACCCCGCCTCTGATTGTGCAGTCTCAGAACCTGACATGTTTTGTATATATGAACAAAGAAATGCAATTTTGTATTTTCAGTACATTTTCATTTATTTATTTAAAAAAGAGTTGCTGAGAATTGGCAATGTATTGGGCGCTAGTACAAGTCTCAATTCAGCAGAAAAGACATGATAAAAAATTACATAAATGATTATGTGTAAGTGTGCTATGAAGAAAGGACTGTAAAAGAAGAGGGTGCAATGAGAACACAACGCCTGATCTGCCACGTAAGGAAGACTTTCCCCAGAAAGTCAATGAGAAGCCAAAATGCAAAGGGAAAAGTAGAATGATTTTAGCAAAGGGGTAGAGACAGAACAGCATGTGCAAAGTCTGGAAGTGGAAAAAACTTACCACATCCAAGGAACTGAAAGGCTTGCATGAGATGGACTATGATGAGAGAAAGAAGATTCATGATGAAGATGTAAATGCATGCAGAGGTCAAATCGTGCAAGGCCTTGTGGGTCATATTAAGGATTATAGAGTTCATCTTAAAAGGGATGAAAAACCACTGGAGTTGTTTTTGTTTTTAAGAGTATGTTTATTAAAGCAAGGGACAGTGAAACAAAGGAAGAGCTTAGCAACAGGAGAGAGCACAGGTGGGGCCACTTTGGATCTCTAAGAAATGTTATAAGAAAGAAATGAGCCTAGGCAGGGCTGCTTTTGTTCACTGGAAAGTAAGAGAAAAAGGGCCTTGGAGTGTTGTAAAGTGACCAGCGAGTTCCCCATAGACACCAAGTCCAGATGAATTTTTGAGGAGTTTATTGACCAGTGACTATAGGGGGGAGTAAGACAAACCCAAATCCTGTAGCACCAGTACAATTCAGAGCCCCCCCTCACCTTTTTTTTTTTTTTTTTTTACAGAGACAGAGAGAGAGTTAGAGAGAGAAATAGATAGGGACAGATAGACAGGAATGGGGAGAGATGAGAAGCATCAATGGTTAGTTTTTTTTCCGTTGGGACACCTTAGTTGTTCATTGATTGCTTTCTCATATGTGCCTTGACCGTGGCCCCTTGCTCGAGCCAGTGACCTTGGGTCCAAGCTGGTGAGCTTTGCTCAAACCAGATGAGCCCACGCTCAAGCTGGCGACCTCAGGGTCTCGAACCTGGGTCCTCCACATCCTAGTCCAATGCTCTATCCACTGCACCACCACCTGGTCAGGCCAGTGGCCCCTTTTTATAGACCCAATTACACACTGGCTGGGCTTGGGAGATGGGGGAGCATGGCATAAAAGTCATTAATCTCATTAACAAGTTCATTGAATTTTATTGTTTTGTTACAACATTTATCTATTGGATCCATCAAAAAGAGAGCATTGCTACATCCTAAATCAGGGGTCGGGAAACTTTTGACTGAGAGAGCCATGAACGCCACATATTTTAAAATGTAATTCCATGAGAGCCATACAACGACCTGTGTACCTTACGCATTATCCAATAAAAATTTGGTGTTGTCCTGGAGGACAGCTGTGATTGGCTCCAGCCACCAGCAACCATGAACATGAGCAGTAGGAAATGAATGGATTGTAATACATGAGAATGTTTTATATTTTTAATGTTTTTTTTTTTATTATTAAAGATTTGTCTACGAGCCAGATGCAGCCATTGAAAGAGCCACATCTGGCTCGTGAGCCATAGGTTCCCAACCCCTATCCCAAAGGCTTTTAAGAAAAAAGAAGTGAAGGGATTCTCAGATAAGTTCCATCTTCCTTGCTCTCTGCGGCAAGTGGCCCCAGGAACCCTTCTAGAGCAGTGGTCCCCAACCTTTTTTGGGCCACGAACCGGTTTTATGTCAGAAAATATTTTCATGGACCAGCCTTTAGGGTGGGGCAGATAAATGTATCACGTGACCGAGACAAGCGTCAAGAGTGAGTCTTAGATGGATGTAACAGAGGGAATCTGGTCATTTTTAAAAAAATAAAACATCGTTCAGACTTAAATATAAATAAAACGGAAATAATGTAAGTTATTTATTCTTTCTCTGCGGACCTGTACTGGTCTGTGGTCCGAGGATTGGGGACCACTGTTCTAGAGAATTATAGGAATTAGCTAGACTATGACTAGATGATCTAGTTGCCCTTGTAAGCCCTTCCTCCTGCATTCTTCTCTTTCCTTTCTCCACAGAAAGGAGGGGGTAAGAGGCCTGACTTTTCCTCTTTAAAATGGCAGTTGCTAATGCTAAGTTTTATAGTTTTTTGGAACCTTAACATATTCCCCACTGGTTTTATATTATGGGTCAAATCCTTGACTTATTCTTCTCTGGAGGGTGTGTAAGTACCTTGGAGGATCATTAATCTGTAGTTTGTCGCTGCACAGTGATCTCTATCATGCTCTTTATGCTGTTCATTAGCAGTGGCAACAGACATGGAACTATCAGGCAAGTTCTTAGGAGTAGTAAGACTGCTCCTGTTAGGGTTTTGAACCCACCAAAGGCTGAAAAACATCCCCCAAAATGGCTCTCGGGGTTCCGTCCATACCAGACTTGCACAGGCACATGTGCCAGTTTTGTCATTTTCTTGACAAGGTCCTCAACTGCCTGGCCCTGGTCATCTATTTGCAGGCAACAATTAGTGAGATTGAATTTCCCACACACTCCTCCTTCTGCTGCTAACAGATAGTCTAGTGCCAACGTGTTTTGGTAGATGGCGTTTCTCATCTGAGTTTGCTGATGTGCAGGGAGGGTTAGGGCTCTCCCAGTCTCATTGGTAATTACTTCCAAAACTGCCTGCAATTGGATAATCCAGTTTGACATGTAAATGGGGGTGCAGTATCCCCAAGATCCATTCTCTGCCCAGGTGGCAGGTCCATAGTATTGGATTATCCGCTCTGGGGGCCACTCATTATCTCTCCAGTCTCCTATCTAGAGTTCTCTTTGGACCCGTTGTAAGGGTTGTGGAGCTGGATAGCCAAGTAATTCCCATTTTCAGAGGCAAGAGGAAAAAGGAGGGCTTTATGGTACTTATTACACAGCTTCCTTCCCAATTCTTGGGGAGATGGGTATAAGCCCTGTTCCCACAGATCCAGTAAAGTCTACATGGTGCTATCCAGTCTCTGGCCCTGCCTGGGTCCTGCCAGGCTCCAGTTAGCTTGGGGAATCTAGCCAACGGATTTCTCTCCATCTGGTTTCCCCACCACACACTTTGCTTGGAGGTAGCATTATAATACTGTTGCCCAAGGCAAGTCAGTTCTCCAACTGATTCAGTTAGATCTCTTCCTCCTCTGGCTAAACAATATTGCCCTATGATAGCATGTTTAAAATATATTTGCTGTCATCAGAGGTTTGAGGGGTTATTACATTTAGCCTAGCCCCAGTGGGAACTAGTTCCTTGGCTTCCCATGGCCATTTGTCCCCTATTAGAGTTCTCCACATACATAGCAAGAGGTGACATTTGGGGAATGGGCTATTCCCTCAGCCATCCTGAGGAATAAGTTCTTAGTTGACTGTGGGGTGGAGGCAGGGGTTCAGTTGCTTCCCTATAAAAGGACTTATATACTTGGAAGGCTCTAGCGGGGTGGTCCAGTACCTGACCTCTAGTAACAATTGGAACAATGGGATCTAGCCCTGTCCCATCAATGTCAAGTGTTAGCACTTCTCCAGCCTTCCAACGGGGGTTTATGGGATTGGTTATGATCAGCTCTAAGGGATTACACCCCTGGGTGGTGCAGTTTGACAGGGCTACCCCTCTTTTAAAATATACTTCTTTCCTTTTAGAGGTGTCCTTTTCCCAAGTACTCCATCGGACACATGACCAATAGTAGTAACAGCTTATTCCACAGGAGTAGCTATAAGCACATATATACTTTTCATTTACACTGTAGCTTCTCTCCCAGCTGAGAGACCCACACCCCCTTTCTGTATGACTTATAGCAGCACATGCATCAAAATCTAAGGTGACTTGTTCTGGCTTTCCTTTGACCCTGGTTTGAACCATGGTTGGTCCATCATTCTATCCTCAAACTCCTCCTCCCTTTGCTATTTTTACCTCAAACACTACTTCAGTAGGAGGGTCTGTGGGGTTATAACAGATATAAGGTTGGTCGTTCCCTGGGTCACATATTGAATATTCAGTCTGATTATAGGTACAGGTGCCTTTCTGAGTTCCCTGGCATTCATAGAAGCTATAGAAAAGCAAGGTGGTGGAGACCTTTGGCCTTCCTTGGGGATATGAATACACAGTTCACAGTCCTCTGCCCTAGCTCCCCTCCCTCCCCAGAGTCAAATTATAAGGAGCCCCACAGTGAGGTTCCTCAGGCTTCGGCTATTCATGGACCAGCCAGCTCCTGGTTTGTGGCTAGAGCAGGGCATGCTGTCCCTCTCAGGGTCAACTTACAAGGGTAGGTGGGGTCAGTCTCTGCTGTCCACAAGGGCATCTCTGCTGGGGCTGTGGGCTTCAACCGGCTGTGGTGAATCCAGGCAGGTATGCCTGCTACCTTGGCAGCAGTGGGAGTGGTCAGGATCACAGTGTGTGGACCCGTCCACATGGGAGTCAGTCCTTGGGTGGTGTACTTCTTTACCCAGACTGAGTCCCCAGGCTGGAAGGGATATACCGGATCTCCTGGCAGTGCTGGAATCACCTCTGGGACAGTGTTTTGGACAGCCTACTGAGTAATCTGTAGACCCTGTAAGTACTTAAGGGAGGAGTGGCTACTTAACTCAGCTTTTATTTCTTCTCTGAGTTTTGGTAGTTAGGGAGGGGGTCTCCCAAACATTATTTCAAAAGGAGTGAATCCTTCCCTGTAGGGGGTGCACCTCACCCTATGGAGGACTAAGGGGAGTAAGGTGGGCCACTTTTCACAGGTTTCAAAAACAAATTTGGTTCAAGTTTCCTTTAAGATCCGATTCATGTGCTCTACCTGCCCTGAACTTTGGGGCCTGGAGGCACAATGTAATTTCCAATTAATATTGAGTGCCTTTCCTACTAGCTGTGAGATCTTGGATACAAATGCAGGCCCATCATTAGACTCAATATAAATGGGCAAGCTAGCCTGACCTGTGGTGGTGCAGTGGATAAAGTGTCGACCTGGAAATGCTGAGGTTGCCGGTTCGAAACTCTGGGCTTGCCTGATCAAGGCACATATGGGAGTTGATGCTTCTAGCTCCTTCCCCCTTCTCTCTCTCTGTCTCTCTCCCTCTCTCTCTCCTCTCTAAAAATGAATAAATAAAATAAAATAAAATAAAATAAAATAAATGGGCAAGCTAAGTCTGGGAATAATTTCATATAGCAATTTCTTAACAACTGTTACTGTGGTCTCATTTCTAGTAGGAAAAGCTTCTACCTATCCTAGAAAGGTGTCAATTACTTTAGTAAAATCTATTTCTAAAAAAAAAAAAAAAATCTATTTCTAAATGTTCACCTGGGAAAGTTTCTCTCTCCCTGTTTCTGTTTATAATTTTTTTACTTTGCTAGTATTTATTTGGGCACAGACTAAACACTCAGACATTATGCTTTCTGCAATAGATTCTAAGTCTAGCTTTTCTCATTATTTTTTCTTATTCTTAGTCATCCCTCTCCTGCTGGAAAAATCTTTTTCTAATTGGTTGCAAAAAAAATCTTTGGCAACAAAGGTTCTAGTAAAGTTACTAAAATTTCCTAAAAACCCCACTGGTTTTAAGGCTACGTTATTGGTAGTATCATCAGCTGCTTGGTTTTTCTTGAGTTTCTACAGAGTTCCCCTCTTTTGGTGCCCTGGACAGTGGATGGAGGCCACTATTTCAGGGGAGCAGGCTCCTGCATTGGTGGGGTGAGGGTTTGAGCCTCACCTTTGTTAGTTCTTAAGCCTTTTCCTGATGGCCCCTCTTCTACTGTGCCTGTCTTAGGTTGTTCCTGCCTTCAGGATTCTTACCCATCTTTGGCTAACCAGACATCTTAGGAGCCAAACAGAGTTATGTGAGTGAGGGAGGAGCAATGTCCCTTCCAAAATGCTTAGTTGTTGTTTGTGTTTTTTTAGCAGCTGATGTTTCTACCTTTTTAAAAACTTATAATACATTTCCGTTCTAATTTCTAGAGCTGAATGCTATGTAAAGGCTAAGTTGATTGCCTTAGCATTTTCTGGTGCCTCTGGATCTAGAGGTGCATAGACTCTGTAAGCTTTCCATAGTCTAAGAAAGCTGCAGGGTCTTCTGAGGATCTTGAATAACTTCTGACACCTTAGACAAATTTATGGTTCTTTTTCTTAGTATCTTCCTTGACCCTGGCTAGCAGAAACTGGTGGAAAGTGTCCAAAATTTCCTCTCCTGCTTGGGTTTTAGGGTCCTGCTTAGACATGGCTTCTTTCTCTGCCTCTTCTCCAGCAAACATTAGCAAAACAATGGCCCTTCCCAAGCAGGAATATAATCCAATCCATCACTTGCAATCAACTGCCCTGGTCTGAGGGCAAGCACACATGTGGCTGCACAGTACCATTTTTAGCAATAAAAGTAGCAAACTCAAAAAAATACAAATTTTACAAACTCATTTTCCCAACAGAGGGCTATTCTAGTTCACACGAGGTCCTCAATTTCCCCGGGGACATAGTAACCTCATAATTCCCTGAGAACCCTTTCTTACCATTCTTGACCATCATGGCTAAAGCAGTGGGTTTCCCCTGTGAACCTCCTATGCCTCCCACATCAGACAACAATTATGCCACACGAAGGAATTGGGGAAGAGTAGGAGAAATTTGGAGGGGACCCAACACTAGCTTTGGCCCTGTGTCTCATTCACTCCACACTCATTCTCTTTCACACAACTTCCCATACACCAGTGGAGGGCAACAAGTCACTACTCCTAACTTATGGAGGGTCTATGTGACTTTCTTGTCTTAGGGAGGGGAAGGGGAGAGGCAGCCAGGGGGTCTGTCCCTGGAAATCCCACCCTCTATAATCCCATCATTTGTGATCCAATCACACATGATCCCATCGTGCATGATCCCATCACTCACTCTTGTTGCTGTAGCTGCAGTCATCAAGGTCTACACCTGTGGTTAGTTATTTTCCAAACATTTCTGTCTGGCCTTGTTCCCTTTTCTTTCTTTAAGATTCTTCTAAGGAAAAGTTCTAATTTTTTCTAATTTTCTTCTTAATACTATTTCTACTCTGTATCTTCCAAATGGGTAAAACTTCTTTGGGTCAGTGTAGGGCCAGGAGGCATGGCCACCATCACAGCCACCTGGCCCATGCAGGTTTGCATTGGATTTGGACAGACGGTAATGAAACAATGGAGCCAAAAACTGGTGGGCCATCATTTTTAATCCTAGCTTGCACCTGGCAAGCAAGTAAAAACACACACTGGGCTCCAAAACCCACTCATTCAGAGCTCACAAACCTACTGACTTATCCGAGTTTCCTAGAATCAAAGGTGTCTACCTCACCAGACTTATTCACCTCTGCTCCCCATCTCCTTCCTTCTCCCTGCACAAACTCTCTTTTCCTTCAGCACTCCGCCATCTTGGCTGCTTCTCCTGGCCTCCTCCACGTGGCCTTTCTCTGCTCTCTGCTGTCTCCTCTAATACTAATCTCAGGAACCAAGAGAGCAAGCTCCCGGTCTGCCCCATTTCATAGTGTAGAAACCAAAACCTTTAATCCAGTATACAGACAAGGAAGTCTCTGATACAAAGTCACTTATCTGAGGCATAATGGGATTCCTCATGAGAGTGCACCACCCCACATCAAAAAGGGTGGGAAAGGCTTAGTCCTAAAACCAAGCCCCAGGCTATAAGGATCCTGCCTGCCCACAGCCCGCCCCCAACACACATTAATATCACCTGGGCGATGGGCTTCCATGTGGGCAGTGCCATCTTTAACAAAGTGAGCATAATATATTTTATCTGCCCAACAGTCAGTATTGTGGATATCTGAAACTAGTTTCTACTCTATACTTCCTCTAGCACTCTCTTAGGTCTTTAGTTTAAGCAATATAATATTTCTATGAATTTTGCTTTGCTATTTTTTATAATTTGTGGGCTTTAGAATGGTTTTCTCAGAGTTGCCTTTCAAAAGTGACAACCATCTGCTGAGTCCACCTTGGGGTATTCACTCTCCTTAGTATAGGCCGGTCAGTATACACCCCTGACTAAGTCAGACCCAGAGATGGAAGAGGTTCCCCTCAGCTCCCAAATGGCAAACGGCCAGCCACTAAACCATATGGAGTTTACGAATTTCCCTCCACTTTTACCCTCTTGTTTTAAGCCAGAAATTTCCAATTGAAATTGCCTCTTTAAGGCTAAGTGCCTCACATAAGAGGAGAGATAGGAGCTAACAGAAAAAGCAGTTTCCTTTTTGAAAAAGTTAGACAGGGAGCCTTGTATCTAGAGGTCTTGGATCCAAGAAAAGAGATCTAGCAAATCCGAGGAAGGTGGCTTGAACCAGAAAATGTCACGTCAGATTTCTCTGATGAACAGAGAAACTTCAGAACAGACAATTTATCATGTATATTGTATATTAACACCTGGCCTTTTAGACACAATTTGATGAACAAGACGAACAAGGGACAGGGGATGCCCTGTGAGGAGCCACTCAGGTGCCCGCCTGGCAGCGTCGCTCGCAGCAGCTTAGGCATCTCGTAGCATTGGTGGAACCACAAACTGGAAACTCAAGTGCAGGCACCAAAGATCCATATGCATACTCCAATCACTCAGGGGTTTTTAGACAGAAACAATAAGAGCAAAGAATGAGATCTCAGCATAGACAGAGAACACAAACAGATGTGTCCTGGGAAGCCTAAGGCAAGACTCAGTCCCTACTAAAGTCTTCCCTGAGAACACATTATTTCTCCACCAACGTCTTGGCCCTGGAGAGCCCATTGCGTGAGTCTGCCGCGTCTGATCCTCAGTCGCAACAGTTCCAGATTGACTAGTCCCAGAAAACCAGAATATAGTAAAGCAAAAGATCTGCTTTACTTAACTTCTGGAGGTCAAAATTTACACTCCTCGATTTCTCTGCCGAATCGTTGAATTTTAGGGATTGGGATTGTCTACCAAGAAGTTGTTCGAGACCCACAGGATAACTGGAGCCCTGGAACATCTCAGAGGGCACCTCTCCTACAGACTCAGTGGAGTCAGGCAACCGTCCAGAGAGGCTGACCAGTCCGGGTGTCTCAACCCGGTGACACGGAGCACCCGGGATCTCACTGGAGCCCCCAGAAATGTTGTAAAATGATCAGCGAGTTCTCCAAAAACACCAAGTCCAGATGAATTTTTTTTTTTTTTCCAGATGAATTTTTGAGTTTATTGACCGGCAACTACAGGGGGGTAAGAGAAGCCCAAATCCTGCAGCATCCCTACAGTTCAGAGGCCCCTTTTTATAGACCCAATTACACACTGGGCTTGGGAGGTGGGGGAGCATGGCACAAAAGTCATTAATCTCATTAACAAGCTCATTAAATTTACTGCCTTGTTACAATGTTTATCTATACCAGGAGTTGGGAAACTTTTTGGCTGAGAGAGCCATGAACGCCACATATTTTAAAATGTAATTCCGTGAGAGCCATACAACGACCCGTGCACGTTACACATTATCCAATAAAAATTTGGTGTTGTCCCGAGGACAGCTGTGATTGGCTCCAGCCACCTGCAACCATGAGCATGAGCGGTAGGAAATGAATGGATTGTAATACATGAGAATGTTTTATATTTTTAATGTTATTATTATTTTTATTAAAGATTTGTCTGCGAGCCAGATGCAGCCATCAAAAGAGCCACATCTGGCTCATGAGCCATAGGTTCCCGACTCCTCATCAATAGAATATGTAAAGCCAGTAGCTACGGCCACCATTACAGCCACCTGGCCCATGCAGGTTCACATTAGATTCAAACAGATGGTAATGAAACAATGGAGCCCAAAACTGGTAGGCCATCAGCTTTAATCCTAGCTTGCACCCGGCGGGCAAGCAATACACACAGTGGGAAGACACTTCACTTTCCATTCAGGGCTCCCAAAGCCACTGACTTATCTGAGTTTCCTAGAATCAAAGGTTTCTAGCTCACCGGCCTCATTCACCTCTGTTCCCCATTTCCTTCTCTCTGCTCAAACTCTGCACAAACTGGCTTCTCCTTCAGCACTCCACCATCTTGGCTGCTTCTCCTGGCCTCCTCCATGTGGCCATTTTCTGCTCTCCTACAGCATGAGCTACTCCTAGAACATAATCACTCTTCTCCTGGAACAATGTGATCTCTCTTCCTTTTAAAACCTTTTGGCGTGAAAGCCCTCCCCCAACACATATTAACATAATCACGCCCATCCTAAGCAGTCACCTGGGCAACGGGCTTCCACGTGGGCAGAGCCATCTTTAACAAAGTGAGCATAATATATTTTATCTGCTCAACAAGGATCTATCAAAAAGAGAGTACTGGTACACCCTAAAGCCTTTTTTTTTTTTTTTTTGTATTTTTCTGAAGCTGGAAACGGGGAGAGATAGTCAGACAGACTCCCGCATGCGCCCAACCGGGATCCACCCGGCATGCCCACCAAGGGGCAACGCTCTGCCCACCAGGGGGCGATGCTCTGCCCCTCCGGGGCGTCGCTCTGTTGCGACCAGAGCCACTCTAGTGCCTGGGGCAGAGGCCAAGGAGCCATCCCCAGCGCCAGGGCCATCTTTGCTCCAATGGAGCCTCGCTGAGGGAGGGGAAGAGAGAGACAGAGAGGAAGGAGAGGGGGAGGAGTGGAGAAGCAGATGGGTGCCTCTCCTGTGTGCCCTGGCTGGGAATCAAACCCTAGACTTCTGCACACCAGGCCGACGCTCTACCATTGAGCAAACCGACCAGGGCCACCCTAAAGCCTTTTAAGAAAAGAGAAGTGAAAGGATTCTCAGATAAGTTCCATCTTCCTTGCTTTGTGTGGCAAGTGACCCCAGGAACCCTTCTAGAGAATTATAGGAATTAGCTAAACTATGACTAGATGATCTAGTTGCCCTTGTAAGCCCTTCCTCCTGCATTATTCTCTTTCCTTTCTCCACAGAAAGGAGGGGGTAAGAGGCCTGACTTTTCCTCTTTAAAATGGCGGTTGCTAATGCTAAGTTTTATAGTTTCTTGGCACCTTATCACAGGAACAGGTGTAAGGGGTTAACCTGGGTAGAGCTGCCACTGCCCACTGCTCCCCTGGTTGCAAGTTTCATGGGAACCCTTAGAGTGATGCACACCTAAGAGGGAAGAAAGGGAAAGCATGCCTCCACTGGAGTGTTTTAAAAGAGAAACAACACAATCAGATTTTCATTTTTTGTGAGCCCACTCTGTTTTGTGGAAAATAAGTTGGTCAGGGTGAGAATGAAAATGAAATGATTATTTAATCTCTAATGGTTATTAGAGATGAAAAATCATAGTGCCTTGAACTAAGGTAACAGCAATGAAAATAGAGAGAAGTGAACAGATTCAAGAGATTTATGGACAAGCAGAAAGCCGGCTTTGTGGTTGATGCAGAAGCAATGAGAGAATTCTTGCTAAACTCAGGAACAAGACAAGATGTCCACTATCACCATGCTTACTTAATATTGATCTAGATATACTAATCAATGCAATTGGACAAGAAGAGATAATTGGTGGTGTTGAAACTGGAAAGGAGCCTGGCCAGGCGGTGATGCAGTGGAAAGAGCGTCGGACTGAGATGCAGCAGACCCAGGTTCAAGACCCCGAGGTCACCAGCTTGAGCGTGGGCTCATCTGGTTTGAGCAAAAGCCCACCAGCTTGTACCCAAGGTCGCTGGCTCCAACAAGGAGTTATTCGGTCTGCTGAAGGCCCGCGGTCAAGGCACATATGAGAAAGCAATCAGTGAACAACTAAGGTGTTGCAATGCGCAATGAAAAACTAATGATTGATGCTTCTCATCTCTCTCCGTTCCTATCTGTCTGTCCCTGTCTATCCCTCTCTCTGACTCACTCTCTCTCTGTAAAAAAAAAAAAAAAACTGGAAAGGAGAAGTTATAAAGTATCACTATTTAGAAATGATATAATTATATATCTGGAAACCTCAACAGAATCAAATGGAAAATCTATGATAAAACAAGAATTCAAATGACATATATAAACCAATAGCTTGTATGTATACAAATAGCAATCAGGTATAGTAGGGAAAAGGTACTATTTATAATGACAACAAAAAAGATAAATTTCCAGGACTAAACTTACCAAGAAATCTATATGATGAAAACTTTAAAATGTTCCTCAGAACACATAAGGAAATATGCACAAATGGAAAGGTCAATCAGGTTCTTGGATAAGAAGACAGAAGATGCAATCACAAAATATCAATTACCTCTACATTATACATTTAGAAACAGACATATCTTTATAATTATATTGGCAAAAGTAGTTTGCGTCACTTCATAGATGATAACAGAAGCCCTGAGATGGTAAGAGGCTGAAATGCAGAGGCTAAGTAGATAAGGTTAGCTAAGTGTCTTTTTAATGGGAGTAGAGACAGGACAGTATGTGCAAAGGTCTGGGGGTGGGATATACTTGTCATATTCAAGGACTGAAAGATATACATGAGGTAGCTTGTGGTAAGTGAGGAACAAAGGGTATGGAAAGAGGCTGGAAAGGTACTAGGTCCAGAAGTAGTTAATAGAGAGTGTGGCAGTGAAGACCAGGGATGCAGGCAGCTCTGCAGGAAGACTGGCTGCTCAAGCAGTGGGAAAGGGTGCTAGCTACTATTCCACACCCGGCTCCCTCGAAGAGGGCAGCATATGGATTCTTCATTGCTACTTTCAAGGTATTGCTATATACACACTGGACCTTCTTGAATGCCTCCTGACATTACTGAGCTGAAGGACCTTGCCCTTTTCTAGCTCCCATGGCTCTCATTGGAAGTTGGTGACTTAGCACTTTTCCAGCCCTTCGCAGTTGTACACTGTTCTTTTCACAAGAAATTCTCACACTTGACTTAATACCAGCAGGGGATGAACCTGGCATTGCTTACCCACAACGAGATGAGTATGAAACCCTTTGCTCTCTCCAGTTTCACCCTCCCGTGGTGAAATCAGCTGTGCACAGGCCAGAGAGCCAGCTTATCACAGGGTGGTTAGGAATGGAGGAAAGCTAACCTGATGTTTGAACAAGACTCCGAACTCATTTCCCACTACCCTACGCAAGAGAGTTAAATGATGTAGCAGTGTAGACCTAAGGAATGCGAGTTAACATACCTAACTAATGCGTGATTTCCCATTGCAGAGAAGCTTGGGCCTTGGGAAGGATGACTTGAAGTCCATTTCCTGGAACAAAGGCACACAGCAGTCCTGCTTCATGAGCTGCCAAGTAAAACTGTCAGACTCTTATAAAAAATCAGACCAGTCTGGCTGTGTTTATTGAGAATAGCCAATGTGAGACAATGAGGAAAAGAACAAAGAGGAAAAGAGTTTTCATTCAATTCATTCACCTACCATGTGCCATGCTGTTCTAGGTGGTAGGTATACGTGAATGAGAAACAACTTGTTTACCTCATGTTCTTTTCTTCAATGGGAATTTCCCTAACCCCCTTACATCTGGTTTCAGGAAACAATTCTCCAACCCCCTTCATCCGGCAACAATTCCTCAACCCCATTCATCCAGCCACAAGTCTCCAACTCACTTTATCCGGTTTCTTCAACCATTCCCCAACCCCTCAACTGGTTTCATAAAGATAACACTATCCCCACCTCCCCCTTCACTCAGACATTTAAACTAGCCAATCAGAAAAGAGTAAGATTGTATGGTCAACACCCCAGCCAATGGAGCAAGACCCAGCCTAGGACCTCCATTAGGAATAAAAGCAGAACCCACGTCCCTTCTAGTGCTCTTGCTGGCCAGCTTTCACTAGTGGCAGCATGCCCTTCTGCAGAAGTTATTAAAATTGCCTTGCCGAGGCCCTGGCCGGTTGGCTCAGGGGTAGAGCGTTGGCCTGGCGTGCGGGGGACCCGGGTTCGATTCCCGGCCAGGGCACATAGGAGAAGCGCCCATTTGCTTCTCCACCCCCCCCCCTTCCTCTCTGTCTCTCTCTTCCCCTCCCACAGCCAAGGCTCCATTGGAGCAAAGATGGCCTGGGCGCTGGGGATGGCTCTTTGGCCTCTGCCCCAGGCGCTAGAGTGGCTCTGGTCGCGGCAGAGCGACGCCCTGGAGGGGCAGAGCGTCGCCCCTGGTGGGCATGCTGGGTAGATCCGGGTTGGGTGCATATGGGAGTCTGTCTGACTGTCTCCCCGTTTCCAGCTTCAGAAAAATACAAAAAAAAAAATTGCCTTGCCGAGATAGTTTGTCTCCACGAGTCTTGCTTAATTGCAACTCTAACAGACAGAAATGAGCCAAGTAGACAAAACAATTGTCCTTGCAAAGCTTATGTTATAGTGTGGGGAGATAGACAAAAATAACAGACAAAATGTGTATTAGAAGGTGGTAAGTGCTAAAGCTTCAGTTAGCATAGAAAAAAAATATCTCTAGGACATTTTTAGGACACAAGTGGGTGTTGGTAGAGAGCCTAGATAAGAGGGTATTGGTTATTATATTAGATATTAGATACAGTAGTCAGTGAAGAGTTTTCTGAGAAGGTGACATTTAAGCTGAATCCTGAAAGATGAGGAGCCAGCCTTGTGAAGAGTGAGGAGGAGAGAGAATGTAAAGCCAGTAGCCACGGCCACCATCACAGTTGCCTGGCCCATGCAGGTTCTCACTGGATTCGGACAGACGGTTAATGAAACAACAGAGCCACATACTGGTGGGACATTATCTTTAATCCTAGCTTGCACCCGGCAGGCAAGTAAAAACACACACTGGGCTCCAAAACCCACTCATTCAGTGCTCACAAAGCTACTGGCTTATCTGAGTTTCTTAGAATCAAAGGTTTCTACCTCACCAGCCTCATTCTCCTTTGTTCCCCATCTCCTTCTCTCTGCACAAACTCTCCACTAACTGGCTTCTCTTTCAGCTTTCTGCCATCTTGGCTGTTTCTCGTGGCCTTTCTCTGCTCTCCTTTCTCTGCTCTCTCCTCTAATGCTAATCTCTGGAACCGAGAGAGAGCAAGCTCCCGGTCTGTCCCACTTTATAGGTAGAAACCAAAACCTTTAATCCAATATACAAACAAGGAAGTCTCTGATATAAAGTCACTTATCTGAGGCATAATGGGATTCCTCATGAGAGTGCACCACCCCCCATCATGCAATCAGTCAAGGGTGTGGGGAAAAGCTTAGTCTTTTTTTTTTGTTTTTTTTGTATTTTTCTGAAGCTGGAAACGGGGAGAGACAGTCAGACAGACTCCCGTATGCGCCCAACCGGGATCCACCCGGCACGCCCACCAGGGGCTACGCTCTGCCCACCAGGGGGCGATGCTTTGCCCCTCCGGGGCGTCGCTCTGCCGTGACCAGAGCCACTCTAGCGCCTGGGGCAGAGGCCAAAGAGCCATCCCCAGCGCCCGGGCCATCTTTGCTCCAATGGAGCCTTGGCTGTGGGAGGGGAAGAGAGAGACAGAGAGGAAGGAGGGGGGGTGGAGAAGCAAATGGGCGCTTCTCCTATGTGCCCTGGCCGGGAATCGAACCCGGGTCCCCCGCATGCCAGGCCGACGCTCTACCGTTGAGCCAACCGGCCAGGGCAGGAAAAGTTTAGTCTTAAAACTAAGCCTTAGGCTATAACAACCCTGCTTGCTTACAGCCTGTCCCCACACACAATGCAAACTATAAGCGAGCAAATATATATATCAATTAAAAAACTTATTTGAAAAACAGAGAAATATTTCAAAGGCCTGAGTTAGGCAAGAACTTGGAATGTTCAAGAATAGAAAGAAGGTAGATTTCTGCAGGGAAGAGATTCTAAACAAGGCGGGGAGGCAGGCATGCCCTG
Source organism: Saccopteryx leptura (assembly GCF_036850995.1). Taxonomy (NCBI): domain Eukaryota; kingdom Metazoa; phylum Chordata; class Mammalia; order Chiroptera; family Emballonuridae; genus Saccopteryx; species Saccopteryx leptura. The sequence goes on from NC_089505.1 coordinate 256,354,521, forward strand.
ATAAAGGATGCTGGTTTTTCCTACTTCATGGTTATTATGTTCATTAAGCATAATTATCTATTCTATTATCATACTGCCCACTGAGAACTTGTTGGTTAACTAAGCTGCCTGGCCTGAGCTCAGAGAGAGGACATCTTAAAAAGTCCTGAGAACCCTGGCTGGGTAGTTCAGTTAGAGCATCATCCTGATACACTAAGGTTGCAGGTTCAATCCCTGGTCAGGGCACATACAAAAAAAAAAAAAACCCAGAGATTTGCCAAAACAGATATAAGTCTATGCTCTAAAACTCGCACAGATCACTCCTCAGGGAGGAGCTTCTGAGATTTTCACTTCAGGTCATTTACTTTCATGTTAAGTACCCTTTTAGTAAACTTCCTTATCTGGCTTCCAAGCTCATAGCAGATTTATAAGCATTGGATTAGAAGGGGTGGGGGAAGGACAGCCCTCTGGTCAGTTGACCTTTTAACTAATTTTAACTAACCTTTTGAATAATTTTGCTTGGAAACCACCTTTCCCCATGATTGACCTCACCTTGTACTGCAAGGACTTCTGGATTCATCCAAACATACTTATAACATTTACATTGACTGTGCCACGATCTAATGGGAAGAACAATGATACACATTAGTCCTTGTTGGGCAGATAAAATATATTATGCTCACTTTGTTAAAGATGGCACTGCCCATGGGGAAGCCTGTCGCCCAGGTGATATTAGTTGCCCTTCTTCTTGGGATGGGCATGATTATATTAATGTGTGTTGGGCGGGCTGTAGGCAGGCAGGATCCTTGTAGCCTGGGCCTTGGTTTTAGGACTAAGCCTTTCCCACCCTTTTTGATGTGGGGTGGTGCACTCTCATGAGGAATCCCATTATGCCTCAGATAAGTGACTTTTTATCAGAGACTTCCTTGTTTGTATATTGAATTAAAGGTTTTGGTTTCTACACTATAAAGTGGGGCAGCCTGGGAGCTTGCTCTCTCTAGGTTCTAGAGATTATCATTAGAGGAGAGAGCAGAGAAAGGAGAGCAGAGAAAGGCCACATGGAGGAGGCCAGGAGAAGCAGCCAAGATGGTGGAGTGCTGTGGGAGAAGCCAGTTTGTGCAGAGTTTGTGCAGGGAGAAGGAAGGAGATGGGGAACAGAGGTGAATAAATCTGGTGAGCTAGAAACCTTTGATTGTAGGAAACTCAGATAAGCAAGTAGCTTTGTGAGCTCTGAATGAGTGGGTTTTGGAGCCCAGTGTGTGTTTTTACTTGCCCGCCCGTTGCAAGCTAGGATTAAAGATAATGGCCCACCATTTCATGGCTCTGTTGTTTCATTACCGTCTGTCCGAATCCAGTGAAAACCTGCATGGGCCAGGCTGCTGTGATGGTGGCCCTGGCTACTGGCTTCACAGTCCTGGATGCAAGTCCTGACTCCAGCATTCATAGTGTTATGTCCCCACTAGATTGTGAATGATTTAAAGACATTGTGCCTTAGTCATTTTTGAATTCACCCATAACCTATCTTTCTATTCCAAACCATGGCTAATGCTAGTCATGTGATTGTGCTTGATAAACAGATTTTGAGTAAATAAATGACACTATGGTCTTGGATAAATTACCGTGTGAGCCTCAAGTACATTATCTTCAGAAGGAAATAGCGTCACCCCCCCCCAAGGGCTTGCTTAAAATGTTAAATAATAATATATGTAGAAAGCACAATGTAAAGTAGAACATATAATTGCAAGATATTTTGCTACTTGAGGCTGATTCAGGTGTCCTTCAAGTGGTCAAAGGAACCTTTAGGTCTTTGTGTCTACGACTTGACATAGTTGCCACTAGATGGCAATGTTTTCTTAAACCATGTTAAGCCATTTTTTAATCCATCCTGTGGTCTTCAAACGGGATTCTCATATCACTGGTAGTAAAGAATGCTTTCCAAGATGTGCTCAATTATGGATAGGTTTGAGGAATTCAATTTTCCCATCCTCAATTTTTCTGAGTCCTCTTTCCTAAAATTAATAGTCCTTCTCCAATTTTTCTAAAAGTAAAGCACCATTATTCATCCCAAATCTGATTTTATGGCACCATCAGGTCAATAATATACACCAGGATGTCAAACAAAGAGGAAGTCTCCTTCAATGATGAACAAGGAATTAGTAGTCCTTTCTTATCTTTTATATACTCTGTGAAGAGTGAAACCTGGCTGTAGAAATGGCATGTTTTGGCTCACATTGTTAATGGTCTGAATAGAATATGTAGTACGATGGGCTGTGAAAATAAGGTTTCCTCCATCTCCTCAGATTATCAAAGAAAGCTTTTATCTTAAGGAAATAAAGTGTGGAGAGCATCTTTTTAAAAACAATACTAAACAGGCATTCCCTCTTGGAAGCAGGCCTGCACCTTTTTTATTTCTCATCTCCCTCTTCTTCCTGCTCCACCAGCCCTTCATTTGCCTCTGTGACCTGTTTCCTGAGCCCACTTCTTCTACTACTCACATCTACCTCTGTGACTTTCTAAATAAACTTTCTCTTATGAAATGAACAAAAAAATAAATAAAAATACTAAACAATAGCTTTTTTTCACAAGTTTTATCACATACTTTTTGTGTGTGTGACAGAGAGAGAGAGAGAGACAGAGGGACAGATAGGGACAAGCAGGAAAGGAGAGAGATGAGAAGCATCAATTCTTCCTTGCAGCTCCTTAGTTGTTCATTGATTGCTTTCTCACATGTGCCTTGATGGGGGGCAGTGGGGGATTGCTATAGCACAGTGAGTGACCCCTTGCTCAAGCCAGTGACCTTGGGCTCAAGCCAGCAACTTTGGGCTTTAAGCCATTGACCTTTGGGCTCAAGTCAGCGACTATAGGGTCTTGTCTATGATCCCACGCTCAAGCCAGCAACCCCTCACTCAAGCTGGTGAGCCTGTACTCAAGAGGATAAGCCTGTGCTCAAGCTGGCAACCTCGGGGTTTTGAACCTGGGTCCTCTGTGTCCCTGTCCGATGCTCTATCCACTGTGCCACCACCTGGTCAGGCAATCACATACTTAAATACAATTATTTTTACCTATTCTCAATACTTATCCCAAAGTTATGTCATTAGCAGGAAAGAAATATGTTAGAATGGCCAAAGCAGCTTACTATTTTATTTATGTTATTAATCTATTTTTGGTAAAATTGAAACATTTTATTGCACACATTGCCATATGGCACATTAAGTGATTACAAAGTCTTCAAGTATTCTTTTCCTTTTCTTTTCGGTTATTCTTCTAATATAATTCCATTTCGTTTGTATTTCCTTTGCATTCCACATCACCGTGTCGATTGAAGGGCAGTGGTTACCAAGCAAAAGTGATTAGTCCTTGAGTTTCTGCTTAAGACCGTGAGGCATCTATCTTGCTGAGTCACAGATGCCAGATGTGATTTCAATAAATATTTTGAATGCTTTTTCAATGGAAATGGTAATTTCTATACAAGTTATAAAATTGCTTCTTCAGAGCCTTGATTTTATACACCCTTAGCATTTAAAGCAGACCAGGCTGTGTTTGGTTATTTTAAGGATACCTTAAAATCCTCTAACTGAAATCCTTGAAACCTTAATGTACAGGATGGTATATGATAGAGTCTTGCCTTATTAGGTTAAGAGGTTTTGTTTTTAGTAAATCTATCTCTGACAGATTATATTCTCAACACTAGAGTTATTTTAATTTTTTAATGGTGCATAGTACAATGATGTATAATTATCTTTGTGAATATTATATTTAAAGTACTTCAAGTCTGATATCTGGGCTTCCTCCAGGATGGTTTCTGTCCATTGATTTTGTTCCTTTGAATGAGCTATCCTCTCCTGTTTCTTTGTATGCCTTCATATATATATATATATATATATATATATATATATATATATATATATATGTTTTTTTAGCTTTGGGGTTTTGTTTTGTTGTTTTTTTTTATTTGAATATTATAATGTGATTACTGTGGAACTCAGAGTCTCACCCTTTCCCAGGGTTCAAAGCTGTGTACTTTTCCCAACTGTTTTCACAAAGACTATATTCCTTGTCATATGCAGTCTCTGAAGTCTCTGTTCCTTCAGCTCGTGCTCCATTAATGTTTGACAGAGATTTCCTTGAATAGCAGTAGCTGGGGGGAAGGGGAGCATAGGGGGAAAAAAGCACTTCTCCCAATCTTTGCATATTGGAAATCTTTGCATATTTCCATGAAGGAACACTCCTTCAAAATTTAGCTAGTCTTCTTCTAAGTCTTGGAAACAACCCAAGTGAAAACTTATGATCTTTTCAGGTCATTCTTTTTTTAACTTAATTATTTTATTTATTTATTTATTTATTTATTTATTTATTTATTTATTTATTTATTTGTATTTTTCTGAAGTTGGAAACGGGGAGGCAGTCAGACAGACTCTCGCATGCGTCCGACCAAGATCCACCCAGCACGCCCACCAGGGGGCGACGCTCTGCCCATCTGGGGTATCGCTCTGCCGCAACCAGAGCCACCCCAGCGCCTGAGGCAGAGGCCACAGAGCCATCCTCAGTGCCCAAGCCAACCCTGCTCCAATGGAGCCCTGGCTGCGGGAGGGGAAGAGAGAGACAGAGAGGAAGGAGAGGGCGAGGGGTGGAAAAGCAGATGGGCACTTCTCCTGTGTGCCCTGGCCGGGAATCGAACCCGGGACTCCTGCACGCCAGGCCGACGCTCTACCACTGAGCCAACCGGCCAGGGCTAACTTAATTATTTTAGAGAGCGAGAAAGGGAGAGAGAGAGAGAGAGAGAGAGAGACAGGAACATTGATCTGTTTCTGCATGTGCCCTGACCAGGGATCCATCCAGCAATCTTTGCATTTCGGGACAATGCTCTAACGGTTAGAGTCTAACCAACCAAGTTATCCAGCCAGGGCTAGAGTCTTCTCGGGTCTTTGAGCATGTGTCTTGCCCTGGGCACACATGTAGCACTTTATATTAACCCCTTTTCCTGTACCTATACTCAGGTACCTTTAAATGTCCTAATTTCAGTCCTGGCCAGGTAGCTCACTTGGTTAGAACATTATCCGGTTATACCAAGATTGTGGTTTCAATCCCTGGTGAGGGCACATACAGAAATCAACCAATGAATGCATAAATAAGTGAAACAACTAAATCATAGTTTCTCTCTCTCTAAAATAAATCCATTTAAAAGTAAGTTTTAATGCCCTAATTTCCCAAAGATTCTCCCCTAGCTTTTCTTCTTATGCTTTAGGCAGCAAATTACATGTCTTGACCTATAATCTTTTGCCCCAAGCATCTGTGGACCTTGCAGTATTTTTGAGCAGTGCTCATTGCTTTTCTGGCTTGAGTTTCCAGTTGGCTGAAAAAAATAGAAGTTCTTGGCATCTGTCTTTCAAGTGGCCCCCAGACAGGTTAAACAAATAGATATAGCAGTTCGCAAATCCGGTCTGCTTTGTTGTCTCTGGACCCGGGGCTCCCACTGGGCACACAGCTGAGCTGTCCCTGCTTCAGCACTCCTCGGAGGGGCAGGGCCAGTACAAAGAGGCGTGCTACAGTGTTTTCTTACCATTTCAACTTGCCTTTTGTTTGTTTGTTTTTAACTTCAGCATTTGCTTGGTTGCTGTCAATCTTTAACTATTTTCAGAATTCCTACAAAGTTGTTGCTATCGGTTTCTGCTTGACAGTTTATTATTTTAATTTTATTCCTTTTTAAAAAAAAATGTTTATTGTATTGGTTTTAGAGAAAGAGGAAGGGAGAGACGGAGAGAGAGACAGGAACATCGACCTGCTCCTGTATATGCTCTGCCTGGGGTATCAAACTGGCAACCTCTGCACTTCGGGACAATGCTCTAACCAACTGAACTATCTGGCCAGGGCGGTTTATTATTTTAGATGTAACTAGAATATTTTCTAGGATCACCAAATATTTCATGACATACTAGCTAAAACAAACCAAGTTTTACATGACCCCTTTCAAATTCCATGTATCATTATATTAAAGTTGGGCAATTATTGCTTTCACTGGAAGTAATAATTACCTCTTCTTTATTATTGGGTTTTCCAGCTACCTATTACTAATTAATTCTCAAAATCTGACACTACTGTAAAATATCTTTCAATGTAGTCAAATACTGCAGGTAATGCTCCATTTTTTTCCTTGGAGACATCCTTCTGGAACCTTTTATTCTTCTGCTCTAGTCTAAGAAAGTTCTCTGTACGCATGTTACTCATCCACCCTCCTAGGACTTCTCATCATACTTTCCTATGCATTTTTTCTTGTCTTCTGTGTTCAAGCCTTTGTTTCCTGGACTCCTCCTCTTTCTTGGTTTAATTCCTTGTTTTGGTGGAACACATTCTCCAATAACTTCCTGAGAAGTAATTTAGTTGAAACTTTATATTTCTGAAAACAGCTATATTTTACCCTAAAACATGGTTAGTAGTTTAGCTAACTATAAAAGACTTCAGGCCTGACCAGGCAGTGGCGCAGTGGATAGAGCGTTGGACCGGGATTCAGAGGACCCAGGTTCAAGACTCCGAGGTCGCTAGCTTGAGCGCGGGCTCATCTGGTTTGAGCAAAGCTCAGCAGCTTGGACCCAAGGTCGCTGGCTCAAGCAAGGGGTCACTCGGTCTGCTGAAGGCCTGCAGTCAAGGCACATATGAGAAAGCAATCAATGAACAACTAAGGTGTCGCAATGAAAAACTAATGATTGATGCTTCTCATCTCTCCCCATTCCTGTCTGTCTGTCCCTATCTATCCCTCTCTCTGACTCTGTCTCTGTCACTGTAAAAATAATAATAATAATAAAATAAAATAATCTAGTAGCTTAAAAAAAAAAGTCTTCAGAATTTTGATGGCATTCTCAATTGTCATTTAGAGTCCTGTGTTACTCCTGAGATGTCAGATGTTGACCTGGTTTCCAAGCCTTTAGATCAGTAGTCCCCAACCTTTTTTGGGCCACGGACCAATTTAATGTCAGAAAATATTTTCACGGACCAGCCTTTAGGGTGGGACGAATAAATGCACAAAATAAAATAATGCGACCGGCATAAAAACTGCTATTTTAAAATATAATTGTCGAACTTACGAGACAAGCGTCAAGAGTGAGTCTTAGACAGATGTAACAGAGGGAATCTGGTCATTTTTTAAAAATAAAACATCGTTCAGACTTAAATATAAATAAAATGGAAATAATGTAAGTTATTTATTCTTTCTTTGTGGACCAGTACCAAATGGCCCACGGACCGGTACCCATCCGCGGCCCGGGGGTTGGGGACCACTGCTTTAGATGTTACTTGTTTTTTCTCTATGGAAGTCCCATAGTTTCAGGGAGATGTTTCAGGATGATGGGTCTTGCTTCATTGAGCTATAATTTATGTATTATTAAATATACCAATTTCAAGTGTATAATTAGGTGAGGTTTTTTTTAATTAATTTTTTTTTTTATCTTCTGAAGTTGGAAACAGGGAGGCAGTCAGACAGACTCCTGCATGCGCCTGACCGGGATCCACCAGGCATGCCCACCAGGGGGCGATGCTCTGCCCATCTGAGGCATTGCCCTGTTGCAACCAGAGCCATTCTAGAGCCTGAGGCAGAGGCCATGGAGCCATCCTCAGCTCCTGGGCCAACTTTGCTCCATTGGAGCCTTGGCTGCGGGAGGGGAAGAGAGAGACAGAGAGGAAGGAGAGGGGGAGGGGTGGAGAAGCAGATGGGCGCTTCTCCTGTGTGCCCTGGCCGGGAATCGAACCTGGGACTCCTGCACGCCAGGCCGATGCTCTACCACTGAGCCAACCGGCCAGGGCTTTAATTAGGTGAGTTTTGATACATATATTCAGTAATATAATCTCTACCACAGCATAATATAAAATATTTCCAGCATTCCAAGAAGGTTTCCCTTTGCAGTTAAACCCCTACTTCTGACCCCCTGGTCCTTGGAAACCAGGTTTCTGTCACTATAGTTTTTCCTTTTTTAGAATTCCATGCCTGACCAGGTGGCGGTGTAGTGTATAGAGCATCGGCCTGAAACACTGAGGACCCAAGTCTGAAACTAAGGTTACTGGCTTGAGTGCAGTCTCATCCAGCTTGAGCACGGGCTTGAGTGTGGAGTTGCTGGCTTGAGTATGGCATCATAGACATGACCCCATGGTCGCTGGCTTGAACCCAAGGTTGCTGACTTGAGCAAGATGTAACTGGCTCATTTGGTGTCCCCCAGTCAAGGCACATATGAGAAAACAATGAAAATGAACAACTAAAGTGACACACTATGAGTTGATACTTCTCATCTCTCTCCCTTCCTGTCTCTCTGTCCCTCTCTCTCCACTAAAAAAAAAAAAAAAAAAAAAAAAAAATTTCATATAGAGTCATATAGTATATAGTGGTTTTTAAAAATATTTATTCTTCTTCTTATTATTTTTTTGTATTTTTCTAAAGTGAGAAGCGGGGAGGCAGAGAGACAGCCTCCCACATGCACCCGAACCAGGATCCACCTGGCAAGCCCACTAGCAACCGGAGCTATTCTAGCACCTAAGGTGGAGGCTATGGTGCCATCCTCAGCACCCACGCCAACTTTGTTCCAATGGAGTCTTGGCTGCAGGAGGGGAAGAGAGAGATAGAGAGAAAAAAGAGGGGCAAGGGTGGAAAAGCTGATGATTGCTTCTCCTGTGTGCCCTGGCTGGGAATCAAACCTGGAACATCCACACGCTGGGCTGATGCTCTACCACCTACCACTGAGCCAATGGGCCAGGGCACAACTTACTTTAAATGTCAGAATTCACTTTAGCTTGTTTAACGGGTATAATTTATGTTATATACACACACACACACATATATATCTATATATATATATTGACAGAGATGGGGTGAGGGGGGGACAGACAGGAAGGGAGAGAGATGAGAAGCATCAATTCTTCATTGCAGCTCCTTAGTTGTTCATTGATTGCTTTCTCATATGTGCCTTAATGGGGGGCAGGCCACAGGAGAGCAAGTGACCCCTTGCTCAAGCCAGTGACCTTGGGCTCAAGCCAGCAACCATGATCATGACTATCTCATCCCACACTCAAGCCAGCTACCTCCCACTCAAGCTGGTGAGCCTGTACTCAAACCAGATGAGCCCGCACTCAAGCCAGTGACCTCTGGGTTTCGAACCTGGGTCCTCTGCATCCCAGTTTGACGCTCTATCCACAGCACCACTCCTGGTCAGGCCAGCTATCTATTTTAAATGAGCTTTTACTATCATTTAAAAAGATTTTCCACTCTTCAGGAACTTCCTTCAGTGCAAAAATGACCATGCAGCTTTTTCCTTGGAAGCATGCCAAGGTGAGATTGGGGGAGGTGCAACCAAAACCTGCCTAAGGATTTAACCTCCACAACTGTCCTTCTCCTGGGAGTGTCAATTACCAATTATTTCATATGGACTGAGAACCTGAAAATGTTATTAATTTTTGATCCTGCAAATTCTGCTGCTATGAATTTCCCATGTTATCCTAAGGAGAGCGTTCCAGATACACACCAATGTGTGAGTACCAGAATACTTACTGAGACTTATTTCTCTTGTCTAAAATTATGGTAAATAAAGGGCCATAAATATAAGACTAGTTAAATCTAGTGCAGTTCATCAAGGTAATGAAATTCAGAAGTTAGAAGAATAATGAAATCAGGAAATAACTATGTGTTGATAAATGAAAAGAGCAAGTCACAAAACAGTAGGTAAGGTATTAACCTTAGACTATCACAATTTGATTTTTGAAGACAAGCATACAACTGTGCCTGGAAAAGCTATTTACTAGTATATTAATAGTGCTTTTCTTTGGGATTTGGGCTTATTATAGGTTGTTTTTATTTCCTTGATTGTGCTTGCCTGAATTTTCCAAAGTTACTATAATTAACATGTTTCTCTTAAAATTAAAAAATGTTGCCACCACCCAAAGTCAATTTGGGGGTTCTATGAACACTTTAATTTGCTCCTCATTAATCTCCCATAGTAGTCTAAGGCAAATATGTAAATTTTAAATGAAAAACATCAATCCTGGTTTATGTAGAGAATTCTTCCAACCTGATTATGTACTACGAGGAAGAGGGAGGGGCAGAGGGATGGCAGATGGTCAGGAGGGATAAAACAGTTTTAAATGGCTTTGTTACCTTTGTTACAAGTTTTCCTTCCAGGAAGAGTCATTTAATGATTTTCTAGCTAAATGAGCTATTTTATGTTTGTAGAGATGACAGACTTCACCACTCACCAAGACCATATGCTTTTTTATATTCACAAAGGCTTTGAAGCCTAAAATATATGCTGTTTAGGTATGTTAGTATAGACTAGAGAATAATAAATAGTTCTCCCTTGAATAATATATAAGTATCTTTTTATATTAGCCTGGACAGGGGAAAATTTTTAAAATAGGAGATATGGGTCAGAATCAAGTTCTATAACTTAGTACATTCCTGATAAACATTTGTGGATTTGACTGAAGCATTATTTTAAACACATTTGTGTATAGCATAAATAAAAATTAAATGTAAAACAATTTAATAATGAAAGAGTGAGTGAGTCCTAAAAGGACCAGCAGGTGGCACAAATAATTTACGTAATCAAAACTGCCAAGATGTGTATTGCAAAAGATACCTTCCCAGACCCTTCCCCCATGGGGAATGGAAGGAATCTCTTGTCTGTTTAGACCCAGATTCATGTTAAAGCATCATTAAAGAAGACTTAACTTAGTTATAAATGCAAAAACTAAAACTGCAGGAGAGATGGATCTCATAGATATCACACTGAAGTTAGATTATAAACCGTGTTCCCAACCCTATCATTACACTGAAACACTAAAGACAACATGTAATGAGAGCATCTCATCTAGATGCTCCAGCCAGTACAGTTCAGCCTCTGAAGTGGGAGGCGTGTGCTGATATCAGACTTCAGAAAATAATGTCTTCAAAAGCTAGGTGGGTGTGTACCTGCCCCGGGAAATTCCTCTGCAAGAGCAACATGAAGCCTGTCCTCCCTTTAAATACAACTGGAATATTAGTTTCAACATTCAGTCTTTGTGTGTCCTGATAAGGTCTAAGATGCCATTCTATCAGATACTTGTTAGCTGCCTTGGATCTGAGATAGGCTATTTTCTCCATTCACAAACATCTGATGAAATAGCCAAAAAGATACGTTGGTCTTCACTTGCTTTTTTACCTGCTCCTATGCATATAGCTCCCATCAAAGAGGTATGTGCAAAGAAAGTCTGTGTAGTGGGATTGACCTCCATTGGAAGGGAGACTTTTGCCAAAGGTAGTCCTGCATATTCTTGACTATCAGTAGCATGTAGTACAGAAGTCTGTGAAGTCAACATGTCACCTGAGACCTGAAGACCTGGGACCCTCACCTGGAGGTTCAGGGACCACAGACTTACCACAATAGGTATAATCCAGATGTGTAAAATCTAGAACAAACTGTACCAAACTATTAATAATGTCTCTCTGGAAGGTGAGTTTATAAGAGATTGTCTATTTTATGCTCACTATTATATCTTTAGTGCTTAATCTAGAATCTTATACATAACAGTGCTAAATAAATACATGTTGAATAAATGCTTTTCTGTAATGCTTAAATTTTTTGAAATGAGCATGTTAATTTTGAAATCGTAAAGAAAAGAAAGGCTTTCTGGCATTCTCCTACTCAAAAAAGTAAAGAATCACTCTTCTAAGAATTTTTCCCAAATAGACACTCAGACCAATGGAACAGAATAGAAAGTCCAGAAATAAAACCACATATATACGGTCAAATAATTTTCAATAAGGGGCCAACAACACACAATGGAGAAAAGAAAGCCTCTTCAACAAATGGTGCCGGGAAAACTGGAAAGCAACATGCAAAGGAATGAAACTCGACTACAGTTTGTCCCCTTGTACTAAAATTAATTCAAAATGGATCAAAGACCTAAATATAAGACCTGAAACAATAAAGTACATAGAAGAAAACATAGGTACTAAACTCATGGACCTTGGCCACAAAGAGCATTTTATGAATTTGACTCCAAAGGCAAGGGAAGTGAAGGCAAAGATAAATGAATGGGACTACATCAGACTAAGAAGTTTTTGCTCAGCAAATGAAACTGACAACAAAACAGACAGCCAACTAAATGGGAGATGATATTTTCAAACAACAGCTCAGATAAGAGCCTAATATCCAAAATATACAAAGAATTCATAAAACTCAACAACAAACAAGCAAACAATCCAATAAAAAAATGGGAAGAGGATATAAACACCTTCTCTCAGGAAGAAATACAAATGGCCAACAGATATATGAAAAGATGATCATCTTCATTAACTATTAAAGAAATGCAAATCAAAACTACAATGAGATACCATCTCACACCTGTTAGATTGGCTATTATCAACAAGACAGGTAATAACAAGTGTTGGAGAGGCTGTGGAGAAAAAGGAACCCTCATCCACTGTTGGTGGGAATGTAAAGAAATACAACCATTATGGAAGAAAGTATGGTGGCACCTCAAAAAACTAAAAATAGAACTACAATATGACCCAGCAATCCCTCTACCCCCAAAACTCAAAAACATTGGTACGTAAAGCCCCATGTTCATTGCAGCATTGTTCACAGTGGCCAAGACATGAAAACAACCGAAAAGCCCTTCAATAGATAACCAGATAAAGAAGAGGTGGTACATATATACTATGGAATACTACTCAGCCATAAGAAATGATGACACCGGATCATTTACAACAACATGGATGGACCTTGATAACGTTATATTGAGTGAAATAAGTAAATCAGAAAAAACTAAGAACTATATGATTCTATACATAAGTGGGACATAAAAATGAGACTCAGAGACATGGACAAGAGTGCGGTGATTACAGGGGGAGGGAAGGGGCACAAAGAAAACCAGATAGAAAATGACAGAAAACAATTTAACTTTGGGTGATGGGTATGCAACATAATTAAATGTCAAAATAACCTGGAGATGTTTTCTCTGAACATATGATTTATTAATGTCACCCCATTAAAATAAATAAATAAATAAATAATAAAATTAAAAAGAAAAGAATTTTTCCCTAGGTGAAAACCTAATTCTTTTTTCTTCTAGTCTTTATTTGAATAAATTTAATTTTTTTTTCTACAGAGACAGAGAAGGATAGATAGGGACAGACAGACAGAAACGAAGAGAGATGAGAAGCATCAATCATCAGTTTTTCATTGCAACACCTTAGTTGTTCATTGATTGCTTTCTCACATGTGCCTCAACCGTGGGCCTTCAGCAAATCAAGTAACCCCTTGCTCGAGCCAGCGACCTTGGGTCCAAGCTGGTGAGCTTTTGCTCTAACCAGGTGAGCCTGCGCTCAAGCTGGTGACCTCAGGGTCTCGAACCTGGGTCCTTTGCATCCCAGTCCGACGCTTTATCCACTGCGCCACCGCCTGGTCAGGCATGAATTTAATTTTTGAGTGTAAATATTATTCAGTATATACAAGCTTGACAAAACCCATCTAATTTAGTGTCTATATCAGATAATGGATTCAATTATTTAAATCACCAATGATTCATTTCAGACTTTCCAGTTCCTGTTTCAGTAAATAGGCTCCACTATTACTGCACTTTTGCTTTCCTGTGGAGCCTTATACATATTTTGAAGCATCGCCCCTCACAGTCTTGGTTATTTCTCCATGTTAGCCAAAAAGAAATACTGAAAGTCAGCAGCTTTTTCTCAAGTAAGACACCCACTGTGCTGCTCTGTTTCCTGCAAGCAATCCTCAGCTTGATTCCCAGCAAGGCTAAACAGTAATTGGAAGACAATTGGGGTGTAAAGATGTAAAACAAAGTTTTCTTTAAAAATTATGTTATATCCATGGCTGGATAGCTTGGTTGGTTAGAGAATTGTACTGATATGCAAAGGTTGCTGGTTCAATCCCTGGTTGGGACACATATAGGAACGGATCAGTGTTTCTGTCTCTCTCCTTTCCTCTGTTTCTCAAATCAATAAATTAAAAAAAAAATTCTGTTATAATCATGTTATAAATAATGGTGGGAGTCCAAGGCCACCCCTCAGAAGTTGGATTTACAACTTTATAATATAGTAGAAACCATTCAAACTTTGGTATATAGATAGGCACTAACTATGTATTTGTTCAATGAATTAGTACTGATAATGGTTCTTAGCAAGATTAATTTATAGACAGACCAATTTCACTCTCCAGCTGCCCAGGGAGGCACCTTCTCTGCTCTTAGCATCTGGCAGCTGTTGATACCTGCAGGTACTTACAAGTTGGGTGTTGGTAATTTGGGAAATGCCTGTATTGGTGTCTTAAACAAAAAGCTTATGGTTGAAAATAACTTGAGGGGACTTACTAGAAGGGCACCAGCCTATTGGTACTCCTACCTTTGGGTGGGGGCAGTCCTCAGAGAAGGAAAATCATGGACTGGAAATATAAGAGGTACCTATTAGCCCTGGTGAGGTGGCTCAATGAATAAAGCGTGATCCTGGCACACTGAGGTCATGGGTTTCATCCCCAGTCAGAGCACGTAGGAGAAGGAATCAGTGAGCGCACAACTAAATGGAACTAAGTGGAACATAAGTTGATGCTCTTCTCTCTCTGTCTCTCTCTGTCTCTCTCTCTCTCTCTCTCCATCTCAAATCAATGGAAAATCTTTTTTTTTTTTTAAGGAAGCGGTATCTGTTATATTTGGTGTTTTAGACCTTTAGGCCATTTTAGTTTAGACTCATTTGGTCATAAGGGATTGAGATTCAGTCATGTAGGCTAAAATGAAGAGGGTTTACTATAGGGATTGATAGCAAACATTAATCCAAAAGGAGTCTTCACTAGGCTCCTGTGGCTAGAACAGAGGGTAGTTCTGGACTCACTGCTGCTCAGAGTCCCTCAGCCGCAGGACCCCTAGGATTCCCTACTGGTGCTCCTCCACTCATGTGCTGTGAACACACATTTGTGTTGTTCTACCTTCCTCACCCCAAGCTGGCAGAACCTATTAAACTGCTGATTTTGACTTTATCTGTAACTGTTGCATTCTGAAGTGGGAGTAGAAGCTCTTGTGCAGGTCCCAGCTATTCTCACTAAGTCCCTAATAATGGCTGAATCTCTCACCAGAGATGGGGTAGTTCGTCAGAAGAGAAACAGCCAAGTCCCAGATACAAGACAAGCTTAAAATGTCACATTGCACTTTTATTCATTCATTTAACAAAAGTCTTGGAATGGCAGCTGTGGCCAGGCACCATGCCAGGTGTTGCAACTGGGTTGAGCGTGGGGCATTAAACAATTGCACAAATAATTACTTAATACAAATTATGCTGAGAGCTGGGCAGAAGCAGTATATGCTGTAGTGGGCAAGAGTCAGAGGAGAATCAAAGTCAGGTGGAGAGTGGGACAGAAGTCACGAAGGGCTCTGAGGAAGCAACTTCTCAGCTGAAACTGAAGAATAAGCTCAGTTAGCTAGCTAGGGGAAGAACATTCAGGTGGAGGGGACAGCAGGTGCCAATGCCCTGGGACAGCAAAGAGCTGGACATAGTCAGGGAATTGAAAGAAGACCATGTGCAGTGTAGTGAGCAAGAGCAAGAGTGGTTCAGGACACAGCAGTTGCTCATATCTTGTCTAATCTGTTGCTTTCCTTCGGAGGAAAGCAGGAGCGTGTTAAGTGGCTCTCGTGCTACACTGTCCAATACAGGTAGCCACCAGCCACATATGAATACTGAACGCTTGAAATGTGGTCGATCCAAAATCAAAATGGGCTGTAAGTATAATACACACTGGATTTTGGTGACTTGGTATTAATCATTTTTTCATTGATTACACATTGAAACTAATATTTTTGATATAGAGTTAAATAAACTATATCATTAAAATTAATTTCATGTTTGTTTTTTTTTACTTTTTTTAATATAGCTACTAGAAAACTCGAAATTACATATGTGGCCTACACTATATTTGTGTTGGACAAAACTACTCTAAAGTGTTTATTTAAATGTGAAGAAAAACTACTTGACCCGGAGGAAGATTGGGTAATTTAGAAAGGGAGATTTAAAGATGTCAGTCTTAGGATATCTTTAAGAACAGGGCAGCTAGCCAATTACCTATCTTGAATACTTAAGAGCTTCATTTTCCTGGAGGCAGGGAAGAGAATAAACCATAGAGGCTCTTAAGGTCCTTTCCAAGGACAACAGAATCCACTGATTATCAGGTATTAGTAGGCGTACGAAATCATTGGAAGGGCTAGAGGAGCAGGTTCAGGTGGAGCTCCTAGAATGACCTCCAGACCCCAGAATCACACTGCTTCTCTGTGGGGGAAACTGCTGCTGCCCATCGAGCACGTTGCCTCCTTTCACATCCATGCCGGAAATACAGATGATGGTCTCCTGATTGGCTTTCATTCTGAATTCAAGTCTCCCGTGGGAGCATCTGATTGGCAGAACGTACAGTACACTCTGTATCTAGCTGAAAGGGATTCTGCGCCATGCAGTTTTTAGTGTTCAGCTTTTGTAACAGAGCAAGACATACTAGAAGGAAGTTGCAATGGGTATTGACTAAGCCAATCCACAGTACCTACTAGAAGGGTGGGGAGAATATTTGCAAGGATGCCAATGTGAAAAAAAAAAAAAGCTTAGCACATTCAGCCAGGCTGGAGTATACCAACTTAGGGAGGGAAATGAAGGTATCAGGAATAAACATGAACATAGATGAACCTTGAAAACATTATGTTGAGTAAAAGAAGCCAGTCACAGCCTGACCTGTGGTGGCACAGTGGATAATGCATCGACCTGGAAATGCTGAGGTCGCCGGTTCGAAACCCTGGGCTTGCCTGGTCAAGGCACATATGGGAGTTGATGCTTCCAGCTCCTCCCCCCTTCTCTCTCTCTGTCTCTCCCTCTCTCTCTCCTCTCTAAAAATGAATAAAGAAAAAAAAAAAAAAAGAAGCCAGTCACAAAGGACCACATATTGTATGATTCCATTTATATGAAACGTCCAGAATAGACAAATCTATGTATCGAGACAGAAAGTAGAGTATGATTGTCTAGGGCTGGGAAAATGATGGATAGATTGGCAGGTGCTGGCTAATGGGTACAGGGTTTCTTTTAGGGATAATGAAATGTTCTAAAATTGATTATGTTGATGGGGTACACAACTCTGGGAACATAGTAAAAGCCATTGAATTGTGCACTTGAATAAAATTGTATAATATGTTAATTGTATTTTAAAAAATATGTTTTTTAAAATGGACTTTCAAGCTTCTGAAATAAACAACCAAGTGGATGAAGGTACCATTTATCGAGCTAGGGGCTTCCATTTGCAGTAATATAGCAGACTATGTATTCAGACTGACCCTCTTATTGAAAACAACTAAAATTGCTGACTTAAATATCAAAACTATCTTCTTATAAGCAGCTTGCAATATAGTAAGAAAAACATCATGCTAAAACCCAAGTAAAGGCATGAACCAAAAGAGGTAACTGGAACACTGAAGCTACTTTTGAGGAAAATTACCAAACTTGAACTTCAGTTTTCATGAAGACCAAAGATCAGGACCTACCCATGATGGGTGCTGACAGGAGACCCTACGCCATAAAGTTTGGACCAGAAATAAACACATCCCTACCCCTACACCCAGTGGGCAACAAGGAAAGTTGCTTTGGTGCTGAGCAGAATGGGGTAGGGGAGTGTGGGGGGGTCTGCCCCCAAAAGTTATAACCACAGACTAGCAACATTACTAGTATAGATTTGCAGCCCAAATGTACATTCCTACAAACCTCAAGCCATGGATTAAGTTTAAAGGGATCCAGTACTGCCTGACCAGGCAGTGGCGCAGTGGATAAAGCATCAGACTGGGATGTAGAGGACCCAGTTTTGAAACCCCAAGGTCGCCAGCTTGGGCACAGGCTCATCTGTGTTTGAGCACGGGCTCACCAGCTTTAGCACTGGGTCGCTGGCTTGAGCATGGGATCATAGACCATGGCCACTGGCTTAAGTCCAAAGGTTGCTGGCTTGAAGCCCAAGGTCACTGGCTTGAGCAAGGGGTCACTCACTCTGCTGGAGCCCCCCCCCCCCATAAAGGCACATATGAGAAAGCAGTCAATGAACAACTAAGGTGCTACAACAAAGAATTGATGCTTCTCATCTCTCTCCCTTCCTGTCTGTCTTTCCCTATCTGTCCCTCTCTCTGACCCTGTCTCTGTCAAAAAAATAAAAATAAAGTGATCCAGTACTAATAGAAAATAGTAAAGTGACACTGCATGACTTCTGAGACTAGGTCAGAGAAGGCCATACAGGTTCATCAGGTTCTTTTGAAATGCTCACTTTCAGATCTCCTTCAGAATCCAGCTGCCTTGCTGTGAGAAGCCCAAACCATACATAGGTCCCAGGTATACCCCCAGCCTTTGAAACATTCTGGTCCATGCATTAGATATGTGAATGGTTTTAGCCTCAACCAAATGAGTCACCCTTTTTTAAATTTATTTTTTTAATATAGAGACAGAGAGAGCGTCAGAGAGAGGGATAGATAGGGACAGACAGACAGGAACGGAGAGAGATGAGAAGCATCAATCATTAGTTTTTCGTTGTGACACCTTAGTTGTTCATTGATTGCTTTCTCATATGTGCCTTGACCGTGGGCCTTCAGCAGACCGAGTACCCCTAACCCCTTGCTCGAGCCAGCGACCTTGGGTCCAAGCTGCTGAGCTTTGCTCAAACCAGATGAGCCCGTACTCAAGCTAGGGACCTCAGGGTCTCGAACCTGGGTCCTCCGCATCCCAGTCCAACACTCTATCCACTGCACCACCGCCTGGTCAGGCCCAAATGAGTCACTTTTGGTGTTCAAGTCTTTCTCACTGAGGACCTAGACATTGCGGAGCAGAGACAAACCCTCCCTGTTGTACTCTATCCACCTAATAAGTCAAATAAAGTAGTTATTGTTTTATGCCACCAAGTTTGAGGTAGTTTCTGATTTAGCAATTATAATCAAAATGGATTTTATTACCTGAGAATGGATGCTGCCATGAGAAAAGCCTAAAGCATTTGGGGCCAGTGGCAAGCAGAAGCTGGAAAAGGCTTTGAGATTGTCCACAGAAGCCTGACAGGGCTCTAGAAGACTGTTGAAGAGGGCGTACAGGGAAACAAGAAAATTATTGGAAGCTGGAGGAAACGGAGTATTTTTACATAGTGATGGAGAGTTTAGCAACACTGTTTCCTGCCATAACATGGAAAATAGAAGCTATATCTAATGAACTCAGTGATGTAGTTAAGGAGATTTCTGGGCAGAGTGTGGAAAGTGCCAACTGGTTTCTTTTAGCTGTGATGATAAGATTTAGACAGAAATGAGCTAAAAAATATATAAATATATATATATATATATATATAAATAATTTGGAAGAACTATGAAAGAGCCAGGACTTGCCAAGTTTAAAAAATAAAACAATTTCTTGCCTGACCAGTGGTGGTGCAGTGTATAGGGCATTGACCTGGGATGCTGAGGTCCCAGGTTTAAAACCCCAGGGCCGTGGGTTTGAGTGCAGGGTCACTGGTTTGAGCGTGGAATCATTGACATGACTTGAAGGTGTCTGGCTTGAGCCCAAAGGTTACTGGATTGAAGCCCAAGGTCACTGGCTTGAGCCCATGTTGCTGGCTTGAGCAAGGAGTCACTGGCTCAGTTTGAGTCAAATGACATATGAGAAGTCAAGGCACATGTGAAAAGGAATCAATGAACAACTAAAGTGCTGCAGCTACATGGTGATGCTTCTCATCTTGCTCCTTTCTTATCTGTCTTTCTGTCTCTTGGGGGGAAAAAATAAAAAGGAATAGTCATGGGGATGTAGTACAGCATAGGTAATATAGTCAGTAATATTTTATCTGCCCTGGCCGGACAGCTCGGCTGATTAGAACATTGTCCTTGTTCCAAAGTGCAGAGGTTGCCAGTTCCATCCCTGGTCAGAGCACAGATAGGCACAGATCGATGTTCTTGTCTCTTTCTCTATCCCCCCCCCCCCACTAAATTCAATCAATCCATAAAAAATTATTTTAAAATAATATTCTAGCCTGACCAGGTGGTAGTGCTGCAGATAGTGTTGGCCTGGGATGCAGAGAACCCAGGTTCGAAACCCTGAGATTGCCAGCTTGAGTGCGGGCTCGCCAACTTGAGTGTGGGGTCACTGGCCTGAGCTCTGGGTTTATAGACATGACCCCATAATCGCTGACTTGAGCCCAAATATCACTGGCTTGAGCCCAAGGTCACTGGCTTGAACAAGGGGTCACTGGCTCGGCTGGAGCCCCCAGGTCAAGACACATATGAGAAAGCAATCAATGAACAACTAGGGTGCTATAATGAAGAATTGATGCTTCCTGTCTGTCTGTCCCTCTGTCTTGCTTGCTTACAAATTAATTAATTAATTAATTTTAAGGCAATGATCAAAGCCAGGGTGAGCCTGTAAATCCCAACTTAAAACCTCAAAAACATCTAAGGTGGTGCCTCACAGAACTTTTCAACTAGACATAAGCCTTTTAAGGATCTCATAGGTGTGCCTTGTAGACCCTGTCTGCAAAAACAAGGCTTCTAACAATAATACAGGCATTGTCTTCAGCAGGCACACAAGGGGCCAAGATAAAGACCTTCTGCAAGGTAGCTCTGCCACCACTCCATCAAGAGATGCAGCCTCATTCCTCCTACCCCCCGAATCTAAAATGGCTTATATCTCTCTTGTCACCAATAGAATGTTTCACTGCCTGACTTTTGGTTTGGGACAAAAAAGGTCTTGCAGCTTCCACCTGGTTGTCTTGGAATGCTTGCTCTCAAAATGCTCCCTCTTCGGCCTGACCTGTGGTGGCACAGTGGATAGAGCCTCAACCTGGAACACTGAGGATGCTAGTTCGAAATTCTGGGCTTGCCTAATCAAGGTACATACAACATGCAATCAATGAATGACTAAAGTGAAGCAACTATGAGTTGATACTTCTTGACACACACACTCCCTGCTCTGTAAAATCAATATATGAAATCTTAAAAAAAATTTTTTTTTAATGATGCTCCCTTTTGGAAGCCAGTGACCATGCTAAGAAGCCCAAGCCACATGGAGCGACCATAAGAAGGTGCTTTAATCGGTAGTCTCACTGAAGACAGCCTTTGCATTTTACCAGCTCAGGCATCAAATATGAATGATGGAGAACTTAGATTATCATAGCCCCCAGCCATGCAGGTCACCCCCTACATGTGAGTCTTTTCAGCTGAAGACACAGTCACAAAGGAGCAGAGACAAGCATCCCTTCTGTGCCCTACCCAAATTCCTAACCCACAGAGTTTGTGAGCATGGTAAGATGGTTAATGTTTTACACCACTAAATTAGGGGTAGTCTAATATATGGCAATAGAAACCAGAATAGGGAGCATGGCACATGCAAAGAACCAAAAAAAAGTACAAAGGCTGTTAAAAGTAAACTACTAGCCTGACCAGGCGGTGGCGCAGTGGATAGAACATCGGACTGGGATGCCAAGGACCCTGGTTTGAGACCCCGAGGTTGCCAGCTTGAGCGTGGGCTCATCTGGTTTGAACAAAAGCTCAGCAGCTTGGACCCAAGGTCGCTGGCTCGGGCAAGGAGTTACTCGGTCTGCTGAAGGCCCGCGGTCAAGCACATATGAGAAAGCAATCAATGAACAACTAAGGTGTCGCAATGTGCAACGAAAAACTAATGATTGATGCTTCTCATCTCTCTGTTCCTGTCTATCTGTCCCTGTCTATCCCTCTCTCTGACTCTGTAAAAAAAAAAAAAAAGTAAGCTACTAATAGGTATTTGAAGTAACAGTCATTGCCGTTGTTTCTACTTTGAGAAATCAAAAATCAGATAAAAGAGAAAAATGCAAGATCATTTGAGAGAGGAATAGTTGGAAAAATTATGAGGATGTAGCTTATACCTCAGTATAACCTCTAAACCAAGCATTACTCATTTTCAGTCTTTCCCATTTTCTGTAGAGATAAATGCAGAAGCCTCTGGCCCTACCCAGTTTTGCTTTTACATCAGGCTTTCTTGTAGAGCAGGACCCAACTACGGTGTGTCTTAGCCCACCCAGAGCAACCCAGCAGTTGTCTCAGCTGGCCCTCCACATGTCCCTGCTCTACTCCTTGCTGACAGCAGACAGCCGCTGCAAACTCTGGGATTAGGGCTGTTCTAGCTTACCTCCAACAAAATTCGCTTTCTGTTAGTGACCTTAGTTGTTTAATCACTATAAAGAAAAAAGCAAAATAATCCACACAGTTTCTTTTGGCCCAGATATGATTCCCTTGTATCCTGAGCCATTTTCCTACAAGGCAGGTATACCCTGTGTGGCTCATTCTATCCTGCCGTATGTGGCTTTGCATGAGTTCTGAATCAAGAGGCATTAGATCTTTAGGTCACTTGCACATGGTTTTCACTTCGGAATGCACTCAGGGCGCATGGCAAATGCCTGCCGACACCATGTTTATTTTTTCAGCTGGTGATTGAAGTTCTGGTCCAGTTATAATAGATAGGAATGCCAATGTCTTTGTACATTTTCAGCTATATTGCAAATCTTGCATTGCACGGGGGTCATAGTTCTACTCTTAGCGTGTAAAATAAAAGTAATTGTTATGTCTGTATTTCCAAAGTAAATATCCCGCCTCCACGCTATAGAACTTTTTTTCTTTTATTTTCCTATAGAACTATTTAAAAAAAAATACATGAATATGGAAAAATAACATTCTAAGCTTTGGGGGAATGTTATTAATATATGAGGCTTTTTCAAATTATACAGGCTATAAAAATATTGTGTTCTATAATCTATGGCCACTATTCTGCCCATAGTATCTTATACCGTCTCCTCAGATATTGGGGATATAAGAGTGATCAAGATGGACAAAATGGAGTTCTTGCCTTTATTGCACCTATCTTTGGGTTCAGGGACAGAGACAGCCAACAAGTAAGTAAGTAAATAAGGTAATTTTACGTTGAGAACAATGCTTTGAAGAAAATAAGCAGGGGTAATAAACAACTAAGAAATTAATTTAAGTAGAGTGTTCGGGGAATGCCTCTTAAAGACCTAAAACCTATGAAAGAGCCGGCCATGCAAAGAACTCTCTAGGCAGAGGGAACAGCAAGTGTAGACCCCAAGGGTGTAAAAAGCTTGGAAGGAGTCAGAATAGAGCTGGAGAGGTAGGCAAAGGCCAGATCATGCAAGACCTTATGGGTTTCCCCATGGAGGTGATTTTTACCAAGGCAGCAACATGATAAGATTTCTATTATTTAAAGTATCATAACTTACTTTGGCTGATGTGAGCAATGGATGGGAGGTGGGTCAGGGGCTAAGACAGGACACTGGAAACCAATTAGAAGACTGCAGTAGTTCATAAGAAGAAGTTGCTTCTCTTGAGCATTTAGCCAAATGTATGTTTTAAATGTTTTTAAGGCAATGGTCACTGAATGCTCTAACTAATTCACATGCATTGTAACACAGTTGACTTGTAGGTACTCAATAAATGTTATGTCCCTTCTCTTGACGTATTTGGTTCTGTGTCTCACCAGCTGAGCAACTCACCATTTCCAATTTCTGGAAATTACATAAACACATTAATTTAATGCTTCAAATGTTTTGAGCACCTGATACATGTAAGGCACTGTGTTAAGATTTGGACATTCACTCTGACTGGGCGGTGGCACAGTGGATGGAGCATCGGACTGGGATGCAGAGGACCCAGGTTCGAGACCCTAAGGTCACCAGCTTGAGCATGGGCTCATCTGGTTTGAGCAAAAGCTCACCAGCTTGGACCCAAGGTCACTGGCTCAAGCAAGGGGTTACTCAGTCTGCTGAAGGCCTGCAGTCAAGGCACATATGAGAAAGCAATCAATTAACAACTAAGGTGTTGCAATGAAAAACTGATGATTGATGCTTCTCATCTCTCTCCATTCCTGTCTGTCTGTCCCTATTTATCCCTCTCTCTGACTCTTTCTGTCCCTGTAAAAAATAAAAATTTAAAAAGAAGAAGAAGATGAAGAAGGAGGAGGAGGAGGAGAAGGAGAAGGAGAAGGAGAAGGAGAAGGAGAAGGAGAAGGAGAAAAGTTTTGGACATTCAGAAAAAAAATGGCACTTGGTCCCAGCTGTCCAGGAAACTAGTCTGAGAACAAGCAGACAGCCTACCATAGGCAAGCAAATCAGTAACAAGATGGTACTTTGCTTTCTTGTGGGCGTAGAATAAACTCCTCATAGTCCTAGGAGCAGAATGACTCTGGATGGGCTGGTGAGAGAGCGAGAACCAGAAATACTTAGCGAATGTTGGAAATGAAAAGAGAATTTGCATCCTCAGCTTCATTTCGTCTCTACAGCCCTCCCTGGAGTGAAGCACCAACAACTGACTTGCCAGTATGATTTCCTTTTTACTTCTTAGTATCTAGAAGCCAGTGAAAAAGAGAGGGCTTCTGGCTTAAAGAAAGGTCAGAATCAGCTCACCCACAAAAAGTGATTTTTTCAATCAAACAAATATTCCCCACTATGCAATACCACGTGTCCTTCCCTTGTCAAATATTTTTTTTTAAATTTCCACAAGCCTGACCCGGCAGTGGAGCGGTGGATAGAGCATCGAACTGGGATGAGGAGGACCGGGGTTCGAAACCCTGAGGTCGCCAGCTTGAGCGCGGGTTCATCTGGTTTGAGCAAGGCTCACAGCTTGAGCCCAAGGTCACTGGTTCGAGCAAGGAGTCACTCGGTCTGCTGTAGCCACCCCCCACCCCACCCCACCCCCGGTCAAGGCACATATGAGAAATCAATCAGTGGACAACTAAGGAACTGCAACGAAGAATTGATGCTTCTCATCTCTCTCCCTTCCTGT
The DNA here is from genome assembly GCF_036850995.1 of Saccopteryx leptura. NCBI lineage: Eukaryota > Metazoa > Chordata > Mammalia > Chiroptera > Emballonuridae > Saccopteryx > Saccopteryx leptura. The sequence goes on from NC_089505.1 coordinate 256,379,322, forward strand.
CTGTCTGTCCCTATCTATCCCTCTCTCTGACTCTCTCTGTCTTTGCCACACAAAAAAAACTTCCACAAATCATGACATTTAAAAATTACTTAAATAAAAAATATGTAGAAAAGCTCCTTTAGAAAGAAGACTCCTCCTCAACACATCAGCAACCTAGAAACTGAGCTCTGCCACCCCCTTTGGTTCTCAGTACTTCCACACATGAGTTTGTAGGCAGAATTGAGCACTGCACCAGTTCTCCACCCTAGCCACACATTGGATTACCCAAGGGGCTTTAAAAAAATTTAAAAACGATGCCTAGGTCTCAGCAGCAGCCCCAAAGATTCTTATTTAATTGATCTGAGGTATGTCCTGAGCATTGATATTTCTTAAAACCTCTTTCAAGGTGATTCTAATATGCAGCCAGGACTGGAAACTACTCATCTGCTAGCCTCTTAAAGAGTTGTATTTGGGGCCAGAGACTAAATGAGAAAGAGAGAGAGAGAGAGAGAGAGAAAGGGAAAGAGAGAGAGAGGCTGCTGGACTAATATAGTCTCCCCATTGGAATATAAACTTCATAAGGACCAGGCAATATAGCATGGGGGTTAAAAACACAAGTTCTAGGGCCACTTATCTATGTCTTGCCTGAATAGTCAGGTTTTTTATTCTTCCCTCAAAGATCTCTGATGTGGGTGTTGATAGTCCTATTTTCTGCTGCTTTGCTTAATATATAGTGTTTCCTTTATCCCTCCTACCTCAATGCCCCACTCATATTTCAGGCTGGGACCTACTCCTAATTTAGAGCTCTCTTTCCTCCTTTTGCCAACTTGTATTATGAATTTACCTTTGCCACCCAGCTTAGTGTATCCCAAGGTTCTCTTTACCAGGCCACAGTCGCAGAGCTCCAGGGAAAAGCAACCTGGTCTCAACTCTCCAGGCAGAGGAGAACAGAAGCTCCATATCCACGCATGCTGCAGATGGCTTTTTCCAGTCTACCTGAATCATTACCAGCTAGAAGCAGCGGTCATTGGGACTTGGACATGAGCTGCAAAGTATAGAATGGTGACAACAATTCCAGTGCCATGCGGACTTTTCCTGTGAGGAACTTTCCTGGACTCCTGCTCCCTGTGACAGCTCCTAACAAACTGAACTGTGGTTGGGTTGCATTTTTCAGGGATTTGGCATGGTGATGGGGTCAACTTGGACTTGGGGAACATGTTAAGGACACTACTCTTTTAGGGATTCTTGCTGTATTGGCCAAGAGTTTGCTTAAAGGCTTTTAATCACTGTAAAAAAAATAGAGGACTGGATGAAGAAGATGGGGCACATATACACCATGGTATATTATTCAGCTAGGAGAAATGGTGACATCGGATCACTTATAGAGGAATGGTGGAGTCTTGGTAGCATTGTGCGGGGTGAAATAAGCGAATCAGAAAAAAACAGGAACTGCAGGATTCCATACATTGGTGGGACATAAAAGCGAGACTAAGAGGCATGGACAGGAGTGTGGTGGCTATGGGGGGTGGGAGGAGGGAAGGAGGGAGAGGGGGAGGGGGAGGGGTACAGAGAGAACTGGATGGAGGGTGACAGAGGACGATCTCTCTTCGGGTGATGGGTATGCAACAGAACTAAATGACAAGATAACCTGGAAATGTTTTCTTTGAATGTATGTACCCTGATTTATTGATGTCACCCCATTAAAATAAAAATTTATTTATAAAAAAATAAATAAATAAAATAAATAAATAAATAAATGCAAAAAAAAAACACACAAGTTCTAGAATCAATCTGCATTGGAATCACGATGCTATCAGTCACAAGCTGTGGGACCTTGGATAACTTTCTTTTTTTATTTTGGATAAATTTCTTAATCATCAATATTGTAGTTTCCTCAGCTATAAAATGGGATGGGACTGTTTCAAAATTAGAGTAGTTGTGAGATGTGTGATGCTTTTAAAATATGTTTGCACCCTTGCCGGGTAGCTCAGTTGGTTAGAGCATCATCCCAATACACCAAGGTTGTAAGTTCCATCCCAGTCAGGGTACATATAAGAATCAACTAATGAGATCCTGGCCGGTTGGCTCAGTGGTAGAGCGTCGGCCCGGCATGTGGATGTCCCAGGTTCGATTCCCAGTCAGGGCACACAGGAGAAGTGCCCATCTGCTTCTCCACGCTTCACCATCTTGCTTCTCTCTATATATCTCTCTCTTCTCTTCCACTCCTGCAGCCATGGCTCAATTGGAACATGTTGGCCCTGGGCACTGAGGATGGCTCCATGGTCTCTACCTCAGGTGCTAAAATATTGCTCCAGTTGCAATGGAGCAAGGATCCTGAATGGGCAGAGCATCGCCCCCTAGTGGGCTTGTCAGGTAGATCCCAGTTGGGGGTGCAAGCAGGAGTCTGTCTCTGCCTCCTCTCCTCTCACTAAAAAAAAGAATCAGCTAATGGATGCATAATAAGTATAACAACAAATCAATGTTTCCCTCTGTCTCTTAATTCAATAATTTTAAAAAAATTATTAAAATATGCTTGCAAATTATTTACCACTGGTCCCTCCAAAACATGCAGCTGAAGTTCTCTTCCCTTGAGTACAAGTGGATTTAGTGGCAAACAGATAGACTATGACAGAAATGATAGTGTGTTTGAGATTAGGACCTAAAAGGCATTGTGGCTTTGGATCACTTACTCTGGAAGAAGTCAGCCACCTTCTTATGAGGACACTCAATCAGCCAAAGGAGAGAGGTTCATGTGATGAGGAACTGAGACTTCCTCCCAACAGGTCTGTGAGTAAGTCATCTTGGAAGTGAGTCCTCCAGCCCCAGTAAAGCCTTCAAAAGACTGCAGTTCCTAGCAACATGCTGACCAGAAACCTCTTGAGAGACCCTTAACCAGACAGAAACAACCATTTGTTTGTTTCAGAATTCTTTATCCACAGAAACTGAGATATCAAATGCTTGTTATTTAAACCAGTGGTTTTCAACCTTTTACACTTGGGGACCAGTGAAAATAGGAGAATTATTTCGGAGACCACTAAGACAGAAATCACCCTTAGCATAATCGAATTTGACTAAGATCGTTGGGTCTATAATCTTCATACAACATCAAAGTGATTAACTCTCGCATACTGACACGAAATTTCTGGCTGACGGATCCATGGACCAGCAATTGAAAAACACTGATTTAAACCATTATGTTTTGGGGCAAATTTTTATCCAGAAATAGAGAACTAATATAAGGATATAATGTTAAAGCATTATAAAAATATATAGTAAATACTCAGTAAATGTTAGTCATTACTGCTATGTTTTCCTTTGAATCCTTAGCACCTCACACACTAACATGCTGTCTAGCAGGAGTTCAATATATATAGCGTGTAACTAAAGGAATAAAGAAATAGGCACACAAGTAAATGAAAGATTGAGGCACTCATCCATAGCAGTGGTTTCTGAAATTATTTGAGCAGGGACATTTTCAAACAAAATTTTACCCTGTGTTATCAGTCAGGGTTGAGTTAAGAAAACAGAAACTACTTTAGGCATTTAAAACAGAGGAAATTTAATACTAGGAATTGGTTACATAAGCAATGGAAGAGCTAAGACGCCAAACAGGAAATAATAAGACAACCCAGAGCAGGAAGCAGCTATTATTCCTAGAGCTAGAGGGACAATGAGCAGAGGTGGTATTGCTGGAGTCCAGAAGTTGGGGCTCTCCATAATGAGACCACAGGAAGAAGGTTGTTGGGCTAGAGCCATAAAATAGAAGCCTCCTGAGTCAGAGATAGAGAGGAAAAACACCTTCCTTCTTCTTGGTTTCTTTCTCTTGCCCTACAGTGTTTTACGAGTGCATCCCATTGGCCAAATCTTCCTGAGAGACAGCTAGCAGCCTGGGAAATAAACATAGTTACCTATGAAACAGAGGAGAACAGGATAAGGGTGAGGAATGGAACTGAGAGCAAAATTTTATGTACATGATTAATATATGTAATTATATATGTGTATATGTTTATGGATGTACATATAAATATATAGATATAGAGTAGAAAATGATAAAGCAAATGTGGAAAATGACCAACACACACACACACACACACACACACACACACACACACACACACAAAAGCATTATTTATTTTATGTCTAAATGTAAAGCATTTATATATTTTGTACAATTGATAAAAACACATTAATATATAGGTAGTCTCCAGTGTATTAAAATTTAATATGTTGCACATTTATTTTTATTTATTAATTACACTTATTTATGCATTCCACTTATTTGTACATTCACTGGTTGATTCTTTTATGTGCCCTGACTGCAACCTTGGTGTATCAGGAAGGTGCACAACTGAGCTACCCAGTTAGGGCTATAGTTTTGGTTTCTTTGTTTGTTTGTTTTTGTTTTTGTTTTTTTAGAGAGAGGGGGGTACAGACGGGGACAGACAGACAGGAAGGGAGAGAGAGATGAGAAGCATCAATTCATTGATTGCTTTCTCATATGTGCCTTGAACAGGGGGCTCCAGCAGAGCAACTGACCCCTTGCTCAAGCCAGTGACCTTGGACTCAACTCAGCAACCTTGGGATTCATGCCAGCAACCCTTGGGCTCAAGCCAGCAACCATGGGGTCGTGCCCACAATCCCACGCTCAAGCCAGCGACTCTGCCAGCACAGATTCACTAGCTTGAAACCTCAGGGTTTCAAACCTGGGTCCTCAGCATCCCAGGCCAATGTTCTATCCACTGTGCCACTGCCTGGTCAGGCTATAGTTTTTATTTGTAATTTTTAAATAAAATTCTATATTTGAGAAACCACTAATCTAAATAATTAATCAAACAAAACACTTTTATCCAGTCTTGGGTGGATAGCTTGGTTGGTTAGACCATTGTCCCAAAACATGGGAGTTGCTGGTTTGATCCCTTGTCAGGGCATATACAGGCACAGCTCTAGTGCGGGGTCATGAGTTAGAGCATGGGATCATAGACATGCCTCCATGATCAATGGCTTGAGCCCAAAAGTCACTGGCTTGTAGCCCAAAGGTTGTTGGCTTGAGCAAGGGGTCACTGGCTCAGTTGGAGTCATCCGGTCAAGCACGTGTGAGAAAGCAATCAATGATCAACTAAGGTGCCTCAACTATGAGTTGATGTTTCTCATCTCTCTCTTCTTCCTGTCTGTCTGTCCCTGTCTGTCCCGCCCCTCATCCCATTTTTTCTCTTTCATTAAAAAAAAAATCAGTTTTCAACTAGTGCCTATTTATAGGGGCTTCTAAAGGACAGAGAAAAACAACACAATTCACTTGGGATCAACAAACTTCTCTGGACCACTTATTTTCTGCCTGGGCCCCTGAGAGACCCAAGGAAGGACCTGTCCTAGGTACCCTCAGAACTGTTTCTATCCCCACAACAGCTCTCTACTCAGAAAGAAAAATTTGTTTTCCAAGTTTGATAGAAAAATCTCCATTTATACTGAACTGTAAACAGAAACCTAAGTTATTTGTACATCTTGGAAGAAAGATTCTGGGTTTCCCAAAAAAATGCTGGAAGAATTAATTCCTCAAAACTGACATTGTTACCCTCCATCTGGGAAATTTAATTTCATGCTTCCAAATGAATATTATGGGTATCACCAAAGTCAGAATAAGGTCAATTGAGGCCCCAGGAGCAGAAGAAAATATTGGGCCCCTTAAAAAAAAAGACAGGGAAAATAAAAATACATGTTAACCACATTTTTAAATAAATAAGAAATATTATGTACCATTAATGTTAAAATTGCACATATGAAACCAAACTTGGTGTCATTAAAAAAAAGTGTAAAGGCCCTGGCCGGTTGGCTCAGTGGTAGAGCGTCGGCCTGGCGTGCGGAAGTCCCGGGTTCGATTCCCGGCCAGGGCACACAGGAGAGGCGCCCATCTGCTTCTTCACCCCTCCACCCCTCCTTCCTCTCTGTCTCTCTCTTCTCCCGCAGCCGTGGCTCCATTCGAGCAAAGATGGCCCGGGCTCTGGGGATGGCTCCTTGGCCTCTGCCCCAGGCGCTGGAGTGGCTCTGGTCGCGGCAGAGCGACGCCCCGGAGGGGCAGAGCATCGCCCCCTGGTGGGCAGAGCTTCGCCTCTGGTGGGCGTGCCGGGTGGATCCCGGTCTGGCGCATGCGGGAGTCTGTCTGACTATCCCCGTTTCTAGCTTCAGAAAAATACAAAAATAAAAGAAAAAGAAAAAAGTGTAAAGTTGGCATTTTGTGGGGCCCTTCAGAAGTCGGGTCTCAGGGTGCATGCCCTGTGCTCCTGCCGTTAAATCACCTTGTTTTGCAGATCACATAGTTGTAATTATATTGAAACAGTGCACCAAGGAAGCACATAGCAATCAACATGCAATTGGAGAGTAATTACCAGCTCCTTTCTGTTGTTTGAATCACAGCCATGCAATAAAATATTAAAATTGTAAATAATATAGCAATTAATCTGTTAACTTTTTGGGCAGTGTTTTTACTAGGTGTATGTGCCTTAGGAGAGGGAGATTTTTTATTTTATTTTTTTTACAGAGACAGAGAGAGTCAGAGAGAGGGACAGATAGGAACAGAGAGATGAGAAGCATCAATCATTAGGTTTTTTTTTGTTGCGCGTTGCAACATCTTAGTTGTTCATTGATTGCTTTCTCATATGTGCCTTGACCGCGGGCCTTCAGCAGACCGAGTAACCCCTTGCTTGAGCCAGTGACCTTGGGTTCAAGCTGGTGAGCTTTTGCTCAAACCAGATGAGCCCACGCTCAAGCTGGCGACCTCGAGGTCTCGAACCTGGGTCTTCCGCATCCCAGTCCGACACTCTATCCACTGCGCCACCGCCTGGTCAGGCAGGAGAGGGAGATTTTTTTTAAAAATATTTTCATTGATTTGAGAGAGGGGGATAGAAAAAGAAAGAGAGAGAGAGAAGCATCAACTCCTTCCACTTACTTATTTCGTTAGTTGTGTACTCATTGGTTGCTTCTCGTGTACATGTACCCTGACCAGCGGTCAAACCCACAACCTGGGAGCACTGGAACCACGCTCTATCCATTGAGCCATCTGACCAGGGCATAAATATTTACTTATAAAAGACTTCCAAGCCTCCTCACTCTCTCTCTCTGCAGCACACAGGATGCCATTCCAGTCCCCCACTTCTTCCCCCACAGGTGAGTTTACCTTTATCCTTCTCTCTTGTAAGGTCCAAGGCCCCCTTCTTTTGCCTCTGCATCATTTCCTGAGCCCACCTCTTCTACAGCTCACTTCTCCTACCTCTGTGACTTTCTAAATAAACCTTCAATTATAGTTAAAACATACACACACACACACACATACACACACGCGCGCGCACACACATGTCCAAGGTTCAATTTTCCCAAACAAAAGGGCTTCAAAATAAAAGAAATTTAAAAAGAAAAGAAAAAGGAAGGAAGGAAGGAAGGAAGGAAGGAAGGAAGGAAGGAAGGAAGGAAGGAAGGAAGGAAGGAAGGAAGGAAGGAAGAAAAAAAAGAAAAAAGGAAAAGAAGTAATGCTAAGACGCTACATAGCATCTAGCTATGCCAAAAAAAAAAAAAAAGTGCTGAACTACCTGTTTTTGCCTTAGGAAACTGTAAAGCATTAGACATCCAGCTTTGGTGATAATGGAGCCAGATGTTAGTCAACCCTGTTAATTTGCTAATTAATTCAAAATAAAAAGGATCCCAACGTGTGAAATAGGATCAGTCAAAACTGATTTGACAATTGAAGTGATTAAGCCCTTGTCAGGAGCTTTATTCCTAAACTGCTTTCACATTTCTCTCAGCTTTCTAGAGATTTGTTATTTAACAAATACATATTTGCTTTAAGATCCTACTGAAGTAAGGCAATTTCTTGAGATTTTATTTGATCCCTTTAATTGATTAGTGTAGTGTTAAGCACAGAATCGAACAGACTCTTAGAACGAACCACGACAAAAAATTCTAAGATCTCTGCCGTAAATAAGTCTCATCCCCGCTGTCACAGTCACTGATTACACGACTAAGCAGTCAGTTGTTACTCTCTGAGTGTCTACCCTGGCCAAGCACTGTGGATTAATTGAGCCAACTGAGTTCGGATTAAGTCTTTTGAAATGTAAAGCTTGAAGAACCTAAAGTTTCTGTCAAAGTCAGCCTCTGATTTTGTGTCCTGGGCAGGCAGCATACATTTACAGAACACCAAACTTTGCAGAAAGACCTGTACACACCCTTGAGAGAAAGTCAAGGGACTGAAAAGCATAATTTGATGCTGTTGGGAGGATACAGTCAAACTAAGGATTAAGAATGTTAGTGCTAAGGCCCTGGCCTGGTTGCTCAGTTTACAGCATCATCCTAATACACCAAGGTTGTGGATTCGATCCCCAAGCAAGTCACACACACAGAAAGAATTTGGATGCTAAAAAGAAAAGTTAAAAAGACAAAAAAGGGAAAAAAAATTTGGTGCAGGAAAGGACTTTAGGGATAAAGAAATCAAACTATAGAAATTTGAAATTCTATACTCTCAGGATGGTCAGTCACCACACACACCCACCTTTTATCCCTTGCCAATCATATAGGGTCTGCTTACACCAGAAAGGCTGCATAAATGTTTATTTCAGTTTTAAGTAAATACTTTGTGTTATTATATAGATTATGCATGTGCTAATTTTAAAAGTCAGAAAAAGATGTAGAGAAAAATATTTCTCTACCACTTTGGGTCCCCAGCCGTCCAATTCCCCAGTTCAGAAGCAACCCATGTTACAACTTCTTTACATGTAATCGAAGGGATAGTCTGTGCATCTAGGACAGGGGTCGGGAAACTTTTTGGCTGAGAGAGCCATGAACGCCACATATTTTAAAATGGAATTCTATGAGAGCCATACAACCACCCATGTACGTTACGCATTATCCAATACAAATTTGGTGTTGTCCCGGAGGACAGCTGTGATTGGCTCCAGCCACCCGCAACCATGAACATGAGCAGTAGGAAATGAATGGGATTGTAATACATGAGAATGTTTTATATTTTTAACGTTATTATTTTTTTTATTAAAGATTTGTCTGCGAGCCAGATGCAGCCATCAAAAGAGCCACATCTGGCCCTGGCCGGTTGGCTCAGTGGTAGAGCATTGACCTGGCGTACAGGAGTCCCGGGTTCAATTCCCGGCCAGGGCACACAGGAGAAGTGCCCATCTGCTTCTCCACCCCTCCCCCTCTCCTTCCTCTCTGTCTCTCTCTTCCCCTCCCGCAGCCAAAGCTCCATTGGAGCAAAGTTGGCCCAGGCTCTGAAGATGGCTCTGTGGCCTCTGCCTCAGGTGCTAGAATGGCTCTGGTCGCAACAGAGCGATGCCCCGGATGGGTAGAGCATCGCCCCCTGATGGGCGTGCCGGGTGGATCCCGGTCGGGCGCATGCGGGAGTCTGTCTGACTGCCCGTTTCCAACTTCAGGGGAAAAAAAAAAAAAAAAAAGAGCCACATCTGGCTCACAATAGGTTCCCAACCCCTGATCTAGGAGCATGTGTGTGAAGAGGGCTATAGATATAAATAAGATACTGTGTTATAATTACTGTTTTGCTCCTTAATTTTTCCACTTGGAGATTGTAATCTTGGAGATATTATGTCAGGATATACAGGCCTTCCTTGAATTTTGGTTATTTATTTTTAAGATTTTATTTATTTTTAGAGAGAAGGAAGAGAGAGAGAAAGGGGGGGGGGGTAGGGGCAGGAAGTATCAACGTGTGATAGTTGCTTCTCATATGTGCCTTGACCAGGCAAGCCCACAGTTTCGAACCAGCAACCTCAACATTCCAGGTTGATGCTTTAGTCCTTCCTTGTATTTTTTTTTTTTTTTCATTTTTCTGAAGCTGGAAACAGGGAGAGACAGTCAGACAGACTCCCGCATGCGCCCGGCCGGGATCCACCCGGCACGCCCACCAGGGGGCGACGCTCTGCCCACCAGGGGGCGATGCTTTGCCCATCCTGGGCGTCGCCATGTTGCAACCAGAGCCACTCTAGCGCCTGGGGCAGAGGCCACAGAGCCATCCCCAGCGCCCGGGCCATCTTTGCTCCAATGGAGCCTTGGCTGCCGGAGGGGAAGAGAGAGACAGAGAGGAAAGCGCAGCGGAGGGGTGGAGAAGCAAATGGGCGCTTCTCCTGTGTGCCCTAGCCGGGAATCGAACCCGGGTCCTCCGCACGCTAGGCCGACGCTCTACCGCTGAGCCAACCGGCCAGGGCAGTCCTTCCTTGTATTTTAAATTTAATTTTCTAAGAAGAAATAAGTTGCCCTGACTGGATAGTTCAGTTGGTTAGAGCGTCATCCCAATATGCAAAGTTTGTGGGTTCGATTCCCAGTCAGGGCACGTACAGGAACAGATCATGTTCTGCCTCTCTCTCTCTCTCTCTTCCCTCCTCTCTCTCTAAAAAAAATAAAAAAGAAATTTGTCACGATTCAAAATGTTTTTGAAAAGTTCCTCTATTACCCGTGTCTCCAATCACAAGTTCCTAACTTATCCCCAAGAATTAACCTTTATTATTACTTCTTATATAACATATTAGAATTTCTGTATGTTGATGCTTATAAGCCAATGCATATTCTTTTTTTTTAGCCAATGGATATTCTTTTATTTTCCATATTTTTAAACAAAAGGCAAAATACTACACATACTCCTCTGCCTTTTCTCTTCATTTAAAAATATACCTTTGTAGAACTTTTCACTTAAAGTGAAAGGCAGCTCCTTAATTCTTTTGTAACAGTTCAATAGTATTGTATTACACACTGTACCACAAGTTATTTGTTCTTACAAGTACAGTAGTTCCCCTTTATCCACAAGAATATGTTCTGAGACCCCCACTGAATGCCTAAACCAGGATATTACCAAATCCTAGATATACTATTTTTTCCTATACATTCAAACTTATGATAAAATTAACTTTATAAATTAGGCACAGTAAGAGATTAACAGTAACTAATTACAAAACAAAACAATTATAACAATATACTGGCCCTGGCCAGTTAGCTCAGTTGGTAGAGCATAGTCCCAATATGCCAAGGTTGCAGGTTCATTCCTTGGTCAAAGCACATATAAGAATCAATGGGGGGGGGGAGAATCAACCAATGTGTTTATGGATGGGTGAAACAAAAGGATGTTTCTCTCTCAAAGCAATAACTTGTTTTTAAATTAAAAGAAAATACAGCCCAATCAGTGGTGGCACACTGGATAGAGGCATCAATCCGGAACACTGAGGTCCCTGGTTCGAAACCCAAGGTTGCCAGGTTGAGCGCAGGCTCGTGGTTTTGAGTGACAATTGCTGGCTTGAGTGTCGGGCCATCAACATGATCCCGAGGTCACTAGCTTGAAGCCCAAGGTTGCTGGCTTGAGCCCAAGGTCACTGGCTTGGCTTGAATCCCCTGCTCAAGGCACGTATGAGAAACATTCAATGAACAACTAAAGCGAAGCAACTATGAGTTGATGCTTCTCATCTCTCTCACTTCCTGTCTCTCTCTCTCTCCTTTCTTTCTAAAACAAACAAATAAACAAAAAACAATATACTATAATAAAAGTTATGTAATGTAGCATTATTCAGTAAATAAGGATTACTTGAACACAAGCACCATGAAACTGCAAAAGTCAATATGATAAACAAGATAGCTACTAAGTAACTAACAGATGCATAGGGTTTACAGCCTGGATATGCTAGGCAAAAGGGATGGTTTTAGTCCTGGGCCAGTCAAGGCCATTGCAAGATTTAATTAAATATGAAATTTAAAACCTATGAATTATTTTCATTTAATAAATGGAATTTTTTATTTAATATTTCTGGAGCACAGTTGATCACAGGTGACTGAAACTGTGGAAAGGTAAGGGGGGGGACTGTAATGCTATAGTAAGAAAACTTGTACTTGTGTAGTTTCTTACATGTGCTACTATTATTAGATTAAATTTCCAGAAAAGAAATATAAGTCAACAGATATCTGTGTTTGTAATTTTGATTGATATTGTCAAATTGCTCTCTATATAGATTTACATTCCTACCAGAAATGTAAGAGACTATTTCCCCATCCTCTGCCAATACAGGTTTAGAGAACTTTTTTTTTCTTGTTTTCTAAGTGACAAAAGGGGAGATAGAAAGACAGACTCCTGCATGCACCCTGACCGGGATCCACCGGCTACCCCCATCTGGGGCTGATGCTCTGCCCTTCTGGGCCCATGCTTACAACTGAGCTATTTTTAGCACCTGAGGTGGAGGCTCCATGCCATTCTCAATGCCCAGGGCCCATGCAATCAAACCAATTGAGCCATGGCTGCAGGAGGGGAAGAGAGAAAGAATGAGAAGAGGAAGGGAGAGAGGTGGAGATGCAGGTGGTCACTTCTCCTGTGCCCTGACCCGGAATCAAACCCAGGACATTCACACACTGGGCCAATGCTCTACCACTTAGCCAACTGGCCAGGGCACTACAAAACTTTGAAATACTGAGAGACAGAAAGTGGGAGGGAGAGAGAAAAAAACATAAATTTGTTGTTCCACTTATTTATGCATTTACTGGTTAATTCTTGTATGTGCCCTGACCAGAGGTTGAGTTGAAACCATAACCTTAGCTTATTGGACAATGCTCTAACCAACTGAGCTAGCAAGCCAGGGCTGGCCAATACATGTTTTTATCAAACTTTGTGATCCTTATCAACTTTATAAATCAAATATGGTCATTTACTTCTAATTTTCATCTCTTAAAAATAAGGTTAGCATCTTTTCATTTGCGCAAGCCTGATTTCTATTTCCTTTTTTGTGAGCTGTTTTCTTTTTCATCCTTTGTTATTTTCATACTAAATTGTTGGCCTTTTGATGATGGATTTGTGAAAGTTTTTATGTATTAAAGAAATTAGCCTTCATGCATACTTTGTGCACTTTTTTCACAGTTTGTTGTTGGTCACTGTCTTTGTTATGATTTTTTTATGCTGTATATTTTAATTTTCACATTGTCAAGTGTATTAACTTTTTAAGATAGTTTGAATTTCATGTTTTTGTTAGAAAGATCTTCCTGCTCTGCCTGACCTGCAGTGGCGCAGTAGATAAAGCATCAACCTGGAATGCTGAGGTCGCCAGTTCAAAGCCTCGGGCTCACCTGGTCAAGGCACATATGGGAGTTGATGCTTCCTGCTCCTTCCCCCAATCTCTCTCTCTCTCCTCGCTAAAAGAAAAGAAAAGAACAGAAGAGAAGAGAAAAGGAAAGAAAAGAAAAAAGAAAAAAGAAAGACCTTCCTGCCCTAGCCGGGTAGTTCCGTAGGTTAGAGCACCGTCCTTATACGCCAAGGTTGCAGGTTTCATCCCCCATTAGGAAACATACAGGAATCAACCAATTATTCATAAATGGGTGGAACAACAAATTAATGTTTCTCTCTCTCTAAAATCAATTTTTTTTTTTTAAAAAAAGAAAGATCTTACCCAATGAATAAAAGAATATCTCACACCTGACTAGGCGGTGGCGCAGTGGATAAAGCGTCGGACTGGGATGCGGAGGGCCCAGGTTCGAGACTCTGAGGTCTCCAACTTGAGCGCGGGCTCATCTGGTTTGAGCTGAGCTCAGCAGCTTGGACCCAAGGTTGCTGGCTCGAGCAAGGGGTTACTCGGTCTGCTGTAGCCCCACGGTCAAGGCACATATGAGAAAGCAATCAATGAACAACTAAGGTGTTGCAACGAAAAACTGATGATTGATGCTTCTCATTTCTCTCCATTCCTGTCTGCCCCTATCTACCCTCTCTCTGACTCTCTCCGCCTCTGTAAAAAAAAGAAAAAAAGAAAGAAAAAATATCTCACATACTTTTTTTTGGTACTCCCAAGGTTTTATTTTTTGAATTTAAATCTTTGATCTAACTACAACTAATTCTAATATTAAAAAGTTAAATTAGGATCTATTTTACTTTTTTCTTCAGTGTTACCTGCCAGCTCTTGCCTCAGACCTTTCCATATCCCTTCCCCGCCTGGGACACACCCCTCTTCCTTCCCCATGTACTCCTCATCATTCATGGCTCTTTAAATGTCACTTATTTGGGAAACTTACCCAGATACTGTGGTAAGGTGCCAGAGAACTCTAAAACTTAGTATTGGCAATGCCATTCTAAAGAGGAAAAGTCAGACTTTCTGTCCCGTCCTTTCTTTGGAAAATGGAGGGAGAAGAATATGGAAGTCTCCTGACTTACAAGGATAACTGGGTCATTTAGCTTTACTTTTCTGAAAGGATAAAGGTTATCTGAAGAACTTCCTTTCCCTTTTAATAAGAGACAAAGTTTACATATCACCCTACACTGATTTTAACTCTCCCTCCCTTCCTGGAATCCTGAGAGTAACATGTACCTCTAGGCAAAGGAGGAGAGATAGATACTAAAAGGTTTATGAATGTATTTTGATATGTAAAATGACATCACCATTGTGTTACCTTGAAAGTTTTAATGGTTTTTTGGGGGGTTTTTTTTTACAGAGGCAGAGATAGACAGGGACAGAGGCAGAGATAGACAGGGACAGACAGACAGGAACGGAGAGAGATGAGAAGCATCAATCATCAGTTTCTCGTTGCGCGTTGCGACTTCTTAGTTGTTCACTGATTGCTTTCTCACATGTGCCTTGACCGCGGGCCTTCAGCAGACCGAGTAACCCCTGCTGGAGCCAGCGACCTTGGGTCTAAGCTGGTGAGCTCTTTGCTCAAGCCAGATGAGCCCCGCTCAAGCTGGCGACCTCGGGGTCTCGAACCTGGGTCCTTCCGCATCCCAGTCCGACGCTCTATCCACTGCGCCACCACCTGGTCAGGCAAAAGTTTTAATGTTTTTTTAAAATCCCCTAGACAGCCTGACCTGTGGTGGCTCACTGGGTAAAGTGTCGGCCTGGAATGCTGAGGTCGCTGGTTCAAAACCTGGGCCTGCCTGGTCAAGGCACATATGGGAGTTGATGCTTCCTGCTCCTCCCCATCTTCTCTCTCTCTCTCTTCTCACTAAAATAAATAAAAATAAAATAAAAATATTAAAATCCCCTAGACAAATGTTATAATCTTGTTAATGATTGTGTCATGCTGTCATGCTCCTCCCAACCAGTATGTGGTCAAACAGTCTATAACCAGCCTCTGAGATACATTTGGGACAGCATGATTTGGGCCAGATATGCCCCGTGTCAATCATATGCAGCCGGCATATTAATAAATCTCCTTTTAATAAAACCCTTCAAAATTCATCTGGACTTGGTGTCTCTATGTAAACCTGCAGAAGTCAGGTACGGTACTGTTGGTCAACTAAGTTTTTAAATATGATATATATGTTTGCTCGCTTATAGTTTGTATTGGGTGTGGGGGACAGGCTGTAAGCAGGCCAGGTTGTTGGAGCCTAAGGCTTAGTTTTAAGACTAAGCTTTTCCCCACACCCTTGACTGTTGCATGATGTGGGTGCTGCATTCTCATGAGGAGTCCCATTATGCCTCAGATAAGTTACTTTGTATCCGAGACTTCCTTGTTTGTATATTGGATTAAAGGTTTTGATTTCTATACTATAAAGTGGGACAGACTGAGAGCTTGCTCTCTGGGTTCCTGCTATCACAATTGCAGGGGCCTCCCTGATCCCTTGCCCTTCATGAGAAAAGCTGGCTTTCTGCTTTTCCCTTGTCTTCTCTTGTGGTTTGCCTGTCTTGGTGAGACACCATTAAACAGAATGGCCCACCATCCTCCGACTCCTCCATTTCTTTACCGTCTGCCTGAATCCAATGGGAACCTGCATGTAAATAGCCATGACGGCAGCTCCTGGACTTACAACTGGCGTAGTTGGCAGGATTCAGAGATCATTATGGGGCTGCCACAATTGATAGGTGGGGTAGAGTACTGGTTACTGCTCTGGCTCCCCACGACTGTCCTTTTAGGGGCCATGAGCTATGTGTTTTTTACTCAAGAGGAAACCAGGAGTTCTGTGCGAGAAGCTGCCTGAGGTCAAAAGCTTCAGTATGAATTGCAAATCCAATGGCAGAAAAGGCTGGAATTGGAGCGAGCACTGTAGAAGGAATTACGGGTTCGCGAGTTGCAGTTTGCCCTGGAAGCTGAACGTTTGCACCGGTGGATTCAAGAGCTCGAGTCTCAGCTTCCAGCCAACAGGAGCCTAAATGGTCGCCAAAGGAGCAGCAGCATCCGTGCCAGTGGATTGGCTTTGAGTCAGCAGGAGCAGGCGCTTGCAGCTCCTCTTCTGAGTAGTAGAAGGCTCAGGCTGAAGCTGCCATACGCACACTGAGAGCTCAACCAGTGGTCGCCAAGAAGGTAAAAACCCAGCAACAAAGAGTCCCTCAGGGGCAGCCACAGCCTCCTGCCCAGGTAATGGAACACTCTGTGGTCTGGCCCTAAACCCAGGCAGAGCTGATGGAGTTAGGGACACAATTTAGGCAGAAACCTACTTGTTGGGCAGATAAAATGTATTATGCTCACTTTGTTAAAGATGGCGCTGCCCACGTGGAAGCCCGTAGCCCAGGTGATATTAATGTATGTTGGTGGCAGGCTGAGGGAAGGCAGGATCCTTGTATCCTGGGGCTTGGTTTTAGAACTAAGCCTTTCCCACCCTTTTTGATGTGGGGTGGTGCAATCCCATCATGCCTCAGATAAGTGACTCTGTATTAGAGACTTCCCTATTTTGTATATTGGATTAAAGGTTTTGATTTCTGCACAATAAAGTGGGGCAGACCGGGAGCATCTCTCTTGGTTCCTAAAATTAACATTAGAGAGGAGAGCAGAGAAAGGCCATGTGGAGGAGGCCAGGAGAAGCAGCCAAGATGGTGGAGTGCTGAGTGAGTAGCCAGTTTGTTTAGAGTTTGTGCAGGGAGAAGGAAGGAGATGGGGAACAGAGGTGAATAAGTCTGGTGAGCTAGGAACCTTTGATTCTAGGAAACTCAGATAAGTCAGTAGCTTTGTGAGCACTGAATGAGTGGGTTTTGGAGTCCAGTGTGTGTTTTTACTTGCCCGCCGGGTGCAAGCTAGGATTAAAGATGTTGGCCCACCAGTTCTTGGCTCCATTGTTTCATTACCGTCTGTCCGAATCTAATGTGAACCTGCATGGGCCAGGTTGCTGTGATGGTGGCCCCGGCTACTGGCCTTACATTTGACGTAGTCTGTGGCAGGATTCGATACAGATGAGTATGGAGCCACCACCACCTTTGAGCGGTGGAGTAGAGGACTGATTGCTGTTATGGTTCCCCATGGCTGTCCTTTGAAGAACTGTAGGCTGGCTGACTTTTACAGCCATGCGAGAGGAAACCCAGAGCTCTGTGGAAGAGGCTGCCTGGGACCTGCAAACCGAGCAGTGGAAGGAGCTGGAGCAAACGTGGGAGAAAGAGATGCCGACCCTGGAGCTGAAGCAAGCACCGTAGGAGGCCGACCAGGTTTGCGAGACTCGCCTGGAAATGGAGCAGCTGCTGGAGGAGGATTCACAGGTTCGTGAGTTGTAGATTGCTCTGGACATTGTGGAAAGCCAGCAGTGGTGGGAGGCTGGGGCTGAGATCGGAGCTGGGGCTGCAAGTTCCGCAGAGCAGAAAGCATTGGTGGCCTGGGGCTCGAGCCCGGCAGCAGGAGCTGGTGTTTTCAGTTCCTCCTTGGAGAATGAGGAGAATCGGGCTGAAGTTGCAATCCGCAGTCTCCAGAGGGTGAGAGCCCAGCAGCAAGGAGTACCTGCTATGCCCCTGGTAGATCTGCGATATTAGGACATAGAGGTGGATGCCATTATGCTCTCCAGAACAGAGATGGAAATGCTGACTGCCATTGCCATGTGCTCCTCCTTGGGTCAGTGTAAGACCTGCCAGGATGGCAGGAATGAGGGGGGTGGCTGATGCCCCATGTGCGTGGACTGATTCCTGGACTACAACCGGAGTGGGCACTGGCTCCTTTGTTGTATGGACTTACAGATTTTGGACAATGTGAAATACCCTGATGAGGTTAGAGGGTGGCTTTGCTGGAAGCACTCCCCTGCCCCAGGATGCCTTTCAAACAGCTAGAAAAAAGGCTGAGGACATTTTGTGCTTTTAGCAAAGTGCTCAGAGACTGATGAAATATACCTTTGTAATTGTTGAAATTGTATGATTTGTCATGTTGTTGTAATTTGTGTAATGTGCCTAATTTCCTTGCATAGGGATGCTGGTGGTGTAGATTGTAGGTAGTAAAGTGAGCATAGGGGTGAATTGTTGGGCAGATAAAATATATTATGCTCACTTTGTTAAAGATGGCGCTGCCCACATAGAAGCCCGTCGCCCAGGTGATATTAATGTATGTTGGAGGTGGGCTGTGGGTAGGCAGGTCCCTTGTAGCCTGGGGCTTGGTTTTAGGACTAAGCTTTTCCCACCCTTTCTGATGTGGGGTAGTGCAATCCCATCATGCCTCAGATAAGTGACTCTGTATTAGAGACTTCCCTATTTTGTATATTGGATTAAAGGTTTTGATTTCTGCACAATAAAGTGGGGCAGACCAGGAGCATCTCTCTTGGTTCCTAAAATTAACATTAGAGAGGAGAGCAGAGAAAGGCCATGTGGAGGAGGCCAGGAGAAGCAGCCAAGATGGTGGAGTGCTGAGTGAGAAGCCAGTTTGTGCAGGGAGAAGGAAGGAGATGGGGAACAGAGGTGAATAAGTCTGGTGAGCTAGAAACCTTTGATTCTAGGAAACTCGGATAAGTCAGTAGCTTTGTGAGCACTGAATGAGTGGGTTTTGGAGCCCAGTGTGTGTTTTTACTTGCCCGCCAGGTGCAAGCTAGGATTAAAGATGATGGCCCACCAGTTCTTGGCGCCATTGTTTCATTACCGTCTGTCTGAATCTAATGTGAACCTGCATGGGCCAGGCGGCTGTGATGATGGCTGTGTATACTGGCCATACACTGCTGAATCCCTGGTAGCCTGGTTACTATGATTATGGGACATAGGGGTTTATGGCATCATGCTCTCTGGAACAGAGATGGAGAAATTTGCCGCCATTACCACACACTCCTCCTTGAGGCAGCGTCTTCAGGACTGCCATGGCAACCCAGGAGACCATACCCTATTAGAATGGGTGATGGCTGCCATTCGTATGGTCTGGCAGAATGCTGGAGAATTGCCAGTGGCAATGAGTCAGTGGCAGCTACAGTGAGTTAGTAAAGGTCCTTCGGGAACTAGGTATGAAGAATGCTGTTTTCAACCCTGGGTCCCATGGGCCAGACGAGGAAGTGTTTATGGCAAAAATGAGGGAATTTGTCCTTGCTAGCGCCCCATCAGCCCTTTTTAGGTCACTTGTGGCTATCTTGGGCCCCTATGTGGGGCAGCCCATCAATGCAGTTACACAGATGGTAGCAGATTTGGAAGAGCTGGAGGCCACTCAGGATCCATAGCCAGCAGTGAGGGCTGCTGCCTATGTTGCCCCCCACCACCAACTAACAAGGGAAACGGGCCTGTAAAGGTTACCTGAACACAGATGTGGGTAGATTTGATTGCAGCTGGAGCAGATAAGGGGAAATTGGATGGCCAGTCTAATAAAATTCTTTTGGAGCTTTGGAAGCAGCTTAAACCAGAACAGAAGTTTCAGCCACTGAGACGAAAGGCCCCAGCAGCTACCAATAAAACGTTTGGTGCTTGGGCAGCTCAGTTACAAGATTATATGATAGAGACAGCTGAGGGAGAGGAGAACTCCCAAGACCCATTGTACCAGTTTGAATAGGAAAAGTGCCAAGGGACCCATCTAACGGGGATGGGCAGGGACCGGAGGCCACACGTGGAACTGGCTATCTACTGGTCCCCTTCCAATGTACAACAGGTGTTGGCCTTGGTGGATACAGGTGCAGAATGTTCCCTCCTCTATGGGAACCCAGAGCAGTTTGCTGGGACCCCAGTGGCCATTGACGGTTATGGGGGCCAAACTGTTCAAGTGAAGCCAATAACTATTCCATTGGGGATATGAAGACTGCTTCCTAAGCCATATAAGGTGTATGTGTCTCCTATTTCTGAATATATTTTGGGGGTAGATGTCTTGCAAGGACTGTGGTTGGAAACTACAGCCGGGGAGTTCTGGCTGTGGATCAGGGTTGTGAAGGCAGTATTGCGGGGACATGCATCACATTCCCCTTTGCAATTACCCGTCCCTCGGCATGTGACTAACACCAAGCAGTACCGCCTGCCAGGTAGTTATAAAGAAATCACAGGGACAATCCTCAAACTAGAAAAGGTGGGGATCATCCGGCCAGCACACAGTCCTTACAACTCCCCAGTATGGCCTGTGTGCAAACCAGATGGAACCTGGAGAATGACAGTAGATTACAGGGAACTTAATAAAGTTGTTCCCCCTTTGCACACTGCTGTTCCCTCGATAGCTAACATGATGGATTGGCTAAGCCATGAGTTGGGGATTTACCACTTTGTGGCAGACTTGGCCAATGCTTTTTTCTCAATTGATATAGCTGCAGAGAGTCAAGACCAATTTGCCTTCAGTTGGGAAGGGAGACAATGGACCTTTACAGTGTTACCCCAGGGCTATTTGCATAGCCCCACCTTGTGCCATGGGCTGGTGACTGCTGACCTGGCTAAATGGAAACAGCCAGAGGCAGTTCGCATGTACCATTATATTGATGATATTATGCTAACTAGTGACTCTCTTCCAGAATTAGAGCAAGCATTTGAAAGCTATCCCATTTGAAAGCATGTGGCTGGGCGGTCAACGAGAACAAATTACAAGGACCTGGGTTATCTGTTAAGTTCTTGGGAGTGTCTGGAAGGGTAAGACAAAAGTTATCCCTGACACAGTTATAGATAAGATTCAAGCATACCCTGTGCCCACTATGGTAAAACAGTTACAGGAATTCTTAGGTTTGTTGGGGTATTGGCGAATATTTATACCCTATTTGGCTCAGTTACTATGCCCCTTGTACAACCTTATTCGGAAAGAAGTTTGTTGGGATTGGACTGAGCAGGCTCAAGGTTCATTTACAGCAACTAAGAGAGCTGTCAAGGTGGCACAGGCCTTGAATGTGTTTGATCCTGCCAGGCCCTGTGAGCTGGATGTTCATGTAACCTCGGAGGGGTTTGGATGGGCTTGTGGCAGCAGACAGAGCACTTAGGCAACCTATTGGGTTTTGGTGCCAATTGTGGAAAGGTGCTGAAGTTCGTTACTCATTAGTGGAGAAGCAGCTGGCAGCTGTGTATGCTGCCCTCCTGGCCACTGAGAGTATTACAACCACAACACCAGTTACAGTCAAGACAACATACCCTATTGCAGGATGGGTGAGAGATTGGGCAACCAAACCACATAGTGTATGGCCCAAATGTCCACCCTGGCCAAGTGGGGTGCCTACCTGCAACAACGCTGTGCTCTTAGCACCAGCCCGTTGAGGGCAGAACTGCAGGAAGTCTTGGGTCCAGTCACCTATGTGACCTCAGGTGCAGCTGGGGCTCAGAAGGCAGAACCTGAGGTCAGTCCCTACCAGGAGGGGCGGGTGCCCATCCCTGAGGATGCCTGGTATACTGATGGTTCCAGCAGGGGCCAACCTGCCAAATGGACGGCTAAAGCCTTCCATCCGGCCACTGAGACTATTTGGATGGACACGGGTACAGGCCAAAGCAGTCAATGGGCAGAATTAAGAGCTGTTTGGCTAGTTGCCCATAATGAACCTTCACCTCTGGTGATCTGTACTGACTGCTGGGCTGTCTATCATGGACTGACCCTTTGGATTGCTACTTGGCACATTAACCAGTGGATGGTAATGTACCGTCCACTATGGGGTCAGGCCATGTAGCAGGACTTATGGGAAATAGGACCTCAGAAGCAGGTGACAGTATATCATGTCATGCGGCATGCCCCTCTAGCCCATCCTGGGAATGATGAGGCAGATACGTTGGCAATGGTGCTATGGTTGGAGACTGCACCTGCAGGTGATGTGGCGCAGTGGCTCCACCAGCGCCTGCTCCATGCAGGACAGAAAACTATGTGGGCTACAGTTAAGGCTTGGAACTTGCCTGTGTCTTATGCAGAGGTACTTGCAGCCTGTGAGCAATGTGCAGTGTGTTCCAAGGAGCTCCCTCGGAGACCACTGGTGTCACCTGGACAGATCCAGAGGGGTCATGTTCCACTGACACGATGGCAGATAGACATCATTGGACCCTTACCAAAGTCAGAAGGGTACCAGTATGCAGTCACCTATGTAGATACTGCCACTGGTCTTCTTGTTGCTTACCCTGCTGGTAACCCTGACCAGAGGGCAGTCATTCAGGCTCTGGACCGCCTGAGTGCTGCATACAGGCGATCGCTGGTCCTTGAAAGTGACAATGGTACCCACTTCACTGGTTCAATGGTGAGGCAATGGGCTCAAGAACTGGGGGTGGACTGGACGTACCATGTTCCCTACCACCCCCAGGCTGCTGGTATCACTGAGCGGTATAATGGACTCTTAAAGCAGGGACTGCGACAGGAGGGGGGCACCGGCTCTCTTACTGGATGGATACGCCACTTATGGATGGTAGTCCGGATTTTGAATGAGAGAACTTGACGGGGAGCCTAGCTCCAGTGGAAGCCCTCCTGCATCGGACAGCTGCCCCCATTCAGTTGCAGATACGCACCAAGGACATTTTACTCAAGCCAGGTTTCAGACAGCAGGGCAACGTGCTCTTACCTGCTCCAACAGCCCTTCTTAAAGGCCAACAGCTTCGATGGACTTAGCCCTGGACTGTACAGGCCCCCCATCTGAGATGGATGGCCTTGTTGGCACCATGGGGAAAGGGGCTATAGGTGGACCTCCAGTTAACTCCTTGGGCAACCAGCACCTGGCCACCTAAGGTAGAAGTGTAGTATCCCTTGAGTGCTCAGGGGGACAGCATTATAAAGGGCACCTTTGTAATTTCTTTATGGCCAATAATGAGTTCTCCTATTTTACTACACATAGAACCAGCAGATGCTGGTGTATTGCCAATAAGGTTTGGTATGCCCGCTCAGGGCAGTCTCTGGTACCAGCTACAGCACTGTCTTCAGACAAAACTCTGGCCTGTATTCTGCCAGAGGGAAAAGATTTGCCTCTCTTGATGCCACTGACAGCTCTCTCATTTCACCCATAGCTTTTGATTTGTTAATCCTATTGCTGTAGTTGGTACTGTTTCTGTTTATGCAATGTATCCCACTCCTTGCACAGTGACCATCATGGAAGATACTGTGGTTTAGACTGTGAAGCGAGCAAAAGGGGTGGAATGTTGGTCAACTAAGTTTTTAAATATGATATATATGTTTGCTCGCTTATAGTTTGTATTAGGTGTGGGAACAAGCTGTAAGCAGGCCAGGTTGTTATAGCCTAAGGCTTAGTTTTAAGACTAAGCTTTCCCCCACACCCTTGACTGATTGCATGATGTGGGTGGTGCATGAGAAAAGCTGGTTTTCTGCTTTTTCCTTGTCTTCTCTTGTGGTTTGCCTGTCTTGGTGAGACACCAATAAACAGAATGGACTACCATCCTCCAACTCCGCCATTTCTTTACCGTCTGTCCAAATCCAATGGGAACCTGCATGTGAATGGCCACGATGGCGACTCCTGGCCTTACAGGTACTTTACAACAATACCACATCTAAAGGAGATTTTCCCTGCTTGGTACTATTCTGCTCACAAAAATTAGAGGATATTCATGGCTTCCTATTCATTTTGAAATATCCCCTAATTTTTTTTTTCAGGGACAGAGAGAGAGTCAGAGATAGGGACAGATACATAGAAACGGAGAGAGATGAGAAGCATCAATCATCAGTTTTTGTTGCGATACCTTAGTGTTCATTGATTGCTTTCTCATATGTGCCTTGACCGTGGGGCTACAGCAGAGCAAGTAACCCCTTGCTTGAGCCAGCGACCTTGGGTCTCCAAGGGGGTGAGCTTTTTTTGCTCAAGCCAGATGAGCCCGCGCTCAAGCTGGTGACCTTAGGGTCTCAAACCTGGGTCCTCCACATCCCGGTCCAATGCCCTATCCACTGTGCGACCGCCTGGTCAGGCTCCTCTAATTTTTGTAAGCAATATATATCACAACCTGTTGGGCAGATAAAATATATTATGCTCACTTTGTTAAAGATGGTGCTGCCCACATAGAAACCGTCTCCCAGGTGATATTAATGTGTGTTGGGAGCGGGCTGTGGGCAGGCAGGATCCTTGCAGCCTGGGGCTTGGTTTTAGGACTAAGCCTTT
Source organism: Saccopteryx leptura (assembly GCF_036850995.1). NCBI lineage: Eukaryota > Metazoa > Chordata > Mammalia > Chiroptera > Emballonuridae > Saccopteryx > Saccopteryx leptura. The sequence continues at coordinate 256,403,446 of NC_089505.1, forward strand.
CCCACCCTTTTTGATGTGGGGTGGTGCAATCCCATCATGCCTCAGATAAGTGACTTTGTATTAGAAACTTCCCTATTTTGTATATTGGATTAAAGGTTTTGGTTTCTACACTATAAAGTTAGGCAGACCAGGAGCTTGCTCTCTAGGTTCCTGAGCATTAGAGAGGAGGCCTGGAGAAGCAGCCAAGATGGTGGAGTGCTGAAGGAAAAGCCAGTTTGTGTAGAGTTTGTGCAGGGAAAAGGAAGGAGATGGGGAACAGAGGTGAATAAGTCTGGTGAGCTAGAAACCTTTGATTCTAGGAAACTCGGATAAGTCAGTAGGTTTGTGAGCACTGAATGAGTGGGTTTTGGAGTCCAGTGTGTGTTTTTACTTGCTTGCCAGGTGCAAGCTAGGATTAAAGATGATGGCCCACCAGTTTTTGGCTTCGTTGTTTTATTACTGTCTGTCCAAATCCAATGTGAACCTGCATGGGCCTGGTGACTGTGATGGTGGCCATGGATACTGGCTTTACATAGATAAAATATATTATGCTCACTTTGTAAAAGATGGCACTGCTTATGTGGAAGCCTATTGCCCAGGTGATAATATTATTTGCCCTTCTTGCTTGGGATGGGCATGATTATATTAATGTGTGATGGGGGAGGGCTTTTGCACCAAAAGTTTTTTGTTTTTTGTTGTTTTTTTATAAAAATTTAAATTCTGCAGCCCAAGCCCGGGCATTCCGGACCGTGAGACGCTCATGGGTGGTACACGGGGTGACGGGGCTGGGAGAAGTGACAGGCTGAGGGGCCATGAACCTGGGAGAGACCCGGAAGACTGTGATTCCTCTTCTGTCTGCATGAAACAGTCCGAGGTGCAGCCACGTCTTCACTCAGAGGCTGAGGATTTTACCTCATTCTGAGAGTCCTTGGAGCCATGGAAGATTGTGAACAGAGAGGGTCACCGTCTGCATTATGAGGGGTTTTTTTGTTTTTGTTTTTTGTATTTTTCTGAAGTTGGAAACGGGGAGGCAGTCAGACAGACTCCCGCATGCGCCCAACCAGGATCCACCCGGCACGTCCACCAGGGGACGATGCTCTACCCATCCAGGGCATCGCTCTGTTGCGACCAGAGCCATTCTAGCACCTGAGGCAGAGGCCACAGAGCCATCTTAAGAGCCCGGGCCAACTTTGCTCCAATGGAACCTTGGCTGCGGGAGGGGAAGAGAGAAACAGAGAGGAAGGAGAGGGGGAGGGGTGGAGAAGCAGATGGGCGCTTCTCCTGTGTACCCTGGCCGGGAATCGAACCCAGGACTTCTGCACGCCAGGCCAGTGCTCTACCAGTGAGCCAACTGGCCAGGGCCCTTAAAGGTTTTAAAAGGAAGAAAGATCACATTGTTCCGGAAGAAGAGTGATTACATTCTAGGAAGAGCCCATGGAAGAAGAGCAAAGAAAGGCCACGTGGAAGAGGCCAGGAGAAGCAGCCAAGATGGTGGAGTGCTGAAGGAGAAGCCAGTTTGTGCAGAGTTTGTGCAGGGAGAAAGAGATGGGGAACAGAGGTGAATAAGGCTGGTGAGGTAGAACCTTTGATTCTAGGAAGCTTGGATAAGTCAGTGGCTTTGGGAGCCCTGAATGGAAAGGGAAGTGTTTTCCCACTGTGTGTATTATTTGCCCGCTGGGTGCAAGCTAGGATGAAAGGTAATGATCCACCAGTTCTTGGCTCCATTGTTTCATTACCATCTGTCCGAATCCAATGCAAACCTGCATGGGCCAGGCGGCTGTGATGGTGGCCATGGCTACTGGCTTTACACAACTCTGTTTCCTTCATCACAGGTATCACAATTCTTTAAGTTTTAAAAAAATTTTCCATTGATTTGAGAGAGAGAAAGGGAGGAGGGAAGGGTGAGAGAGAGAAGCATCAAGTCAATGTTCCACTTAGTTGTTTGATTTAGTTGTGCACTCATTGGTTGCTTCACTTATGTGCCCTGACCAGGATCAAACCCATGACCTCAGTGCCCCAGGACAACACTTTCTCCTCTGAGGCACCCTGTCATGGCTGGTATCATGATTCCTAATTATTATATTATATCTGTTCGTCTTTCAACTTTTCTTTTCTTTGTATCTGCCTTAGCTTGGGAGCTTCACATGGGCAAGCCCTTTTGGTCTTGGTCACAACTGTATCCTCATCTTCAAGCACCTGGACTCTCACACTGCCTAGCACAGAATAGAGGTTTGTTGGTCAAATAAGTTTATAAATATGATATATAGGTGTGCTTGCTTATAGTTTGCATTGGGTGTGGGGGACAGGCTGTAAGCAGGCAGGGTTGTTATACCCTAAGTCACTTTCCCACCCTAAGTGACTTTGTATCAGAGACTTCCTTATTTGTATATTGGATTAAAGGTTTTGATTTCTACACTATGAAATGGGGTAGACTGGGAGCTTGCTCTCTCTTGCTTCCTGAGATTAGCATTAGAGAGGTCAGCAGAGAAAGGCCATGTGGAGGAGAGGAGAAGCAGCCAGGATGGTGGAGTGCTGAAGGAGAAGCCAGTTTGTGCAGAGAGAAGAGATGGGGGGCAGAGGTGAATACTGCTGGTGAGGTAAAAACCTTTGATTCTAGGAAACTCGGATAAGTCAGTAGCTTTGGGAGCCCTGAATAGAAAGGAAAGTGTTTTCCCACTGTGTGTATTTCTTGCCCGCTGGGTGCAAGCTAGGATTAAAGTTAATGGCCCACCAGTTCTTGGCTTTGTTGTTTCATTGCCATCTGTCCAAATAAAATGCGAACCTGCATGGACCAGGTGGCTGTGATGGTGGCCGTGGCTACTGGCTTTACAAGGTTCAATAAATAACCATTAAAAGAGTAAGTTCATAGACTCCCAAACAGGTCATGCATTTCCATTTCTTTTTATCTTTACTCAACCTCCTCTTTCCCCACTACCTCTTTTGTTGCCCAAATCCTACTTATCCTTCAAGGTCCAGTTCAAAGTGCAGCTTCCCCAGGGCCCTTCCCTGATGACTTGTTTACTATACATTCCTGTTCCCACCTTCATGCTAGCTGAAAAACTTTCCACATACCTAGTCAGCAATTTTTTCCAGTCCCTGAGACAACTATTTTTTTTTTTTTTAAAGAGACAGAAAGAGAGTCAGAGAGAGGGATAGACAGGGACAGACAGACAGGAACGGAGAGATGAGAAACATCAATCATTAGTTTTTCGTTGCGCATTGAGACACCTTAGTTGTTAATTGATTGCTTTCTCATATGTGCCTTGACTGCGGGCCTTCAGCAGACTGAGTAACCCCTTGCTTAAGCCAGCGACCTTGGGTCCAAGCTAGTGAGCTTTTGCTCAAACCAGATGAGCCTGCGCTCAAGCTGGCAACCTTGGGGTCTTGAACCTGGGTCCTCCATATCCCAGTCCGACGCTCTATCCACTGTGCCACCGCCTGGTCAGGCGAGACAACTATTCTTACCTTTCACCAGTCCTTCAGGCTCACAAACCTATCCCCCAAGGGAAGGACTTCTCACCTCACTTAGATATTAGAGGCCTTAGGGCAAGGTCCTCTGAGTACAGCAGTTTCCTTCCAATATATAAATTCTTAAGTCTCTTCCATTATCAAGACATGCAGGCAAATGCATAAACAAATCCTCTTCCTCAATTCACTTTCCCCTTTTTCATGAGTTATTTACTGCTATGTAACAAACTACCCCAAATTTCCTTCACTTAAAAACAATTATTTATTTTGCTCACAACTCTGCAATTTATTTATTTATTTATTTTTCCTGAAGTTGGAAAGAGGGAGGCAGTCAGACAGACTCCCATATGCACCTGGCCAGGATCCACCTGGCATGCCCACCAGGGGGCGATGCTCTGCCCATCTGGTGCATCGCTCTGTTACAACCTGGGCCATTCTAGCACCTGAGGCAGAGGCCATGAAGCCATTCTCAGTGCCTAGGCCAACTTTGCTCCAATGGAGCCTCGGCTGCGGGAGGGGAAGAGAGAGACAGAGAAGAAGGAGAGGGGGAGGGGTGGCGAAGCAGATGGGTGCTTCTCCTGTGTGCCCTGGCTGGGAATCAAACCCAGGACTCCTGCACGCCAGGCCGACGCTCTACCACTGAGCCAACCAGCCAGGGCTCACAACTCTGCAATTTAGACAGTTCAACAGGGAAGGTCCTTTCTGCTCCCTGTGGCATCAACTAGGCCAGCTCAGCTTGGGGACTGGAGGTTCCACTTCAGGTTGGCAAGTTAATTCTGGCTGTCAGCTGGGGCTATGAGTTAGCTCAGTTCTCGCCACATAGGCCTCCCCACAGGCTGCTTGGACTTCTTCCCAACATTGTGGTTTCGTTCAAGAGTATCTGAGACAGAAAATAGAAGGTAGCAGTTTCTTTTTTTTTTTTTTTCATGAGAAGCTTTGTTTTTATTTTATTTATTAATTTTAGAAAGGAGAGAGAGAGGAGAGAGAGAGAGACAGAGAGAGAGAAGGGGGGAGGAGCAGGAAGCATCAACTCCTATATGTGCCTTGACCAGGTGAGCACAGGGTTTTGAACTGGCAACCTCAGCATTTCCAGGTCGACGCTTTATCCACTGCGCCACCACAGGTCAGGCGGTAGCAGTTTCTTAAGGTGTGAGCTCAGAAACTAGTACAACATCATTTCTACTATATTCTTTTTTTTTTTTTTTGTATATTTCTGAAGCTGGAAACGGGGAGACAGTCAGACAGACTCCCGCATGCGCCCGACTGGGATCCAACCGGCACGCCCACCAGGGGCGAAACTCTGCCCACCAGGGGGCGATGCTCTGCCCCTCCGGGGCATCGCTCTGCCGCGACCAGAGCCACTCTAGCACCTGGGGCAGAGGCCAAGGAGCCATCCCCAGCGCCTGGACCATCCTTGCTCCAATGGAGCCTTGGCTGCAGGAGGGGAAGAGAGAGACAGAGAGGAAGGAGGGGGTGGAGTGGAGAAGCAAATGGGCGCCTCTCCTATGTGCCCTGGCCGGGAATCGAACCCGGGTCCCCCGCATGCCAGGCCGACGCTCTACCGCTGAGCCAACCGGCCAGGGCTCTACTATGTTCTAACAGTTTAAGATGTAAGGGAATGGAATTGTTATAAGGTACCAAAAAGCTGCAAAATTAATGTTGATATTCTAGGAGGAAAAGGTCAGGCTTTCCTGTCTTTTCTTTGGAAAATAGAGGAAAAAGAATATAGAAATCTCCTTACAAGGTCGACTAGGGTCATTTGGTTTTAAGTTCTCTGAAAGGATTAAGGTTATCTGAGGAACTCCTTTTTGATTTCAATAAGAGGCAAAATTTACATACTACCCTACACTGATCTTGGCTCTCCCTCCCTTCCTGGAATCTAGGCAAAGGAGGAGAGATAGATACTAAAAGGATTTGTGAATGTCTTTGATTGTATTACCTTGAAAGTTTTAACGGTTTTTGTAAATCCCCTAGACAGATATTATAATCTTGTAATAATTGTGTCATGCTGTCATGCCCCCCCAACCTGTATGTAGTCAAAGGGTATATAACCAGCCCCTGAAGTATACTTGGCGTGCATGATTTGGGCCTGCATATGCCCCGTGTCAGCCATATGTGGCCGGCATATTTAACAATCTCCTCCTTCAATAAAACTCTTCAAACTTACCTGGACTTGGTGTCTCTATATAAACCCGATGAAGTGAGGTACGGTACTTTGCAGAATTTGGGGTGTAGTACTTTACAACAGAATATAATCCTACCTTTTGATGGGCTCTACCAATCAAGGCTCTGCAGGACCTCCAAGTACCTTAACCTTAGGTTTGTATGTCTGTTTCCGAGATCAGACGAGATCGGGCGCGTTCAGGGTGGTATGGCCGTAGACTGTGTGTCTGTTAATAACATGAAAGCTAACCCAACAGTGTAACTAGACATCTATCTTATTGATATACAAAACTGTGGGAAAATATGTATCTTTAAGAATATTCATTGCGCCTGACCAGGTGGTGGCACAATAGATACAGCAGGGGTCAGAAACGTATGGCTCGTGAGCCAGATGTGGCTCTTTTGATGGCTGCATCTGGCTCACAGACAAATCTTTAATTAAAAAAATAATAACGTTAAAAATATAAAACATTCTCATGTATTAAAATCTATTCATTTCCTACCGCTCATGTTCATGGTTGCAGATGGCTGGAGCCAATCGCAGCTGTCCTCCGGGACAACAACAAATTTTTTTTTTTTTTAACAACAAATTTTTATTGGATAGTGTGTAACGTACACGGGTCGTTGTGAGGTCAGGAAGTAAACTTCCCTTCTTTTAATCAAGTAGTCAGCTAGCTAATTGCAGAAACCCTTTTTGTTGTGGACCGTAAATAGCAAAAAGCCTTTGTAGATTCGAGGCTTAGCAAAAGGCTGAGTTCTCCCCCCTCCACCTCCATACTGGCTATGAAGCTGAGTATTTGCACCTACTTCACTTGCTTCCTTAAGTTGCTGAAAGGAATTTACATGCACTTCCTCTTACTCTTTCTTTGTTTAGATGTTGGTTGATTTCACTTATGTATGGTAGGGGGATTCCTGTTTATGCCTTGGGAGAGTTCCTGCTTTAGCGTCAGATGTGTAACTTTGTAACAAGGACTTCCTTGATTTGCATATGGCTATATAATAAAGCAAACTGGGGCTATGGGGCACTCGGATATTGCCATCAGCATTTGAAGAGTCCTCCTGGTCCCGTTTTTTCTTTTTTTTTTTTTTTAACTTAAAAAAAAAAATTTTTTTTTACTTTTTTTAATTTTTAGAGAGGAGAGAGAGTGAAAGAGAGAGAGAGAGAGAGAGAGAAGGGGGAGGGAGGAGCAGGAAGCATCAACTCCTATATGTGCCTTGACCAGGCAAGCCTAGGGTTTTGAACCAGCGACCTCAGCATTCCAGGTCGACATTTATCCACTGCGCCACCACAGGTCAGGCCCCGTTTTTTCTTAATAAGTGTGTTTCCTTAATTCCACAGTTATTAGGAGCCGCGCTAGTCCACGGCAATTTTGATGAAGAAGATGGCTAAAAGAAAAAAAGATGAGGAGTATCGTACCTTTCAGCAGGAATGAACAGAGAAATTTGCCTTTGTGGAGAGAGCAGGTTCCGCAGTGTGTCTAATATGCAATGATAAAATTGCATCAATGAAACGGTCAAATATAAAGCGGCACTTCGACACACGCCATACTACATTTGCATAGAAATATCCAGCAGGGGACAGCAGGAAGAAAGCATGTCAAGAGCTACTGTGCAGGTACAAGCTAGTCAGCAGCAACTCCGTGTTTGGACCCAACAAGGTGACTGGAATGCGGCTAGCTTTGCTGGTGCTTTAGCAATTGTGAGAAACGAAAAGCCATTCACAGATGGGGAGTATGCCCAAACATTCATGCTTGGTGTTGCCAATGAACTTTTTGACGACTTTTCAGATAAAGACAAGATAATCAAATGAATAAAAGACACGCCTCTGTCTGCAAGAACTGTTCACGATCATACCATCAAGATGGCAAATCAAATTGAGGCAACACTGTCGGGAGCCGATCCACTAGTGCTGGCTAACAAGGTCACAGCAGAAGAAGATCCACAACTGCTGGTTGACAAAGTCACAGCAGAAGAAGACCAATGGCTGCTGGTTAATAAAGTCACTGCAGTGAAGACTAACAGCTGCGGGTTGACAAAGTCACCGCAAAGGAAAGGCACAACGATACTTCCCCCTTTAGACCTTTTTGAATTAATCTGGCCTTATATCCCCCCTTTTCTGGGTGTGTGCTATCATTTATGGCACAGGGATAATAGTACCGTACTTTCCCTGTAGATTCATAGTAATTTCTTTGGAAATGAGACAGAGGGTGTGAGTTCCACAGAAAAGCCTGTAAGCCCCTTGAACTGGGCTCATAGACATAAGAGGCTGGCTATGATATCCCTCATAAAGGGTTAAGTTGGTAGAAGAATTTCTTCTTATTAATCATGTTAGAAAGAATAGATTGCGACTTATGAATAGGTAGGAAACAGTAACTATACACAGAGCACCTTTCAGCCTTCACTTAATTCATCACTTTTCCTCCCTAGCCTTCTCATGTGGTAGAGTAAAGAAATTTTCCATTCTTCTTGCATACCTGACCTGCAGGTGGTGGAACACTCTGAGAAAAGTAAAGTTAGAACTTAATTAGTGTATGAATATAGTAATAAATAAAATTTGACTAGACAATAGTATCCTAGACAAGGTAGAGTTATTAATCAGTACTGACCTTTTGGAAGTTTGTATCAATATTGTAATTGCTGTTCAAGTTATTGTATAATTGTACTTTGAATGACTTACAGTTTATAGAAATGAATGAACTGTTACCTAGAAAATGTAACCATAGTGAAACAAAAACAATGATTAATCAATGTATTCTGAATACCATGTGATTATAACTTAGTGTATGTGCATAAAAGGAAAGCTAGACCAGCAATTGAGAGAGATGCCTGGCAGTAAATGCTAACTAGAGAATAAAGAGAAAGAAAAGAATTCGGCTCTCTCATTCGATTCGTGCCGACACCGTCTCTTCCTGTGGGACCCCTGGATTCCCCCCGGGGCTGGACCCCGGCACAACACAAGTGAAGGACATAAATGCAGCAGCATTCTTTTCTCTCGCTTTGGATGAGTCAACAGACTAAGCCATTTATTCCAGTTCAGCGTGATTGCAAGGTATGCTGTCCGTGACACACTATCACACTATGTGAGGAAAGTCTTGCTGTTTTGCCTATGAAAGAGACAACAAGAGGGGAGGATTTATTCAAGTCTTTCACTGAGTTCACTAAAGAAAAAAATTTACCGATGGATAAACTTATTTCGGTGTATACTGATGGTGCTCCGTGCATGGTAGGGAAAAACAGAGGATTCCTAGTGCTTCTTCGTGAACATGAAAAGAGACCCATCCTAAGTTTTCACTGCATCCTACATCAGGAGGCGCTTTGTGCTCAGTTATGTGGCGAGCAGCTTGGTGAGGTGATGTCGCTGGTCATTCAGGTGGTCAACTTTATTGTTCCCCGAGCTTTAAATGATTGACAGTTTAAAACACTGCTGGATGAAGTTGGGAATAATTATCTTGGTCTGCTTCTGCACAGCAATGTGCGTTGGTTGTCAAGAGGGAAGGTGCTCAGCCATTTCGCAGCTTGTCTGAGCGAAATCCGGATTTTTTTTTTTTTTTTTTTTGTATTTACAGAGACAGAGAGAGAGTCAGAGAGAGGGACAGAGAGACAGGAATGGAGAGAGATGAGAAGCATCAATCATTAGTTTTTCATTGTGACATCTTAGTTGTTCATTGATTTCTCATATGCGCCTTGACCGTGGGGCTACAGCAGAGCAAGTAACCCCTTGCTTGAGCCAGCGACCTTGTGTTCAAGCTGGTGAGCTCAGTTCAAACCAGATGAGCCCGCACTCAAGCTGGTGACCTCAGGGTCTCGAGCCTGGGTCCTCCACATCCCAGTCCAACACTCTATCCACTGTGCCACCGCCTGGTCAGGCGAAATCCGGACTTTTCTTGAAATGGAAAACATCGAGCATCCTGAGTTAGCTAACACTGAGTGGCTCCTGAAGTTCTACTATCTTGTGGACATGACTGAACATCTGAACCAGCTCAATGTGAAAATGCAAGGCGTTGAAAATACAGTCTTATCCCTTCAACAAGCAGTGGTTGCTTTTGAAAACAAGCTGGAACTCTTCATCATGGACATTGAAACAGGTCATTTACCGCACTTTGAAAAACTGGGAGAGTTTAAAGATTCATGCACCACAAGTGACCCTGTTTAACATCTTGATCTCCAGCAGCTAGCATGCTTCACATCTAATCTTCTGCAGTTATTCAAAGTGCACTTTGGAGAATTTCATGAGCGTGCTCGTCTTTTTTTTTTTTTTTTTTTTTTTTGTATTTTTCTGAAGCTGGAAACGGGGAGAGACAGTCAGACAGACTCCCGCATGCGCCCGACCGGGATCCACCCGGCACGCCCACCAGGGGCGATGCTCTACCCACCAGGGGGCGATGCTCTGCCCCTCCGGGGGGTCACTCTGCCGAGACCAGAGCCACTCTAGCACCTGGGGCAGAGGCCAAGGAGCCATCCCCAGCACCTGGGCCATCTTTTGCTCCAATGGAGCCTTGGCTGCGGGAGGGGAAGAGAGAGACAGAGAGGAAGGAGGGGGGGTGGGGGTGGAGAAGCAAATGGGCGCTTCTTCTATGTGCCCTGGCCGGGAATCGAACCCGGGTCCCCCGCACGCCAGGCCGACACTCTACCGCTGAGCCAACCGGCCAGGGCGCATGCTCGTCTTTTTAAGCTCATCACCCATCCACACAAGTGTGCAGTGGACAGCACCGACCTGAGTTACATCTCCGGGGTCTCTGTCAGAGATTTTGAACTACAAGCTGCTGACCTGAAGGCCTCAGATATGTTGGTGAATGAGTTCAAGTCACTGAATGAAGATTTTGAAAGACTTGCACAACAGCAAGCAGAGTTGGCGAGCAAACACAAGTGGGGAGAAATGAAAAACTTCAACCCACGGACCAGCTGATTGTCAAAACTTGGAATGTGCCTGACCTGTGATGGCGCAGTGGATAAAGCATCAACCTGGAAACGCTGAGGTTGCTGGTTCAAAACCCTGGGCTTGCCTGGTCAAGGCACATATGGGAGTTGATGCTTCCTGCTCATTCCCCCTTCTCTCTCTCTCTCTCTCTCTCTCTCTCCCCCCTCTCTATAATGAATAAATAAAATCTTTTTAAAAAAACAAACTAAAACTTGGAACGCGCTTCCCATCACATACCACACACTATAGCGTGTGAGTATTGCTGTACTGACAATGTTTGGCTCTACATATGCATGTGAGCAGTCTTTCTCACATCTAAAGAACATTAAGACCAACCTACAATCATGTTTAACAGATGGAAGTCTCAACGCCTGCATGAAGCTTAACCTCACCACATATCAACCAGACTACAAAGCCATCAGCAAAACCATGCAGCACCAGAAGTTGCATTATTGGTAAGAAGTACTTTATTCATCATTGGTTAGCAACAGCATAACAACGTTATTAAAAAGAATTCAGAGACTTATTGTACTTTAAAAGTGTTGGTCTTACAAAAAATGCACACATTTACTTGTATTTAGTGTTAAACATATTGTATGGCTCTCACAGAATTACATTTTAAAATATGTGGTGTTCATGGCTTTCTCAGCCAAAAATGTTCCCGACCCCTGAGATAGAGCATTGACCTAGAATGCTGAGAACCGAGGTTCAAAACCTCAAGGTCACTGGTTTGAACACAGGCTCACCAGCTTGAGTGCGGGGTTGCCAGGTAGAATGTGGGATCATAGACATGACCTCATGATCACTGGCTTGAGCCCAAAGATTGCTGGCTTGAGCCCAAGGGCTCTGGCTTAGCAAGGAGTCACTGGCTCAGCTGGAGTCCCCTGGTCAAGGCACATATGAGAAAGTAATCAATGAACAACTAAAGTGCAGCTTATCCAGCTTGAGTGTGGGCTCACCACTTGAACGTGGGGTCATGAGTTTAGAGCATGGGATCATAAACATGACCTCATGGTCAATGGCTTGAGCCCAAAGGTCGCTGTCTTGAGCAAGGGGTCACTGGCTCAGCTGGAGCCCCCTGGTCAAGGCATGTTTGAGAAAGCAATCAATCAACAACTAAAGTGTGCTGCAACTATGAGTTGAGAGTTTATGCTATTCATCTCTCTCCCTTTCTTTCTGTCTGTTCTTGCCTGCCACCCTAATATATATATATATGTATATGTATATATATTATATAAAATATTCATTGCAATATTATTTATATTAACAAAAGATTAGATCCATGTGTTCATCAGAGGGAAACCAGTGAAATAAATTATGTTCCATTATACAATGGAAAACCATGCAGCCTTGAAAAAGGAACAAGAGCCCTGGTCTGGTGGTTCAGTGGATAAAGTGTTGACCCAGCATGCCAGAGGTCATGGGTTGGACCCCAGGGTGGCATATACCAGAAGCAGTCAATAAGTACACAACTAAATGGAACAACTAAGTGAGACAAATTGATACTTCTCTCTCTTCGCACCCCTTCCTCCCTCTCTTTCTCTCTCAATCAATGGAAAATTTAAAAAATATTTTTTTAAGTAAAACAAAGTTGTTTATCCTTCTAAGGAAGATTCATAATATATTATAAAGTGAAAAAGGCAAGCAACTTTAAAAACAGGTGGTGAGAGGTTATGGGATTACAGGAAAGGAGAAGAAAATATATACCTGTTTATTTGTATACTAGTAGACTATCTCTGAAAAGCAACACAAGAAATTTTTAACGTTGGTTGCTTCTGAGATGGAGAACTGTTGGCTGGGGACAGGTGGTGAAGACTTTTATACATTTTGCATTTTGAAGTTTTGTGAACTCAGAAAATTAAAAAAATTAATTTTATTATATACTTATTTATTTATTCAGAGAATTGAGAACTAGTAGAGATCTCAAAAAATTTGGCACCAGATAAATCTGCAACCTTGATATAGTAGTACAATGCTCTAACCAACTGAGCTACCCAACCAGGGCCCTCAACGGCCCTAATTCTTAATCCCTACTCAAATACTAATTTAGTTACTATTCAACTATTGTGGCTTCTCTGTGCTATTCAAATTTTTCTTTAAATGCAGATTTCCAATTAGCTTATGATATTTTTCTTTCTTTCCTTATTTTTTTTAATTTATTTTTTATTTTTTTGGCTTATGCTATTTTAGGAAGGATCAAACCTATTAGATATTATGGAAGGATTATTGACCAGGTTTTCATATTCCCTTCCATTAACACTTTCCTATGTTAGCTTTTGAAAGAAAATACTCCTTTCTTTCGAGAGAGAGCATGGAATTGAGAAAAGAGAAGCAAGTTTCAAACCAGGAGACTTGACCTTTGAATTTCCACTTTTACCATTTACTGACTGAGTGGTCTTTCATATATTCATCTATTCAAAAAAATATTTGTTGAGCCTACTCTGTACCAGGCACTGTCCTTGGCACTGGGGATAGAATAGTGAGCAAAACAAAGCTCCTACTCTTATGGAGTTTATATTCTGGGTTTTTTGTTTGTTTGTTTTGTGACAGAGACAGAGAGACAGATAGCGACAGACACACAGGAAGAGAGAGAGATGAGAAGCATCAATTCTTTGTTGTGGCTCCTTAGTTGCTCGTTGATTGCTTTCTCATATTTGCCTTGACCAGGGCGATACAGCAGAGCGAGTGACACCTTGCTCAAGCCGCAACCTTGGGCTTCAAGCCAGTGACTTTTGGGCTCAAGCCAGTGACCATGAGGTCATGTCTATGATCTCACACTCAAGCCAGTGACCCAGCTCTCAAGCTGGTGAGCCTGCACTCAAGCCAGATGAGCCTGTGCTCAAGTCGGCAACCTGGGGGTTTCGAACCTGGGTCCTCTGCATCCCAGTTCGATGCTCTATCCACTGTACCACCACCTGGTCAGGCATGGAGTTTATATTCGAATGGGGAGAGACCATCAATAAATAAAATGAATAAGTATTGTATATGTCATCTTAAACGGTCATAAGTGCTATGGAGAAAAACAAAGAAGAATATGGAGTATGGGAACAGGGGGTACAATTTTATTTTACTATTATTTTTTTTATAAGCCTACCTCTGCAGCACGCCCAGGTAGCATAATTTTAAATAGAATCAAGAACATCTCTCTTGACAAGGCCACATTGTAATGGTGACAGTTGAGGCAAGACTCTAAGTAAGTGAGTAGTTACATGAATTTCTGGGAAAGAGGAAACAGCAAGTGCAAATGCTCTGAGGTGATGAGTGGCCTTGATGAAGAGCAGCCAGGAGCTCGATGGGCTGAAGGGGAGTAAACAGGAGAGCAGAGCAGAGAGTTCAGAGAGGGGAGTAGGTCAGCCAGAGAAAAGGCTGGACAGTGACCTATGACTGAGTGAATTAATTTCTGACCATTATAACACTAGGTTTAAATAATGTAACATAGATGGAAAGTGCCTGCCAAAAATTATGATCTGGGCCCTGGCCGGTTGGCTCAGCGGTAGAGCGTCGGCCTAGCGTGCGGAGGACCCGGGTTCGATTCCCGGCCAGGGCACACAGGAGAAGCGCCCATTTGCTTCTCCACCCCTCCGCCGCACTTTCCTCTCTGTCTCTCTCTTCCCCTCCCGCAGCCAAGGCTCCATTGGAGCAAAGATGGCCCGGGCGCTGGGGATGGCTCTGTGGCCTCTGCCTCAGGCGCTAGAGTGGCTCTGGTTGCAACATGGCGACGCTCAGGATGGGCAGAGCGTCGCCCCTGGTGGGCGTGCCGGGTGGATCCCGGTCGGGCGCATGCGGGAGTCTGTCTGACTGTCTCTCCCTGTTTCCAGCTTCAGAAAAATGAACAAAAAAAATAAATAAATAAAAATTATGATCTGAACAGATGGAAGTAAGTTTAATTGTCTGCAAGTCTTTGTGGCTGTTTTTCAGTTAGGGGAATTATTTTTACCTAATGATTTACTCCCTATGATTAGAGAGATGTCTGTTCTGAATCATCTTTACAAAGACAAAAAACATGTAGCTATTGTCAAGTAAGGTGTTGGCCCATATCCCAGAGTTGATTTTTTTATATCTAAAAGGTATCTACAGCCTGACCTGTGGTGGCGCAGTGGATAAAGCGTTGACCTGGAACGCTGAGGTCGCTGGTTCGAAACCCTGGGTTTGCCCAGCCAAGGCACATATGGGAGTTGAAGCTTCCTGCTCCTCCCCCCTTCTCTCTCTCTCTCTCTCTCAATCTCTCTCTCTCTCCTCTAAAATGAATAAATAAATAAATAAAATAAAAATAAATAAAAGGCATCTGCAGATTATAAACTTAGACATCTGTGGCAGAGAGAAGCTGCTGGGACACTCCCCTGTAATAGAAGCCAAAGGTGAAGAGGTGAGAGGAACAGCAGCTGGAGGTCACTGGGGAGTGACACAGACTGATTTAGTTGATTCAGCAGAACATTTAATCAGTTTGAACATCTGATAGATTAATTCTCTGCAGCATGGGCTGAACACCTTATCTAAGACCAAAGTTTCCAAACTATAGCATTGCCTAGCCAAAACGGGTTTTTCTCTACCAGTCTTCCTATTTATTTACTGAGAGCTATCGGTTTTAGTTCAAGTAAAGGGACTGAGGCAACCTGACCCTTCAGAAGCCAATCAAGAGACATCTGTCTGAGAACAAAGGTGAAAGAAAACCAATGCAGAAGCCTGTTCCCAACTCCAGATTCTAAAGGTCACACCACTGCTTCCAGTTGCTTCCTCCAGAAGCCCTTTTTTCCTGGCTTACAGTAGAGCCTTGCTGTTTGTTCTAGCAACTGATAGAAACCCAGGTGGATTGAATTTATTTTGCTATCATCAATCCATCAATTTCAGATCTGTTAAATATTAATGCCTCAGTCCAAGATGACCTAAGGTTCTCTAAGAAGTATCCAGGTAACACAATTCAACTACTTCAGCAACTAGAACTAACCTAAACACACACACACTCACACAGAGCTATACTGACAGAGGATAAACTAAAATTATAGTTGTGTTAGGGTTATGAGATTATTTTATCCTGTTTTTCAAAATAGCTTATGCTTTTGAAATTTAAAAAATTCATATGGGGTTTTAGCAAACATGGATTACCAAGAAGTACTGTGTGATTAATTTTTGTTTTCAAACTCCAAAAAACCTATTCTATAAAGGAGATTAATTTTTTAAAAAATTCAGTGTGTCAACATAATGCAGCCATTAAGATAGGTTATTGAAGGCCTTGGGATCAGTTAGTTCAGTTGGTTAGAGTGTCGTCCAGAAACAACAAGGTTGCAGGTTCGATCCCCGTCAAGGCACATATGGGAAGTAACTAAAGAATGCACAACTGAGTAGAACATCAAATGAATGATTCCCCCTCTCTCTGTCTCTCTCCTTACCTCTCTGTTTCTATAAAATCAATCAATTAAGCCTGACCAGGCGGTGGCGCAGTGGATAGAGCGTTGGACTGGGGTGCGAAGGACCCAGGTTCGAGACCCTGAGGTCGCCAGCATGAGCACAGGCTTATCTGGTTTGACCAAACCTCACCAGCTTGAGCCCAAGGTCGCTGGCTTGAGCAAGGGATTATTTGGTCTGCTGTAGCCCTACGGTCAAGGCACATATGAGAAAGCAATCAATGAACAACTAAGGTGTCGCAATGAAAAACTGATGATTGATGCTTCTCATCTCTCTCCGTTCCTGTCTGTCTGTCCCTCTCTCTGTATCTGTAAAAAAAAAAAAAATAAATCAATTAAAAAAGAAGAAGAAAAAAAAGATAGGTTGTAGAAGATCAGTGAGTAATTGAGAGAATATTCACAATATATTATGAAGTAATTTTCATGATATAAATGTGAAGTAAAGCCCTGGCCAGATAAGTCGGTTGGTTAAAGCGTCATCCCAAAGCGCAGAAGTTGCCAGTTGAATCCCTAGTCAGGGATCTCTGTCTCTGTCTCTCTCACGCAAAAGAAAAAAAAGAAAAAGAATCAAGCAATGAATGCATAAATAAATGGAACAACAAATCATCAATGTTTCTCTCTCTACCTTCTCTTCTTTCTAAAATCAATAAGTAAATTTTAAAAAATTTTAAATGAGTACTGTACAATGCCATTAAATAAATATTTTTATACATACCAAATATATATGAAAATGACTAACATAGTAACATTATTTATTCTTAGAAGATTAAATTGTAGCTGGTTTTAATTTTCTTTGCACTGATCTACATTTTCAAAAATTTTTATTTCAATTTTGTATTAATTAGAATTATTTTAATTTTGTATTAATTAAAATTCAGCTGCCTAATATTTCTAAAAATCAAATTAACTTTCCAACTATAAACACAAATAAAGCAAGTGAGCTATCTTCTTTCTCTCCTTCAGAAAATGGCTTGAGAAAAGCACACAACCATGAAGATTTTGTGCCACTGCAATTTAATAATGGTGAGCATTTCCTCTGTGCTATGTACTGTGTCAGTATTTTGCCTGTATCACCTCACCTAATCTGTACAACCCTCTGAGGAAGTTCCCATTAGGGGGCTCATGTTAGAGATGAGGAAACTGAGGAGCAGAGAAGGTAAGTAAACTGACCAAGACCACAAAGTTGGGAAGAGGCACAGACCTGGGCTGTGGGGTTCCAAAACCTGAGGTCTCACCACTATCGGATACCTCACTACTGGTCTCTATATCTGGGCAGCCCTGGTCACCTCCTCATCCATCGCCTTCAGTAGCTGTGGTAAGTTCTCGTTCTATCCTCAAAACTCACTCTTAGCAGCTGACCTGATTTCAGAGAAAAGGAGAACCCTTTCAGCTTCCTGCATCCTTCTTTGACTTATCCACTCTCTCTTAAAAGGAGGAGCTTTATATGATTGCAATATTTGAGATATACTTCTACGAACAAAGTTATTTTTTATCTAAAATTCAAATGTCCTATCTTGGGCATCCTTACTTAGAGAAGACTCTCAGTTATCTTTCATCCTAAGAAAACATACCAAAATAATCATGATTGCTTATCCCTTGCCAACAAGAAATCACCTCGCCGAAGATGCCTATTATGCCTACCTATACTCCCTCCCAAGGAAAACTGTGTGACAACAAGACCTCCATCTGCTGGCCTGGCCTGTGGGGGCGCAGTAAATACAGCACAGACCTAGAACACTGAGGTCACCAGTTTGCAAACCCTGGGCTTGCCTGGTCAAGGCATATAAGACAAACCATCAATGAACATCTAAAGTGAAGCAACTGTGAGCCTCTCCCCTCCCCTCTCTCTGAAAAACCAATAAATAAAATCATTAGAAAAAATACATCTCCTATTGTCCTTGATTGTTTTTGAACCTGTCAGGATCTGGCCTCCATAGCTGATTGGAGACGGGTCTGTGCAATTGCTATAACCTCCACTTCTGACCTCAGAACCTGTCCACAGCCTGACTAGTGATGGTGCAGTGGATAGAGCATCAACCTGGTATGCTAAGGTCCCAGGTATGAAACTCAGAGATTGCTGGCCTGAGAGTGGGCTTACCAGCTTACGTGTAGGATCATAGGCATGATCCCGTGGTCACTGGCTTGAGCCCAAGGTGAATGGTTTGAGCAAGGGGTCACTGGCTCAGCTGGAGTCCCTCCCCTACCCCCCAATCAAGGCACCTATGAGAAGCAATCAATGAAAAATTAAAGTGATGCAACTACGAGTTGATGCTTCTCATCTCTCTCCCTCCCTCTCTCTCTCTCTCTCGCTTTAAAAAAAAAAAAGAAAAGAAAAGAAGAAGAAGAAAGAAATAAACTGTTCACTTCTGGAAAGAAACCCAAAACACTAATTCAAAAGAATATATACTCCCTTATGTTCATTGCAGCATTATTTACAATAGCCAAAATTTGGAACCAGCCCAAGTGCCCATCAGTAGATGAGTGGATAAAAAAAAATTGTGGTGCGCCCTGGCCGGTTGGCTCAGTGGTAGAGCATCGGCCTGGCGTGCAGGAGTCCTGGGTTCAATTTCCGGCCAGGGCACACAGGAGAAGCGCCTATCTGCTTTTCCACCCCTCCCCCTCTCCTCCTTCTCTGTCTCTTTCTTCCTCTCCTGCAGCCAAGGCTCCATTGGAGCAAAGTTGGCTCGGGCTCTGGGGATGGCTCTATGGCCTCTGCCTCAGGAGCTAGAATGGCTCTGGTTGCAACAGAGCTACACCCCAGATGGTCAGAGCATCGCCCCCTGGTGGGCATGCCGGGTGGATCCGGTCAGGTACATGCAGGAGTCTGTCTGACTGCCTCCCCATTTCCAACTTCAGAAAATATAAAAAAAAAAAATTGTGGGGCATTTACCCAATAGAATATTACTCAGCCATCAAAAAGAAGGCATTCTTACCTTGACAGAATGGATGGATCTGAAGATTATTATGCTAAGTGAAATAAACCAGTCAGAGAAAGACAAGTACCATATGATTTCACTCATGTGTGGAATCTACTGAACAAAATAAACTAACAAACAAAATAGAAACACACTCATAGATATAGAGAATAGACTGACAGCTGTTGGGGGGAGGGGGTTTGAGGGGCTAAATGAGAAAAAATGAAGGGAGTAAGGAAAAGAAAACACTTCAGACACATTCAACAGTATGGTGATTACCAGAGGAAAAAGGGGGGTAGGGGTAGGTAGAAGAGGGTAAAGTGTGGATAAATGATGGGGTGGTAAACACACATTATGATACACAGAAAATATAGAATTATACACATAAAACATAATTTTATTAACCACTATCACCCCAATAAGTTCAATTTTTAAAAATTTTAAAAATATTTTAAATCTACAGGTCTCAGGATTTAAGCTCTTATTAAAATTGGCTCAAAAAATAAAATATTTTCCTTTTCAGAGGGCACTATTTTACTATTTGCTCTTATGATACTCATACAGCAATGTAATAGAAACAATATCTATTCAACAGAAAACAAAGGGACCATCTAGCCATGGCCTCGTTGGTTGGAACAGTAAAGATGAGAAGCATGTATTTTTATTCCACCAGATAATCCTTCTTGTCTCTTTGCATTTTACATTTATTTATTTATTTAATTTTAGAGAGAGAGGAAGGGAGAGAGAGAAACATTAATTTGCTGTTCCACCCATTTATACATTTATTGGTTGATTCTTTGTATGTTCCCTGATTGGTGATTGAATCCACAACCTTAGCATTTCAGGACAACTGTGCTATCCAGCCAGGGTGCATTTTATATTTGAATTTAGACTGTACTTAAATGTTAGCCTGATTCAACAACTACAGTCTCATAGATCTATCTGAATCTCTCTCAAGAATATGTTTTTATCACAATCCTTAAAGCTTTGGTGGCTTCTGGCTGCCTAATCCAAATTCCTCAACCCTATGGATTTATATAGCAGCTGATTCCAATCTGTTTTTCTGAGTTTATCTTTCAGTAATCTCTTCTACTGTAACTGAATTTGCCTCTGGTATTTTATTCACAGAAATGCCTAATTCAAGCCCTACTTTCTTTGGCAAACTCCTCAGGTCTTTCCTATCAGAAAAGAGTTTTGGATCTCTCCTCCAAATTTCTTTGAATGACATTAACACTCTGCATCTTTCTTTGGCCCTTATCATTTTCTAGCTTGTATTATTAACACCCTTTATGTTTGTGTGCAGAATCAAACCCACAACCTTGGTTTATCTGGACACACTAACCAACTGAGCTACCCAGGTAGGGCCAATAGAGTTGTATCTCATTGGTCACGCCACATAAGAAGGTTGTGTCTGATTGGTTAATTCTTGGTACCAGAACTCCTTATGTGCAAGTAGAGGCACCAGATTTTTTAAAGAGTCACTTTGGAGTGCTCACTCGGGCCACACATATACTAAAATAGAAATGATACAGAGAAGATTACCATGGACCTGGAGCAAGGATGACATTCAAATCTGTGAAGTGGTCCTTATTTATTTACTTATTTATTTTGAAGCTGTTGGGCAGATAAAATATATTGTGCTCACTTTGTTAAAGATGGCGCTGCCCAAGTGGAAGCCCAGGTGATATTAGTTGCCCTTCTTACTTGAGATGGGCATGATTATATTAATGTG